>NC_079314.1:87137878-88337878 GCF_029931775.1 Euleptes europaea | reverse complement strand
TGATGCCCTGCTTGGGATTTGTGCAATGGAAGAGGGGAAAGAATGATCCCTCCTTCAACATACTGAACAACCTCAGCTTATCCCCAAGCCACTGGAGCAAGAACACTAAGGAGCTTTAAAAATGACAACAGAAATATTTTTCAAATTTACAGATACTAACCCCAGGCATGCCAACCAGGTATACCACTATACTGAAACAGGGAAGCTACTGAGGGAGCCTCTGAAATCTCTTCTGAGGAAGCTGTGGTCACAGTGCACAAGGCAGTGCAAAAGGCAGTCTGAGAAGGTGAAGAACAGGGTAATAGAGGAATCATGCAGTCCTTGGAGAAGTCCCATGGTACGGGTCTTAAAAATGGACAGTTCACTGAAACAGATGCCTACCCACAGCAAGAACAGGGATCCTACAACTTCTGATTTAAACATGAGACTGTTGTGACTTTGTGTGGGTTCAGTATCTCATTTGCACTGTGCTACAATCTGCAAAGTACCAATGCATACATTGCTCGCGTGCCAGGCCAATCATGAAAGCAGTACAAGAGGACCAGTTGCCAAAAGGAGGGAGGCTTTTGCAAAGCTGGAGGAATGAATTGCCCAGTAAAAAAGGTAAAGGTCCCCTGTGCAAGCACCGGGTCACTCCTGACCCATAGGGTGACGTCACATCCCGACGTTTTCTAGGCAGACTTTGTTTGCAGGGTGGTTTGCCAGTGCCTTCCCCAGTCATCTTCCCTTTACCCCCAGCAAGCTGGGTACTCATTTCACCGACCTCGGAAGGATGGAAGGCTGAGTCAACCTTGAGCCGGCTACCTGAAACCAACTTCCGTCGGGATTGAACTCAGGTCGTGAGCAGAGCTTTTGGCTGCAGTACTGCAGCTTAACACTCTGCGCCACAGGGCTCCTGAATCGCCCAGTATGTGCTAAAAATTAGTTTCCCCATTCACTGTAAAAGGCAGGGATGCCTCCAAAAGAAGACAGAGTAAGGAGAGTCAGTGCAGTGTAATTGTTAAGGTGTTAGACTAGGATCTGAGAAAGCTGGGTGGAAATCCCCACACTGCCATGAAACTCATTGGATGACTTCAGGCCAGCCAATCTCAGCCTGTTTTGAGGATAAGATGAGGCAGACCCATGTATACTCCTTTGAGTTCTTTTCTGCCTGTGAAGAAGAGTGAATGTGTTCCATTCAGCTTAAGTGTAACTGCCTGTGGGGCTCCTGTTGGGATTATGAGGGGCAGGATATAAGGAGGAAGTTGCTATCTTGCACTCACATTCACCATCGAGGCTTGGGCTCCAGAATCCAGAACTCCAACCATCAGCATTGCCAAGCTGTGAGACCATGGTAGTTTATGCATGGTTGGTTTGTCTCATGATTCTCCCACGATTCAGTTCTCTGTTGGAGTTATGCATGTTGTTCTTCTCCCCGGGAGCTCAGCTCGCTTCCGTCCTGTGACTTCCCTGGTTTTCCAATCCCTGTTTTATCCCAAAATAAAGTTTTCTTCCGAGATTATCTTGGATGTGAGTAGGTGCATAGCTCAGCTGTGGGTCAATCTTCCCACGTCCTGACACGTCCCCATTCTCCAACTCCTCCTTCAGCCACCACCACCCCACAATGCTCCAGGAAGCCATATCAGAGAAGGAGGCGGCCATGATGGGCTCTTTCTCTGGGCCCCATTGCTGCATTTAATTCCCCCCCCTGCTTTTATGTAATATCAATATATAATCAAATCACTCAAAATACTAAATAAAATAACAGAGAGAGCCAGCAGAGGCTAGGATCGTATATTTGCTCTCCCCCACCCCCACATTTGGGTGATGACTTACCTATTGGGGGGGGGGGAGCGAGTGCCCGATCCTAGGTTCTGCTGCCTCTCTCTGTGATTTTGCTTAGTATTTTGGGTGATTTGATGATATATTGATATTACATCAAAGCAGCAGGAAAAAATAATTTAAAAATGTGGCAAGGGGCCCCAGAGAAGGAGGCTTCTTTTTTACTGAGTAAAGTGTGTGAGTACAACAGAGAATCTCCCCCCCTTTTATTTTGTGCAATTAACAGGGACACAGGGAGAATTTCCCTTTATATAGTCTATTCTAGTCAGTTTCAGCAGTGTGTGTACAACAGAGAATCTCCCCCCTTTTACTTTTGTGGATGCAATTCTGTACTCCATTTTACAAGAAGAGTTGTGAAATGGCCACTCATGGGGGAGGGGGGATGACATTTTTGTAAGGGTGAGCACTACTGCCAATGACAATGCAGCATTCAAAGGGGTGGGGACTCAGGCGCTTCCTGGTTTTTGCATGTGCTCCTGAGATTCCTATGACATTCTTCACAACAAACAACACCCATATATAAGGTTGTCCAGTCTCGGGATATAAAAGTGTGAGACAAGAGGGACGAACCAGGGACATACTAACCATGCATGAACGAACCATAAGCAAACAGTTCTTGTGGTGAAGGGGGAAGTTAAGATTAAGCTGCTTCACCTTCTTCATACCCTTACCAAGCATTATATGAACCACAACAAAGAGCCCCAAAACTTTGCTAAACTGAAGATTGGGGCTCGCAGAGTACAAGCTGCTGTCGTTGATTTAACAATGCTATGAGTTTTTTTACTACATAAATACTCCTTTAAAACTACTAGGCTGAGGAGTGGGATATCTAGAGGGCACCTGCCCTGTTTTATTGTCAGCCCAGATCACACTTTGCACTCTATTTTCTCCTGCTGTATAAGTATAACTCTGCTATATTGCTTTTATAGCCATACGGCTTTTGTGCACTCTTCCATTATTATTCTGTCAAATGTTTCATTTTATTTTTCAGCCATTACCTTGTCAAGCACATCATAGCCTTATTAACTGTAGCATTTTTCTTTTGTTGCTTTGGTTGTTTATGCATGGGTACTTTCACTCACATTCGCCCCCGATCTGACTCGGTTGTTCTTTGGAGTTATGCATGGGTTTTCGGTCCATAAGAGATGACTTTGTAATTGTCAAGCACAGCATAGCCTTATTAACTGTAGCATTTTTCTTGTATTGCTTTGGTTGTTTATGCATGGGTACTTTCACTCACATTCACTCCCAGTCTGACTCAGTTGTTCCTTGGATGCATGAGTTTTCCGTCCATAAGTGATGACCTTGCGCCCAGCCCTTGCAAATTCTGGGTCTTTTTGTTGCTGTGAAATCCCGATTCTTCTCTCTCTCAAGATCAGCCCGGGTGAAATCTCATGCATAATCCAAAGCACGGAGCATGGAAGCTTGGTGTGTGTGTGTGTGTGTGTGTGTGTGTGACATTGTTCTCCCACAGCCAAAGCAGCATTTCAAGTGCAGAAATGCTTTCTGATTCCTCGGAATTCTTTCTGAGCAGACTCACTTAAAGGGCAAGAGTCCAGTAGCACCTTAAAGACTAACAAAAATATTTTCTGGTAGGGTATGAGCTTCACTATCTGAAGAAGTGAGCTGTGGCTCACAAAAGCTCATACCCTACCAGAAAATATTTTTGTTAGTCTTTAAGGAGCTACTGGACTCTTGCCCTTTTCTACTACTTCAGACAGACTAACACGGCTACCCACTGTGAATTCACTTAAAAAAGGATTTTTAAAATGAGGCTTGGGTTTCTCCCCCCCGCTTCCTTTAGAGAGCTCCATTTTGTTTTGTTTTTTAAAAGGCTTTTAACACAGCATGTGGGTTTCCGCGAGGAGGAGAAGGGAATTGGATATCTTTCTTACAGTAAACACTACACCCAATTACTAAGTAGCGTTTCAAGGGGCAGGGTCTCGCCAGGAGCTGGTGATTGTGCGGGTACATATTTTTTAAGCATTTGCTACAGATAAGTGTCCAATGAGCGACCTTCGAGCTCCAGGTAAAACACCCATACATAAACGACCTTTGTTAGCTGTAGCTTTGTTAAAACACAGTAGAGCTACATCTTGAACAAAGCTCATAACCCTGCTCTGCTAAATTATCCTATGAGTTTCAAATGTGTGTGTAGGGTCACAACAAGATGGTGGAAGAGAGAGATGATGGGGAAATTAAGCAGCACAGATTGTTCCAGGTGGAGATCAGACTTGAGAAATAGACAATTGACTAACCCAATGTTTGGGAGGATACTGGATTCTGGTCCAGAGATGAAGGGAAACATGTGGGGAGATAAATAACTGAGCAGAGATGTGAAAAAACGTTGACCCCACCACATAGTTGAGTAAACACTCATTGGAGAGCACCTACCATACACCAACCTCGAGAGACCAGCTTTTCTCCCCTCTCACCCTTAACTTGAACTTGGCACAATCAACAATCACACTTTGAGACTACTGTGTGTGAAGTGAGGATGTGAATCAGAATTGGAGGGTGTTGAAGATTATGTGAACTGGAAACGGTGTTGTTGGCAAGCTTATGTATTAGTTTATGTGTAAAGTGCTCTCAAGTCGCAGCCAACTTATGGTGACCCCAGCAAGAGGCTTTCAAGGCAAGTGAGAAGCAGAGGTGGTTTGCCTATTGCCTTCTCTGGTGGTCTCCCTTCCAAGTACCAATCCAGCTGCCACTCAACAAGGCGGGGAGGGGGAATGGAGATGATTTGGCTTCATGATTGTCTAGGATTCACCCAAAACTCTATGGTATGGGGCATAATGGGAGAGGCTGTCCTGTAGATATGTGGGTCTCAGACCATGAAGGGATTTATAGATGATCCCCAAAATTAATCAACAAAAGATTTTGAATAGGATTTTTTTAGTCCCATTGAATAGGAGTTCTGTTGATCAAGAGAAAAGCAGAATATAAATATTTTAAATAAATACATTTGTAATGTTCACAATAGTTAATTTTGTGAGTAAATAAATTGTACTTTTGTATTGTTAACTTTATTTCTGTTTCTTGTGAGCATAATATGTAGGATCTGAGAGTGACAGATGGCCCACCTAGCAGAGACACCAACCTAGGAACCAGACCCTGCAACAAATTAAGATGTAAACTTTGTCACTATGTACACTCAAGCTACACAATGACAGGACCTAATAACATCAACTGTGCTGTTCTGGGCTCATCCAGTTGCTCATTTGCCAATGTGATATATGCCACTGTGTCAACAAGCCTCTTTGGCTCTCTCAGCACTATCTCCTCTACAGGTAGGAACATGAATTTGGGACTTCTCACTCACTGTAGATGTCAATAATTTAGCATAATCCATTCTTTGCACATGTTAATTGGTTCAAGAAAATCTCTATATGCTCTTATACTTTTCTACTTAGATTGGCTCATTGTGTTTCACCCTGTAGCTTCCTGGATTAGATCTAATGCTAATCTCACTTTGCCTATGTGTCATTGGGAGTGGCCCATAGTCATTATCAGTGGATTGATTACTCTTTGATCATGCATCTTGTTTTATTGACTTTTCTTTAAAAACATCTTCCCTCTCCTTTGTTGTTCGTAGCTTTGTTTAAATGTACCTGCCTGGTGAATGTACAGTTTGTGCATCTAAAATGAGCTCTGACTCATGAAAGCATATGCTGGAATACATTTTGTTATCTTTAAGGTGCCACTGTGAATTAGGATGCTACATGGAGCAGCAGAAAACAATATCAGACAACTGACATTATCCCCTTTTGCCAATATTACCACTGGACTTCACAGAAATTTAACATGTTTTTTTTAGGCAGCTTCCCTAGTTTTATCCTTATTGACATATCAGACTTGTGAAGTTATTTGGGACAGAATCCTGATTGCTGCCCTCAGGAAACCCTCAAGCAAAATGATGAGGCACCTCCACAAGTCTGAAAGGTACACTGAGAATCTGGACAGGGTGTAATCAGAAATAAAGTTTATTAATGGTGATTGTTTGGAATTGTCACTCCAAACATGTAACTCCATTCCAGATGGAAGGTAGGAGGTCCAAAGGGTGTAAAGACTGAGCCACCTAAAGCTACACAGTCATGTAGTGAAGGCAGGGGTCCTGGTGCCTGGGTGACCAATAATCCAAAAGGTAAGAAACAAAGACCACATTTCATTGTAGTTCAAAAATGTATAGAGATGGCACAGAATGTACAATGAGGCACAAAATGAATCCATGAGCAACTTCTGTACTAGCAATTCAAGGTGAAGCCAACAGAAGGACATGGTAGATCCTGGTCCCAGCAGCAGGTCAGGCAGTAGGATGGGGGGTATCCCAAGGGAATATTTTCATCTCCCTCATTTTCCCAAAAGCAACAAAGCTGCTTTCATTTTGGTTCACCCCCCCTTTCAGTACCAGCTTCACTTATCATCTTGCATTAAATCAGTAAACAATTTTGGGGTGTTAGCACAACAAATACCTCCTCTTGGATGCACATCTTAATGTGGAGATAGGGTTTGCATGTGTCAGCGAAGCTAAGAGCAATGCTGTAAGGGGTCTAGACTCTGCCAAGAGGCTAAACTCTTAGCAGAGTCACTCAAGACGGAATGGTCACAGCTGAAACACCAGACTATGATGCATCCATCTCATTCGGAGATCAGCAGAAGAGAGCAGACAGTTCCAGTGATGATGAGGGCAGAGGAATCCTTGAAGGGTAGCTACTGGGCAGCAGCAGTAGTGGAAAGAGACCCTGGTGGAAGATCGTTCATACACAATGGCAGTGCCACTACAGCTATTGGACCATCACATTAATTTCTCATGCAAGTAAAGTGATGCTCAAAATCTTACAACAAAGACAGTAACTGTATATAAAATGAGAAATGCCAGATTGTTAAGCTGAATTCTGAAAAGGAAGAGGCACTAGAGACCATATTGCAAATTTACATTGGTTACTAGAATGAGAGAATTTCAGAAGAAAATCAGCTTGTGTAGATTACAGCAAAGCTTTTGACTGTGAGGATCATGAAAAGCTATGGCTGGTTTTAAAAGAAATGGGTGTGCCGCAGCATCTGATGGTTTCATGCATAATCTGTACTCAGGACAAGTAGCTACTGTTAGGACAGAATATGGAGACACGGAATGGTTTCCAATTGGCAAGGGTGTCAGCTAAGGTTGTATTTTATCTCCCTGTCTCTGCAATCTATATGGAGAACATATCATTAAAAAAGTTGGATTAGATTTAAATGAAGTTGGAGTGAAAATTGGTGGAAGGAACATTAATAATTTGTGATGCACAGATGTCACATTATTGGCAGAAAATAGTGAAGTCTTGGAACAGCTACTGCTGAAGGTTAAAGCAGAAAGTGCCAAAGCAGGATAACAGCTGAACACCAAGAAGATAAAAGTTGATTCCTTTGAAATGTGGTGTTGGAGGAGAGTTTTACGGCTACTGTGGACCTCCAAAAAGCACGTGGGTTCTAGATAAAATCAATCCTGAACTGTCCCTAGAAGCTAAAATGACTATACTGAGGCTATCATACTTTGGTCACATTATGAGAAAACAAGAGTCACTGGAAAAGGCAATAATGCTAGGAAAAGTGGAAGGCAGCAAGAAAAGAGGAAGGCCCAACATGAGATCAATTGACTATAAAGGAAGCCACGGCCCTCAGTTTGAAAGACCTGAGCAAGGCTGTTAACGATAGGACATTTTGGAGGCCATTAATTCATAGTGACTTGATGGCACTTAACACACACACCACAACACAAGAGTGAGGAAGGACAAGGCCATGCCTAATTTCATCATCCTAACTGGAATCAAATTGCTGAGAAGCTTCACCACACCCAGTATCTGGCCATCAGATCATTAATCAGTAATTCATCAGTGGGACTTCAGCCACATCAAGAACCTCTCATGTTAGCATTTCTCAAGAAAAGATGTTCTGACTGATCTGAACTCCTTTCCTCTGATTAGACCAAGGCACACCTCCTCCTTGCCTAGATACTGCCCTTCCCTAAGTGTTCTCAGTACTGAACTGCCCACTCTGGTCCTTAAAGTCAGGTAGCGCACCACCCTTTGTGCCCTTCTCTGTTTCCAAGATATTGTGTTATTCCTATGCAGCGTTACCCATGCAAACATTAACATTCTTTTATCACACAGTTCAGGGCAGTCACAGTGGTACTGACTGTGGCTCACCGGCAACCACATTCACACTTACCACCGATGAAATGAGCCACATGACTATTGTATGCCCTGTGCACCACCCCATCAAACACACATAAATAATAATATACAGCTGTTTATATCATATACAGATATACCTTTAAATTTCCAGAGTACCTCTGTGCATGTCTTTCCCAGTTCCAACCACTGCTGAACCTTAGCCAGCCCTTGTGTATCTGGAGGGGAAGGGCTTCCTCTCTGCCTGCCAATTTTTTCCTCAGCATGAAGCACAGCAGGCCAGGCAAAGGAGTGAAATCGTCAATGTACCCAGAGGAGAACAAGCTGGCCTTGGAGAAAGGAGAGAAACCCACCCCCCAGCTCCTCTCTGTGGCCAGCTTGTTCTTTTTCCTGGGTGGCTTCTGTGGTGATGGTGATTTTACTCTTTTCTCTGTGGCCAAGTTGCTTTCCAGCAGCTACCCAGGTGCAGGGGTAGGAGCACAGAGGCTACACACAAGGGTGCGGGGGTTGCTGGAAAGGATGGGCCCTTTTCTTTCATCCCTCACATGAAGCCCACAGCTCATGGAGACTTGCAACTTACCCGTACTCCAGTCCCGCTGAAAGCAGCTGCTTCAAGGGGTGAACTACTTGCCAGCCATAAGCCCTATAGGGGACTGGGCTTGCCCACTTTCCTGGAACTTGGAGTGGGTGCCACGTTGTGGAACACTGCTCAGCAGACCCTCAAGCGGCATATTAAAGAGCTATATATGACTCCTGAGCCAGTGAGTGACTATCACTGCCCAAGGGCTTCAGTCCCATTAGCTCAAATCATTAACATGGCTCAGATAGCCCAGAATCTTACAAATGTTCATCCGGATAGTCCTTTCTTTCTTTCTTTCTTTCTTTCTTTCTTTCTTTCTTTCTTTCTTTCTTTCTTTCTTTCTTTCTTTCTTTCTTTCTTTCTTTCTTTCTTTCTTTCTTTCTTTCTTTCTTTCTTTCTTTCTCCCTCCCTCCCTCCCTCCCTCCCTCCCTCAGTTTTTAGCATCACAGCAAAAAGCATTCCGTATGCTACTAGTATCTTGTTTCTAGCAACAGTTTCCATTTTTATACCCCAGTTTCATGTAGTGCATTTTTGTTCCCTGTTTTAAAAGGTATTTAATTCACTTGTATTCCATTACAAGCCAGAAGAACTGAAGTTGCAAGCCTGTCGTACAATGCCATTAAAAATAAGTATTTATGGCAACATCAAGAGCCTTAAGTTACGATACATCTAAATTAAATCTAAATTTGTCCAAAGTGTAGATTATGCAAATAAACATATAAAACTAGGCAAGTTTTAAATGGATTCCCCCCCATTGTTTGAGATAAAGCAAGATTTATGATAGAATTCTTTCTGTTGGTTTTCACTGTCTCTCAAGTTCATATCACCTCTGCTGATTGATCCTGCCTTTGTGCACAGCTCAGCTCATGATTTGAGAACTCTGGAAGTTTAGCCTTGTATGTGTGAGGAACAAAAATTTAAAAAGAATGAAAAAGTCATTTGTGTACTGTTTTGATACACTGGAGATGGCCTTTCAATGCACAGCTAAAGATATATTATTCTGCAGAGTTACTCAAACTTTTTGAACTTTGTGAACTTGAAACTTATTCTACTTTGTGGGTTTTTCTCATTCATCATCCATCCAAGGGATTCTTGGGATGGGCCAGCAATACACAAAATTACAAAACCCTGGGGTATGAGACTCAATCTTAGTAGCTGCCACCATCCCCTTTGCCACCCAAACAGCCAGAAGCCAAGGGGAAAGTTTCCAACCTTCCTGCGATTAAAGTAAAGAAAGTCACCATTGCAAAGTAGACCTCTTGCATTGGGAGTATCACAAAACAATTAACCTGGTAGGTGTAGCCATGTAGGTCTAGGTATTGGAATTAGATTGAAGCGACCTGAAAACAAGGAGGAGTAGGAGTTGTTTTTTATACCTTGACTTTCTCTATCTTTAAGGAGTCTCAAACCGGCCTTCCCTTCCACTCCCCATAACAGACACCTTGTGAGGTAGGTGGGGCTGAGAGAGTTCAGAGAGAACTGTTACTAGCCCAAGTTTACCCAGCAGTCTTCATGTGGAGGAGTGCGAAATCACACCGTTCTCCAGATTAGAGTCCACTGCTCTTAACCACGACACCACGCAGGCTCACCACAAGATAGAATTAAAGTGATTATTAAAATTTTGCAAGAATATTTCTAAAAGAACAGTGTGCAGTGAGGATTAAAATAACAAAAGGTAAATAAAAGGACTAACTACACAGTAATAACATTAATTCAGATCACCAGATGTTACCCTTCCAGCTGAAATCCTTCCAACTGAAATCCTCCAGCAGTCAAAGTCCTCTCTTTCCAAGAGTCAGCATGGACATACAACATGTCTGATTGATAAAGCAAGTACAAAAACGAATAGCGCTGTATATATGACTAGCCAATTCCAAAAGAACAGCACAAGCTCAATGATTAGCAAAAGACAAATGCTATATTCAAAGGCAATGGGTATAAAACAACACGCTACCATAAACACAAAATCAAAACTGCACCAAAGGCATACAGGCAAAAACAGTACATAAGGACAGCTGAATAGATGGAATTCAACAAGGTAAGTAAACTAATGTTCATTCCCAAAGTTGGTAAGCACGATGGCTGATCCTGCTGAAAACATGTCTGATCGATAAAGCAGGCACGAAATCAAAGCAGTAGCTGATTATTATCTGGAGGAGCAATCTGCTATGCATATAGGACATCTGATTTAAGTGCATCACACTGGCTACCTATTTGTTTCCAAGTTCAGACGCTGCTTTTACCTTTAAATTGCTTCCCAGCTTGAGGCTGTGAAACTTGGGACCTATATAACTGAAGCACCATCTCTCCCATTACAAACTTTTGTTTATAATATAATATTTTTCCCAGTATAGACGTGGATCCCTGGATAAGCCCTTTCTTTCTATTCCCTCACACAGGTTGGGTAACCATGCCACCGTTGGGTCTTCAGCTTTTTTGATAGTGGCTCCCAAATTATGGAATCACGTTTGGAATTTATCAGGAAGGTACTCCCTGTGTTACAGAACTGTTTACAAGAAACTATGACCAGTAGTTTTGTAAGGTTTTGGATATTGTTTGCTGACTGCAGTTTTTTTAAAATGGGTAATATTAAGCATTTGTAGGTGGTATTACTGTGCTCCTTTTGAGTCATTGTTAATCACTTGGATCTTTAAAAACCCTACTCCTTTTCTAAGTTGAAGAATATACAGCTTAGGTCATAAATGGAAAACCAAGGAAGAAAGCTGTGAGTCATGCTTGGAGAGCATCTGATGCCTGGGGCAATTTTTGCATGGTAATTAGCAGCGCCTTCCAGGCTGATTTGCCCCGCAGATTTTTTTGAATTTTACACGCTGAACCGTCATTCCGGAAGTGACTGCAAAGCCGGCACAGACCTGCTTCGCATTACAAAAGAGCCCACTTAATGCGACCTTTTGTGTTTGCTCCGCCGCTGCTGCGAAGAATAACCAGAGGGAACCATGCAAAACAACAGCAGCGTGTTAGCTGTGCACACGCTAATGGCTATGCAAATGAACGAAGGAGCGGGCGAGTGGCGGGTGGGTGGAATTTCTCCTTTTGCGTCGGGACCGTGAATAGGCATTTTTAAAGTTACATTTTTAAAAAGAGCTTTGAAAGAGCTTCAAAATTGACCATGCATAAATGGCCTCTAGAATGGAGAAATGTTTGTATCCTAAATTGTTATTGTTTGGGCCATTTTTTCTTCTCTCTGCTTTTTTACATTTTGGAATTGCCTTTATAATGACCATGTTGCTCTTTTAACAACAATATTGTATGTTGTATGTCTTTCACTGCACATTTGCACGAGATTGAGATAAATTTTGAGAACCTTGGATTGTATTGTGATTGTGATTGACTTAAATTTGATTAGCCGTATCCGTACTTATTTCCTGACTGTGAGTAGTGGTATGGTGGTGTATATTTTGATTGCTTAACCTCCAGGTAGTAGCAGGAGATCTGCTAATACAACTGATCTCCAGCCAATAGGGGTCAGTTCACCTGGAGAAAATGGCCGTTTTAGCAATTGGACTCTATAGCATTGTAGTCCCTCCTCAAACCCTGCCCTCCTTAGGCTTTGCCCCCCAAAATATCCAGGTATTTCCCAGTCCGGAGCTGGCAACCCTACTTATGCTGAATCAGATCATTGGTCCATCAAGACCTGTATTGTCCACTCAGTGGCTCTGCAGCATCTCAGGTCTTTCACATCACCTACCACCTGATGATTTTAGCTGAAGATGCTGGGGACTTAACCTGGGATCCTTTGCATGCCAAACAGATACACTACCACTGATCCTTAGCCCCTTCCTAAATATACACATGAAGAAAGTGTGTTTGGAAACTGTCATTGAACTGGAGTTGCTTAATTACATTATTGGGACAGTCTGATCTGTTGGTGAGGAATGCTACTATGGATATAGTTCTTTCTTTGTCAGAATGTTACTACAGGAGGATCCTTTTGCAACTAATAGCTGCACTGATTGATCCACTGAGAGGTCTTCCTTAATAGTTGATAGCCAGGTAAGGCTTGGCTTAAAGTCTTATGAGATTAGGCATGGCTTTACTCACTCTGCTGGCTCTACTAACTTTGATGTACAACCAATGCTGGATTGTGACACTTCCCTCGCTGAAGCACTTGGGGGTGTGTGTCCCTTTCTTGCTTACAGACAGCCGGCTAACCTAAAACAACTTCTCACCCATGATGATAAACTACTTAACAAGAACATGGACTCTGGCACCAAGGCCTGCAACAAACCAAGGTGCCAACTTTGCCCTCATATAGATTCTAGGAACACCATCTCTGGACCCACCAATGTCAGCCATACTATCTCAGGTTCATATTCCTGCTCATCTTCTAATGTGATTTATGCCATCACATGCCAGCAATGCCCTTCCACAATCTACATTGGACAAACAGGTCAGTCTCTTAGACAAAGATTAAATGGACATAAGTCTGACATCAGAAACCACAATATTCAAAAACCAGTGGGAGAACATTTCAACCTTCCAGGACATTCTGTTGCAGATTTAAGAGTAGCAGTTCTCTTACAAAGGAATTTTAAAGGGAGATTGGAAAGAGAAACTGCTGAATTACAGTTGATATTCAAACTAAAGTCAATGCATTTACCTGGGCTGAATAAAGACCTTGCATTCATGGCCCATTACCAATGCTGATTTCTCCACACCCATCTCTCCCCTGGACATCACAGACTCTTCTGCATATCACACCTAATCCCATCAAGCCTGCTATTCACATTTACATACTGTTCCTCTACTTAAAGACCGATGGATTCACATTCTAGCTGTATCTGAAGAAGTGAGCTGTGGCTCACGAAAGCTCATACCCTACCAGAAAATATTTTTGTTAGTCTTTAAGGTGCTACTGGACTCTTGCCCTTTTTGACTACTGCAAACAGACTAACACGGCTACCCACTGTGAATTAACTTTGATGTAGTAATGGGCCAAACCTTTATACTGGCCCCATTAAAAAAGGGAGAAGAAAAGCTGGTCCCAGTCTTGTAATGTGTGTGGGGTGAACTCAAATGGAGGTTGGAGGGTAACACATGTCTACTTCGGTAAATACAGTGACACTCAAACCAGACAGCAAAATGTGAGAGGTCACCGGGAAGGAAGAATAACAACAATTCTATATGCAAGAGAAAACAGCTTACTCAGATGCGAGATTGCTCAATATATGTAATTTCTTATAAAAGCAGTAAGTAGGTGCACCTTTTTTTACCAGAGAGATCCACCCAGTAGTATTAGTCCTAGTAGAGGAACAAGATGAGTAACTCTTGTACATGCATAAAAAAAGTAGACCTATTTTAAAGCAAACTGGAATGCGTATGGGTTACAAGATGTTAAATAGTGCCCCATCCCATTTCTTACTCTGGTGCTTGAACCCTTTTTTCCTGTTAGGCTCTGATGTGGGAAATCTGCCAGGCTGGGAGGGACATGCTGAAAGAAGCAAAGCACAGCAAGGTACCTCCCAGGAGGGTGAAGCTCCTTTCATCAAACCAGACCCCCCCCCCCCCGCTGCCACTTGAGGCTCCCAGAAAAGGAGGGAAAAGCTCACTCCCATGCCAGTTTACATCTGTCTATACCTGCTCTGCAAGTGCCAATTTTAATTAACTTTGCTATCAGAGGTATCTATTAGCCTAAAATGCGGTGGCTTTTATTACACCTATCTCATCTGAAGGAAGAGATATTCACCATCACAGTTATTATCACAGTTGTTTATTTATTAGCTGTTTTTCAGGATTTCAAAGTAGTGTCCAACAGATAAAACGCAGTAATCACAGGGGCTTTTTTGTGTGTGATGGTACTCACCACCAGTCCCCTGACCTGGATGGCCCAGGCTAGCCTGATCTCGTCAGATCTCAGAAGCTAAGCAGGGTCAGCCCTGGTTAGTATTTGGATGGGAGACCCCCAAGGAATACCAGGGTTGTTGTGCAGAGGAAGGCACTGGCAAACCACCTCTGTTAGTCTCTTGCCATGAAAACCTCAAAAGGGGTCGCCATCAGTCGGCTGTGACTTGGAGATAAGGCCGCTTCAGAGTCTGAACGATATTATTTAATTAATATTGGAGACACATAAATACAGGTGCAGAAAGGCAGAAAAGTTAGATCTCTCCTATCTTTCTGTAGATAGGTGGCTCTCAGAGCTTTCCAGTCCTTGCATAAGATGGAGGTTCTCACAGATCTTCCTAGCCCATGGGCTAGGTGGTCTCACACAGAACTCTTTAGGCTTTGCATGGACTAAAGGTTCATAGAGCTTTCTAGTTCTTGCATGAATTAGGGGTTCACACACAGATCTATCTGATCTTTGCATAGATCAGAGATCTCTCCAACAAATGGAGGGTTTTAGAGGTCTGCCCAGTCTTTATATAGACAGAGATCTCTCTAGTCCTTATGGACTGGAGAGTTCCACAAAAGACATGAATGGGTAAAGTATGCCTACTTATATGATATTCTAGATATTTTGAATTAAGATACTTTTAACTAAATCAGATCTTATTCACTGAACAAGGTACTTATAACTATTTTACAAATTTCTGTAACTCTTGTGTTTTCTAAATAAAATATTATTACTGTTTTAAGGTTTGAAACTCTAATATAGAGATTTAAGATAGAGATTGCTTCAGAGATTGCTTGTAGCATGAAATATGTTTAAGACTTATAATGTCTGAACTTTTGTAACATTTTAAAGACTTTGTATCATACATATTTTATATGTTAAAGACTTTACATACATACACATATATTTTGTTTGAAGCTCTACAATAAAAATACTTACTTGTGTAAGTAAACTAAGTTGTGTCCTGCTGATTAGGTGACTAACCGAATAAGATAACATACTTCCTCTCAGGAAGGGGTCAATTCTAAGAGCATAGTCAACTGAAAGGCACTGACCTGCTTCAGGAGTTGCCAACCTCCAGGTGGTGGCTGGAGATTCCCTGCTATTACAACTGATCTCCAAGAGATATAAATCAGTTCCCCTGGAGAAAATGGCCACTTTGGCAATTGGACTCTATGGCATTGAAGTCCCTCCCCCTCCAAACCCATCCCTCCTCAGACTCTACTCCAAAATCTCCAGGTATTTCCCATCCTGGAGCTGGCAACCCTATTCAGGAGCAGGATATTGGGAGCACCCCCACTCCTAGCAGTAGTTACTAGGTTTTTACCCATGATGCTAACAGAGACTTCCTTAAATCGACAAGAAAAAATATATGACACTTTCTTTAAACTGCAACTTGGAGACCATATGCTGGGCTCCCTCATTTATGCTTTCCCCATATCCCCAAGCTATGAGATGTTCCAAGGGCAGCAACATTTACTTGGGTTGATTTACTTTGGAGAGAGAGAGAGATCACTGGATACTTAAGGTGTTTTTTTGTGCCAGCTGCTTTACTTACAGATGTGCAAGTAGAGCACAGGTGGACGTAAGACGCTTTACTCCAGGACAAAGCGTTGCCAACTCTGGCTTGGGAAATTCTTGCAGATTTAGGGGTGGAGTCTGGGAAGGGTAGAGTTTGGTGCAGTAGAGTTGCCAGCTCTGGGTTGGGAAAGACCTGGAGATTTTGGGGGGTGGAGTCTGAGGAGGGTGGGGTTGGGAGAGGGGAGGGACTTCAAAGCCATAGAGTCCAATTGCCAAAGCGGCCATTTTCTCCAGGGGAACAGATTTCTATCGCCTGGAGATCAGCTGTGATAGCAGGAGATCTCCAGCCACCACCTGGAGGTTGGCAACCCTATGGAGAAGAGGCGGAGCTCAATATGGATTTGATGCTATACAGTCCACCCACTGAAGCTGCCATTTTGTCCAGAGGAACTGATGTCTGTAGTCTAGAGATCTAAGGTAATTCCGGGAGAACTCCAGGCTCCACCTGGAGGTTAGCGACCCTAACAGGACAGCAGATCCACCACCTCATAGGGGCAGGGGGCCCTATTGCCCAGGGTGCAAGAGGTGGAGAGGGGTGCCAGGTGTAACCCTGCAGTACCCTGCCCGTGGCAACACTGCCCAGGTTGCCAGGCTGGCCAAGACTGGGGTTTCCAACTCTGGGTTGTGGGTGGAGCCTGGGGGAGGCAGGGGTTTGTGGAGGGGAGGGACCTTAGTGGGGTATAATGTCATAGAGTCCACCCTCCAAAGCAGCCACTTTCTCCAGGGGAACTGACCTCTGACATCTGTAGGTCAGTTGCAATTCCAGGAGATCAGCAGGCTCTACCTGGTGGTTGGCAACCCTACCTAGGATACCAACATCCCTGGGACAATCCCTGCTACCTCACATCAGTTCCTCAGAGAGAAAGAGATCCTGCACCCCTAGGTACTTCAGCTAACTCCCAGCAGTGACTGCTTTTCTCTCTAGTCCTTACAGCTTTTTAACTGCTGTTTTTAATAACCTACACATATGTCCCCTCCCATCACCTGGGTGCTTGGACAGAATTATTTCCTAATAATTAAGGCCCACCAGGGGAACTGATGCCTGTAGTCTAGATTTGTTGTAATTCCAGGAAAACTCCAGGCCCCACCTGGGGGTTAGCAACCCTACTAGGACATATCTACACATGTTCAGAAAATTTACCATTCCTTTTTGTCATGGGCTCTGGTTTCCCCCAGGTATACCACTTTAGACCAAGGCCATAGCAACCCATTCCTCCAAGCTTGCAAAACTCATTTATTTTCTGTTCTAATGACTCCATTCACTGTCTAAAACTTTTCAAGGTGGAATGACAGAATTTCCTCTCCTCCTTCCAGCCAAAGCTATAAAGAATATCTGTCAAGGGTAAAAACAAATCTCATTCAGTTGTCTTTAGACATTTTGAAAAAGCAAAGGATTACAGTCAAGGTGTGTGGGTGGAAAGAGAAATCTCTTTGATGGGTATTATGTCTAATATTCACAAGTCAATCAGATCTAACAGCTTGTGCTTTGTTTCTGGGTCTTATTGCATACTATTACCAGTGGAGAATTCACAAGGTCACATTGCCTCATTTGTTTCTGATCCAGGGAATGCTCACAGGGCATTCAACAGATCCAGTCTTGTCAGTTCATTATGTACAAAGCAAGAGCCATGGGATAGGGGAAATTTTAAAAAGCAACAACACCAGTTGTATATTCTGAATCCTTTCTCCCGAGCTGTTTTTTGTCCCATGGTGGAAAGTATACAGGGTTTAGGCTGTGGAAGTTTATACATTTCCACATTCACAAATCACAGACCACAGGTTTTGAATAATGCTATGTATACATTGTCTGAATGTTCTGAAATAAAGAGCAAGTAAAGTATTTTCAAGGAGCCCCGTGGCACAGAGTGGTAAAGCTGCAGTACTGCAGTTAGGGTTGCCAGGTCCCTCTTCGCCACCAGCAGGAGATTTTTGGGGCAGAGCCTGAGGAGGGCAGTGTTTGGGGAGGGGAGGGACTTCAATGCCATAGAGTTCAATTGCCAAAGCAGCCATTTTTCTCCAGGCGATCTCATCTCTATTGGCTGGAGATCAGTTGAATTAGCAGGAGATCTCCTGCTACTACCTGGCAGTTGGCAACCCTAACTGCAGTCCAAGCTCTGCTCACGACCTGAGTTCGATCCTGATGGAAGTCGGTATCAGGTAGCCAGCTCAAGGTTGACTCTGACTTCCATCCTTCCGAGGTTGGTAAAATGAGTACCCAGCTTGCTGGGGGTAAAGGAAAGATGACTGGGGAAGGCACTGGCAAACCACCCCATAAACAAAGTCTGCCTAGGAAACGTCGAGATGTGACGTCACCCCATGGGTCAGGAATGACCCGGTGCTTGCACAGGGGACCTTTACCTTTTAAAAAATATTTTCAGAACGGTTGTCAAAAACTGCTTATGCACCCCCATGCATAAGAGTAGTAGAAGAGAGGAATTTGCAATATACATAGGTATTTTGGTCTATGTAAATTAAAGATATACAGTAATTTTTATGGAATGATTCTGAAGGACCAGCTACATATAATGTCAGAGATCCCTCATCAGGATATCTTGTAATTCCTTGTAAAGGTAAAAGGAGCCATGATAACCCTAGTTAGGAGCAGGCATTGTTGGGTTAAAAAAAGAAGAAGAGAAACCTCTCTTTAGTTCCAATTTCCTGAAAAAATTCCCACCTACCTCAAACATACCCACCATAGATCCCACAGGAAAAATCATAAGATGCACCCATAAGATGCATCTGTGTTTTCCCCAGTGAGGCAAATGTGTAGGTTTGTGATGTGCATTGTGAGATCTGTAACAGGAAAATTAGGAGGGAAGGGGAAAGAATTTCCTGCTTCCCATCTAGGCCAGCTCTAGTCCAAATCTGGGTCCTCCATGGCTGCTTTTGCCTTCAGAATAAAACACAGGAGAGCATCCTGATCATGGATCTCCCTAGTGCTCGTAGTTGGACCACAAGTTTACTTAATCCCTTGCATAACTTTTTTAATTACAGTCGGAAAAAGTAGTACTGCTGATGTAGAGATATTAATAAAGGATCACATTCCTACAGGGATCTCATTCTGAGAAGAGGAGGCAGGAGACTTTGATGCCTGGAACAGGAGAAGCCGTAACGACTCATACTTGCAGAAGCCAGAATTAGTCTGGAAGAGACCAAGTGAGAGGAAGATGGAGACTCCAATGGCTGTGATCCCAGCGTCCATCTCTTGGATGCAGGCCCAGGCTGCATCCTGCTGGAACAACATCCCAGCAGTGCTCATCTTTCTCCTGCTGCTGGCCCTGCTGCTCGATCATGTAAAGTACAGAAAAAGAAGCAGTCGATTTCCACCAGGACCTACCCCTCTCCCTTTCCTTGGGAACTTGCTGTTAATCGATCTCAGAAATCCACATATTTCTCTTAAACAGGTAAGTACTTGGCCAGACCCAGTTGGTACAACTAGTCTTATTGAATGGTAGTGATTGACAGTTGGTTCCGGAGAAGATCCTGAACCTTTGAAAAGTGCAACAATGATGGGGGAAACTAAATTTGTGCTTCCTATGAAACTCTTCAGTCTCCTGAACAAAGTCAAATTTGCAGTTTCATGTAGCAAATTTCTGGCTGCTTGATAAAACATGTTTGTTTAGGGATTATATGACAGTGCGGCAAGAGCCTCTGTTTCTTATCATACTGTCCTGTGTACAGCAATGCATGCTCTTATTTTATCATAGCTGGCAGAGAAGTATGGAACTGCTTTTTCATTCCAAGTTGGATGGCACAAATTTGTTGTACTGAGCGGATTCAAGATGATAAAAGAGGCACTGGGACAGAAAGCGGAAGACTTCGCAAACAGGCCACATAGTCCACTGTTCAACCTAGTAGGCTTTAAAAAAAACTGTGAAGGTGAGTGCTGTTCATGCAGTGATGGCATGCTATGGCCCTAACAGGAAAAAAAATAGACTTAAGAAAACTTAATATGTAACTACAGCAGTACTGAGACCCATCTCTTCTCTCTCAACCCCATTTATTGCAGATAAGAGGAATTATATACTCCTTATGAAACACTGTATTTATTACTGGATATTTATTAATAGTTACTGTAGAGACCTAATATGCATCTTTTACTTAAAGGAGCATCGGAGTTCAAATCCCCATCCTCTCTTCTGAACCTGTTCTACCTCACAGGGTTGTTATGAGGATAACACAGAGGAAGGGAGAACCATAAATACCACCCTGATTTCCTTGGAGGAAGGGCAGGATAAAATGCAGTAACAGATACAAGGAATTTCTTTTTGCCTATGACAGCAAGCTATAGTAGGGAGAGCTAGAAGGAACAAGAGGGTCCACTAAGGTGCTAGATTCTTCTCATTCATTTCTCTTCCAAAGGGGTTCAGTTCTAACCAACTAGACAATACAGTAACCAGCCTGCAATATGTAGCCCTGCAATAACAACATAATTATAGCAGTAATACCAGTTATACTAAATTTAATCTCCCCTTTTACTAATTAGCTTTTCTCATACAATTTTCCTACTACCTTACTTTTTTTTTTGCTGTCAAGTCACAGCTGACATATGGTGACCCCATAGGGTTTTCAAGGCAAGAGACATTGGAGGTGGTTTGCCATTGCCTGCCTCCTCATCATGACCCTAGCATTCTTTGGGGATCTCCCATCCAAATACTAGTCAGAGTTCACCCTGTTTAGCCTTCGAGGTCTGACAAGACCAGGCTAGCCTGGGCAATCCAGGTCAGGGCATTATACAAAGTGATAAAATCCTAGAAAATCTTTGGCAGGGTATGAGCTTTCCTGAGCCACCACTCACTTCTCCAGAAATTTTGTTAGTCTTTAAGGTGCTACTGGACTCTTGCTCTTTTCTACTGCTGTTGACAGACTAACACCCATCGTGATCTAGAAAATCTTAACTGGCTCCCCACCAAATAGACACTTCCTGGAAGCTGATCTCCATCCTTGACTCTGCTCCTACGGGGTAAAACCAAGTAGTACCTGGGGTTGCCATGAGAATGAATTAGCCAAAAACTGCATCTGCCATGTGCTTGAGAGACTTTACCCAGTCCTGCCTTGCAAAACATCACTGACTGGGATTTTAAAAAACAACACCAAAAACACTATATGCTTAATTCTGAAATATTTCCTGGGGAAAGTGAAGAAAATGGTGAACTGACAGGGATTTCTTTCAACTTGTTCAGGAATACTCATGGCGACATACAGCAGTGGCTGGAAGGAGCAGAGGAAATTCTGTGTCTCCACTCTGAAAAACTTTGGGATGGGGAAGAAAACACTTGAACAGAAGATATCTGAAGAAGCTGGATACTTATGTTCTGAATTCAAATCACAAGCAGGTGACCTCATTCTTGGGGACATGAGGGAGGCCGCTCCTTGTGGCCATTTGGTAGCAAGGGATGGTGACTGAAATTTTGGTCTTGGGATCAATTATGTTGAGTGAATATCGGGTGAATAATAGAGCAATGTGTATGATCCTGATGGCAGAGAGGTGACTGAATGAAACCATGAAGGAGAGAACTTTTTAAGTGTTGTGATCTTTTGAGATCACATTCCTTTCTTTAATAAGTTTAGGGACCTGGGATAGTCCCAATTCAAACTGTCAACGTTGCAGGTTGGCATATCTTGTACCTGAGGCATATAGAGACTTGTGGAATGCAATGTTTTCCATCATCCCCAAAGGTCTAGTATTAGTAGGGTTGCCAACCTCCAGGTACTAGCTGGAGACCTCCTGCTGTTACAACGGATACCCAGCTGATAGAGATCAGTTCACCTGGAGAAAATGGCCATTTTGGCAATTGGTCTCTATGGCATTGAAGTTTCTCTTCAGGCTCCACCCCAAAAATCTCCCGCTGGTAGTGAAAAGGGACCTGGCGACCCTAAGTGTTAGGGATGCCAGCCTAACCTCTATGGCAAAGAAGACCATAGAGATTTGAGGAAGTTCCTAGAGCATTGCAGGTACCATGATGTCACTTCCAGGTGCTCATTCAGAAGTGACATCACGGTATCTGCCATATTGTGTCCCATTGTTTCTCCCACTGCTCCATAGGACAAAATGGGGGAAGAAGCAATGTAGCAGGAGGTTGCCCACCAT
Organism: Euleptes europaea; assembly: GCF_029931775.1. Taxonomy (NCBI): domain Eukaryota; kingdom Metazoa; phylum Chordata; class Lepidosauria; order Squamata; family Sphaerodactylidae; genus Euleptes; species Euleptes europaea. The sequence goes on along the minus strand of NC_079314.1, from coordinate 88,315,784 downwards.
GGGCAAGCAACAGGTAATCCCATATAGCATCCATTTTTCCTTCTCCACACCACATCTGCTACTTATTTTCCATGTGCAGAGTACTTACTCTGGAAGTCAAAAAAGAACCAGATTATGTTTGTGATCTATCTAGGAGTCAGCTGCTACCCAGCATTAGATCACTTCATATTAGAGATGAGTGCCTGTCTACAAATCATTAGAATGTTTTAATGATGAAAAACAAAATATTACTAAACAATACATACCATTGCCTGCTTGCAAGGTTATAATTAACATTCACTGACACAATGGTCTTTTATACATGGGTACTTTGACTCATGTTCGCCCCTGGACTGACTCGGTTGTTCCTTGGAGTTATGCATGAGTTTTCCATCCCTCAGAGTTGACCTTGTGCCCACCCCACACTCTCTTCGGGTCTTCCCAATGTTCTTTTAACGTGATTCTTAGTTCTTCTCCAAGATCAACCCAGGGCCAAATCGTCACCAATACTGAGCATAAGCCAAAGCGCGCCTCTGTCCTCGCCTCCACACACACCCATTCTTGTGTTTCCTCCTCCCACTCCTCCTCCAGCCAGTCTTCAGCCATCCCCTCCATGAAGCCCTGGGAAACTATTGATACTAGAGAGGTAAGCAGCCATGTGGCTGCTTACTTCTCCGGGCACCCTCCATCATTTCCCCCCCTTTTGATATGATGATTTATCGTTAATTTTATTAAAATATACCTCTCCAGTCCCTGTTGATTGCAGGGGATGTGTAGCTGAGCCCAGTACTTCCCCATGATCTCCAATCATGGGGGAGGCGAAGCCGGGCTGCCATCCAGGGCTTAGCTTTCTCTCCCATGCGTGCTCTGTGATGGCAGGGAACTGGTAACTGAGCCCCTGGCTCCAGGGCTGGCTTTTTCTTGTTTTGTTTTCTGGTGGCAATTGGGTTGTAAAATGGCCACTCACTGGAGGTAGGGTGGTGTTGGCAATGTTTTTCTAACAATAAACACTACAGCGGAGAGAATAAAACATCAAGTGATAAGAAGAAGAAGAAAAAGAGGTGGTTTTTATACCCCGCTTTTCTCGACCTTTAAGGAGTCTCAGAGCGGCTTACAATCACCTTTCCTTCCTCTCCCCACAACAGACACCTTGTGAGGTAGGTGGGACTGAGAGAGTTCTGAGAGTACTGTGACTAGCCCAAGGTCACCCAGCAGGCTTTATGTGGAGGAGTGAGGAATCAAAGCTGGTTCTCCAGATTAGAGTCCACAGTTCTTAATCACTACACCACACTGGCTCTCCTGCACTGAGCCAGAAATTTCTTTCAAACCTGAAGGAGATAGAAAAGAGAAAAGGAATCCAAATGAAATACACTAAATTGTACACTAAATACACTAAATCCAAGTGAAATACACTCAACTGTATGGTAGCAATGGTTTCCTTCTTCAGCTGCTACTGTTTCTTCCCACTTTAATCCTCTTCCCCAAGGCCTCTCATGAGTGACAAGATTCCCTGAGAGGGGAATTAATAAAGAAAATAAAGCAGTAGGCAAGGCTGCCAGCCCACTCTGACGCTACTTGCAGGTTTCCTAGGAAATCCAGGCTTTTCCTTGCTCCATTGCCCTGGCAAACTGCCTGCTGCCACCTTTGTCTTTGCCGTCAGCAGCAGTGATTGCAAGCTGGTTGGCAGCGAAGGAAAGAGACTTTGCTGCCTCCCCCCCCCCATTGCTTCCAACTTGTCAAGGTAACAAAACAGACTTGCCATTGGAAAGTTGTTGAGTATATTTGTGTGTGGGGAGGGGGGTTGTAATCCCAAGAAAGCTTTCCTGGCAGTAATTGCCTTGAATAAAATAGGATTCAATTTGAGTAAACCTGCTTAGGATTGCTCACATTGTGTGTGTAGACTAAACCCCTCCTTCTAGAGTTGCCAGCTATGTCCGGCAACCTGGTGGGAGAAACTGGAGGAGCGGGGAATGGTGTCCTTGACTTAGTGCCAACACAATATGACACTTCCAGGGCAAACCCAGAAGTGATGTCATCACGTTGCAGTTATTCTATAGGAGTCCCAGAGCTTCACCCCAATGGAATGATTTCACTTCCAGTTTTGTGTTGGAAAGTATGCTTGATGCTGAGAAGATTGTTGAATCCCCCCCCCCCCGCGCTAGCCTTTTAAGCAGTGGTGGGGAATGGGGGGCCGAGGATGAGAGGTCTCCCGCAATTACAGTCTCCTGCTTCCTTCTGTTGCCTCAGTCCCAGTGAAAATGGGGGAGAGCTGTCACTACACAACACTGTTTTAGGATGCCTTCTCAATTGATAAAGGACAATTATGATACCCAACACCATTGTGAACTAAGTGTGCCCCCCAGAATGCATAGCTATGCATAGGATTCTGTAACAGGGAAGTCAATGTGGAAAAGGGTTCTCTGGAAATAAAAGCTTGATAACTACTGTTCTATGCAATTCAGCTTCTCGTTTTCCAGCCCAAAACAACTGGGTTCTATTACTTTTACTCATGTTTTGGAATTGGAGTCTAATGGGTCCTTCAGACACATCCACAGCTGGATGGGAGCTGCTTTCCATAATATAATGAGATTCAGCTGACAGATGGTTATGCAAAATACAAGCCTATGTTGGCCTCACCCAACATAGCTGCATCACTTACAAAGGCCATATAGAATCCCATCATGCAGAATATTTAGGATGATATAGTTCTAGTGTCATTGTTGTTGTTGCTGTGTCTCATCCAGGCTATCCCTTTAACCCACAATATCTTGTGAACAACGCAGTTGGAAATATTATTTGCATCCTAACATTTGGTGACCGCTTTGAATACAATGATGAGACCTTCCTGAAGATAATGCATTTGACAGAGGATATTATGAAGACATTAACCAGAAACCTGCCCCAGGTACCTTTTTAAATCTGATTGGACAATAAAGAAGCAAAGGAGCTGCCTAGATACCAATATGATCTGCCACTGAGCAAAACTTGAAACTGGTGAATGAAGGGAGTGAAACCCAATTCATTGATGTCTCCTGTTCCCCATATGTTGACATAACTGGCAATTGTCCTTTTGTTGGGTTTCGCTACAGGTATTGTGGGTCTTTTGGGTTAGGTTAGTGGTCTTTTGGGGCTTTAGTATAGTATTTTAGAACAAATTTAATAGCTCCAGACCTCAGATGACCAAATCACAGAATAGGGAAGGAGTTGAAGAGTTTTGTTCACCAGCATGTGAGTGAAACGAGTTCTTATATCATCGTATTAATGAAACAGGCATCTTGCGAGCCTACAAATCCAGATATATACAATATTTTCATCTATATTACTTCTTTGTCTGTGACTGTGTCTGTGACTGGCCAGGCCAACCAGGGTTGTAAAAGGTAGGGTTGGTTTGATCAAGAATGGAGATCCCTGTGACAAGCTTTTTGCAAATTTCAAAATAAAGTTAGGGTAGCTGGTCAGATACCTTGATCCAATAATTGCTTCAGTTCCGTTCACAATATAAACGGGGTTTTTTTTGGGGGGGGGGGACATTCCTATCATAATGAGCAATGGAAAGAACTAGAGCTAGGTGTTTGCATTATGCAAAAAAAAAAAAATGATAGGAGGTTCTGGGAACTCAAAACTTTAGGTACCCAGAAATATAATTTTATTCCAGAAGCACATATTTCAGCAGACCAGTGGTCTATGATTTTTCTATGATTTATAGTAGTAATTTAACTGTATCGTCGTTTGAATATCTGCTCCCGCATTTGAATTGTTCCAATATGGACTCCTGTTTCAGACTCTGAATGTAGAAGAAGAAGAGTTGGTTTTTATTTGCCGACTTTCTCTACCATTTAAGGGAGACTCAAACTGGCTTACAATCACCTTCCCTTTCTCTCCCCACAACAGGCACCCTGTGAGGTAGGTGAGGCTGAGAGAGTGTGACTAGCCCAAGGTCACCCTTCTGGCTTCGTGAGTAGGAGTGGGGAAACAAATCCAGTTCACCAGATTAGCATCCGCCGCTCATGTGGAGGAGTGGAGAATCAAACCCGGTTCTCCACATCAGACTCCACCACTCCAAACCACCACTCTTAACCACTACACCACGCTGTAGACAGTTGATTGACTCCCTGACTTTAAGTAATGCCCCTGGGGAAGATTTGGTGTCCCCTGATGTATACAAACTGAAAGCTCACCAGTGGTGTCCAATATTAGCAAGACTTTTTTCTGAAATTGATAACGCCTGTGTTATTCCTGCTAACTGGAAACAAAGTATTATTTGCCCAATTTATAAAAAGGGTAATAGACTATTGCCCAATTAGATGTATCATCTAAGCTATATACTCATCATCTTTTAACCAAATTAGATGACTGGGCAGAATCATCCAACCTAGGGCTTCTAGGTGTCCGCTAATGGCAGGCAATTGCCCGCTGATTCTTGCCACTGCCCACAGATGCTCAGCTGGTTGGCGGGCAGAAGCAGGTCGGTAGAAAGGGAGGAGCGATTCGCGTCTCTGACATCACTTCTGGTGTAATTCAGAAGCTCTGGCATCACACTTGGGGGGACTCTCTAGAACTCTCCCAAAAAAACTCTATGGAAACCATAGAGCTAGAGCATCCCCCTGGTGCAATGCTAGCACTTCCACGTTGTGCCAGAAGTGACATCATCATGTGGGGATGCGGATCACGGCCCCCCTGTATCTGCCTCCCAAATGCTCCCGCTGGTTGCCAGGAGGGACCTGGACAATAAAGAAGCAGAGGACCTGGCAACCCTAACACAATCTTTTTAAAATCCAGAACAAGCAGGTTTACATAAGAGACACTGCACAATTGATCACTGTACTAGACTGAGGGCTTTGATTCAGAAGTATACCAACACCTATGGAAGACTTTTTATGCTGCATTTGTTAATCTTTCATCAGACTTCGATTCTACGGATAGATCAGGATTTGACATGTGATTGGTCAGTTGACTGTATTAATAAACTTGATTTGATTTGCTAGATCAGGATTGTGGGAAAAGGTTGATAGGTCTGATATCGATCGAAGGCTTCTTAGATTGTTGACCAAATTACTCGTGATATCAGTTTAGCTTATCATTCAAAATTTTCCACATGGTTTAATTCTGTCAAGAAAAATATTTTCTGTCTCACTGTTTAATGTATCTTTAAGGCATGTATTTACAAGTGTATGTTTCCAGACCATGCCTTCTGCTTATCTTTTTGGCAGATTTCATAGCATTCCTGTGGAGCAACAGCTTTGCTCCTGCAGTCATGATCAAGTCGAAGATATTAAGCATTATGTTTTATATTGCTCTCCTTATGGAATGATAACAAACAAACTGCTGAGTCAGTTCATTATCAGTTTTTCAGGTTCTGATGAGGAGTGCATTAAATTTTTCTGCCAGATGCACTCCCTTATGGTACTTTTCAAATGCCTACTTTATGTTTTTGTCTATTGAAATTAGGAAGAGGTTCATATCCTCTACTTAATATGTTTTTAAATTTAAACTGTAGACTTAAGTTTTAAGCTGGGTTGAGTGCTGGGCCTATTTTAAATAGCGATTGGGGGATTTATGGTTTATACTTGTATTTTGATATGTTCTAATGTTATTTATCTATGGTATGTTTGTATGTGTGTCTATATCTGATGTTTACATTATGTTATGACCTATGGTTACAACATTACCTTTGCTTCGAATTACATCATGGTATCACTTCAGGGGAAATGCTCTTACCATAAGTCTTTCTGCTTCCATTATTTGTATAACAGCTTTTCATCTCAGTATCCTGGCTTTCCTATATTCCTGGACCTCACCATAAAATTAAGAAGCTGTATAATGATATTACTGCCATAGTAAGAGAGATTGTGAATGAACATAAGAAAACAAGGGATCCTGCTTTCCGAAGAGATTTCATTGACGCATTTCTGGAGGAGATGGAAAAGGTAGGAAGGAGAAGTTTAAAACACAGCTTCCCTTTGGATGGCAGCCATGGGCTGTTTGTAATGCCTAATTCTACATTCTATCTAGGGACAGTCAGCACCAATTCATTCATCCCTTATCCTTTTTTAAGGTATATTTTGCATGCCACTGATAAGAAACAGTTCTTGCTAATTTCACAAGTTAGAGGCCAAATATGATGCAATACTGAATGACCAACATGCCATGGGAATGACCAACTTTTAATTTCCTTCAGGTCCAAGGGAATCCAGAAAGCAGTTTTAATGAACAGAACCTCATTAAAATTATTTATGATTTGGTTGCGGCTGGCACTGAAACCACTGCTTCCACCATACTTTGGGGATTGCTGAAAATGGTCCTTCATCCAGAGGTTCAAAGTAAGTGATGAGCATCAGGGGAAATGTAGACATTTCTTGAGGGGTTTGTGTTTCTCATTCTTCTACATATATAAGTTTGAATTTTTAGATTCATTTCTACAGCTATTCCAGAAGCATCCCCATGGCAGTTTTCATAAAAAATAATAGCAATAATAAATAGGGGCCATGTCCACATTCTTCAGTGCATAATGTTCATATCCTGTTTCATACCATCCCAAACACCCTTCTCAACTTCAGACATCTGCAGGTATGCATTTTACATCTCTCCAAATAGTCTTATTGCACAAAGGAAGAGAGAAGGGAGGTGGGTAGAACAATTATGACTCAAATTAACTTGAGAGGTGGTAGCTAGATAGTCTGAGTCATGGCACATCTCATCATATATTTTGTTGTCTGTTTAGGTATGCAAAGATAAAAGGCAAGCTGCAACCTGATATGAAAGGGTTCTGTGTCTAGTCATTCCTCTGGATGGAAGCCACCTGCAAGCTAGCTGATGTCAGTTCCCTATCCTCAAAGGTTATGTGGCAGAAACTTTAGGTACCTGGTGGATAGCTGGGGTATTGCCTGAGGAAAGGGTAACATGATCACATCACAGAATTAGAGGATCAGAATTAAATGCCCATTGCCACCTCGAGCAGAAGGTTGAGTGAAAACTGAGTTCTTTGCCCCAGTCAGATTGTAGCAGAAGTAGAAAAGGGCAAGAGTCCAGTAGCACCTTAAAGACTAACAAAAATATTTTCTGGTAGGGTATGAGCTTTCGTGAGCCACCGCTCACTTCTTCAGATTGTAGCAGAGTTGATGATAATCTGAGAGAAGCAACTTGAACCTTGGAATTCTGGTGTTGGATTTCAAGCTAAGAATAACAGCAAATGGGGTGTGCTCATGTTGGGTTTCAGATGCAGAAGATCAATTTTCACTTGATGTCTCCTCAAACAGAGGAAAAATTGGCTGTCATTGTTGATTTAACAGGTATTTATGAGAAATGATAGAACTTTTAAGCAGAGGGGTTATGACATGAGGAACAAAAAGAGGATGGAATAAACCACCATCCTGAGCAGTGTGGAAGGGATACATATGCAATAAATTCATAATGAATGAATTAATATTCCCAGAAAGAGCCCATGAAGAAATTGACGAAGTACTTGGGAGGGACAAAACACCTATGATGGAGGATCAGCCCAAAATGCCTTATACTAATGCTGTAATCCATGAAATTCAACGTTGTGCTGATATTGCAAGTTTTGCATTTCCTTATATAACACGGCAAGATGTTGAAGTTGGAAAGTTTATCATCCCTAAGGTACAATCCTTTGAAAAGACACTTCCAAGAATTAAAATCAGAGTTGCTCAATCATTGCTTGATGGATCACATAGGTCATTTATGCATGGGAGTTTTACCTGAGGTGGTTGCTGGTTGGACTCACACTTTTCTTTTGGGAATCTATGCACCGTCCGTCTCCCAAGCTCAAATCAAGTCCTGCCTCTTTAAATGCCGCTCTGTAATTGGCTTACTTCGCAGTGCTCATCGTGAGAAAAGATTTCCTCCCCCCCAACCCAACTGCCGCATAAAAAAAGCATTTTAAGAACAAAAACAGAGCAATCTGAAAGAAGGGGGGGGGGAGAAAATTCAAGCCTCGTTTTTAAAACGGCTTTCTCTTGCTCAGAAAGAGCTCAGAGGTAGCAGGAAGCAGGAAGCACTTGAATCTCTGCCTCTTTACACACTGCTTTGTGATTGGCTGTGAGAGAAGCCAATCTTTTGTGTTTCCCCTGCTTACCATCTGTACGGAAATTTGAACTGGGCTGAGCTCAGGGGAGAGGGGAAAATTGGATTAACAGAAGAATGGGAGGACCTGGGTTGGTTTTGTGTTGAAACAGCGTCGAGCTACCAAGGAATGGGATATCATGTATACTAAAAAGTTAGATCCTAGCTGAAACAGGGAACAAAGGAGGTTACAGTGACCATGCATAAATGACCATAAAGGACATTGTGAGAAAGCTTGATTAACAATGGTTAAAATCATAGAACCATACAGTTGGAAGGGACCACCAGGGTCACCTAGTCCAAGCCCTGCACAATGCATGAAATTCACAACTACCTCCCCCCCACACCCCCAGTGACCCATACTCCATGCACAGATGATGGCCAAGATATCCTCCCTCTCATGATCTGCCTAAGATCATAGAATCAGCATTGCTCACAGATGGCCATCTAGTCTCTGCTTAAAAACCTCCAGGGAAGGAGCACTTACCACCTCCCGAGGAAGCCTGTTCCACTGAGGAACCACTCTAACCATTAGAAAATTCTTCCTAATGTCTAGACGTAAACTCTTTTGATTTAATTTCAACCCGTTGGCTCTGGTCCGACCTTCTGGGGCAACAGAAAACAACTCGGCACCATCCTCTATATGACAGCTCTTCAAGTATTTGAAGATGGTTATCACATCACCTCTCAGTCTTCTCCTCTTCAGGCTAAACATACCCAGCTCCTTCAACCTTTCCTCATAGGACTTGGTCTCCAGACCCCTCACCATCTTTGTTGCCCTCCTCTGGACATGTTCCAGCTTGTCTACATCCTTCTTAAATTGCAGTGCCCAAAACTGAACACAGTACTCTAGGTGAGGTTTAACCAGAGCAGAGTAAAGCTATATCATCCCTTTGCATGATTTGGACACTATAGTTGATACAGCCCAAGATCGCATTTGCCTGTTTAGCTACCGCATTACACTGCTGACTCATGTTCAGTGTTTGGTCTACTAAGATACCAAGATCCTTTTCGTACACACTACTGCTGAGACAAGTCCTATAATTATGCATTTGATTTTTCCTACCTAAATGCAGAACTTCACATTTATCTCTGTTGAAAAGAATTTTATTAGTTTTAGGCCACTTCTCCAGCCTGTCAAGATCATCCTGTATCCTGGCTCTGTCTTCTACTGTATTTGCTACCCCTCCCAATTTAGTATCAACTGCAAATTTAATAAGCACCCCCCCTTCCAACCACTTCAATATCCCACTCACTCAGCCCGACCATATATGCTGAGGGAAAAGGCGTTGGCCTGAGTATATTTGTGAGGAGAATTATTTTCCTTCTTCTCCTCCAGTCCCACACCCGTATTTACCTCAGTGAGAAATAGGAGACAAGAGGCTTTTCAACTTAAACAGAGAAAACGGGGAAGTTTATTAAAGAGAACTCACAGAGATTGGTTTGTAAGAAAAGGAGAAATTTGGAGGGAAAACGCAAGTCAGATTTATATACACCAGATTGCTTTAGAGATATAGCTTAGATGTTTCCTTCACACAAGTTCCTTCAGTTCTCAAGCTTAGTTCTATCTCTCAGAACTATTATACACATTCAGCTTCAGCTTTAGTTCTACCCCTTAGAACTATTATTCAGATTTAGCTTTCAAAACTGCCATACAGCTTCAGACTCTCAAAACTCTGTCCCCAGCCTAGCTCTCTCTGACTACCCCACGCAAGTGGCTGTAATTCTCCACACCTTCCCGCTACTGGAATAGCTCTACCTCAGAGACTAATTCCCCTTTGTGACTTGAGAATGGGCTCTCTCTAACCCAGTTCTCACTCCTGTCACTCCCTCAGGTTGTGTGTGTCAATAGCTCTCACAGAACCCCTCAGGTTCACGGAGTATAGTTTGGCTTCTTCTTCGTCTTTTCAGCCAGCTCTGAATCTAACACAGCCTTCTCTGGCTGGTCCCAAGCTTCCACTACTTTCTCAGCCTCCTCTCAGGCTGGTTCCACGCTTCGAATCCTATCACAGCCCTCCTGTCAGGCTGGGTCCCAAACTTCGAATCTTATCACAGCCCTCCTATCCAGGCTGGGTCCCAGGCTTCGAATCCTCTCTGTTCCTCAGAGCTCAGAGTGTCAGCTCTCTGGCTCCGCCCACTCTTTCTCTGTCAGCTCAGGCTGCTGGCTAACCCCTTATCCGTCACACATCCCCTCTATTCCTTCATCCAAATCATTTACAAAGATGTTGAACAACACAGGGCCCAGCACAGATCCCTGAGGCTCACCACTAGTCACTCCTCTCCAAGTGGATGAGGAACCATTAACAAGCACTCTTTTTGGGTGCGATCTGTCAACCAGTTCCTGATCCACCTAACAGTAATAGGATCTAGATCACATTTTCCCAATTTTTCAACAAGAATATTATGTGGAACCTTATCAAAAGCCTTACTGAAATCAAGATAAACTATGTCTACTGCATTCCCCTGATCCAGCAAAGTAGTAACTTTCTCAGAAAAGGAGATAAGATTAGTCTGACATGACTTGTTCTTGAGAAACCTGTGCTGGCTCTTAGTAATCAGATCCTTCCTTTCTAAATGCTCAAGGACTGACTGTTTGATGATTTGTTCAAAAACTTTTCCTGTTATAGACATCAAGCTGATGGGTCAGTAGTTAGCCCAGGTCCTCCGTACACAGTACCAATTGATTAAACTGGATCTCATGACTGTGTTGGTATCGTTCATACCAGGCATACATTATCTATCTATCTAACAGATGAAAGAGAAATACTGCCAACCACAGTACTCGTTGTATCAATTTTTGACACATGGCAGGAAAATGGAGGAACCTGCCTTTTGAGCAAATGATTTTTAAAAGAAAAAACTGATACTGATTTCATTAAAGCAATTAAGCATGTTTACAGCCTAATCCTGTAAGAAGAAGAGAAGAGTTTGGTTTTTATACTCTGCTTTTCTCTACCTTTAAGGAGTCTCAAAGTGGCATGCAATCATTTCCCCTTCCTCCCCCCTTCCACAACAGGCACCTTGTGAAGTAGGTGGGCTGAGAGTTCCAAGAGAACTGTGACTAGCCCACGGTCACCCAGCAGGAGGAGTGGGGAATCACATCTGAGTCTCCAGATTATAGTCCGCTGCTCATGTAGAGGAGCGAGGAATCAAACCCGGTTCTCCAGATTAGAGCCCGCCACTTTTAACCACTACACCTCAGTGCTAATGAAGAAACGTTTAGAATGGAAGACAACAATGTCCACATCAACTTCAGGACCTGCTGCAAAGCTTTAGCATCAGGAAGAGACCCCAGATTTTGTGCTGGAGAAGTGTTATGTGATGCAGCTTCTAAGTTATCAATTGCTAATTCAAAATAAAAGCTCTTGCTTTGGAACAGACTTAAATTAGAGGCCCTGTGCCTTATCTCAGGGTAAATTAGAGCTGCCAGGCTGGAAATACAAGAGTTGTCGACCTTCTCCTTATCTTACGGAAGGGCATGTTCTGCTTATCCCCATCTTCACTCCTCTGCTAACATATTTACCTGCCCTTTGACTTGAATATGGATTTTCTGTCTATAAACTCCACCTAGACCTCTATATACATTCCTCATATTCAGAAAAGATTTATCACCTGAAACCGAGTTTTCTAATCAAGGTTGTTGTTTTTTGCCTTGTTAGAGGACTGTAATCTTCAATCACTTATCTTCTGTGCTGAAGGATGAAACCATGTGGGAGAAGCCACACCAGTTTTACCCCGAGCACTTCCTAGATGCAAATGGGCAGTTCGTCAAGCGAGAGGCCTTCCTGCCTTTCTCCGCAGGTAAACCAAAGGGAAGAGAATATTGGCACTAGGCTCAGAAAGGCCCTGACAAGCTGCAGACCAATATACATAAATGTCCTCAGCAGACTCCCCGGGTAATTTTCGGGTTGGGAAAGCTTAACAGGCTTAAGCCTCCTTTCCCCCACATGCCATAGTCCCAATTGGAATACCCCCCCCCCCCCCCGTTCCTCAGAATTAAGTTTCAACATGGAATTCCCAGCATACTCCTAGACCTGGGCAGATAGAGTTGCCAACCTTCAGGTGGGGCTTGGAGATTTCCCAGAATTACAACTGATCTCCAGGCTACAGATCAGTTCCCCTGGAGAAAAGGGCTGTCCTGAAGGGTGGACTATAAGGCATTATACCCCTCTGAGGTCCCTCTTCTCCACAAACCCCGCATCCCCAGACTCCACCCAGAAAATCTCCAGGAATTTCTCCACCCAGAGTTGGCAACCCTATGGACAGATCAGAAACAGTGTAATGTGTACTTAGGCCCTTAATCATGGCTTTGCGGTGTGTGCCAAAAACTGAATCTAGGCTAACCATTACATCATCACATGGTCAGGCAAGGACTGAAGAGTTTGGAAACCTGCTTGAATTTATTATCTCTTTATTAGCTTCCATGGTGCCAAAAAATTATTGTCAGAATCAGCCCTGTGTGTAGGGTAGCCAGGTGCTTCCTGGCCACTGATGGGGGATGGGGGGGAAGGGTTGTCAGATCCAGGTTAGAAAACTCCTGGAGATTTGGGAATGGAGCCAGGGGAGGACAGGGACCTCAGTGGGGCACAATGCCAGCTCCAGATTGGGTAATACCTGAATATTTTGAGGGTGGAGCCTGAGGAGTGTGGGGAGGGACTTCAGTGGGGTAAAATGCCATAGCAGAACTGTTCTCCGTAGTGTGGAGATGAGCTGTAATTCTGGGGAATCCGAAGGTCCCACCTGGAGACTAGCATCCCTACCTGTGTGAAAACTAGGGCTGCCATTGCCCTGATCCCCTGGCTCAGACTGGGTACCCTATGTTATATGTGAAGCTGGGTCCTGTGGTCTCCTTCCTCCAACTTTCACAGTTATTCTGCTTCCCTTTCCTGCAGGTCGCCATGCCTGCCCTGGAGAACCAATGGCTAGAATGGAGCTCTTCATCTTCTTCACCACCCTCCTACAGCATTTCACTTTCAGCATCCCTGAGAACTATCCTAGGCCTGATGAAGAAAGGCACTTTGCCCTCACTGTCAGTCCATCCCCTTTTCAGATTTGTGCCATCCCCAGATAATATCTCGAGGGTATCTGTTACTCAGTCTTTTGGCCTAAGGACTGCAACTTGCCAGGAGAGAGAAATTTGGGGAAAATATTTTATATGAGATTTTGTCTGTATTTCCTTGCTCTGAAAATGCGGTCAATGAATACAATAGATGCGCAGAACAATAGTAAGTTTCTGAATGGAAAAAAACCCAAATTTGAAGAAAAGAGGGGTGAGCATTCTTCCCCCTGGCGTTTCAGATCATGCTTGATTATTTTTTTTAGTAGTTCTGTATTTCAGATTGCCAGGAGATCTAAATGAAAGGAACTCTTATTACATACTCTTAAAATGCAGCTGTGGCTGCAATTTAATACTGAATGTGTTGAAGACAAGACCTTTGAACCCAGCTGCCAATAGTGCACTGTGAAGTTCCCGAAACTTGAAATGATAGCTCTTGGATTCCATAAAACAGGGATACAGTTCAGAACCAAACCCCTCAGCTATTATTCACTTCTTTACAACCTACCACTTGAAAAGTTTTAGCCAGAATATTGGTGCATGAACAAAACCCAGAAACAAATCTGTCCAATCAAGAAGATTGGGCAACAACTTCATAGGAAATTTTTGACCAGTTTAAACACTGCTATGCATATGTACAAATCTAATGTGCCAGATGATTAGCTCATTGAGGATTTTCTTGCTGAATTAAAATTTCCAAAATTTACCAGAGGTGATTTACAACAAAGTCCAAACAGAGTTTACTCTTCTAAGCTCTTTGACTTCAGTGGATTTAGAAGGGTGTAACTGCACTGTTGGAGAGCTTAAGCAAATATTACCAGAGAAAAAATAGGAACAGTAGTTAAGAACTTTAAAGACAGTTAATCCCCTGGGTCTGCAGAATTTTATACTGTTATCATAAATTAATGCTGGATTTTTTTGGTAAATATTATGCAGAAAGAAAAAAGCTTATTGCTGGTTTTGGACACGGAAAAAGCATTTGATTAATTGGTCATTTTTGCTGCAAGTTTTTTATCATTTTTATTTAGGAGTCAGGTTTAAAGAATGGGTCTACTAAAAAGCTATGGTGCTCAAATTTGGACTAATGAGGTACTCTCAGATTATTTTAAACACAGGAACCCTTAAGATTTCCCTTAACATTGCTCTCCTCTGCACTTTTCATAAAATTCTTAGCCGCTGCTATTCAACACAAACCATATACTTTAGGAGTAAAGTCTGGTTAATTTGCGACTAAATTTATGTTATATGCTTATAACACCCCTAATAATCTCTGATCTAACAAACTCTGTATTAGTGTTGTTGTAGACAGATTCCTAAGTGTTTGTGACAAGGTAACCCTGCCCTGTTTTGCATTTGCAGTAATGTACCAAGCTCTGTTTAATGAAATGGAGTCTGCACACCGACATGCTAGTTGAGGGAAGACAAACATGCATATGTCACATTTTGGCCATTCTATCACAGTCTTCTGTCAGCTCAGTGGGAAGGATCCATTAAAATATTTATCTGATACTTCCCTTTTCCTGCCTTTGCAGCCTGTACACTATTCAGCACACCTCGCCAATTCTGGAATGGAGTGTAAAAAAGAGTTATCTGTTGAGTTGTCTTTGGTGGGATTTCTAAATTGTCATCCTGCTTTCTGATTGGTTTGAAAAGGTTGCTCCCCAATCATGAGAAACCCCTAAAATAGGGCCTCAAATGGTCTACATCTTTGTCTCAATTTACCTAATCCTGATGCCCTGGCTAGGAGATGAGTGTGATTCATCCCTTAGGTGGAGGGATGCTTACATGATGTAAGTGATAGGTAGTGAGCAACTGTTTTCTGTTTTGGTATTCTGTGTTCTTTCACATGTCTGAAGATTTGTCCCAAATATCTGTGTTGTATGTAAATTTAGCAATAAAAAATGTAAAACCTAGAGTTGCCAAATATGGGAAATACCTGGAGATTTTGGAGCGTGGAGAGGCTCCATCCTCCAAAGCAGCCATTTTCTCAAGGAGGGGGCTGGAGATCATGTCGAATACAAGCAGATCTCCAAGCCCCACCTAGAGTTTAGCAATCCTGGTAAAACCTGATACTTGGATGAACTTACCCAACAACCTGCTTTTTAAAAGTCGTTCCTAAATTAGTGTGTGTGTGTGTGTGTGGGAGACTGCATTTAGTGCTGAGGGTAGGGTTCCCAGGTCCAGGTTGGGAAATACCTGGAGATTTTAGGGGTAGAGCCTGAGGAGGACAGGGTCTGGAGAGGGGAGGGACTTCAGTGGGGCACAATGCCATACAGTCCACCTTCCAAAGTGGCCATTTTCTCCGAGTGAACTGATCTCTGTCACCTGGGGATCAGTTGTAATAGCGGGAGATCTCCAGCCACTACTTGGCTGTTGTGTTGTATATATGTCACGTATATGGTCTATGTTTCACCTCAGTAGCTTATAAATATTTGCACTTTGTGTATATACAGTTTCCTGTACTGTTTTTCTAAACCTTTTGGTACGAGTACAGAGGTGCCGTTTTTCTCCCCACTACTTGGAGGTTGGCAACCCAGCTGGTTGAAAATGTGATGGCCAGGCTATTGCCAGAGGTTGGTTAAAGGGGTAGTATCACTCCTGTGCTCAGAGATCTGCACAGGCTACCCATCTGTTTCCAGGCACAATTTGAAATGCTAGTCCTTAACTTTAAGGCTGCAAATGGCTCGGGGCCAGGGTACCTGAAGGACCGTCTCCTGCAGTACTATCCAACCCACCATATAAGATCTGCCTCTCAAGCCCTGCTCTCTGTTGTGAGGCAGGTGGTGACTAGAGACAGGACATTTTCTGTGGTAGCACCTTGCCTCTGGAATGCCGTCCCCCTTGAGGCAGGCCTGGTGCTGACCTGTCTTTTAGGTGCCAGGCCAAAACACATCTTTTTACCCAGGCTTTTAATTAGAGAGGTTATCTTACCAGCTTTTTTAATGGTCTGCTTCTGTTTTACAGACAGTTTGCATGCTGTTTATGTCCAATGGTTTGTTTGTAATGGCTAGTTTATAAATTTTTATGTTGTTTTCATTCTAAGCCACCTTGAACAAGACTCTGAAGAATCCACATAGAAATAATCTAAATCAATAAATCCCCCAATGTTTGTTTTTTTAAACCCCTTAATAGCAGCTGTGTAGAGGGCGGGGGATGATTGTATCATTCTCATATCAGCATGGGAAGAGGTAATTTACATCAAGAAAACAGCATGGAAGAAAAGGGTTAAAACTTTCTCTTCCTGTATCTTGACCTTGAGCAAATCCCCCCCCCCCAATGTTACAATTACTTTGTTTTGAAAAGTGGGAAACCCGTGAATGTTTTGGCCCTCATGTGCAGATTTTGCACATGTTCTGTCATATGTATCTCATAGATTGGCAGACTTGTATGCCCTGCCATGGACCTTGCAGAATCAGTGTGACCTTATTGGTGGCAGGGATTCTTGCATCACTACTTGTTGATGAAAACTGTAGTATATATGCTTTCTCTAAATCTCCTCCTCCTACCTTTGCTATTTCTCGAAATCCTCCTCCTCCTTTTTCTCCTTCATCCAGGAATACATCAATCAAATCTATTGCAAAAGCCTGATCATGTGTTTCTTTGTGCTTGTTTATAATCTCTACAAGGATGGCAAGAAGTCCAGGAGTATTAGCAGGAAAACAACAGGATCTTTTGTGTCTATGGCCATTTATGCATGGAGGTTTTGCCTTGGATTTGCAGCTCTTTAGATGCACATTTTCCCCATCCAAATTCTCAGAACTCTGCATTGGGGCTTATTTTTGAGTTTTGAGGATTTGGATGGGGAAAATGTGCATCTAGAGAGTGGTAAATCCAAAGCAAAACCTCTCATGTATAAATGGCCTAAGTTCATCTCGAGCAGTCCTGATTAGCGGTCTGGGGATCAGCAGAAGGGAGTCCAGTGTTTTTCTGAGGCTATCTTTGCCTCCTCCACATGAAGCCTGCTGGGTGACCTTGGGCCAGTCACAATTCTCTCAGAACTCTCTCAACTCACATGGAGGCAGGCAATGGCAAACCACCTAAGAACATCTCTTGCCTTGAAAACCCTTTGGGGACACCAGTTGTGACTTGATGCCACATACACACACACACACATCTTTGACTCTAGGGGGCATGATGAGATCAAGACTGGGTATGCTTGATTTTGCCCTTTCTCTGATGGCCTTTGATTTGAGGATGACTCAAAACATTTATCAGGGCTTTATGACTGGGAATGAAAAGCTGGTCTTGCTGCCAAGATAGGGAGTGTGGTGGTGGGAGGCCCAAAAATGGCTCAACGGCAGCAACATGACTGTGACATCCTGGTAGCACAACTGAAAGTTAATGCTGCTTAAAACCATCGGTTTGGATCCAGACTGAATCAGCAATTTGCACAGATTTCCTATGCCCTCTGCAGACCTTCGTTACGTCATCCCGCAGAGTCCCCTGTTCCCTAGAAGAAGCATTCTGTGGAGATCAGTGGGTTGCAGAGGAAGTAGGTGTTGGTGGTTACGTATATTACATACAACAGAGTTGAGCAGTGTTAAATCACAGTTGTCACAACTGTTTAGAATAATTGGAGACACAAGGTAGAGTTGTAATAGAGAAAAATAGAAAACGGACTCTGTTGAGGTAATTACCATGTCCCGTTAATCAATCCTATCTAAATTCTAGTTCCTAAAAGTGGACCCTAAAAGTCGGCCATGTGCATGGGGAGTCAGCTTGGGCGGGCATGTCTGGGCTTGCTGCCCACTCTCCTGGAAGAGACAGAAACGTATGTAGTGCTGGTCCTTTGGTTCCCTCCCTTGGGGCTCAGCTTGCTTCCCTTTTGCAATTTCCCTGGGTTTTCCAATCCCTGTTTTATCCAGAATCTGTAAAATGCAGGCAAAAGAGGCGGCCTCTGATGGGCAGAAAAGGCATACCGTATTTTTCGCTCCATAAGACGCACTTTTTTCCTCCTCAAAAGTTAGGGGAAATGTCTGTGCGTCTTATGGAGTGAATGCCGGCTGGGCGTGTGCGCGTTGGGAAGGCGCGAGCCGGCGTTCCCCGCCCCTACGGCCAGCTGGGAGGCGGGCGGGGCGCACAGAGCCGGCGGTCCCCACTCCGACGGCCAGCTGGGAGGCGGGCGGAGCCGCATAGAGCCGGCTGGGTGCGGGCGCCTCCCAGCTGGCCGTCAGGGCGGGGAATGCCAGCTCGCGCCGTCCCGACGCGCACGTGCCCAGCCGGCATTCACTCCATAAGACAAGTTTTTAGAGGAGGAAAACAAGATTTTTTCTTCTTTTCCTCCTCTAAAAACTAGGTGCGTCTTATGGTCAGGTGCGTCCTATAAAGCGAAAAATATGGTACATAATCACAAGGAAGCCCAGAAGCAGTCGGCAGGGGTGACCATGGGGAAATGTCCCTGCATAAAAGGCCTCATGATGAAACAGGAGAAAACAACTTACTCCTTTACTCTGATACTAAGCGCAGAAATACATGATACATAGGTTGCCAGGCAGTGCCTGGTAATTCCTAGACGTACCCAATATCACTTTTTTTTTTACTGGAAGTGATCTAGCACTGCATATAATACTGCAGATTTTTAAATTGCTCCTGCTGTCACTTGGCTGCACAACCAGACTCACAGTCAGATATGCACTAGGGGAGCTCTCCTTAAAAAGTGCTTGTTTGCTTGGCACTCTAAGGGAGTGCTTTTGCAGGGGGGGGCGGAGAAGCAGCTTCCAGTTTCCCTCCTGCTTCACTTTTGCCAGTAGAAAGGGTGGCGGGGGGGGGGAGGCTTTTTGCACTTTTTCTATGGCTCCATGCCTCCTGGGAAGTTTGGCCCTAAGGCAAGCATGTCTTCCCCCCAGTGTCCAAGCATGTGGAATTGCCCTCATTCCAACAATAGGGGGCATCATTCCACTGATGAAAAGTTAGCCTGGCATCAGCCCATGTCTGCTTTAGGCAAGGGTTTACCACTTCTGAAGAGCAGAACTGTCTGTATTTTTAACAGGGATGCCGGTTCAGAGTGTGCTTTGATAATACTACACTAATACAAAGTAAGCATTCGCCCAATTTGGTCCAATCAATTAAGTGGAAGAATCTTTTGAAGATACAGTGTGGTGTAGGGGATGGATTAAGACCTAGAGGATGCAGGTTCACATTCCCACCTTCTGTGAAGTTCAGTGAGTGATCTTGGATGAATACCTCTCAGCAGAACTGCCCCACAGAGTTGTTGTAAAGGCAAAATGGAGAGAGATCCATGTCCTCTGCTCTAAACTGGTTGGAGGAAAAGTGGAAGAAAAACGCAACAGATATTTAGATAACACTTAGATGGCCCTGCTTCCATGCCTCTTTGGTGGGAGATTATGATCTGCCTCACTTACAACAGAGAAGCCGAATTAATCTACTCAGAGAAAATGCAAATTATGTTACTCATTGTGTTGTTTATGAGACGATGTGGATTACACACAGATTAATCAAAAATAGTGCAGGTGTTTCACCACTGTGCCCTAAATAACTGTTGCACAAAGACAGACTGAATAGTAGCATTATGGCACAGGATGCTGACTTGGCTGCAGCCTATTAATTGCATAATTTTCAACATCATTTTTAAAAGCCAAGAACAGTACCTCTTCCATTCTGAGGGTGGGAACATGGAGGTGGAATTGCACTAAATTGGATGGGAGAACTGGACAGGCTTCAAATCAAGTCAAATGAGGAATGTAATGTCTGTGAAGACCAAAGAAGAAGTTGTTGTGAGGCCAAAATTGAGAAAAAAACTTGTGGTGGTGACATAGCAAGAAGAACAAGGGCAACAAGAGCTCTTTTTGGTCATTCTAAGGGAGTCATCATTCTAAGTGGGATCACTGCTGTAAGTAGGGTTGCCAGGTCCCTCCCTCTTCGCCACCAGCGGGAGGTTTTTGGGGCAGAGCCTGAGGAGGGCGGGATTTGGGGAGGGGAGGGACTTCAATGCCATAGAGTCCAATTGCCAAAGCAGCCATTTTCTCCAGGTGAACTGATCTCTATCTGCTGGAGATCCATTGTAATAGCAGGAGATCTCCAACTAGTACCTGGAGGTTGGCAACCCTAGCTGTAAGCTTCTCCTAAACCTATGGACAGGGTTGTCAGGTCCCCCCTGGCAACTGGCAGGGGATGGGGGGGCTATTAGTGGCAGAGGGAGGCCAGAGCCAACACACCGACATCACTTCTGGAAGTCATAACTTCTGGAAGTGATGTCACCATGTTGGCAATGTTGAGGAAGACACTCTGGTATTTGGGCAAAAACTCTATGGTAGATCCTGTTTTTACCATAGAATTTTGCCCAAATACCAGGAGAAGGAAGCACAGGTAAGTGGCGGAGGAAGCGTGCAGGCGGGGTCAGTGGCAGTGTGCCCTGCCAGAAGCCCTGGGCCCTGCCAGATGCTCCACTTCATTGTATGCTCATGCTGGCCCTTGGTTACTGCAATGCGTAAGCACTTGTTCCCGATGCCCTCCCAAGCAACACTTGCAGACAGGATGTCCAAAATAGAGTTGACTTTAATGGAGACCATACAGGCATACAGAGCTTGCAAAACAAAAAGGCAGGAATGGAGCAAAAGGGACATACAACAGAATATATGGGGGAATAGTTCATATCATGATAGTACAGGTTAGCATGGTAACCCCTCAGTCCGACAGGCCAGGCTCCCACGAGCTCCCGCGAACTTCAAAGCCTAAGAGGAATGCGATCATTAGGAAAACAGTCCTTGAGCACAGCAGAGCATCTGTGTGAAACCAAAACTATCCCTAAATGCAGAGAGCAGGCCTGACATTCTGCTCCCCTTAGGGCCCCCTCCCGCCCTGTAAGGGGGTTGGTTTGTGGGGGTAGGCAGCATGGAAGGCGTGCACCAGGTGCGGGGCGGAAACATCGAGTGAACAAACCCATTCGTCATAGGCAGGGGGGACGTGCTTCCAACGAACCAGATACTGGAGGGAGCCGTGACGAATACGGGATTCCAGGATCTTAGCAACTTTGAAATGCTCCTCCCCCCCCACCATCACTGGTTGCTCCAGAAGTGGGTCGGGATGCCACTCCGGGGAGGCAACATGAGGCTTCAGGAGGCTTACATGGAAAACTGGATGGATGCGTCTTAGAGTCTTTGGAAGGGAAAGTTCCATGGTTACCGGGTTAATGATCCGAGAAATGGGATAGGGACCCACATATTTGGCACTGAGTTTATTACATGGGTGGGTGGACCGGAGGTTCTTGGTGGATAGGTGGACCAACTCGCCCACTTTAAAGTCCTGGCTAGGAGACAGGTGTTTGTCAGCTTGAGCCTTGTATTTACGTTTAGCCCGTTCAAGATTTTTCACTAGCCAGGGCCAGGTGGTGTGAATTGTATCCACCCAAGCTGCCACATCTTTGCCACCCTCCTCCCCCGAAACATCGACATGGCCAATAGGACTAAAGTCCTGGCCATATACCATCTGAAATGGGCTGCAACCTGTGGATTGATGTACAGCATTGTTATAAGCATACTCAGCAAAAGGCAACAACCCAACCCAATCATCTTGGTGATAATTCACATAGCAATGGAGGTAACATTCCAATACTGCATTAACACGTTCAGTTTGCCCATCAGTCTGGGGGTGGAAAGCACTAGAGAGACCCTGTTCCACCCCGACCAGTTTGAGGAAAGCCTTCCAGAATTTTGCGACATAACTACTTCCGCGGTCGCTCACAATCTTGCGCGGAAATGAATGTAGTCGGAAGACATGTGACACAAAGAGGCAGGCCAACTTAGGGGCGGAGGGAATGCCAGCGCATGGAATGAGATGTACCTGTTTAGAGAACAAGTCAGTAATAACCCACAAAACAGTTTTTCCTTCACTGAGAGGAAGATCAGTCATGAAGTCCATAGCGATTACTTCCCAGGGTCTAGAAGGGACTTCTAATGGTTGCAAGAGTCCAGGGGGCTTCCCTTGGGACCTTTTGACAGTGGCGCAGACTGGGCAACTGCGGATGAACGAGCCTACATCGGCACGCATGCCCGCCCACCAAAACTGCCTGCGCAATAAGTGGAGTGTTTTCAAAAAACCAAAGTGTCCCGCGGTTTTGGCTCCATGGGCTAGTTGCAGGACTTCTCTTCGTAACCCCGTAGGCACATACAGTTTCGAGTCTCTGTACCAATAACCTCCCCGTTCTAGCAAAGAAGGGGGAAGGAGGTGAGCAGAGAGGTCTGCTTGGCAGTGGGAATGGAGAGAGTCTAGAAAAGACACAGGCAGATCCATCTTACCCTGACAGGTAGGCGGGACATGGTCAGGCTGAGTGGGAGCAGAGTTCGGGGGTTGCGCAAGCGGCTTGTTTTGGCTTCCGGGTGTCGGAGGAGCGGATGGAGCAGGCGAGGGTGTCTGGTTCAAGTTTCGGGTGGCGGTCTCCCCCCCCCCAAGTGTTCATGTCGACCGGTCCGGAATGGGAGCGGAGTTGGGTCTGGGATCTGGTTTGGACTGCCAGAGTAGGGAGCTCTCCTCTGTGCACAGGGAGAAGAGCGATTCGGTGGGGCGGTCTACCTTGGCAGGATACTGGGGAAGTCGAGATAAGGCATCTGCTAGCACACTGTATTTACTGGGGACATGCTTGAGCACGAAACGGAATTGGGCAAAGAAGTCAGCCCAGCGTACTTGTTTCACGGACAGTTTACGGGTCCCATTGAGCGCCTCTAGGTTTTTGTGATCTGTCCAGACCTCAAAGGGGACCTTAGAGCCCTCAAGGAACTGTCTCCAAATAGTGAGGGCATGGTAGACAGCAGCTGCCTCCTTTTCCCAGATGGGCCAGTTTAGTTGTGATTGCGCAAATTTTTTAGAGAAATAAGCGCAGGGGTGTAATAAACCATCTGTACCTTGTTGCAAAAGAGCACCTCCCATGGCCACGTCGGAAGCGTCTACTTGTACTATAAACATGTGTTCAGGATTGGGATGCTTTAGCACAGGCTCGGAGGTGAACAGTTGCTTAAGGGTTTGGAAAGTGGTTTGGCACTGGGGAGTCCATTGGATCTTTGCTGCGGGTAATGTGGCTGAAACTCCCTTTCCCTTAGTCTTAAGAAGATCAGTGATTGGGAGTGCCACTTGAGTGAAATTGGGAATGAACCCTCGATAGAAGTTGGCAAAACCTAGAAATTGCTGCACCTGTTTGCGGGTAGAGGGTGGATCCAAATCGATTACGGACTGTACCTTTGTAGGATCCATGGTGAGACCTTGGTGCGATATAATGTAGCCCAAAAATGTCAATTGTGCTTGGTGGAACTCGCATTTGGATGCTTTAGCATAGAAGTGGTTGTCTCTGAGGCGTTGTAACACCTCCCTCACTAGCGCGACATGCTCGTCCATAGATTTGGAATAGATAAGGATATCGTCCAGATAAACCACCATGCCTCGGTATAACAAGTCATGTAGGATTTCGTTAATTAATTGCATGAAGACCCCCGGAGCCCCCTGTAATCCGAACTGCATTACAAGAAATTCAAACATACCAAAACAGCTGGAAAAAGCAGTGAGGGGCTCATCTCCATCATGAATCCTAACTCGATAGTACGCTTCGACTAAGTCCAGTTTAGTGAAAATGTGCCCCTCCTTCAGTTGCCCTAAGATGTTCGATATCAAAGGGATGGGGTAGGCATTGGTTTGAGTAGCTGCATTGAGTTTCCGAAAATCGATGCATAGGCGTAAATCACCTGTTTTCTTGCGGACAAAGAAAGCAGGGGCTGAGTTCGGGGCAGAGGACGGTCGGATAAACCCACGAGCAATATTCTTGCCTAAAAAGTCTCGTAATACAGTATGTTCAGCAGCGCTCATAGGGTAGATTTTACTCTTCGGAAGCTTACCATCCCCCACTATTTCAATGGCGCAGTCCATTCTGCGGTGGGGGGGTAGCGCATTGCACTCCTTTGCATCAAACATGTCTGCAAAGTCTCAATACTCAACGGGTAGCAAGGAAGGAGGGGGGTGTCAGATATCAAGGCTGGGGCTGTCGGAAGGACAACCGCAATTTCGTGACGGTGCCGGGCGCAGTCGGGGTCGGAAAACGTAATAGTATTGGCTTTCCAGTCTATAGAAGGGCTGTGCCCTTTGAGCCAGTTTATTCCCAGAATGACTTTGTATTTGATAGGGGCTATGGTAAAGTCGATTTGTTCCCAATGAGAGCCAATGCCCATCGCGACGCCGCGTGTGCGGCGGTCTACCCTCCCTAAAGCTACCGCCATCCATTTGGGTGAATTGGATGGGTTCGGGCAGTGTCACTGATTTGACTTTAAGAGCGTTAAAAGTGGCCTCATTGATCAGGGAGCGCCCACAACCAGAGTCTATGAGAGCTTTGACATGTAACTGGGGGCCTCTTTTGTAATGTTGTAACACTACGTCCACATATACAGTATTTTCAACTTCACTCACCATAACAGGAGCCTTGGGATTCGCAGGAGAAGCTGCAGGGGTCTGCGGTGTCGTTCCGCTCACCGTAGACCCTGCCCGTTTTTTGACAGATCAAGAGGAGATTCCAGATTGAGGGCAGGGGGATTCCAGGTGTGATCGTCATCCGAAGAAGGAGAACTGCCCCCAATGGGGAACTTGTAATCTGAGACCCCGGTGGGTCGGTAGATGCAGATTCACTGAGGGCCTCTCCGACGTGAAGTGCAGAGGGCGCGTGCCATCCTGGAGCTGTGCTACGGGTGGCTGCGGTCCCTCTGCGTTGAGGTCGTCCATGGGTCCGGGGTGGTCTGTCCGGTCGGGGAGAAAGAGTGAGGTCCGGACGGCGAGGACAGGCAGATGCAAAGTGACCCATATTGCTGCAAACGAGACCGGGATTCGCGGTCTGGTACGGGCCGCATTGGTCTCCACAGAGCGGGGGTCGAGGCTTTCGAAGGAGGTTTTGGATGATTGCCCCCCTCTCTGGTCCGACAGCGGACTAGAGATATGAACTGGCGGCGGCTTTCCACCTCCTCAGCCAGTAAGATCCAATCTTCCAGGGTGTCGGGATCCCGTTGCATATACTCCCAGTTCAAAATATCAGGGTGAAGCGCTTCCCAGAAATAGTGTATTCAGGTGGCTTCAGGCCAATCCACTATTTTGCTGGTGAGTCGTTGGAACTCATCTGCAAATTCCCGGACGGGAGTAGAGCCTTGCCGGAGTTCGGCTTTAGCCCTTTCTCCCAAGAAGGGATCCTCGAACCGTCTCCGCAGAGTGAACATGAAATTGTTAAGAGAGCGGATGGATCGGGCCCGAGGTTCAAACTGGAGAACCATCCAGTCGGCCACTTTCCCCGTCAATAAAGAGGCAACGAAACAAACCCGGCTGTCCTCGGTGGGGAAGTACTGTCCTTGTTCCCTCATGTAACTGTCCACATGATGTAGGAAACAGGGTAGTTTCGATCGAGCCATCGTAGGTCGTTTTCAACCGAGGTTGCTTCCATTGTATGGGCAAAGGGGCAGGCGGTTGTCCTGGGAGCAGCAGCTGCGGTGCTCCAGGAGCTGGCACACCTGGTGCTCCGGGGGCCGGCGGTTGCCCTGGAGGCGGTTGAGGCGGCGCTCCAGGAGCTGGCACAACCGGGGCCCCGGGAGCTGGCACAACTGGGGCCCCAGGAGCTGGCACAACTGGGGCCCCGGGACCAGGTAGAACTGGCTGAGCTGGTTGGGCCAGAGTAGCCAGTGCTTGCTGCAAACGGTCGTTTTCCCGAAACAAACGTTTCATTTGGTCCTGCAGGCGGGTCACAGGTCATTCAAGTCCCGGATTTGGCTCCGCAAGAGGTGCACTTCATCTCCAGATCCCCCCGTACGCCGGGCCTGGCTAACTTGAAGACCAGTAGCCCAGTGGGATCCGTCCCCGTACAGGTCTTCCTTGTCGGCGTAGTCTGATTCTGGTAGACATTCTGCAAGGCGCCGTGCACATAGTGTGGTACGAGATGGGGCAAAGACCGGGGAAAATGTGGACCCTAACGAGAGTCCGAGTCCTACAGTATCTTTAGGGCGTACATCCGCGGCCGCTTGCGCACGGTCGGCGGCCAATCGTTGCTCCTTCTCCCTTTTGGCCTGAGCCTTGGCCGCTGCCACATCCGCTGCTCGCAACTGTTCCTCAGCCTTCTTTTGGTCGGCGAGGGTCTGGGCAGCTTCGAGCTTCAAGGTGGCTGTGGTGACGATCGGAAGGGCTTCCTGCTCCAGAAGAGCAAGGAGTGGGGCAGATTCCCCACCAAGCAGAGGTTGCACTTGGACAGCCAGTGCGGCTGCACCAACCCCGAATGTCGGGGTTAACAGTTGTGTCAGATCGGCCACCGTGGTTGTGGTCGGGGGCAGTCCCACAAATAATAATGCCATTTGGACAGCGACCTGTCATGCTTCTGCTTGACA
The DNA here is from genome assembly GCF_029931775.1 of Euleptes europaea. Taxonomy (NCBI): domain Eukaryota; kingdom Metazoa; phylum Chordata; class Lepidosauria; order Squamata; family Sphaerodactylidae; genus Euleptes; species Euleptes europaea. The sequence continues at coordinate 88,289,318 of NC_079314.1, read as the reverse complement.
TGCAGCAGGGTCAAGTACTAGTGACAGCGGGGATCCCCCCACCGGTGTGCCCGCCATGGCTCAGGGCGAGTCGAGGCGGATAGGGACCACTGCCAAGTTCTGTTGAGTCCCTTGCAAAGTCAATCTCGCCAACAAGCGAGTCAAGGTTACCAAGTCCTCCTGTGCGGCACGCACTTCGTCCAACAGCCCGTCCAGGATCAAGAGTTCGTGATAGGCATCCCGATCCAGGTCCTCAGACGTCCAAGGCTTCGCGTCGGCAAGGGAGCGCCACTGAACCCGAAAAAGTTCCACTAGGCGGTTGATTTCCGCATCAGTCTGTACAGCTTCGAGGAGCACATCACGCAGCAGAGTAGGGTCGTCAGGGCAGGTTGACGTTCCCAACAGCAGGGCCCAGTGGTCCAAGTCCACACAGGGAACTTGAAGCTGAGATACAGGCGAACCCTCCAGGGCTCTAGCCAGGCAGGTAAAAGGAGAGAGTGATTCCTGCCTTAATGTAAGCACTTGTTCCCGATGCCCTCCCAAGCAACACTCGCAGACAGGATGTCCAAAATAGAGTTGACTTTAATGGAGACCATACAGGCATACAGAGCTTGCAAAATAAAAAGGCAGGAATGGAGCAAAAGGGACACACAACAGAATATATGGGGGAATAGTTCATATCATGATAGTACAGGTTGGCATGGTAACCCCTCAGTCCGACAGGCCAGGCTCCCACGAGCTCCCGCGAGCTTCAAAGCCTAAGAGGAATGCGATCGTTAGGAAAACAGTCCTTGAGCACAGCAGAGCATCTGTGTGAAACAAAAACTATCCCTAAACGCAGAGAGCAGGCCTGACACAATGCCGGTTTCAGAAAGCCGGCTCAAGGTTGACTCAGACTTCCATCCTTCCGAGGTCCATAAACTGAGTATCCGGCTTACTGGGAGTAAAGTGTAGACAACTGGTGAAGGCATGGCAAACCACCCCGTAAACATAGTCTACCCAGTAAATGTTGTGTTGTGATGTCACCATGTGGGTCAGTAATGACCCATGCTTACATAGGGGACTACCTTTACCTAATAATTATGGGGGGAGGGAAGGCAGCATGATATAGCTTGATTTCATAAGATTTCGGAAGTTAAACAGGATCAGTACTTGAAAGGAAGACCACCAGGGAAGACTCTGCAGAGGAAGGCGATGGCAAAACACCTCTGCTTCTCATTAGCCTTGAAGGCCCTTGCTGGAGTACCTATGAATCACCTCTGACTTGATAGCACTTCACACACACAATAATTATGGGGATCATATCCCCCTGAAGTGGAAATGTTCTAATTAGGGGTTAAATAATAGAAATCATAGCAGCAAAATGACATGACATGACAGGATTAAATTGACATGACAGAAAGCTTGTTCTTGCTTGTTGTATATTTACTCATAGTTAATCAATAGATAGAAGCGAGAGACAGAGGGTAGAACTGTGGACACTGAGAACACACCAACTCATCAAAAAGGATCTTATGCAAAAAATGATCGAAATTGATATGGAAGAAATGACATATTGAAATTACATAGGAAGTTATGTGTATTGGCTGTAAAAATGCCACCATGTTATGTTAGATAAGTTAAACAAGCCAACGCCATTTTGAGTTGTGAAGTTTACATGGAAGTGAAATGGAGCTATCCTGTATCCAGGCAGAAAAACTGAACAAGCGTTGTGATAGGTAGAATGTAACCTCTTTGTGTGGCCTGTCATTGGCCAAAGAGGGAGAGAGGGAACATACTGCGTCGGGACTATAAATTGAGCTGTGCTGCGTCACAGACTTCAGAGACAGCACCCTGTGCTTTCTCTCCATGAACTGCAGTCATGTATCCTGAATAAACTGCTTGCTATTAGCTGCCTTTGTTCGACTGATCTGTGATCCTGCCATAACAAACTTGGTGTCAGAAGTGGGATATTGTCCCTTTTGGGATCAGAGGTCCTAACCTCTGTTGGAGCCTTAGTCAAGGAGGTGGCTTGGAGATCGGGGGGGGGGGCGCCCCGGTTACTTTTCGATCGGCCCTGGTCCCAGTTCGCCTTCGTGACTAGGAATCCAAGAACCCTATAGAAACAGCAGTAGCAACCAGTTTCATCCTCGGCGGGAGGATCGGGACTTCTAGACTCATTGGTGAGTATCTTGGTCAAATTAGAACACACACACTCATAACAAGGGAATAGGAATAATGGGAAACAAGACGTCTAGGAAAACGGGACAAGAGGGGGACGCCCCGCCTGTGGCCAGACAGGTAGTGATTCCTGAAGGAAGTCCAGTGGGTGGACTATGGAAGGCTTGGGCTACCCAGCCAGGAACCAAAGGTTTGTCACGGGAGACAATGGTTCACTTATGTACACAGGATTGGCCCCTGTTAGGTCTATCAGGTGACATGAGGTGGCCCAAGGAAGGGTCGTATAATTATTCCTTATGTCGGGTGTTTGATAGAATTTTGAGGGAAACAGGTGGTGAGACAGCTAAGGAAGGAGTGGCCTATGCCTTAGTTTGGTCTCATTTTGCTCTAGAGTTGTGTGGATCCTGGTCTTCGGGAAATAAATCAAAAAAGAAGAGCCTATGCATGGCTCTGAAACAATCCCCCCCTCTGCCCCTACTGGGGAGAAATCTCAGTGGGATCCCCTAGACCACTTACCTCCTCCTTATACTGAAGGAGGGGAAGGAGGTCAAAATCTACAGAGGGAAGATGACAGCAGAGCCCCCACTTCACCCCCACCATCGAAGGGTGAGCCTAAGGGGGGAGAAACAAGAGGAAGACAGGTGCTGGAAGAGAAAGAGGAGGAGGATAGTGATGGAGAGGAGGATAAAACATCAGAGGCTGTAGGAGGAGGTCAGGGTGAAAACCCTTACCAAACACTCAGAAAAGAAGTAGAAGATTTAAAACAGTGTGAAAAGTACTGGGGGACTGAATCCCCAAGTGCTCGGAGGAGGCTTAAGAAAAAAAATCAATCATTAGAGAAAAGACTCCAATCCCTTCAATCAGGGTCAGAGGTCTTAGCCCCTCTAAGGCAGGTTCCCCAGGGTCAGGGAGCTATTGGTTATGTGGAAGTCCCTCTAACATCAGTTGACATCCGGGGAATGAAGGCCCAATTACCTAAATTACAAGATGACCCTGAGAAATTTACCAAGGATCTCGATGGACTCCTTGGCCCTCAGATATATACTGTAACTGAATTGCTGCATATCTGTCGGCAACTCACAAACAATGAATATGTTAATGGAGCAGTAGAACAGGCCCGGAAAATTTGGCGGGAAAGAGGGCCTGCAGGAGTGGCTCGTACTCCAGCAGACGCAGAGGCCCAAGTTCCCTTTGCAATGCCAGCCGATTGGGATTCTCAGACCCCAGAAGGAAGGAAACATTTAGAAGATTATAGGGAACTACTTTTTAAAGGATTTGTGAAATTGGTCCCCAAAATCACCAATGTTACTAAAGCTTTTGAAAACCCTCAGAAAAAAGAAGAAACCCCCTCAGAGTTTCTAGAGCGCCTAAAGGTTAATATGTGCCGCTATACTGGATTAGATCCAGAGGCAGCCGAGAATCAATCCACCCTTAAACTCCAATTTATGGCTAAATCATACCCAGACATTAAAAGGAAGTTGCAGAAGATAGAGGGGTGGGAAAATAAATCAATTACAGAACTAGTAACAGAGGCCCAGAAAGTGATGGTCAGGAGGGACGAAGAGAAAGAGAAAAGAAAGGTTAATCTGATGGTACAGACAGTGAAAGAAGTAACTAGGAAGGAATGGGAGATGAGAGGAGCTAGAGGTGGGAGCAGGTCCAGAGGAGGAGGAATAAGCAGGGGCATGGGAAGGAGAGGCTTGGCACCCCCGTGGGCATCTGGGAGTGCCCCAAGTTACCCCAGCCAGAGGGGAGGAGGTAATCAGAGAGGCAGAGGAGGGAGGACACCCCTCCCTCATGATATGTGTGCCATTTGCAAGGAGACTGGTCACTGGAAGAAAGAGTGCCCTAATAGGAATGGTTCAGGCCGGGAGGCTACTTATCTGCAGGCACTTCAGTATGAAGAGGATTAGGGGGGTCATGGGCTCTTGTACAATGGCCCGTCCTCAACAGAGCCCATGTTAACTTTGGAGGTGGGCCCCAATAAGGAACTTGTTGACTTTTTAATGGATACTGGAGCCACCCGCTCCACTCTCTGCCAAAAGGTCCCTGGTATGTCACTTACTGAAGGAAGTGTAAAAGTGACAGGGGTTAGTGGGACCCCTACCACTGTCCCTGTATTAGGCCCATTATTAGTTACAGTTCAGGGAAAAGATCAAAAAGAGTGGCATGACTTTCTGTGGATGCCAGCAAGTGGTTTGAATTTATTGGGGAGGGATCTGCAGTGTAAATAGGACTTCAAATACATTTGACAAGGAAAGGATGTAGTGTACTTCAGGGGGCCCTCAGGGAGGAAGATGAACCGTTAATTGATCTGACCGTATGGGCTAGGCCAGGCAATCCAGGTCTTCTGGATGTAACTCCTGTGCAAATTACCCTTAAGCACGACCGGCCAGTTCAAGTTAGGCAGTATCCAGTCCCCCAGGAATCTAAGGATGGATTAAGGCCAGTAATAAAAGAACTCCTAGATGACCGGTTGATAGAACCTTCTGTATCTCCTTACAATACTCCTATCTTACCTGTTAAGAAGCCAGATGGAACTTATAGGATGGTGCAAGACCTTAGAAAGATTAATGAAGCTGTTGTTCCCCGGGCCCCTATAGTACCTGATCCATATACAATTTTGAACCAAATCCCTCCTAACCACCAGATTTACACTGTTATTGATCTTAAATCAGCTTTCTTTAGTGTCCCATTGGCAAAAGAGAGCCGGGGACCCTTCGGATTCCAATGGCCCCACCCTGACACTGGTCAGGTGACTCGTTTCCAGTGGTGCGTTCTTCCCCAGGGGTTCACAGAATCTCCCACAATATTTGGGGAGATCCTCCAGTCTCTCCTGATGGAGTGGTACCTCCAACAGGTGTCCAGCTCCTGCAGTACGTTGATGATTTGCTGCTAAGTGGGGAGGAAGGAAAATCAGTCCAAGAGGCCTCCATAAGCCTGCTTAACTTTCTAGCTGGCAAAGGGCTCCGGGTATCAAAGAAAAAGATTCAATTTTGCCAGAATCAGGTTAAGTATGTAGGGCACATTCTGAAGGAGGGCAAAAAGTTAATTGATATGGAAAGGGTGCAAGGTATTCAAGATATACCTCTACCCCAAACAAAAAAGGAATTAAGAGGGTTTTTGGGAACTGTTAATTTTTGTAGACTTTGGATTGAGGGTTTCGCTACTCGAACAGCCCCCCTTACAAACAAACTTAGAGATTCTGAGCCTGATCGATTAGAATGGACCAAGGAAGAGAAAGCAGCCTTTCAGGGAATAAAGCAGGACCTAGTGTCAGCTCCAGCCTTGGGTCTTCCAAATTCGAGCAATCTTGACTCACACTGCCAGGCAGTGGATGACAGACGCCAGACTATTACAAATTGAGGCTGTGCTTTTGGAGCGGCCTGATTTGGTCCTCACTACTCATGAAGGCTCTAGTCCTGTATTGGGACTTTCCCCTGCAATGAAAAGAGACCTTGAAATTGATCGTCCATGTGTTGAAGTAGTAGCCTTGCAAACAAAAATTAGGGAAGATTTAGGAGAGGTACCAATGGAGGGTGCTGTTAATGTTTTTATTGATGGTTCATCCAGGGTAATCCAGGGAAGAAGATGTAGTGGATATGCAGTGGTAGAAGAAATAGAATCAGGAGCTCTCCCTCCGTCAATGTCAGCACAAACAGCTGAACTTTATGCTTTAAAAAGGGCTTTAGAACTCTACTCTAATCAAAATGTAAATATCTATACTGACTCAAAATACGCTTGTGGGGTGGTACATGTGTTTGGAAAAATCTGGATGGAGAGAGGACTGCTATCTTCTAGGGGAAAATCAGTAGCTCACACTAAGTCCAAGAAGTCTTAGAGGCTTTACAGAAACCAGGCCAGGTGGCAGTAATTCATGTAAAAGGGCATCAATCAGGATCCTCAAAAGAAGCTATGGGTAATCGAAGGGCGGATGAACAGGCTAAACCAGCCGTCCTCAGTTCTCTAGAAGCTGGAAATACGGTTGCAGCCATGATCCCTTTGGCAGCACACCCTGAACCCCCATTTAAATATACGCAGAGAGAATTAGAAAAAGCAACCCAGCAGGGGGCAGTAGAAAAGGATGGCCAGCTAGTTCTACCTGATGGGAGATGCTGGCTGCCTAAAGGACTGGTGAGGGAAGTGTTTAAATTGCTGCATGAGGGAGGTCACTGGGGAGCTGAAGCATTGGTGGAAGCATTTCTTGTTAAGTATGTAGGGTCTGGGGTATGGACTATAGCAAGACAAATCACTTCAAGCTGTGTCACTTGCCAGAAGGTAAATAAGAGAGGAGGAAACTACACCCCGACTGGAGGTCACCCCCTCGCCACCAGGCCTTTTCAAAGTTTACAAGTAGACTTTATAGAGCTCCCACAGGTGGGAAGGTTAAAATATTGCTTAGTCTTAGTTGATCAACTGACCAGATGGCCGGAAACCCCATAGCACCCACAGAGTTCAGGGCAGGTGGAGAGAATGAATCAAACCCTTAAAGGAACACTACAGAAACTTATGATTGATAGCCACCTCCCATAGACAAAAGTTCTCCCCTTAGCTTTGTTTAGTGTTAGAACCAAATTCAGGACAGGAATCCGTTTGTCACCATTTGAAATGTTATATGGTTGTTCTATTTGAGATATTGCCCCTGAAAGGCCACAAGAGGGCATACATGAGCTAAAACATGTCTTTTTGAGAAGGTATGTGCTGTCGCTTTTCTCTATTCTATTTACCCGCAGAAAACAAGGTCTGTTACATCAGACTCCACCACTCGAAGTGACAGTTCCCTCTATCCAACCCGGCGACTGGGTACTCCTGAAAAGGTGGAAGGTCGAACCCCTCCAGCCAAGTTGGGATGGGCCATTCCAAGTTCTCCTAACCACAGAAACTGCTGTCCGCACAGCTGAAGGAGGACTCACCATACAATGGTCAAGGTGATCCCGGCTCCACTGGAACTGGACCAGAGATTCTGGAGAGCTGAAGGAAGCCTTGACAACCCTCTAAAACCTACCCTGCGTCGGTGATAAGGACTCTATGTTTGCTTTACAGTTACAGAATTATAATCAAGATGATGACCCTGCCTGGGATGGGAGGGAAAGATATCAAAAGTTTGCAGCCCAGTTCGAAGATCCTTTGCAACACCCCTACGGGGCCCAGTTAAAGTGGGAGGGTCCCTTGTGTTACTTTTACCATGGGCAGATCTGGAAATATCAACTAGATGAAAATAGCTTTTGGGGAAAGGTAGCTTTTATCTATAGGGATCCTTTCAAGTATCAGATGAATAAAGTTAAATATTATTTTCAGAAAAGATTGCTAGATCCAATAGTTTGAATTTGGAGACATTATCAAGGGTCTCTGACAGTCTCAGAGGAACATCCCCTGGGAAGTGAAAATAGTCCTATCTTTTGGCATAACCAGTGGTGTGTTAAGTGTATCAATCCCTACAACCCCTTACTCGGAGACACCACTGATTCCTCTGAAAATGAAAAGAGAGGTAAGAAACCCTGGGAAAGGAGTGTAGACACTCAGCAGTATTAGTTGTTTGATGAAAATAGGATAATATGGTTAAATTTGTGTGAAAGGAAGTAAAGTGTAATTTCAAAACTGGTATAAATAAAAGAAATGGGGGATTGATATGGAAGAAATGACATTTTGAAATTACATAGAAAGTTATGTGTATTGGCTGTAAAAACGCCACCATGTTATGTTAGATAAGTTTAACAAGGCAACGCCATTTTGAGTTGTGAAGTTTACATATAAGTGAAATGGAGCCATCCTGTATCCAGGCAGAAAAACTGAACAAGCGTCGTGATAGGTAGAATGTAACCTCTTTGCGTGGCCTGTCATTGGCCAAAGAGGGAGAGAGGGAACATACTGCATCGGGACTATAAATTGAGCTGTGCTGCGTCACAGACTTCAGAGACAGCACCCTGTGCTTTCTCTCCATGAACTGCAGTCATGTATCCTGAATAAACTGCTTGCTATTAGCTGCCTTTGTTCGACTGATCTGTGATCCGTCCATAAAAGAAATCACATCATATGACGAGGCCTCGGAGGTTCTTGCAGGAATGGCGATAGAGCCATTCTCTCTCTCTCTCTCTCTCTCTCTTCTTGGAAATCCCTGCAAAGATATGAGTTTCATAAATGCTTAAGATGAAAAAACCCAATTGTGGGTCTAGGTCCAGCTATGGGCAACCTATAGTTTGTTCAGTCGTTTTCTTCTTTTTGTCTGCAGCCTTTCTTTTGTGTGCGTGTTCTTTTAAAGTGGTATGAGGCAAGCCTCTAGAAATTGTGCACAAAATAATGTCAGATGAATAGTAATAATGCTATAAGAGCGATAAGAGTACTCTGAGGTTGTTGTTTTTGGTGTGTGTGTGTGTGTGTGTGTGGTTAAAATGTAAAATGTTCTATCTGTCTTGTCTTTTGTTTGTCCTGTGTATTGACTGTGTCTGGATTCTGATCCAAGGGGAAAAATAGCAAATGCAAAGGAGAGAGGCACTGTTTGCTCTAGTTTGAAGCATAAAAATGCATAGTTGCAGGAACATCTAGTTTAGCATGAGTGATTAAAGATTACAGAGAATACTAATAGGTATATTAGAGTTAAATTGGCTAAGATTACTTTTTTTAAAAAACAGTCACAGTAACTGATAGAGATCTGCCTGGGCTGCCTACACCCCCACCCAGACTCCTCTCGGTTAGCTGCAAAAACCAGTGAGAGGAGAGGAGCTATTGTTTACTCAATAGATAATCATTAGGGGATCTGAAAGAGAGAAAAGAGACTTTTGAAACTTTCAAAGTAAATAGTGCAAAGTCTGCTTAATTGCTTGGAGTTTGAGAATTGGGGGGGTGGAAGCGATGTAAACATAACAGGAGAGATTGCTGACTTACAACAAGAGATCCGATCCATCTCACAAGTGGCTCTTTAATAACAGCACAGCAATCAGGAGTTGTATACTTTTGGGTGAGCAAAAAAAAAAGTTTTTCTCCTTTCTTCCAATTATTGATGAATGGCTTAAAACAATGCTTAAAAATGTGTTCATGGGATTGGCAATATTCCTAGTTATTGAATTCTATCATTCATAGGTCATCTGTCTTCATAGGCCACCAAGTCGCTTCTGACTCATGGTGACTCTAGGAGTAAATGTTCTATCTTTGATAGCCTTGCTCAGATCTTGAAAATTAAGGGCTGTGGCTGCCTGTTAGTGAGTCAATTCATTTTTGTTGGGTCTTCCTTCCACCCCACCCTGAGAACTTTTCTCAGCATGCTTGTTTTTTCAGTGACTCTTGTCTTCTTATAATGTGGTCACATTATGGAAGTCTCAATTTAATCATTTTAGTTTCTAGGGTCAGTTCAGACTTGATTTGGTCTATAACCCACTAAATTTTTGCAGTCCATGGTATCCATAACACTCTGCTCCAATGCTATATTTCAAAGGAATCTTCTTTCTATCAGCTTTTTTTTCAATGTCCAGTTTTCACACGTATACATAGTAATAGGGAAAATGATGGCATGAATTAACTTGATCCTGGTGGCAAGTGACACATCCTTACATTTTAGGATGTTTTCTAGCTCTTTCATGCCCTTTCCAGTCCTAATCTGTTTCTGATTTCTTGGCTGCAGTCTCCTTTTGGTTGAGGATGGAGACAGGGAATAGAAAGTCTTTAACAATTTCAGTTTCCTTATTGTCAACCTTAAAGTTGTGTAATTTTTCTGTAGGTATCACTGTTGTTTCTTGATGTCTAGCTGCAGTCCTGCTTTGGCGATTTCTTTCTTTTTAACTTTCAGTTAAAATGACTTAAACCAATAACCTGCAAGTCTTTGCTATTTTCATTTGTATGCTCCAACAACCAATGTATATTTGCAATATGATCTTTAGTGCCCCTTCCTTTCTGAATCCAGTTGTAAGAATTTGAGGATCACTTTACCTATGTGTGAAATTAATGTGATGGTCCAATAACTGCTGCAGTTTTCTGACTTTTTTAGGGGGGGATTAGAATGTAAATGAATTGTTTCCAGTCTGTGGGTTTTGTTTTGTTTTCCATATCTGCTGGCATATTCTTGTTAAAAATTTGATGAACTCCGTCTTTGTGACTCAGGCTGTTACCGCACTAGGTATTCCCAGCGATGTATCAAGAGTTTGGAAATGTTATAAAAAACATCGCTTTAAAAGGGGGTTTGGATGCCATGGCTAAAAAATGGTTGGAAAATGTCTTCACAGCTAAAGGGGCCAAACAAAGTGCAAACAGTATTTTTTATAACAATTTCAAACTCTTAATACATCGGTGGGAATACATAGAAACTGCGAACAATATTTTTTATAATATTTCCAAACCCTTAATACATCTCTGGGAATACCTAGTGTGGTAACAGCCTTAGCATTGTTTCAGTGATACGCCATTTGCTCCTGTATAGTTTTTTAGTATATTTTTTTACCCTTTCTTAAATTTTGTCCTGTTTAGTTAATGTATTCCCATGTTGATCAGTTAGCATGCCTACTAGTGCTATTTCTTTACATTGGATATTATGACAGTTCCCTTAGTGGGAAAATCACTGTAATGTTGAACTTGGACTTTTAGGTATGTTTCTGTCACCTTCTATTTTTGCTTTTTGTCTATCTTTGGAAATTTTAAGAGTTCTTCAGTCATCTATTGAGGTTTTTATTTCTTTTGACTAAAGGAATAGTTTTTACATATTCTTTTCCGTGATAATATCTCTAGTCTCCACCCATAGTTCTTCTAGGTTTACATTCACTTGACCTCAGTAATGCAAATCTGTTTTTTCCATGGAAAAGAACAAATGCAAATCAGTAATGCAAATCTGTTCTTTCCATTTTCTTCAAGAATATTGCTTAGATTGTATTTTGGTGCTATAAATGTTTTGGTGTTTCCTTCAGCTTTATTTGATTTTTGATATTAGCAATTTATGTTCTGTACCCCAGTCAGCTTCTGTTCTTGTTTGTGGTAAGGAGAGACTGGATTTTTCTTCTTTCTTTGTATTAGCATTATTGTTTATATATATGTGGCTTAAGTCCTATTATCAGGCTTTTTCTTGTTGGGATTAGCCTTTCAGGCGTTCCTATCTCTACAACTCCCATGGAAACACCCTGCCAATTTCTCCCTTCTGTGGACAGCCCCTGCTGGATTGTTCTGGTTGTGCAGAAAGTCATCCTACTCTCAGTTGCCAAAAAATTGCACTGGGACATCCACACTGGGCACGATCCAGCCAGGATTTTTCCTGCTGCCTGCAGACTCCGGAGATTCTCTAGGGGTACCATTATATTATGACCTTCGGAGAGCCACAGGGCCATTGATATAGGGGGATACCAGTGGGGTGACAAGTGGCCAGCCAAACACATCATCGAATACTATGACCCAGCCTCTTGGGCACATGAATGCATGTATGGCTACAGAACTCCTGTATATATGCTAAACCGTATAATCAGACTTCAATCTGTCTTAGAGGTTTGATTACTAATCAAACCACAGCTGCCTTTGAGTTATTAGCTCATCAGCAAACACAGATGCGAGCTGCTATTTATCAAAACTGTCTGGCTTTGGACTATGCTTGCTCATGAAGGTGGTGTATGTGCAAAGTTCAATTTTACAAATTGTTGACTGAACATAGATAACAATGGGGAGGCAGTACTAAATATTGCCTCTGAGATCAGAAAGATTTCGAGTGTCCCAGTTCAAACCTGGAAAAGTGTATTAGACCCGGAGTGGTGGAATAATATGTTCAGTGTGGGATGGTGGAAGAAAGCAATGTGGTTTATCGGTTGTGCATTAGCAAGCATTCTTCTTCTTCCCTGTTGTATTCTGTGTTTCGTGCGCTTGATAAGGTCTGTCATTGACAGCTCACACTTGGTCGGGATGCCTGTTGAAAATCCCCCTCATGGGCCCCCTGGGGGGGTAATGGTATTTTGTACCTTTCCTAAAGAACTTACCAGCCTATTGGAACCCTAATCTTACATGCACCTCTCTCCCTTTGAAAGAATTCGAGGGTAAAAGAAAAAGGGAGGAATGTTGCGCCTGAGTAATCATACCTGCATCACTTTCAGACATACACTCAAAGCATACACGCAAGCTACACACAAAACCTAGCTGACAGAAGCCACAAAACCACATAAGCCACTTCCCAGTAGCCCCCCTTTCTTTCTTGCAACGAAGATCCCCGAGCACACAAACAACCCGCCCTCTCCCTTTCTCTTTTGTAACAAGTAGCACCAAGCACGCACACACACACATTCCAATGGCTGGTAAAACTTTCCCCTTGCATAACGATCACTCCGGCGATTCCCCCCTCCCCTTCGCTACTTTTGCTTCGCTCTGCAAAAAGAACACTATGAACTTCTAAATGAAACAGGCTCCATTCATAAATGTAGCAAGGTGCGCACATGCGCTCTAGAAGCTAATTACGTTACATTGACAAGCTAGAATCGGATGTTCAGAAAATGTATCTTTATTGTATTGGAATGTCAAAAGTCTATAAAACCTCTTGCATTTGCCCCGCCTCAGTGTGTGACAGGATCGCGGCGCTGTAAGTCTCGATTCTGCTTCACCCAGCTACGAAATCTTGACCAATAAATTGAGCTGTCGTTCAAACCAACCTCCTTCCCTCATAGTCTTCGTTGAATGCTCAGAGAATTGGGGAGCACAACAATACTAAATTGGGAGGGGTAGCAAATATGGTAGCAGAGTCAGGATAGAGGATGATCTTGACAGGCTGGAAAACTGGGCTAAAAGTAATAAAATGAATTTCAATGGAGATAAATGTAAAGTTCTGCATTTAGGTAGGAAAAATTAAATGCATAATTATAGGATAGGGGAGACTTATCTTGGCAGTAGTATGTGCGAAAAGGATCTAGGGGTCTTAGAAGACCATGCACTGAACATGAGTCAGCAATGTGAAGTGGTAGCTAAAAAGGCAAATGCAGTTTTGGCTTGTATCAAAAGAAGTATAGTGTCCAGATAACGCAAAGTGATGGTAAAGCAGAGGCTAGATGGCCATCAGCAGTGCTGATTCTGTGAACTTGGGCAGATCATGAGAGAGAGAGCAGGAAGGGTTGAGCCAGTGCTTGGCTCTTGTGGCACTTTCTTACATGCCCAGGGAAATGCCAACCACCACTTTGGGGTAAGGAAGCAATTTTCCTCCAGGCCAGATTGGTCAGGGATTTTGGAAGATTTCTTTTTTGCCATCTTTTGGTCATGGAGTAGGGGTCACTGGGGTGTGTGGGGGGAGAGGTAGTTGTGAATTTCCTGCATTGTGCAGGGGGTTGGACTAGATGACACTGGAGGTCCCTTCAAACTCTATGTTTCTATGATATCTATGAGCATAGTGATCTATGCTCTGATTACATCCAGGTTAGATTACTGTAATGCACTGAACATAGGGCAGCCTTTGAAAAAAGTCACAGAAACTCAAGCTGGTTCAAAATGCAGCTCCCAAGTTACTGGGCTTTTCCACATCCTCGTTTTCCTCGCTTGTGTGTTCCTGTTGCTTAGGGGATTTGGAAGTGTTTTTTCTCCCTCTAGTGGTTGATTCTATATTACATCACTTTATGCCTGGCATAAAAACATGCAGTCTAAATCTGCAGGGAGATTTTTGTGATTACAGAAAGAAGAAATATGCAGGGTGCAAAAGAAGTCTACCAATTATTGAGCATCAGATGAATTAAAAATTAATATATGCAATCCTGTTTCCCTTGTGTATAACTTTTCCTTATGACAGAGAGGAGATATTTTACCAATTTGTTTTCAGCTTTCTATGCTGTATCTACATCCCAGAGCACTGATTCATCCTGTTCAAATGACTTTTCTTAGCCAGATAGAGAGCCAACGAAAGACATCATCTTTCTCCTGCTCCTCAAAATCTCTGAGAGCATACTCTTAGACATATTTAAAAAGGTAAAGGTAAAGGTGGTCCCCTGTGCAAGCACAGGGTCATTCCTGACCCATGGGATGACGTCATATCCTGACATTTACTAGGCAGACTTTGTTTACGGGGTGGTTTGCCATTGCCTTTCCCAGTCATCTTCCCTTTACCCCCAGCAAGCTGGGTCCTCATTTTACCGACCTCGGAAGGATGGAAGGCTGAGTCAACCTTGAGCCGGCTACCTGAAACCAACTTCCATTGGGATCGAACTCAGGTGGTGAGCAGAGCTTGGACTGCAGTACTGCAGCTTACCGCTCTGCACCATGGGGCTTCTAATATTTAATATTTAGACATATTTAAATAAAATTAATTCTTCTATGTATATAGACTCTATCCATTCTACTTGGAAGAACATTCTGGTCTCCTAGATCTATTATGTTCCAGAGTGTTTACTGATAATGGAACTCACTAGAGAAATTTGTTCTTCAGTCTTTTGCCTGAGTGCATAACCACATCATACATTTTCCCCAGGTGCATCCTTGAGTGCTTTCAATCAGATATTCACCAGGAGTTCGAGGCTGAAGCTTCAGCTCCCAGATGCAAGGGTCCTGATTCACATCCCAACTTCATCCTCCCAACTTCATCCTCCCAACTTCTAACAACAGGGATTTGCTATTTACCCTATTGATGGGCTACGTGTAAATTTCCTTAACTGGCTTAAAGGAACATGCTGAACCTGAGCAGTAACCAATATAAACTGCAAGGAAGGCCTGGTCTGACATAGTGATGATGCTCTTAACAAGTTTGGAAGAAATACTGAGACCATTGATATGGCAAGATACATGAGTTTTGAGGGGAATTAACGATGCACTGAAAAAGCTGTGATAATTTCAGGCGACTACAGCTGTGCCAGATACTAGAATGCATGTGCTGAGATGCAAATATTCCAAATACCATCCCTGGCATTCACTCACTTTGCTGTTTACGAGACTGGATTAAAGGCATTACTTTCATGATTATGAGGATAATGACAATAAGCCAAAAAAGAATGCAAGTGTTTCACCATCTTTGCCTGTGGCCTACTGACTGCGTAATCTCTGAGCTCATAAAAGGGTGAAGAACAGTAGCTCTTGTGGTTTAGGACTGTGAACATGCAAGGGAATTGCACAGAACTTGCTCATCAGTATGACTCACCTCCCCAGTGTAGAAAGAAAGGTGAGAGACGATGCAGGAGGATGTCGCAACATGACAAGTCCAACCAGATCAGTTCCATGACCAATTAAAAATAAAACAGCACTCAAGATTTCTATGTGTGTCAAGATGTACAGGGGGAGTAGGGGAGATTAGGGCTGTCGATTTGGTTCGTTCCGAACCGAAAAACCACTGAATTTCCCCCGATTCGGCGGTTTCCGGTTTGGGATGAACCAAATTCAAAAAAGGCGGGAAACAGGGGGAGCCGAATTCCCCGACTTCGGGGTATTCGGAAATAAATTTGGCAAATTCGGGGTTCGGCTCCCCCCCCCGCGCGCCTTCACGGGGCTTCCCTGAAGGCGCGCGGGGGGGCCCTTTAAACAGATCTGCGCCTCCCAGCTGGGAGGTGCAGATCTTTCTGGAAAGAGTATCTGTGCTGAGAATTGCCTTGAAGCTGAACACTGCCTCGCATAATAACAAGTTCCACCCAAGAATGAATTTATGTCAGATGTAGTTGATTGTGTTTGTATCATCATGTTTGGACACTGTCTACTAGTTGTGGACATAGGACTACTTGGCTATTATTGTACTATTGCTACAGTGTTATATATGTAAATATTGTCTGAATACAAGACATTCACAGTTCCTTTTTGGGAATCCTATACTGGCTGTGTTGGTTGTATATTTAGTATACAGGTGTTCTTTTAATTGTTACATAAATATCACTTGGTCAGGCTGGGCCATGCCTCGCCAGCCCAGATCGGGAGCAGGTGGGGGTGGCTGACTCAGCTGGCGATCACGCAGCTGGCTCACCAGCCCAGATGAGGACTGAAGTAGGTGGCATGCCCTCAGTGGGCTCACTAGCCCAGATCTGGACTGGGAGGGTGGCTGCCTTGGCTGGCTCGCAGGCCGGTTAAGAGCTCTCAAGGGACCGGATCTGGCCCGCAGGCCAGATGTTTGACACCCCTGCTCTAGAGCGTGCGTGCTTCTCTAAGACTTGAGACAAAGAGGGAGAAATTGGACAGGATTGATTAGTTACATGGGTGAAGCAGTGTCTCTGCTGAATAAAAAAGAGATGTAAGAATGGTGAGCTCCATAACAAGAAAGAACAAGGACAACAAGGACCCCTTCTGATTATTCTAAGGGGTTAAAACGAATGCTTATGGGGGAGAGGGATCATGTCCATAAGCACTGTTGAGAACCCCTAGTCTAAGGGATCAGCAAAACACAAAATTAGAAAACCCTGGGGTACAATTGCTCACAGCTCAGTCTTAGAAGCTGCGACCAGCCCCTTTTCACTACCCAAACAGCCAGAAGCCAAGGGGCAAACATCCAACCTTCCTTGGATTAAAGTCAAGAAAGTCACCCCTGCAAGGTTGACTACTTGCAGAGTGATTTTCACAAAACAACCTGGTAGGTGAAACCACTGGGGCAACTGGAATTAGACTGAAGCCGCTGGAAGATAAAACACCACAAGATATAATTAAAGTAATTTATTAAAATTGTGCAAGAATATTTCTAAAAAGAACAGTGAGCATTTAAAATAACAAAATTAGATGAAAAGGAATAACTACACAGTAATAACATTAGTTCAGATTACCAGATGTTACCATTCTAGCTGAAATCCTCCGGCATTCAAAGTCCACTCTTTGAAGAGTCAGACATGCTGTTTGACTATAAAGCAGGCAACAAAATCAAGAGGTCCAAAGTTGGAATCATGGGTAAGGCACCAAGAACAGGAACTAAGCTGAAATCATTAGTATATTCTCCATAGACATAAGGTCAAAAACATTAAAAAAAAAACTTATAAAACCACGATTCAAATTACCTTCGAGTATAGTGAAGCTCCCTTTCAAGCTATATGGGAAAGATATAGTCATGGACTACACAACTAAAGGTTTTTAGACTAATAACATATATATATTTAATGCAGGTGAGACATGGAAGCCACGTTCTAGTATATAAGAAATAAATAAACATACAGGGAGCTTCACTATACCAGAAGGTAATTTGAATTGTGGTTTTATAAGTATATATTTTTTAAAAACGTTTTTGACCTTATGTCCATGGAGAATATACTAATGATTTCTTTCCCCTGCTGGAGGTGGTAACCAGTGCAGTGGGTACCTTTGGAATTCTGACACTGGGCGCTGGGCGCAGCCACAAAATAGGCTGGTGCAGGAGGCGGAACCACCAGTGTAGAGGAAGCCCAAGAACAGGGGTAATTTAAAAGCTACACTGGAAAAGAGGAGTGAGAGAGAATAAAACAAAGACTGTCGTCGCAGTCTTAACCTTCCTCACAGGGTTGTTGTGAGGCTAAAATGGAGAAAGAATCTTGTAAGCCACTTCAGGTTCCCATTGGGGAGAAAAGTGGGGTATAAATCAAGTAAATAAACAAATATTAACAAAAAGGAGGAGATAAAAAGTTACAATTATCTTCTATTTTAAAAGCGATGCTGGCCGGATCTGAGGATACTTAAATTCAGTGACTGGAGCTGTGATTTGGCAGGACAGATCTTTCTACAAACCTGAAAAATTCCCCAGGTTTGCAGAAAAAAATGTGAAATCTAAAAGAACAATACTGCAGGGGGTTTAAAAAATCCCAAACTGATAAAAGAAGCACCTGTAGCTTTAGCACACACAATGCACAATTGTAGCATCATTTGCATATATGCAGCTTCTCTTGTTACTCCACTTAACCGTTATTCAACAGTATAATGCTGGAAGTTTTAGGACGCTTATCTTCTTGGTGGTTCACAAAATACTCATCAATTAGTGATTTTTCAACCTGTTACAGCTTTTTGCCAGTCATAAAAGCTCTGGTTACTACTTGTCTTTGGTTACTCCCTCATCAAACTTCAGAAATATTTTGATCATCTTTTGAAGTGCATCTTCAGACAAAATTGTCTTTACTTGCCTCTTTGATTTAATCTCTTCTTCTTTGTTTTTGATTAACACTCATAATGTGAGCCTCTGCACAATAGTTGTGATGACTACTGTTTTTGTGTTCATTGTGTGTGTGTAAAGTGCCGTCAAGTCACAGCCGACTTATGGTGACCCTTTTTGGGAGTTTTCATGGCAAGAGACTAAGAGAGGTGGTTTGCCATTGCCTTCCTCTGCACAGTTCATTAGTAGACATGTTTTCAGTCCTTCATGCCATCTCCAAACTTTCAGCACCTTTCAAAGCCTTTCATGTTGTGGCATGGCCTCCTCGACTTCCCAGTGACCACACCACACCCCACCAGCCTGGTGTTAATGTTGTGCAATGGCCAAGCCAGGCACCACAGGCGTGCCGTCCCATCTCTTGATGGCACTGCCCTCCTCACCTGCCTAGCTTGACCCCCCTAGCTCAGAAGAGGTGGCCCTTGAAGCCATCAGCCCACCTGAATTTATCCTGGTGGTCACAATGTCCAGACTGCCCCATTCTCAAAGGGAAACTTTGGTCATTTATGCCCAGGAGTTTTACATGGGGTTCGATGCTCGCTTGACCCACACTTTTCTATTGGGAATTTGAAAATTGCTATGCACTAGGAAAAGTCCAATCCAATTTATTAATGTTTTAATCACAGACCTTAACAATGTTCAGATTAAAACCATACACAATGTAAAAGCCACAACACCCAGAGCTACATGAATAAAATTTTTAAAATGTTACAGACAGCTACATATATACATATTTGTTACTGAATTGGATGTTATAGTTTTCCTAAAATTATTCTTTCTGTGTCAGCTTTGGGGTCTAATTTCTAATTTTCAACAAATTTCTTCCCTAGCTTAAAAGTTAACATGATATAAAAGGCCACACTAAGCGTGATCTTTGGATTAACGTCTGCCATTAAAAAACTAACTCGGCCCTCAACTGTGTCTAAAACATCTGGGATGTGCTGGGTTAATTTAAAACGAATAGAGTTATAAAATGAGCAACTAAACAAAATGTGAGGGAGATCCTCTATTAAGCCTGACGAGTAGGGGTATAGTCTTAGGTTATGAGGATTTTTTTTATATCTACCATGTGTGAATGCTGAAGGCATTGTTTGGAATCGTGCCGTAGTAAATGCTCTCCTTAACCCTGGGTCCGAAAGTTCCATTAGGTAGTTTGAAAAGAACTTATTCGATTTGAATAACGGATACCATGGAGAGAACGTGGACTTTTGTATTAGGCACATATCATTATCAGTTTCTTTATCAGCAATCCATTTTTTGATATCTTTTGGGTCCCATGTGTTTAAGATTTCTAGCAAAGGCAAATTATACAATGGTAGGATGGGCATAAGGACCTTGTCTCAATGGCTTTCCTTTGAATAGTACATATAGCTACATACACCAATTTTGAGTTGGTCGATTTTCTCAGTTTTAGGTAGGAGAGCAAAATTCTTAAATGGGCTCTCATGGCAACTGACGGTAAGCCTGCCTCCACTCTAAGGTATGCTGCAGGCACCCCTTAGGGCAAACTCAAGATCTTCCTAATAAAGCTATTTTGGATTTTCTGCAATTCGTGCAACATTTTCAGTTTTTGCCCCCAGATCTCAATTCCATATAGCAGCTGCGGTATTACTTTCCCCACAAAAGCTTTAATTGCTGGGGCAACCATACAGCCTCCTCTGGAATAGTAGAATTTTAAAATGGCACTCGTAGTTCGACGTGCTGCCAGAATAGCAGATTTACATTGCATTTGCCATGACAATGTGGGTTGGAAAATTATGCCTAAATATTTAAAAAACTGGTCCTGTTCTACTTTTTGGTTTGCTATTGTCCAACTGTGAGCAATCCTATGGTTGCCGAAAACAACTATTTTAGTTTTGTTGTTAATCTTTAGGGATTCCCTGTTGCAGTATTCAACCAGAGTTTTCAGCCTTTCCTTTAGCCCAGTTTTCGTGACGGCCAAAATAGCCATATCGTCGGCATATAATAAGGTTGTTATTTTCTTTCCAGCCAAAACGGGGGAGAAATGCGTTAGCGCATTCATCTTTTGTACTATATCATTAGTATAAAAATTGAAGAGGAGAGGGGCTAGAAGGCAACCCTGTTTCACTCCTTTCGTTAGGGGGATCGGTTCTGTTAAACTTCCAGTTCCTTCCACTCTGACTCTAGCTGTGAGGTCTATATGCAATTCCCTTATCAATCTAAAAAGCCTCTGGTCAATAGAGGTATCCGCCAACTTCTGCCAAAGCCTATGTCGGTCAATTGAATCGAAAGCTGAGGACAGGTCAACAAAGGCTATAAAAAGTTGGCATTTTAATTTTACCAAATATTTTTCAATCAGGGCTTTAAGAACTAGACAATGATCAATTGTGCTATGTTCCTTACGGAAACCGGCTTGTTCCTGGTTGTTTACCTGGTCTGCCCAATTTACCAACTTATTTAACAGGTGGCGAGTATATAGCTTAGAGGCAACATCTAAGAGACTGATAGATCGATAATTGGCAGGGCCTGAGTTTTCCCCCTTCTTGAAGATAGGGACAATGATGCTTTGTTTCCATCTGGCTGGTTTCATGCATAGGTTGTTTATTGTTGTAAATAGAGCTGCTAACACTGGAGCCCACCAACGGATCTTAGATTTAAATAATTCTGGAGGGATATAATCTTCTCCCGGGGCTTTCCCCCCAAGTAGCCCCTTGATCAGCTGGGCACATTCCTTTGGTGACACCGGGTCCTATGTGGGCAATGAAGACATAACTTCAACGGGAGAAATATCCCTGGGGGTGCCATAAAGGGAGAGGAAGTGGTTATGCCACCTATCCTGTGTAATATTTGCCATCACATAGTTACTAGGTCTTGTGCCACGGGCAATCAGCTCCCAATTTTTTTATCATTTTTGTTAGCGATGGATAGGGCTAGTTCTTCCTACTGGGCTCTATTATACTATAAATTTTTTTTGCTTCAAAACGTTTTTATATTTATAGCAAAATTTTGCCAGCCTTTCAATGTCATAGGGAGATTTGTCCATTCTGACTCTACCTTGTAAGTATCTGAGGGATTTCCTCATTTCCCTACATTCGTGGTCGAAACAGTGTTTTTTGTTATGCCTATCTTTGCTGGCCTTTGAGTTCTTAGCCATGGTGTCAGCCAGTCAACAATGTCATTAAAAGTATCAATAGCATATGCGTCTCCTGTCGTTAGTTGGGATCATAACAGCATTAGGTCGTCTGAAAATAGGCAATGTTTAACATTGAAATCTTCTTGTTCACTCCATTGGATCCTTTTCATAATTAGTTTTGGGGTATTATGTTTAGAGAGTGGGGGGCACCCATATCCAGCCAAGGGGAAAATGGATATCGATATAGGGAGATGATCACTTTCTAACCTATTGAGGATATCAAAACCCACTGATCGTACATATAAAGAGTTGATAACCATAATATGATCTATTACACTTGCCCCTCGAGCCACTAGGAAAAGTCACCAAGCTCAAATCTGGAAGAGTCTCCCTGCCCCTTGAAAATACTGCTTTGTAATTGGCTGTAGAGCTTACTGCGAGAAAAATGTCCCCCCCCTCCAGAAACCCAAGTGTTGTGGTAAAACCCATTTCACAAAAAGGAGTTATTTTAAAAGAATGGAATGGAGGAAACCCGAATGTCATTTTAAAACCCATTTTTATGTGACAACGAACTCTGGCTGGGAGACGGAAAAGCAGGAAGCATTTGAGTCTCGCCCATTGAAACACTGCTTTGTGATTGGCTGTAGTGCTTACTGTAACAAAAATGTACCCCCCACACACAACTCCACTCTCCTGCACTTTGGATTATGCAAGGAGAGGATGATTTGACTTGGGCTGATCTCAGGAATGATCAAAGAATTCACAGCAAAAGGAAGACCCAGGATTTGCCAGGGCTGGTTGTGAGGTCATCTCTAATGGACAGAAAACTCATGCATTACTCCAAAGAACAACTGAGTCAGTTCAGGGGCAAATGTGATTCCAAGTGCCCATGCATAAAGGACCTTTCATGATCTACCAAGCTAAATGTAACCCACCATGGGTTCAAACAATACTGCCCCTTTTGTAAAGACATGATCACAGAAGATTAGTGAATGGATCCCCCAGTATTTTTAGTTTCCATTACAGTTGCATAGGACCCTGATTGAGGAGCTCACTAGTAGTGACTTTTTCCTGAGTTGGGTGTGGTTTCCTCTCTAAGCCAACTCTCATTTCCCTCAGATGTCAGCTGCTGGGAATTGTAGCAGCCATATTCAAAAAGGGAGGAACCGTGGTGGGAGAAGGGTCTTCAGCCACCCCCCATGTCATTTTCCTCACCTGATCACATGCAGCTCTCCAACAGGGCAAATAATGCCACTGGGGCCACTTCTGGTCCGGAAACCACATAGTAGGGAGGCCCCTTCTCACCCTTAGCCACAGTCTCAATCTGATTTGAATTCAGTAGCACTTGGGAAATTAGATCTCAGCTGGTGACAACTGACAGAGGGGGACAAGAGTCAGGAAAGGGAAACCTAAACCCAACTCAGAAAAAAAATCACATCTAGATTGGCCTGTAGAGAAGGACTACTGCATGAAGGAAAGTTTTTAAAAAACAAAAAAGAAAAAAGAACCCCCCCTTCCCTCACATCGCAGCATCAATAGATCAGGTTCACAGATCACTACAACACAGCTTCTTAATTTCTTTTAATCTGAGCCCTTGTGTAACTTCTTAATGCGAGTGGGAAAGTATTTTGCCGCTGTAGAGGTGTAAATAGTGGACTGCATTCTTCTAGAGATCTCATACTGTGAAGAAGAAGGAGAATTTGCATGAGCAGAGGGACCTGGAACACCTGAGCTTTGCAGGGGCAAGAAGTAGTCTGGAGGAGTCCAAGTGGAGGGAAGATGGAGACTCCGATGACTGTGATTCCAGCTTCCATCTCTTGGCTGAGGGCCCAGGCCTCATCCTGCTGGAACAACATCACACCACTGCTCATCTCTCTCCTACTCCTGGCCCTGTTGTTTGATTATGTGATGTACAGGAAGAGAAGCAGTCACTGTCCACCTGGACCCACCCCTCTGCCTTTTCTTGGGAACTTGCTGACAGTGGATTTCAGTAATCCACAGACCACTTTACAACGTGTAAGTACCAGCCAGACCAACTTTAGATGACTCATAGTGATACAGAATGGTAACACAAAAAGGGAAGGCCCTGAGAACCCCCTGTTCTTTTGAATGGCACAACACGGATAGGGGAGATTACAGCAAAATTGTGCTTCCTATGAAGCTCTTCAGGGAGGGAAAGCAGCATGGTATAGATCTCCTCAGATCTCAGAAGCTAAGCAGAATTGGTTCTTGGAAAGGGACTACCAAGGAAGGCTCTCCAGAGGAAGGCCATGGCAAACCACCTCTGTTTCTCACTTGTCTTGAAAGCCCCTTGGAAGGGTCGCCATAAAACAGCTGTGACTTGACAGCACTTTACACACACATGAAGCTCTTCAGCCTCCTAAATACAAATAGGCTTGCATCTGTATCCTGCAAATGTCTGCCTGCTTTCCAAAACATGTTGATTAGGGATTAAAAAGTAAAGGTCCCCTGTGCAAGCACCGGGACATTCCTGACCCATGGGGTGACGTCACATCCTGACGTTTCCTAGGCAGACTTTGTTTACGGGGTGGTTTGCCAGTGCCTTCCCCAGTCATCTTCCTTTTACCACAGCAAGCTGGGTACTCATTTTACCAACCTCAGAAGGATGGAAGGCTTAGTCAACCTTGAGCCGGCTACCTGAAACCAACCTCCGTCGGGATCGAACTCAGGTCGTGAGCAGAGCTTGGACTGCAGTACTGCAGTTTACCACTCTGCGCCACGGGGCTCTTAATGAGGGATTAGGGATTACATGGAGCTTTAGCAAGGGGCTCTTTTCCTCAGTACTCTCTTCTGAACAGCAGTGTATGTTTCTCTTTCCTTGCTCTTTATTTTTTTCCACAGTGGACAAAGAAGTACGGAATGGTATTCTCAGCCCAGGCTGGATGGCAGAGATATGTCATACTGAATGGGTCCAAGGTGATAAAGGAAGCACTGGGACCGAAAGCTGAGTATTTTGCTGACAGGCCACACCTACCGGTGTTGAGTATAATAGGATATACAAAAAACTGTGGAGGTGAGCATTGCAGTGGTGTATCTATGTTCTGCCAGTATTATTATGAAGTGTTAGGACAGGGTAGCAATACTGGGATTCATCTGTTGTTTCCCATAATGTCATTCATTATGGATAAAAGGAATTATATATGCCTTACAACACATCCGTTTATACTTATTACCGAAAACTCATTAATGGATATTGTAGGTAGACCAAACATTTTCCTTTGATGTAATGAGCATCTGAGTTCAAGAGCCCTCTCAGCCATGAAGCTCCCTGTGTTACCCTGGGTTGGTCGCTGACTCTCAGCCTAGCCTAGCTCACAAATCTGTTGGGGAGATAAAATAGAAGAGGGGAGCACCATGAATTCATTAATTTGGTTATTTTCTGGTGTTTCTTTTCAACCTTTCTCCCACCCAAGGAAGAAAGGTTGTGTAACCCAGGGTGGGTTACACAATTAAAAGCCATAAGAAATAAGATTTATTAAATGCACTCAATGACAAGCATAATTAAAAAAATAACAACATTATAGAGAACCTCAACAGTACATGCCTCTAAGGAAACAACATAAGACAGATCCCTGCTACTAAACTAAACTGCAATGTCACTATTGATCATTCAATAATGATATTGATCATTCTTGATTAAATAGTTCTGTTTTATAGAGCACTTTTAAAAAGCAGCTGAATAGAAGCCCTCCTAGCCTCAACTGACAAGCTGTTCCACTACATGTGGGCCAACACTGAAAAGAATCTGGAGTGAGCAGTAGCCATTTTCACCCTCGTGCAGGATGGTCTCTTTTGTAGATATAGGTTAGCAGAGCAGGGTAGCAACAGAAGGACAAAATGGGAGAGGCAGTCTTATGGGTATGTAGGTTCCAGGCCATGAAGGAATTTACAGTTAATAACCACCATCTTGAATTGAACCCGAAACTAACTGGCAGCCAGTGGAGAATCTGATACTTGTGTAATGCCAAAATTATGCCTTTGCCTTGATAATAAATGTGCCTCAGCAATTTGAATGCAAGTTTCTAAATTCTCTTCAAGGATTATCCTATGTAGAGAGCATTACAGTAATCTAACATCAAGCTGAGAGTGGCATGAATCGGCGTGGCCAGGTCAGCATAGTCAATGTAGGGGATGAACTTCTGGGACAGAAGATGGGGAAAGGCACTTTTCTCCACTGTAATTATTTGATTTTGTAGCAATAAAGCAAAGCCCAGTATAACACCTCCGCCAGACTGCATACTGAATCTCACAGAAGCAGCTGAACTCCAAATATTAGGAGACAATGTCCAGCAAGACCTCAGCTTTCACAACCAGCATCACCTCTGTCGTGCCAGGATTCAGCTTCAGGTTCTCCACCCATAATCTGCTGACTATGGCTACTAGGGACTGGATCAGGATGGAAACTGCTATGTTTGGTGGATTTGATAATGAAATTTAGAATGTCATCCTGATCTCCTTGGAGGAAGGTGAGATTAAAATATAAAAGAGAGGTAGATAAAGGGAATTCCTTTTCCCCAAAGCATAGTGTCTGTGAAATGGGAAGCTATGAAGATTTTGAGGGTGAGTGGTGGACGGTAATCTAGTGAACCGGGACTGTTAACGCACCCACCACTTACAGTATATTATAATCGTGTTCAGTCTGTGAGTTTTGGCTGCATATTGGTAATTCTTTATCGCACCTTGCCTTTTTGCCTCCAGGACGTTTCATTTCCTATTCGCACCTCCCAAGTTAATGAGATCAGTTTAGGGGAAGAGTGCAGGGGAGCGCTGCATCATGTCTACATCGCAGATGCTCCCCTGCCTCCTCTTCCCTTTTTTTTTTTTTTGGCGCATGCACACCAGCATTGGTGCGCTGGGTTCCTGGTTTTTGTTCACCATTTAAAGTTACCTCATTTGCATGGCATATTGGAAGATTGATGTGGCTTCTCATGCTGTGTCGGAGAGGACCCTCTGTGGGCCGGCCCTCGAGTCGGCGTTCAGGCGGAGCGGGTCCCAACCCCCGGCAGTGAAGACCGCCTCCCGGCCCCTCCGCGGGCCGGGCTCCTGCTGACCAGCAAGGCCCACTCTGAGGCAGCTGCTCTCACCCAGGGGCCCAGGTGCGAGCGCCAGAAGGTTTCCCTGCCATTTGCAGCTCCCCCAGTCGAAGGCCTTCCTTCTCTAGCCTCCAAGAGAACCACCCCTCAAATGGAGAGCTCCGTCCCACCTGGTGTGAGCCATGTCCCCTTGCTCTTGCTTTGCGGCCACTTACCTCCCTCTGCACCGTTTACAAAATTACACTTCAAAGAAAGAAATATGTCAGGAAAATGTTTAATCGGGATCCCCGCACAAGGGTTTGTTTAGTGTTCCAACTTTCCAAGGGTAGACCACAAGCATTTAAGAAAAAAATTTTAAGAAAATAAAATGATTGCTGGACACAGATGGAAGGGGAGGGGAAAGGTGATATAGGGGGAGAAAGCCTTTGCATTGCATGTTGCCAAAAGAGGGGTGGGAAAATCAATAGTGTCTGCAACTGATTGCACCCTTCGGATTGCCGTCTTTGAAACGAGGTAAGGAAATACATTGTCATATAGGCGTTTGGGGAAAATACACTGATTTGACGCTTCGAAATCATTTTCAAGCCAAAATGGGAGGATTGGGGTACAGTCAAACACAGGAAAAAAATGGTTCTTGTAGGTTATCCGGGCTGGGTGACCGTGGTCTTGGTATTTTCTTTCCGGACGTTTCGCCAGCAGCTGTGGCAGGCATCTTCAGAGGAGTAACACTGAAGGACAGTGTCTTTCAGTGTCAAGTGTGTAGGAAGTGTAATATATAGTCAGAAGAGGGTTGGGTTTGAGCTGAGTCATTGTCCTGCAAAGTATTAAAGGTAATGTGCTAATCATTGTCCTGTAAGTATCAAGATAATGTGCTAATGACGGTGTGGTATGTTAATGTGGAACCTTTGTATCCTGAAGTGATCTGTTAACATGTGGAATCCAAAGCTAATCCTCATGGCTATTGTGGACTATAGTCTTTGTTAGTCCGGAGGTTTTCAGGACAGGAAGCCAAGACTTATTCATTCTTAAACTCTCTTCTTTTCTGTTAAAGTTGTGCTGATGTTTATGAATTTCAATGGTTTCTCTGTGCAATCTGACAAAATAATTGGTAGAACTGTCCAGAATAAGACATTAGCACATTATCTTGATACTTACAGGACAATGATTAGCACATTACCTTTAATACTTTGCAGGACAATGACTCAGCTCAAACCCAACCCCATTCTGACTATATATTACTCTTCCTACACACTTGACACTGAGAGACTCTGTCCTTCAGTGTTACTTCTCTGAAGATGCCTGCCACAGCTGCTGGCGAAACGTCCGGAAAGAAAATACCAAGACCACGGTCACACAGCCTGGATAACCTACAAGAACCAATGAACTCTGACCGTGAAAGCCTTTGACAATACAGAAACAAATGTCTCTAAAAACGTTTATTGTCAGTGGTTTTCCCACTCCTACACATGAAGACAGCTGGGTGACCTTGTCAAATATAAATATTGATGTTTAATGTGACCTACCCCCTCAAGATAAAGTTTAATTTTTTTGTTTGATAGATGATAAAGTTTGTTATAATACTCAATCTCTGACACTGCCTGGCAGAGGCTTTTTACATAAGCACACAGGATAACCTCTATGAAATTATTTACCAATGGTAAATTGGTAAATTATTGAAATTATATATTTGCAAAAATAAAAAAATAAGGATAATAATAATAAAACAACCATGTTCTGTTGCCATGATCTGCCAGCGGGTGAACACTGCTTTGTTTCATTTGCCATTCCCTCAATGATCCCTCCTTCTCAAGCAATGTTTTAATTTCTGTTTTTATGTCTTATATGCATTTTAAATCTGTTTTAAACTGCTTTAATGATGGGAGTTTGGGGGGGGTTAAAGTTAAGGGTTTTAAAATGTGATTTTATCATGTATGTTTTAAACTGTTAGCTGCCTTGGTGGCCCTTATAAGGGCAGAAAGGCAGGATACAAATTGTGTAAATAAATAAATAACTTCTGAATATTTTCTGGAAGTACAGAACAACGTGAATTGATTGGAGTTCTTTTCATATCTTTCAGGACTATTCCTGGCAACGTGTAGCACTGGCTGGAAGGAGCAGAGGAGATTCTGTGTCTCCACCATGAAAAACTTTGGGATGGGGAAGAAATCATTTGAACAGAAGATATCTGAAGAAGCTGGATATTTATGTTCTGAATTCAAATCACAAGAAGGTGCATTTCATTCTTGGGGACATGGGGAAGGTGTGGGACCTGTTTAGGAAGAAAGGGGTAGACTTGAGAAGAAGATGGGGTGAACAATAGAACAATATGTGAAGTTATCCTGATAGCAGAGAGGGAACTGAGTGAAACAGCAAAGGAGACTATTGTTTAGGTCTGATCATTTGAACTTCATATTTTGAGAGGTGACATTCCTGAGATTTCCTTCCATTAATCAGTTTGTGGACTTCGGACTGGCATCATGCAACTTATCCCATCAAACTCAAAAGAAAACATTGGTGACATATCTAATGTAATATGTCCATTCTTGTCCTGCTTGAGACTGGGGTCCAGGAATTAAGGCAACCATCAAGCTACTGCAACTGGAGCCAACAGTGTAGCATAGATGTTATTCCTGTTGGGATATTTGGTTAATATAGCAGAGTTTGCCATAAGAAAGGCCCTGCTGGATCATGTCTGCAATATAAGCCTAGAATAAAAAGAACAGACTAGGTAAGGTAAAGGTCCCCTGTGCAAGCACTGGGTCATAAGAAAGGCCCTGCTGGATCAGACCAAGGCCCATCAAGTCCAGCAGTCTGTTCACACAGTGGCCAACCAGGTGCCTCTAGGAACAAGACGACTGCAGCAGCACCAACCTGCCTGTGTTCCACAGCACCCAATATAATAGGCATACTCCTCTGATACTAGAGAGTATGCAGCATGACTAGTATCCATTTTAACTAATAGTCATGAATACCCCTTTCCTCCATGAATATGTCCACTCCCCTCTTAAAGCCTTCCAAGTTGGCAGCCATTACCATATCCTGGGGCAGGGAGTTCCACAATTTAACTATGAATTGTGTGAAAAAAAATACTTCCTTTTATCTGTTTTGAATCTGTCACCCTCCAGCTTCAACAGATGAACCCGCGTTCTAGTATTATGGGAAAGGGAGAAAAACCTCTCCCTGTCCACTCTCTCCAAACCATGACTACTTTTATAGACCTTTATTATGTCTACCCTTAGCCACCTTCTTTCCAAGCTAAACAGCCCTAAGCGTCTTAAGCACTCCCCATAGGACAGTTGCTCTAGTCCCCTAATCATTTTGGTTGCTCTTTTCTGCACCTTCTCAAGCTCTGCAATATCCTTTTTTAGGTGTGGTTACCAGAACTGTACACAGTATTCCAAGTGTGGTCTCACCATAGATTTGTGCAAGGGCAGTATGATATCAGCAGTTTTATTCTCTATTCCTCGTCTAATTATGGCCAGCATGGAATTTGCCTTTTGTACAGCAGCCGCACACTGGGTTGACATCTTCATTGAGCTATCCACTACCACCCCAAGATCCCTTTCTTGGTCTGTCGCTGCCAGCACAGATCCTATCAGTATATATGTGGAGTTGGGATTTTTTGCCCCAATATGCATCAGTTTACACTTGCTCACATTGAATCTCATTTGCCATTTTAATACCCATTCTTCCAGTATGTAGAGATCCTTCTGGAGCTCTTCACAGTCCGATTTTATTTTAACCGCCCTAAATAATTTGGTGTCATCTGCAAACTTGGCTACTTCACTGTTTAACCCCAACTCCAGGTCATTGATGAACCGGTTGAAAAGCACTGGTCCCAACACAGATCCCTGAGGCACCCCACAGCTCCAGGGCTGTTGGGAAAAAAAATTCGGAAAAATTCGGATCCGGCAAAATTCAGCCCGTTTTTATCGGGAAATGCCAAAGACAAACTCCCCTGATTCGGATCCATGGAATTCGGCACACAATTCGGAGTTCATGAATAAATTCGGCCATTTAAAGCCATTAAAAATACATCCGCGCATTTCCACGGCTTCGGGGGGGAGGCATGTTTGGAGGTAGAAGTCCCAAACTTTCAGTGAAGCTTGCAAGAACCCCCAAGTTTTTTAAAGATTGGGTGAGGGGGACCCAAGATATGGGGCCCGGAAGGGGTCACCCCCAAAATCGCCCATTGGAATAAAGCCATGAAAACCACATTTGTGGCTTTCCATGGCTTTGGGGGGGGCATTTTTGGAGGTAGAGATCCCAAAATTTCAGTGTGGCTTGAGGTGACCCTTCCTGCAAGAACTCCCACATTTTGTAAAGATTGGGTCAGGGGGTCCCAAGATATAGGGCCGAGAAGGGGTCCCCCCCAAAATCGCCCATTGGAGTAAAGCCATGAAAAACACATTCGCTGCTTTCCACGGCTCCAGGGGGGGATTTTTGGAGGTAGAGGTCCCAAACTTTCAGTGTAGCTTGAGGGGACCCTTCTTGCAAGAACCCCCAAGTTTTGTGAAGATTGGGTCAGGGGATCCCAAGATATGTGGTCCCCCCATCTGCCCATTGAAATGAATGGGAGCAGGCATTCCGTAATGTGCATCTAGAGAGCGGATGCACAGCCCTAACTGAGTGTGTACCCTAGGACATTTCTAGTGCCACCTTGGATCTATACAGAGCAAGGAAGGATATGCATAATTTAAATAAATAAATATTTCCCAGAATCTGCAACAATGCTCAGGTGTTCTGTGACAGACAAGTTAATGTGGGAAGTGTTCTCAGAAGGTTAAAAAAAAGCTTGATAATCACGGTTCTAGGTACTTGGTCATCTTCTTTTCAAGCCCCAAACTGCTGAGATGTAGTAATTTTGCTAGGGTTTAGAAAGTGTATACTAAAGGCTAATGGAGCGCAGACTGCCAGACTCGGCTTTAGCTGGGTGAGAGCTGATTTTAGTAATGCAAAAAGTTGCAGGTTTTTGTGAAGCATGCAACATCCCCATGCAAAGCAGGAGAGGCGCAGAGAGGGAGGAACATTTCTGTATTCCTGTCTGCAGGTGAAAAGTTAAGCATGGCCAGAGGTGCAAGCCAAATGGCAAAAGCCAAAGGGCTCTTGGCCCTTGGCTGTTAGCTGATGGGTTGTGCCCTGGGGCTTCGAATGAGGTGGCTCCTTGGATTCAAGACCAAGCCTGAGATATAGTTGGTTATTTTCTGTTTGTTTTATTTAAATTGTGTGGGGGTTTTCCTTTTGTATTTTTATTGTATTTTGTTGTAAAATTCTTTGGATCCCTTCAGGGAGAAAAATGGCAAATAAACATACTAAGTAAGCCCCACACATATAGTTGCATACTTATACGCAGCCAAAGACCACATGTCATCCCATCACACAGAACATATATGATGATTCATATCTAAACTTTTTGTTGTTGCATCATGCAGGCTGTCCCTTTAACCCAAGTGAACTTGTGAACAATGCAGTTGGCAATATTATCTGCATCCTAATATTTGGTGACAATGATGTGACCTTCCTTCAGCTAAGGCATTTGACTGATGATATTATGAAGACACTGACCAGATACTTGCCTCAGGTACCTTCACAAATCAATAAAGAACAAGGGAGACTGCCAATGGAAGGCCAAACTTGGAAGTTGTGAAAGGGGGAGCAAAATGCACACTTTCCCTTGTTGCCGATAATGTCCCTTTGACCTTTATTCAAAGTCATTCTTATGGAGATAGCTACGGCAAAATGATTTCTTGATTAACAGTATTCTGTTGCTAGGGAAAGCAGCAACAACCAGAGCAGATAGCCATTCTAAAACATCGTAAAAGGCTCTGTTCCACAAAATGAACCAGAATACCTTTCATCTTGAAAGCATAATATTTTACATTTACTGAGACCTTCAGTAATATATTTATTCATGCATTTTATACATACACACAAGCAAGAATAAAAAAATTAAGGAATCAAAATTAAGGAGAATATATATATATATATATTCTTTTATTTTGCATTTTAACTAGTGTTTCCTTATAAGGCCAGAGACAGAATTCCACAAGCAACCGCTTTATTCAGCTAACACGGAAGAGAGAACTAACTTAACTGCAAAACACCCCAACTAATACACAGTTCCCAACTACCCAGACCCACCCTCCCAGTCCGTAGTTGGACAGCCAAAGTCCACTGTCCAATAGGAGAAACAGACGACAGAACCTGGAGCAGAGCCTCAAGCTCAGCACAGTTCAGCACAGCTGAGTTCAACAGTTCAGTAGTTCAAGAGTTCAGTAGTTCAGCATAGTCCTTGCACCAACTAAATACATTACACCTCTCTCTCCTAAGAACGAGTATACATGCTTTCAGCACACACAGTCCCATAGGTAGCTCAGCTGAGACCGAGTCCTTTGAGTGCGGCGCAGCCCCTCGATGGCCACCACTGTAGGCTTGGTGGGGCTGACACGTTGGTCCTATGGTTTCTGTCAGGATCACCCGGTCCGCAATGTTCACTGGAGTGGGGTTTGGACCAGATGCTGGTGTTGGAGCCGCTGGGGGGAACTCCCTGAGTTTAGGCTCAGGTAAGGCCACTGGGGCCCCCCATCCGTTGGGGGGTCCGCAAGCTGGCACCACAGCTGGTCAATGTGGCACCAGAGGACCAACCCATCAGGGGTGGTGATGCTGTATGAGACCGGATCGGTGGCCTCACTGAGGGTCGTGGGCACCCACAGTGGCCCTGAGCCATACTTCCGGACATACACCGACTGCACCAGGGATCTGGCGGGCACTGGAGCCTCCAGACCTGGAGTTTGATCGGATGTCAGGTCTGGATGAAGGCTGTCCGGGAGGGTCTTCAGGCAGTATCTCCCATCAGTATCTCCGCTGGGCTCTGACATATCTGTGCAAGTAGGAAGCCCACCAGGCGCATGTCCCAGCTTCCATGGACCAGCCCAGGGATTCATTTGTTGTCCACACCATCCGCTCCGCTTCCCCGTTGGTCGCTGGGTGGAACGGTACCGATGTTACATGCAGGATCAGGTTTCTGGACATGAATTGCCGAAACTCTGCAAACGTAAACTGAACCCCGTTGTCTGAATTGACCATGCTAGGCAGGCCATGGGTCATGAAGACCTGCCTCAGTTATCGGATGACTACTTGAGCAGTCATGGATGTGACAGGGACAATCTCCAGCCACTTAGAATCATAGAATCATAGAGTTGGAAGGGACCACCAGGGCCATCAAGTCCAACCCCCTGCACAATGCAGGACATTCACAACTACCTCCCCCCCCCACACCCCTAGTGACCAGAAGATGGCCAAGATGCCCTCCCTCTCATCAGCTGCCTAAGGTCACAGAATCAGCATTGCTGAGAGGTGGCCATCTAACCTCTTCTTAAAAACCTCCAGGGAAGGAGAGCTTACCACCTCCCGAGGAAGCCTGTTCCACCGTGGAACCGCTCTATCTGTTAGAAAATTCTTCCTAATATCTAGATGGAAACTCTTTTGATTTAATTTCAACCCGTTGGTTCTGGTCCGACCTTCTTGGGCAACAGAAAACAACTTGGCACCCTCCTCTATATGACAGCCCCTCAACTACTTGAACATCATTATAATATCCCCTCTCAGTCTTCTCCTCTTCAGGCTAAACATGCCCAGCTCCTTCAACCTTTCCTCATAGGACTTGGTCTCCAGACCTCTCACCATCTTTGTTGCCTTCCTCTGGACATGTTCCAGCTTGTCTACATCTTTCTTAAATTGTGGTGCCCAAAACTGAACACAGTACTCTAGGTGAGGTCTAACCAGAGCAGAGTAAAGCGATACCATCACTTTGCCTGATCTGGACACTATACTTCTGTTGATGCAGCCCAAGACTGCATTTGCCTTTTTAGTTACAGCATCACACTGCTGACTCATGTTCAGTGTTTGGTGTACTAAGACCCCAAGATCCTTTTCGCACACACTACTGCTCAAACAAGTCTCCCCCATCCTATAATTATGCATTTGATTTTTCCTACCTAAATGCAGAACTTTACATTTGTCTTTGTTGAAGTGCATTTTATTAGTTCTAGCCTATTTCTCCAGCCTGTCAAGATCATCCTGCATCTTGGCTCTGTCTTCTACCGTCTTTGCTACCCATCCCAATTTAGTATCATCTGCAAATTTAATAAGCATCCCCTCTATTCCTTCATCCAAATCATTTATAAAGATGTTGAACAACACAGGACCCAGCACAGATCCCTGAGGATCTGTATGAGTCCACAATAATGAGAAATGTCTGTGCCTGGAGAGGTCCTGCCGTGGAGTGTTTAGCATCTCAGGCCATGATTCCTGGCAGATCCGGCAGCGTTTAACCCACACCTCCACAGCAGCGTCAATGCCTGACCACCATACGTAATTCTTGCCAGTGCCTTCATTCTGACGAGGCCCGGGTGGCAGACATGGAGAGCCTCCCTGACTCTGGTGCACAGCTTGCTCGGGATGACGACTCTGCTTCTCCAAAGGAGGCACCCCTTGTGGACTGAGAGTTCATGCTGGCAGGCAGCAAATGGGGCAAACTCAGCATTGAGGCGGCCTGTTGGCCACCCCCTCCAGCATTCAGGGGAGGAAGCAGTCTTTTGCTGAATAGGCGGCAATGTCTCAAGCATGGAGGAGTAGATATATTGTCGAAGGCTTTCACGGTCAGAGTTCATTGGTTCTTGAGGTTATCCGGGCTGTGTAACCGTGGTCTTGGTATTTTCTTTCCTGACGTTTCGCCAGCAGCTGTGGCAGGCATCTTCAGAGGAGTAACACTGAAGGACAGTGTCTCTCAGTGTCAAGTGTGTAGGAAGAGTAATATATAGTCAGAAAGGGGTTGGGTTTGAGCTGAATCATTGTCCTGCAAAAAGTATAAAGGTAATGTGCTAACCATTGTCCTGTAAGTATCAAGATAATGTGCTAATGAGGGTGTGGTATGTTAATATGGAACCATTGAATCCTGAAGTGATCTGTTAACATGTGAAATCCAAAGTTAATCTGCATGGCTATTGTTGACTGTAGTCTTTGTTAGTCTGGTGAAGAAAAATTAATGGACTTTCTAAACTATCTTAATAATATCCATCCAAACATTCAGTTTACCATGGAAAAAGAAATTGAGGGTAAACTCCCATTTCTTGATACCCTTGTCATCCGTAAAACAAACTTTCAGTTAGGTCACAAGGTCTACCGGAAACCAACTCACACAGATCGCTATTTACACAAAAACTCCAACCACCACCCCTGACAGAAAAGAGGAATAATCAAAACATTAATGGACCGTGCAAGATGGATCTGTGAACCACAGTTTCTCAAGGAAGAAACTAATCATCTAAATCATGCACTGCTAGCAAACGGCTATTCCAAGAATGAAATCAGAAGGGCCATTAAACCAAACAAAAATCAGAAAACTCAGGAAAAACAGTCTCCCATAGGAAAGGTATTCTTGCCATTTATTAAAGGAGTGTAAGCTCTTGACCCAAAGAACCAGAAATCACCACAGAGACAATTAGATTCCAAGCAGATGGCTTTTACTGGTCAAATAGGCAATACAGTGCATTGAGGATAAGATGACAGCTATGAGTTGTCTTGCTCGATAGTTGGAAATATAAGGCAGAGAAACGGCGGGAGATTACAAAGCATAAACAGAGCATTATTTCCCAGGAGTGGCGTTCCCAGGCTTTGGTATGTGAAGCCGTCCTTGAAGTCTGGACGGTTCAGCAAAGGAACGAAAGGAAACATCTAAACCGAGATAACAGCCTGACATCCTGCTCCCCTTAAGGCCCCCTCCCATCCGGCAAGGGGGCTGGTCTGTCTGGGTAGGTATTGTGAAAGGCGTTGACGAGTTTGGGGGCGGAGACATCCCGTGCGCGAACCTATTCGTCATAGGCAGGGGGGAAGTGTTTCCAGCGGATCAGATATTGCAAGGCCCCATGGTGTATGCGGGAATCCAGGATTTTGGAGACTTCGAAATGTTCTTCCCCCCCCACCATTACGGGCTGTTCAGGAGGCGGCTCCGGATGCCATTGCGGGGAAGCAACATGGGGCTTTAGAAGGCTGATATGGAAAACGGGGTGCACACGCCTCAGAGTTTTGGGGAGAGACAGTTCTACCGTGACAGGATTTATGATGCGAATGATGGGAAATGGGCCAATGTATTTAGCATTGAGTTTATGGCACGGACGGGTGGAGCGCAGGTTCTTGGTGGAAAGGTATACTAGGTTACCCACTTGCAGGTCCCCACCGGGGGAACGATGCTTGTCAGCTTGCGCCTTGTATTTGCGCTTGGCTCGGTCAAGGTTGCTAACCAGCCAGGGCCATGTGGTACGGAGGATGTGTGCCCAAGAGGCAATGTCGGCATCCCCCTCCCCCTCCAAACCTTCTATAGGGGCGATAGGACTGAAGTCCTGTCCATACACCGCATAAAACGGGCTGAAACCTGTGGACTGATGTACAGCATTATTGTAGGCATATTCTGCAAAAGGCAACAGTTCTACCCAGTCATCTTGGTGGTAATTGACATAGCAGCGCAAATAGCATTCAGGTACAGCATTGACACATTCGGTTTGACCATCCGTTTGGGGATGGTATGCACTAGACAACCCCTCCTCCACCCCCACCAATTTGAGAAAAGCTTTCCAAAACTTAGCAACGAAACTACTTCCGCGGTCACAGATTATCTTGCGCGGAAACGAATGTAGTCTAAAGACATGTGATATGAAGAGGCAGGCCAACTTCTGAGCGGAGGGGATCCCCGCACATGGAGCCAAATGTATTTGCTTAGAAAATAAGTCAGTGATAACCCATAATACAGTTTTCCCCCCGCTGAGAGGGAGATCCGTCATAAAATCCATAGCAATCACTTCCCAGGGTTTGCTGGGTATTTCTAGCGGTTGCAGTAGTCCTGGGGGCTTGCCTTGAGATCGTTTGACTGTGGCGCAAACAGGACAGCTGCGAATAAAAGAGTCAATATCAGAACGCATTCCCCCCCACCAAAATTGTCTGCGCAACAGGTGAAGGGTCTTTAGGAACCCAAAGTGTCCAGCTGTTTTTACTCCATGAGCTAAGTGTAAGACGTCTTTTCGGAGCGCTTTGGGCACATATAATTTCGAGTCTTTGTACCAAGAGCCTCCTTGTTCGATTACACCAGGAGGCAGGGTTTGTTCAGAGCGTTCCATAAGGCATTGTTCCCGAAGGGAATTTAAGAAGGATTCGGAGACGGGAACCCCCCCCCTTGTTTACGGTGGCAGTAGTTATGGGAGATGACGAGGGGGAAGCGCTTACGTGTGGCGGTGTGTAGATTGCAGGCGGCTGGGCGGCCGATCGGGTTGGAGGAGCTGGAGCGCCGGTCATCGTGAGCTTCCGTGGTGG
This sequence comes from Euleptes europaea, assembly GCF_029931775.1. NCBI lineage: Eukaryota > Metazoa > Chordata > Lepidosauria > Squamata > Sphaerodactylidae > Euleptes > Euleptes europaea. Next base: position 88,251,667 of record NC_079314.1, on the reverse strand, counting down.
GGGCAGCTGGGCGGCCGGTAGGGCTGGAGGAGCTTGCGCGCCGGCTACTGCGTGCTTCTGCTGGGGCAGCGTCTGGGATCGAGTTTGTACAGCCAGTACGGGTAGGGCTTCTCTTTGCGCGGGCGTAAATAAAGAGTCTGTTGGCCGATCGAGTTTCGTCGGATATTGAGGCAACCAGGAGAGAGCATCTGCGGAACGTTTTGCTTTCCAGGGACATGCTTCAGGACAAAACGAAACTGAGCAAAGAATTCCGCCCAACGCTGTTGTTTCGCGGACAACTTATGGGTTCCCGTGAGGGTGGCTAGATTCTTGTGATCGGTCCATACTTCGAAGGGGACTTTAGACCCTTCCAGGAATTGTCGCCATAGAGTAAGCGCATGGTGAACGGCTGAGGCTTCTTTCTCCCAAATGGGCCAGTTCAATTGGGAGTGCGCAAATTTCTTTGAGAAATAAGTGCAGGGGTGAAGGAGACCATCCGGTCCTCTTTGGAGTAGGGCCCCTCCCATAGCCACGTCGGAGGCATCAACTTGTACAATGAACATTCGATTTGGGTCTGGATGCCGTAGCACAGGTTCCGACGTGAAAAGGCGTTTGAGGGCGACAAAGGCGGTTTGGCATTGATCAGTCCACAGTATCTTAGCGGAGGGTAAGGTAGCAGAGCTTTCTTTACCCTTGGTTTTCAGAAGGTCGGTGATGGGCAGCGCTATTTGGGCGAAGTTAGGGATAAATCCGCGGTAGAAATTAGCAAAGCCCAGAAACTGTTGTACTTGCTTGCGGTTGGAGGGAGGAGTCCAATCGAGGACGGATTGGACTTTGGCCGGGTCCATGCTAAGGCCATGGTGGGAGATTATATATCCCAAGAAAGTTATTTTGCTCTGGTGAAATTCGCATTTAGCCAGCTTTGCAAAGAGTTGGTGATTGCGTAGGCGGTGCAGAACTTCTCGGACCAAAGTGACGTGCTCGTCCATGGTTTTTGAATAAATAATAATGTCATCCAAATAAACTACCACCCCGCGGTACAGTAAATCATGGAGGATTTCGTTGATGAGTTGCATGAAGACCCCCGAGGCCCCTTTCAACCCGAAGGGCATCACAAGGAATTCAAACATTCCAAAACAGCTGGAGAAGGCAGTGAGGGGTTCGTCCCCCTCGCGGATACGGACGCGGTAGTAGGCTTCTACTAGGTCCAATTTGGAGAAAATACGTCCCTCTTGTAGTTGTCCCAAAATATCTGAAATTAGCGGTATAGGATAGGCGTTGGCTTGAGTAACTGCATTGAGTTTTCGGAAGTCAATGCAGAGGCGTAGGTCGCCCTCCTTTTTTCGGACGAAAAACGCGGGGGCTGAGTTGGGAGCATTCGATGGGCAAATGAACCCTCTGGCAAGGTTTTTATCCAAAAAGTCCCGTAGTACAGTGCGCTCGGAAGTGCTCATAGGGTAAATCTTACTCTTGGTTAATGTGCAGTCCTTCACCACTTCAATTGCACAGTCAGTGGCCCGGTGGGGGGGGTAAGGCATCACATTCTTTAATGTTAAAGACATCCGCAAAGTCCTGGTATACATCAGGGAGGGACGATGGTGAAGGGACATCGGAGATTAATGCCGAAGCGGGTGGAGACAGCACCGCAACTTGCTGTCGGTGCTGGTCGCATTTGGGGTTGGCAAAGGAGATCGTGTTCGTCTCCCAGTCTATACTGGGACTATGACCTTTAATCCAGTTAATTCCCAGGACCACTTCAAATCGGATAGGGGCTATGGTAAAGTCTATTTGCTCCCAGTGGGAGCCAATTCCCATCGCCACCCCTATAGTGCGATGATCAACTGGGCCCCCCTTGAAATGGCTCCCATCCATTTGGGCAAATTGGACGGGGGCTGGTAAAGCCTCGGACTTGACTTTGAGTGCTGCAAATGTGGCCTCATTTATGAGAGTGCGACCGCAACCGGAGTCAATGAGTGCCTTAACGGGTAATTGGGGACCACCTTCATAGTGTTGTAAAATTGCGTCCACATAAACGGTGGTTTCTACTTCCTTTACTTTAGTGGGAGCTTTCGGTTTAGCAGGAGAATCTGCAGAGGTCTGTGGAGAAGCTCCACTCACCACAGACCGGAGCCGTTTTTTGACAAATCAAGGGGGGATTCCAGGTTTAAAGCTGGAGAATTCCATGGGTTCTCTTCGTCAGAAGAGGGAAAGTTGTCCCCCAATGGGGCATTTGTAATCCGGGACCCGGCGGGGTCATTTGATGTAGGAAGGATAGATGAGTCTTCAACGTGAAGTGCAGAGGGTGTGGGTCTTCCCGGCGCTGCGCTGCGGGTGGCCGCGGTGCCTCTGCGTTGAGGTCGTCCTCTAGCTCGGGCTGTCGTGCTGGGACGAAAGGGTTCAGGGCGATATGGGCAGACTGCTGCAAAGTGGCCCAGTTCCCCACAAGTGAGGCAAGCACCTCTTTGAAATCGGGTTTTGCGATCCTGGGGTGGACGCGCAGGTTTCCGTGGATTGGGGTGTGGTGCCTTGGGCTGGGGCTTTTGGACGCTTTTCTCCTTGTGTTTTTGGCGGAAAAGGGAAATAAAGCGCCGGCGGCTTTCCACCTCTTCGGCTAATAGAATCCAATCCTCGAGGGTGTCGGGATCACCCCGCATATACGACCAGTTCAGAACGTCAGGGTGTAAGGCTTCCCTGAAATGGTGAATTAGGGTGGCTTCGGGCCAGCCCACAATTTTGCTTGCTAGTCTTTGAAATTCATCGGCAAACTCTCGAACTGGAATAGAGCCCTGCCTTAGTTGTAGAAGCTCCGCTTTGGCTCGTTCCCCCAGAAAGGGGTCCTCAAACCTCCTCCGTAAGGCAGTCATGAAATTGTTGAGGGAACGGATAGAGCGGGATCGGGTGTCGAACTGGAGGACCATCCAGTCGGCTGCTTTACCTGTCAAAAGGGAAGCCACATAGCGAACCCGGCTGTCTTCTGTAGGGAAGAGCTGTCCTTGTTCTCGCATATAGCTGTCCACCTGATGCAAGAAACAGGGTAGGGTTTCGAGAGATCCATCGTAAGTAGTTTTCAACTTAAGTTGTTTCCATGGACCGGGCATAGGTTGGCCCGGTTGCACGGGTGCCCTGGGTGCAGGTAAAACGGGACCTCCGGGAGCCGGAGGTTGCGCAGGCACATTAGTGGGTGGCTGGGCCGGCACTCCCTGAACCGGTACTGCGGCTCCCTGTGGGACGGGCTGTGCCTGGGCTGTCAGGGCCTGCTGTAACTGCCTGTTGTCCTGAAGCAAACGTTCCATTAGCTCCTGGAGTTGATCAACACGGCCAGATAGCTCTCGATTTTGAGCTCGTAACAGGTGAACGTCCTCTCCTGGGCCACCCGTACGATAAGGTTTACTTGTCCTAAAACTCGTGGCCCATTGAGAACTGTCCCCATATAAGTCCTCTTCCTCAGACTCCCCGGAGTCTTGGCGTCGTTCCGCGAGGCGGCGTGCGCGTTGGGTCGTGCGCGACGGGGCAAATACCGGGGGAAAAGACAGACCCAACGGAGGACCGCTCCTTACGGTGTTTTTGGGGCGGCCGCCGGTCCGCGCCCGATCAGCAGCCAACTGTAGCTCTTTATCCCTTGCGGCTTGAGCCTCGGCTTCCGCCTTAGCCGCTTCAGCAGCTTCCTTATCCGCGAGAACTTTTGCGCTTTCAAGTCTCAGAGCTGCAGCTGCGGTAACGTGCGGTAAAAGTTCCGTTTCCAGGAGTGTGAGTAGGGGGCCGGGTTCCCCACCTAGCAATGGTTGCACCCGGACCGCAATCGCGGGTGCATCGGCCCCAAACGTCGAGGCCAAACGTTGAGCCAGGGTGGCTATCGTGGTATCCTTTGTACAATCCGCAAAGAGGAGAGCTGTATGGATAGCGACCCGCTTGGCTTCAGCTTGACAGCTAGCTGCATTGGGTACCAAAGAAATATCTGCCGGTGCGGCTCCCGCCATGGTACCTTTCCCCAAGGCGACCGGACGTGTTAGAGCCGTGGATGAGAGAGTCTCACGGGCAATACGCTTATCCAATAAACCGGTTAGTACTTGTAAGTCCTCAGTTGCCAGCCGGGCATCATCCAGCAACTGATCAAAATCCTGGAGGTCTAAATGAGCATTAGTATCCTCCGACGTTAACATCCAGAGAACCCTCACTAGAGATTGCCACTGTGTCTGGACCAGTCCTCTCAAGCGGCAAACCTCTAAATTAGTCCTAAAGAGTTCAGTGACTATGTCCTGTAGATCCTAAAAATTCTACTTGCGGCAGACCCTAATGACTTGACAAACACGATTCAGGACTTCTTCCTTGGACTCACGAGTGATAAGGACAGCGTTGAAGTAGGGAATGACCCCTGGAAGAACTTTTAGGACAGGGGTGGGGAACCTTTTTTCTGCCAAGGGCCATTTGGATATTTATAACATCATTTGCGGGCTATACAAAATTATCAATTTAAAAATTAGGCAACCAAGCCCCAAGCGGGAAGCTATTGCATCCCCAGCCCTCTTGTAGTGCAGAGGGAATACGTTTCTCCATGGCCTGGGTGGGAAAGGGTTAACACAGTTTCTTGGGCGGTCCTTGCAGCTCCATAGCTAATGACTCTTCTTCAAGGGGGGGGAAAGGTTCCTTTTCTCGGCAAAACAAACTCACATCTGCCTTGAATAGAGGCTATTCAGCAGGAGGGGGTGGATTGATAGTCTTAGATCCTTCTGAGCTAGAGACCTGCCAGGACTCACGAAGGGCCAGACCAAATGATTTTGAGGGCTTTAAATGGCCCCTTGACCTGATGTTCTCCACCCCTGTTTTAGGACATCTGTGATTAGGTCTTGGAAGATCCCTGGTGCCGTGCTGATCCCGAAATGGAGGCATTTGACATGAAAAGCCCCCTTATGGGAGACGATTGTCTGAGCTTCGGCAGAGGCTGTATTGACTAGAAGCTGTTGGTATGCCTGGGCGAGGTCGAGCTTGGCGAAGACTTTGCCCCCGGCCAGGGACACGAGCAGGTGACTGATGATGGGCACTGGATATGAATGCAGCTGAAGGGCTTTGTTGATAGTGCACTTATAGTCAGCACATATTCTTACTTCACTGTTGGACTTTAGAGGCTTGACGATAGGTGTTTCCCACTTGGCATTGGGAACTGGCTACAGTGTTACGGGGAATGCTGGGGTCTCCAACTTTTAATGGGGGAATTAGTTTAGAGACAAATTTAGAGCACAAACGAGAGGCTTTCATGGGGTCTATTCCTGTGTCTACGCAAGGTGAGCAAAACCAGTAACGAACAAATGGCTAAAGAGACTGAATGCAGTCAAAACAGGATGTACTTTATTTAGGGGGAAAGGGGGCACAAATCATACAAGTGCAATTGCACGCAATATTCACACACACACACAAGAGTTCTAAAAGGGATAGCAGTAAAGCGGTTCATAGTCACCTTTCTTGCAGAGCGAGGTTCCAGAATAGCAGCTGCACGAGGGAAGGGGAAAAAGGACTACACACCAGGTGTAGGACTCACATCTTGTGTTCTGGATCCAAAATGAGAAGGGACTGAAATGTGCCAGGTCTCTCTGTTTTATAGTCAAATTCTGCCCTTGGGGCAGACTGACTCACAGGGCATGTGAGCGGTGGGGCACAAAGGTAACATTGCTTTAAAATTGGAGAAAGGTTGAGTGGTGAAAAGGTGTGGGCCAGGGTGATCGGAATATGAGGGGATTATTGATGACTGTCAATCTCTCAGTGATTGTGTTATTGACAGCTGGCAGGAACTGGGAGCAAGGAGGGGAAGAAGATGGGATTAGCCTGCTCTGAGAAGGAATGTAAGGTGTAGAGGGGGAAATGCTATTCTCAGTCTGACGTCGTCAGGCAGATTTTGATATGCTGGCCGTGTCTTTGATTATGCAAAGGTGTCCAGGAGGGCAGCTGTTCCAGGGGCGGGACTCTGGCAGAGAGGCTCAGGAGCAGATTTTGGATTTCTCTGTTCTGCTCTGCATTAAGATCCAAGATGGAGTTCATGTCCCTTTCCCTTTTCTGGGTCTAGGTGCTGTGTGCCATTCGTAGGTCCCTGCTGGCTCCATACAGCGATGTCCAATGGGGTGCCTGGGATGCTCCTGTGTCTTGGAGTGTGGTGCTGTCTCTCTCCATGCCTCTCCTGCCATTCAGCAACAGTCCCAATGTACAGACACAAGAGTCCAAGGGTGTCCATATTACAGGGGGTATAGAAGGGTATCGTTACAACAGGACATCTTGTTCAATGACACAGTCCAGTTCAGCGTCAGTCTTTTCCCTGAACACGAACGGCAGTCGATGGGGCTTGAGTTGGATAGACATGATGGTCGGATCAATTGGAAGTTTAACTGGCAGGCTCTTGTAATGGCCCAATGGTGCATTCCAGGTGCTTTAGAATTCCTTCCATACAGCCTCGAACTGTGAGTGGTCAGTGTGCTTCACACCGACCATGTGGATCCCCAGGGCCTGGAGCCATTCGAGCCCCAGGAAGCTGGCGCCCTGTCCCTCAACAACTACAAGGCAAAGTGTACTGGAGAACTGCTTGTAGTACATGTTGACTTGGGTGATGCCCTTGACAGGGACCTTCTCTTTTGGAAATCAGTGAGGACAAGGTTGCTTGGTTGCAGGTGAGGCTCTCCCCTGTTCACACAAAGATGTTCGAATGTTTTTGTGGAGACAATGGACAGGGCGAACCCCAAGTCAACCTCCATTTCACACAGGACACCTTGCATTTTGATGGTTACGCGGATCTTTTCCATAGAGTGTATCTTGTTGAGTTCCACACTCTGGATGTGTCATTGACGAGTGCCCCGGCATTTGCTTGTTTCTCCCCAACTGCCATGGTACCCCGCAACAATGGAGTGAGCTGGCTTGTGCTCGCTGCTTTCCCTAGCGGGAAAATTCGTGATACCCCTGGGTTTCCTTGAGTCTTGCGTTTCCTTGAATCTTGCCCCTGGGTTTCCTTGACTCTTGCGATGTGGCCGGCCTTGCCACATGCCTTACATTTTGCATCGTGGAACCTACATGATTGACAGTCGTGCTGTTCTCTGCAACTTGCACATGGTTTTCCCGCCATTTTCTGTGGGCGAGAATGCTTGGAACCCCCGCAACTCAGCTTTTGTACTTCCTCCTCCTCACTGTCATCCTCGAAGTGGACAGGAACTGGCCTTTGGGAAGATAGTGGCGAAGATCAGTCTGCTTGGCGCACCTCACGAGTCATTTTGTCGGCTGCCTCTGCTGCTAGGGCTTCCTCCAGGGTGGAGTTGAAGGTGACATTTTTTTTTGACAAAAGGCACCTCTGAACCTTCTCATTGTAGAGGCTGCAAACTAGCTGGTCATTGAGTGTGGTGTCGAGGTCAACAAAGTTGCAACAGCGGGCGGCCTTACTCAGGGCTGTGATGTATGCAGTGACAGACTCGTCCAGGGCTTGATTCCACTGGTAAAATGCATGCCGCCTGGCAATCTCAGACAGTTGAGGTGCAAAGTGCTTTTGCAGAGTCTCTAAGATGTCTGCAACTGTCTCTTCGAGTTTGGCGGGAGACAGTAACGCCTGTGCAAGTTCAAATGTGTCGACTCCACACACGCTGAGGAACGTTGCCCTTTTTAGATCAGCGTCGGTGATCTTGTTCACCTTCAAGTAGAATGTGAGTCACGTTGCGTAGCTGTCCCACCTCTCAAGGTGGATGTATCAAACTCCTCGATGTGGCCCTGAGAAGCCATCGTGGGTTGTGTTGTGTCTCCCCTCGTGGTATCGCCTGCGATCTCAGTTCATCCAAGGCTTGGCCTTGAAAGTGATCTCAGGTGGAACTAGCCGGGCGGCCTACCAGCTCAATAATCCCACCTTCATTGCCAGTATTAAATATGCGTAGGTTACACATGAGGCCAGAGACAGAGTTCCAACAGCAACCGCTTTATTCAGCTAACAGGGAAGAGAGAACTAACTTAACTGCAAAACACCCCAAGAAATATACAGTTCCCAACCACCCGGAGCCGCCACTCTGGCCAAAGTCCACCGTCCAATAGGAGAAACAGATGATGGAGCCTGGAGCACAGCCTCAAGCTCAACACAGTTCAGCACAGCTGAGTTCAACAGTTCAGCAGTTCAAGAGTTCAGCATAGTCCTTGCACCAACAAAATACAATACATCCCCCACTTTAAAATATGATACCTCATTTTACATGATGGACTATAGCTGCAATCCTGAAAGAGGGGCCTGAAGGTCATCAGAAGCTGGCATAGGTGCCACCTTATTATAGAATAAAGTACCACCTATGCTGGCGAGGAACGAATATGCTGTTGCCCAGAAGCCATGATGCTACACGGGGCCCCTCCGCTGGCGCTACAATGGCAGCAGCAAAATCCCGGAAGCAGGAGCCCACACTGGGGGGGGGGGAGCGTTCCTGGGAATGGAGCTGCCATTAGGTAGCTTCCTAACCCCTTTGGACCTGGGGACACCCCCTCAAGCTGTGCCATGTCTATGCCCCCTTTTTGGGTAGCTTAACCTCACTCTTTCAATGGGGGCTCTATCCCAATTTAAATGCCTTTTATTTTATTTTCGGCAGCCGAGCTGCCTTTGTGGAGGCGGCGTGGCTGCGCTGCTCCCGGCCACTCCCTAACTGCCCCCTCTTCAGGAAAGGGCTGTATGTCCCATTATTTTAAAAATCAAAATCTACGCCTACATTCTCATATTCTCAGGATATAAAATCTCTCAGTTTAAAGTAGGTTAACTGCCACTGACTAACACGATTTTCCAAACTGTGTAGACAGGAGTTAATTTATTTGTCAAAATTATTATTTTTTTAAAAAATATGAGGGTTTAAATTGTCTCAGCACTTCCCCTGGACAGCTTCACCAGCCAGAATTTATCATGTTATCATATCTGGAAGATGTTATGAATTTCTGTGCACCTAACATATATACATTAAACATAGCTATCTGTACATAATAATGTAGAATATCCTCCATGTGGTGGGTTGTATTTGTAAATCTATACCTATGAAAACAAAGCAAATGTCCAGTGGCAGAATTTTCAGAGCAGGTTAAGAGCTTGAGGATCATGGATTTGAAAAGTAGGTGGTGCAGTGGCCAAGAGCGCCTTCTATTAGCTGCATCTGGTTTGTCAACTATCTCTTTTTTAGACTCAGTCCATCGGGCCATGCTGATCCATGCCTCTATAACCTCACAGCTCAATTAACATAACACACTGTACATTGGGCTTCCCTTGAAGGAAACCAAGAAACTGCCATTAATGTGGCAGTCTGACTATTGTCAGGGACTAGCCGACAAGAACATCTGTTGGCCATTTGAAACAACTACATTAGCTGCCAGTTCATTTCTGAGTTCAGTTCAAGGTGAAGCTTATGACCGTCAAAGCCTTTCACAGCCTGAGGCCCACATAAATGAACAGCCATCTCCTTCCATATATTGTGCATCATCTACAGTCTTCTGGTTGTCCCTGGCTGGCTGTTCCCACACTTAGGTCATTTTTGCAGGGGAAATTTGTGTTTGGTTTGCTGCAAAGTTTTTTGCTCCGAATTCTCCAACATCATATGTAGGGCTGTCAATTCGGTTCGGTCCGAACTGAAAATCAACTGAATTTCCCCTGATTCTGTGATTTTCTGTTCGGACGGATCCGAACTCAAAACTGGCGGGCAACCGGGGGGGCCGAATTCAGCGAGTTCGGGAGTTCGCGAATAAATTCGGCAAATTCGGCCCCCCTTCAAAGGAGCCCGCTGAAAGGCGCGGGCTGCCCTTTAAACTGATCTGAGCCTCCCAGCTGGGAGGCGCAGATCAGTTTAAAGGGCAGCCCGCCCCCCTTCAGCGGGCTCCGCTGGAGAGGCTCGGGCTGTCCTTTAAACTGATCTGTGCCTCCCGGCCGGGAGCTGCAAATCAGTTTAAAGGGCAGCCCGCACCTTTCAGCGGGCTCCGCTGGAGATGCATGGGCTGCCCTTTAAACTGACCTGTGCCTCCCGGCCGGGAGGCGCAGATCAGTTTAAAGGGCAGCCCGCCCCCCTTCAGCGGGCTCCGCTGGAGAGGCTCGGGCTGTCATTTAAACTGATCTGTGCCTCCCGGCCAGGAGGCGCAGGTCAGTTTAAAGGGCAGCCCGCACCTTTCAGCGGGCTCTGCTGGAGAGGCGCGGGCTGCCCTTTAAACTAATCTGAGCCTCCCAGCTGGGAGGCGCAGGTCAGTTTAAAGGGCAGCCCGCACCTTTCAGCGGGCTCCGCTGGAGAGGCGCGGGCTGCCCTTTAAACTGATCTGAGCCTCCCAGCTGGGAGGCGCAGGTCAGTTTAAAGGGCAGCCCGCACCTTTCAGCGGGCTCCGCTGTAGAGGCGCGGGCTGCCCTTTAAACTGACCTGTGCCTCCCGGCCGGGAGGCACAGATCAGTTTAAAGGGCAGCCCGCCCCCCTTCAGTGGGCTCCGCTGGAGAGGCTCGGGCTGTCCTTTAAACTGATCTGCGCCTCCCAGCCGGGAGGCGCAGATCAGTTTAAAGGGCAGCCCGCACCTTTCAGCGGGCTCCGCTGGAGAGGCGCGGGCTGCCCTTTAAACTGATCTGAGCCTCCCAGCTGGGAGGCGCAGGTCAGTTTAAAGGGCAGCCCGCACCTTTCAGCGGGCTCCGCTGGAGAGGCGCAGGCTGCCCTTTAAACTGATCTGCGCCTCCCGGCCAGGAGCCCACCCGCCTTCAGCGGGCTCCGCTGGAGAGGCTCGGGCTGTCATTTAAACTGATCTGCGCCTCCCGGCCGGGAGTTTAAAGGACAGCCCGATCCTCTCCAGCGGAGCCCGCTGAAGGGGGGCGGGCTCCCCTTTAAACTGATCTGCGCCTCCCAGCTGGGAGGCTCAGATCAGTTTAAAGGGCCCCCGCGCGCCTTCAGGGAATCACTCTGAAGGCGCGCTGGGGCCGAATTTTCCCCCGAACTCCGGATCCCCCCGAATTACCGGGGATCCGAAGCGGGGGAGTTCGGACTTCGGCATGTACCGAACCCACAAGGGTCAAATTCGGCCGAATCCGAACTGTACCAAATTTTTTTTGACAGCCCTAATCATATGCATGAGGGTCCCCTCCCCCAATTCCAGGAGTAACTTGTGATCAATTAGGCATCCCCAGTGAATCACGGAGCTTCTGAGTCCCTCCCCCTGAAAACGCAGCCTTGTTTCACTTTACTTGGAGGGGGCGGGTCAGCTCTTAAATGGACTGTGTGCTTTTGCTGGGTATTCCTCCCCATTTTATTCTGGTTTTAATCTGTAATGCTTTAATTATTACGGTAAACTGCCTTGACCCAAGAGGAAAGATTATATATTTTATTTATTTATTTATTTAACTGAAGACTAACAACATTTACTCCAGCATGAGCTTTCATGAGTCAGGGCTTACTTCTTCGGATGCAATGGAAATAGGGTTGCCAGGTGCCCCCAGCCATCGGCAGGGGGGTGGGTGGGTAGGATTGGCAGATCCAGGTTGGGAAACTCCTGGAGATTTGGGAGTGGAGCCTAAGAAACACAGGGACCTCAGTGGGGTACAATGCCATAGAGTCCACCCTCCAAAACAGGGGACTGATCTCTGTAGTCTGGAGATGTTGTCTGGTATTACAGCTATTCCGGGAAGGGGGGCACCTGGAGGCTGGCATCCCTAAATGGAAAGAAAGAAGAACATTCCCTCATACTGATTCTGAAAATTATAGAAGAGAAGGGGGGAAAGGAGGAAGAGTTGAACAGGTTTGGATGAAGGAATAGAAGGGATGCTTATTAAATTTGCAGATGATACTAAATTGGGAAGGGCAGCAAATGTGGTAGAAGACAGAGCCAAGATGCAGGATGATCTTGTCAGGCTGGAGAAATAGGCTAGAACTAATAAAATGCATTTCAACAAAGACAAATGTAAAGTTCTGCATTTAGGTAGGAAAAATCAAATGCATAACTACAGGATGGGGGAGACTTGTTTGAGCAGTAGTGTGTGCGAAAAGGATCTTGGGGTCTTAGTACACCAAACACTGAACATGAGTCACCAGTGTGATGCGGTAGATAAAAAAGCAAATGCAGTCTTGGGCTGCATCAACAGAAGTATAGTGTCCAGATCAGGCGAAGTGATGGTATCGCTTTACTCTGCTCTGGTTAGACCTCACCTAGAGTACTGTGTTCAGTTTTGGGCACCACAATTTAAGAAAGATGTAGACAAGCTGGAACGTCCAGAGAAGGGCAACAAAGATGGTGAGGGGTCTGGAGACCAAGTCCTATGAGGAAAGGTTGAAGGAGCTGGGTATGTTTAGCCTGAAGAGGAGAAGACTGAGAGGGGATATGATAACCATGTTGATGTACTTGAAGGGCTGTCATATAGAGGAGTGTGCCGAGTTGTTTTTTGTTGCTCAAGAAGGTCGGACCAGAACCAATGGGTTGAAATCAAATCAAAAGAGTTTCCGTCTAGACATTAGGAAGAATTTTCTAACAGTTAGAGCAGTTCCTCAGTGGAACAGGCTTCCTCGGGAGGTGGTAAGCTCTCCTTCCCTGGAGGTTTTTAAGAAGAGGTTAGATGGCTACCTCTCAGCAATGCTGATTCTGTGACCTTAGGCAGCTGATGAGAGGGAGGGCATCTTGGCCATCTTCTGGTCACTGGGGGTGTGGAGGGGGTAGTTGTGTATTTCCTGCATTGTGTGGGGGGTTGGACTTGATGGCCCTGGTGGTCCCTTCCAACTCTATGATTCTATGATTCTAGGTATCATAAGCCTGGTATCATAATCAGCTGTGTTTCTCTGGTGTCAGGGACTTTAACAGCTTAATTGTTATCCATAATGGATGATGAGAGAGAGATCAGAGGCTCTAGCCTCGATATAGCGACAGTAAAATAAACAATTTCTGAGGGATGTGCAATGTACCTTGTATACTTCCCGGTTAAAGTTTTACACAAATTCATGGACCTGTGCAAACATTAAAGAGCTGGCACCACTTGTAAACTGAGGGAAACAAAGATCTCAATTTTCTTAGTTATTTATTCTCCAAAGATATTGATAGTTTTGAAGTATTTAAACATCTTTTTAGTGATATACAAGTGTGGTGTGTGCTTGGGATAAAGGAGGCCTTTCTAATTAATTTTGTTTCTTAGGTAAGTTAAAGTATTCCATGACATATGTCAAGAAGCTGAGGACCCTCAGTTTCTTGGGGTTCGTGATTTCCTTGATTCAGGCCTGGAGGCCTATGAAGTTTGTGCTATTGGGATGTTAGAACAGAAAAATAGTTTCCTTTTGAAAACTGCTTTTGTGGAGGGAGCAAGGTAGGCCCCAGCTGGTGCTCGTTAAGGCCTTCTCTCCCCTTTCTGGAATGCAAGGCCGTGCGTTGCCATGGTAATTAATCGGTCAGCCATCATGACGATGTCCAGGTGCCAGGAGTTCTGCAGGCTTCATCACCTGAACATCAATTAGTGAGTCAGCATTCTGACCAAGCTATTAATTAACAGCTAAGTATTTTCGTTTTCTCAATTGGCTTCTATGAGCTCATGCCACTGAGAAAATGGATATAAGGACAGACCAGTCCTGAGCAAATCATGCTCGTTAGGGGCACAGCAAGAAGGCTGTGCGGCATCACAAACCATTTGATTTTGGCCCTTGAGGGGGAAACTCTGGTCAAGCTGACCTTTTTGGAGAAACCTTTGGACAACCCTTTGAAACTCTTGTATGCTGAAAGAACTCTTGAAACTGGTAACTATTGGAACATTGCTTTTGAAAAAGCCTTGACAATTTTGTGAATTTTGGAAAACTGGAGTATTGTATAAGTTAGATATGCTAAATCATTTTATTTTCTTGCTTAAAACTTCATGATTTTTTCTTTCCTGTAAACCAGCATAAATCTTATAAATAAATTGTTAGCCTTTAAATAGATTGTGTCTTTTGATTTTGGGATTCCCAGCCTAAATCTAAGTGTCTTGTGTGAGTGTGAAACCACCTACCAAAAACCTAAGACATTTTTGGGAGTGTAAATCTTTTCCCCAGCAAGGCCTCTACCTTGCAGGGTAAGAGTTGCACTTAAATTTTGAAGTGAGTTGGGAGCGGATTGCCCTTATTTTTTCCCTGGAGCTCAATCTTTAGTAAAGGGCTGGTGGCAGCTACTCATTAAACTTGGGGTGGAGACCCGGAGTTTAATGTTTTGGGAAACTTTTGACCAAACCAAAGCAGCCCAACTGGTGGAGGCTGGTTGGAACTCTCTGACAACATATTTAACAGATTCAGTCCTCAGATTACCAACTGAGAGGTGTGACAGAGAAATAAGGATGAAGATGGGGCAAAGGGTATCTGAAAAAGAAACATTCCATAACAGCACAGTTTCAATTTCAGTGAATAAACTAATAATTATCTGTCTTCTTTTATTGCTGCTGTAACAGATTCTAGTTCAAACATCCTGGTTGTCCTTTGTTCCTGGACCTCACCAGAGAATAAGGAAACTCTATAATAATATTAGTGCCATAATAAAAGAAATTGTGAATGAACATAAAAAAACAAGGGATCCCACACTTGCAAGAGATTTAATTGACGCATTTCTGGAGGAGATGGAAAAGGTAAGACGAAATTTATACATAGATCCTGCCTTATTGTTTAGAATTTAGTTCTCAGCTAGTCTGTAACAGAAGAAACGTCTAACACTACATCTAAGGCAAGACTCTGGAGGGCCTTAGTGTATCCCTTACAAGGATATCATTACCAAATGTTGGACTCCCACCAACTACCATCCAAAGCAGAATTCAGGGTGAAGTTGGAGTTTGGTATTTATGTCAGATTTTCAAAATGATATATAAGAATCTTTAGGAGGCAATGGAAGATTCAAGCACGTTCATGCTATCAGGCCAACAGTTAGCAGTAAAGAAAATCCAGCCATTGTATCCATTGAGCAGAGGAAAACACTTTCCCACATCACATGAACACAGGAACACATGAAGCTGCCTTATACTGAATCAGCCCATTGGTCCATCATGGTCAATACGGTCTACTCAGACTGGTAGCGGCTTGCCAGTTTTCAGACAGAGATCTTTTGCATCACCTAGAACCTGACCCTTTTCACTGGAGATGCCAGGGATTGAACCTAGGACCTTTAGACATGCCAAACAGATGCTCTGCCACTGAGCAACAGCCCCTCCCCAATTGTTTCTCTTGTTAAAGCCACCAATAGTAATAGTGTTTATTGAATCATGCATGTGCATACGTTGCCTGCAAAACAGCAATAAAGGTCATTTATCACTGTGCATAAAAAGATCTCTCAGTTCTTTTATCTTGTAACTCTCAATATACCAAGTATTTCCCTGCCTTTAGCCAATGGAAGCCAGTGTTATCATGTTGCAGTACAGAAATATTGAGTATGATGTTTTCAGAACACATGGTAAATTCTGTTAGAAGTGGAGCTGATGTAGCTTCCCTTTGAGTGCCAGCCATGTGTCTTGTGAACCATCTAATTCTATGTTATATCTAGGGGCACTGAGAACCAATGGCTTTATCCGTCTTTTTTTAATGCATGTTTTACAAGATACTGTTAGCAATCTCAGTCATAGCTCATTTATATACATTTCACTCACAAGCATGATGTAGTATCGTCTTTCCACATAAATTGCCAATGTTTCATTTCCTTCAGGTGAAAGGGAATCCAGAGAGCAGTTTTAATGAGCAAAATCTTATCAAAATTATTTTTGACCTGTTTGTGGCTGGCACTGGAACAACTGCTTTTACCATTCTCTGGGGGCTACTGTATTTGGTCCTTCACCCTGAGGTCCAAAGTAAGTAATGGGGTGGGGGTGGGGTGGAGGAGTCCTTACAGTTTATGCATTATAAAGGATTTTCCCATTTTTCTGAAAACATACTTTGACATTTTAAATTTGAGTCTATTTCTATTCCTATCCCCTTTCCAGAAGGCAAGTTTCATAATATAATTAACAGTTGGCCATAATAGCTATCAAATCCACCATTCTGAACTTTGGAGGAAAGGTGGGATAAATCAGCAACGTTTTCATAATAAATTAATTAATATTTCCAGAAAAGGTCCAGGAAGAAATTGAGAAAGTGATTGGCAGGGACAGACCACCCATGATGGAGGACCAGCCAAACCTGCCTTACACTAACGCTGTGATCCACGAAATCCAGCGGTGTGCTGATGTTCTACCTATCGTACCTTATGCAACACACCAAGATGTTCAAATTGACAAGTTTGTCATCCCTAAGGTACAACCCGTTGATAAGATACTTTTCAGAAAGGAAATCAAAGTTGCCAAATCATTGCTTGGTGAATCAGATAAAGGATCTGGCAAAAGAGTAGAACAAATAGATTTAAA
The DNA here is from genome assembly GCF_029931775.1 of Euleptes europaea. Lineage (NCBI taxonomy): Eukaryota > Metazoa > Chordata > Lepidosauria > Squamata > Sphaerodactylidae > Euleptes > Euleptes europaea. The sequence goes on along the minus strand of NC_079314.1, from coordinate 88,235,370 downwards.
AGGATCTCATGAAATACAATGGGTGGGTAAAATTATTCCTGCAAAATGCAGCTTAGCTGACTCACTCAAAGATGTCAGGTAGCAGAGGACTGTGAGGTAACTGACCTGGGCAGAGAGTGACCTCAGTGCAGAAAGGAGCAGCAGTACAGAAGGGCAATGAACCTGCATTTTTTAAATTGCATAAAATAAGGAACCCACATATTCTTGACAACACTGTAGGGTTTCCAGACAGGGCTAGCACCTAGTGGAAGACTGGGAAGGCAGGGATAGGAGGGCATCATCGCTTTGGCACAATGTTCTAAGGTTCACCAAAAAATAAAGTTCACCGGAAACTCAACAGTATCACACCGACTCAGGGGCATCACTTCTGGGGTTGCCCAATAGGCAATGTCATGCCATCAGAGCAACAGTTAATTTTTTCACATTTTTCCCTGGTGCCCCACAGACAGTGGCAAGGGTCAGGAGCAGCCACTGGGAGATCTTCTACTAGAGCAGGACACTTGGCAACCTTGCAACACAATCTGGAACAAGGTCCGGGACACAAATTCAATAATATTACTAGATCAGGTCATCCTTCCATTTTTCTGGAAGGCTTGTGCCTCTTGGACTGCCTAGTTTAGTCTGCCGAGCCTTGCTGTCATAGATTGATAGAATCATACAGTTGGAAGGGACCACCAGGGTCATGTAGTCCAACCCCCTGCACAATGCAGGAAATTCACACCTACCTCCCCCACACATCCCCAGTGCCCAGAAGATGGCCAAGATGCCCTCCCTCTCATGAACTGCCCAAGGTCATAGAATCAGCATTGCTGGCAGATGGCCATCCAGCCTCTGCTTAAAAACCTCCAGGGAAGGAGAGGTTACCACCTCCTGAGGAGGCCTGTTCCACTGAGGAACCACTCTAACAGTTAGAAAATTCTTCCTAATGTCTAGATGGAAACTCTTCTGATTTAATTTTAACCCACTGGTTCTGGTCCAACCTTGGCACCATTCTCTATATGACAGCCCTTCAAGTACTTGAAGATGGTTATCATATCCCCTCTCAGTGTTCTCCTTTTCAGGCTAAACATACCCAGCTCCTTCAACCTTTCCTCATAGGACTTGGTCTCCAGACCCCTCACTATCTTTGTTGCCCTCCTCTGGACACGTTCCAGTTTATCTACATCTTTCTTAAATTGTGGTGCCCAAAACTGAACACAGTACTAACCAGAGCAGAATAAAGTGATACCATCACTTCACGTGATCTGGACACTATACTTCTGGTGATGCAGCCCAAGATCGCATTTGCCTTTTTAGCTACTGCATCACACTGCTGACTCATGTTCAGTGTTTGGTCTACTAAAACCCCAAGATCCTTTTCGCACACACTACTACTAAGACAAGTCTCCCCCATCCTGTAGTTATGCATTTGATTTTTCCTACCTAAATGCAGAACTTCATTTATCTCTGTTGAAATGCATTTTATTGGTTTTAGCCCAATTCTCCAGCCTGTCAAGATCATTTGTAAAGATAGTTGTAAAGATAGATGTTCATACATCCCTCTGAGAGCATTTTTTATTTGTTTATTTTTTGCAGCAGGGTGAATAATGCAGCTCCTAATCCTCATTCCTCTGCAAATACATTTGCCTGTCCACTGACTCGAGCATGGATTTTATCTCTCTAAACATTAAACAGGCCTCTATTCACATTCTACATGTTCAGAAAAGAAGTACCATCTGAAACTAGCACATATTTCTAATTTGGGGTTTTTCTACCTTGTTAGAGGACCATAGTCTTCAATCACCTGTCCTCTGTGCTGAAGGATGAAACCATGTGGGAGAAGCCTCACCAGTTTTACCCTGAGCACTTCCTAGATGCCAATGGGCAGTTTGTCAAGAGAGAGGCCTTCCTCCCTTTCTCTACAGGTAAACTATGGGGACAATATATTTCAAAAGGTAAAAAGTGATTGCATCTTTTCCTTCATCTTCCCCAAATGAGGTGATCACTCACCTTTTCACGATCAGTTGTCTTATGAAGAGGGCACAGTTTTGTAACGTTTCCTCCAGCAAAATGTCTGGTGGTGGTATAGGCAAACAAGCAAGTAATTAGATGTCATTTTTGGGGTTCCTAGCCTGTACTCCATTTTAAGAGTTATCTAACTGACCTATACGGTTTCCTGCTCATCCTTTTGTAGTTAATAACATTGTCAAGGGAGTATCATCCATGCACAGATTGAATGCATGTCCCCTAGGGTTGCCAGGTAACCGGTGGTGGCAGGCAAACCTCCGGCAATTCGCCCCTCTGTCCGCCGACCATTTGAGGGTCAGCAGGCAAACGTGCATGTGTGCGCACACACCGCGCGCAAGGGCCGCTTTAACACTCAAACTAAGAGGAAAAGGCTCCTTGTGAGGCGGCACTTCCGGTTGTAAACCAGAAGTAACATGCACGCGCATTGGTGCGCGTGCACACGTGTGCACACAATCCCAACTGCAGCCCCATAGCCTCCCGCCAGAGGAGAGAGGGGACCTGGCAGCCCTAATGGCCCCACAGGTAAGTTCTCACTTTTCTGTAGCCCAGTCACAAGCAAGTGCAAATACATCCCTCCTCTCTATGTCATCCTCATAGGTGCACACTTAATAATGTGTGTTTTTAAGTTGTATTTTGCATTTGTATTTTCATTTATTTGAATTTGTTGCTAGACACTTATGGTCTTTTTGTGTCTTTGCAGCTTTTGCTGCTTTGTTAGCTGCCTTATTTTAGGCGATTCAGTGGTCTAGGTTTTGTAGCAGTCATATCAAATCAAATCAGACCTTTATTGGCATAAAAAAAATACATTTTGAGGTTAAAAGGAAGTTTTAAAATTTTAAACATGTCTCTTCCTTAGATCATATGCGAGGTTTAAAAAAGTATTAAATAAATCCCAAGAAGCTAGCGACCTGTGCAGTAACCTGAGGATAGCTATCACTTAAAAGAAATCTAACTAGCTCCTTATCGGTGCCACCAGGGCAATCTTTCAGAAGGGGTTCAATGATTTGTTCCCGTAAGGGTGAGCCATGCTCAAAGTGTAGCAATACATGGGCCAGAGGCACAGAGGCCAGAGGCACAGAGGCCAGACTTGTCCAGAGGCACAGGAACATAGCCTTTTCTCGTAGGGGACCTTGGCATATCTGCCCGTGGTCCAGGTCGTGGGGAGGAAATTTAGGCGAGCTTGCATAAAAAGGCGTCTCAAGAAAGGGGAGGTCAGAGTGTAAAAGTAGCCAGGTAGAGAGCTCGGCGTCATATAGATACCATAGGTTAAAGGTGAGCAAGAGCTTGTAGCTCTAGCAAGGAGCGTTTGTTGCCCAATGTCGGTGATCCTTAGCTCTAAGATTCTAAAGGCTTGCGCCTCGTTTAAGGGGAGTAATGCCTCAAAGGACACCCCTATGGATTTAATTTTATCACTGATGGTCTTGCTTCAGGGTGAGACAAAGTGGTCTGATAACATATGCCACGTCAAACTCGACGGGGTGGCTCTATAGTCGAGCCTCAACCACAACTTAAAAATAAGCAGCCAGGCCCTGGTTTCTAAGAGATCTAGCCCTGTCTCTAAACAAAGAGCGGGGTACAAGACACAGTTGGGAATTCCCAGTAATCGTCGCAGAAAAGAAGACTGGGCTGACTCTAGCTTCTGGTTGTGGATCGCCCCCCAAATAGGGATTCCATAGAGTAGCAAGGGGAGCAGCTTTGCTTTATAGATTCTAAGAGCGGCTGGCACGTATAGACCACCTCTGGAATAAAAAATTTTCCCGACAGCACCAGATTGAAGTCTCATGGCATTAATAGCCTGGTTGGCCTGGCTATTCCATTTTAAATTGCTCTGGAAGTTGACACCTAGGTACTTGAACACTTTAACCTGCTCAATACTATTTCCTTTCAGTGCCCAGGTCTACGTCTTATGGGACTTGGAGAACACCAAAATTTTTGATTTATCAAAATTAATAATTAAGGAGTTTTTTTCACAAAAATCCGCAAACGCCTGCAAGAGGCGATTCAGGCCTACTCTAGTTCAGGATAAAACTACTGCATCATCTGCGTAGAGAAGCATAGGGATAGCCTGGGAATTTAAAATAGGGGGATTACCAGCAACTTTCTTCAAATAAGAGACAAGGTTAGCTAAATATAAAGTAAAGATAAATTAAAGATTTATTAAAGATAAATTAAAGATAAATTAAAAATAAATAAATTTGGGGAGCCAAAACGCAGCCCTGCTTTACTCCCTTGTTAGAGTTTATATAGGGAGTAAGTTGGCCAGATCTATTGTACCGAATTTGGCAGCTGTTAGAGAAGTACAGGTTTTTAATCAGAATGAGTAGGCGAGGATCAATTCCCATACCAGCCAACTTGCACCAGAGGCACTCTCTGGGGACTGAGTCAAACGTGCTTCTTAGGTCTAGAAAGGCCGCATACAATACACCCCCCCCCCTTTGTGGCAGCTGTACTAACTAGCCAAGTGAGAGAGAACAGCACAGTGGTCAAGCGTGGATTTCCCGTTGGAGAAGCCTATTTGTTCCCAGCCTATCTGGGAAGGAGACCAGATGAGCAATTTAGACAATAAATGACTGGCATATAGCTTGCCAGCCACGGAGAGCAAACTGATAGTGCGGAAGTTTGAAGGATTCATTGGATCCCCTTTTTTAAAAATTGGGGTCACAATGGCCGTGGTCCATGCCACTGGTATTTGGCCGCTTTTATCTATTTTGGTGAAAAGAGCGGCCAAAACTGGGACCCATGTCTCTGGGAATACAAAGAATATTTAGCCTGGGAGGCTGTCGGGGCCTGGGGCCTTCTTAGGTTTCAGCTTGGCTATCAGGAATCTAATTTCATCAGTTTCGACCAGGGGCCACATAGGAAGTCCCAATGAAGTCAAATCGCCAGGGGGAGACTCCAGACTATTTGGTTCATATAATAGCGCTGTGAAATGGCTTATCCAAGTTTGAACTGAAATTTTGGACTGGGGCACAATTTGATCGCGCTGCATGCCGCAGGAAACCATATGCCAAAACTTCCTCGGATCTTTAGTTTGGATCGCTTTCGCTAATTTGTCCCATTGTTTGAGTTGTAGGTGCCGTTTCTTGGTCATCACTAGATGTTGGTATTCTCTCCTCCGCAGAAAGTAATCCTTAAGCAGGTCAGGCAAGTTTAGAAGTTGGAATCTTCTATAGATTGATCGGAGATGGGCTTTAGGATATCTGCACTCTTCATCAAACCAAGATGTAGAAGAGGTGAGGCAGGTAGGCTTCCTCGAAGGAGCTGGGTTCGAACAGACCTGATGAAAAAGGGATGTGATGGCAGTAAAGTCTTTAGGAGCATCTGCAGGGGGTCCAGCACTAGTGACGTTCATAATAGACTGAGCCAGTAATTCCTCGGAGAACGATCTGGCAATTCTCATTCTAATGGATGTAGACCACCTGATCGGTTGATAACACTTGACTGCTTTATCAGTGGGTAGGCAGGGGGAACGTAGAGCTACCTTGGTGAGTAGTGGTAAGTGATCACTTTTGGACCTAGCTATTACCTCAAAGTGAACTACCAGCTCTTTCAGAGCAGCAGAAACGATTACATAGCCGATCACACTGCGACCACTGGATGAACTGTATGTGAATTCCCCCGGACGGTCGCTAGGGATTGATCCATTAAGAATAATTCTGTTTGTTGGCCTCTAGGGCCCCAAGGGAATCGAGGGGGGCACTGCCATTAACTATTATCACTGGGGGAGGGGGGCCATATGGCAGGGTGTCAGACGTAGTCCGGGGCCTCTTCCGGGATCCTGTGTGTTCCAAGCTACTATTCTCAACAGGTGAACTGAGGGAGATTAGTGGTGCACTTATCTGTTCTGGGTTAACTAGGCTATTTGAGCTCTTAGTTGTTGTATTGTGTCCCCTTTTCTTAGCTCTCTTATGATTATCCTCGGGTAGGTTCATCGGAGCGTTTGGCACAAATGTCGAGAGTGGAGCTGCCAAACCAGCTATCTCAGAGCTCAGTTGGGTCATTCCTTCTAGCATCATTGAGCAGTCTGTGATCTTATTTTGCAATTTCCTGGCTTCTCCTTTTTCTGAAGTTTGCTTTTCATTTTCCGGGTCCATTGTCTGCTCTGCTCCCGGATTCTTCTTTGTAGGAATTAAGACGCTTCTTCCTGTATTTTGTAGCAGTCCTGAGTAGTGTCTTGACATTTTGGTTTTATGTTTTTAATTTATTTTATTTTTATTCTATGCATTTTAGCTATGTGTGTAAACTGATGAGCTCCATAAGGAAGAAAGGCGACTAATAAATGTTTGAAATAAATCAACAAATAAATAAATTAGGCAGAGTATAAATATTTTAAATAAATAAAAAGGTGTTTGTAGCTGTAGCTGAAACAACAGAATTGGAACCACTGCTTGCTGGGAGATATAGTCTGTTTAAATTATACAGTATACTTGGTTTAGAACCTAAATGGCTACTTCATGCAGCAGTATTCTTCTAAGTATCTCAGTTTAATAACTAAACTCCATATAAAGTCCTGCCAAGAATCGGATTGCGGATCTCCATTAGCCAATATGAAAGAAATCTGAAGAGTCACCAAAAAGAATTTTCAGCCAGTAGTTGATGGCTGCTTTATAAACCAGGAAGCTGTTGAAGAAAGGACTATCTATAACAAAGACGAGTTATTTTCGTCTACTTCTAATCAGTGAAGACTTCAAGACAGCTATATTGGTGCTCCATACAATAACTGAAGGGGAATATCTCTTTAAAAATTTCCAAAATTAGCAACCAGGTATGTGTGTGTAAAGTGCCGTCAAGTCACAGCTGATTTATAGAGACAACTAGTGGGGTTTTCATGGCAAGTGATTAAGCAGAGGTGGTTTTCCAGGTATTGTCCAGATAAATTAGAAAAAGTATGGCTGCTTCAACATGGAGATTTTTCCTATATGGGCAGTGGCATGTCTCCAATGGATTTGGAAGCTTCTGCATGACATTGTGCCCAATCCTGGAAAACCTGGCAGGCAGCTTGAGGCTTGTATTGATAAAATTGAGTTCCTCTAAGCCAGCCACTTATCGGTTGTAGATCCAGGGAAGGGAGCTCCCTTGGTGGAAGGCAGCATTCAACAGAACCCTAGCTGCTGTACAGCACAAGATGATGTTGGTAGGGCTCTGCACCTCTTGGTGCTAGGGTTGCCAGGTCCCTCTTCACCACCGGCAGGGTTTTTTGGGGGCAGAGCCCGAAGAGGGTGGGGTTTGGGGAGGGGAGGGACTTCAATGCCATAGAGTCCAGTTGCCAAAGTGACCATTTTATCCATGTTAACTGATCTCTGTCGGCTAGAGATCAGTTGTAATAACAGGAGATCTCCAGCTACTACCTGGAGGTTGAAGAAAACTAGGCACTGGTACTAAATAGACAAGCTGTGGGAAAGAATAGTACTAGGCAATCCAATTTTACAAACAACATTTAATATTTAGTGACAATGTGAAAGGTGCTAGACATACATCAACATATACTGGTTACAAACTTTACTTACAGGCAACAATACAAAACTGCAAGAAAGTAGCTCTGTGTAATAGGCTATGAAATGTCACTTCAAAGAATGACTAGCAAAAGTCAAAGAACTGTTCTTAGTCCCATAGGGCTCTTATATAATCATAATTGTTTTGTAGGAAATTTCACGGAGACACAGGAGAAGATGGAAACGCCGTCCGGATGTGCTTCACGTTTTCACTGCCGTGGAGGCAGCTTCATCAGCCGTCCGTTTATTTTTAGAGTCACAGCTTCTGTAAAGTACAATAAATTGCTATTTTTCTAATACAAAGGTTTCATTCTTATTCTTGATATTACTAATTCTCATTTAGCAACAGCAAACATACAAGAAAACATACCTTGAAATAAGAAGAATCTTTCACTAAAAGATTCGTGTTTTTTTTAAGCACACCTGTGGCTTTAGTTACGTGCGGTTTAGAGTGGAACAGCCTTGTGAGCGCATAGAGAGAAAAAAATGAACCTTTCAGTGAAAGATTCTTCTTATTTCAAGGTATGTTTTCTTGTATGTTTCTCCGCAGCAGTGAAAACGTGAAGCACATCCGGACGGCGTTTCCATCTTCTCCTGTGTCTCCGTGAAATTTCCTACAAAACAATTATGATTATATAAGAGCCCTATGGGACTAAGAAAAATTCTTTGACTTTTGCTAGTCATTCTTTGAAGTGACATTTCATAGCCTATTACACAGAGCTACTTTCTTGCGGTTTTGTATTGTTGCCTGTAAGTGAAGTTTGTAACCAGTATATGTTGATGTATGTCTAGCACCTTTCACATTGTCACTAAATATTATATGTTGTTTGTAAAATTGGATTGCCTAGTACTATTCTTTCCCACAACTACCTGGAGGTTGGCAACCCTACTGGGAACAATTGTATGCAGGAAGTAAGTGCAGGAAATAAGGTGCCTCCCACTTTATGGAATGGCCTGCCGAATGAGATCTGCAGGCTACGCAAAAATGTATTATTCAGGAGGGTTTTTTGACACAAGTAATCAGGGCCATACTGTAACAAAATGTTTCAGAAAGTTGCTTTGGTAACGATATAGGGACTGTGGACTATACTACTATGTATAGCACATACTGTCTGGGGCTGAAAGTATGATCCTAATATGTAATTTCTGCTCCGTTTAATGTTGTTTAACATGTTAAACTTGGTCCCAGCTCCATGTTCAGATTTATGCATGTTTTCAGATTTCTGAAATCCAAACCTTATTACCTTGTTAATTGAATGTCCAGTTCTGCGTAATCCGCCTTGAGTCTCAGTGAGAAAGGTGGAGTATAAATAACATAGATACAATAAATAAATGATTTGCAAAAAAATTCTTGCCACTCTCATTTGATAAAAAGTAGGATACTATGTTTTCTTTGTGCTGCAGAAGAAGCCTTCTGCAAGCAATAGAAGCTCCATGAACACAAAGCAGGAGGGATGATTTTGAACAGCTGCTCATTTTGCATGGCTTTTAGTCGCACATGGGTATGCTGGCCCACCAGGGCGGGGTGCTGCTGTAGCAGTGCGGTGCTATGAAGAGGCCTGCAGCGGGCAGGGCAACAGGCTGGGGATTCTGAAGCCGAAGCTTCTACAGCTGGCAGCTGTACTAATTGGGAATGGGTGTAGTAGACAAAGTCCAGTAACAGTCCAAAGGTCAGTCAGGGTGAAAGGCAATCCGTCAGAGCAAGAGGCAGAGTCGAGGTCAGGCCAGTCCAAGGTCAGACAGGGAGTCCAGAAGAATTCAAGGTTGAGAAAACAGTCCGAGTCGATACACCATCAGCCAGAGTGGGGTGTCGCAGGTTCGCCATGCGTTGCTTCCACAGCTTCTGCTGACTCAGCTCTCCTAAATACTTGCAGCTGTCTGGCGGAGGCAGCTTCTGTAAAGAACTCAATCAGTATCTCCATTGCTGTCCCGGTTCCTTCTTTGTTGCTCCAGCCTGGCCGAACGCCGGCATTGTTCTGCCAGGACCCGGCCCATTTTCCTCCAACGAGTCCCAGGAGACATCTGTCCCTCATGGTCTCCCGGCTCCCTTGGCAGCTTCCTTGATGTTCCCGGGTCGGCCAGCGTCTGGTTTTCCTTAGGCTGCTCTTTAGCCAATGACTTTAAGGTTTTGTTTTGGCAATACATCCTCATCAGCTGTTTTCTCTGTCAGTGTGGGTGGGGAGGAGGACTCTGCCCCTGGATCTGGTCTTCGTCAGAGTCTGAATCTGTTGTCAGGCAGCCTCTGACAATGGGTCCACCAACTCCTAGCAGCACCTTCTCAGCGCTCATGTGTAGCTGCTGAAAAAAGGGGAAGTCAGCAAAGGTCCATCCAATTCAAGGATTTCAAGGATCAGCTCTGAGAGGTATTTCAGTTTGAGGTCATTTCAGTGAAATGAATTAATCCTTTGGGACCCTGATGAGGGCCGTGTTAAATGTGGCTTCATGGTGGTGTGCCAAAAACTGAGCATGGCCTGACCAGCACATGGTCACAGAGTTAGGTTGGGCAAGAGTTGCAGCGGCTGCAGGTCAACTTGAGCTGATTGCAATCTACAGCTGTCACTCAGAAAGTACTTGTCAGAGTCATCCCTATATGAGAACTGAATATCATACAAGCATGTGTTGAAAGAGAATAAGAGATGGATTCTGTTGGGCCTTACTCCTGCTGTCCTGAAAAAAGAATCTGCTTCCCTTTCCTGCAGGTCGCCATTCCTGTCCTGGAGAAGCACTGGTTAGAATGGAGCTCTTCATCTTCTTCACCAGCTTCCTGCAGCGTTTCACTTTCCGCATTCCTGAGAACCATCCCAGACCCAAAGTAGGCAGGGTCTTTGCTCTCACAGTCGCGCCATCCCCTTTCCAGATTTGTGCCATCCCTAGATAATGTTTCCCAGATATCTAATGCCTATTCTGTGATGGCTTGAGGACTGCAACTTGTCAGGGCAGAAAAAAATGGGGTGAATTCTGATATGAGAATTATGTCTGATTTCTTTGTTGTGAAAACGGCATGACTCTTGAATAAAACTGATGCTCATAACAGTAGCAATTTGGAACTGAAACAAACTCATGTTAGGGAAAGGGTTCTCCTGTGTTTCAGACCATGTGCAATCATTTCATAGCAGTAGGATATCTAAAAAGGAATAGCAATGTACTTGAATGTAATACTGAATATATGGAAGATGAGGCCTTTGAACATGACTGCCAATATGGTCCCCACAGTAAACTATCCCCACTCCCCAAACTTGAAATGATCATTCTGGGATTTGATACATACGAATGTAGCTTAGGACAAATTCCCTTATCCGATACTTCAATTAAACATGTACTTGCAGTTCCCATGGCTCCTTCATTCCTCCCCCGCCCACACACACATTGTTTTCCTGACCCTAGGGCAGGGGCCTTAAATGTCAGGCCTGAGGGCCGTTTGAGGCCCGCAAAATCATTTGGTCTGGTCCTTTGTGGGTCCTGGCAGATCTCTAGCTCAGAATAATTTAAGACTGGCGCTCTGCCCCCTCCCGTGGACAGGAATAGCCTCTACTCAAGGCGGATGTGAGTTTGTTTTGCCGAGAAAATGAACCTTTCCCCCCCCTTGCAGAAGAGTCATTAGCTATGGAGCTGATAGGACCACCCAAGAAACTGTGTTAACCCTTTCCCACCCAGGCTGTGGAGAAACGTATTCCCTCGGTACTACAAGAGTGCTGGGGTGGAAGTGGTGACAATGGAGGGGTTAAAGGGGGCAGGGCCAGAATGCGCAAGGGGGGAGTTCTCATTTCTCAGTGTCCTCATTTCACCCCTGCAGGCGGAGGTAGCAGGAGCCAGCTGTAGAATCTGGCCCCAACCATGTGGGAGCAGGAGCAACTCTGGCGTGTGGCTGGACAGCTACACCTGGCTGGTGCAACAGACCATCCTGTGCCACCAGGTGGGCGAGTGCACCATTGGTTGGATGCCTGTCTGCTTGCCCATGTGAGGGGGGGTCATCTGGGGCAGCTGCCTGCTTGGGAATTGGTCGGCTAATTTTTAAATTGATAATTTTGTATGGCCCACGAATGATGTTATAAATATCCAAATGGCCCTTGGCGGAAAAAGGTTCCCCACCCCTGCCCTAGGGAGCCTCGGTGTAGGCATACTGGGGAACAGCTCCATCGATGCCTCCATGCTGTTACTCCAGTCTGAGATTTCCGGACTGAGTTAGAGCACTGAACCAAGGTATAGCCATATTGTGATATTTTGCCCTACTCTTTCTGTGCCATGGGTTGCTTCAGTATTAAAAGACACGCTACCCTTAGCTACACACTTATGTTATCTATCAGTCCAGGACATGGGCATGTTAGGTAAAGTAATATAGGGAAATAATGCATACATTGTTTCGATAAGTCCTCTTTCCTTGGAGCCTGACAGTGCTAAGGAGAGTGATAGCAAAGACAGAGCAGCTCCTGAACCTTGAGATAAGGCAGGTGAATGAGAGAAATTTTGGGGAAAAAACCCTCCTCAAAAATGCCCATAGAGGTAGAACTGCCCCTTTCCTAAATAACCCATGCTGAAGTCCAGCAATAGGTAGAAAAGCTGGAATTAGGGGTATATAATCTGGTGACCAGCTCAAGAGAGGAAAATATGGGTTCCTGCACAATCTCTGCACTGGTCATCTCAACACTCTGGCCAACCTATTGGTAAGACCTCTGAGTTCTGTGTTTGGTGTCAGCATAAATGAGGTCCTGGAGTAAGAATAGCAGAAAGCAAACGGGCTCATTGTGTGTCCTCTGGGCAGAGCTGGGCGTGCTTTGAGTGAGTCCTCCAGTCTGGGCTATCGTTCTCTCTTTGTGGGATCAGTACGTGTTGTACTCAGTGAACCTTATCTGAAGCACTGAGCTGTGACTCACGAAAGCTCATACCCTGTCAGAAATTTTGTTAATTTTTAAGGTGCTACAGGACTCTTGCTCAACAAAAACCTTCTTGTTAGCCTTTAAGACTTGTGTGGGCAATCGATCTGTTCTGCAAAAGGAGAAACGAGATCATGCTACCTCAGCAGCCTGTAAGGCTTGATCACCTTTGCATTGCTGGCAGGAAGACAGAAGGCAGGGATTAGCTGCAGCCTCCGCACTTCCACAATTCCCCAGACTGGTTTCTAACAATGCTGTTCCTTTGGATCAACCAACCCAAATTTGGGGAGCAAATACTGCAGGAAGGGGGAAGTTGCCTTCCTATAGCATGCCTGTGTTCACACTGCTTAGAATCTCAACTTAGATTCTATTAGGGAGCAAATAATTAGATTTTACATGTGGGGTGATGTGACATTTCATCACTCATCAGAGTGGTTTTTCACACGAAATTCTTTAGAAGAGAATCTCCCCTCCATCAAGTCAACCTTTCAGTTTCTCATGTCCCGCATGGACAGAAAAGTGTCAATTAGAACTGAAGATATGCTAACTGCAGAAGGAACGCATAGTTATAATCCATTCCTTTGCTTGAATCACAGTTTGATTGCAATTGACAGCAGCACATCAAACTCTTGGGGAAATAGTTTTTGTTGAATAACTGAAATTGTTCTAACTAGCAATCCCCAATACAGTGCCCATACTGCCTATCTGTGTGTTCCCAGTTTTCTTCCACTTTACTGAAGGAAGAGGTGCTTCAGAAGAGTTCAGAAGTCATTGCCTTTGTGTCTGCAGGGAGCTGCGTCCATCATAGCAGGATGTTTGGCTCAGAACTTCCTAATGTTTTGTGGAGCCTCCCAACCCCCATCGCAGCCATTTTGTGATGCGTTCCAAACCCCCATTGGCCATTGTGTTATGGCACACACTATTTGCTGCATTCACAATTCTAAAAGTACCCACAGATTCAGCAAGGTTGGACATCCCTGTTCAAGAGGGATCATAGGTAAGGCACCAAGAACAGGAACTAAGCTGAAATGCTAAACTTTTATGGCCAAAGCGTCTCAGTTGGCCTGAACTCATTGACCAATCAGATCTGTGGTGAGTGATCTAAATTAACTACATAACCATGTTACTAGCCAGGTGACCCAGAGGGTCAGAGTGAGATAGAATGGTGGGGGGTTATCTGCAGGCTAAGCCCTCCGATTTCTCACAGGTGACAAGGCTCATAATTTTCTGCTACTGGGTGGAATGTGGCACCAATATTCTTGGCCTTGGAGAAGGGAGTCGAGATAGAAGCGGCATCCTCCTAACACCTGGAATTTTATCACAATTGCAAAAGGTCACAGCTTACTGAATCTTGAGCAACAGCACAGTTATTTTCCAACTTAAACTTTTCTGTTGTGGGCCAGAAGCCTGAAACAATGTAAGAAAATAAGAAACTGCACAAGCACCACCAACGTTATGCATAATCATTGTTCGATACGCAAGGAGCCTATATGCTGTCAAGGGTATGCATGTGGAGGTCTTTCCATATGACTGGAAGCCTGAAAATGCAGAATTCCCAGTTGCACCGAAAGCACCTGCACACATTTGTTCAATCCCTTTAACAATTCTGAAAAGGGTTAGAATCAATAACTTTCTTGTTGAGTTGGTTGCATCTACAAAGAAGCAAAGAAATAAATAATTTCAGAACTGCTGGGGGGATTTAGATAACATAAAGATAGCTTAAACAAAGACTTTACTCTAGTACAGGGGTCCCCCAACCTTTTTGAGCCTGTGGGTACCTTTGGAATTCTGACACTGGGTGCTGGGCGCAGCCACAAAATAGGCTGCTGCAGGAGGCGGAGCCACTTGTGCAGAGGAAGCCCAAGAACAGGGGTAATTTAAAAAAAACTACACTAGAAAAAAAGAAGTGAGAGAGAATAAAACAAAGACTGTCATCGCAGCTGCTACTGAAACAATGTTATTTTAATTTGCAAACCCAACCAGATCTTCAGTGGCCAATCAGAAGCCTTGTTGGGTAGCAGCTACAGCCACTTTCTAGAAATACCTGGTGGGCACCATGGTGCCCTAAGGCACCACCTTGGGGACCCCTGCTCTAGTATCAGAGGTGTACAGAACGGCGTGATCATGTAGCCCATGTCATATTTTCACAGTTACCTCAGTAGAGGAGCTCAAGGAAAGCTACAAAGTCACAACAATACAATTAACCTACCTTTGATAAATGGTATGGAAATTCTTATTGGATTTATTCTTTGATATTCAATTTATGGAGATCCAGTGTGGTGTAATGGTTACAGTGTTGGGATAGGATCTGGGAGATTCCCTCTGCCATGGAAGCTTGGCTGGGTGACCTTAGGCCAGACACAATCTAAGCCTAACCTACCTCACAGGGTTGTTGTGAGGCTAAAATGAAGAAAGAAAGAATCTTGTAATCCACTTCAAGTCCCCACTGTGGAGAAAAGTGGGGTATAAATCAAGTAAATAAACAAATATTAACAAATAAACAAATATTAACAAAAATGAGGAGATAAAAAGTTACAATTATCTTCTATTTTAAAAGCGAGGCTGGCCAGATCTGAGGATACTTAAATTCAGTGATTGGAGCTGTGATTTGGCAAGACAGATCTTTCTACAATCCTGAAAAATTTCCCAGGTTTGCAGGAAAATGTGAAATCTAAAAGAACAATACAGCAGGGGGTTTAAAAAACCCCAAAATGATAAAAGAAGCACCTGTAGCTTTAACACACACATTGCACAATTGTAGCATCATTTGCAAATGGGCAGCTTCTCTTGTTACTCAACAGTTATCCAACAGTATGCTGGACATTTTAGGACTCTATCTTCTTCTTGGTGGTTCACAATATACCGTATTTTTCGCTCTATAAGACGCACCTGACCATAAGACGCACCTATTTTTTAGAGGAAGAAAAAGCAGAAAAAAATATATTTTTCTTCTTTTTCCTCCTTTTTCCTCCTCTTTCCCCACCGCCTCCCTTCCCAACCAACTATTTTTAACTGATGTAAAGCAAATACTTTTTTAAAAAAACCATGAAGGCTACCTACTATCTGCAGGGGGTGGGGAGGCCCCTGTGAGCTGCCGAGCTCAGCGGGACCGGGCCGCCCCGGGAGCCGACTCCAGCCAGCTGGGAGTGGGAAGCCCCTGCCCCTGTGAGCTGCCGAGCGCAGCGGGGCCGGGCCGCCCCGGGAGCCAGCCAAGACTCCAGCCAGCTGGGGGTGGGAAGCCCCTGTGAGCTGCCGAGCGCAGCGGGGCCACCCCGGGAGCCGGCCAAGTTTCCAGCCAGCTGGGGGTGGGAAGCTCCTGTGAGCTGCCGAGTGCAGCGGGGCCGGGCCGCCCCAGGAGCCGGCCACGACTCCTTCCGGGGAGGGGGAAGCGGAGCAGGAGGTTTCCAGCGCCAGCGGCCCTTTGTCATTCCAGGCATGCGCGTGCCCTCGCTCTCTCCATGTCCCTCCTTCGCTGGCGTGGCGCCTGGGCGCGGCAGCGCAACCCCAGCCTGGGCGACACTGCGCCCAGGCGCCGCACCAGCGAAAGAGGGAGATGGAGAGAGCGAGGGCGTGCGCGCGCCTGGAATGGCTGCTGGTGCTGGAAACCTCCTGCTCTGCTTCCCCCTCCCCGGAAGGAGTCTTGGCCAGCTCCCAGGGCGGCCTGGCCCCGCTGCGCTCGGCAGCTCACAGGGGCTTCCCACCCCCAGCTGGCTGGAGTCTTGGCCGGCTCCCAGGGCGGCCTGGCCCCGCTGCGCTCGGCAGTTCACAGGGGCTTCCCACCCCCAGCTGGCTGGCGGCTTCCTAGCTGGCTCCTGGGCGCGCCGGCTGTGCGCTAGGCTAACACAGCCGGGCCTCTCCGCAGCTTTGCCCTTCTCCCCGAGGGCTGGATTCCCCCACATTCGCTCCATAAGAAGCACAGAGATTTCCCCTCACTTTTGAGGAGGAAAAAAGTGTGTCTTATGGAGCAAAAAATACAGTATTCATCAATTAGTGCTTTTTCAACCTGTTACAGCTTTTTGCCAAACATAAAAAGCTCTGGTTATAGCTTTTCTTTGGTTACGACCTCATCAAACTTCAGAAGTGCATCTTTGATCAGCTTTTGAAGTGCATCTTCAGACAAAGCTGTCTTTACTTGCCTCTTTTGATTTAATCTCTTCTCCTTTGTTTTTGATCAACACTCAGACACTATTCTATGTCTTTAATCTCCGAATGTGAGCCTCTGCACAATAGTTGGGATGACTACTGTTTTTGTGTTCATTCGTAGACATGTTTCCAGTCCTTCATGCCATCCACAAATTTTCAGCACCTTTCAGAACCTTTCATGTGCAAAAACATGTTGTGGTATGGCTTCCTTGACTTCCCAGCAACCACACCACACCCCTACCAGCCTGGTGTTAATGTTGTGCAATGGCCAAGAGAGGCACCACAAGCATGCCCTCCCATCTCTTCATGCCACTGCCCTCCTCACCTGCCTAGCTTGCCTCCCTAGCTCAGAAGAGGTGGCCCTTGAAGCCATCAGCCCACCTGAATTTGTCCTGGTGGTCACAATGTCCAGACTGCCCCATTCTCAAAGGAAAACTTTGGTAATTTATGCCTGGGAGTTTTACCTGGGGTTCGATGCTCGCTTGACCCACACTTATCTGTTGCGAATACGAAAATTCCTATGCACCAGCAAAAGCCACCAAGTTCAAATCCGAAAGACTCTCCCCACCCCTTGAAAATACTGCTTTGTAATTGGCTGTAGGGCTTACTGTGAGAAAAACATCCATCCTTCCCCCACGGAAACCCAAGTGCCATGGTAAAATCCATTTCACAAAAAGGAGTTACTTTAAAGGAACGGAATGGGGGGGACCCAAGCATCATTTTAAAACCCATTTTTATGTGACAACGAACTCCGTCTGAGAGACGGAAAAGCAGGAAGCATTTGAGTCCCCACCCATTGAAACACTTCTTTGTAATTGGCTGTAGTGCTTGCTGTAACAAAAACGTACCTCCCCCCCACACACACACACACAGCTCCACTCTCCTGCACTTTGGACTATTCATTGGAGAGGATGATTTGACCCGGGCTGATCTCAGGTGAGATCGAAGAATTGGGATTTCGCAGCAAAAGGAAGACCCTGGATTTGCCAGGGCTGAGTGTGAGGTCATCTCTAATGGACAGAAAACTCATGCATTACTCCAAGGAACAACTGAGTCAGTCCAAGGGCAAATGTGAGTCCAAGTACCCATGCATAAAGGATCTTACATGATCTACCAAGCTGAATGTAACCCATCATGGTTTCAATAATACTGCCCTTTTTCTAAAGACATGATGACAGAAGAATGGATCCCCCACTATTTTGAGTTTCCATTACACTTGCATAGGACCCTTATTGAGGACCTCACTAGTAGTGACTTTTTCCTGAGTTGGGTATGGGTTAGGGCTGTTGAAAAAAAAATTCGGTAAAATTCGGATTCGGAAAAATTCAGCCCATTTTGATTCGGGAAATGCTGAAGTCTAAACTCCCCCGATTCGGATCTGGGGAATTCGGCGCCAAGTTCCCAGTTCGGGAAAAAATTTGACCGAATAAAGCCATTAAAAACACATTCACACCTTTACGTGGCATTTTTGGAGGTAGAGGCCCCAAAATTTCAGCGTAGCTTGAAAGGACCCTTCTTGCAAGAACCCCCAAGTTTTGTAAAGATTGGGTCAGGGGGTCCCAAGATATGGGGCCTGGAAGGGGTCCCCCCAAAATTGCCCACGGGAATAAAGGCATTAAAAACACATTCATGCCTTTCCATGGCTCTGGGGGGCATGTTTAGAGGTATAGGTCCCAAAATCTCAGCATACCTTGAGGAGACCCTTCTTGCAAGAACCCCCAAGTTTTGTGAAAATTGGGTCAGGGGGCCCCGAGTTATGGGGCCCAGAAAGGGTCCCCCATCTGCCCATTGGAATAAAGCCATTAAAAGGGATGTACTAAAATGAATGATAAGTCAGCCCATTGGAAGCAATGGGAGAGGCTGCCCAGCCCATTGAAGATAATGGGAGAGGGGAATGGCAGTTGACTTGCATTGACTCCACTGAAATACATTACAGGGGATGTACTAAAACGAATGACAGGCTAGCCCATTTGAAACAACAGGAGCGGCTGCACAGCCCCTTGGAAACAATAGGAACCAGCCAGAGAGAGACTCACTGACCCACAGTTAACTCCACACGAAGTTGGCAACCAGTGAAAACAGTAGAAAGCACAGTCCCACACAGAGGCAATCAAGCCCACCCCCCAGCAGAACAGGTAAACCCACCCCCCTTTGGCTTCCCCCCTCACAAACACCCACACACAGAGAATCTTTCCCCCCACATACACACTCACAGGAAAAAAATTATAGAGAAGTATAGAGAAAAGCCCCCAAATGGGACTTACTGTGGATGTCTTCTTCTCTTCTATCAGGAGCAGGGACTGGGAGGACTCAGGAGTAATCCAATACGATTCTAGCAGACTCACACACACATACTCTCTGGCATGGGAGGTTTTGCCTTGGATTTACCCCTCTCTAGATGGACATTAAGGATAGCCTGCTCCCATTCATTCCAATGGGTGGATGGAGGGGCACCCCATAACTCGGGATTAATTGCCTTTTAGTCAGACCCCCGGGCTGGGGTATGATAGAATATGCAAGTCTGTTCATATTAGCTATGACAGGTGGATTTAGATTCAGGGGATCTAAGTGTCAAGCTAAGCTGTGTGAGGGTCTGTACGCCTTGCCTTGGGTAGGCCTTTGCCTTGTATGTTTCCCCCCCCCTCCCTGGACTCGTAAAAGCAGTCCAGGCCTCTTGACTTTCCTTGGTTCAGGTGCAGCGTCTGACGGGCCCCAGGTTGGAATGTCTCTTCCCTCTTCCCACGTCCCTCCCTTGCTCTCACTGACTCCCTTCCACCACTGTGGCCTTGGTGGGTAGATAGTACTAACAAGCTCTGAGTTCTTTGATGTTTTGTACCATGCACAATTATCTCGTAGATTCCCATAACATACGTTTGACATCTGCTTCCCTGTAGGGGTTATAATTCTGTCTTTGTGAAACTGTATTCACTTGCAACTTTACCAGTGTAAGGCCTGTACTACCTGAAGCTTCCAATAAAGTTCCTTGTTTCTGCATGACAGTCTGAGCAAGTGATTTTATGGAGTTTGCACAGGAAGGTTGGGAACCCTCACATTAAGTTGCAAGTCAATACAGTTTCACAAAGACAGAATTATAACCCCTACAGGGAAGCAGATGTCAAACGTATGTTATGGGAATCTACGAGATAATTGTGCATGGTACAAAACATCAAAGAACTCAGAGCTTGTTAGTACTATCTACCCACCAAGGCCACAGTGGTGGAAGGGAGTCAGTGAGAGCAAGGGAGGGATGTGGGAAGAGGGAAGAGACATTCCAACCTGGGGCCCGTCAGACGCTGCGCCTGAACCAAGGAAAATCAAGAGGCCTGGACTGCTTTTACGAGTCCAGGGGAGGGGAAACATACAAGGCAAAGGCCTACCCAAGGCAAGGCGTACAGACCCTCACAAGCTGATGTAATAACCTGGAAAGCCCCTAAAGGCCTGAGACTGAGTTAATGAGTTGCACCTGTAGGGTGACTCAGCCCTGAAGGTAATGAGTTGCACCTGGAGGGTGACTCAGCCTGTAACACTAATTGCTGCCTGGAGATGGCATCTGTATATAAGTATTTGACTCCATGAGTCTAATGTCGGGAGATAGTGGTGGAAGAGTGTGTGTATTGCACTGTGAATAAACAACTGCATTTTCTACAAGCTCTACTGGTACTGGTGGTTATTCCTGGGCGTTCGCACAATCTGGCAGCTCCCGCAAAAGGGCTCTGGGCCCAGTTTGCTATGCCTCATGAGAGAGTAGCACAGCAGCATCCAGGATTCCAGAAGCCATAGAAGCTGTAGAAGCAGTGGGAGATTGAGTGGTGAGATGGCTCAATCTCAAATTCCCTTGGAGAAGCTGATCCAGGACAACTATGCTACATGGTCGGTGAGATTGGAACATTATCTCAAGAGGGAGGCTCAGTGGGGAGCCGTAGAGCATGTGCCTGTAACTGCAATGGAGCAGAAATGGGACAGTAAGGCTCTAGCTAATATAATTCTGTCAGTAGACAACAGTCAATTAATCTACGTGTCAGGAAAGGCAAATGCCCGGGAAGCATGGGAGGCTTTGAAGCAGGTGCATCTTTGGACTTCAGCCGCGACTATCCTCTCATTAACGAGGAGGCTGTACCGAAGCCATAAATCACCCCACACACCGGCAGCCGAGCACCTTAGGAATCTAGCGGAGATTTTCAGACAGCTAGAGCTGAGGGTAAGAATTACACACCAGAAGACCGAATGCACATTATGCTAGGATCCCTAGATGAAAGCTACCATGTGCTGATAACATCTCTGGAGTGTATGGACACGGCACGTTTAACGCCAGAGTACGTGTCGGGGAGAATCCTTGAAGATGAAGCAAGACGGTGGGAGAGCCAGGATGAGATTGCCGCAGCCCAGGCAAGACCGCATCCGGTGATAAGAGCAGCTCATCAGTCATCGCGGCAGACAGCAGCCCAGCAGTGGGAGGGTCACCCGAGAGAGGGACATCCCAAACAGTCTACGCCGATGGCAACGCGGATGACAACGCCGATGACATCGCCGAAGACACCAGGATGGGAGGCGTTCGTCTACCCTGCGCAGAGTTTGCAGCAGAAGCAAGTGCGTGGAGCTGGTCAGAGGAGCGGTGGCTTCAAGGAGGAACTGGAGGAGTGCGTGCTCTTTGTCAGGAAATGCTTCAGCTGTGGCTCAACAAAGCACTTCAAAAGAGACTGCCCTAATGAGCTGGCCAAGAGACGTCAGCGTATACAGACTGAATATTCCTCACATACCTCTGTAGCACTGGCAGAGGCTGGAGAAGCAAGCAGCCTCTGGCTAATTGACAGTGGAGCTTCCAAGGTTTTTGTTAACTCTGCTGCAATGTTAAAAGCAAAGAAATGTTCTGCCAAGAGTCATGTAAGTTTGGCAGATGGGAAGCGTTTGGAGGTGGCATGTGAGGGGGAGGTGTTTTTTCCTGCGTTAAATCACACGTTCAAGTCTGTGCTGTGTGTCCCAGGGCTCGAGAATAATCTATTAAGTGTTTCAGCCCTCACCCAGGCTGGATATACGGTGGTGTTTCAGGACAAAGCCTGCCTGATTAAAAAAAATGAGGCTGTGTTGTTAAAGGGGCACATTAACAAAGATGTTTGTGTGGTGCACAGTGGCTCAGAAGAGTCTAATGTGGTGGAAGCATTAAACCCTAAACCACATGATGGCTGCCAGCATCTCCTTCACAGGAGGCTTGGCCATACGTCATATTCTACTCTTAGGAAAACCCTAGAGGCATTAGGGGGTGAACCGAAAGTAAATAAGTGCAACTCTTTCTTGGACTGCACAGTTTGCAAATCAGTGAAGAGTAGGAGGGGTCCAGTGGCAAAAGCCAGCAGCAGGGTTAGTAGCCAACCCCTAGAGCTCGTGCACATGGACCTGAGTGGCCCCTATCCGGACAGTGTGTCCAAGAATAAATATGCATTATGTGTGGTTGATGACAGGACCCGTTTTGGATGGATTTATCTCTTGAAAAATAAGAGTGAGGCTTGTCAAACTATCAAATATTGGCTTGCCAGGGTTGAGAGGCAATTAAACCTCAAAGTAAAAAAGATACAGTGTGATGGGGTGGAAAATTCTTATCACATGCCCTGACTCAGTGGCTGGAAAGTAAAGGCATTGAGCAGAGACTTGCTAATCCTGGGGTGCCACAGGAGAATGGGGTCGCAGAGCGCAGAAATCAATACTTGCAATCAATGATGCAAGCTCTGCTGGAAGACTCTCAGCTCAAACCTAAATTTTGGGGAGAGGCGATCAAGACTGCAAATTACTTGATCAACCGCTTGTGGACCTCAAACATAAATGACATCCCCTATAAAGTGTTATATGGGAAGAACCCATCTTTAAAGCATTTGAGGATTTTTGGGTCTAAAGCTTGGGTCAATATACCTTTGCATCAAAGAAGAAAGGGTGGCAAAAGGTCTAAACAATTACTTTTCCTAGGCTATCAGAATGCAGCCAAATCCTACAGGTTTGGAGATCCCCAAAATAAGATCACGTTCAGCAGATCAGCAAGCTTTGGGGAATCTTTAAACTGGCCAAGGCTGCATGGGGAGGAAAAGGAGCAGGAAACAGTGCAGTTCCCTTTAAGTGAACAGGCAGAAACCCAAGTGGTAAACTTTTCCCCGCAGAGGACTCCCAGCAGGCAAGCTGCAAAGTCTGAAGATTCAGAAGAAGGGGAGGCGGGGGAAATGGTAGTCAGACATTCTGACAGGACTACAAAGGGTGTAGCTCCTATAAGGTTTGGGTTTGATGAATACTGTGACTGTGCTAATTATGTGTCAATCCATGAACCTGCTAGTTACCAGGAAATTCTTTCTCTGGGAGATAAAGATAAGAATTTATGGCTTGAAGAGATGGATATGGAGATGGAAGCTCTGAAGGAGCATAAGGTGTTCACTCCCACATCACTTCCAAGCGGGCAATCAGTAATAGGTTGCAGATGGATTTTCAAGGTTAAAAGGCTTGCAAATGGTGCTGTGCAAAGAAAGGCCAGGCTTGTTTGCAAGGGATATAGCCAAAGAAAATACCTAAACTATGATGAATGCTTCAGTCCGACAATTCGTGCTGAATCTGTTAGATCTGTGCTGGCAGTAGCAGGGTTAAAGAATCTGGAGGTATGGCATTATGATATCAAGACTGCATACCTCAACGCTCCATTAAAGGAAACGATTTTCATAGAGCAAATTCCGGTTACAAGCTAAAAGACGGAGGCATGGTGTTAAAGTTAAACGAGGCTCTTTATGGTCTCCATCAATCTGCCAGGGAATGGTATAATTGCTTTAACAAAGCCATAAAGCAATTAGGTTTCACCCAGAGTGTGGCTGACTCCTGTCTGTATTCGAGAAGCACGGGGCAAAGCGTGTCATATCTGATTGTTTTTGAAGATGATATTTGTATGGTCACCAGTACAAAACAGGAACAATTGCAATTTCAGAAGGAGTTGAGCACAAAATTCAAGTTGAAATGTTTGGGACCAATCCAAAGTTATTTGGGGGTGGAAGTGACCAGAGACAAGGAGGGATTTTATTCTTTGTCTCAACCAAGAAAAATACAGCAATTGCTGGAGAAGTTTAACTTAGCAAATGCAAATGCTGTGGATACCCCAATGGTCACAGGGTATGTGAAAGATGAGACAGAAGGGCAAGAGGAGTGTGACAGAGAGCTATATCAGTCTCTTGTCGGTAGCCTTCTGTACCTTGCTTGCTGGACAAGACCAGATATCTATCAAGCTGTACACTGTCTCACTAAACGAAATATGTCTCCAAAGCAAAGAGACTGGAAGGCTGCTAAGCGGGTTCTTAGGTATTTAAAGGGCACCGTGGATAAGCCGTTAAACCTGAGGGCAGAGGGAGGAAGTCTGACAGCGTATGTGGACGCATCCTGGGCAGATGAGAAAGATTTCAGATCAACAAGTGGGTACATCTTGTTTCTGGGGAAGGCACCAATTCACTGGAAGTCCCTTAAGCAAACATTCGTGGCTACTAGCTCATATGAAGCAGAGTATAGCGCCATTAGCGAGTGTGTGGGACAAATAGAATGGTTTGTGTTCTTAATGAAGGAATTGGGTGTAAATGTATCTCTGCTGGTACAAGTGTTTTCAGATAACGAAGCAGCGCAAACTTTTGCTAACGAGCAGTCATTCCGTGGCAAGAGCAAGCATGTCAAGATAAAGTATCAAAATGTGTCGGCTGCAATAAACAATAATCTGATAACAGTAATGAGATGTGAAGGTGTAAACAATATTGCAGATCTGTTCACCAAGGTGGTGGATTGCAATAGATTCTTGCAACTGTCAAAGCAAATATGACAAACTTGAGAAGGAGTGACAGAATATGCAAGTCTGTTCATATTAGCTATGACAGGTGGATTTAGATTCAGGGGATCTAAGTGTCAAGCTAAGCTGATGTAATATCCTGGAAAGCCCCTAGAAGGCCTGAGACTGAGTTAATGAGTTGTACCTGTAGGGTGACTCAGCCTGAAGATAATGAGTTGCACCTGGAGGGTGACTCAGCCTGTAACACTAATTGCTGCCTGGAGATGGCATCTGTATATAAGTATTTGACTCCATGAGTCTAATGTCGGGAGATAGTGGTGGAAGAGTGTGTGAATAGCACTGTGAATAAACAACTGCATTTCCTACAAGCTCTACTGGTACTGGTGGTTATTCCTGGGCGTTCGCACAATCCGCCAGCTCCCGCAACAGGGTAATGGTATGGCCCAACTGCCGAGGCAACCAGACTGGGGCAATGGTACGGCCCAACTGCAGAGGCAACCACCAGACCAGACCCCCAGGCCGGGGTAATGGTACGGCCCAACTCAAATGTGTTTTTAAAGGATGTAATGGGCAGATGGGTGGGGGGACCCCTTCTGGGCCCCATAACTCGGGACCCCTTCTGGGCCCCATAACTCGGGACCCCCTGCCCCAATCGTAACCAAACTTGGGAGTTCTTGCAAGAAGGGTCACCTCAAGCTACGCTGAAAGTTTGGGGCATCTACCTCCAAAAATGCCCCCCCCCGAGCCACGGAAAGGTGTGAATGTGTTTTTAATGCCTTTATTCCTGTGGGCGATTTTGAGGGGACCCCTTCTGGGCCCCATATCTCGGAGGCCCCTGACCCAATCTTCACAAAACATGGGGGTTCTTGAAGGAAGGGTCCCCTCAAGCTACGCTGAAATTTTGGGACCTCTACCTCCAGAAACTCCCCCCCAGAGCCGCGGAAGGCATGAATGTGTTTTTAATGCCTTTATGGGTATGCTGCTGATTCAGAGCCCCTGAATTTGCCGAATTTATTCGGCGAGCGCCCCAAACTCGCCGAATTCGGCTCATTGTTTTCCCGCCTTTTTTGAATTTGGTTCCATCCAAACTAGAAACCGCTGAATTGGGGAAAATTCGGCTCTTTTTCGGTTCAGGACGAACCAAATCGACAGCCCTAGTATGGGTTCCTCTCTAAGCCACTTCTCATTTCCCCTTAAGATGTCAGCTGTTGGGAAATGTAGCAGCCATATTAAAAAATGGAGGGACCAAGGTGGGAGAAGGGTCTTCAACCATCCTCCTTGACATTTTTCTCACCCGAAACAGCCCTGGGGATGTTATTTGCGCCATTGGGGAGGAATACATGCAGCTCTCCAAAAGGGCAAATAATGCCACTGGGGCCACTTCTGGTCCGGAAACCGCATAGTAGGGAGGCCCCTTCTCACCCTTAACCACAGTCTCAATCTGATTTGAATTCAGTAACACTTGGGAGATTAGATCTCAGCAGCTGACAACTGACAGAGGGGGACAAGAGTCAGGACAGCAAAATCTAAACCCAACTCAGAAAAAAATCACATTTAGATTGGCCTGTAGAGAAGGACTACTGCATGGGTGAAAGATTTTTTTAACACTCCCCCCCTGTGCAGTTATTTGCCTCACAGAAAGAAATATACAGGGACAAAACAGAGTAATATGTACATTTTCACATCCACAAATCACAAATAAGAATGTTTTTGGTTGAGTTACGTGTTCACTGTTTGAATATTTGGCAGTTAAAGAGCCCAAACTCTCTCCTATTTTATATGAAATAGCCTCTGCATCAAACCACTTGTGTACATTAAAAAGAACCTTTACCAAAGTGAAAGGTGCAACATAAAAGCCAATTCATGTGGCGCAAGAACTTTGCAACCTCTGTGAGGAAGTTTGATCAGATGTGTGCTGGTCATCCTGTGCTTTGCAGGTTATCAAGGATCCAGATTTAGAATGAGATCATGGTGTGCAGGGAGATGAGCCTGAAGTCTTCCCTCCCCATACAGTTTTCTGACCAGAAAAAAAACCCCGAAAGAGACACTGCTGGGGAAATTTCATGTTAGGGTGGCTAAATATAATTTCCTCAGTGGGGAAAATAATGATTTCCAGAGCCATTTCAGGTTGGGAAAATGTCACCAGGGAAAGTTTTAAGCACCCTCTCCATGCAACACTCAATCTAAATCAAATCCCCCATATAACTAAAAAATCCAGTCCCAGAGCATATCTGCTCAAAAGTCCTTAAAGACTTTGTAAGGCCTAAATCAAACTCTCACATGTGCAAAGAAAACCTATATTGATCTTCATGGAATGTTTCTGGGGTTCAAACTACATTGCATGATAGAGATAAATGTGACCACAATCTCCTGTGATTTTTCTAGCCAGTGGAAGTTATGGTTATGATAAGGGGGAAGGGTGCAAATGGCACCCCCTTCCAACTGCTGTGTTTTCTGGGAGGGTGAGTCAATATGCAAGTTTTCATCTGGTACCTTCATATTTTATTTGGTCAGCGGGCCACGATATGTGCTTTGATAGGCAGCAGGAAAATGACAGTAGGGAAGAGATTAAAAAACAAAAACAAACCTCCCACTTCCCTCACATCACAGCATCAATCTGAATCAGGGCTTCCCAGTGCCAGATTTACGTATAAGCTAAACAAGCTACAGCTTAGGGCCCCACTCTCTTGGGCCCCCCCCAAAAAATTTAAAGGAAAAAAAACTGGATGTACATTTCCAAAATATAAGATAAAAAACAAATAAAATAAAATCTACATTCAGCAACAGTGTTTTGTGTTGTGTAGGATCCTATGATGTAAGTAATGGGCCCCGCCTGCTAGCCTGCTCCCTAAAATACATATTTTGTTATGTGCAAATGGCTTTAGATACCTATTAGGTCCATAAATTACCATATAGCATGTATTCAACACAAAAAACAGCAACTATTTGTTGTTGACAAAGGACAGCTGGACATATAAAGGGCCCCATTACCTTCAATAGCTTAGGGCAGTGGTGGTGAACCTATGGCACGCGTGCCAGAGGGGGCACTCAGAGCCCTCTCTGTGGGCACGCGCGCTGTTGCCCCAGCACAGAGTTCGCCTGTGTTCGTTACTAGAAAGCCAGAGGGATGCAAGGCCGGGCTGCTCCCCTCCCCCTCTCCACACGTGCCTGAGGGCATTTCTCACATCACCCGCCCCTCTGCCCAGCAGCCCAATGGGAGCGCTTCTTCCCTCCCCTGTCACATGCGGCAGGGCGGCTCACATGCCGGGCGGCTCACATGCGGTGTGAGGGTGCAGCACAGACGGCAGCCTGTTGAGTCTGTGGCGAAGGTGATTCCCGTGGTGGGGTTGGAGAGGAGCTAGGTTGGAGGGGAACATAGCTCACAGCGTGGCATACCTGGAGGGGAGCAGAGCGCCCGGGCCACAGCGCGGGCTTTGCAGCGCCTCCCACCTTTCAGTGAAATCCTCTACTAAAAGAGGAACACCCACTTACCCAGCATGTAATTAACCTGTGGAACTCCTTGCCACAGCTTTGTTATTGTGTTCTTCTTTTAAGACAAAAGATGTTAATGTATGAGTTGTTTTTTCTAAACTAAAACCTCAGTATTCAGATTAAATTGCCATGTTGGCACTTTGCGATAAATAAGTGGGTTTTGGGTTGCAGTTTGGAGACTTGGTCTCTAAAAGGTTCGCCACCACTGGCTTAGGGCTTCATCAAACCTAAATCCAGCCCTGGGGCTTCCCATGAATGATTTCATCTTTAGAAAAGAAAAGAGATCCTGATCATCAATCACTACAACACAGTTTCTTAATTTCTTTTAATCTGAGCCCTTGTGTAACTTCTTAATGTGAGTGGGAAAGTATCTTGCCGCTATAGAGGTATAAATAGTGGACTGCATTCTTCTAGGGATCTCATACTGTGAAGAGGAAGAAGGAGAATTTGCATGAGCAGAGGGACCTGGAACACCTGAGCTTTGCAGGGGCAAGAAGTAGTCTGGAAGTGGAGGGAAGATGCAGACTCCGATGACTGTGATCCCAGCTTCCATCTCTTGGCTGAGGGCCCAGGCCTCATCCTGCTGGAACAACATCACACCACTGCTCATCTCTCTCTTACTGCTGGCCCTGCTGTTTGATTATGTGATGTACAGGAAGAGAAGCAGTCGCTGTCCACCAGGACCCACCCCTCTGCCTTTCCTTGGGAATTTGCTGACAGCGGATTTCAGGCATCCACAGACCACTCTCCAATGTGTAAGTCCCAACCAGACCAACTTTAGATGACTCATAGTGATACAGAATGGTAACACAAAAAGTGAAGGCCCTGAGGGAACACCCCCCCTCTGTTCTTTTGAATGGCACAACACTGATGGGGGAGATTACAGCAAAATCGTGCTTCCTATGAAGCTCTTCAGGGAGGGAAGGTGGCATGGTATAGCCCGATCTCCTCAGGTCTCAGAAGCTAAGCGGGGTTGGTACTTGGAAAGGGGACCACCAAGGAAAGCTCTCCAAAGGAAGGCCATGGCAAACCACCTCTGCTTCTCACTTGTCTTGAATGCCCCTTGGAAGGGTCGCCATAAATCAGCTGTGACTTGATGGCACTTTACACACACATGAAGCTCTTCAGCCTCCTAAATAAAACTAGGCTTGCATCTGTATCCCGCAGATATCTGCCTGCTTGCTGAAACATGTTGATTAAGGATTACATGGAGCTTTAGCAAGGGGCTCTTTTCCTCAGTACTCTCTTCTGAACAGGAGTGTATGTTTCTCTTTCCTTGCTCTTTTTTCCCCCCCACAGTGGATGAAGAAGTATGGAATGGTATTCTCAGCCCAGGCTGGATGGCAGAGATATGTCGTACTGAATGGGTTCAAGGTGATAAAGGAGGCACTGGGAGCAAAAGCTGAGGATTTTGTTGACCGGCCACATCTACCGCTGTTGAGTCTAGCAGGATACACAAAAAACTGTGGAGGTGAGCATTGCAGTGGTGTATCTATTTTCTGCCAGTATTATTTTGAAGTGCTAGGACAGTGTAGCAATACTGGGATTCATCTGTTGACTCCCATAATGTCATTCATTATGGATAAAAGGAATTATATACGCCTTCAGTTAGCCGGCTCAAAGTTGACTCAGCCTTCCATCATTCCGAGGTTGGGAAAATGAGTACCCAGCTTGCTGGGTGTAAAGGGAAGATGACTGGGGAAGGCACTGGCAAACCACCCCGTAAACAAAGTCTGCTTAGGAAACGTCAGGATGTGACATCACCCCATGGGTCAGGAATGACCCGGTGCTTGCACAGGGGACTACCCTATGAAATATCCATTTATACTTATTACCGAATACTTATTAATGGATATTGTAGATAGACCAAACATTTTCCACTGATGTAATGAGCATCTGAGTTCAAGAGCCCTCTCAGCCATGAAACTCCCTGTGTGACAATGGGTTGTTCGCTGACTCTCAGCCTAGCCGATCTCACAAATCTGTTGGAGGGACAAAACAGTAGAGGGAAACACCATAAATTCATTAATTTGGTTATGTTATGGTGTTTCTTGCTAACCTTTCTCCCACCCAAGGAAGAAAAGTTGTGTAACACAAGGTGGGTTACACAGTTAAAAACCATAAGAGATAAGATTTATTAAATACACTCAGTAACCGCATAATTTGAAAAACCATAACATGAACATCAACAGTACATGCCTTTAAAGAAACAACATAAGACAGATCCTTGCTACCAAACTAAACTAAACTGCAATGTCATTAACTGAGATATTGATCATTCTTGAGTAAATAGCTCTGTTTTATAGAGCACTTTTAAAAAGCAGCTGAATAGAAGCTCTCCTAGCCTCAACTGACAAGCTGTTCCACTACATGTGGGCCAACACTGAAAAGAATCTGGAGTGAGCCGTAGCCATTTTCACCCTCGTGCAGGATGGTCTCTTTCGTAGATATAGGTTAGCTGAGCAGGGTAGCAACAGAAGGACAAAATGGGAGAGGCAGTCTTATGGGTATGTAGGTTCCAGGCCATGAAGGAATTTACAGTTAATAACCACCATCTTGAATTGAACCCGAAACTAACTGGCAGCCAGTGGAGAATCTGATACTTGTGTAATGCCAAAATTATGCCCTTGCCTTGATAATAAATGTGCCTCGGCAATTTGAATGCAAGTTTCTAAATTCTCTTCAAGGATAATCCTATGTAGAGAGCATTACAGTAATGTAACATCAAGCTGACAGTGGCATGAATCAGCGTGGCCAGGTCAGCATAGTCAATGTAGGGGATGAACTTTTGGGACAGAAGAAGATGGGGAAAGGCACTTTTCTCCACTGTAATTATTTGATTTTGTAGCCATAAAGCAAGGCCCAGTATAACACCTCCCCCAGACTCCATACTGAATCTCACAGAAGCAGCTAAACTCCAAATATTTGGACAATGTTCAGCAAGACCTCAGCTTTCACAACCAGCATCACTTCTGTCTTGCCAGGATTCAGCTTCAGGTTGTCTAACCATAATCTCCTGACTATGGCTACTAGGGACTGGATCAGGATGGAAACTGCTATATTTGGTGGATTTGATAATGAAATATAGAATGTCACCTTGATCTCCTTAGAGGAAAGGTGAGTATCTGTGAAATGGAATGCTAGAAAGAATTTGAGGGTTTGCCTAACTACAACACCAGTTGTGGACTAAATTCAGATAACCCAGAAAGAACAGAAAAGTGCAGCTGCATATTCCCTGCAGTTTCCTGATGGTCCTCGCACCACTGCCAGAACAATGGGAAAATAAAGGAAGGCAGAGAAGAAGAAATCACAGACAGGGCAGGCAAATAGGTCGATAAGGCTAGCAAACAAGTTTGCAAAGAGCAACAATTTGGATGTCTGCAGTGTATAAACACAGTCAGATGATAAGGCAAACTTAGGTTTAGACTTTTTTTAAAAAAAATTCAGTGTGGTGTAGTGGTTAAGAATGATGGTTTGAGGTGGAGGACTCTAATCTGGAGAACCGGGCTTGATTCTTCACTCCTCCATATGAGCAGCGGACACTAATCTGGTGAACCGGGTTGGTTTCCCCACTCCTACACATGAAGCCAGCTGGGTGACCTTGTCAAATATAAATATTGATGTTTAATATGACCTACCTCCCCAAGATAAAGTTTAATTTTTTTGTTTGATAGATGACAAAGTTTGTTACAATACTCAGTCTCTGAGACTGCCTGGCAGAGCATTTTTACATCTAGTGCTGCATCTTCTATTTCCATAAGCACACAGGATAACTTCTATGAAATTATTTACCAATGGTAAATTGGTAAATTATTAAAATCATATATTTGCAAAAAAATAAAAATAAGGAGAAAAATAACAAAACAATCATATTCTGTTGCCATGATCTGCCAGCGGGTGAACACTTCTTTGTTTCATTTTCCATTCCCTCAATGATCCCTCCGTCTCAAGCAATGTTCTAATTTCTGTTTTTATGTCTTATATGCATTTTAAATTTGTTTTTAACTGCTTTAATGATGTGAGTTTGGGGGTTAATGTTATTGGTTTTAAAATGTGATTTTATCACGTATGTTTTAAATTGTAAGCTGCCTTGGTGGCCCTTATAAGGGCAAAGGCAGGATACAAATTGTGTAAAGAAATAAATAGCTTCTGAATATTTTCTGGAAGTACAGAACAAAGTGAATTGACTGGAGTTTTTTTCATATCTTTCAGGACTATTACTGGCAACGTGTAGCGCTGGCTGGAAGGAGCAGAGGAAATTCTGTGTCTCCACCATGAAAAACTTTGGGATGGGGAAGAAATCACTTGAACAGAAGATATCTGAAGAAGCTGGATATTTATGTTCTGAATTCAAATCACAAGAAGGTGCATTTCATTCTTGGGGACATGGGGAAGGTGTGGGACCTGTTTAGGAAGAAAGGGGTAGACTTGAGAAGAAGATGGGGTGAACAATAGAACAAAATGTGAGGTGATCCTGATAGCAGAGAGGGAACTGAGTGAAACAGCAAAGGAGAGACTATTGTTTAGATTTGATCATTTGAACTTTATATTTTGAGAGGTGACATGCCTGAGATTTCCTTCCATTAATCAGTTTGTGGACTTGGGATTGGCATCATGCAACTTATCCCATCAAACTCAAATGAAAACATTGGTGACTATGAAGTCCCACGTCATCAGACTCCACCCCTGGCACCGGAGTAGCTCTGGAAGGTCGGGCCAGTGGGGCCTCCTCGGACTCAGACCACTCCGAGGGGGAGTCTGAGCTCGCCTCTCCCTTGGAGGAAGCCAGGGTCTTAGCCTGTCAAGCACCCGACAAGCCGCCTCTGGCTCTCTTCTCCTTGGCCTCAGCCCTCACAGCCCTCTTTATACCCTTCCTTCTGGGCTCCACCCCCTCATTCCACCCCAAGTCCCACCCCCGAGTCCAAATAAGGATGGAGATAGGCTTGCTTCAGCCTTCTCTTGTCCTGCGCAGTTGCCGGCTCTTCCTCCCCGGCCCCGCCCTGGACGGGCCCACGCAACTTTCAGCTGGTCAGCGGGCCTTTGAAGGAGCCTCGGCAAGGCACCAGTCACTAGCTGGCTTGTTTCGGGCACTCGTGGAGCTCCCTTGATGCGGGCACCTGTGCAGCCCATCTCCTGGGCCCCTCCTCCTTTGGTGTCTGAAGGTCCTGTGGTCGAAAGGCAGTGTGTGGATGGCAGTTCTCAGTCCTCCGCGTCTTTGTCATCTGTTCCCCGCTCCCTCCCAGACATGCAGGTAAGGGCACTGGTGGGGCCTGGAGGCCCGTCACTGTGGTGCAGTCGCCCCATCTCCCTCCCAGCCTCCATTGTCCTGGTCCTCCCCACTCCGTTAGGAGTGGAGGTGGGCTCCTGCTGTGGAGTAAAAAGGCCCGAGACATCCTTGGGGGTCACGGTCTCAGGACAGTGACATATCTAATGTAATATGTCCATTCTTGTCCTGCTTGAGGCTGAGGCCTTAATTCCTGAAGGCAACAATCAAGCTACTGCAACTGGAGCCAAGAGTGTAGAGCGAATGTTAGTCCTGTTGGGATATTTGGTTAATATAGCAGTGTTTGCCCAGTCATAAGAGAATGATATTGCATGCAGTAAAATAAATCTCCCCAGAAATATATTGTAAACATAAAACTTACATTTATTCAAGGTGATGGGGGCATAGAGGAGAGGAAGAGAGGAGAAAGACCTACTCCCATGATAAGAACTCAGGAAAAAATAAACCCAAATGGCAAAAATAAACCCTAAAACACAAAACTGTCTTAAAAATCCAGTCCCAAGAAATAGCAAAGAACAAAGATGTAAGAACCCACCCAAACAAAAGATAAGTTATTGTAAATAAACTGCAAAGTAAAATGGGTTTACCTTACTCTGCCCCAACTCCGAGATGGTAGAGCATTTGCTTGCCATGCTGAAGGTCCCGGGTTCAATCCCTACCATCTCTAGTTAAAAGGGTCAGGTAGTAGGTGACTTGAATAACCTCACCTGGAGTCCCTGGAGAGCAGCTACCAGTCATAGAATCAGAGAATCATACAGTTGGAAGGGACCACCAGGGTCATCAAGTCCAACCTCCTGCACAATGCAGGAAATTCACAACTGCCTCCCCCCCACACCTAGTGACCAGAAGATGGCCAACATGCCCTCCCTCTCACCATCTGCATAAGGTCACAGAATCAGCATTGCTGACAGATGGCCATCTAACCTCTTCTTAAAAACCTCTAGGGAAGGAGAGCTTACCACCTCCCGAGGAAGCCTGTTCCACTGAGGAACCGCTCTAACTGTTGGAAACTCTTTTGATTTAATTTCAACCCTTTGGTTCTGGTCTGACCTTCTTGGGCAACAGAAAACAACTCGGCACCATCCTCAATATGGCAGCCCCTCAAGTGCTTGAACATGGTTATCATACTCCTCTCAGTCTTCTCCTCTTCAGGCTAAACATACCCAGCTCCTTCAACCTTTCCTCATAGGACTTGGTCTCCAGACCCCTCACCATCTTTGTTGCCCTCCTATGGACACGTTCCAGCTTGTCTACATCTTTCTTAAATTGTGGTGCCCAAAACTGAACACAGTACTCTAGGTGAGGTGTAACCAGAGCGGAGTAAAGTGATACCATCACTTCACGTGATCTGGACACTATAATTCTGTTGATGCAGCCCAAGACTGCATTTGCCTTTTTAGCTACCACATCACACTGCTGACTCATGTTCAGTGTTTGGTCTACTAAGACCCCAAGATCCTTTTCACACACACTACAGCTCAAACAAGTCTCACCCATCCTATAATTAGGCATTTGATTTTTCCTACCTAAATGCAGAACTTTACATTTGTCTTTGTTGAAGTGCATTTTATTAGTTCTAGCCCACTTCTCCAGCCTGTCAAGATCATCCTGCATCTTGGCTCTGTCTTCTACTGTATTTGCTACCCCTCCCAATTTAGGATCATCTGCAAATTCAATAAGCATCCCTTCCATTCCTTCATCCAAATCATTTATAAAGATGTTGAACAACACAGGGCCCAGCACAGATCCCTGAGGAACTCCACTAGTCACTTCTCTCCAAGTGGACGAGGAACCATTAACTAGCACTCTTCAGGTACGATCTGTCAACCAGTTGCAGATCCACCTAACAATAGGATCTAAACCACATTTTCCCAATTTGTCAACTAGAATACTATGTGGAACCTTATCAAAAGCCTTACTGAAATCTAGATAAACTATGTCTACAGCATTCCCCTGATCCAGCAAGGTAGTAACTTTCTCAAAAAAGGAGAAAAGATTAGTCTGACATGACTTATTCTTGAGCACCCCATGCTGGCTCTTAGTGATCAGATCCATCCTTTCTAAATGCTCAAGGACGGACTGTTTGATGATTTGTTCGAACACTTTTCCTGCTATAGAAGTCAAGCTGATGGGTCGGTAGTTACCCGGATCCTCCTTTTTCCCCTTCTTGAAGATGGGGACAACATTTGCCCGCCTCCAATCTTCTGGTACCTCACCTGTTTGCCAAGACTTTTCAAAAATAATGGACAGAGGTTCCAAAATTACATCTGCAAGTTCTTTGAGTACCCTTGGGTGCAATACATCTGGCCCAGAGGATTTTGTTTCATTTAAAGAAACCAGGTGTTTGTGTACTACCCCAATGCCAATTCTAGGCTGCAAATCCCTTCCCTCATCACATGTTCTGTTTATGCCATGTTGAGCACCACTTCCCTCACGAGAAAAGACTGAGGAAAAGTAGGAATTGAGGAGTTCTGCCCTCTCTTCATCTCCTGTTACAATTTCACTTTCCGGTCCACGCAATGGGCTTATCTTGTCCTTGTTCTTACTTCTACTCTGTACATAGGAAAAGAACCCTTTTTGTTGCGATTAGCATCTCTCGCTAGCCTAAGTTCATACTGAAATTTAGCTTTCCTAACACTCTCCCCACAAGCACTAGTTATTTGTTTACATTCCTCTTTGGTTATAAGGCCCTCCTTCCACTTCCTAAATGAGTCTTTTTTATTTCTCAACTCTTTGTGTGTGTTAAGTGCCGTCAAGTCGCTTCTGACTCATGGTGACCCTATGAATGAAAGTCCTCCAAAATGTCCTATATTTGACAGCTCTGCTCAGATCTTGCAAATTGAAGGCTGTGGCTTCCTTTATTTAGTCAATCCATCTCTTGTTGGGTCTTCCTCTTTTCCTGCTGCCCTCAACTTTTCCTAGAATGACTGTCTTTTCTAGTGACTCTTGTCGTCTCATGATGTGACCAAAATACGATAACCTCAGTTTAGTCATTTTAGCTTCTAGGGTCAGTTCAGGCTTGATTTGAGCTATAACCCACTGATTTGTTTTTTTGGCAGTCCACGGAATCCGTAACACTCTCCTCCAACACCACATTTCAAAGGAATCTATTTTCTTCCTATCAGCTTTCTTCACTGTCCAGCTTTCACACCCATACATAGTAATAGGGAATACGATGGCATGAATTAATCTAGTCTTGGTGGCCAGTGACACATCCTTA
Organism: Euleptes europaea; assembly: GCF_029931775.1. Taxonomy (NCBI): domain Eukaryota; kingdom Metazoa; phylum Chordata; class Lepidosauria; order Squamata; family Sphaerodactylidae; genus Euleptes; species Euleptes europaea. Next base: position 88,199,072 of record NC_079314.1, on the reverse strand, counting down.
CACTTCAAAATCTTTTCTAGCTCCTTCATGGCTGCCCTTCCCAGTCTCAATCTCCTTCTGATTTCTTGGCTGCAGTCTCCCTTTTGGTTGATGGTGGAGCCAAGGAATAGAAAGTCTTGAACGATTTCCATTTCCTCATTGTCAACCTTAAAGTTGTGTAATTCTCCTGTAGTCATTACTTTTGTTTTCTTGATGTTCTGTAGTCCTGCTTTGGCACTTTATCTTTTAACTTTCAGCAGTAGTCGTTTCAAATCTTCACTATTTTCTACCAATAATGTAGTGTCATCGGCATATCTCAAATTATTGATGTTCCTCCCTCCAATTTTCACTCCACCTTCATCTAAATCGAATCCAGTTTTCCTAATTATATGTTCTGCATATAGATTGAAGAGATAGGGAGATAAAATACATCCTTGTCTGACACCTTTGCCAATTGGAAACCATTGCGTTTCTCCATATTCTGTTCTAACTGTGGCCTCTTGGCCAGAGTACAGGTTGCACATCAAAACGATCAGATGTAGAGGCACACCCATTTCCTTTAAAACCAGCCATCGCTTTTCATGATCCACACAGTCAAAAGCTTTGCTGTAATCTATGAAACACAAGCTGATTTTCTTCTGAAATTCTCTCGCATGCTCCAGTAACCAGCGTATATTTGCAATATGATCGCTAGTGCCTCTTCCTTTCCTGAAACCAGCTTGAACATCAGGCATTTCTCATTCCATATATGGTAACAGCCTTTGCTGTAAGATATTGAGCATCACTTTACTTGCATGAGAATTAATGCGATGGTCCGATAGTTGCTGCAATCTTTGATGTCTCCTTTCTTGGGAATTGGAATGTAAATGGATCGTTTCCAGTCTGAGGGCCATTGTTTTGTTTTCCATAGCTGTTTATGGAGCCACCCTGGCCTTTTTAGGCTCCTCCCATTTTTCTTTCTCATAGGAATGGTTTGGGATTGCGCCTTCAGTATTTCATTTTTAAGAAATGCCCACCCTACTTGAACTCCCTTCTCCTTAAGTATTTCCGACCATGGGATTCTACCTAGCATAAGGTTAAGTTTGTTAAAATTTGCTCTTTAAAGTCCAACCTATATGTCTGACTACGTACAGGTTTTCCTTTCCCCAAGATTGTAAATTCCAAGAGTACGTGGTCACTGCTACCCAGGGTGCCTACTACTTTAACCTCATCGACCAGTTCTTCCCTGTTGATGAGAATCAAGTCTAAGATAGCAGACCCCCTTGTTTCCCTGTCCACCTTCTGGAATAGGAAGTTGTCAGCAAGACAAGTCAGGAATTTATTGGATTCTGCATTTTTAGCAGCGTTGGACTTCCAACAGATATCCCGGTAATTAAAATCTCCCATGACCACCATGCCCCTTCTCTTTGAGAACTTTGTGATCTGGTCTAGGAGCGTCCCATCCAAGTCCTCTGCCTGGTTTGGCGGTTGATAGCAGACCCCCACCAGAATATCACAATTATTTCTTATTCTTTTTATGTTTACCCATAGAGTCTCGACTGCACTACCATGCTCAGATTCATGTACTTCTTCACAAGTGTACACATCTTTGACATACAGTGCTACTCCTCCCCCTTCCTTATCTGTCTACCCCTTTTAAACAAGTTGTACCCCTCAATCTTAATATTCCAATCATGAGTGACATCCCACCAAGTTTCAGAAATGCCTATTAGGTCAAAATCCCCTTCCTGTATTAGGGCTTTGAGTTCTTCCTGCTTGTTTCCCATACTCTGTGCATTAGTGTACAGACATCAGAATCCATGGTTTATGTGCCCTGTGGTTTTCGTTTCTGTACTTACCTGTGAGTTTATGTTTCCTTGCATACATGCCACTCCCTTCAAATCTTTATTGTTCTCGTCTCCAGGTATTTTCAGCATACAAGGCTTTAAGTTGTTGTCTCGCTCCCCCATAAGATTTAGTTTAAAGCCCTCCTGAAAAGGTTTGCAAGGCTCTCACCAAACACATTTTTTCCTACCTTCGTGGAAAACGATCCCCCGACAGAGGAGCTTCTTCTCGTAAAATCCAAACCTTTCTTGACAACACCACCTACGCAGCCAGTCAAAAAAGGCAAATAAGCCTAATTATTTAAAAATAAACCAATTACCTCAAACAATTCAATGTTTTCTTCTCCAGGCAGCAGGCAGGGAGCAGGAACCCAACACAGGCAGGCAATAATTCAAGGGATGCAGCAGTCGAAGCACCAGAAACTCAGAGGGAGGAGCAGCAGCTAAAGCCAAGCTTTGTACACTGAACTCTCTCAAACCTCTGTCTGGAATGGGCTCTGCTGGAACAAGACCTCCTTTTTGGGATCTTTGGCCATTCACAGAAACATTTGAAACAAATCCTGGCAACAAACATCTTCTGTGATTGGCCAGAGAGCAGTGCTGCCCCTAACCTGAAATCCTATTGGCCACTCTAACTTTCTGCCCCCACTTTCACCCGCCACTCGCTATAAATTGTTGCAATTAAGGTTGCCAACCTCCAGATACCAGCTGGAGATCTCCTGCTGTTCCAACTGATCTGCAGCCGATAGAGATCAGTTCACCTGGAGAAAATGGCTGCTTTGGCCCTTGGACTCTATGGCATTGAAGTCCCTCCCCAAACCCCAATCTCCTCAGGCTCCGCCCCAAAAACCTCCCGACAGTGGCAAAGAGGGACCAGACAATCCAGTTGCAATCCAGATTAGGACTGCAGCAATTTAGAAAAAATTTAATGCAAAATGCATTGCGGCTATTGACCAGATAGGAAAGCTCCAGCGAGCACTCTAATTTGTCCCTTCAAGATGCTCTCCCCCTCCCTCCTGATGCCCTGGAACCCAGCCAAGGGTCAGGAAAAGAGCAACAGGGGATTGCTCCTTCCTAAGCAATCCACCTTAGCCAGCCCAGCAGAAGCCACCTGGAAGCCCAACAGAGCACCAGCCAAGGTAAGTTTAACTGGGGTTTTTAATTATTATTTAGAACCCAATCGCCAGCCTCACAAATGGGTTTTAATTTTAGGGGGGATATTCGACTTTTCGGCTATTCGACTTCATCCAGATAGCCAGGTTTTTTTCCAGCTGAAAATAAACCTGAAAAAAACGTTTATTTTTGGTTCGATATATCTGGATGCACAGCCCTAACTGAGTGTGTACCCTAGGACATTTCTAGTGTACCCAAGGACATTTCTTGGATCTATACAGAGCAAGGCAGGATATACATAATTTAAATAAATATTTCCCAGAATCTGCAACAGTGCTCAGGTGTTCTGTGATGGACAAGTTAATGTGGGAAGTGTTCTCAGAAGGTTAAAAAAAAAAAAAAGCTTGATAATCACAGTTCTAGGCACTTGGTCACCTTATTTTCAAGCCCCAGACTGCTGAGATGTAGTAATTTTGCTAGGGTTTGGAAAGTGTATACTATGGGCCAATGGAGCACAGACTGCCAGACTCGGCTTTAGCTGGGTGAGAGCTGATTTTAGTAATGCAAAAAGATGCAGGTGTATGTGAAGCATGCAACAGCCCCATGCAATCAGCATGAGAGGTGCAGAGTGGGAGGAACATTTCTGTTTTCCTGTCTGCAGGTGAAAAGTTGAGCATGGCCAGAGGTGCAAGCCAAATGGCAAAAGCCAAAGGGCTCTTGGCCCTTGGCTGTTAGCTGATGGGTTGTGCCCTGGGGCTTTGAATGAAGATTCAAGACCAACTCTGAGATATAGTTCGTTATTTTCTGTTTGTTTTATTTAAATTGTTTAAATTATTTAAATTTTATTTAAATTGTGTGGGGGTTTTCCTTTTGTATTTTTATTGTATTTTATTGTAAAATTCTCTGGATTCCTTCAGGGAGAAAAATGGCAAATAAACATACTAAGTAAGCCCCACACATATACTTGCATGCTTATACACAGCCAAAGGCCACATGTCATCCCATCACACAGAACATATATGATGACTCATATCTAAACTTTTTGTTGTTGCATCATGCAGGCTGTCCCTTTAACCCAAGTGAACTTATGAACAATGCAGTCGGCAATATTGTCTGCATCCTAACATTTGGTGACCGCTTTGACTACAATGATGTGACCTTCCTAAAGCTAATGCATTTGACTGAGGATATTATGAAGACACTGACCAGATGCATGCCTCAGGTACCTTCACAAATCAGTAAAGAACAAGGGAGACTGCCAATGGAAGGCCAAACTTGGATGTTGTGAAAGGGGGAGCAAAAAGCACCCTTTCCCTTGTTGCCGATAATGTCCATTTGACCTTTATTCAAAGTCATTCTTATTGAGATAGCTAGGCAAAATAATTTCTTGATTAACAGTATTCTGCTGCTAGGGAAAGCAGCAACAACCAGAGCAGAGAGCCATTCCAAAACATTGTGACATGCTCTGTCACACAAATGAACCAGAATACCTTTCATCTTGAAAGCATAATATTTTACATTTACTGAGACCTTCAGTAATATATTTATTCATGCATTTTATACATACACACATGCATGAATAAAGAAATTAAGGAATCAAAATTAAGGAATATATATATATAATTTTATTTTGAAATTTAACCACTGTTCCCCCACTTTAAAACGATCAAAAAAATATAAATTACATGTAACATACACAGAACTCAAAATCTGACACCTCATTTTACATGATGGACAATGGCTGCAATCCTGAAGGGGGGGCTGAAAGTCATCAGAAGCCAGTGTAGCAGCCACCTTATTACAGAATAAAGTAGCACCTATGTTGGCGAGGAACAAATATGCCCGTGCCCAGAAGCCATGACGCTTCACGGGGCCCGCCACTGGCGCTACAATGGCAGCAGCAAAATCCTGGAAGCAGGAGCCCACACTGGTGGGGGGTGGGCGCTTTCCCTGGGATGTTCCTGGGAATGGAGCTGCCGTTAGGCAGATTCCTAACCCATTTGGACCTGGGAATGCCCCCTCAAGCTGTGCCATGTCTATGCCACCTTTTTGGGTACCGTAACCTGGCTCTTTCAATGGGAGCTCTGTCCTAATTTAAGTGCCTTTTATTTTATTTTCGGCAGCCAGACAGCCTCTGTGGAGGCAGCGTGGCTGCGCTGTTCCCGGCTACTGCCTAACTGTCCCCCTTCAGGAATGGGCTATATGTCCCATTATTTTAAAAATCAAAATCTACGCCTATGTTCTCATATTCTCAGGATATCAAGACTGTCAGTGTAAAGTAGTAACTGCCACTGACTAACACAATTTTCCAAACTGGGTAGAGAGGAGTTAATTTATTTGTCAAAATTATTCTTTTTTTAAAAAAATATGGGGGCTTAAATTGTCTCAGCACATATCCTGGACAGCTTCACCAGCCAGAATTTATCAAGTTATCATATCTGGAAGATGTTAAGAATTTCCATGCACCCAACATATATACATAAAACACAGTTATCGGTACATAATAATGTAGTATATCATCCATGTGGTGGGTTGTATTTGTAAATCTATACCTATGAAAAACAAAGCAAATGTCCAGTGGCAGAATTTTCAGAGCAGGTTAAGAGCTTGGGGATCATGGATTTGAAAAGGAGGTGGTGCAGTGGCCAAGAGTGCCTTCTTTAGCTGCATCTGGTTTGCCAACTATCTCTTTTTTAGACTCAGTCCATCGGTCCATGCTCATTCATGCCTCTATAACCTCACAGTTCAATTAACATAACACACTGTACATTGGGCTTCCCTTGAAAAAAAAACCAGAAACTGCCAATAATGTGGTAGTCTGACTATTGTCAGGGACTTGCCGACAGGAGCATCTGTTGGCCATTTGAAACAACTACATTAGCTGCCAGTTCATTTCTAAGTTCAGTTCAAGGTGAAGCTTATGACCGTAAAAGCCTTTCACAGCATGAGGCCCACATAAATGAATGACCATCTTCTTCCATATGTTCTTGTGAATCATCTACAGTCTTCCCGTTGTCCCTGGCTGGCTGTCCCCACAGAGTGAAAGGTGTCCCTTCCTTATTGGAGATCTTTAGGAGATGCTGCAAGCTTATTTGTTTGCAAGGGCTTTTGATAAGCTATGAGTCACAGGCATCTTTTTGGGGGGAGGGAGTTATTTGGAGTTTATTTTTTTATTTTGGTTTTAATCTGTAATGCTTTAATTATTACTGTAAACTGCCTTGACACAAGAGGAAAGATTATATATTTTTATTTATTTATTTATTTATTTATTTATTTGAAGACTATCAACATTTACTCCAGCATGAGCTTTCATGAGTCAGGGCTTACTTCTTCAGATGCAATGGAAATAGGGTTGCCAGGTGCCCCCAGCCATCGGCAGGGGGTGGGTGAGTGGGTAAGATTGTAAGATCCAGATTGGGAAACTCCTGGAGATTTGGGAGTGGAGCCTAAGAAAGACAGGGACCTCAATGGGGTACAATGCCATAGAGTCCACCCTCCAAAGCATCTGTTTTCTTCAGGGGACTGATCTCTGTAGTCTGGAGATGTTGTCTGGAATTACAGCTACTCTGGGGGTGGGGGGTGTCCCCAGGCCCCACCTGGAGGCTGGCATCCCTAAATGGAAAGAAAGAAGAACATTCCCTCATACTGATTCTGAAAATTACAGAAGAGAAGGGGGGAAAGGAGGAAGAGTTGAACAGGTATCATAAGCCTGGTATCATAATCAGGTGTGTTTCTCTATGTCAGGGACTTCACCAGCTTAGTTGTTATCCACAATGGATGATGAGAGAGAGATCATAGTGACAGTACAATAAACCATTTCTGAGGGATGTGCAATGTACCTTGTATACTTCCCTGTTAAAGTTTTACACAAATTCATGGACCTGTGCAAACATTAAAGAGCTGGCAGCATTGTAAACTGAGAGAAACAAAGATCTCAGTTTTCTTATTTATTCTCCAAAGATATTGATAGTTTTGAAGTATTTAAACATCTTTTTAGTGTTATACAAGAGTGGTGTGTGCTTGGGATAAGGGAGGCCTTTCTAATTTGTTTTTCTTAGCTGAGTTAAAGTATTCTGTGCTGGGCTCTGTGTTGTTCAACATCTTTATAAATGATTTGGATGAAGGAATAGAGGGGATGCTTATTAAATTTGCAGATGATAATAAATTGGGAGGGGTAGCAAATGCGGTAGAAGACAGAGCCAAGATGCAGAATGATCTTGACAGGCTGGAGAAGTGGGCTAAAACCAATAAAATGCATTTCAACAAAGACAAATGTAAAGTTCTGCATTTAGGTAGGAAAAATCAAATGCATAATTATAGGATGGGGGAGACTTGTCTGAGTAGTGTGTGTAAAAAGGATCTTGGGTTTAGTAGACCAAACACTGAACATGAGTCAGCAGTGTGATGCGGTGGATAAAAAGGCAAATGCAGTCTTGGGCTGCATCAACAGAAGTATAGTGTCCAGCTCACGTGAAGTGATGGTATCGCTTTACTCCACTCTGGTTAGACCTCACCTAGAGTACTGTGTTCAGTTTTTGGCACCACAATTTAAGAAAGTTGTAGACAAGCTGGAACATGTCCATAGGAGGGCAACAAAGATGGTGAGGGGTCTGGAGACCAAGTCCTATGAGGAAAGGTTGAAGGAGCTGGGTATGTTTAGCCTGAAGAGGAGAAGACTGAGAGGGGATATGATAACTATGTTCAAGTACTTGAGGGGCTGTCATATAGAGGAGGGTGCCGAGTTGTTTTCTGTTGCCCAAGAAGGTCAGACCAGAACCAATGGGTTGACATTAAATCAAAAGAGTTTCCGTCTAGACATTAGGAAGAATTTTCTAACTGTTAGAGCAGTTGCTCAGTGGAACAGGCTTCCGCGGGAGGTGGTAAGCTCTCCTTCCCTGGAGGTTTTTAAGAAGAGGTTAGATGGCCACCTGTCAACAATGCTGATTCTGTGACCTTAGGCAGATGATGAGAGGGAGGGCATCTTGGCCATCTTCTGGTCACTAGGGGTGTGGGGGTGGGGAGGTAGTTGTGAATTTCCTGCATTGTGCAGGGGGTTGGACTTGATGGCCCTGGTGGTCCCTTCCAACTCTATGATTGTATTCTATGATTCTATTCCATGACATATTTAACAGCTTCAGTCCTCAGATTACCAACTGAGAGGAGTGACAGGGAAATAAGGATGAAGTTGGGGCAAAGGGTATCTGAAAAAGAAACATTCCATAACAGCACACTTTCATTTTCAGTGAATAACTAATAAATATCTGTCTTCTTTTATTGCTGCTATAACAGATTCTTTCTAAAGTATCTTGGTTGTCCTTTGTTCCTGGACCTCACCAGAAGATAAGGAAACTCTATAATAATATTAGTGCCCTAATAAAAGAAATTGTGAATGAACATAAAAAAACAAGGGATCCCACACTTGCAAGAGATTTGATTGACGCATTTCTGGAGGAGATGGAAAAGGTAAGAAGAAATTTATACATAGATCCTGCCTTATTGTTTATAATTTGGTTCTCAGCTAGTTTGTAACAGAAGACCTTCTACCACCAAACCTAAGACTCTGGAGGGCCTTAGTGTATCCCTTACAAGGCTATCATTACCAAATGTTGGGCTCCCACCAGCTACCATCCAAAACAGAATTCAGGGTGAAGTTGGAGTTTGGTATTTATGTCAGATTTTCAAAATGATATATAAGAATCTTTAGGAGGCAATGGAAGATTCAGGCATGTTCATGTTTGTCAGACCAACAGTTAGCAGTAAAGAAAATCCAGCCATTATATCCACTGAGCAGAGGAAAACAGTTTCCCATATCACATTAACATAGGAACACATGAAGCTGCCTTATACTGAATCAGATAATTGGTCCATCATAGTCAATACGGTCTACTCATACTGGTAGCTGCTTGCCAGTTTTCAGACAGAGATCTTTTGCATCACCTAGAACCTGATCGTTTTAACTGAAGATGCCAGGGATTGAACCCAGGACCTTTACTGCCCATTCCTGAGCTGGCGGCGTATGGAGACGGCGGGGAAGAGACACAGTGGCGCCTCTTCCTAAGCCGATTCCCGAACACCGTTAAACCCAAAAAAGCCGTCTCGTGGCTTGCTTTTTTTTTGTTTAACCGGGGCCTTTTGCCCCATAGGGAACAGCAAGGCTGCTCCTGCTAAAAAATGGCACAGCACCGCCATTCCCAGCGCCGGCGTACCGGGCTGAACCAGAATAGGAAGCCGCCTAACTGGCTGCTACTCCCCCTGGCCCACCCCCAGAATGCCCCCCTGCAGAGGTTTGGCCTCTCTGCACCGTGGCCTGTGTCACAGAGAGGCCATGCCGGCAGAGGGGCAAGGCGTGGTCCCACGGTGCTTGGCCGCCGGTGGGACTGGCCTCGCCGCCAGTGTAAGTGCGTGTAATCACGTGATTACACGCACTTACGGTAGCGGTGAGGTTACGCCTCCTCCTAAGGAGTTTACCCCCCCCCCAGGAATGCACTGACATACCAAACAGATGCTCTGCCACTGAGCAACTGCCGCTCCCCAATTGTCTCTTGTTAAAGCCACCAATAGTAGTAGTATTTATTGAATCATGTATGTGCAGAGGCATACGTGGCCTACAAAACAGCAATAAAGGTCATTTATCAGTGTACAAAGATCTCTCGGTTCTTTTATCTTGTAACTCTCAATATACCAAGTATTTCCCTGCCTCTAACCAATGGAAGTCAGTGTTATCATGTTGCAGTACAGAAATATTGAGTATGATGTTTTCAGAACACATGGTAAATTCTGTTAGAAGTGGAGCTGATGTAGCTTCCCTTTGAGTGGCAGCCATGTGTCCTGTGAACCATCTAATTCTATGTTACATCTAGGGGCACTGAGCACCAATGGCTTTATCCGTCTTTTTTTTTAATGCATGTTTTACAAGATACTGTTAGCAATCTCAGTCATAGCTCATTTATATACATTTCGCTCACAAGCATGATGTAGTATCGTCTTTCCACATAAATTGCCAACGTTTCATTTCCTTCAGGTGAAAGGGAATCCAGAGAGCAGTTTTAATGAGCAAAATCTTATCAAACTTATTTTTGACCTGTTTATGGCTGGCACTGAAACAACTTCTTCTACCATTCTCTGGGGGCTACTGAATTTAGTCCTTCACCCTGAGGTCCAAAGTAAGTAATGGGGTGGGGGTGGGGTGGAGGATTCCTTACAGGTTATGCATTATAAAGGATTTTTCCAATTTTCTGAAAATATACTTTGATATTTTAAATTTGAATCTATTTCTATTCCACCCCCCTTTCCAGTAGGCAAGTTTCACAGTATAATTAACAGTAACTCATTTGATGGCCATTATAGCTATAAAATCTACCATTCTGAGCTTTGTAGGAAAGGTAGTATAAATCAGCAACATTTTCATAATAAATCAATTAATATTTCCAGAAAAGGTCCAGGAAGAAATTGAGGAAGTGCTTGGCAGGGACAGACCACCCATGATGGAGGACCAGACAAATCTGCCTTATACTAATGCTGTGATCCACGAAATCCAGCGGTGTGCTGATATTGTACCTGTTGTACTTCCTTATGTAATACACCAAGATGTTCAAATTGACAAGTTTGTCATCCCTAAGGTACAACCTGTTGATAAGATACTTTTCAGAAAGGAAATCAAAGTTGCCAAATCACTGCTCGGTGAATCAGATAAACGATCTGGTAAAAGAGTAGAACAAATAGATTTAAAAGGACCACTCTAAGGGTTGCCAAGTCTGGGTTGGGAAATATCTGGAGATTTTAGTAGTGGAGGCTGGGGTTTGGGGGAGCAGAGAGGGGGTATAATGCCATTGAGTCCATCTTCCAAAGTAGCCATTTTCTCTTGAAGATCTCCATCCACCACCTGGAGGTTGGCAGCCCTACGAATCACTCCCTACTTAGGCAAATGTCCCTCAGGCCCTCAGGCGAATGACTGAAATGCAGCCTGACTGAAAGGATGGGACAGAAGTAATTCCTTTGCTCCCCAAACGCTTGTAAGCAGAGTTTGGAGACTTTGTTTGGGTAGTGTGCCACCACCTCCTTCTTGTTTCTGACCCCCCCCCCCTTCGCTGCCAGAAGGTATAGTGACCAAGGAGTTCATTTTTGTAGCATAGTGTGTGATCAAGACCATGGGTAGGAATCAAAGCAATATGTTTCAACTAAAAAAAAAAATTATTACTCCAATCAACAACTATGGAGTAAATACAGATCTAGAACTAGAAAAGAAACAAAGAAAGGTTGCTAATCTATTTGAGACAAATCCTAACCATCTGCCACCCACTCCTTACCAGGAGGTTGCAAATGGATACATGCACAAAGTGGATGGTGGACCATCTGCATAGCTTTACACGCAGCCACACATGGTCTCGCACACACTGAAGAGACAGCTACTTTTCATCAGCTACATGCCGATTTACAGGCATACCTCATTTTATGGTGCTGTGCTTTATTGCACTGTGCAGATATTGCGTTTTCGAGCAAGTCTATCGGCGCCATTTTTCCAACAGCATGTGCTCATTTTGTGTCTCTGTGTCACATTTTGGTAACGCTTGCAATATTTCAAACATTTTCATTATTATTACAGTACATTGTTTTTAGAAATAAGGCTATTACACATTTAATAGACTACGGTATAGTGCAAACATAACTTTTATATGCACTGGGAAACAAACAAAAAATTGTGTGAACTCCCAGTAATATCCCAATATCTCTGAGGTATGCTTGTATGTCAAAAAAGTCTTAACCAGTCTGGGCCTAAGGTTCTGAAGCCTGTCACACCTACTTGGCCAATATCTTGGCGAATAGAAAGGTCTTAACATATCAAAGAGATGCCATGTTTTCACTCCTGGCTATAAAGTCAAGCCTATCTAACCAAATGGGCCTTTTCCCAGCCTGGGCAACTCCTCAGAAGTGGTCAAACATCATAACTGCCATGCCCCAGTTACCCCATCTGCCACTCATGTGTAGGGTTGCCAGCTCCAGGTTGGGAAATACCTGGAGGTTTTGTGGGCAGAGCCTGAGGAGGGTGGGGTTTGGGGAGGGGAGAGGACGGACTTCAATGCCATAGAGTCCAATTGCCAAAGTGGCTATTTTCTCCAGATGAACTGATCTCTATCAGCTGGAGATCAACTGTAATAGCAGGAGATCTCCAGCCACCACCTGGAGGTTTGCAACCCTACTCATGCACCACATCCTTGTTCATAACTTTGCAAAGCACCACAGCAGAACATTCTAACCTGTTTGTTTCCATACCATGTTAGGAGACTGTAATCCTCAATCACTTGTCTTCTTTGCTGAAAGATGAAACCATGTGGGAGAAGCCTCACCAGTTTTACCCTGAGCACTTCCTAGATGCCAATGGGCAGTTTGTCAAGAGAGAGGCCTTCCTCCCTTTCTCTACAGGTAAACAATGGGGACAATATATTGCAAAAGGTAAAAAGTGATTGCATCTTTTCCTACATCTTCCCCTAATGAGGTGATCACTAAAGTAACCTTTTCATGATCAATTGTTTTATGAAGAGACAGAGTTATGTAATGTTATAAGAGTGCTGGTAAGAAGAAGAACTTCTATGTTTCCTCCAGCAAAATGTCTGGTGGTGGTATAGGCAAACAAGCAATTAAATAGATGTCATTTTTGGGGTTCCAAGCCTGTACTCCATTTTAAAAATAAAAAAGAGTTATCTAACTGACCTAGATGGTTTCCTGCTCATCCTTTTGTAGTTAATAACATTGTCAAGGGAGTATGATCCATGCACAGATTGACTGCATGGCCCCACAGGTAAGTTCTCACTTTTCTGTAGCCCAGTCACAAGCAAGTGCAAATACATCCCTCCTCTCTATGTCAACCTCATAGGTGCATACTTAATAATGTGTATTTTTAAGTTGTATTTTGTATTTGTGTTTTCATTTATTTGAAATTGTTGCTAGTCACTTATGATCTTTTTGTGTCTTTGCAGCTTTTGCTGCTTTATTAGCTGCCTTATTTTAGGAGATTCAGTGGTCTAAGTTTTGAGGAGTGACTTTACATTTTGGTTTTATGTATTTAATGTATTTTATTTTTATTCTATGTGTTTTAGCTATGTTTGTAAACTGACCTGAGCTCCATAAGGAAGAAGGCGGCTAATATTTTAAATAAATAAATTAGGCAGAATATAAATATTTTTATACTCTGGGCAGGAGGCCACAGTTAGAACAGAATATGGAGAAACGGAAGTGGTTTCCATTTGGCAAAGGTGTTCGACAAGGATGTATTTTATCTCCCTATCTCTTCAATCTCTGTGCAGAACATATAATTATGAAAGCTGGATTAGATTTAGATGAAGGTGGAGTGAAAATTGGAGGGAGGAACATTAACAACTTGAGATATGTCGATGATACTACATTACTGGCAGAAAATGGTGAAGACTTGAAACGACTACTGCTGAAAGTTAAAAGAGAAAGTGCCACAGCCGGACTACAGCTGAATATCAAAAAGACAAAAGTAATGACTACAGGAAAATTACACAACTTTAAGGTTGACAATGAGGAAACTGAAATTATTGAAGACTTTCTATTCTTTGGCTCCATCATCAACTAAAAGGGAGACTGCAGCCAAGAAATCAGAATCATAGAATCATAGAATCATAGAGTTGGAAGGGACCACCAGGGCCATCAAGTCCAACCCCCTGCATAATGCAGGAAATTCACAACTACCTCCCCCCTCCACACCCCTAGTGACCAGAAGATGGCCAAGATGCCCTCCCTCTCATCATCTGCCTAAGGTCACAGAATCAGCATTGCTGACAGATGGCTATCTAACCTCTTCTTAAAAACCTCCAGGGAAGGAGAGCTTACCACCTCCCGAGGAAGCCTGTTCCACTGAGGAACCACTCTGACCATTAGAAAATTCTTCCTAATGTCTAGACGGAAACTCTTTTGATTTAATTTCAACCCGTTGGTTCTTGTCCGACCTTCTTGAGCAACAGAGAACAACTCGGCACCCTCCTCGATATGACAGCCCTTCAAGTACTTGAACATGATTATCATAACCCCTCTCAGTCTTCTCCTCTTCAGGCTAAACATACCCAGCTCCTTCAACCTTTCCTCATAGGACTTGGTCTCCAGACCCCTCACCATCTTTGTTGCCCTCCTCTGGACACGTTCTAGCTTGTCTACATCTTTCTTAAATTGTGGTGCCCAAAACTGAACACAGTACTCTAGTTGAGGTCTAACCAGAGCAGAGTAAAGCGATACCATCACTTTGCGTGATCTAGACACTATACTCCTGTTGATGCAGCCCAAGACTGTGTTTGCCTTTTTAGTTACAGCATCACACTGCTGACTCATGTTCAGTGTTTGGTCTACTAAGACCCCAAGATCCTTTTCACACACACTTCTGCTCAAACAAGTCTCCCCCATCCTATAATTATGCATTTGATTTTTCCTACCTTAGTCGGAACTTTACATTTTTCTTTGTTGAAGTGCATTTTATTAGTTCTAGCCCATTTCTCCAGCCTGTCAAGATCATCCTGCATCTTGGCTCTGTCTTCTACTGTATTTGCTACCCCTCCCAATTTAGTATCATCTGCAAATTTAATAAGCATCCCCTCTATTCCTTCATCCAAATCATTTATAAAGATGTTGAACAACACAGGGCCCAGCACAGATCCCTGAGGAACTCCACTAGTCACTTCTCTCCAAGTGGACGAGGAACCATTAACTAGCACTCTTTGGGTACGATCTGTCAACCAGTTGCAGATCCATCTAACAATAATAGGATCTAACCCACATTTTTCCAATTTGTCAACTAGAATACTATGTGGAACCTTATCAAAAGCCTTACTGAAATCTAGATAAACTATGTCTACAGCATTCCCCTGATCCAGCAAGGTAGTAACTTCCTCAAAAAAGGAGAAGATTAGTCTGACATGACTTATTCTTGAGAAACCCATGCTGGCTCTTAGTGATCAGATCCATCCTTTCTAAATGCTCAAGGACGGACTGTTTGATGATTTGTTCGAACACTTTTCCTGCTATAGAAGTCAAGCTGATGGGTCGGTAGTTACCCGGATCCTCCTTTTTCCCCTTCTTGAAGATGGGGACAACATTTGCCCGCCTCCAATCTTCTGGTACCTCACCTGTTTGCCAAGACTTTTCAAAAATAATGGACAGAGGTTCCGAAATTACATCTGCAAGTTCTTTGAGTACCCTTGGGTGCAATTCATCTGGCCCAGAGGATTTTGTTTCATTTAAAGAAACCAGGTGTTTGTGCACTACCCCAATGCCAATTCTAGGCTGCAAATCCCTTCCCTCATCACATGTTCTGTTTATGCCATGTTGAGCACCACTTCCCTCACGAGAAAAAACTGAGGAAAAGTAGGAACTGAGGAGTTCTGCCCTCTCTTCATCTCCTGTTACAATTTCACTTTCCAGTCCATGCAATGGGCTTATCCTGTCCTTGTTCTTACTCTTACTCTGTACATAGGAAAAGAACCTTTTTTTGTTGTGTTTGAAAGAGATTGAGACTGAAGGAGATTGAGACTGGGAAGGGCAGCCATGAAGAAAAGATTCTGAAGTGTAACGATGTGTCACTGGCCACCAAGATTAAGTTATTCATGGCATCATATTCCCTGTTACTATGTATGGGTGTGAAAGCTGGACATTGAAGAAAGCTGATAGGAAGAAAGTAGATTCCTTTGAAATGTGGTGTTGGAGGAGAGTGTTACAGACACTGTGGACTGCCAAAAAAACAAAGCTTCTGAACTGACCCTAGAAGCTAAAATGACTAAACTGAGGCTATCGTATTTTGGTCACATTATGAGAAGACAAGAGTCACTGGAAAAGACCATCATGCTAGGAAAAGTTGAAGGCAGTAGGAAAAGAGTAAGACCCAAAAAGAGATGGATTGACTCAATAAAGGAAGCCACAGCCCTAAGTTTGCTAGATCTGAGCAAGGCTATCAAAGATAGGACATTTTGGAGGACTTTAATTCATAGGGTCGCCATGAGTCAGAAGCAACTTGACGGCACTTAACATACACACACATAAATATTTTAAATAAATAAAAAAGTGTTTGTAGCTGTAGCTGAAACAACAGAATTGGAATCCTGGGACATGCAGTCTGTTTAAATTATACGTTATACTTGGTTTAGAATCATAGAATCATAGAGTTGGAAGGGACCACCAGGGTCATCTAGTGCAACCCCTGCACAATGCAGGAAATTCACAACTACCTCCCCCCACACCCCCAGTGACCCCTACTCCATGCCCAGAAGATGGCCAAGATGCCCTCCCTCTAAACCTCCCTCTAAACATTTAGAACCTAAATAGTTGCTTGATACAGCAGTATTCTTCTGAGTATCTCAGCTTAATAACTAAACTCCATATAAAGTCCTGCCAAGAATCAGATTGTGTATCTCCATTCGCCAGTATGAAAAAAAATTGAAGATTCACCAAAAAGGTTACTTGTAATAGCAGGAAATCTCCAGCTAGTACCTGGAGGGTGGCAACCCTACTTGGCACAATTCTATGCAGGAAATAAGTGCAGGAGATAAGGTGCTTCCCACTTTATGGAATTGCCTGCATGATGAGATCTGCAGGCTACACAAAAATTTATTATTCAGGAGGGCTTTTTGACACAAGTAATTAGGGCCATACTGTAGCAAAATGTTTCAGAAAGTTGCTTTGGTAACGATATAGGGACTGTGGACTATACTACTATGTATAGCACATACCGTCTGGGGCTGAAAGTATGATCCTAATATGTAATTTCTGCGTCATTTAATGTTGTTTAAAATGTTAAACTTGGTCTCAGCTCCATGTTCAGATTTATGCTTGTTTTCAGATTTCTGAAATCCAAACCTTATTGCTTTGTTAATTGAATGTCCAATTCTGTTTGGATATATTTGACCTACTCACTGCGTAATCCGCCTTGAGTCTCAGTGAGAAAGGTGGAGTATAAACAATATAAGTTTGCCACTCATTTGATAAAAGGTAGGATACTATGTTTTTCTTCGGAGCTCATCTTGTATCGAAATAAAGATTTGATTTGAGGATACTACGTTTTCTTTGTTCTGCAGAAGTCTTCTGCAAGCAATAGAAGCTCCATGAACACGAGGCAGGAGGGATGATTCTGAACAGCCACTGGTTTTGCACGGCTTTTAGTTGCACAAGGGTCCACCAACTCCTAGCAGCACCTTCTCAGCACTCATGTGTAGCTGCTGAGAAAAGGAGAAGTCAGCAAAGGTCCATCCAATTCATGGTTTTCAAGGGTCAGTTCTGAGAGGTATTTCAGTTTGAGGTCATTTCAGTGAAATGAATTCATCCTTTGAGACCCTGATGAGGGCCGTGTTAAATGTGGCTTCATGGTGGTGTGCCAAAAACTGAGCCTGGCCTGACCAGCACATGGTCACAGAGTTAGGATGGGCAAGAGTTGCATTGGCTGCAGGTCAACTTGAGTTGATTGCAATCTACAGCTGTCACTTAGAAAGTAATTGTCAGAGAGAGAATAAGAGATGGCTTCTGTTGGGCATTACTCCTGCTGTCCTGAAAAAAATCTGCTTCCCTTTCTTCCAGGTCGCCATTCCTGTCCTGGAGAACCACTGGTTAGAATGGAGCTCTTCATCTTCTTCACCAGCCTCCTGCAGCGTTTCACTTTCTGCATTCCTGAGAACCATCCCAGACCCAAAGAAGACAGGGTCTTTGCTCTCACAGTCGCTCCACCCCCTTTCGATATCTGTGCCATCCCTAGATAATGTTTCCCGGATATCTAATGCCTACTCTTCTGTGATGGCCTGAGGACTGCAACTTGTCAGGGCAGAGAAAAATGGGGTGAATTCTGATATGAGAATTATGTCTGCATTTCTTTGTTGTGAAAACGGCATGACTCTTGAATAAAACTGATGCTCATAACAGAAGAAATTTGGAATTGAAACAAACTCATGTTATAGGGAAAGGTTCTCCTGTGTTTCAGACCATGTGCAATTATTTCTTAGCAGTAGGATATCTAAAAAGGAATAGCAATGTACTTAAATTTAATACTGAATATATGGAAGATGAGGCCTTTGAACATTATTGCCGATATTGTCCCCACAGTGAACTATCCCCACTCCCCAAACTTTAAATGATAATCCTGGGATGTGATACATAGGAATATAGCTTAGGAAACAAATCCCTTAACCGATACTTCAATTAAACATGTACTTGGAGTTCCCTATGGCTCCAGCTTTCATTCCTCCCCTCCCACACACACACACACACACACACACACACACACACACACACACACACACACTGTTTCCCTGAACCTAGGGAGCCTCTGTGTAGGCATAATGGGGAACAGCTCCACCAATGCCTCCGTGCTGTTACTCCAGTCTGAGATTTCCTGACTGAGTTAGAGCACTGAACCAAGGTATAGCCATATTGTGATACTTTGCCCTACTCTTTCTGTGCCATGGGCTTGCTTCAGCATTAAAAGACTCACTACCCTTAGCTACACACATATGTTATCTATCAGTCAAGGACATGGGCATGTTAGGTAAACTAATATAGGGAGTGGAAATAATGCATACATTGTTTTGATAAGTCTCTTTTCTTGGAGCCTGACAGTGCTAGGGAGAGTGATAGCAAAGACAGAGCAGCTTTCCTCCTGAACCTTGAGATATGGCAGGTGAATGGGAGAAATTTTGACAGAAAGACGCTCCTCAAAAATGCCCATAGAGGTACAACTGCCCCTTTCCTAAATAACCCTGCTGAAGTCCAGCAATGGGTGGAAAAGCTGGAATTAGGGGTATATAACCTCAAGACATGAAAATATGGGTTCCTGCGCTATCTCTTCACTGGTCAGCTCAACACTCTAGCCAACCTATTGGAAAGATCTCCGAGTTCTGTGTTTGGTGTCAGCATGAATGAGGTCCTGGAGTAAGAATAGCAGAAAGCAAATGGGCTCTTTGTATACCCCCTGGGCAGAGCTGGGCATGCTTTGAGTGAGTCCTTCTGTCTGGGCTATCGTTCTCTCTTCGTGTGATCAGTATAGATTGTACTCAGTGAACCTTATCTGAAGAACTGAGCTGTGACTCATGAAAGCTCATACCCTGCCAGAAATTTTGTTAATCTTTAAGGTGCTACTGGACTCTTGCTCAATAAACCTTGCTAGCCTTTAAGACTTGTGTGGGCAATTGATCGGTTATGCAAAGGGAGAAATGAGGTCAGCCTGTACCTCAGCAGCCTGTAAGGCTTGATCACCTTTGCATTGCTGGCAGGAAGACAGAAGGCAGGAATTAGCTGCAGCCTCCACACTTAAAGACAATTTCCCAAACCGGTTTCTAACAATGCTGTTCCTTTGGCTCAACCAACCCAAATTTGGGGAGCAGCGCTGCCATTTGCATAAAGAGAGGCTGATAAGATTCAGAACTCTTTTTGATTTGGTTGCCTTTAAGAGAATGGAGAGAGGTAACCAGATAAGTAATTTCAAAATCCCTTGGGGGAACTAAGGCAACATAAAGGCCGTTACCACACCATTCACTTACAGGATATTATTATTGTGGTCAATCTGCAAAGTTTGGCTCTGTATTTGAAATGTCTGTCCGGATATTGCTGTATATTAGGGTTGCCAGGTCCCTCTTCGCAACTGGCAGGAGGTTTTTGGGGTGGAGCCCGAGGAGGGTGGGGTTTGGGGAGGGGAGGGACTTCAATGCCATAGAGTCCAATTGCCAAAGTGGCCATTTTCTCCAGGTCTGTGATCTCTATAAGGTGGAGATCAGTTGTAATAGCAGGAGATCTCCAGCTAGTACCTGGAAGTTGTCAAACCAAAAAGACAGCACAATGTAAATATGCAAATCACAAATATTTTAGTGAAAAAAGTGAATATACATGTCCAATATACAAATATACAAAATTACAAAACACAACACACAGACAAGCACAGATAATTTTCTCCAGTCCAAAATCCTATTTGACCAACAGCAATGCTGAGTATACAGGTAAGTAAGGTCTCAAATATAGTTGGAATAATAATTCTCCTTTTTCTTCCTTTCAGAATGAGATAATATCTTGATCTGGAAATAAACTTCAAAGCTGTCCCAAAGCTGGACAATCCGGACGTGTCGTCTAGATCATTTAACACGTTTCGCTTTGAGCTTCATCAGCCAATATCTTTACTGGGAAATTTCCTGGCAAGCTGCTGTCTTGGAGGGCCACTGTCTGCACTTACAACAAAAAAATGACATTGTGTTCTGTGGGAGAGCATTTTGTCATTTGTTATATTGCGGATGCCAGGACGCCCCCCTTCCCCTCCCCTTTTTTGTTTCTTTCGAGAGACGGTAATCAAGTCAAAATGGATGCAAAATTAATTTTAAAAAATTACAAAGTGGGGAAATGACTGGCAGAAGGAGGGGGACGGGGAGGGAAATGGGCAACAAACTCTAGCAACAAACATGAGCCCTTGTCTGGGTTGGAGCTCAGTTGACTCCTGCGTTGTGAAGGGGAAAAGGAGCTGCAGTGGCTGCCCCTCGGAACAGGGAGAGGATCCTCTGCCTCTCCCTCTTCATCGTAGATGGGACCTGCTGCCTCGCCAGTAGCCTCTCATCCTTGTCCTCCTGCCCCGGCCTGGACTGCTGCACTTGCAGAGATGCCGTTGTCTGCAGCTTGTGGGATTGAAAAGAGCCCAGTGGGTTCCTGTCCTCCCACCTCCCACAGGGCTAGGATCTGAGTTGGAAACGCTGCAGATAGAGCTGCTGCCCGGTTATGTATGTGAGCCAGTTTGCCCAGCCGGGGAGCCCCGGGCTGCTGCTGCCTCCTCACCCTCCTGGGCTCTGATGCATGTGTGAGCCCTAAAAGGCGCTGGCAGAGTTCGTCCAGTGCCGGAGGGGGAGGGGAAGTAGGGATGGCGTGTGGGAGTTTTCTCTATTTGTCAATATGACCACCTCTTCTGCATTCATGCACACTCTGGAGACAAATACAATCACAGCACCTCCATCTTCAGCTTCCGTGCAAACATGGGGTTGGAGGGCCTCCTGGGATGGGAGGTAGCTGCGTGCTCCAAAGCAGCTCCTTGTGGGGCTGCCAAGAAAGACTGAACATGCTCCCGCGGCTATCAAGGGAAGGGGAAAGGGGAGGCAGAAGGTTAGTGCAATGCTCCAACGCTCCAACGTTCCTTTGCTTTAACAAACCTTTACTAGTCCAATTGCATTCAATTAAAAAAATTAAAAGCATTGAAAATGGTTACCAAAAGGAGAGTGGGGTGGGGGGGTGGGGGATTGGGAAGGGCGAATGTGAGCAACATAGTGAGTGTGCTCAGTGAAGGGGGTGGAGTAATGAATTGCATCTTTCAAATGGTGCAGACACAAAAAAGATAAGGCATTCATTAAACATTACAAATAATTAGTGCGGAAACTGCCAAAGACAACTCACTTGAAGATTTCACGCTCATTTCAGGTGTGATTCAATACTGATCTATAGAAAAGGCACAGTCATATATGCTGTGTTGTATTTTCAGAGTTTTCTCAGTGGAATGACTCAAGGAAAGCAACAAAATCCCAGCAATCCAACTAACTCAATAGTTCCTAAATGGGGAAAATGCTCATGGCTTATTGTCTGACGTCCAATCTATTAGGGAAAATGTGATATAAAGCTACAGTGATTAATGCAGAGGAAGCAGTTCCATCCATATATTGTCATTCATGATAGCTGAGGGGTGATTATGAAGGAGCTTCTTAGAATAGTCAACCAAAATTTGTAAAACAGAGGATTGGGTCAAATTATACAACTATGCAGTAAATCCTAAATACAGTTCCAAAAGTTCAGGTTTAAAGCTTGATGCAGTGTTCAATTGCAAAGGCTAAATATGATTCCTCAGTTGTATTCTATCTCATTCCAAGTTGGAAGGGCAGAAGTTTCAATGTACAAAACCCATGATGCAGCCACAACTTTAACTTAAATGAAATAAAGTCATTGAACAGGGCAAAAATCCACAAAAGTGGACAAAGCCCAAAAAGATGCTTGGAATAGAAAAGGCAA
Organism: Euleptes europaea; assembly: GCF_029931775.1. Classification (NCBI taxonomy): domain Eukaryota; kingdom Metazoa; phylum Chordata; class Lepidosauria; order Squamata; family Sphaerodactylidae; genus Euleptes; species Euleptes europaea. The sequence continues at coordinate 88,177,146 of NC_079314.1, read as the reverse complement.
GATTGGTTATGAAATTCCCCTTGCTGGCTTGGCCCATCCATTTCTCAAATTCCTTCCAGCTGTGTCCTTCTTCAAAATCATAATTTGGCCACCATTATCCATGCTGTGATCATTTCAAGGTTAAGTTAGCATAATGCTCTACAGGCGGAGCTGCGTTTGAAGACTATTTGAAAACATCAACTGGTCCTGGTTAGGGGTATACAAAACAAAAACAACCCGGTAAATTCAGATTCGGATCTAATGGACCTGAACTTTTTCAGGAATCCCGGATATCCCTGAACCTCCATAATGGGAATATCCAGGATTTCTGAAAACAAACCATGATTTGAACCAACTCTCCTTTTTACAAAATTAACACTGGAACTGCAATGTGCACAGTTGCCTGCAGCTTTCGGTTCCTTATCCCAACCTATGCATTAATAAAAATTCTTCAGACAGTACCAACAGGGTAATAATATGATTGCATCAAGATTATGGGTGATGTTGTCATTTTGGTATACACATGTGTTGTTCAACATTGCTAAAACACCCCATCAAATGAAGCTTAATACAACCACACGGTGATGCAATTAAATTGGCTTTCTGGCAGTATATTATCAGCGCACATCAGTAATGCAGAAGCAATGGGGGAAAGGCAAATGAACTCAAGGAATAGAAGCTGCATCAAACTGAAAATGAAAAACACATTCTTTGCACAACATTAAGAGATATAAAATGGAACAATGGAGGAATCCTGTAATGTTTTTGCTTCCTCTGGGACCCCTTTTTGTGTAACTTCTGTAAAGGCACCTCTCTGAAGTATTCTGACTTGATGTGTGTTATGCTGCCTCCTTGCCTTCCTCATTTTCGTTGCCACCAAAGGCTCTTGCCTTAGAATTCTTAGTTGGACCTAAAGAAGAGGATGGCTTTGTTGCATATGGTAGATTGGGTCACTAGATACCTCCAGGCAACTGGCAGCTGGTGGGGGGTTAGGAGGGACTTGCCAGCTGTAAATGGAGGCCAGTGTCAATGTGTCAACGTAACTTCTGGAAGTGACATCATCACATTGCCAATGACTGCAAAGGATGCTCTGGTATTTGGGTGAAAACTCTATGGAAGAGTCTTGCCCAAATACCAGAGCATCCCCAGGGTCATTGGCAATATGACATCACTTCCAAAAGTGACTTCATGTGTCGACCCTGGCCTCCATTTACAGCTAGTAAGTCCCCCCACTGGCTGAATGGCTCTGGGGGGAGAGAACTCAGAGCAGGGGATCCCTCGCCCCTGGTGGGGGAATGGCAACCCTAATGGTAGAATGACAAAATGGTCAACATCTGAGGTGGTGGCTCTGAGGTAAAGGTGGATCCTTTACTCTAAAATAAACTGTTATCTTAAACATGAATAGAGTTTATTTATAAGTGAAACAGCGTAACAGTTTCTGTATGGTTAATAAGCATAATGGTTCCTTAAATAGACCTGGCCATATAGGCTTATTTTCTCACTTGTCATTAGACCAATAACTTCCACAAAGCTTAACTTCCCAACTGGCCAACCAGGCTAATAACTTCCACACAGAACTCAGATTTCTCTCACTCTCTACAGCACCTCACTCTATCAAGATTATCAATCTTTATTAAAAACAGTCATAGACCAGCACAGCTCTTCATAATTTACCATTAAAACTCTTAGTTTTAGGCTCTATTCACAAGTTTATACAAATAGTAAAAAAATTGTTTGCACTCTTTGCAAACTATATATACTATCCATTAAAATGATTGACATACCGATGTTCTCAGCAGCGTCTGACGGATTCTACAGGCCGCTGCACAAAACTTAGCTGTTTCTACTGTGACCTGTGGATTTTCGTCTATAAACAACATTTTAGTGTACTCCTGACCTGTATGGCTGGAACGCTGACTAAGCCAGGGGGAGATAAACTTAGAACAAACCTCTTGATATAGTGGACAGCGCAGTAGAACGTGCTCCATTGTTTCAGTTTCCTTTAGAGCACAGGAACATACCCTATCCTCCAGAGGAAGCTTTCTGTATCTCCCATCCTCAACCGCTAGGGTTGCCAAGTGCAAGGTGGTTGCCAAGTACCGCCAATCCACCTGGCTGTCCACCGACCAGCTGAGGATCGGGGGGAAATGCGTGCCTGCACGCCTGCCCACAGCGACATGTCACTTCCGGTTTACATCTGGAAGCGCTGCATCACAAGGGGGCGGTTACCACTCAAACTCCCAGTTTGAGTGGTAAAAGGCCCATTGTGATGCGGCACTTCCAGGTGTAAATGCATTGCAAGGGACCTTTTACCACTCAGACTGGGAGTTTGAGTGGTAACTGGCCCCTTGCGATGCGGCTCTTCCGGGTGTAAACTTCCGGGAGCTCGCAACTCCTGCCGAAGGAGAAGGGGAACCTGGCAAGCCTAACAATCACTGAGGGAAGAGCTTGGCAACTCACAAAAGTGAATGCTTTCCTATATCTGAAGATCTCTAATTGGGAAAGGTAGGCGGTAGGAGAGGCTACATATCTGGACACGCAACAAGGAAGTTGGAGAGCTGCTCTCAAAAACTTCGTTTGCACCCATTCCAATGGGGCAAAGAGGGAAGAAGGAGGACCTATCATGGTCCCATATAGAAGTTGAGCCATTGTTTTAGCCTGGAATAATTTAAGAGCAGCTGGGACATAGTGTCCACCCTTTGTTCATAAAAATTTAATTACAGTATGGGCGGATTTTTATCCAGTATCTGCTGTGCGCTGACAGTAGACTTTCCTTGATCCTGAGGCCTGTAATGCCACCCTTAAATACTTAAACCTAGTCACCTGCTCTATCTTGTGTCCATTTATACTCCATACCCGGATTTTAGGTTTCCTGCCAAATGCCATGATTTTGGTTTTTTGATAATTTATTGCTAGGTGTTCCTTGCTGCAATACTGAGCAAGTGTCCTTAATGCTAAAAAAAAAGTACAAAGAGAGTTTAATACGGTCCAAGACCAGCATAAAAACATACCAGATATACATACATAACATAACACATATAAAAGTGCATCAAGTGTGAGCCCCTATAACCTCTTACAATCTCTCACTCATAAAAGCCGTTAAGCGCTTAATTAAAAATATTACATGTTTGGAATTAGTATAAATATAAATATAAAATCGCTCAACCATTAAGTTCGACCCATGCACCCCTGGTCCTCATTGCTTGCCACCCAAATTTGGCCACTTTAAAAGTTATCTCCATATCTTTGTCTGAGAGCATGTTAGAAAGACTAAAGGCTCTGGATCGCCCTGGGAGGTCCGATAATACAGAAAGAATGGCTTCTCGTATCTTGTTGTAGATTTTGCATTCAAACACAACGTGCTCGAGGGTCTCAGTACTCCCATCAGCGCAGGGGCATAATCGTCCTGCATATGGTATCTTTTTGTATCTCCCTTCCAAGACGGCTGAAGGGAGTGCGTTACAACGCATCAGGGTGAAAGCCCTCCTGTATTCTGGACTATCTAAGTGGGAAAGGTAAGATATCGGGACCACGTTGGTAAGAGTGCTGCAATTGTAGCACATGTTTTTGATTCTACTTAGGTCATGCTGCCTTTCCACTTCCAGAACTCTTTGCCTGATCAGGGCTCTGGCCTGTGGATAGTCCATTGATAGGAGCAGATATTGTGAGAGACCATAGTAGCCTAGTTTTTTCATCAGATTTTTCAACCAGGGGGAAACAAAAGTGTCATATAAAATTAAGTTACCAAGTCCTTTGGGACGTGAAGCTATTTTGAGCCAATAGATCGAGACAATCCACATCCTTGCTTCAATCGTTACTTCCCCTGTCTCCATTTGAATTGCAGCATTAGATACACTGGGAGGGACTAAATGGGGAAAGCCTAACAACCACCGAGGGAAGAGCTTGGCAACTGGCAACTGGTTTTCCTATATCTGAAGATCTCTAATTGGGAAAGGTAGGCGGCAGGAGAGGCTACATATCTGGACACGCAACAAGGAAGTTGGAGAGCTGCTCTCAAAAACTTCGTTTGCACCCATTCCAATGGGGCAAAGAGGGAAGAAGGAGGACCTATCATGGTCCCATATAGAAGTTGGGCCATTGTTTTAGCCTGGAATAATTTAAGAGCAGCTGGGACATAGTGTCCACCCTTTGTTCATAAAAATTTAATTACAGTATGGGCGGATTTTTATCCAGTATCTGCTGTGTGCTGACAGTAGACTTTCCTTGATCCTGAGGCCTGTAATGCCACCCTTAAATACTTAAACCTAGTCACCTGCTCTATCTTGTGTCCATTTATACTCCATACCCGGATTTTAGGTTTCCTGCCAAATGCCATGATTTTGGTTTTTTGATAATTTATTGCTAGGTGTTCCTTGCTGCAATACTGAGCAAGTGTCCTTAATGCTAAAAAAAAAGTACAAAGAGAGTTTAATACGGTCCAAGACCAGCATAAAAACATACCAGATATACATACATAACATAACACATATAAAAGTGCATCAAGTGTGAGCCCCTATAACCTCTTACAATCTCTCACTCATAAAAGCCGTTAAGCGCTTAATTAAAAATATTACATGTTTGGAATTAGTATAAATATAAATATAAAATCGCTCAACCATTAAGTTCGACCCATGCACCCCTGGTCCTCATTGCTTGCCACCCAAATTTGGCCACTTTAAAAGTTATCTCCATATCTTTGTCTGAGAGCATGTTAGAAAGACTAAAGGCTCTGGATCGCCCTGGGAGGTCCGATAATACAGAAAGAATGGCTTCTCGTATCTTGTTGTAGATTTTGCATTCAAACACAACGTGCTCGAGGGTCTCAGTACTCCCATCAGCGCAGGGGCATAATCGTCCTGCATATGGTATCTTTTTGTATCTCCCTTCCAAGACGGCTGAAGGGAGTGCGTTACAACGCATCAGGGTGAAAGCCCTCCTGTATTCTGGACTATCTAAGTGGGAAAGGTAAGATATCGGGACCACGTTGGTAAGAGTGCTGCAATTGCAGCACATGTTTTTGATTCTACTTAGGTCATGCTGCCTTTCCACATCCAGAACTCTTTGCCTGATCAGGGCTCTGGCCTGTGGATAGTCCATTGATAGGAGCAGATATTGTGAGAGACCATAGTAGCCTAGTTTTTTCATCAGATTTTTCAACCAGGGGAAACAAAAGTGTCATATAAAATTAAGTTACCAAGTCCTTTGGGACGTGAAGCTATTTTGAGCCAATAGGAGATCGAGACAATCCACATCCTTGCTTCAATCGTTACTTCCCGTCTCCATTCGAATTGCAGCATTAGATACACTGGGAGGGACTAAATGGGGAAAGCCTAACAACCACCGAGGGAAGAGCTTGGCAACTGGCAACTGGCTTTCCTATATCTGAAGATCTCTAATTGGGAAAGGTAGGCGGCAGGAGAGGCTACATATCTGGACACGCAACAAGGAAGTTGGAGAGCTGCTCTCAAAAACTTCATTTCCACCCGTTACAATGGGGCAAAGAGGGAAGGAGGAGGACCTATCATGGTCCCACATAGAAGTTGGGCCATTGTTTTAGCCTGGAGTAATTTAAGAGCAGCTGGGACATAGTGTCCACCCTTTGTTCATAAAAATTTAATTACAGTATGGGCGGATTTTTATCCAGTATCTGCTGTGTACTGACAGTGGCCTTTCCTTGATCCTGAGGCCTGTAATGCCACCCTTAAATACTTAAACCTAGTCACCTGCTCTATCTTGTGTTCATTTATACTCCATACCTGGATTTTAAGTCTCCTGCCAAATGCCATGATTTTGGTTTTTTGATAATTTATTGCTAGGTGTTCCTTGCTGCAATACTGAGCACGTGTCCTTAATGCTCTTTTAAGTCCTCCTGGAGTTCTTGATAAAATTACAGCATCATTGACGAAAAACAGAACAGAGATTTGGCGGTGAGCTAGCTTAGGAGGGTAAAAATCGAGGTTACTTAGGCATTTAACCATGTCGTTGATATTAGGGCTGTTGAATTAAAAAAAATTCGGTATAGTTCGGATTCGGCCGAATTCAGCCCGTTTAGATTCAGGATATGCCGAAGTCCGAACTCCCCCACTTCGGATCCGTTCAATTCGGCAGGAATTCAAAGTTCGGAAAAAAATTCGGCCGAATAAAGCCATTAAAAACACAACCGCGCCTTTCCATGGCTCTGGGGGGGGCATTTTTGGGGTTAGAGGTCCCAAACTTTCGGCAGAGCTTCAAAGGACGTTTATTGAAAGACTCCCCAAGTTTTGTAAAGATTGGGTCAGGGGGGGCTGAGATATGGGCCCTGAAAGGGTTCCCCCCACCCTTAATGTGCATCTCTCAGCAGAGCTTGCCGCCCACGCACAAAGCTCCCAGCCCCGACAACAGCTGAGAAAGCAACTGCAAAACAATTGCAAAACAACACAACCTTGTAAAACAACACCTTTGCAACACAACAACTGAAACCTCCCCCCTCAAACCAGGGAGCGAGAGACTCGAGGGGGAACACACACCCCAGGCAGAACCGACGAAAGCCCCCTTTGGCTTCCCCCCCACCCACAGAAACTGCTCCCTCCCCACACACACACAGACTCTGCTTTCCCCCCACACACACACACACATACACAGGAGAAAAATTATAGATTAAAGCCCCCAAAGGGTCTTACTGTGGCTGTCTTCTGTTCCATCAAGAGGGGCTGAAGAGGACTTGTAATCCAAGATGATTCCAATTAGGCACGGAACGTTTTGCTCTGGAGAAGATGCACAGGATCGGCTGATCCATTCATCCCAATAGGGAAAAGGGAAAAGGGGAAAGGGGAAAGGGGAAAGCCCATATCTCGGGACCCCCTGACCCAATGTTCACAAAACTTGGGGGGTATCTTAAGAACACTGGTCTGAAACTCCGCTCAAAGTTTGGGATCTGCACCCCCAAAAATGCGCCCCCTGCAGCCATGGAAAGAGAAAAGGGGGGAGGCTATATTTCTGCCCCCACTGAACCCATCTTTACAAAACTTGGGTAGTATCTTAAGAATAATTGTCTGAAGCTATGATAAACGTTTGAGGACTATATCCCCAAAAAAGCGCCCCCTGCAGCCACATAAATGGAAAAAGGGGGGGAGGGAAAAGGCGGAGAGCCCATATCTCGAGACCCCCTGACCCAATGTTTACAAAACTTGGGGGGTATCTTAAGAAGCTTCATCTGAAGCTCCACTGAAAGTTTGGGGTCTGTACCCCCAAAAATGCGCCCCTGCAGCCATGGAAAGAAAAAGGGGGAGCCCATATCTCGGGACCCCCTGACCCAATGTTTACAAAACTTGGGGGTATCTTAAGAAGCTTCATCTGAAGCTCCAGTGAAAGTTTTGTGTCTGTACCCCAAAAAATACACCCCCTGCAGCCACAGAAAGGAGCGAATGTGCACAAGCACCCACACACACACACGAGGATTTTGCTCTCTCTCTCTCTCTCTCCCTGCCCGGGCCGCACATCAGCTGATTCCTCCAGTACTCAATCCTGACTGATTGGCCAGAAGAAGACCCAGCTTGGCCACCGATTGGCCGGGGGAGGAGAATGCTGCTTACTGACGGTTATGCTGCTTACTGACGGCCCCGAATTTGCCGAATTTATTCGCGAACTCCCGAACTCGCTGAATTTGCCCCCCCCCCCCGGTTGCCCGCCAGTTTTGAGTTCGGCTTCTCCTGAACTAAAAACCACCGAATCAGGGGAAATTCGGCTGATTTTCAGTTCGGGCCGAACCGAAGCAACAGCCCTAGTTGATATAAAAGATGAAAAGCAGAGGGGCTAGTAAGCAGCCCTGCTTCACTCCCTTCGAGGTGTTAATAGGGTTTGTAAGATGCCCTTGCCTAGTGCATCTAACCTTAAGGGTAGTATTATTATAGAGGGCACGGATCAGAAAAAGGAGCCTTTTATCTATTGATGTTACTTCTAATTTCTCCCATAATTTAGTCCTGGAAATAGAATCAAAAGCTGCCCTCAAATCTATGAAGGGAGCATAAAGTGTGACTGAACTTTTGGAAGAGTACTTTCCGATCAGATGTTGAAGAATCAGGCAGTGATCTGTTAATGCTCTACCCTCCCTGAAACCGGCCTGTTTGTCTGCCAATTAGGTTTTCCTGCTCTAACCAATTCTTAAATTTATCAAGAAAGTGTCTGCCTTACAACTTGCTGATAATACAAAGAAGGCTAATAGGCCTATCGTTTGCTGGATCATCCCTCCTCTCCTTCTTGAAAAAGGTACTATAATCCCCAAGCCCCAATCCTTAGGTATAAGGCCCAACCTATCAATATGTGTAAAGAGTGACGCCAGGGGTGGTGCCCGCCACTCTATATTGTGTTTCAGGGGTTCTGGTGGTATATAATCTGCACCAGGAGCTTTCCCCATTCTGAATTGGCCGGTGAGAGATTTAACTTCTCCTGTAGATACTGGTGGCCATTCAGGCAGATCCTTTGTCCCCATTGTGAGAGGTTCACATGAGGGATCCTCATACACCCTCTGAAAGTAGGCTACCCATGAATCTGCAGAAATAAGGGAGTCCAGAGAGGATGTGTCCTTGCTAACATAGCCTTTGGTCAGTCTCCAAAAAGGTGCAGAGGTTTTCTCTCTGGTCGCTTGTATAACACACTGCCAAGTGGTTCTTATATCATCTTTCTTTTTTTGCAGGCAATCAGTTACTTATAAATTTTCTTTTGGGTGAGGAAAACCATGTGAGCTGTTTGTCTATCATCTTCAGATGCATTCTTATAAAAGTAAAAAGCAGAAGCAAGGGCCCTTTTGGCTTCAATGCAATCCTTATCAAACCACTCCTTTGAGGGTATCCCTGTTCTCTTAATTCTTGGGCCATTGTTGTGTGCTAGTAAGGTTTCCAGTCTCTGGACCAAGTGTCCATAAGAAATGAAAAGATCCTGACCCAAAAGATTCTCTTCCTCCAGCAGTACCTCATTCAAGCTCCTTCCTCCACACACACACTGCTCAGCACTAATTCTCACACAAAGCCTCTCTCTGAACCACCCAGTCATCTCCATCCCTAGGATACAGCTACCATCCAATCATAACAAACTTCACTCACCCATCAAGCCCCCTCTTTCTTACTCTACAGTCCTATATTTTAAATCACACAACATACATTTAAAACGCCACATTAAAACAGAAATAAAATGGACACACAGTATTTACCTGGCAAAACACCACAACTCCTAATAGTGTAGGGGCATATGTCACAATAACCTAGTCCTTGGGACTTGGAGTGAAGGGAATGAATAACTAAAGTGGATCCATTGCTAATATAGTGCACTAACATGTACTGACAGGTGTTTTGCCAGAATTTGTGGTGTATTGCCTGTGTGATGTCATAAATCCAAGATGGCTGCCCTTACGGATATTCACTTGTAAATGCCAAAGTCAGTCCCTTAGATGCACAGAACTGTGCAGGTGTGTGGCAGTGAAGAGCTGTGTGTGGCGATGAAGAGAATAATGATGTTGAAAAAGATGAGGAGGAAAATGACCTTTGAGTCTTTGATAACGACTTGTAAAACCTCTTAAGCATTCTTTCATTGTAAATATACTTTCAATAAATTGTATATTCCAGTATTACAAATTATTTCATATAAACCTAAAAAAGGATTTGTAATGCAATTAACAGAATTACAGCTTATATATCTCCTAAACAGTTAACAGTATCAAAATGCTGTTAATAACCTTTTTTATTCCTTTTTTAAGTTTAACAAAAAAAGATCCTTAGTAAAAAATTTGTAGGACTACTCTGAAAGGGGTTATAGCCTGGAATGCAAATGAACATCTGTAGAGGCAGCCATATTCGATTTATGACATCACACAGGCAATATGCTCAATGCCACAAATTCAGGCAAAACACCTGGCAGTGCATGATAGTGCACTATATTAGTAATGTATTCACAGCAGTCATTCATTCCCTTCGCTTGATATCCCCAGAATTACATATGCCCCAGGATGATAATGCAGCCATCACAATCCAGAAACAAGAGCTCCAGAATCCAGAAACAAGAGCTCCAGAATCCAGGAAGAAATTGGGATGGAGAGAATTCTGGAAACATCTCTAATCATTATGGACCAGTTAGAATTACAAACAGAATTCTGGTTGCTGCCTTCAGGAAGACCTTGAGCAAAATATTGCATTTGCTCCAAGAATGTGTTATTATTGTACTCAAAGCAGTCATCAAAATCAGAATATAAATCTTGTTAGTCAATGCCTTGTTTATGAGGCTGGGTGGGTTAAAGGCACCACCTGCATTATATACAGCATTAGCTCAAAAGAATGCTAATATATCATTGTCATGTTCTTGAACAAACGTGGACTGAACATGTCCATAGTGCAGGTTTTGGCTACTTCCTTCAAGCTGCATAGCTTCGAAGATCATAACATGGCCCAGAACATTAGCCCCTGCAGTTTAGGACTGAGAATGTGTAGAGGGAATTATGAATATCTCTAATCCCTCTTTGCTCCTCCCCAGTGTGGCAAGAAAGATGAGACATCACAATGAATTCTTTAAAGTAAGAAGTCAAACAAGACCAATGCTGTGACTTGGTTTCAAAAACACTACCCAATATTGCAATAGAGGTGTCTGGGGTGCGGATTAAATTCAATCTTGCTAAATGCAGGCATATGCTTCATGGGTTTGACCTCCAATCTGTCAAACAACAATGAGGACATATAAAGCTACAGGTGATTATACCACTGTGAGAGCTGGGCTGTGGCTGTGTATGCTTCTATCCATATCCAAGTGAGGTGAGTCAGGATTTGTGTCTGTTTTATGTTTCCCAAATCCCAGGTGAGAGGTGGGTCTGGATTTCTATCTGTTTTATGCTTTACAGCAAGATTCGAGTTCCAGCAGTACCTTAGAGACCAACAAGAATTTCAGGGTGGAAGCTTTCAAAAGTCAAATAAATTTGTACAGAGGAAGCATCCATGCATTGCCACATATATTGTATCTTTCCAATGGCTGAACAGAACTCTCCTATCTCCCCCTTCCCACTGCACCCCACTAATCTCCAAGAATTGCTGCTCGTGGGGAAAAGGGACTCTAAGGAATGACATGCGGGAGATCGGTAGCAGAAAAGGGGAATTTGGTAGACATTTCCAATTTAGTCTGGATCAAACCCAGTATCTGGAGTGGAGATTAAAAAGGAGCTTGCTAGATTTGTCACCCAAATTCACCAAGAGTACAACTAACTCAAACTTTACAGTAACTTTTGAATGTTGTTATAAAAACCTATGCATACATATAAAAAGCTGGCTCATCCCTGTATTCTGTATTCTTTTCTCATTCTAATGTAGAAGAGTAGACGTTTCAGAGTACAAAACCCATGACAGGAAAATATAACAAATATATTTCTTTTCTTTTCTTTTCATAAAATTTTTATTATTTTTAAAATATTTTACTGTCTGGTACTTTTCAACAACACATTCATTTCATAAATCATACAATAAAAAACTTTAACAGCGTCATCAAAAAGCATATTCATCTATTAATGAAAAGATATTCAAATAAGAGACTTCCCCCTCACCTTCCTCCATCTTGCTATAAATTTATCTATTCTTTTGCAAAGAAGTTCTAATCCTGAAAAATACATCAAGCTTGATTACTAAGTTAATTCTAAATTATTCAATTCATTTACAATTAGTATATGTTTATTATTGATTTCATATATAGTAACAGATTTTATTTCAAAACCGTTCTTAAGATAAAAGGATTAGATCAGTAAATACAAAATTCCCTAGTCATCATTTAAATCCCTGTTTAGCCCTCTGTTTCTCTCTATCACCCATAAACTGCATGTTTCCTTTTAGTTTTGTTCTTGCTGTGAATTTTTGTTTTTCCAACACTTCTGTTATTTTTGATGTCCTGTCTTTTTTGTCCAGATGTCAAGGCCAACTCCTTTTTCTCCTCTTCTTGTTGATGTTGTGGCTCCCGGTTAAGGCCAGCTAGATCTTTTTCATAGTTCTTCAAAAAGTTTTTTACTTTCTCCTGTGAAGTGATAGTAAATCTGACCTCTTTGTAGGTAAAAGTGAGTCCCTGTGGGAAGATCCAGCAGAATCTTATTCCATTCTTCTTCAATGTCCCAGTAAATTCTTTGTACGTATTTCTCTTCATCGTCAAATGTCGTGGGATATCCTTAAGAATGATAAGAGGATTTCCATTCACAGACAAAGAATTATCATAGAGGGTTTGCATAATATAATCTTTCATCCTTATATCATAAAAGGAAATCATAATATCTCTTGCCTTTGTCTTCTCCAGGCTGGTGGGTAAAGGAATTCTATAAACTTTGTTTATTGCATAATCCAGATCTTGTTCACTTATATGAATCAGGTCAGCCAATGATTTTATGATAGTTATTCTGGTACATCCCATTGCTTCTGGAAAATTGCGAAGACGTACGTTCGATTGTCTTAATTTTAACTCCATAGTAGCCAGTTGGTCTAAAACATTTTCTTGTTGGAAATGTATAGCTTGAATTTGATTACCTTGAAGTATCTGTTTATTTTTAATATCTTTCTGTTCTTCAATTGCCTTTTTAATTGAAGTATCCATTTTTCCCATGTCAGTTTTCATTGTAGATATTTGAGATTTCATATTTGTAATTTCGCTTGCCAAAATGTCCAATTTCTGACTAGTCTGGTTGGTAGTTTGAGTTAGACTAGTCAATATGTTGGTTAACTGAGCCAGACGTTGAGATTGTTGCTCATATTGTTTAGTAAAGGCATCCATGTGTTTTGTTAACATTTCCTGTATTTTCTCGTCGGCCTTTCCCATGTTTATTTCTGAAAATAGTTCTAATAATTCACCAATACCAAGAAGTGCTGGTTTAAATATGTTGGCAGGGTCCAAGACCTTGTAGTGGTTCTATTCATCAATTATACAGGTCCCGGGATTAAATGGCTGTAAATTCTTCTCTCCGCTGTAAAACAATTAGTGTTGTTGTAAAGGGCCATCAAGTTTTATTGACACTCTGCTCGATTGTAAAAGAAGGGGGTGAGCTGAGCATTATTTAAATCGCGGACCTTCGGCTGTCTTGTTTTCCAGTAGTAGGAATATGTTGCGTGTTGCACAATAAAGACATACTTCAAGCCCTGCGATTTTCCTGTATGATCTTTCCCTTTCAGTCTCGATGGTTTTCTTTGATGAATCGGAAAGACGTCATCTCCAGAGGAATTTAGCCCATTCGCTCCCACCCCTTTTAACACCTTGGCTTCTAATTGGTAGCTAGAGTGTCTGTCAGCCGTCCCGTTTGTTATGCCAAAGTGGAGATCGAATAGATAAGGCTCCTGCCGTTCAACTATAGTCTTTTTAAACAAACAAAGTCACTTATATTCTGGACAGAGAGATGCAGATTGCATTGATTATTGTTACGATCTTCCAGAGCTTCAATTTCAAGGTAAAGACAAAAGAATTCTTGCAACTTACTCAGATGTTGGATGATAAGGTTACGGTGATGATAATTTTCTTAGATGGTGATTGAAGGGGGAGGACTGAACCTTGATTACCCATGAAATGTTCCGGCGATGACTTTCCCTCTTGCCCGCAGGACCGGCATCAAAACTTCCGAGGGGCTTAGAGGCCTCCCTCGGAGAGTTCTGGAGGTCAAACCGCATAAGTGGCTGCAGGGAATTCCTGCTTCCCAAGTCCACTGTTTAGGACCGGATTGAGGTGCTATTTAGCACCCCAATTTGAACATTTCTTGGATTTTTCCTGGAGAGTCCAGGAAACATGGCGCTCAGCCCAGCTGCCCCAGCAGGAAGTCCATAACAAATATATTTCCATGAGGAGATGAAAGACAAGTCATGGTGCTCCCAGATATTGGTTTTAGTGGGTAAATTAGGATTTTCAGAGGAATACCTAAGGAGAATTGATCCCTTTATAGCCAGACCTTTAATTAAACAGAGTTTCTTTATACAAACAACTTATTTCGCTCCTTTTAACTGTTCTGGCATACTTTGAGGATCTGCTGATTACTGAGCATAGAAAGGCATTTACTAAAGCTCGCATGGACATTTTACAGCTGTCAGTAGTGAAGGGCAACTATAATAGGACTCTGTTTGATGAATGAGTTTGCACATGAGACCATAGATCTATTGAAGATCTGGCCCATATGACCTTTCAGTGCCCATGGTTTACAGTGGATCAGGAAAGAAATCTTAGTGGCCTAACAAGAAGACAGTAGCAAAATGTATTATAGTGGCATAAAAACTTTGTAACCCAGTCTTGAAGTCACATTGACAAAGGTTAGCCAACCTCCAGGTGGTAGCTGGAAATCTCCTGGGATTACAACTGATCTCCAGGCAATAGAGATCAGTTCACTTTGAGGAAATGGCTGCTACGGAAGATGGTTTCTGTGGCAGTATTCCGCATTGAAGTCCCTCCCCTCCCCAAATCTCGTCCTCCTCAAGCTCTAACCCCAAAATCTCCAGGTATTTACCAAGCTGGAGCTGGCAACCCTACCTTGACAGATTGGCTTTTGTGGACTTTAATTTTAATTTTTATAGTAGATATATGTGACAGTTCATAATTTGTAAGGTTGTTTTAAAATTCAACTCTATCAACTTTTTACTGTGTGAGCTCTCATAGGTTTTGAGTTGTGTTTGTATGCGTATAGCAGTTTACTCAACCTTTGTATTGGGTGATAAAGTTGAAAAAGTCTAACAAGCCATTGTGCTTTAGGGAATATTTCACTGAGAATTAGAGCCAGGGGATCCCCTGCCCCCAGTGTGATACCCTAAGCCAGTTTTGGGCTGTGGCACAGGTAGAGATTTTTGTCGTTTTTGCCTCCCAGGGGCCAGGAAACCTCTTTGGAGGTGGTGGCGCCTTGACCATGCTATCCCTGGCCGCTGCAGGGCTCAGGAATGGTCTGTAAGTGAGTATATAAAATTGTAGTACTTGGCGTATTTATGTAATTTAAAAGTATAAAGAAAACTTGCAAATATAAGAAAAGCAAATATAGCCAATATTTGAAAGTTGCCAATTGCTGCACTCTATTCTATTCCAGCATGTCTTAATTTTTGCCATCTGAGAGTTAGAAAAATTAAAGTGAAGGTAGGAAACAACTTCTATAATAAACAAAAGAAAGCATATTATTTATTATTTGGACTGAAACACTTTCATGCAGTCTATAGATAGGAATTACCATCATGTTTGGAAATCTAGTTGAACTTTATACCACTAAAAACCCAGACCTTTTAATAATATACTATCATGAAATATTTCATAGCATATAATTGTTACCAAAATTATTTATATTTAAGCAAAACATATTCTTGAAAATATGTTGTATATATCTACAGAGTTCACAGCTATTATATCTAATTCTGTAGATCGTCTTACATAAAAAATTTCATACTTTTATTCATTTTGAATAAACCTTGTCTTAAAAAGAATTTCATGCATTCCAAAAGAGAAAAACATTTCATATGCATTTTTTTTAGTGTTCTCCAAAATTTTCAAATTAATCTATTGGGAGGGGAAATGAAAAAAAGGCTGTTTCAGACTGTATTTTTAATGTGAGAAAACACTTGTCTTAATAAACATTCCACTCATTCCAAAAGAAAAAAATATTTCAGAGGAGGTTTTTTTCCCTCCAGTGCTCACCCAATTGTCCCGATTTTTCAATTGGAAAAGCTGAAAACATGCATTGGGGAAAAATGGGGGGAAATTCCTTCCCTTGCAAATGTTTCCAGTTTTTTTCTGGGCCTTCCTTTTCCCAATCTGGACCCAATTCCAATCCCTTGTTAAACCTGTTTTTGAAAGTAAGACTATCGTAATCACCTTAGCCCAAAGAAGCCCAAAGGAGTGAGACTCTGTTGAATCTCCTAGAACTCTCAGCTGCTTCTTGATACCACCATCCATAGTATACTTTTGGACTGGTTGACTGAGCTGGGACTTAAGAGGCCAACTGTTCCAACACTACCTGGCAAACTGGTTACCAAAGGTCATGCTGGGAGACCACTGTAAGCCTCGTGTCATCTGAAACATGGGGAACTCACAAGGCTCCAGTCTGTTCCCTATGCTGTCAAAACATCTACATTAAATTGTTGGCAAAGGTTGTCCAGAGATTTAGGTTGAGTTGGCATCAATATGCAGATCATAGTCATATATCTTTCAATATCAACCAAATATCAATATGCAGATCAGATCATATATTTTTCAATATCAACCAAACTCAGATGTGCTAAAGTGGGGCCTGGAGGCAGTAATGGGCAAGA
The DNA here is from genome assembly GCF_029931775.1 of Euleptes europaea. Taxonomy (NCBI): domain Eukaryota; kingdom Metazoa; phylum Chordata; class Lepidosauria; order Squamata; family Sphaerodactylidae; genus Euleptes; species Euleptes europaea. Next base: position 88,160,923 of record NC_079314.1, on the reverse strand, counting down.
TGAGGGCCAATAAACTGAAGCTCAGTCTGGGTGAGATTGAAGTGCCATTGGGCTGATAATAAGACCAATCAAAATTTGCAGAGACCACCAGTTTGGGATGGGGTTGCACCCTGACTTAAAGAGAAGGTTTGCAGCTTTGTTAAATCTAGGCTTAGCAACAGAAGATACACAAGACCTTTAGCTAGCTCCACCTGGTTTGCCAGCTGAGGCTTTTCCTTGAGAACTTAATTGTAAGCTGCCTCAACAGGACTCTGAAGAGGTGACATAGAAATTTTAGGAATGAATGGATGAAACTGAGCGACTTTGCCATTGTTCTAATTACATCCAGGATGGACTACTACAATGTCTCATCATGGAGTTGCCTTTATTTATTATGCATGTAAGTACATTTTTATCCCAGTCTTCTACCAAGGAGCTCAAGGTGGCATACATTTGTCTCCTCCATCTTACCCTCCCACACATGAACATGACCTTATGAGGGCTACTAATAGTTGCTTTTGCTTTTAGGAAAAATATGTGAGAGATCATGATCCCAGATCCCCTCTTATCTCTTGTAACTTGACTCTGGGTTTCTCAGTTTTTTAAAATGTACAACTCCTTTATTGCATTAACAAAACAGAAGCAAGAATTAGTGTGGAAGAGACAAAGCGCTAGAAAGATGGTGACTCTGGCAGCTATGATCCAGCTGCCATCTCTTGGCTGGGAGCCCAGGCCTCATCGTGCTGGAACAACATCACAGCAATGCTCATCTGTCTCCTACTGCTGGCCCTACTGCTTGATTATGTGATGTGCAGGAAGAGAAGCAGCCGCTTTCCACCAGGACCCACCCCTCTACCTTTCTTTGGAAATTTGCTGCAGTTAAATCTCAGACAACCACATAGTACTTTCCAAAACGTAAGTAATAGCCAAACCAGGTTTAGATGGTTCGTAGTGTTACAGGATGGTAGGACTTGTCAGGTGTGGGTGCTAAGCTCCTTTGAAACAGCGATAGGAGAAACCATAGCTAAACAGTGCTTCTTATGTAATTCTTCAGCCAAGGTTGCACCTGTATGCAGCAAATGTTTGACCGCTTGTTAAAATATGTTGTTTAGGGATTACATGGGACTATGGCAAGGGACTAATGCAAGACTAAGCTAAGCAGGTTCGACCTTGGCAAGTATGTGGATGGGAAACCTCCAAGGAATACCAGGAATGAAACATGGAGGCAGGCAATGGCAAACCACCTTTGAACATCTCTTGCCTTGAAAACACTACAGGGTCGCCATAAGTCAGTTGTAAATTGACACCCCCAAAATGGCAAGGGACTCTTTTTAACGGTTCTCTCTTCAGAAGAGCAGTATATTTTCCTTTGTTTTCTTGCTCTTTGTTTCTTTATTGCAGGTTGCAAAAAAGTATGGACCAGTCTCCTCGCTCCAGGTTGGATGGCAGAGCTATGTCTTACTGAGTGGATACAAGATTATAAAGGAAGCACTGGGACAGAAAGCAGAGGATTTTGCTGACCGGCCATCCGTCCCACTGTTGAGACTAGGGGTTATTCAAAAAATAGTGAAGGCAAGCTTTTCTTGTGAGGTGATGGGAAAGACTATGCATATTCTAGCAATATGATCATGCACTGCTGATCTGAGAAACTGAGGAAACAAGCGAGCGGATATGCTGAAATAAGAGTAGTACCCGAGACTGTATATAACACATTTTTGTAAGCAATACCTTCAGATGGTATGTTGCAGAAATCAGTGCTTTTTTTTCAGCTACAGGTCACTAACATTGATAGTTGCAGACCAGTGGGACAAAAAAAATATGCATAGTTGGTCATTGTGGGCAACAGAACAGCTGTCACTTGTTGGTTATGTGGCTGGCAGAAACTGCAGTTGAACGTAAGCATGAACCTACCTAGACCTGAAACTGCTCTGTACTCAAGGAGATAAATGAATAGTAGGCCTGGAACGTCCAAAGAGATTAGCCCACCTCCATCCTTGTAAAAGATCACTAACCAGAATGGGGGGGGGGAAATAAATACAGAACATGCTTAACTTCAGAACTTCAAATCCTTCAGGTATAGTCATGGCAACATTCAGCAGTGGCTGGAAGGAGCAAAGAAAATTCTGTGTCTCTACCCTGAAAAGCTTGGGGATGGGGAAGAAAACTCTTGAAAAGAAGGTATCTGAAGAAGCAAGATATTTATGTTCTGAGTTCAAATCACAAGAAGGTGAATCTCATTCTTGGGGTCATTGGGAAGACTTAGAATGTGTATGTTTTCTAGAGGGAGGGGGCGTAGCTCAGTGGTAGATTATCTGTTGTACAAATAGAAGGTCTCAGGTTCAGTCCTTGGCATCCCCAGTTAAAAGGATCAGGAAGGAGGTGATGTGAAAGACTTCTGCCCAAGACCCTGGAGCATGGCTGCTGGTCTGAATAGAAAGTACTAATGTTGATGAGCCAGTGGGCTGATTCAGTTTAAGGCAGTTTCATGTGACTTTGCGAGTATTCCACAATGTTATTTTGGCCATGCCAGTAGTACAAGATGTTGGTTCTAATTTTGGTCTTGGCATCAAACATGTTGAGCGAATACTTTTAAAATGGCAAGCTTGAGAGGAAGATGGGAACATAGCATAACCCCTGCTGGAACAGACTAACAGCGCATTTCTGAAAGGAATGCCCGCGCCGAACTTAGGAGGCAAGCTGGTGGCACTGCCTCCTAAAGAGGTTTCGGTAAAAGCTGGCGTATCATTGCAAAAATAAAAAATGCCATTCCCGAGCTGAAAGTGCTCGGGGGGACGGCTAACGTCGGCCCTGCACCAGGGCCGGTGCCATTATGCCCCGGGAATGTCTCCAGGGGTGCCGGAACACCTCCCAGCTTGCCGCTGCAGCCTGTGCCAGCGGCCGGAGGCCAGTGGTCAGCGGTGGCGGTCGGGGAGCGGCGCCCGGCCCTGCATGTTAGTGCTGGGGCCACTAACGCCAGCAAGCATCTTCCGGGCACCGTCGGTATGGGCCCCTGCGCCGGTGGAGGCCGTAGTCGGCCTCCTAAGGGCTTTGGGCCCAATTTTCAGAAATGGGCCCAAATGGTCCTGTAAAGTCCCGCATATTGTTTCCCAGTGGCCAAATGCACCCCAGATCCACAGTGGAGGCACAGAAACTAATACTTCCCCTGTTGTTGCCCCTTCCCCATGTAGAATTCAGAGTTTAATTGCCTCTGAACATGGAGCTTCCATTTACCAATTTAGTAATTGAAGGGCTTGTCCTATATGAATGACACTACGCAAAGAAGGCCTACATCCCTGATTTTTATTTGCCTATTTAGAATTCTTAATGAGAGGCTTGCTATATATGAAGACATATCTCTAATACCTTTGTTGTTTTATCTTGTATAGGATTGCCCTTTAACCCACAAAATCTTGTAAACAACGCAGTTGCCAATATTATCTGCATCCTAACACTCGGTGACCGATTTGAATACACTGATAAAACGTTTCTGAAGCTAATGAATTTGACTGAAGAATGTATGAGGGTAATAAGTGGAGCCCTGCCCCAGGTATTGTTATGACACCAGGTAATAAAGAATAAGGGAGGCAACCTAAATATCAGTCTGATTTGAGGTTAGAAGGCCAGGCTTGAATCTGGTGAAAAAGCAAATTGCTACTCAGAGCTTTCTCCTCTTTTCCTCTAATGAAGAGATAACTGGAAATTCTCCAGATGTTCTTTGGATTTCTAGATAGATATCATGGATTATATCACTAATCCTCTGGGGACTTTGGGTTATTAACAGGGTCAGTTCACTTATTTGACAGAACAGTAGCAGAACGGCTAAAAACGACCGCTTCAACAACTTTGTAACAGGCTGTCCAGTCCACCAATTAGGATCCTCCTCACAAACCCTCATCACTGTGCAGAAGTGAAGTGGGTAGTGACTGGAGACAGGGCTTTTTCTGTAATGGCACTTTGCCTATGGAATGTTCTCTCCCTTGAAGCTCACCCGGCACCTAACATACTTTCTTTAAGGCACCTGTAATTGATGGGTCTCATTCTGGCCCAGTCCGATGGGTAGCACCCACCAGCATGGAGGGCTTCAGCAGGCTGAGGCTGGGGGGACCTTCAATCCCTGGAGCAGCAAGCACACTGGTACATGAGGATGCTTGCCAACACTCTTTATTTTCAGTTCAATTTTACAAGAATGGTCTTGCGCAGGGTAGTTTCCTCACTTCCAGTTCCCAGACACCTTGGTTCCCTCATCTTTCTGCATGCCTGCAAAATGCCTGCTGGTCCTCAGTCCTTCTCCATCTCTGCACCTTTTTCCCAGCTCCTCACTACGGCCATTCTTAAATCAACCCCCACTAGCTGCCTTCCATCTGGGAGCTGGGGGAGAGACCTGGATCCACATCTTTCTCTTCATCTCCTCTGACCTATAGGAATGCCTTCTCCCAATAAGGCTGCCCCTGCGACAATACCCAACCACGACCCAACTGGTGACCTTCCAGCCTGACCCACGTGGTAGGTCTAATGGAGCTTCCCCTGTCCCCCAGTGTCCAGGTTGCTCCACCCAACCCCAACTGCCACGGCACCACTCTAAAACATTTCTTTTTACCCAAACTTTTATCTAAGATATTTGAATTTTTTTACATTGGTTTTACTATCTGCTTCTAGCCTGAGTACTGTTTTACAAAGATAATTGTAAGCAGCTAAACATTTTGGTTTTTTAAAAACTTTTTTTTTATTTTTGTGAAAAGAAAAAGAGAAGGGCAGGGGAAAGTAGCTAAACATTTTGTGTTGATTTCATGTTCTGTGTGCTTTGTGAGCTGTCTTGAGCAGGTGTCTGGAAAGGTAAAATATACATTTTTCTTAATTAATTTAAAGTACAGCAGTATATGCCCTGACCTGGATGGCCCAGGCTAGCCTGATCTCGTCAGATCTCAGAAGCTAAGCAGGGTCAGCCCTGGTTAGTATTTGGATGGGAGATCACCAAGGAATACCAGGGTTGTTGTGCAGAGGAAGGCACTGGCAAACCACCTCTGTTAGTCTCTTGCCATGAAAACCCCAAAAGGGGGTCACCATTAGTCGGCTGCAACTTGACGGCACTTTACACACGCGCGCACACACACACACACACACACACACACAGCAGTATATAGATCATCAATCCAGACCATGGATCAGACAATACCATGGTAAACTGAGTCCAATGATCAATGAACCTCCTGTTTCATTGGGTGCCTTAAAAACAGCACTTCTCAAGTACAGGGCAGGACAGCATAACGTAGACTGTTTGGGGCTTGAATGGACCATAAGTTGTACAGATTTGGGATGGATACTTCCACTCTCAAAAAATAAGTTCTAACCCTTCAAAAAAGAATCCTTAGACTAATCTGGGTACATTTAAAACAATAGGAACTTAGCTATTGACTTCTGTGGGGAGTTCATGGTACCTTGTATGTGTCCTCATTTAAAAACATCAGTAGAAATTGTATAAAGTTGGCACCACCTTCATTTGAGGATAGTTCAAGGTGCTCCATGTTGTTCTGTGAAATTTAACATTCACAGATATTGTTAATTTTAACTATTTCCCCCTCTGTTTGGTGGTCTGCAAATGAGATGTGTGATCGGGATAAGGGATGCTTTTTAATGAACATATTTCTAATTGAGATACAGCATCTAGAACAGGTAATATCCTCAGTTCCTTGATTATCAAATGAGAGAAATAGGGAAGAGCTTGGATGAATTTGGGTCAGAAAGTGCTCCACATCAGTGTGTGAAAAGGTAGTGAGTTGGGAGCATTCGCTTATAACAGTTTCACTGCTAGGGAAATAGCTGATAAATATTACCCTTACTGAGCATTTTTTCTTGTTCGATTGCTGATATACTAGATGATGGCCACCGCACCCTGTTTGTCTTATATGCCGGGACCTCACCATAAACTTACAAGCTTCAGTAATGATATTAGTGCCATACTAAGAGAGATTGTGAATGATCATAAGAACACCAGAGATCCCACCTTCACAAGAGATTTGATTGATGCATTTCTGGAGGAGATGGAAAAGGTAGGAACAAATCTATGGGCACAGCTCCCCCCCCTACATATTCATTTCAATTTGGATCTCAGCTTATTAGTGGTAGAACAATGACCAACTATTCTAGGGCCAACCGACACAAGACATGTTTAACGAGTTCGATGTGGCTTCCTGGGCAGAATTCAGGAAGGTGTTGAGGTTCAGAATTTAAATCAGATTTTTCAAGGGGACTTTTCAGAATTCTTAGGAGGCTATCGTAGATTCAGGCAAGTACAGCCTGTACAATGGCCTTCCACTGGCCTGGGAAATGGCTTCAGGTTTCAGCATGGCTAGATGACAATACTGGCCTTTGTTAACACAACAGGTATCAGCAAAGAAAGTCAACAATCAATTTTCCTGAGCAGAGTGGGATGTCTGTCCCATCTTTCTCATCATCCTTGCCAGAAATAGTAGTAGCAACGTTGGTCGTTGAATCAGACATATGCAAATGCATAAGTTGTCTGCATAATATCCTTTGTACTATCTGACTCCACCTTGTACCTAGTGACAGTAAGAACCAATTTCTTTACCTCTTGCCTTTTTTTAGCTGAGGTTACTTGCAGGTTACTGCTAATGAAGTACATTCATCGCACAGTCACAGGTTAGCTCCCAAACCTAACATAATGTTGATTATTGGCACATAAATTGCCAACTTTTAATTTCCTTCAGGTCAAAGGAAATCCAGACAGCAGTTTTAATGAGCAGAATCTCATTAAAATTGTTCATGAGTGGTTGACAGCAGGCACCGAAACTACTTCTTCCACCATACTCTGGGGGCTGCTGAAAATGGTCCTTCATCCTGAGATTCAGAGTAAGTGATGAACATCAGGGGAAATGTAGATATGCTTCAGATTCAAGTCCAGTGGCATCTTAAAGACCAACCAAATTTTCGGGTTATAAGCTTTCGAGAGTCAAAGCTCCCTTCGTTGTCAGATTCCAGTTTGAATTTTTAAATTTGAGAAGCACAAATTTAAGGCACCTTTCATAAAAAAATAATATTATTTATTTAAAACATTTTTAGCAGCCTTGCTACCTTGTGGAACTCAAGGCGGCTTACAATGTAAATAAAACAACAATTTAAAAAGAGACTGAAACTGAAACTTATTTCATGTGCTCCAACATTGGATGCTCACATCTCCCGTCATGCCATTTATTTATGTTATGTATATTAACTAAATAAATGCCATTACCCATACAGCCCTCCCAACTGCAGACACCTTCCTGTGTCCCCACCCCACTCCAAGTCTTTTTATTGCACAAAGGAAGAGAAGATGGGGATAGGTACAACAGCCGTGAATTAGAAAGGCTTGGGAAAGCTGGCAGCTGCTACACTAGTCCCTTCTCTGTTTAGGCTCATGCAAAGAGAAATGGCAGGATATCATCTAACACTAAAAGGTTCTCTCCCTCTCACTCAACCTAGATACTCCTTAGGATGGAGGCCATCTGTGGGGGGGCAATTTCTATTAGCAGAAAGATCTGCAAGAGAAAGTGTTCAGCCCCCATCACCTGTCCCCCAATCCAGAAGTGCCATCTTCCCAATCCAATCCCCCCCGCAAAAAAGTTATTCTTTAATGTAAAAAAAACAACATTAGGGAATCTGATCGTCAGTCTTTTATTTAAAGAACAATTGAGCTATAAAAATATCATTTGGACCTTTTTTGAAATAAAGGTAGTATACTTAAGCAATTAATTAATATTTCAGAAAGAGTCCATGAAGAAATTGAGAAAGTTCTTGGCAAGGACAAAGCACCCATGATGGAGGATCAAGCAAACCTGCCATATACTAATGCTGTCATCCATGAAATCCAGCGCTGTGCTGATATTGCACCTTTGGCATTTCCTTATATAACACACCAAGATACTGAAATTGACAAATTTGTCATCCCTAAGGTACAGTCCCTTCAAAACACACTTTTCGGAAATAAAATGAGAGTTGCCAAGTCACATAAAAGTCTTGGTTTGAGGGTGATCATGATTCTTAGCACCAAAAGGTTCAGTTTTAACTCAAAATTACATAGCAAAATACTATGGGTGCCTGGGATAAAATGTTCGTGATGGACGGACAGAAAAGGGCACTGCATCCCCCCTCCAAATCCACCACCTCAGCTGGCCTTATAGAAAAGCTACCCTTGCTAAATGCAGCCTGACTTAAGTTGTCACACTGCAGAAAACAGTAAGAACAGAGAACATCTTAGGGCAAGGCCCCAGTATGCCATCCTAGAAGCATTTCACTTTCTATGGGGCCAAGTACAATAGCACAACTTTTTATGTCTGCAGTTACTTTCTCCGTGGAAGTGCATCCATCAGGCGCCGTTGCACGATAGATTCACTGCCCTTTGCAAATCTTAAAGCACCACTGTCACTATACAAATACCATTGAAAGGATATCACAGATCCTAATTGAACAGGTCAAAATATACGACCATTTAAGGTGTCTTTTAGCATAAAGTCTCTGGTAAATGCAAAATTTGATTTTAGGTTTCAAGCAACTGCATGCAAACGACTGGAAGAAAGCCACGAAGGGAAGATGCCAGGATGTGTCGTCTAGATCGGGACCACGTTTCGCTTATGGCTTCATCAGCTACCTGTATCAGTAATGCAAATATCAAAACCCTAATAGGTAACGTTTCATAAGGACCGCAAATAGTTGTATGTAGGTCTCAAAAGGACAGAATGATTCTGTCCTTTTGAGACCTACATACAACTATTTGCGGTCCTTATGAGACCTACATTCAACTATTTGCGGTCCTTATGAAACGTTACCTATTAGGGTTTTGATATTTGCATTACTGATACAGGTAGCTGATGAAGCCATAAGTGAAACGTGGTCCCGATCTAGACGACACGTCCTGGCATCTTCCCTTCGTGGCTTTCTTCCAGTCGTTTGCATGCAGTTGCTTGAAACCTAAAATCAAATTTTGCATTTACCAGAGACTTTATGCTAAAAGACACCTTAATGGGTCGTATATTTTGACTTACCTGGACCCGTGATATCCTTTCAATGGTCATATTTTTGGATTGCATTCTGTAAATTTGTATCTTGCTGTATCTTCATTTTGTATATATTTGTAATATTTTGCACTTTTCCACAATAAAATTCACTTTCCTTGCATAAGAAAATTTTCATAGTGCTGTTTTGGGTTGCTCCAATTATCCTTACAGCACTGAGCCTTGTTATTTGTGTACTATACAAATACCGACAACACTCAGAGCTATGCATTTCTTGTAATAAATAAGATGTCTGAAGCCCGTTACAGATGCAGGAGAAAACTCAATCTATCCTTTGCGAAATTTACTTCTCATACTTTGAACTTTTTTCTGTTAATTTTAGTTTCTCTTCTTACAAATATTGAAAATTCAGGCCACAAATCGAACACTTGTCCCAAGAGATTTCTAACATGACTGTTCAGCAAGGTACTGCAGAGCACAAGTAAAATGTACATTTATTCAAGTAGATTCTGTTCATATTTAAGTTCCAGTTGTTAGGAGGATAGAAAGCTAATCTAAAGAGTACACTTCCCTAACACAAATGGCCAGCTGTTCCGGCATCCCGTGTGTGCAAGTATGAGATATTTGTTTCTACAGGAGAGACCTGCAGAAACATCTGTCTCCACTGGAGTCCATGTGGAAAGTGTGAGAGAACAATGGCTACTGAGGGAGGAGGGGTCAGAAGGAAGCTCCCAGGTTCAGACAAAGAGAGGAACATGCCATTCAAGAGATAACATTTATACATTGGGGGATCATTCAGCACCCCTCAATGTCCAGGTAGGCTGAGTCACTCACTCCAATAAGGATTCACCTGTAATTGTCGTATATTCAGAAATATTGTAAGTGTAAATTCAGAAGTACACAATCCTGTGATTCTTACAGTTAGAAAGTTGTTCTCTGGAAATTAGATTCTTGAAAAACAGCAGAACGTTCTAACCTGTTTATTTCCACACCATGCTAGGAGACTATAGTCTTCAATCACTTGTCTTCTGTGCTGAAGGATGAAACCATGTGGGAAAAGCCATACCAGTTTTACCCTGAGCACTTTTTGGATTCAAAGGGACAGTTTGTCAAGCAAGAGGCATTCCTGCCTTTCTCTGCAGGTAAGCTCATATGGGAGGAAGATGGTTTGGCAATGGGATGTACAGAGAAAGGTAGGCGTTGTTTCCCCAACAGTTAGGTACCCATTTTCATAGTCATTCACTTTGAAGAGGAGAGAGCACTACAGACTCCTAATAGCATTTTTAAATATTTAAAAATTGTTATAGCTACAAGGTTTACAAGCAACTTCTACTTGTCATGAGCATATTGTTTTGAGAACAAGTAGACAGTGAAAACCAGTCTCAAAGGAGATTTGTTCTATGCCCTGCTGTACACATCACAAGATCTTCATGTTTGTTGGGCAACAACACATAACACAACAACATGATGTAGAGTATCTGCCATGGAAGCTTCCTGGGTGACTTGGGGCCAGTCATTCTCTCTCAGCCTCATCTACCTCACAGGATTGTTGTGAGAGTAAACATGGAAGAGAGAATGATGTCAGCTGCTTTGGATCCTCATTAGGGAGAATGGCGGGGTATAAAGGAGATAAATAAACTAACACATGGAGTTTGAAGCAGATGCTCAATGAGAGTTTTGTGCCTCCCGGACACTTGTGGGCCCTTTTCTACTTGCGAATGGGATGTATGCACAGAAGCAGCCGTAACCTTTCTAGCACATGCTGTTTTCTCCTCCTCCTTAAACCACCCCTTGGGACAGCTATTGGCACCATTTGAGGAATCATATTCCATATGTGGCTGCATTTAAGTTTGCAATGGAGCCAACAGCTGTGACATTATCCCAATAGTGGCAGTGTCTGTATTTGGAAGATGGGCTTGGGGGGAAAGGAGTTATTTTATAATTTTTAAACAATTAATTTGGTTTAACCAAGGCCAATTCCAGATGGAGACAGAGAAGAGTTTGCTATCATTTATATGGACAGTAAGAAAATCAGAGACGCCACGCAGGGACCGAGAGTTAGATTCTAAGCTCTCCCTTCTCCTGCTCTTATACACAAACTGTTCTTCTTCCCTTTCCTCCAGGTCGACATGCCTGCCCTGGAGAATCACTGGCTAGAATGGAGCTCTTCATCTTCTTCACCAGCCTCCTGCAGCATTTCACTTTCCACATTCCTGAGAACCATCCCAGACCCAAAGAAGACAGGGTCTTTGCTCTTACAGTCGCTCCACTCCCTTTCGATATCTGTGCCATCCCCAGATAATATCTCAGGTATCTGCTGCCCAGTCTGTGATGGCCTAAAAGTTGCAACTTGCCAGCATAAAATTTGTGGAAATGTGTTGTATTACATTTATTCTTGTGTTTCTCTGCTGTGGAAACAATGTTCCTGTGAATAAAACAGAACTGTTTTTCTTTTTAAAAATGTGGCATGGAAACAAACACCAGAAAATGTCTCACTCAGAGTGTCTATAGCTTCAATAAAGAGGATGCTTCACTTGTGTGTGGATTTCTCCATCTTGTGAGGTGAGGCCCTGGGGCCTGATGGGTTCTGGCCAGTTTGCTCAGGCTGGGAAATTTGCCTGGCTGGTCAGTCTTAGGTCCTAGTTACAGAGAGCAGGGTTTTAGCAATACCCGATTCCTCCTTTGCCTCCTTATAGATCTGCTCCCAAGGAGATTAAAAAATTGCGATGAAGTCCTTCGTGTTTCAGGTCTGCTGGAGCTGAAGTACACTCAAGCAGGCCCCTTAGTTCCCACTCATTTCATTACTCTTGAGAGTCATCTGGGCTTTTGGCTAATAGTGGCATTTGGAGATGCTTCCAAATTTCTCTCAAATTAACATTCTCCTTAGATAGAGCTATTCCGGTCCACATAGTTGCTGTCACCGAATGACATGGTTCAGCTTTTCACTTTTAATTTGATAATGTTATGGAGCTGGTTGTCTGAATTAGGGCTGTTGATTCAATAAAACCCAAACTGGATAAAGCCGAATAAATGCCAATTCGGCTTTCCCAGGTTCGGTTTTTACTGGAGCAAAAAAAAAAGGTGGGGAAAAGCCAAGCTTAATTTAGGCGATTCTCTGATAATCAGTAAAAAATTCTGCTTTCCAGGGTTCGACCTTTTCCCACCTTTGTGAAGAGACAGCTCTCCTTGGGGCAATCTACCTTGGCTGCAGAGACACCCAAACAGAGCAGAGGGGGATCCCAGTGGCCAATAGGTGGCTAGACCTGGGAGAAGAGCATTCTTTGGCCAATCAGAGAAGCTTGATTCTCCCATTCAAACTTTTCTGAGTTGCCAAAGGCAACTCAGTATACTCCTTGTTCTGGCCGTTGCTCCTGCTGCCTATCCTGAGCTGATCTGGTGAATTACAGCCTGCTGCATCCATTGGATTATTTCCTGCTTGCTACCTGGAGGAGGAAGTGAAGCACCTGCATTATAGTATTAAGTCCCAATAACCATAACACAGGAAGAGGTTGATAATTCAAAGTAGTTTGTTTATTAAGCTTAATAATACATACCGGGTGGGAGCTTCCCAAATGCGCAGGACAGCTCGCACACACGAACAAAGGATAGCCACAACATTTATAACCTCTGGTCAGGGGTGTTACAATATACGTAGATTCACTGTACATTGGTTGTCTACATCACTCTAATTAGCATTTTGGATCGACATTGGTTGAAGCTGTTTCTAAGCAAGCATTAGGTTCTGGGACCACATTCCTAAGTGTGAAGGTAAGATGAACAGTTGTACCAGGCAGCGATGTAGTCTTTGTTCTTGCAGCTTATAATGGCGTTTGCCAGACTCATGCTAACTTAAATGATTTTACATTAGGGCCTTTGTTCCAAGGATTAATACTTTACCGCTTATATCTAGGGCTGCATGTCAGTTACATATATGTGCTCTCACATGGTATTGTGCTAGATGCTAACCCTTATATTTTGGGCTTAGCATCTTTATAAATGTGAGTATGCGGACTGAGCATAAAAGCATACATTACTAATAATATAATGATTATAGGCACTACATTTTCCCCCCTTTTCATGAGACTTTGATTTCTTTCAAAGCCATATTAGAAAGGCACAAGCAAGGAAAAACATTTCCTTCAACCAAGTTTCCCCAGGAAGATCATTTCACTAAATTAAGTTCCATGCATATTTTTTGTAGCACACAATAGAACACACAGAAAATAGCAATTTATACAATAAAAACATATGCTTAAAACAAGAACATCATTAAGCACTTGCACCGGTAATATTGTCTATTGTCCATTTAGAGTATCGAACTGAATGTCATGGGCAAAATGTCTTTAAGTCCATATCTGTCCTGATTATGATGAATATAAAATCATTGTTGTTGATATCCCCACAAGCTCTTTAGTGCACCTGTGCTGATGGATTCAGTTCAATAGTTACTTGTTGATAACACAGGGCTGGCAGGCACATGACTTTGTACATGTGGGCAATGTTTATATAATTAATGTCTTGATGTATAGTCTGAAAGATGGAGATGTGTAGGCAAAGTCCATATTAAAAACAAACACAATTGTTGTGTTTCCACAAACTTGTTAAACACCAAAGCTTGATCCCTTTGTAACTGTTGGAGTCAGTGTCAATTGCTTTTAGAAATTACATTGGAAACACTCAGGAAGGGCCCCCCATTATTCAGAGGGGCTGTGTTTCCTCTTTGCAGAACAAAATGATGGTTTAGGGCCTGAGATGTTTATTGTTGATTCAGCATTAGGCATTTGGGATACTTTTTCCATGTGATTAGCATGTTTTCATGCCATCTTTTTTTGCGATTTTTGACCGCTGTAAGAGGTGCAAGCAGTACCTGGAACATTTGCTTTACCTCAGTTGTAGGCCATCAGCTTTGCAGCGTTTTTGGATCAGTATCCATTTGCCTGGAATGGCATCACATCTGGCACAAGCCCTTAAGAGTTTTTAGGCGTTGTAATTACTTGGCCTGTATTAAGAAAGATAGTCCAAACAAACATTTTTGTTCAGCAGTAAGAAAGTCCAAGCCTTACTTTTAAAGGGAGTCCGTCTTTGTGAGTGTTGAATAAAAGCCAGAGCAATGATGAAGAGGCTGGAGAGAGGGTCAGGCACTGGAAACCACATTTTTTGACTCAGGAAAAACATCTTTGCAAAGGGGTTATTGTCTTTGATGAAGACCCTGCAATAAACTTTAAACATTAAAAGTACCTGAATGCCACATTTTTGGCATTAAAACTGGATGGAAGGGTTGTTTTAACTTTGCATACTTTGATTCACTTGTGGGGATAGATTTAATTCACATGACGACTTTCTTGCACCAAACACACAAAGCTTGTCTTCTGATGTCTTCTGTTCACCATTCAGTCTTTTTCCTGAAAATAAAAATCTACCAACAACTTAACAACTTTGGCAGTGAGTAAATTTCTAATTGCTCACGTGTTAGGTCCAAACAGACAGTCCCTTTTTAACTAAATAATGAGCTTAATGCCAGTATTTCTGACATATTGCAGTTAGAGACATGTGTGCGTGCTTTATGCAGACTTAAGTGAATAGAAAGGAGAAGACAAGAGAGAAAAGGAGGGGCGGGTGGTTTTTGACACTCGTTTATCTACACGGGTGTCGCGTCTAAAAGGAGGAAACCTGCACCTGTTTATGTACACAGGGGCAGTTTATGGTGCCACAGGTAAAGACCTTTATTAGTGGGCCTTTATTTTTCCCCTTTTTCTGTTAATTGACATTGTTGTCAATTTTAGGGTGATTTCTGGTGATTTCTGGAGATTCCAGGAGATTCCTGGAGATTCCTGGAGATTCCCTAAAACGGCTTTATTGAAGAGTCCCAGAGGTGGACAAACTTAGGAGAGGCAGTTGGAAGAAGCACAGACGTAACAGGAGCCTTAGTGGGGTTTTGGTGAGCTGGCAATGCAATTTAACAAGAAACATTAATGGAAGAGCATATACCCGTGATAAGACATGGTATAAAAAAAATGGCAGACACAACAATTGAGGAATTGCAGATTGTAGGAAAAAAAGAAATAACAATTTTGTTTACTATTCCTTGTTAAACACAGTATGTTAAAAACTAAAAATAAAAAGCACTTTGCCAATTTTAAATGGGAAAACATGTGCAACTTAATGGTCTCAAATGGCCTCCTCCTGCCAAATTCTTCAGGATATGAGTTTTCACAAATCATGGCTATAAGTTGTTTAGAAGATCTCTTGTTCCATAATAATTCTTTCAGTGTCCAGGTCTGATAACTGATTGTTCTGTCCGGTCAGCCAATGTACCAAAACAATCTCCCCCTAAATGGCCTTGCTCCTCTAAACATTGGAGCACTTAATGTGCTTTGGGTGACTAGCTCCTAGCAATGCAATCTCCTATGCCCGTTAGGGTCAAAATCCTAATTGGAGCTGAGGTCAGCTAAAAGTCAGGTCTTCATATGGCTTCTAAGTTATAGATTAATAAGCTACAGATTAATACAATTGGTTTTTCTTAACACAAACTTAATATAAAATATTCTGGCCACAGGGACAAATCCATGCTGACTTCCCTGGACCACCAAGTTGTCTTTCAGATGCTTGCAGAGTGACCCCTTTTAAATCTGCTCCAATATGTTTCCTGGGACAGAGGTGAATCTGACTGGCCTACAGTTTCCTGGGTCATCCCTCCTTTTTTTGAAGGTTGGGATAACATTCCTTTTGCCTCTGTCTTGATTTCAAAGGTCACAGATTATTGACTCTGGTATACATAGGTTGATCTCGCTATATAAATATTAAAGTTTCCGATCTGCTCAGCGAATTCCCCATTCAAAGAGCATTTCGGGTAACAAAACTCATCACTTGATCAAAGGAAATGAGGTTGGTCTGGCAGGGCCTGTTGGGGACAAATCCATGCTGACTTCCCTGGACCACCAAGTTGTCTTTCAGATGCTTGCAGAGTGACCCCTTTTAAATCTGCTCCAACATGTTTCCTGGGACAGAGGTGAATCTGACCGTCCTGTAGTTTCCTGGGTCATCCCTCCTTTTTTGAAGGTTGGGATAACATTCACCCTCCTCCAGTCTTGTGGCACATCTTCCATCTTCCAAGAGGTCTTGAAGATGATGGGCAAGAGTTCTGCAAGCACTCTAGAAAGTTCTTTGAGCACTCTGGGGTGCATACCATCAGCCCCGGGGGATTTGTTCTCATCCAGTGCAGCCAGATGCCTTGCAACAGTCCATGACAACCAGAAGCCCGGATGAGTTCTTGTGAGTGTGTATATAATGTATGCTTTAGTGTAGCCCTTCTGTTATTAGGCCTTCTGATAGTTCTTCAAACAAGCTCATTTGGTTGGCTTATGCTTCAGTGATACAGCCTACATACCTAACCTATTGTTTATAAGCCTGTCTTCCCACAAAATAGAACCAAATTTCCAAGTATTGTAGATACCACATACACACTTTGTACTTAACAGAGCAAGAGACCACTGTGATCCTAATATGTAACACACCCCATGACATACATCTGTCACTGCAGAAAAAGTTTTTCCTCCCAATCATTCAGAGCTGTGTTTGTGTTACTGTTATAGAAAATATGTTAACTTAAAATTTATGTTATCTATAGTTCAATGGTGCCATCTGCTGGGGAAAAATCATAATAGCATGCCTATTGTGTATGTGTGTGTTAAGTGCCATCAAGTCGCTTCCAACTCATGGCGATCCTATGAATGAAAGTCCTCCAAAATGTCCTATCTTTGACAGCTCTGCTCAGATCTTGCAAATTGAAGGCTGTGGCTTCCTTTATTGAGTCAATCCATCTCTTGTTGGGTCTTCCTCTTTTCCTGCTGCCCTCAACTTTTCCTAGCATGACTGTCTTTTCCAGTGACTCTTGTCGTCTCGTGACGTGACCAAAATATGATAGCCTCAGTTTAGTCATTTTAGCTTCTAGGGTCAGTTCAGGCTTGATTTGAGCTATAACCCACTGATTTGGTTTTTTGGCAGTCCACGGAATCCGTAACACTCTCCTCCAACACCACATTTCAAAAGAATCTATTTTCTTCCTATCAGCTTTCTTCACTGTCCAGCTTTCACATCCATACATAGTGACAGGGAATACGATGGCATGAATTAATCTAGTCTTGGTGGCCAGTGACACATCCTTACACTGCAAAATCTTTTCTAGCTCCTTCATGGCTGCCCTTCCCAGTCTCAATCTCCTTCTGATTTCTTGGCTGCACTCTCCCTTTTGGTTGATGGTGGAGCCAAGGAATAGAAAGTCTTGAATAATTTCCATTTCCTCATTGTCAACCTTAAAGTTGTGTAAGTCTCCTGTAGTCATTACTTTTGTTTTCTTGATGTTCAGCTGTAGTCCTGCTTTGGCACTTTCTCTTTTAACTTTCAGCAGTAGTCATTTCAAATCTTCACTATTTTCTGCCAATAATGTAGTGTCATCGGCATATCTCAAATTATTAATGTTCCTCCTTCCAATTTTCACTCCACCTTCATCTAAATCTAATCCAGCTTTCCTAATTATATGTTCTGCATATAGATTGAATAGATAGGGAGATAAAATACATCCTTGTCTGACACCTTTGCCAGTTGCAAACCATTCTGTTTCTCCATATTCTGTTCTAACTGTGGCCTCTTGTCCAGAGTACAGGTTGCGCATCAAAACGATCAGATGTAGCGGCACACCCATTGCCTTTAAAACCAGCCATAGCTTTTCATGATCCACACAGTCAAAAGCTTTGCTGTAATCTATGAAACACAAGCTGATTTTCTTTTGAAATTTTCTCGTATGCTCCAGTAACCAGCATATATTTGCAATATGATCTCTAGTGCCTCTTCCTTTTCTGAAACCAGCTTGAACATCAGGCATTTCTCGTTCCATATATGGTAACAGCCATTGCTGTAAAATTTTGAGCATCACTTTACTTGCATGAGAAATTAATGCAATGGTCCAATAGTTGCTGAAATCTTTGATGTCTCCTTTCTTAGGAACTGGAATGTAAATGGATCGTTTCCAGTCTATGGGCCATTGTTTTGTTTTCCATATCCGTTGGCATATTCTTGTCAAGATTTTGATGGACTCTGTTTCTGTGACTTGGAATAGCTCTATTGATATCCCATCTGTTCCTGGTGATTTGTTTCTCCCGATTGCTCTCAATGCAGCTTTCACTTCACTTTCTAAAACTGTAGGTTCTTCTTCAAAAGATTCTTCTTGGAAAGAATCTTTTATCCTTTCATCTCTTCTGTATAGTTCTTCAATGTATTGTTCCCACCTTTTCTTTATTTTGTCCTGTTCAGTTAATGTATTTCCATGCTGATCTTTCAGCATGCCTAACCGTGCTTTAAATTTCCCTTTGATTTCTTGGATCTTGTGGAACAGATCTCTTGTTCTTCCTTTTTTGTTGTTCTCTTCTATTTCTTTACACTGGTTATTATAATAGGTCTCTTTGTCTCTATGTGCGAGTCGCTGGAACATTGTACTTAGACTTTTGATTCTATTTCTGTCATCTTCTACTTTTGCTTCTCGTCTATCTCTGGCAATTTTAAGAGTTTCCTCAAACATCCATCAAGGTTTTTCTTTTCTTTTGGCTACAGGAATAGTCTTTGCACATTCTTCCTTGATAATATCTCTAGTTTCCACCCATAGTTCTTCAGGTTTACATTCACTTGAACTCAGTAATGCAAATCTGTTCCTTACATGGTCTTTAAACTCTTCAGGAATATTGCTTAGCTTGTATTTTGGTGCTATTAATGTTTTGGTGTTTTTCTTAACCTTTACCTTGATTTTTGATATTAACAATTCATGATCTGTACCGCAGTCGGCTCCTGGTCTTGTTTTGGCAGAGAGAATAGAGCTTCTCCATCTTCTGCTTCCAATTATATAATCTATTTGATTTCTATACTGGCCGTCTGGTGATGTCCATGTATACAATCGTCTATTTGGTTGCCTGAAACATGTGTTTGCAATGAACAGATTGTTGTCTTCACAGAATTCTACGAGGCGTTCTCCTGCCTCATTCTGTGCTCCTAGCCCAAATCTGCCAACAACATTCGATTCTGCTTTGTTTCCTACTTTTGCGTTCCAATCACCTATGATTATCAGCATATCTTGTTAGGTGTGTGATCAATTTCTTCCTGAACACTGGCATAAAAACTTTCAGTTTCTTCCTCATCCGCATGTGTAGTTGGGGCATAAACTTGAATGATGCTTATGTTGATAGGCTTTCCCTGAAGTCTGATTGATATTATTCGGTCAGACTTTGCATTATAGCTCCTGACTGCCTTTGCTACATCTTGCCTCAATTTCAAACTTACCCTGATTCATGCTTCTCACATTCCATGTTCCTATTATATGCATCGAACAGCTTTGGACTTTCCTTTTGCATCTATTCATGTCAACCACTGAATGTCCTTTCGGCTTTAGTCCAATCGCATCATTAAGAACAGAGCTACTCATACTTGTCCTCTGCTCTACCCCAGTAGCAGATTGAGTGCCATCTGACTTGGGGGTCCCATCTTCCAGCACTATATCTTTTTTTCATTTTGGATTGTCTCATCATAGGGTTTTCAAGGTAAAGGATGTTCAGAAGTGGTTTACCAGTGCCTTCTTCTGTGCAGTACTAACCAGGGTTAGCCGTAGTGGCACTGCTGTTGTCTATGAAAGATCCTCCGCCGGTGTCACCTTCCACTACTGCCGCTGCCCAGTAGCTAACTTTCAGGGATTCCTCTGCCCCCATCCCCATTGGAACTGCCTGTTCTCTTCTGCGGATGTGGCCATTGATCCCTTAAGAGAGTGGATGCATCTTCGACTGGTGTCTCAGTTGTGACCATTCCGTCTTGAGTGACTCTGCTAGGAGTTTAGTCTCTTGATAAGAGTCTAGACCCCTTACGGTATTGCTCTCAGCTTCCCTGACACACACAAACCCCCTCACCACGTTAAGGTGTGCATCCAGAAGGGGAGCATGCCTATTACCATCTCTAGATCAGCCTGTTCTCTTCTCTAGGGGAATAAATGAGGCAAAATAGGCACTGAGCCTTTCTGCTTTCTCTCGGTCATCTGTCAGTTTCTCCATTTTCACCCAACAGTGGGCCTCTTTTACCTTGCATGTGCTTCTCAAATATCTGAAGAAGCTTTTCTTGTTGTAGTGAGCCTCCTACTGAATCAGACCAGTGGTCTATTTAGTCCAGCATCCTGTCCCACACAATGGCCAGCCAGTTGCCTTGGAGAGCCAACACCAGGGCATAAAGACTGAAGACTTCCCCGATGCTGTCTGCTAGCGCTATCAGTCAGAGGTCTGCTCCCTCTGAATATGGAAGTTTCCCTTAGTCATCATGGCTAGTAGTCATTGATGGAGCTATCCTCCATTAATTTGTCCAACCCCCCCCCCCTTTAAAGCTATCTATACGCATGGCCATCACTACATCCACTAGCAGTGAATTCTACAGGTTAACTATTGGCTCAGTAAAGAATTATTTCCTCACCTGTCCTGAACCTGTTTCCCATCAGCTTCACTGGGTGCCCCTGAATTCTAGTATTTTAAGAGAAGGAGAAATAGATTGCATAAATAGTTCGCTCTTGAAAGCTGAAGAAAATATCTTTTGGCATTGCTGACCTTTGAGTGAAGCCAGTCTATTTCCAGTTCCTGGTCATTTAGGCTATGTCTGCAACTCTGAATTGAATAAGAAACAGTCTTACTGGAAGATTTGTTTTTTATTTTGGATTTGGAGGAACATTTTATCTTATTTCAGGAATGGATTAACACGCTAGATGAAAATCTCAAATTTACTGGTCATTGTCATAAGGGTAGTATTCATTTTTTGGATGTGGAGGTGTTTAGAACCCTTGACCACACTCTGGTGGTGAAGCCATACAGGAAGCCTAATGACTGGGATGTAGGGTTACATTTTTCCTCCTTCCACCCAGGTCACCTGAAGAGGACGTTTTGTATATAGGTAGCACCATTAGAACTGTTAGGATACACATAGGGGAGCATAGATCTAGGATCAGAGCCCATATCAAAGATGCCTCTCTTGTGAACCATTTTAGTAAAGTAAAAAAAAAAACATAGTGACAACGATCTTTTGTTTTTTGTTTTGTGGTTATATCAACCTCGTCCTTTCCAGGAAGTCAATATTCAAAAAGTACTGCTTCAATAAGAGATGAGGTTTGTTAAGTCCTCGTGGGGGGAACACACGAGGTCAGAGACAGAGTTCCAACAGCAACCACTTTATTAGGTGAACAGGAACAGAACTAACTACAGTGCCCAGACCTCTGCTTATATGCCCGCTTGGCCGCCTGCAGCCACTCCCTCCACAACCTTGATTGGGGGGAACCCCAGTAGCCAATTGGAACATACCGGTCAGGAGCCTTGGGGAACTCCAAGCTGCCCAGGGTTTCCCCTGATGCAATTACAAGGAGCTCCTTCCCTTGATTCAATCACCCACACCCACATGCATACATAACAAGGTTCATTTATTTATTCAGAACACTGACCCCCCCTGAGCTTAAACACTGAATTTGACTTATATTGTTTTAAATATTGTCGAAGGCTTTCACGGTCAGAGTTCATTGGTTCTTGTAGGTTATCCGGGCTGTGTAACCATGGTCTTGGAATTTTCTTTCCTGGCGTTTTGCCAGCAACTGTGGCAGGCATCTTCAGAGTAGTAACACTGAAGGACAGTGTCTCTCAGTGTCAAGGGTGTAGGAAGAGTAATATATAGTCAGAAAGGGGTTGGGTTTGAGCTGAGTACTGTCCTGCAAAAAGTAATGTGCTAATCATTGTCCTGTAAGTATCAAGATAATGTGCTAATGAGGGTATGGTATGTTAATATGGAACCATTGTATCCTGAAGTGATCTGTTAATGTGTGTAATCCAAAGCTAATCTGCATGGCTATTGTTGAATGTTGTCTTTGTTAGTCTGGAGGTTTTCAGAACAGGAAGCCAAGCCTTATTCATTCTTAAACTTTCCTCTTTTCTGTTAAAGTTGTGCTGATGTTTATGAATTTCAATGGCTTCTCTGTGCAATCTGACAAAATAGTTGGTAGAATTGTCCAGTCTTTCAGTGTCTTGGAATAAGACCCTGTGTCCTGTTTGTGTCAGTCCATGTTCAGCCACTGCTGATTTCTCAGGTTGGCCAAGTCTGCAGTATCTTTCATGTTCTTTTATCCTTGTTTGTATGCTGCGTTTTGTGGTCCCGATGTAAACTTCTCCACAGCTGCAAGGTATACGATATACTCCTGAAGAGGTGAGGGGGTCTCTTTTGTCTTTTGCTGATCGTAGCATTTGTTGTATTTTCTTGGTGGGTTTAAACACTGTTTGTAGGTTATGTTTTTTCAAAAGTTTCTCCATCCTAACAGTGACTCCTTTAATAAATGGCAGGAATACCTTTTCTATGGGAGACTGTTTTTCCTGAGTTTTCTGATTTTTGTTTGGTTTAATGGCCCTTCTGATTTCATTCTTGGAGTAGCCGTTTGCTAGCAGTGCGTGATTTAGATGATTAGTTTCTTCCTTGAGAAACTGTGCAAGACAGAAGCACAACCACCACGATTATATGGACTACCTAAAATTCATAAGGATTCCGTTCCACTCCGCCCCATCGTGAGTGCCATTAGTTCTCCAACATATGAATTAGCTAGATATTTGACCACCCTCCTACAGGACCACATTGGAAAAACCACTTCTTACATCAAAGATTCAACTCACTTGATCAACAAAATCAGTCCGTTGAAACTCAATCCACAGGATATATTAATCAGTTTTGATGTTGTATCCCTCTTTACCAAGGTTCCAGTAAAAGACACAATCTCATTGATTAACCAGATTTTTCCAGAAGATATAACAGCCTTATTTCACCATTGTTTGACAACAAGTTATTTCCTATGGGATCAAGAATTTTATGAACAGATTGATGGAGTAGCTATGGGAAGTCCACTCAGTCCAGTAATAGCAAACTTTTACATGGAATATTTTGAAAAAACAGCATTAGAATCAGCACCTTACAAACCTACAGTCTGGTTCAGGTTCGTAGATGATACATTTACTATTTGGAGCCATGGTGAAGAAAAAAATTAATGGACTTTCTAAACCATCTTAATAATATCCATCCAAACATTCAGTTTACCATGGAAAAGGAAATTGAGGGTAAACTCCCATTTCTTGATACCCTTGTCATCCGTAAAACAAACTTTCAGTTAGGTCACAAGGTCTACCGGAAACCAACTCACACAGATCGCTACTTACACAAAAACTCCAACCACCACCCCCGACAGAAAAGAGGAATAATCAAAACATTAATGGACCGTGCAAGACGGATCTATGAACCACAGTTTCTCAAGGAAGAAACTAATCATCTAAATCATGCACTGCTAGCAAACGGCTACTCCAAGAATGAAATCAGAAGGGCCATTAAACCAAACAAAAATCAGAAAACTCAGGAAAA
Source organism: Euleptes europaea (assembly GCF_029931775.1). Lineage (NCBI taxonomy): Eukaryota > Metazoa > Chordata > Lepidosauria > Squamata > Sphaerodactylidae > Euleptes > Euleptes europaea. The sequence goes on along the minus strand of NC_079314.1, from coordinate 88,137,488 downwards.
ACAGTCTCCCATAGGAAAGGTATTCCTGCCATTTATTAAAGGAGTCACTGTTAGGATGGAGAAACTTTTGAAAAAACATAACCTACAAACAGTGTTTAAACCCACCAAGAAAATACAACAAATGCTACGATCAGCAAAAGACAAAAGAGACCCCCTCACCTCTTCAGGAGTATATCGTATACCTTGCAGCTGTGGAGAAGTTTACATCGGGACCACAAAACGCAGCATACAAACAAGGATAAAAGAACATGAAAGATACTGCAGACTTGGCCAACCTGAGAAATCAGCAGTGGCTGAACATGGACTGACACAAACAGGACACAGGGTCTTATTCCAAGACACTGAAAGACTGGACAATTCTACCAACTATTTTGTCAGATTGCACAGAGAAGCCATTGAAATTCATAAACATCAGCACAACTTTAACAGAAAAGAGGAAAGTTTAAGAATGAATAAGGCTTGGCTTCCTGTTCTGAAAACCTCCAGACTAACAAAGACAACATTCAACAATAGCCATGCAGATTAGCTTTGGATTACACACATTAACAGATCACTTCAGGATACAATGGTTCCATATTAACATACCATACCCTCATTAGCACATTATCTTGATACTTACAGGACAATGATTAGCACATTACTTTTTGCAGGACAGTACTCAGCTCAAACCCAACCCCTTTCTGACTATATATTACTCTTCCTACACCCTTGACACTGAGAGACACTGTCCTTCAGTGTTACTACTCTGAAGATGCCTGCCACAGTTGCTGGCAAAACGTCAGGAAAGAAAATTCCAAGACCACGGTTACACAGCCCGGATAACCTACAAGAACCAATTATATTGTTTTGTTTAATATCTATGAAAGTGAGGGCACGAGTCCCCTTTAAGCACTGGAACACGACTCTCTTTAGCTAATTTTCCACTGGCAGCTGGTGCCTATTTGAAACTGAAGGCGAAACACCTCTGACATTACTGACTTGGATGAACCAACAGAGGTCCGATCATTGAATAGTAAGGTAGGCATGGTTATGTTAGATAAGGATTGTATGTTTAGGATTGCAATATTATTTTGTATAATTGTTAGCTGTAAATGAATGTTTAACGTTAAATGAAAATTTCTTTCAAATGATGAACAATATATCACAGAAATTAGTTAATATCTTGATTAATACAGAAGCAGTATAGATGCTGCAGAATAAAAAAACATTCTTAAAAGAAGATTTACAAGCTGAGGAAATGTAAATGAAGCGGGATACATACTCTAGCAACACTTCTTTGTAATCTTTGTACGTTGTTTGAATCCGGCAACAAATCCTCTTGAAAACAGCATCACGCTTCTTTTGGAGTAAAATTTGGACTTGTTGGAATTCATTACGCAGTGGAAAGTATACTTACCGATCCATTACTCTTGAACTTTGGAATTAGTTCTTATTTCCCTTGTTGCTTCTCATATTTGAACTTAAAGGGCTCAGGACTTTGAAAGCCCATGGACAGCCACGGGGCTGCGGTTTATTTGATGGAATATTTATTTGTTTGTATTTTTTGGTTCCTTATCTTCTACCCAGTATGGTAGTGAATCTTGTTTATGTGTGACTACACTTACATTATTTAGTTTTGTATGGGAAGCATATATATGTTGATATAAACTATATGAGAAGATATATTGTGATTGTAGTCATATATTTATATAGAGCCTCAGTGCTATTTTGACATTAACGTTTAGTACCTGTATGTTGGCAACCCTACTTGGCACAATTCTATGCAGGAAAAAAGTGCAGGAGATAAGGTGCCTCCCACTTTATGAAATGGCCTGCCGGATGAGATCAGGAAGGCTCCCACCCTCCTGGTTTTCTGCAGGCTATGCAAAAATTTATTATTCAGGAGGGCTTTTTAACACAAGTAATTAGGGCCATACTGTAGCAAAATGTTTCAGAAAGTTGCTTTGGTAACGATATAGGGACTGTGGACTATACAACTATGTATAGCACATACTGTCTGGGGTTGAAAGTATGATCCTAATATGTAATTTCTGCTCCGTTTAATGTTGTTTAACATGTTAAACTTGGTCTCAGCTCCATGTTCAGATTTATGCTTGTTTTCAGATTTCTGAAATCCAAACCTTATTGCTTTGTTAATTGAATGTCCAATTCTGTTTGGATATATTTGACCTACACACTGCGTAATCCGTCTTGAGTCTCAGTGAGAAAGGTGGAGTATAAACAACATAAGTAGAGACAATAAATAAATGATTTGCAAAAAAAAAAATTCTTGCCACTCTCATTTTATCAATGATTTTATCAAATGAGAGTGGCAAGAATTTTTTTTGCAAATCATTTATTTATTTAAGGTAGGATACTATGTTTTTCTTCAGAGCTGATCTTGTATCAAAATAAAGATTTGATTTGATTTGAGGATACTACGTTTTCTTTGTGCTGCAGAAGAAGTCTTCTGCAAGCAATAGAAGCTCCATGAACACGAGGCAGGAGGGATGATTCTGAACAGCCACTCATTTTGCACGGCTTTTAGTCGCACATGGGTCCACCAACTCCTAGCAGCACCTTCTCAGCGCTCACCTTGTAGCTGCTGAGAAAAGGGCAAGTCAGCAAAGGTCTGCCACCTCCATCCAATTCATGGATTTCAAGTGTCAGGTCTGAGAGGTATTTCAGCTTGAGGTCATCTCATTGAAATGAATTCATCCTTTGGGGCCCTGATGAGGGCCATGTTAAATGTGGTTTCATGGTGGTGTGCCAAAAACTGAGCCTGGCCTGACCAGCACATGGTCACAGTTAGGTTGGGCAAGAGTTGCAGTGGCTGCAGGTCATCTTACAATCTCCAGCTGTCACTCAGAAAGTAATTGTCAGAGAGAGAATAAGAGATGGATTCTGTTGGGCATTACTCCTGCTGTCCTGAAAAAAGAATCTGCTTCCCTTTCCTGCAGGTCGCCATTCCTGTCCTGGAGAACCACTGGTTAGAATGGAGCTCTTCATCTTCTTCACCAGCCTCCTGCAGCGTTTCACTTTCCGCATTCCTGAGAACCATCCCAGACCCAAAGAAGACAGGGTCTTTGCTCTCACAGTCGCTCCACCCCCTTTCGATATCTGTGCCATCCCTAGATAATGTTTCCCAGATATCTAATGCCTACTCTTCTGTGATGGCCTGAGGACTGCAACTTGTCAGGGCTGAAAAAAATTGGGTGAATTCTGATACGAGAATTATGTCTGCATTTCTTTGTTGTGAAAACGGCACTACTCTTGAATAAAACTGATGCTCATAACAGTAGCAATTTGGAACTAAAACAAACTCATGTTATAGGGAAAGGGTTCTCCTGTGTTTCAGACCATGTGCAATTATTTCTTAGCAGTAGGATGTCTAAAAAGGAACAGCAATGTACTTGAATTTAATACTGAATATATGGAAGATAAGGCCTTTGAACATAACTGCCAATATGGTCCCCACAGTGAACTATTCCCACTCCCCAAACTTGAAATGATAATTCTGGGATTTGATACATACGAATATAGTTTAGGACCAAATCCCTTAACTAATATTTCAATTAAACATGTACTTTGAGTTCCCATGGCTCCAGCTTTCATTCCTCCCCTCCCTCCCTCACACCCTCCCTCACACACACACACACACATTGTTTCCCTGAACCTGGGGAGCAGCTCCATCGATGCCTCCGTGCTGTTACTCCAGTCTGAGATTTGTGGACTGAGTTAGAGCACTGAACCAAGGTATAGCCATATTGTGATACTTTGCCCTACTCTTTCTGTGCCATGGGCTTGCTTCAGTATTAAAAGACACACTACCCTTAGCTACCCACATATGTTATCTATCAGTCAAGGACATGGGCATGTTAGGTAAAGTAATATGTGTGTGTGTAAAGTGCCGTCAAGTCGCAGCCAACTTATGGTGACCCCTTATGGGGTTTTCATGGCAAGAGACTAACTAACAGAGGTGGTTTGCCAGTGCCTTCCTCTGCACAGCAACCCTGGTATTCCTTGGTGGTCTCCCATCCAAATACTAACCAGGGCTGACCCTGCTTAGTTTCTGAGATCTGACAAGATCAGGCTAACCTGGGCTATCCAGGTCAGGGCAAAGTAATATAGGGAGTGGAAATAATGCATAAATTGTTTCGATAAGTCCTCTTTCCTTGGAGCCTGACAGTGCTAGGGAGAGTGATAGCAAAGACAGAGCAGCCTTGCTCCTGAACCTTAAGATGTGGCAGGTGAACGGGAGAAATTTTGGGAGAAAGACCCTTCTCAAAAATGCCCATAGAGGTACAACTGCCCCTCTCCCAAATAACCCAGGATGATCTCTCCAGGATCAGAGAAGCATGCCTACTATCTTAGGAGCTATGGAACACAGGTGGGATGGTGCTGCTGCAGTCGTCTTGTTTGTGGCTTCCTAGAGGCACCTGGTTGGCCACTGTGTGAACAAACTGCTGGATTTCATGGGCCTTGGTCTGATTCAGCAGGGCTTTTCTTATGTTCTTAACCCATGCTGAAGTCCAGCAATGGGTCGAAAAGGTGGAATTAGGGGTATATAATCTGGTGACCAGCTCAACAGAGGAAAATATGGGTTCCTGCACAATCTCTGCACTGGTCATCTCAACACTCTGGCCAACCTATTGGTAAGACCTCCGAGTTCTGTGTTTGGTGTCAGCATGAATGAGGTTCTGGAGTAAGAACAGCAGAAAGCAATGGGCTCTTTGTGTGTTCCCTGGGCAGAGCTGAGCGTGCTTTGAGTGAGTCCTCCTGTCTAGGCTATCATTCTCTCTTTGTGGGATCAGTACGTGTTGTACTCAGTGAACCTTATCTGAAGAAATGAACTGTGACTCACGAAAGCTCATACCCTGCCAGAAATTTTGTTAATCTTTAAGGTGCTACTGGATTCTTGCTCAATAAACCTTGTTAGCCTTTAAGACTTGTGTGGGCAGTTGATCTGCAAAGGAAGAAACGAGATCATGCTACCTCAGCAGCCTGTAAGGCTTGATCACCCTTGCATTGCTGGCAGGAAGACAGAAGGCAGGAGTTAGCTGCAGCCTCCACACTTAAAGACAATTCCCCAAACCGGTCTCTAACAATGCTGTTCCTTTGGATCAACCAACCGAAATTTGGGGAGCAAAGAATACTGCAGGAAGGGGGAAGTTGCCTTCCTATAGCATGACTCTGCTCACACTGCTTAGAATCTCAACTTTGAATTATATTTTACATGTGACACATGAACACATGAAGCTGTCTTATTCTCAACCAGACCCTTGGTCCATCAAAGTCAGTATTGTCTACTCAGACCAGCAGCAGCTCTCCAGGGTCTCAGGCAGAGGCCTTTCACATCACCTGCTCGCCTAGTCCCTTTAACTGGAGATGTTGGGACCTTCTGCATGCAAAGCAGATGCTCTACCACTGAGCCACAACCCCTCCCCAACATGACATTTCACCACACATCAGAGCAGTTTTTCACACCAAATCCTTTAGAAGAGAATCTCCACTCCACCATCAAGTCATCCTTTCAGTTTCTTATGTCCCCGCATGGACAGAAAAGTGTCAATTAGAAATGAAGATATGCTAACTGCAGAAGGAATGCATTGTTATAACCAGTGATGAACATTCCTTTGCTTGAATCACAGTTGGATTGCGATTGATAGCAGCACATCAAACTCTTGGGGAAATAGTTTTTGTTGAGTAACTGAAATTGTTCTAACTAGAAATCCCCAATACAGCAGCCATACTGCCTATCTGTGTGTTCACTGGCACCCATGCAAAGCATCTTTCCCCCCAAACATCTCTTCTCCAAAGCAAAGAGCCAGTCCCAATGTTCTTCCACTTTACTGAAGAAAGAGGTGCTTCAGAAGAGCTCAAGAGACATTGCCTTTGTGTCTACAGGGAGCTGCGTCCACCATATCAGGAAGTTTGGCTCAGAACTTCCTAATGTTTTGTGGAACCTCCCAACCCCCATGGCAGCCATTTTGTGATGCGTCTCAATCCCCCCATGGGCCATTGTGTTTTGGCACACACTATCTGCTGCTCTCACACTTCTAAAAGTATCCACAGGTTCAGCAAGTTTGGACATCCCTGTTTAGAATCTAAACAGTATTGGAAATATTCTCACATTCTTATTCTGTTGGTGTCCCTGTTCTGCCTTCCCTATCAACCATTTGTCCATCCCACATGACAAAATAGGTACCAACTAGCAAAAGAGGTGTTGTTCTTGATTTTTTTAAGTCCTGCTGTGCTGGGGAAAGGTGAAGAACTTCATGATTTGTCTACAGTACTTTACCGCTTCCCATTTTGTTTGCCTGATCAACAACATCAAGCATGTTGTGTTAACAAAGATTTCCATACTAGATCACAAATACTTTTGCATTCTCTCCGTGCCACATGGGATCTATAATCTGATCCAGTAACTGCATCATCTGATTGCATCATCTCCAAGATTATAAAAGGCCAGGAATAGAAGCCACTGAACTTTGGAGGGGGAATTGCACAGATATTTCTAATCACTATGACCAATCTCCAGTGTAGCAACATAAAGGCCGTTTCCACACCATTCACTTACAGCATAGTATTATTGTGATCAATCTGCCAGGTTTGGCTCTGTATTCGAAATTTATGTCCGCGTATTGCTGTATATTAGGGTTGCCAGGTCCCTCTTCGCAACTAGCCGGAGGTATTTGGGGTGGAGCCTGATGAGGGTGGGGCTTGGGGAGGGGAGGGGCTTCAATGCCATAGAGTCCAATTGCTGAAGCAGCCATTTTCTCCAGGTGAACTGATCTCTATTGGCTGGAGACACCCTGGTGCATTTTGACATCTTGCCCCGATCTCCGACCATAACTGCTATTGGACATTACCCTTGTGGATCTTGCCGTGTATGCTCATTTAGTTTACCAGTAAAGGAGTTTAGCTCCACAACATCAGATTTTAAGTTCAAACTGACTCATTTTTCAAACTGTGCAACCAGCAGAGAGGTTTACGCCGTCTCTTGCAAATGTGGAAAACTTTATATAGATAGCACAATACGCCCGGTAAAACTCCGTATTGAAGAACATAGATCTAGAATACGGGCACATACATTAGTGGCTCCACTTACTACACACTTCATTGAAAACAAACACAGTGAAAACCATCTCGGTTTTTTTGTTGTATGGACTTATAAGGGTAACCAATTCGACATAAATAACATCCAAAAAATATTGTTGAGGCATGAAATGAAATTTATTCACTTATTCAAATCTTATGCTCCATTTGGCATAAACAACGAACTAGACTTATCTTTTTTCCTTTAATATAATATAAGCATAGGTTCCAGCTGTTTAGAATTTCACTATGCTCCTTGAGCCTCTTAGGATCCAGCTGCAGTGGATAAATTACACACACCTGGCTCTTCAATCCCACACTCAGAGACAGAGAAAGAAACAGCCAGATGGGCGTTTTGGAGAGTCAATACTGATGAGCAAAATTTATGCCAAATTTTGATGCTTTCAAGGTATGCTCATTCTTCTACTTCTATCTATATATTTTATGTTTTAAAATAATAAGACAAGAACAGACACCCTAAAACATTTTTGTGCACATACTTTAGAGGAATGACAGTGAACTGGAAATCTTGGCTGATGAAGCTGCTTTGAGCAGTGAAAGCGTGGTTGTTAATCCGGACAGCATTTCCAAGTTCCATTGCTATCTTGTACTATAGCATTATATTCTGTTAAGCTACATTGTCCCCTGTTTCATTGCTATTTTTGTACTGTAGCAATATATTTTGCAGAGTTACATTGTAAACTTTAAGACTCTTGGCTACACTGCATCCTTGCTTAGTGGCACAAGAAAACTGTTTTGCTATACTGTTAAAAAAGAGTGAAATTGTGTAGCTATAGCAATAAGAGAGTAAGAGAAAAAGATTCTACATATCCAAATGTTTAAGAATATATAGAAAAATGAAAGTCTGATGACTTAAACAAATTTTGGGTTTCAAACCATTGTAATATTGTTTTGTATGTTCTTGTATGTTACATGTTAGTGACACATAGATTCACATTGCACTTCGTTATTTTAGTGTGGTAATGTTGACACAGTAAATTGTTATATGTGAAATTGAATACTTGTGATTTTGTATAGCCACTGAGAGCTCCCTTACTATTCTTTACTACAGCTTTAATTCATAGTATAGGTGAATTTATTTTGTTTAACCAGTACCTGGAGGTTGGCAACCCTACTATACATATTGTGCCCAAGAATGTTTTTTGCCTGTCTGCACTTACAACAAAAAAAGACAATATGTTCTGTGGGAGAGCGTTGCATCATTTGTTACATTGTGGATGCCAGGACACCCCCCTTCCCCTCCCCTTTTTTGTTTCTGTCTTTCGAGAGACGGTAATCAAGTTAAAATGGATGCAAAATTAATTTAAAAAAATTACAAAGTGGGGAAATGACTGGCAGAAGGAGGGGGATGGGGAGGGAAATGGGCAACAAACATGAGCCCTTGTCCGGGCTGGAGCTCAGTTGACTCCTGTGTGGGAAGGAGAAAAGGAGCTGCAATTGCTGCCCCTTGGAGCAGGGAAAGGATCCTCTGCTTCTCCCTCTTCATCGTAGATGGGACCTGCTGCCTCACCAGTAGCCTCTCATCCTTGCCCTCCTGCCCGGGCCTGGACTGCGGTGCTTCCAGAGATGCCCTTGTCTGCAGCTTGTGGAATTGAAAAGAGCTCAGTGGGTTCCTGTCCTCCCACCTCCCACGGGGCTAGGATCTGACTTGGAAACACTGCGGATGGAGCTGCTGCCCAGTTATGTATGTGAGCCAGTTTGCCCAGCCGGGGAGCCCCGGGCTGCTGCTGCCTCTTCACCCTCCTGGGCTCTGATGCATGTGTAAGCCCTGAAAGGCACTGGCAGAGTTCGCCCAGTGCCGGGGGAGGGGAGAGGAAGTAGGGATGGCGTGTGGGAGTTTTCTCTATTTGTCAATATGACCACCTCTTCTGCATTCATGCACACTCTGGAGACAAATACAATCACAGCACCTCCATCTTCAGCCTCCGTGCAAACATGGAGTTGGAGGGCCTCCTGGGATGGGACGTAGCTGCGTGCTCCAAAGCAGCTCCATGTGGGGCTGCCAAGAAAGACTGAACATGCTCCTGTGGCTATCAAGGGAAGGGGAAAGAGGGGATGGTTAGTGCAATGCTCCAACGTTCCAACGTTCCTTTGCTTTAACAAACCTTTACTAGTCTAATCACATTCAATTAAAAAAATAAAAAGCATCGAAAATGGTTACCAGGAGGAGAGTGTGGCGGGGGGGGGGGGATTGGGAAGGGCGAATGTGAAGGGGGTGGAGTAATGAATTGCATCTTTCAAATGGTGCAGACACAAAAAAGATAAGGCACTTCATTAAACATTACAAATAATTAGTGCGGAAACGGCCAAAGACAACTCACTTGAAGATTTCACACTCATTTCAGGTGTGATTCAACACTGATCTATAGAAAAGGCACAGTCATATATGCTGTGTCATATTTTCAGTGGAAGGACTCAAGGAAAGCAACAAAATCCCAGCAATCCAACTAACTCAATGGTTCCTAAATGGGGAAAGCCTAACAACCACCGAGGGAAGAGCTTGGCAACTGGCAACTGGCTTTCCTATATCTGAAGATCTCTAATTGGGAAAGGTAGGCGGCAGGAGAGGCTACATATCTGGACACGCAACAAGGAAGTTGGAGAGCTGCTCTCAAAAACTTCGTTTCCACCCGTTCCAATGGGGCAAAGAGGGAAGGAGGAGGACCTATCATGGTCCCACATAGAAGTTGGGCCATTGTTTTAGCCTGGAGTAATTTAAGAGCAGCTGGGACATAGTGTCCACCCTTTGTTCATAAAAATTTAATTACAGTATGGGCGGATTTTTATCCAGTATCTGCTGTGTACTGACAGTGGGCTTTCCTTGATCCTGAGGCCTGTAATGCCACCCTTAAATACTTAAACCTAGTCACCTGCTCTATCTTGTGTTCATTTATACTCCATACCTGGATTTTAGGTCTCCTGCCAAATGCCATGATTTTGGTTTTTTGATAATTTATTGCTAGGTGTTCCTTGCTGCAATACTGAGCAAGTGTCCTTAATGCTCTTTTAAGTCCTACTGGAGTTCTTGATAAAATTACAACATCATTGGCGAAAAACAGAACAGAGATTTGGCGGTGAGCTAGCTTAGGAGGGTAAAAATCGAGGTTACTTAGGCATTTAACCATGTTGTTGATATAAACGATGAAAAGCGGGGGGGGGCTAGTAAGCAGCCCTGCTTCACTCCCTTCAAGATGTTAATAGGGTTTGTAAGATGCCCTTGCCTAGTGCATCTAACCTTGTGGTATTATAGAGGGCACAGATCAGAAAAAGGAGCCTTTTATCTATTGATGTTACTTCTAATATCTCCCATAATTTAGTCCTGGAAATAGAATCAAAAGCTGCCCTCAAATCTATGAAGGGAGCATAAAGTGAAACTGAACTTTTGGAAGAGTACTTTTCGATCAGATGTTGAAGAATCAGGCAGTGATCTGTTGATGCTCTACCCTCCCTGAAACCGGCCTGTTTGTCTGCCGATTAGGTTTTCCTGCTCTAACCAATTCTTAAATTTATCAAGAAGGTGTCTGCCTTACAACTTGCTGATAATACAAAGAAGGCTAACAGGCCTATCGTTTGCTGGATCATCTCTCCTCCCCTTCTTGAAAAAAGGTACTATAATCCCCAAGCCCCAATCCTTAGGTATAAGGCCCAACCTATCAATATGTGTAAAGAGTGACGCCAGGGGTGGTGCCCGCCACTCTATATTGTGTTTCAGGGGTTCTGGTGGTATATAATCTGCACCAGGAGCTTTCCCCATTCTGAATTGGCCGGTGAGAGATTTAACTTCTCCTGTAGATACTGGTGGCCATTCAGGCAGATCTTTTGTCCCCATTGTGAGAGGTTCACACGAGGGATCCTCATACATCTTCTGAAAGTAGGCTACCCATGAATCTGCAGAAATAAGGGAGTCCAGAGAGGATGTGTCCTTGCTAACATAGCCTTTGGTCAGTCTCCAAAAAGGTGCAGAGTTCTTCTCTCTGGTCGCTTGTATAACACACTGCCAAGTGGTTCTTATATCATCTTTTTTTTTGCCTTTACCTTTACATTTATCCCTTAGAAGCTCCTTGATCCATTGATCTTGAGCAGTTGTAAATCTAATGTTTGAGGGATATAAGAACTGAAATAAATCTTGCCACTGACAATGTAGCCTTGGGATCCCTGTCACTTAATAAAAAAGGCATTATGTCAGAGACAGAGGCATTAGATTTATATGTTAAAAGGGGAGAGATATAATGTGATCAAAGTTCCTCATAAAAGTGGCATTCCAAGAGGGCATGAGCTAATGAATCAATAGAGCCAGAAGAGCAAGGACAGGTCCTGCCTGGGTATGGTATATTCAAAATCCTACCCTGCATAACCATAGAGGGGTCTCTCTCTCTCTCTCTCTCTCTCTCTCTCTCTCTCTCTCTCTCTCTCTCTCTCTCTCTCTCTCTCTCTTTGCAGGCAATCAGTTGTTTATCTTTTTTTTTCGGGTGAGGAAAACCATGTGAGCTGTTTGTCTATCATCTTCAGATACATTCTTATAAAAGTAAAAAGCAGAAGTCAGGGCCCTTTTGGCTTCAATGCAATCCTTATCAAACCACTCCTTTGAGGGTATCCCTGTTCTCTTAATTCTTGGGCCATTGTTGTGTGCTAGTAAGGTTTCCAGTCTCTGGACCAAGTCTCCATAAGAAATCAAAAGATCCTGACCTAAAAGATTCTCTTCCTCCAGCAGCACCTCACTTAAGCTCCTTCCTCTACACACACACTGCTCAGCACTAACTCTCACACAAAGCCTCTCTCTGAACCACCCAGTCAACTCCATCCTTAGGATACAGATACCATCCAATCATAACATCCAGTCATAACAAACTTCACTCACCCATCAAGCCCCCTCTTTCTTACTCTGCAGTCCTATATTTTAAATCACAGCAACATATTTTAAATACATATTAAAACATAGAAATAAAATGGACACACAGTATTTACATGGCAAAACACCACAACTCCTAATAGTGTAGGGGCATATGTCACAATAACCTAGTCCTTGGGACTTGGAGTGAAGGGAATGAATAACTAAAGTGGATCCATTGCTAATATAGTGCACTAACATGTACTAACAGGTGTTTTGCCAGAATTTGTGGCGTATTACCTGTGTGATGTTATAAATCCAAGATGGCTGCCCTTACGGATATTCACTTGCAAATGCCAAAGTCAGTCCCTTAGATGCACAGAGCTGTGCAGGTGTGTGGCGATGAAGAGCTGTGAGAGAATAATGAGGAGAAAGATGATGAGGAGGAAAATGACCTTTGGGTCTCTGATAACGACTTGTAAAACCTCTTAAGAATTCTTTCATTGTAAATATACTTTCAATAAATTGTATATTCCAATATTACAAATTATTTCATATAAACCTAAAAAACAGGATTTGTAATGCAATTATCAGCATAACAGCTTATATATCTCCAAAACAGTTAACAATATCGAAATGCTGTTAATAACCTTCCCCCCTTTTTTATGTTTAACAAAAAAAAGGGTCCTTAGTAAAAATTTTGTAGGACTACTCTGAAAGGAGTTATAGCCTGGAATGCAAATTAACGTCAGTAGAGGTGGCCATCTTGGATTTATGACATCACATAGGCAATATGCCACAAATTCAGGCAAAACACCTGGTAGTGCATGATAGTGCACTATATTAGTAATGTATTCACAGCAGTCATTCATTCCCTTCACTTGATATCCCCAGAATTACATATACCCTAGGACGATAATGCTGCCATCACAATCCAGAAACAAGCCAAGATAATATGGGGTTCCAGAATCCAGGAAGAAATTGGGATGGAGAGAATTTTGGAAGCATCTCTAATCATTATGGACCAGTTAGAATTACAAAATTGCCTGGGACAGAATTCTGGTTGCTGCCTTCAGGAAGACCTTGAGCAAAATATCGCATTTGCTCCAAGAATGCCTTATTATTGTACTCAAAGCAGTCATCAAAATCATAATATAAATCTTGTTAGTCAATGCCTTGTTTATGAGGCTGTGTGGGTTAAAGGCACCACCTGCATTATATACAGCATTAGCTCAAAAGAATGCTAATATATCATTGTCATGTTCTTGAACAAACGTGGACTGAACATGTCCATAGTGCAGGTTTTGGCTACTTCCTTCAAGCTGCATAGCTTCGAAGATCATAACATGGCCCAGAACATTAGCCCCTGCAGTTTAGGACTGAGAATGTGTAGAGGGAATTATGAATATCTCTAATCCCTCTTTGCTCCTCCCCAGTGTGGCAAGAAAGATGAGACATTACAACCAATTCTTTAAAGTAAGAAGTCAAACAAGACCAGTGTAGTGACTTGGTTTCAAAAACACTACCCAATATTGCAATAGAGGTGTCTGGGGTGCAGATTAAATTCAATCTTGCTAAATGCAGGCATATGCTTCATGGGTTTGACCTCCAATCTGTCAAACAAAAATGAGGACATATAAAGCTACAGGTGATTATGCCACTGTGAGAGCCGGGTTGCGTGTGGCTGTGTATGCTTCTATCCAGATCCAAGTGAGGGGTGAGTCGGGATTTGTGTCTGTTTTATGTTTCCCAAATCCCAGGTGAGTGCTGGGTCTGGATTTGTGTCTGTTTTATGTTTCTTGAGATCCAGGGGAGAGGCGGGTCTGGATTTGTACCTGTTTTGTGTTTGACAGCAAGATTCGAGTTCCAGCAGTACCTTAGAGACCAACAAGATTTTCAGGGTGAAAGCTTTCAAAAGTCAAATAAATTTGTACAGAGGAAGCATCCATGCATTCCCTTTTGTCACGTATAGTGGGTTGGATCCAGATTAAGCTTTCCAATGTCTGAACAGAACTCTCCTATCTCCCCCTTCCCACTGCACCCCACTGATCTCCAAGAATTGCTGCTCGTGGGGAAAAGGGACTCTAAGGAATGACATGCGGGAGATCGGTAGCAGGAAAGGGGAATTGGTAGACATTTCCAATTTAGTTTGGACCAAACCCAGTATCTGGAGTGGAGATTAGGAAGGAGTTTGCTAGATTTGTCACCCAAATTTACCAAAAGCGGAACTATGGGCGAAAACGCATGGTTTTGCCTTGGATTTGGACACATGGACACATGATGCTGCCTTATACTGAATCAGACCCTCGGTCCATCAAAGTCAGTATTGTCTACTGAGACCGGCAGCAGCTCTCCAGGGTCTCAGGCAGGGGTCTTTCATATCACCTACTTGCCTGGTCTTTTCAACTGGAGATACCGGAGACTGAACCTGGGATCTTCTGCATGCCAAACAGATGCTCTACCACTGAGCCACGGCCCCTCCCCAAGGCAACCTGGTCATTCTTTATTCAGATCTTTAAGAAACCGCAGACCACTTTGTGGGGGGTGGGTTCCCCAAGCTGATCCTAACCCAGCCATGGGGGGGGGGCCCTCCAGGGGAGTGGATTTGCCACTCTCTGGATGCATATTTTCCTCATCTGAATTCTCAAAACTCTGCATGGGGGCTTATTGTTGACTTTTGAGAATTTGGCTGGGGAAAATGTGCATTTAGAGAGTGGCAAATCGAAGGCAAAACCTCCCATGCGTCAGTAAATTCTGAATGGTGTTATAAAAACCTATGCAGACACATAAAAAGCTGGCTCATCCCTGTATTCTGTATTCTTGTCTCATTCTAATGAAGAAGAGTAGATGTTTCAGAGTACAAAACCCATGACAGGAAAATATAACAAATATATTTCCATAAGGAGATGAAAGGCAAGTCATGGTGCTCCCAGATATTGGTTTTAGTGGGTATATTAGGATTTTCAGAGGAATACCTAAGGAGTTTTGATCCCTTTATAGCCAGTCGTTTAATTAAACAGAGACTACTGGACATAGTGCTCTAGCAGATTTCGGGTTACTTAGTACCCTGAGATCAGCTTCTTTATACAAGCAACTTCTTTCTCTCCCTTTAACTGTTCTGGCATACTTTGAGGATCTGCTGATTACTGAGCATAGAAAGGCATTTACTAAAGCTAGCATGGACATTTTACAGCTGTCAGTAGTGAAGGCCCACTATAATAGGACTCTGTTTGACGAATGAGTTTGCACACGCAACCATAGATCTATTGAAGATCCGGCCCATATGACCTTTCAGTGCCCAAGGTTTACAGTGGATCAGGAAAGATATCTTGAAAATATCTTATTACGATTATCAGGGCGATGATATTTGAATAAAGTTGTTATGCTATTGGCAGATAGAAATAAAAAGATATTGCAAATGGCAATGTTTATTGCCATGCTTGTAAGTCCTACTAATTAATAGTTTTATTACGATAAGTAATTTTGTTATGGTGTAGTTTATTTTTATGGAAGATATTATTAAATCAATTTGTTATTACAGTTGTGAACTTTATAACTGGCAATGTAACTGTGATGTGATTTTATGATTCTGTGTTTGTTGTTTGCTATGACTGAGTCAATGCAATAAAAGTAAAGAAAGTAAGTAAATATATTTCCTATGTTACAGTCCCTGCTTATCGTAAGCTGTTTTTGTTAGCTTGTTTCAATGTTTAGCTAAATTCAGGAGAACTCCCTGAGAGCAGAGGTTATGTCCTTGTGGAGCTCAGGTTTTAGAATCTATTGTATATTTTCTTTTTTCCTGTACAATGTATGTGGAGCAAAGAGTCAACATGTTAATTCCACTTATAATTACTTCCCTGCTCTGCCTGCTGATCATTAAATCTTCTTAGTGGCCTAACAAGAAGACAGTAGCAAAATTTATTACAGTGGCATAAAAACTTTGTAACCCAGTCTTGAAGTCACATTGACATAGGTTAGCCAACCTCCAGGTGGTAGCTGGAGATCTCCTGGGATTACAACTGATCTCCAGGCAATAGAGATCAGTTCACTTGGGGAAAATGGCTGCTTTGGAAGATGGACTCTGTGGCAGTATTCCGCATTGAAGTCCCTCCCCTCCCCAAATCTCGTCCTCCTCAGACTCTACCCCCAAAATCTCTATTTCCCAAGCCGGAGCTGGCAACCCTACCTTGACATATTGGCTTTTGTGGACTTTAATTTTAATTTTTATAGTAGATATATGTGACAGTTTATAATTTGTAAGGTTGTTTTAAAATTCAACTTTTTACTGTGTGAGCTCTCAGAGGTTTTGAGTTGTGTTTGTATGCATATTGCAGTTTACTCAACCTTTGTATAGGGTGAACAAGTTGAGAAAGTCTAACAAGCCATTGTGCTTTAGGGAATATTTCACCGAGAATTAGGGATGCCAGGCCCCTCCCGGTGGGGCCAGGGGATCTCCTGCCCCCAGTTGGCATTTCTTCCAACAGTCCTGAGCAGAGGTGGAAGAAAAATAAAGTATAAAAGATGGCAGCTAGCTGATGGCATGATGTCACTTCCAAGAAAACCCAGATATGATGTGATGTCTCTCTAGGAACTAGATGAAACTCTATCAACAACAGCATGACATCACTTCTGAATGGTGGTGGGAAACAAGAGCTAGGGGCAAGAAGCTCTAACTGTGGATGTAAATTTCCAGGAGCTATGCAAGGCAAAGGAATATAAAGTTATATCCTCATTTATGTCTGTTTCCCTCCACCTACATCATGCTTAACATTCCAGGGATAATCAGAATTAAATCATGCTGTCTCTTACGGGAAATAATAGCCAGCTAGGTGAGGTCAGGAGCCCTGTGGTGCAGAGTGGTAAGCTGCAGTACTGCAGTCCAAGCTCTGCTCACGACCTGAGTTCGATCCTGACAGAAGTCGGTTTCAGGTAGCCGGCTCAAGGTCGACTCAGCCTTCCATCCTTCCGAGGCTGGTAAAATGAGTACCCAGCTTGCTGGGGGTAAAGGGAAGATGACTGGGGAAGACACTGACAAACCACCCCGTAAACAAAGTCCCCATGGGTCAGGAATGACCCGGTGCTTGCACAGGGGACTACCTTTACCTTTAAATGAGGTCAATAATTATTTGGAACAGAGGTAGTATGCAAATATGTCAGTGGAGTGGCTGTGACTCAGAGCATCTGCTTGGCATGCAGAAGACATGAAGTTTGATAGCTAGCATTTCCAGTTAAAAAGTTCAGGTAGTACTGACCAGAGAACCTGAAGAGCTGCTACCAGTCAAAATAGATAGTACTGACCTTGATAGATAAGGGTTGCCAGGTCCCACTTTGCTACCGACAGGAGATTTTTGGGGTGGAGCTTGAGGAGGGCGGGGTTTGGGGAGGGGAGGGACTTCAATGCCATAGGGTCCAATTGTCAAAGTGGCCATTTTCTCCAGGGGAACTGATGTCTATTGGCTAGAGATCAATTGTAATAGCAGGAGATCTCCAGCTAGTACCTGGAGGTTGGCAACCCTATTGATAGACCAGTGGTCTGATTCACAGGGTTGCCAATCTGGAGATCTCCCGCTATTACAACTGATCTCCAAGTGAAAGAGATCAGTTCCCCTGGAGAAAATGGCCATTTTGGAAGGTGGACTCTATGGCATTATACCTTATTGACGTTCCTCCTGTCCCCAAAGCCTGCTTTCCTCAGGCTCTACCCCCAAAATCTTCAGGTATTTTCCAACCCAGAGCTGGCAACCTTCGTGATTCATGTATTTTTTTTAAAATGAGTGTCAGAGCTAGAATGTCATGACCAAAGAAATGTTACAGTAGGCCTGACATTTTTATATCCACTAAACTAAATAGGAAAAGAGGAAGACCCAACAAGAGATGGATTGACTCTATAAAGGAAGCCACGGACCTCAGTTTGCAAGATCTGAGCAAGGCTGTTAAGGATAGGACACTTTGGAAGACATTGATTCATAAGGCCGCCAAGAGTCGGAAGCAATTTGACAGCACTTAACACACACACACAAACTAAATACAACTTTGAGTTCACTAAACCTCATTATGCTTACTGCCTGAGAGTAAACTAAATATGACAACAATAGACTGGAGAATGGATTCCCACTATTTTTTTTTTCTTGTAAACTGCAGCAGTGTGATACCCTGATCCAGTTTTGGGCTGTGGCACAGGGAGAGTTTTTTGTTGTTTTTTGCCTCCCAGGGGCCAGAAAACCTCTTTGGAGGCAGCGGCACCTCGGCCAGGCCATCCCTGGCCACTGAAGGGCTCAGGAATTAGCCATAGTGGCTGCGATTTGGTTACCAATATTTGAAAGCTGGCAACTGCTGCACTCTATGCTACTCCAG
Source organism: Euleptes europaea (assembly GCF_029931775.1). NCBI lineage: Eukaryota > Metazoa > Chordata > Lepidosauria > Squamata > Sphaerodactylidae > Euleptes > Euleptes europaea. The sequence continues at coordinate 88,119,208 of NC_079314.1, read as the reverse complement.
CACATCTTAATTTCTGCCATCTGAGAGGTAGAAAAAATTAAAGTGAAGGTAGAAAACAACTTCTGTAATAAACAAAAGAAAGCATATTATTTATTATTTGGACTGAAAAACTTTAATGCAGTCTATAGGTAGGATCACCATCATGTTTGGAAATCTAGTTAAACTTTATACAACTAAAAAGCCAGACCTTTTAATAATATACTATCATTAAATATTTTACAGCTTATTAATTGCTGCCAAAATTATTTACACTTAAGCAAAAACATATTCTTGAAAATATGTTGTATATATCTATAGTGTTCACAGCTATTATAACTATCTAATTCTGTAGACCGTCTTACATTAAAAAAATTCATACCTTTATTCATTTTGAATAAACCTTGTCTTAAAAAGCATTTCATGCATTCCAAAAGGGAAAAACATTTCATATGCAATTTTTTTTAGTGTTCTCCAAAATTTTCAAATTAATCTATTGGGAGGGGAAATGAAAAAAAGCCGTCATGCTGTTTCAGCCTGTATTTTTAATGTGAGAAAACACTTGTCTTAATAAACATTCCACTCATTCCAAAAGAAAAAAATATTTCAGAGGAGGTTTTTTTCCCTCCAGTGCTCACCCAATTGTCCCAAGTTTTCAATTAGAAAAGTTGAAAACATGAATTGGTAAAAAATGGGGAAAAATTCCTTCCCTTGCAAATTTTTCCAGTTTTTTTCTGGGCCTTCCTTTTCTCAATCTGGACCCAATTCCAATCCCTTGTCAAACTTGTTTTTGAAAGTCAGACTGTCATATTCACCTTAGCCCAAAGACGCCCAAGGGAGTGAGACTCTGTTGAATCTCCTAGAACTCTCAGCTGCTTCTTGATACCACCATCCATAGTATACTTTTGGACTGGTTGACTGAGCTGGGACTTAAGGGGCCAACTGTTCCAACACTACCTGGCAAACTAATTACCCAAGGTCATGCTGGGAGACCACTGTAAGCCTCGTGTCATCTGAAACTTGGGGAATTCACAAGGCTCCAGTCTGTTCCCTATGCTGTCAAAACATCTACATTAAATTGTTGGCAAAGGTTGTCCAGAGATTTAGGTTGAGTTGGCATCAATATGCAGATCATAGTTATATATTTTTCAATATCAACCAAATATCAATATGCAGATCAGATCATATATTTTTCAATATCAACCAAACTCAGGTGTGCTAAAGTGGGGCCTGGAGGCAGTAATGGGCAAGATGAGGGCCAATAAATTGAAGTTCAGTCTGGGTGAGATTGAAGTGCCATTGGGCTGATAATAAGACCAATCAAAATTTGCAGAGACCTCCGGTTTGGGATGGGGTTGCACCCTGACTTAAAGAGAAGGTTTGCAGCTTTGTTAAATCCAGGCTTAGCAACAGAAGATACACAGGACCTTTAGCTAGCTCCACCTGGTTTTCCAGCTGAGGCTTTTCCTTGAGAACTTAATTGTAAGCTGCCTCAAGCAGGACTCTGAAGAGGTGACATAGAAATTTTAGGAATGGATGGATGAAACTGAGCCCCAGCGACTTTGCCATTGTTCTAATTACATCCATGATGGACTACTACAATGTCTCATCATGGAGTTGCCTTTATTTATTATGCATGTAAGTACATTTTTATCCCAGTCTGCTACCGAGGAGCTCAAGGTGGCATACATTTGTCTCCTCCATCTTACCCTCCCACACATGAACATGACCTTATGAGGGCTACTAATAGTTGCTTTTGCTTTTAGGAAAAATATGTGAGAGATCATGATCCCAGATCCCCTCTTATCTCTTGTAACTTGAATCTGGGTTTCTCAGTTTTTTAAAATGTACAACTCCTTTATTGCATTAACAAAACAGAAGCAAGAATTAGTGTGGAAGAGACAAAGTGCTAGAAAGATGGTGACTCTGGCAGCAGTAATCCCAGCTGCCATCTCTTGGCTGGGAGCCCAGGCCTCATCGTGCTGGAACAACATCACAGCAATGCTCATCTGTCTCCTACTGCTGGCCCTACTGCTTGATTATGTGATGTGCAGGAAGAGAAGCAGCCGCTTTCCACCAGGACCCACCCCTCTACCTTTCTTTGGAAATTTGCTGCAGTTAAATCTCAGACAACCACATAGTACTTTCCAAAACGTAAGTAATAGCCAAACCAGGTTTAGATGGCTCGTAGTGTTACAGGATGGTAGGACTTGTCAGGTGTGGGTGCTAAGCTCCTTTGAAACAGCGATAGGAGAAACCACAGCTAAACAGTGCTTCTTATGTAATTCTTCAGCCAAGGTTGCACCTGTATGCAGCAAATGTTTGACCGCTTGTTAAAATATGTTGTTTAGGGATTACATGGGACTAAGGCAAGGGACTATGGCAAGACTAAGCTAAACAGGTTCGACCCTGGCAAGTATTTGGATGGGAAACCTCCAAGGAATACCAGGGATGCAACATGGAGGCAGGCAATGGCAAACCACCTTTGAACATCTCTTGCCTTGAAAACACTACAGGGTCGCCATAAATCAGCTGTAAATTGATGCCCCCAAAATGGCAAGGGACTCTTTTTAACGGTTCTCCAGAAGAGCAATGTATTTTCCTTTGTTTTCTTGCTCTTTGTTTCTTTATTGCAGGTCGCAAAAAAGTATGGACCAGTCTCCTCGCTCCAGGTTGGATGGCAGAGCTATGTCTTACTGAGTGGATACAAGATTATAAAGGAAGCACTGGGACAGAAAGCAGAGGATTTTGCTGACCGGCCATCCGTCCCACTGTTGAGACTAGTGGGTTGTTCAAAAAATAGTGGAGGCAAGTTTTGCTTGTGAGGTGTTGGGAAAGAATATGCATATTCTAGCAATATGATCATGCACTGCTGATCTGAGAAATTGAGGAAACAAGCGAGCGGATATGTGTAAATAAGAGTAGTACCCGAGACTGTATATAACACATTTTTGTAAGCAATACCTTCAGATGGAATGTTACAGAAATCAGTGTTTTTTTCAGCTACAGGTCACTAACATTGATAGTTGCAGACCAGTGGGACAAAAAATATGTTTGTGTTCTTACGATCTGCATAGTTGGTCATTGTGGTCAACAGAACAGCTGTCACTTGTTGGTTATGTGGCTGGCAGAAACTGCAGTTGAAAGTAAGCATTGACCTCCCTAGACCTGAAACTGCTCTGTACTCAAGGAGATAAATGAATAGTAGGCCTGGAACGTCCAAAGAGATTAGCCCACCTCCATCCTTGTAAAAGATCACTAACCAGAATGGGGGGGGGGAATAAATACAGAACATGCTTAACTTCAGAACTTGAAATCCTTCAGGCATACTCATGGCACCATTCAGCAGTGGCTGGAAGGAGCAAAGAAGATTCTGTGTCTCTACCCTGAAAAGCTTGGGGATGGGGAAGAAAACTCTTGAAAAGAAGGTATCTGAAGAAACAAGATATTTATGCTCTGAGTTCAAATCACAAGAAGGTGAATCTCATTCTTGGGGTCACTGGGAAGGCTTAGAAAGTGTGTTTCCTAGAGGAGGGGGCTTACCTCAGTGGTAGATTATCTGTTGTGCAAATAGAAGGTCTCTGATTCAGTCCTTGGCATCCCCAGTTAAAAGGATCAAGAAGGAGGTGGTGTGAAAGACTTCTGCCCAAGACCTTGGAGCATGGCTGCTGGTCTGAGTAGAAAGTACTGATGTTGATGAGCCAGTGGGCTGATTCAGTTTAAGGCAGTTTCATGTGACTTTGCGAGTATTCCACAATGTTATTTTGGCCATGCCAGTAGTACAAGATGTTGGTTCTAATTTTAGTCTTGGCATCAAATATGTTGAGCAAATACTTTTAAAACGGCAAGCATGAGAGGAAGATGGGAACATAAGATAACCGCTGCTGGATCAGACTAATGGTCCTGCAAAGTCCAGAATATTGTTTCCCAGTGGCCAAATGCCCCCCAAGACCCAAAGTGGAGGCACAGAAACTAATACTTCCCCTGTTGTTGCCCCTCCCCCACAAGTAGAATTCAGAGTTTAATTGCCTCTGAACACGGAGCTTCCATTTACCAATTTAATAATTGAAGGGCTTGTCCTATATGAATGACACTACGTAAAGAAGGCCTTGCTTTTGTCTGTTCTGAATTTTCTCTCCAACTTCACCAGATGCCCCCAACACCCTAGGAAAGGCACCAATGATCTCTCTCTGAATTTTCTCCACAGAACACACAATTTTATATTCCTCCTGCACCCCCCAAAATTATATTTTTCAAACAGAAAAGTTCCAAACTCTTTGACCTTTCAGCATAGAAAAGGCGCTCCAACCTTTTGAATATTTCCATTGTTTTCTGCATGCACTTTTACCAGCTCTTTAATATGCTTTTCGAAGGTCTAGTGTAAAGAACTGTACATAGTATTCCAAATGTGAACATAGTATTAACATACTGTCCATCTTATTTAGAATTCCTTTCCTGATAATCTATAACATGGAATATACCTCTTTCTCTCTTGCCAAATGCTAATAGCTATCAAATCTCATATAGACTGGAGGATGGTTAAAGCTCCAGAAGCAGTAGAAGGGAATAAATGGGAAAATAGGGGAGACTGCAAGTGTCTGTACTGAGCAAACTGCTCAGTTTTGTTGTGCTTTGAAATGATTTGTAGTCAGATGAAATATCAAGGTAGCACAGATGCTAAACAGCATTATTTAGAGGATCAAAAATCCCAATTTGACAACAAAATGCTTTAATTTAAGCCAAATATTTCCAAACTGCTAAATCCCGTCCATTTCTGAAGCTTATAAGTATTTTTCAGAACAACCTTATATTTGCACAGAGATTATCTCCTAATACTTAACTACTGAGGAAACATTCTGAGTCACCAACATAATGAATGAGCTGGAGCATTAGGAGTGAAAGCTACTTTATAAACACCCAAAGCCTGATTATAAGGTGTCAAAATCAGGGCTGGGCCAACGATTTGGGCTGTGCAAGGCAAATGACTTCACACACATGCACATACACCAGCACCCTAGAGAAACCACCACTGTTGCCTTCCTCTACTTCTCCCCCCACCCACTGCATTGCAAGGAAGCTGCCCCCACTCACGCACCCCTCACTGGGGCCAGGGCTGTGGCTTGCCACAGTGCTACACCTCCCAACAGGGGCAGATTGGGAGGCAAAAGCAGCCCTGGAAAAGGGCCCTGCCCTCCCCAGCGCACCCATAGGGGGAGGGTAGGAGGGAAAAGTCCCACCTCCATTCTCCCAGTGGAGAGAGGGAGGGAAGAAGCAGGCTCACAGCATGCTGCCCACTGGGGCAGGGGCTGCCACTTGCCATGACAGATGCCAACTCTGTGACCAGGGTAGCAGCAGGGCTGGTTTTGGCAACCCTCCACCTCTAGCACCCCAGGCAATAGCCTAGGTTAGGTCCCTCTTCGCCACCGGGAGAAGGTTTTTGGGGCGTAGCCTGAGGAGGGTGGGGCTTAGGGAGGGACTTCAATGCCATAGAGTCCAATTGCCAAAGCGGCCATTTTCTCCAGGTGAAATGATCTCTGTCGGCTGGAGATCAGTTATAATAGCAGGAGATCTCCAGCTAGTACCTGGAAGTTGGCAACCCTAGCCTAGGTACACCTAATGGACTGGCCCTGCCCTGGTTAATATTAGTGTCAAATTTTACTGTTGACATTTGTCTGTCAGTTAAACATGTTCAGCAGATAGGATTTCAGGCCAAAGGTTAAAAAAGAAGAAGCTAGAATTGCCTGACTTCTAGCTTAACTAGAACCATCTCCCAATTCACCTAATTCCCTGATTTTTTACTTGCCTATTTAGAATTCTTAATGAGAGGCTTGCTATATATGAAGACATAACTCTAATACCTTTGTTGTTTTATCTTGTATAGGATTGCCCTTTAACCCACAAAATCTTGTAAACAACGCAGTTGCCAATATTATCTGCATCCTAACACTCGGTGACCGATTTGAATACAGTGATAAAACATTTCTGAAGCTAATGCATTTGTCTGAAGAACTTATGAAGGCATTAAGTGGAACCCTGCCCCAGGTATTGTTATGACACCAGGTAATAAAGAATAGCCCTGACCTGGATGGCCCAGGCTAGCCTGATTTTGTCAGATTTCAGAAGCTAAGCAGGGTCAGCCCTGGTTAGTATTTGGATGGGAGACCACCAAGGAATACCAGGGTTGTTGTGCAGAGGAAGGCACTGGCAAACCACCCCTGCTACTCTCTTGCCATGAAAACCCCAAAAAGTGGTCGCCATAAGTCGGCTGTGACTTGAAGGTACTTTACACACACACTATAAAGAATAAGGGAGGCAACCTAAATATCAGTCTGATTTGAGGTTAGAAGGCCAGGGTTGAATCTGGTGAAAAAGCAAATTGCTACTCAGAGCTTTCTCCTCTTTTCCTCTAATGAAGAGATAACTGGAAATTCTCCAGATGTTCTTTGGATTTCTAGATAGATGTCGTTGATTATATCAGTAATCGTCTGGGGACTTTGGGTTATTAACAGGGTCAGTTCATTTATTTGATAGAACAGTAGCAGAACGGCTAAAAATGACCGCTTCAACAACTTTGTAACAGGCTGTCCAGTCCACCAATTAGGATCCTCCTCACAAACCCTCATCACTGTGCAGAAGTGAAGTGGGTAGTGACTGGAGACAGGGCTTTTTCTGTAATGGCACTTTGCCTATGGAATGTTCTCTCCCTTGAAGCTCACCCGGCACCTAACATACTTTCTTTAAGGCACCTGTAACCGATGGGTCTCATTCTGGCCCAGTCCGATGGGTAGCACCCACCAGCATGGAGGGTTTCAGCAGGCTGAGGCTGGGGGGACCTTCCATCCCTGGAACAGCAACACTGGTACATGAGGATGCTTGCCAACACTCTTTATTTTCAGGGTAGTTTCCTCACTTCCAGTTCCCAGACACCTTGGTTCCCTCATCTTTCTGCATGCCTGCAAAATGCCTGCTGGCCCTCAGTCCTTACTCCTCCATCTCTGCGCCTTCCTCCCAGCTCCTCACTACTGCCATTCTTAAATCAACCCCCACTAGCTGCCTTCCATCTGGGAGCTGGGGGAGAGACCTGGATCCGCATCTTTCTCTTCATCTCCTCTGACCTATAGGAATGCCTTTTCCCAATAAGGCTGCCCCTGCGACAATACCCAACCACGACCCAACTGGTGACCTTCCAGCCTGACCCACGTGGTAGGTCTAATGGAGCTTCCCCTGTCCCCCAGTGTCCAGGTTGCTCCACCCAACCCCAAGTGCCACGACACCACTCTAAAACATTTCTTTTTACCCAAACTTTTATCTAACTGCTTTGAATTTTTTTACATTGGTTTTACCATCTGCTTCTAGCCTGAGTACTGTTTTACAAAGATAATTGTAAGCAGCTAAACATTTTGGGTTTTTTAATAACTTTTTTTTATTTTTGCGAAAAGAAAAAGAGAAGAGCAGGGGAAAGCAGCTAAACGTTTTGTGTTGATTTCATGTTCTGTCTGTTTTTAATAGCTTGTTAATTTAAATTGTTTTATGCTGCTTTTCTTTTATTACATTTTATTTTGTGAGCTGTCTTGAGCAGGTATCTGGAAAGGTAATATATACATTTTCTTAATTAATTTAAAGTACAGCAATATATGCCCTGACCTGGATGGCCCAGACTAGCCTGATCTCGTCAGATCTCAGAAGCTAAGCAGTGTCAGCCCTGGTTAGTATTTGGATGGGAGACCACCAAGGAATACCAGGATTGTTGTGCAGACGAAGGCACTGGCAAACCACCTCTGTTAGTCTCTTGCCATGAAAACCTCAAAAAGGGGTCGCCATAAGTTGGCTGCAACTTGACGACACTTTACACACACACACACACACACACACAGTAGTATATAGATCATCAATCCAAGGGTCGGCAAACTGATTAGTCAAAAGAGCCAAATACCAACCGTACAACGATTGAGATTTTTTTTGAGAGCCAAATTTCTTAAACTTAAACTATATAGGTAGGTACACTGTTTATTAACTTAATAAACTTTAATTAAAGTTTTAAGTCATAATTAAACTATAGGTACACTGAATAAAACTTGATATCATTCTTAATAGTGATCTTATTTATTGATAAAAATTAAATTGTAAGTCCCTGCCATTTCCCCCTCCCCGTCCGGAGTCCTCGTCTGGAGGCCTGGTCTACCGCCATAAAAGCCTATTGGTAGACCTGGCCTCTGGCTGAGTCCCATTGGGAGGCCAGGTCTACCCATTGGCTTTCTTGGCAGTAGACCTGGCCTCCGGAGGTCCATAGAAGCCAATTGGTAGACCTGGCCTCTGAAGGGGGACTTTTCCCCCTTCTCGAAGTCCAGGTCTACCGCCAAGAAAGCCAGTGGGTAGACATGGCCTCCCAATGGGACTCAGCCGGAGGCCAGGTCTACCAAAGGAAGCCCGCCCCACCCAACAGCTGATAGGGGGGCAGGAACCACTGAGCCGCCCGCCTAGCAATCGTGCGGCTAGAGGGGAGGGGAGGCTTTAGCCTCCCAACCATTGAGGGCAAGGGAAAGGGGCACCCGGCCATTCTCCACGGCGGGGGGGGGGGGAGAGACAGCGCCCCCCCCCCTCTCTCTCTCTCAGGCGTGCCGGCTCCGCAGCCCGGCTGCTGGCGCAAGCGGGTGCAAGAGCAGGGGTTCCAAACCAAGTTCGGAGAGCCACACTCAATGGGCCAAAGAGCCGCATGCAGCTCAGGAGCCGCAGTTTGCAGACCCCTGGGATAAGGGATGCCTTTTAATGAACATATTTCTAAATTGAGATACAGCATCTAGAACAGGTAATATCTTCAGTTCCTCGATTACCAAATGAGAGAAATAGGGAAGAGCTTGGATGAATTTGGGTCAGAAAGTGCTCAATATCAGTGTCTGAAAAGGTAGTGAGTTGGGAGCATTCGATCATAACAGTTTCACTGCTAGGGAAATAGCTGATAAATATTACCCTTACTAAGCATTTTTTCTTCTTTGATTGCTGATATACTAGATGATGGCCATAGCGCCCTGGTTGTCTTATCTGCCGGGACCTCACCATAAACTTACAAGCTTCAGTAATGATGTTAGTGCCATACTAAGAGAGATTGTGAATGATCATAAGAACACCAGAGATCCCACCTTCACAAGAGATTTGATTGATGCATTTCTGGAGGAGATGGAAAAGGTAGGAACAAATCTATGGGCACAGTTTTTCCCCCCCCCCCTACATATTCATTTCAATTTGGATCTCAGCTTATTAGTGGTAGAAGAACGACCACCTATACTAGGGCCAACCGACACAAGACATTTTTAACGAGTTCGATGTGGCTTCCTGGGCAGAATTCAGAAAGGTGTTGAGGTTCAGAATTTAAATCAGATTTTTCAAGGGGACTTTTCAGAATTCTTAGGAGGCTATCGTAGATTCAGGCAAGTACAGCCTGTACAATGGCCTTCCACTGGCCTGGGAAATGGCTTCAGGTTTCAGCATGGCTAGATGACAATACTGGCCTTTGTTAACACAACAGGTATCAGCAAAGAAAGTCAACAATCAATTTCCCTGAGCAGAGTGGGAAGGCTGTCCCGTCTTTCTCATCATCCTTGCCAGAAATAGTAGTAGCAATGTTGGTCGTTGAATCAGACATATGCAAATGCATAAGTGGTCTGCATAATATCCTTTGTACTATCTGACTCCACCTTGTACCTAGTGACAGTAAGAACCAATTTCTTTACCTCTTGCCTTTTTTTAGCTGAGGTTACTTGCAGGTTACTGCTAATGAAGTACATTCATCGCACAGTCACAGGTTAGCTCCCAAACCTAACATAATGTTGATTATTGGCACATAAATTGCCAACTTTTAATTTCCTTCAGGTCAAAGGAAATCCAGACAGCAGTTTTAATGAGCAGAATCTCATTAAAATTGTTCATGAGTGGTTGACAGCAGGCACCGAAACTACTTCTTCCACCATACTCTGGGGGCTGCTGAAAATGGTCCTTCATCCTGAGATTCAGAGTAAGTGATGAACATCAGGGGAAATGTAGATATGCTTCAGATTCAAGTCCAGTGGCATCTTAAAGACCAACCAAATTTTCGGGTTATAAGCTTTCGAGAGTCAAAGCTCCCTTCGTTGTCAGATTCCAGTTTGAATTTTTAAATTTGAGAAGCACAAATTTAAGGCACCTTGCATAAAAAATAATGATATTTATTTATTTAAAACATTTTTTAGCAGCCTTGCTACTTTGTAGAACTCAAGGCGGCTTACAATGTAAATAAAACAACAATTTAAAAAGAGACTGAAACCGAAACTTATTTCATGTGCTCCAACATTGGATGCTCACATCTCCCGTCATGCCATTTATTTATGTTAAGTATATTAACTAAATAAATGCCATTATCCATACAGCCCTCCCAACTGCAGACAGTTAGATAGCTGGGCACCTTCCTGTGTCCCCACCCCACTCCAAGTCTTTTTATTGCACAAAGGAAGAGAGGATGGGGATAGGTACAACAGCCGTGAATTAGAAAGGCTTGGGAAAGCTGGCAGCTGCTACACTAGTCTCATCTCTGTTTAGGCAAAGAGAAATGGCAGATTATCATCTAACACTAAAAGGTTCTCTCCCTCTCACTCAACCTAGATACTCCTTGGGATGGAGGCCATCTGTGGGGGGCAATTTCTATTAGCAGAAAGATGTGCAAGAGAAAGTGTTCAACCCCCATCACCTGTCCCCCAATCCAGAAGTGCCATCTTCCCAATCCAATCCCCCCCCCAAAAGTTATTCTTTAATGTAAAAAAAAAACATTAGGGAATCTGATCATCAGTCTTTTATTTAAAGAACAATTGAGCTATTAAAAAATATCATTTGGACCTTTTTTGAAATAAAGGTAGTATACTTAAGCAATTAATTAATTACTATTTCAGAAAGAGTCCATGAAGAAATTGAGAAAGTTCTTGGCAAGGACAAAGCACCCATGATGGAGGATCAAGCAAACCTGCCATATACTAATGCTGTCATCCATGAAATCCAGCGCTGTGCTGATATTGCACCTTTGGCATTTCCTTATATAACACACCAAGATACTGAAATTGACAAATTTGTCATCCCTAAGGTACAGTCCCTTCAAAACACACTTTTCAGAAATAAAATGAGAGTTGCCAAGTCACATAAAAGTCTTGGTTTGAGGGTGATCATGATTCTTAGTTAGCGCCAATAGGTTCAGCTTAACTCAAAATTACATAGCAAAATACTATGGGTGCCTGGGATAAAATGTTCGTGATGGACGGACAGAAAAGGGCACTGCATCCCCCCTCCAAATCCACCACCTCAGCTGGCCTTATAGAAAAGCTACCCTTGCTAAATGCAGCCTGACTTAAGTTGTCACACTGCAGAAAACTGTAAGAACAGAGAACATCTTAGGGCAAGGCCCCAGTATACCATCCTAGAAGCATTTTACTTTCTATGGGGCCAAGTACAATGGCACAACTTTATATGTCTGCAGTTACTTTCTCCATGGAAGTGCATCCATCAGGTGCCGTTGCACGATGGATTCACTGCCCTTTGCAAATCTTAAAGCACCACTGTCACTATACAACACTCTGAGCTATGCATTTATTGTAATAAATAAGATGTCCAAAACCCATTACAGATGCAGGAGAAAACTCAATCTATCCTTTTCAGAATTTACTTCTCATACTTTGAACTTTTTTCTGTTAATTTTAGTTTCTCTTCTTACAAATATTGAAAATTCAGGCCACAAATCGAACACTTGCCCCAAGAGATTTCTAACATGACTGTTCAGACAGATTCTACAGAGCACAAGATTTAAAACGAAAAAAACTTGCTCTGTACCAGCCTTAAATCAGAGAATTTACTCTGTACCTACCTGAAAGTACAGAAACTGGCCATCTTTATGGGGAAAGATCTTTATGGGAAAAGACTATCTGGATAGGAATAAATAAAAAATAAGCAAATATATTCCTTGTGTCTCCCTGCCCAAATTGATTCCCTCCTTTTCTCCGCCCCCTTTTCTTTCCCTCTTCTCTGTATCCTTTACTAACCTTCTCCTGCTTCTTTGTATAGTGGTTTTACTTGGGAGGATGAAGACATTTTCTGCCTGAAGAAGTAGCATTGCCAGGTCCCCCTGGCCGTCAGCAGTGGATGGGACGGTAGCATTGCCCAGATCCAGGTTAGGAAACGCCTGAGACTTGGGGATGGAGTCTGGGGAGGATAGGAACCTCAGTGGGGTATGATGCCATAGAGCCCATCCCCCAAAGCTTCTATTTTCTCCAGGGAAACTGATCTCTGTGGTCTGAAGATGAGATGTAAGTCTGGGGGATCCACAGGTCCCACCTGAAGGCTGGCTAGGTTCCCAACCTCCAGGTAGTAGCTGGAGATCTCCTATTACAACTGTTCTCCAGTCGATAATATCAGTTTACCTGGAGAAAATGGCCGCTTTGGCCATTGGACTCTATGGCATTGAAGTCCCTCCCCTCCCCAAACCCCACCCTCCTCGGGCTCTGTACCTAAAACCTCCTGCCGGTTGCCAAGAGGAACCTGGCAACCCTAAGGCTGGCTTCCCTGTGTAGAGGCAGGAGTGGAATTTTCTGCTACAGGGCCTACTCTGCTTGTCTCTATCGTTGTGCCTGCCAACAACATTCTTGACTCTAGTGTAGATTGTCTCCCCTATAGCCATGCTTTGGACAGAGTTTCAAAGTAGATCAATCCATTTACATCTATAAACACCCCTGGTGGTAAGTCACTATGCTCAATACTACTGCTGACCTATAGGTAAGTGTGATAAGATTATTGGGTATATTTGGTCAATGTAGCAGGGTTTTGCCAAGTCATGGAAGTGTGATATTGAGTTCAGTGAATCAATCCTCCCAAGCAGTAAATTGCAAAAAAGTAAAATGTACATTTATTCAAGTAGATTCTGTTCATATTTAAGTTCCAATTGATAGGAGGATAGAAAGCTAATCTAAAGAGTACACTTCCCTAACACAAATGGCCAGCTGTTCTGGCATCCCGTGTGTGCAAGTATGAGATATTTGTTTCTACAGGAGAGACCTGCAGAAACGTCTGTCTCCACTGCAGTCCATGTGGAAAGTGTGAGAGAACAATGGCTACTGAGGGAGGAGGGGTCAGAAGGAAGCTCCCAGGTTCAGACAAAGAGAGGAACATGCCATTCAAGAGATAACACTTATACATTGGGGGGTGATTCAGCACCCCTCAATGTCCAGGCAGGCTGAGTCACTCACTCCAATAAGGATTCACCTGTAATTGTCGTATATTCAGAAATATTGTAAGTGTAAATTCAGACGTACACAATCCTGTGATTCTTACAGTTAGAAAGTTGTTCTCTGGAAATTAGATTCTTGAAAACCAGCAGAACGTTCTAACCTGTTTGTTTCCACACCATGCTAGGAGACCATAGTCTTCAATCACTTGTCTTCTGTGCTGAAGGATGAAACCATGTGGGAAAAGCCATACAAGTTTTACCCTGAGCACTTTTTGGATTCAAAGGGACAGTTTGTCAAGCAAGAGGCCTTCCTGCCTTTCTCTGCAGGTAAGCCCATATGGGAGGAAGATGGTTTGGTAATGGGATGTACAGAGAAAGGTAGGCGTTGTTTCCTTTTCTCTTTCCCCAACAGTTAGTTACCCATTTTCATAGTCATTCACTTTGAAGAGGAGAGAGCACTACAGACTCCTAATAGCATTTTTAAATATTTAAAAATTGTTATAGCTACAAGGTTTACAAGCAACTTCTACTTGTCATGAGCATATTGTTTTGAGAACAAGTAGACAGTGAAGACCAGTCTCAAAGGAGATTTTTTCTATGCCCTGCTGTACACATCACAACAAGATCTTCATGTTTGTTGGGCAACAACACATAACACAACAACATGATGTAGAGTATCTGCCATGGAAGCTTCCTGGGTGATTTGGGGCCAGTCATTCTCTCTCAGCCTCATCTACCTCACAGGATTGTTGTGAGAGTAAACATGGAAGAGAGAATGATGTCAGCTGCTTTGGATCCTCATTAGGGAGAATGTTGGGGTATAAAGGAGATAAATAAACAAACACATGGAGTTTGAAGCAGATGCTCAATGAGAGCTTTGTGCCTCCCGGACTCATGTGGGCCCTTTTCTATGTGTGAATGGGATGTATGCACAGAAGCAGCTGTAACCTTTCTAGCACATGCTGTTTTCTCCTCCTCCTTAAACCACCCCTTGGGACAGCTATTGGCACCATTTGAGGAATCATATTCCATATGTGGCTGCATTTAAGTTTGCAATGGAGCCAACAGCTGTGACATTATCCCAATAGTGGCAGTGTCTGTATTTGGAAGATGGGCTTGGGGGGAAAGGAGTTATTTTATAATTTTTAAACAATTAATTTGGTTTAACCAAGGCCAATTCCAGATGGAGACAGAGAAGAGTTTGCTATCATTTATATGGACAGTAAGAAAATCAGAGACAGCCACGCAGGGACCGAGAGTTAGATTCTAAGCTCTCCCTTCTCCTGCTCTTATACACAAACTGTTCTTCTTCCCTTTCCTCCAGGTCGACATGCCTGCCCTGGAGAATCACTGGCTAGAATGGAGCTCTTCATCTTCTTCACCAGCCTCCTGCAGCATTTCACTTTCCACATTCCTGAGAACCATCCCAGACCCAAAGAAGACAGGGTCTTTGCTCTTACAGTCGCTCCACTCCCTTTCGATATCTGTGCCATCCCCAGATAATATCTCAGGTATCTGCTGCTCAGTCTGTGATGGCCTAAAAGTTGCAACTTGCCAGCATAAAATTTGTGGAAATGTGTTGTATTACATTTATTCTTGTGTTTCTCTGCTGTGGAAACAATGTTCCTGTGAATAAAACAGAACTGGAAACAAACACCAGAAAATGTCTCACTCAGAGTGTCTATAGCTGCAATAAAGAGGATGCTTCACTTGTGTGTGGATTTCTCCATCTTGTGAGGCGAGGCCCTGGGGCCTGATGGGTTCTCGCCAGTTTGCCCAGGCTGGGAAATTTGCCTGGCTGGTCAGTAGGGTTGCCAACTGCCAGGTAGTAGCAGGAGATCTCCTGCTAATTCAACTGATCTCCAGCCGATAGAGATCAGATCACCTGGAGAAAAATGGCTGCTTTGGCAATTGAACTCTATGGCATTGAAGCCCCTCCCCTCCCCAAACTCCGCCCTCTGCAGGCTCTGCCCCAAAAATCTCCTACCGGTGGCAAAGAGGGACCTGGTAACCCTACTGGTCAGTCTCAGGTCCTAGTTACAGAGAGCAGGGGTTTAGCAATACGCAGTTCCTCCTTTGCCTCCTTATAGATCTGCTCCCAAAGAGATTCAAAAACTGTGAGGAAATCCTTCGTGCTCTAGGCCTGCTGGAGCTGAAGTACACTCAAGCAGGCCCCTTAGTTCCCACTCATCCCCATGGTTCTCGAGAGTCATCTGAGCTTCTGGCTAATCGTGGCATTTGGAGATGCTTCCAAATTTCTAATCAACATTCTCCTTAGACAGAGCCATTCCAGTCCACATAGTTGCTGTCACAGAATGGCGCGGTTCAGCTTTTCAGTTTTAATTTGATTATGTTATGGAGCTGGTTGTCTGAATGCAAACTGAACTCTCAGCAATTAACTGCCTCTTTGTGCTCTCTTTTTTGCATACAAATCTCCTTCACAGTCCACTACAGCCTCCAATGACAATGTATTCATGTTGTTTTTAGCATCTGGAATCTGCTTTAGAGAGTCAGATCTTATCCCATGATAAGATCCCATGATATCCCAGATCTTATCCCATGTTCTTTCTTATCCCATGCGTTTTCTCTTTGAAATAATCATTGTTAGTGTCTTTCAAATTTGCTTCCTTTTAAATTCCAGATGTGGATTTTCCACTGCTTCAACCACCACTCCAATTTTTGTATTTATATTTGGGTGAGAGGTAACATATTATTTTAAGAGATTATGAAAAACAAACGATTCACCCACGTATCATCACTGGGTTCTTTAGCAGGTAGGTGGAGGACATGTGAAGTAGGGATGCACACTTTAATCTACCAATTAAAACAATTTAAAATCAATTTAATCAGCCAAGGATGTGAAGATAAACTAGATGAAAATCTCAACATTGTCTACAAAATATAGAGATGTGGTGCTCTGTTCTTACAACAAGGTATATTATAAAAGGATGAGGTCGTTTAAAGCACATCACAGTTTTATACGGTCCTGGAATGTGAATGCCAAAATCTAAAAGCTTGTTAGAGATGGGAATTATCAAAAGGATTTCATACCTAGAGTTTTGTAAGAGATGAAGGAGCATGGGTTGCAACACATTTAGGAGAAGATTATTCTTTCCCAGATGTTATGTAAACAATGGGTTACATTGCATGTACGACCAAAAGGGTGTGTGTTTTCGGTAATGAATACAACTAACAAACTTAAAAGATAAAATCACAACTGATGAATCTGTAGGAACCTTGTCAGCACCCAGCCATGGCAAGTTAACAATGGCCCCACACCAGGCAGCAGTAGACACAGCCAACCAGCACATGCTGACATAGCCACTCCCCTTGTATCAGCCTGCCATCTAACACATGCAGACAATAACAAGGGAGGAAAGAAAGGAAACACATCACTATCCACTGTAGGGATGACTAAAACAAGACTAGTAGGAGCCCTAGAATAAAACAGGCCAGAGGGCTGGGGGCTGGGGGGGAATAGGCCACACAACTTTTGCATGCCAATGGCTACCCAATTTAAGCACCTGGAAAAAGAGCTCATGCCCAAACAGCATGCTACCATCAATAAACAATTCATCTCAGAGCTTGCAAAACAGCTACAAGAATAATTGAAATAGGGTTGCCAACCTCCAGGTAGTAGCTGGAGATCACCCGCTATTGTAACTGCTCTCCCGCTGATAGAGATAAGTTCACCTGCAGAAAATGGCCACTTTGGCAGTTGGACTCTATGGCATTGAATTCCCTGCCCTCCCCAAAACCCACCCTCTTCTGGCTCCACCCCTAAAATCTCCAGGTATTTCCAAACCCGGAGCTGGCAACCCTAAGCTGAAAACAGAACCATGAGGGCCTTCTGAGCTTTGAAAATTGCTGCAGAACATTTGGTTCTGTGGAGTCAAAGGACAAAAACCTTGTAGTACCTTATAATTCCCTGGCTACCCACATTATTCCCTGAGCACCAACTCTCCAGAAATAATATAAAGCAGGACAGACTGAAGTCATTCATCTGCCTTAAGAGGACTACTTTCTTCTCTGCCACACATCCCCAGTAAGGGGCAGGACAGGACAGCAGCAGCGGCAAGACAAGAGGCAGGGGAAACTTGCTCCTATCCTTTCTACTGCTGCTCAGATCCAGAACAGGCTCCAGAGAGTGCCTCTGGAAACTGAACCTCACAGGGGCAGGAAGTACTGTGGGGAGGGAGCTTCTTCTCGTCTTTGCTGTTCCTGCAAAAGGGCCCGAGTTCTGAGTGGCTTTACAAGGATTGCTAAAGTACATCCCTTACTATAGCCAGAGGAAAGGAGGAAGACTGGCCAGCAAGGAGCGGACAGGATGGCTGAGAAGCCAGAAGGCACAGGAGTGAAATCATTATGGTGTCCCAAGCAGCAGCTTGCACTGCTCAGGCCAGAGTTGGCCCTCAAATACAAAACATCCACAGGATTCCAGCCTTGTGGCTTCCACAACAAAGCCACAGGACATTTTCCAGAATCCACTTAAAAGCAGCAATTTATGCTGGGGCTTTTGGTGACAGTGTTTTTAATTTACAGACATTGTAGGTATCGGTGTTAGGGTACTGGTAGTTTGAAGACATGCCCTAAGATCACATGATCTTCATTAGTTCTAGCACAAGGATTATTAGAGCCTGCAGTATAAGATGCTTCAGCTGCTCTTCATATTAAAGTGGTTTTAAGCCATTCCTGATTCTGAAAGTCTCTATTACAGCCAAGTATTGCTATAGCAAAAGCTCAGCCTTGATACCACGAAAAGTAATTTATGCCCTATACAAACTTCGAAGAAAAGGCATTTAATATAAATTTGCTTTTAAAATCATTGTGCAGTCTAATTGTAAGATCCTTTCTGCTGCTACCCATAAGGAGGCCCTGTATCTATCTCTGCCAGATCTAGCACCGCCTGAGAAAGATCCAGAGCTCCTTGATAGCTGCAATCTTTGTGGAGAACACAATGAAGTGCACCAATGTTGAAGCAAATCAAAAAGAAAATCTGGAATTTCTGACAAGCATTCAATTGCACAGGTTTCTCATGTAGGGTTGCCAGCCTCCAGGTGGAGCCTGGAGATTTCCCAGAATTACAACCGATCTCCAGATGACAGAGATTACGTGCCCTGGAGAAAAAACCCTCCACAAAGCCTGCCTTCCACAGGCTTCACTCCCAAATCTCCAGGAATTTCCCAACCCAGAGCTGGCAATGTTATTCTCATCCCATACAAGATGCTCAACATGACGCTTAAATATTTTTTAGCATCACAGAATTGGAAGGGGCCATACTGGCCATCTACTCCAACCCCCACTCAATGAAGGATCAGCCTAAAGCATACCTGTCAATTGGTTGTCCAGCTGCTGCTTGAAGACTGCCAGTGCGGGGGAGCTCACCACCTCCCTAGTCAGCCGATTCCACTGCTGAACTACTCTTACTGTAAAAAAAAAAAATCCTAATATCCTGTCAGACCTTTCTGCCCATAATTTATACCCATTATTGAGTCCTATCCTCTGCTGCCAACAGGAAATAGCTCCCTGCCTTTCAAATACTTAAAGAGAGCAATCATGTCCCCCCTTTAGCCTCCTCTTCTCCAGACTGAACATTCCCAAGTCCCTCAACCTTTGCTCGTAGGGTTTGGTCTCCAGGCCCTCGATCATCCTCATCACTCTCATCAACCGCTCAATTCTGTCCACATCCTTTCTGAAGTGAGGCCTCCAGAACTGCACATAATACTCCAGGTGTGGTCTGACCAATGCGGTGTACAGTGGGACTATGACATCTTACAATTTGGATGTTATGCCTCTGTTGACACACGCCAAGACCACATTAGCCTTTTTGTCACTTCTTCATCACACTGACTGCTCATATTGAGCGTACAGTCCATCCATACCCCAAGATCTTGTTCACACACACTGTTACCCAGAAGCATATCTCCCATCCAGTGTGCGTGCTTCTCATTTTTGTTACCCAGATGTAGAACTTTGCCCTCGTTCTTGAATTGCATCTTGTTCACATCTGCCCACTTTTCCAGTGTGTTCAGATCTCATTGAATTCTCTATTTTCTGGTGTGCTCACTGCTTCTCCCAATTTGGTGTCATCTGCAAATTTAATGAGTATTCCCTCCATCCCTTCATCCCAATAATTTGTAAAAATATTGCAAAGTACCAGACTCAAAACCGAGCCCTGTGGCACCCACTGGACACCACCCTCCAGATGAAATGCCATTGACAACTACTCTTTGGATGCAGTTCTCCAACCAGTTCCCTATCCACCTAACTATCCTAAAGTCTAGTGTGCAGTGGTCAAGTTTGACCATCAGAACATTATGGGGAACCCTGTCAAAAGCTTTACTGAAATCCAGGTAAACAACGTTGATGGCATTCTCACAATCCAGTAAACTGTAAGCATATGGGCCGCCTAAACTCCCGGACTGGACATGGCAACCCGATATGCAGGCACACGACTACTGTTCCAGCCGCGCACGTGCCCCAAACGCTACTGGGATGGCCGCAGCATGCTCTGTTGAAACTGACACGGCCGCTCCTGTGCGCTCCGTGCAGCCGGCAGCTAGAAAGCAGAGGCAAGGGCAACCTCCAGTGAACCTGAGAGACTCCATGTTCCTGTGCAGACTCTGATCCAGCCGCAGCCATGTTGTGGAAAGCAGACAGTCACGTAGTCAGTGCCAACACCCCCCTCTCCCATTGCAACATCAGCAACTTAATGTGCAATCAGCAGCGCTGATATCAGCGATGAGTCGTTCCTCCAGCTATGCAGCAGCAATCCCCAGATGTTAGCAGAGATCGCGCCTTTTGTTTGAGAACGTTAATCACTTCAGCAAAGATCTCCCGGTTCCTTCCGGGTTGCAAAAGCCATTGGAATCAGAATAATTTCCAAATTCTCACTACCCCACCCCGGCTGCCGAAGATTAATCCTTTTGCCACCTGGGAACCTAGGAGGGGTAATCCCATCACCCCACCCCCAGAAAAACAGTATATCTGGGGTGCCCACCGCCCATAATGTTACCTTAGGTCTTTCCTGGCATACTTGCTGTTACTCGGTTGGTCTGGTTTTGCGCAGCTTGACCACGCTCCCTCCCGCCTCGCTGGCCGAGTCTACAGGAACCTTTGCCCCCGCCTTTGCTCTTATTTTCTGCTATCTTAGTCTATTGGAACTTGGACAACTCTTCTTCAAGAACGGTAAATATTACCCCACCAACGATCCTGCCAAATGGGCATCTGTCTGTATTCTACTACCTTTTGAATTCTTAGATTCTGTGTACATTTGTGTTGCACCACTGAATGCTTGAATACATAAACACTATTTAATTTGGATTCCTTTTGCCTCTGTCTTGATTTTAAAGGTCACAGATTATTGACTCTGGTATACATAGGTTGATTTCGCTATATAAATATTAAAGTTTCCGATCTGCTCAGCGAATTCCCCATTCAAAGAGCATTTCGGGTAACAAAACTCATCACTTGATCAAAGAAAATGAGGTTGGTCTGGCAGGGCCTGTTGGGGACAAATCCATGCTGACTTCCCTGGACCACCAAGTTGTCTTTCAGATGCTTGCAGAGTGACCCCTTTTAAATCTGCTCCAACATGTTTCCTGGGACAGAGGTGAATCTGACTGTCCTGTAGTTTCCTGGGTTATCCCTCCTTTTTTTGAAGGTTGGGATAACATTCACCCTCCTCCAGTCTTGTGGCGCATCTTCCATCTTCCAAGAGGTCTTGAAGATGGGCAAGAGTTCTGCAAGCACTCTAGAAAGTTCTTTGAGCACTCTGGGGTGCATACCATCAGACCCTGTAGATTTGTTCTCATCCAGTTCAGCCAGATGCCTTGCAACGGTCTCTCTGTTCATGTCAACCAGAAGCCCGGATGAGTTCTTGTGAGTGTGTATATAATGTATGCTTTAGTGTAGCCCTTCTGTTATTAGGCCTTCTGATAGTTCTTCAAACAAGCTCAATTGGTTGGCTTATGCTTCACTGATACAGCCTATACCATACCTACCCTATTGTTTATAAGCCTGCCTTCCCACAAAACAGAACCAAATTTCCAAGTATTGTAGATACCACATACACACTTTGTACTTAACGGAGCAAAAGACCACTGTGATCCTAATATGTAACACACCCCATGACATCTGTCACTGCAGGAAAAGTTTGTCCTTCCAATCATTCAAAGTTGTGTTTGTGTTACTGTCATAGAAAATATGTTAACTTAAAATTTATGTTATCTGTAGTTCAATGGTGCCATCTGCTGGGAAAAAATCATAATAGCATGTCTATTACCATCTCTAGATCAGCCCATTCTCTTCTCACATATCTGAAGAAGCTTTTCTTGTTGTAGTGAGCCTCCTACTCAAGAGATCCCTGCTGAATCAGACCAGTGGTCCGTTTAGTCCAGCACCCTGTCCTACACAGTAGCCAGCCAGTTGCCTTGAAGAGCCAACAACCAGGGCATTAAGTCTGAGGAATTCCCCTGATGTTGTCTGCTAGCGCTATCAGTCAGAGGTCTGCTCCCTCTGAATATGAAAGTTTCCTTTAGTCGTCATGGCTGGTAGTCATTGATGGACCTATTCTCCATGAATTTGTCCAAACCCCACCCACCCCTTTAAAGCTATCTATGCTCATGGCCATCACTACATCCACTGGCAGTGAATTCTACAGATTAACTATTGGCTCAGTAAAGAATTGTTTCCTCACCTGTCCTGAACCTGTTTCCCATCAGCTTCACTGGGTGGCCCTGAATTCTAGTATTTTAAGAGAAGGAGAAATAGATTGCATAAATAGTTCACTCTTGAAAGCTGAAGAAAGGGAAATATCTTCTGGCACTGCTGACCTTTGAGTAGACCCAGTCTGTTTCCAGTTCCTGGTCATTTAGACTATGTCTGCAACTCTGAATTGAATAAGAAACTCGAAACAATCTCCAGCCTCATTGGCTAACTTATATTGTAGCTGAGGTTTGCATAATTCACTTATGACAGCTATATAGTTATCCTTAGCTTATTTATTCAACCAGGGTTTTTAGTTTTTGATTTCATACAGTTTTTCTTTTTATAACAATTGACTAATTTGTATATATGCTGGTCTTTGACCGTAACAATAAAGATTGAGCCTCATTGGTTCCTAGCAAAACTAACTCCATTTATGAGAGCAATATAGGATTGTTCTCCATGGAACATTTCGGAGAGCTTGTCAGTCTCCAAGATTGCTGGCTCCCTGTAATTATAACATGCAGTTCCTTAAAGCTCCAATTACTGCACATTTCTACTCTTAACAGAAAAAAAATATTATGGATTAGAGTTAAGAGCTCATAAATGTAATTATCATGTTGGCCTAAATTCCCAGGATAGGACTTTAGCATGGATGCCTTAGATACACACTGAAATGAAACCATGAGGGATAGGCTGCTAAATGTACTAAGCACAATAATACTATTGAAGCACCTGAATATTCCATGGTGAGAGGTGAAGTAGAGCAGTTGGATTTTGACAGTTGAAGATGGGCATCAAGAGAAAGAGCTGAGGAGAATTAGAGGGTTGTGGCTGACCAGACATTTACTGGTTAAAGCTGAGGCATGACCTTGCCAGTATACTTACAGCAGGGGTGGGGAACCTTTTTCCTGCCAAGGGCCATTTGCCCATTTATAACATCATTCAGGGGCATTACCAGGTATAGATCTCCTGGCGGGGGGGGGGGAGGCTAAGGGTTGCTAGGTCTCCAGCCACCACCTGGAGGTTGGCAACTCTAGTAGAGGCTATGCAGAGGAGGGAAGGGAGGCTAGGGTTGCCAGGTCTCCAGCCACCACCTGGAGGGTGGTGGAGTCCCCTTCTTTGGAGGTCTTTAAGCAGAGGCTAGATGGCCATCTGTCGGGAGTGCTTTGATTGTGGGATCCCGCATGGCAGGGGGAGGGTTGGGGTCACTGGGGATGTGGGGGAGGTAGTTGTTAATTTCCTGCATTGTGCAGGGAGTTGGACTAGATGACCCTGGTGATCCCTTCCAACTCTATGATTCTATGAACCCTAGGAGAGGCTATGCAGAGGAGGGAGAGAGGGATGGAAGGAAAGGAAGGGAGGCTTCCCACACACACACATGAACACACGCGATTGGGAGAAGCCTTCCTGGCTTCTCTCCCCTCCCCACTTTCACACATGCACTCACACATGCTTCCCCCCTCCCCACTTTCACACACAAACATGCCATTGGGGGAAGACTTCTCAGCTTCTCCCCCCTCTCCACTTTCACTCATGCACTCACACACGCTTCCCACCCCTTCCCCACTTTCAAACACACACACACACCCCATTGGGGAAGCCTTCTCTCAGCTTCCCCCCTCCCCACTTTCATATACGCACTAACCGGGCCGCGCTAACAGCCCGGCGGGGAAACCTTCTCAGCTCCCCCCCCCCTCCACACACACACGATTGGGGGAAGCTTTTCAGCTCCCCTCCCCCTTCCATACTTTCACACAGGCACTCACCCGGCCATGCTAGTGGCCCGACGATCAGGGGAATGCCCCATTTCCACACACACAACTACAGGGGTGAGCAAGGGGAGGGAGAAGTCAACGGTAGCCAGGTGAGGGGGAGATGGTGGAACGAGCTCCGGGCGCTCAAGCAGCTTCAAGCTGCGGGGGATTGCCCCACCGCACAGGTCACAGGCAAGCTGGGGGGGGGGAGGAAGGTTAGGGGCCAGAATGGCTGGACAGCCCACTTTTCTTGTTAGCCTAGGCCTGGGGGAGAGCGAGGGGAGGGCCCCCTGAGCCGGTGCGGCCAGCAGCAGGCAGGCGAGGGGGAGATGGTGACATAAGCTCCAGGCGCCCAAGCAGTTTCAAGCTGGAGAGCGAAGGGAGGGCATGGCACGCCACCCACTTACCTGGAAACAGCTGGGGAGAGGGGCTTCCGGCGAGGCGCACGTTTTGGGTGGAAGTTGTGTGTCTCTCCAGGAGCAGGAAGTGATGAGAGTTGGGAGAAACGGCCCAACAATTACCCAATCAGCATCAATTTTACACACGCGCCTGCCTGCCAGTAATGCCCAAAGTGCCGAGGGGAGAGCCTAAGCAGGGAGAGCTCGAGTGGCAGGGCAGGCCCTGGAGCTCCCGGAATCAGCTCGAGGGCCAGGGAAAATGGTCTCGCAGGCCGGATCCGGCCCCTGGGCCTGAGGTTCCCCATCCGACTTACAGCATATATTAGCAGTACATTTAGCTTTATTTTCCTGTGTCCTTTGTATGCAACTAATAATATAAAGCAAATGCCTTACTTAAAATTATTTAATTTTTAATCTTTTAATAGCTGGATCACATTTTATTGGGAGAGCTATCACTATCACACTTTCTTACCTACAACTACCAGAGATAGACTACACATGCAGCAGAATGAGATGGCAGGGTGATGAGGTAGTAGGATGGACTGCGTGTGAGGGAATGTATTTTTCAGCGTTTCCCTACGTTAATAATTCCACATATGTAGATGTTTCCAAATTGCTGTTCTTCATAAGTGCAAAGCCATTAATATGATGCAGAGACCACAACATAGGTCATTTATGCACGGTCGCTTTACCCTCGATTCCCTGTTTCAGCCAGGATCAAATTTTTCAGTATGCATGTTACCTCATTCCTTGGAAGTTCAACGCTGTTTCAATGCAAAACGAACCCGGCTTTTCCCATTCCTCTTCTGGCCCAAATTAAACCATTCATCCTGGCTCATTCCGGAGTCACAGAGCGTGCATACTCTGTTCTCGGGTTGAGCTTTGCCCCACCCTTTTCCAAACCCCTCTTCAAGGCAGCATGCAGATAGCCAAACGGGGGAAGCACAGAAGATTGGCTTCTCTCACCGTCAATCATGAAGCAGTGTGTAAAGAGGCAGGGATTCAAGTGCTTCCTGCTACCTCAAAGCTCTTTCTGAGCAAAAGAAAGGCTTTTTTAAAACAAGGTTTGGATTCCCCCCCCCTTCTTTCAGATTGCTCCGTTTTTTGTTTTTTAAATGCTTTTTTATGCGGCAGTTGGGTCGGGGGGGGGGGAGGAAATCTTCTCTCAGGGTGAGTACTGCATGTCAGCCAATTACAAAGCAGAATTTAAAGGGGTGGGACTTGATTTGAACTTGGGAGACTGCTTTTCTGTATTCATGCCTCCATTAGCACATAGTTTCGTCCCTGATCATTATAGCCAATGCATACAGTTCCCCCTAACCCGGGTTACTTTGATCCTGGCTGAAACAGGGAATAAAGGAGGTTAAAGCGACCATGCATAAATGACCATAGTTAATCGAAGTGATCCACTTCTGTTCTGTAGCCCAAGCTGATACAGGGGGAAAACTTGAGGTGAAGAGAAGTAATTGGCTTCTGTTATCCCCACCCCAAGATCCTGGGATCTAGTAAGAAGCTTGGAGGTGCTGCAGAGTTTGTGTGTGGAGAACAGAGGTGATTGGCTGCTGTTCATTACAAGCTTATGGAGCCTAGCAAGAAACCTGGGGTGGGGAGAAGAGGCACAAATCAACTTTTGTTCTTCCACCCCTAAGCTTCTTGCTGGGTCCCCAATTTGAAGTTTTATTGGAGAGAATTCAAAACAAATGAAAAAAACCCACGTGTTGAATGCTGAATGTATGTATGTGCCAAGTCACTTAACACATTTACACAAAAAATATTTTGTTAACAGGACAAAACGCGAAGTATGCTTGGAAAGATATAATCCGACAAATGATTAAATGATTAAATGTATGTGTTGAACAACAGTATTTGTGTTACCTGTATGGATTTCTCCGAAAGTCTGCCAATTACTGATAGTCCCTCGAGATCAGATTGTGAGCAACCAATCCCTTTTGTTGGCTTTCCGATGGTTTCCTTCAGAAAACCAGTAATTTCTACAATCATTCAGAAGGAACCAATGCATCCCAACATTCTTTCTCCTTCATTTTAGCATCACCCCATTAAGATGCTCCATGCATGAGGGACATCCATTCACTTATATATGCTATAAAAGTCTTACATGCATTATTTTCATTATTCACTATGATTGTGCTGATTTAGTGAAAGCTTAACAGGGAAAGGGGAAACAGTTCAAATGTGCACAGCTGGCCCCTCAGGAGAAGTTTCTGTTCTGCATGTTTCTAGTTTGTCCCTTTTTGGGTCCTTAGAAGTATGCAGGTTTGCCAGACTCAAGGTGGTGGCTGGAGATCTCCTGGAATTACAACTGATCTCTAGGCGACAAGAGATTTGTTTCCCCTGGAGAAAATGGCCACTTAGGAAAGTGGATTCTATGGCATTATACCACACTAAAGTCCCTCTCCTCCCCAAACCCCACCCTCCCCAGACTCTGCCCCCAAATCTCCAGGAATTTCCCAACTTGGAGTTGGCAACTCTAGAAGTATGCCAAATAAACCATTTTTATTGTTTCAAGGTTTGCAGCATCTGTGTTCACAATATTATATGTAGTACTTATTTAAAGGAATCTTTCCAACAGGCATTTTCTTGGGAGAGGAAAGGTGAGAGCTGTTTAAATTAATATGTAGCATCGTTCCAACAAAAGCCAAGGAGTCAGGCCCTGGAGGGTAATGTCTTCAGTGCCTCCTGGGCTTCATGAAATCAAAGGACAAAATGAAACAAAGTAAACAAGATAGCCAGCAATGTGAAAAGTGGAAAGAAGTTGTTTACAGCTGTGAGTCCAAAAGTAAAATCCAAAATCACTATCCACATAATACATTTTATTTTGACCAATCAAATGACACAACAGTGTGCAAGCTTTTGAGATCTTCAGAATTCTTCAGGCAGGCTGTTACCCAAAAATCTGAAAATGTATAAAGTGTGTGTGTGGGGAGAAACCCTAGCCAGCGCTATTACCCAGAAGCATGACCAGCACAACCACAACATATATATGTACATTTAGTATGATCGTTACAAGTTCCTACTGGTTAGTGCTGCTGATTCGGACTTAGACGCTAGCCATTACATTTAATACATGAAATGGTGGGCATATATCCATATTTGCACTCACACTTTAAAAAATACATTTTCCATTAGGAATGAAATTGATCAGGCCAGAAGCTGCTTGTGATGTGGTCTAACCCTTTCAAAATCTCCTTTGATTATATGGCAATGGAGAAAGACCAATACAGTGTAGTGTCTAAATGTCAGACTAGGAGCTGGGAGATCCAGGTTCAAATCCTCCATCTGCCATGGAGGCTCACTGGGTAACCTTGGGCCAATCACGTACACAGTCATCCTAATTTACCTGACAGGGCTGTGAGGATAAAATGTATGAAAGGAGAATGAAAGGGTCCCAGTTGGGGAGAAGGAGGGGTAGAAATGAAGTAAATAAATTACTGCCATTGTTCCAAACAAATAGTTGCAATTATGGGTTACCCGGGATGGTCCATCAAATCCTTACTGAAAAGAAATAGCATAATATCATGGATGGAAGACAATCTCTGCTCAGTTTCCACTCAGGCATAGGACTGGTCCAAGGTTGCCTTTTAATAATATATACAATCCCTGTGATTTGCATTTAATGCAAGCAAAATCCAGGAACCATTCAGTTCTGTTGGAGATCAAGGGTAATAGAGATATAAATAGTAAACTCTACTGTAGACCCATTCCTGAGGTGTACCAGTCTTAATCCTTGCTGAATTGTGTTAGCTAGAAATGAAGGCTCTCTTACTATTGGTCGGAGAAACTATCCTGATAACATGCAAAAGTCCAGCTGAATCACAGTGAAACACTGATCAGAACAAATTATATAAAATTGAGGCCCAGCAAGAATTGCTATGAACAAGGCCACAGATAACAGAATTGCAAAATTACATTAAACAAATAAAACATGCCTCTAGTGTCATATATTGGTTTAACATGCTTATTTAGGGGCTTGTGCAGAAGTTTATTTGCTTCGTTATTTTGAAAAATCAAAACAATATAATAGTTCAGTAATTTTTTTAGTCTTGGGGAATAATGATTACACCTTCTGGCTCTTCTCCCTTTCTCCTAGCTTTAAGGCAGATTTTTCAACTTTATGGAGCAACGAAAGCAAACTTTAAAGAAAAAAATATGCAGCAGCTAGAGAAATATTAAATATATGAAGCAATAAAGGTGAGGAGCAGCAGACTCAACAGATTTAGGAACCAATGTGGGCATATTATCATAACAGCACATATAGTCCAGTCCTCTGCAGTGTGAGAAATACTTTAACCCACTGAAATCAAAACTGAGTGAACAGGAGTGAACAGTCAAGAGTTGCACAATACTGTAAGGGTCACCCATCCTTCCTCTCATTTCTGAATCTTGATGCACTTGCAGATGCATTGCTCAAACTTTGTCTATAAGCATGAGGCTAAAACCTCATAAAAATAACTAGTTGAAATTTGTAAGATTGTTGATCGTGTGAGTTCTCATGCAGCGGGTACATATTGTATCCATACCTTGTGGAAAGGTACCTCTTCAGAATATAGCAAGTTTTCTTTACAGCATAGCCTTTATCGTTGTTTACTAAAAGTAAATCCTATAAATTACTTCAGGAGTTACTTCCAAGCCTACCGCCTTGAACCCCTGAAGTAACTGAAAGGATTAACCAAGGATAGCAACCAATGATAAAGGCTATGCTGTAAAGACTACAAGTTATGGATACTATACATATCGACTGCATGAGAACTCACAAACAATGATCTTACTGAAGTATGGTCTAATGAGTTTAATGGAACTTACTCCCAAGTGTATACAAGACTGCAGCCTTAGAATCATAAGAGATACTGAAGAAACTTCCTCTATTTCTGTAATCAATTTAATGTAACAGAAGGGAAACTCAAAACCTTCTTACAATCAGATTGCTGTCCAAGCACTTCACCACATTCCCCAGCTGCTCAGCATACCCGTTTCAAATCAAACTGACAGCTGTGTATAAAACTAATGTCTGCCACAGAAGGTGCCACCTGTTGTTTCCGTCTCACCATATTCTTATTCCTCCTTATACTTCCACTGTTAGCATCTCCCATAAGGCAGTCAGCAGGCCTATCTGTAGCTGGTGTTTAAGTGGTCTGTGCAGTCCTCACAAGGTGATTCTGCACCTGCACAGAATATCCATCTAGAGCACACATTCCTGCACCCACTCAATGCCCAGTGCCTTTCCAGAAAAGCTTCAAAGGTGGATGAAAAAGAAATGTGAAGATCTTCCACTAAAGAAGGTGTTACACCGGGATAACTGATAGATGAAGAGGCAGTCCTTTGGAGGATAGATGGAGATCACAAAATGCCCAGCATCAGGTAAAGAACAGGAAAAGGTATACAGATTACACAAAAAGATGGCACTACCAAGATCATTTGGCAGCTAAGAATTTGGGAAGGGGTTAATCAGATTGAGTAATATAGACTGCAGCTCAGAGGCAGGATCTGCTCCGGATCAACTTTCAATATTGTGAAATCAAGGGGCTGGATGTTGGGGAAAGAGAAGAATTGCTATCAAGACAGGATGAACAAAACACCCCTGGAACAAACAAAAAAGTTCTGAGGTTGACATGGCAGACATTAGACTATGAAAATGTTGCTTGCTCTGTTGGTTGCTATTTTGTGAAGCACTTGAGGTACCTCAAGGAACAAAAGAAACACATCCAGTTCCTTGTGAAGGCATCCCCTGCCAATTGTGGAGCAAAGCCTCTTGCTCGTGTTGCTGAAGGGGATTGCAAAAGGATCTAAGGTATCTCCATGTATGGAATCTATCTCAGGAACTGCTGATAAGGCTGAACTGTGGACTGTTTTCCTGGTTGGTCACCTACCAACTGATTGTCAGTACTGGGAACATGAATAGCCTCTGGAAACAAAATAGAAATATTTCTAAACGTTCACAGCCTGTGTGAAGTCTGGAATCAATACCCACCCCAGCCATTATATATTACTTCATACTGTATGTACCAGAAAATTGACATGAACCCTTCAACCCACGAAAATTAATGAGCCCTCTTGATGTTGTGAATTGACAATTCAGAATGCATCTGTTGTAACTGTAGTTTTTCAGGGGGCTGATGGTATCAGAAAGTAAAATCTGAAATTTCTCAGTGAACTCCTTCAGAAATATGCAGTCTGACAGAGCCAAGGACAGAGCCCACTTATAAATTTGAATGGTTTCCTGCAACTACACCTTTGGCTCTCATCAACTTTGTTTTTCTGGATTAAAAACCACCACCACCTGTACATTCACTTATAATTGCTTCTTTCATGAGGTTAGGTCCATGTACAAATGACTCCAAGGTATCTTTTGAAATTAGTAAAGGCTAAAAATTTGTGTGTAAAGTGTCGTCAAGTCACAGCCGACTTATGGTGACCTCATAGGGCTTTCAAGGCAAGTGATTAAACAGAGGGGGTTTGCCACTGTTTTCCTCTGCAGTCTTCCTTGGTGGTCTCCCATCTAAATACTGATCCTGCTTAGCTTCTGAAATCTGATGAGATCAGGCTATACTATACCATGCTGCATACCAAAGATCAGTCTATGCTTAACCATCTATTCCAGAAAACACAATGAATTGATCTAACACTTGTTTGTTTTCAGTTACTTCACTGTACCAAAAACTACCAATTACACATTGTTTGCTCACATAGCTGGTGGCTGTTATCTTTTCATTCAAATCTTTTTTCCTGTTGTCCTTAGATGAGCTTTATCTAGTTGCACTTTTTTTGCATTCACAAACCTGGTTTGGTGGAGATAACAAAGGTTCATAAAATTGTGCAAGTTGTAAAAGTAGATGGAGAGATTTTCTTTGTCCTGTAATTCTAGAACTCATGGCCTTCTGCTGAAATTGATTGATTGGCAGTGGACTCAGGAGAGATTAAGAAAATACTTCTTTGCAATTTGCTTATGGAATCTGCTCCCGCAAGATATAGTGATGTCCACTGGCATACATGGCTTTAAAAGGAGTTTAGATAAACTGATGAGTAATGTGTCTATCAATGGCTATTAGCTATGAAAGCCAAGTGAAAACAGAGCCTTGATTACTTACGTGAGGGCTCCTTCTCTTCTGAGGCAAAGGGCATCTTGGAACTGTGGGTGGTTGTCCACGCCCTATCCGGGGAGGCAGGACCGATTTAATTTCCTGTCGCCCCTGGCGGGAAACCAGCCTGCAGGAAGTCAGTCACAGGCTTGTCTAGCTAGTAGACAGGAATGAACAAGGTATGACAGAACAAACTGTAACATCAACGGTAAAGAACAGGAAGGAACATTTCTAGAAAACTGACAGACAAGTATTGAGACCTGAAGTAAGGTCTGAGACTGACTGACTAATCTGTAGCGTATGGTCGTGTTGTGTTGATATCTTCGCCCAGGTGGGAAAGATGCCCTTTGCCTCAGAAGAGAAGGAGCCCTCACGTAAGTAATCAAGGCTCCATTCTCCTCTGAGGCAGGGGCATCTTGGAGCTGTGGGACCTAGAAGAGCTCCCATCAGGGTGTGTTAAGGACTTTCCCCCACAACATGCTGTAAGACTCTGCGACCGAATGCAGCTTGCGCGAAGGACCACATACTGATCTTGTAATGTTATAACAAATGTTGAAACCGTGGACCATGTGGCCGCCTGGCAAATTTCGTCAACTGGAGCTTGTTTGTCGAATGCTGCCGTTGTAGAGGCGCTGCGGAGAGAATGCGCTGTGATGCCCTGCGGAACAGGAACCTTGGAAACTTTGTACGCCTCTGCTATGGTGTTTTTAAGGGTATAACTGATGGATGCTGCTGACATTCTGAGGCCCCTATTAGGGTTAGAGACGTTGATAGAACTGCAGATCTGAAAAAATCAGACTATCAATGAAAATGCGGATGGCCCTGCGTAAGTCCAGAGAGTGCCACTCTCGTTCTTTTGGGCAGGATGGCTTTGGGCAAAAAGAAGGTAAGGATATCTCCTGGGAATGATGAAAATGAGAGTTCACCTTAGAGAGGAAGGTGGGGTCTGTTCTCAGGACCACCTTGTCATTGTGAAAGGTACAGAGTCCCTGACGGATAGAGAGGACTCTCAATTCCGACACACGCCGCACTGAAGTTATGGCTACTAGGAAGAGTACCTTCATTCTAATAAGCTTCATGGAAACTGTTTGAAGAGGCTCAAAAGGAACCTTGGTGAAAGCCTTGAGTACTGGATTGAGGCTACAGGTGGGAAACCGATGTACCACCGGGGCCGGGTCTGAGCCACGCACTTCAGGAAGGAGACGATGTGTCGATGCCTGAAAGTCGTCACTTCCTCCAGCGTAGGGAACACCGTGGAAATGGCCGCGACCTGTCTCCGCAGGGTAGAGGCTGATAGGTTTATGCGCACCCCCTCCTGTAGAAACCCCAGGATGTTTCTGACTCCTGGTTGCAGGGGATCAATTTTTTTCCTTCTCGCCCATCTTACGAACGCCTTCAAGGATGCATTGTATATGCGTCGAGTAGCTGGTCTGCGCGCCTCCAGGATGGTGGCTCCCATCTCTTTTGAGTATCCCAATTCAACAAGGCTTGTCCGTTCAAGTGCCAGATGGTCAAGCAGAACCACTGGGGGTCTGGATGGATTAGGGGACCCTGTCGCAGGATCCCCCACGATGAAGGGATCCGCCATGGATCTTGAACTGACATCTGACACAGCGTCTGCGAGGCCAAAAGGGTGCCACCAGGAGAACGTCAGCCCTTTCGGTCTGAATCTTGCAGAGAACCTTGGGCAGAATTGGAAGGGGTGGGAAGGCGTATAGTAACTCCTTGGGCCAAGGGCTTAGGAGGGCGTCTATTCTCTCTGCCCTTGGGTGGAAGTATCTCGAGAAGAATCTTGAAAGTTTGAAGTTGTCGGACGAGGCGAATAAATCAACCCTTGGCAGACCACATCTTTGAGTGATGAGAAGAAAGGAGTCTTGATCTAAGGAGCACTCCCCTTCGTCTACGCGTCGTCGGCTCAACCAATCGGCTTCCACATTGAGGGCTCCCTTTATGTGTTCTGCCTGTAGGGATTGGACTTTGACCTGAGCCCATTTGAAGATTTGGACTGATTCTCGGTGCAGTGCTGTTCACCTTGTGCCCCCGTTTGTTCAGGTTGTTGTGGTTGTTGTGTTGTCCAACCTGATGAGGACGTGTCGATTCCGAAGGTCTGCTGAGAATCGTAGGAGTGCCAGCTTCACTGCCCTTAACTCCAGGAGATTGATATGTAGAGTTGTCTCCTGTGTGGACCATCGTCCCTGGGCGATTTGACCGTTGAGGGTGGCTCCCCATCCCTCTAGGCTGGCATCTGTAAACAATTGGATCGGCTCCTCGTGTAGGTACTGAGTAGACTTGTGTAGATTAGCGCAGGAGTCGACCACCATCGTAGGCTCTGACGGACCTTGAGAGGTAATAGGATGGCTTTGTCCCTCTTTCGGCCAATGTCCCTTTGATGTGGGCGGAGAAGCCATTGCAACGGCCTGGAATGGAACCTGGCCCAGGGTACTACCGCTATGCAAGAAATCATATGTCCTAGTAGCTTGGCTAGGGACATTAGTCGGGCTACCTTGGATTTGGCGGCTGATGAGGCAAGTAGAAGAATCTTCTCTACTCCCTCCTGTGATAGAGACAATGAGTTTGTCCGTGAGTCTATGCGGACCCCCAAACGTACCATGACCTGGGATGGAGAGAGGGAGCTTTTCTCGTAGTTCACTAGGTACCCGTGGTCTTGTAGAGCCTGAACTACTCAGGAGGTATAATCC
Organism: Euleptes europaea; assembly: GCF_029931775.1. Taxonomy (NCBI): domain Eukaryota; kingdom Metazoa; phylum Chordata; class Lepidosauria; order Squamata; family Sphaerodactylidae; genus Euleptes; species Euleptes europaea. The sequence continues at coordinate 88,085,344 of NC_079314.1, read as the reverse complement.
CGGGATTGTTCCCTGGATCAGGCACAGATCACGATGTCGTCCAGGTACGGATGTACCTGGATAGATTCCTGTCTGAGGAGGGCTATCACTGCCACCAGGGTCTTCCCACCAGGGATTGTTCCCTGGATCAGGCACAGATCACGATGTCGTCCAGGTACGGATGTACCTGGATAGATTCCTGTCTGAGGAGGGCTATCACTGCCACCAGGGTCTTCGTGAACACCTGAGGGGCGGAGGCTAACCCGAATGGGAGGGTTCTGAACTGGTAGTGGTCGTTGCCGTAGGCGAACCGAAGGAACCGCCTGTGAGTGGGGTGAATGAGCACATGGAGGTAGGCCTCTGTGAGGTCCACCGCAGAAAGAAGGTGTCTGGTTGGAGGGATTCGACGATTGATCACGTTTCCATCCAGAAATGCTTGCGTTGCATCCTCCTGTTTATGTATTTTAAATAGAGGATGGCCCTCCAGTCCTCGTTCTTCTTGGGGATGGTGAAGAAGATTGAGTATACCCCCAATCTTGTTTCTGAAACGGGGACCTTTTCTATGGGCTCTGATCTGTAACAAGTGCTGAATGGCCTTGGTGGTTCTGGCACGTTTCTCCTTTTTGAAGGAGATGGGGGAGGAAAGAAAGCGATCTTGAGGCTGAGAGGAGAATTCCAGGAGGTATCCCTGTGAGATTATTTGGGAGACCCATGAGTCCGTATTGGACAAGGCCCATGTGGGGCTGAATGCCTGAAGTCTCCCCCCACTCCCAGTGAGGTGGCGTCACTGGGAGTTCTTCTTGAGGAACTTGTCCCCTTTGTCGGATCTGGATTGCCCTTGTCTCTGGAATTTCCCCCCTTTCCTATAATCCACTCGATACCTGGGTGACACCTTGGATGATCGAAAGGAAGGGTAGGAAGGGGCTCGGGTCTCCTTCCTGAGCTGCCTTGGAAGCATGTGCTTTTTGTCCCTGGTTTCAATAAGGAACCCGTCCATCTTCTCCCCAAAGAGTCGACCCTCCTTAATGGGATAGGACATGAGGATGGTCTTAGATCTAAAGTCAGCTGGCCAGGCTCTAAGCCACAGGGCCCTTCTGATGGAAGTAGTTGAGGCTATGGATCTGGCCGCAAAGGACATAAGTGTCCAGGGAGGCATCCGCCATTAGGGTAATGGCACTCAGAACTCTCTCCAGCCCTCCTACCACCCGACGGTTTTCTGCCGGTATCAGTTAGATGAGTTTTTTAACCCACAAATAGGATGATCTTGCGAAGATGGAAGTGGTGGCGCTGGCCTGGATGGCCATAGCCGAGGCTTCATGAGCCTTTCTGGCCAGATGGTCTGTCTTTCTATCCAGCTGGTCTTGGATTGAGCCTACCCCATCCTCTGGGACCAGCCCAGGGGCTTGAAGGTCCGCCACTGGGGCATCCATTTAATAGATTTGTTTGTTGGAAGATGGGGTTGTCCCATTCATCCGTGAGAGCCCTAATAAAAAACTCAGGGAAAGGGACCAGGTTGCTCTGGGCCTTTTTTCGGGGGAAGCATTCCTTTACCCCCTGCTTGAATTTGGTTTTGGGCTCTTCTGAGGTTTCCTGTTCCTCATTCATATCCAGGGACAGCATAGGCTTTGCTAAGAGGCCTTGGAAGTCCTCCCCAGAGAACAGTCTAGGCTACTGTTCCTCTGGGTGAGGAGTCTCGTAATCGGAATCGAATTCCCCTTCTTCACGACCATTGTCTCCAGATTCCTGGTCCAGAGAGGGAATCAGTCTGTCTGGGAGAGGCAGTCTGAGCCTGGGAGGCGATCTGTGCCTGGGCCTTCATGGCCGCCTTAGTGGGCCAAGGACCCGAAGCAGAGGGGCCCGGGGAATTTTCAGAACTCCCTCCCTCCTCTATGGTTTGGGGTTGAGAGGTGGAGGCGTAGGAGGACCCACCTGAAACCGCCCAAGGGAAAGGAGGCAGGCGTGCTTGGAATGCCTGAAAGGCTTGCCATTGCCTCTGGAGAGCTAGGTTTACTAGGTCGTCCACCTGTTCCATGGACAAAACCCACCCCACCTGCACCTCTGGAGCAAGGAAGGGGTTGGGAAAGAACTGGGCTGCCACCGCCTGCTCTGTGGATGGAAACTGCCCAACTGCAGGATCTAATGGAAAGGAGGGGAAGTTGACCGCGAACTGCCCCGCCACCGATTCTAACAAGGGGGGAAACGTTACCACCTCCCGTCGGGATTGTCATGGTTGCCATGGGAGCCGGGGTCGCAGGCAAGGCTGTGGCGGAGAGCTGGACTTGCGAAGAGGCAGCGGGGATCTTCCAGCTGGCTTTCGCTCCGAGGCCGACTTTGCCGCGTTTCCTCCATTTCGGGCCGAAATGGCTCGGCGTGGCTTTTCACGCCTTTTTTTATTTCGGCTGTGCGACGGCTTCCGGGGCATCCTGCTGTTCTCCGCTCTTTTCTTCTGCCACCAAGGGTCCACTTTTGCTGCTGTTGGATGGACCGTCGTCCTTTTGGGCGAACTGGACCAGCCCAACCCTGTAATCCTCTTCGGAGAGGAGATCATCTTCCCTCCTCAAAATGGCGTCCGCCATCTTCCCGGCTTCCCCGAACCCGTTGGGGACACAGGGAAAAATAGACACGGGGAGATTGGGTGGGCAGGGAGGTAGGTTTGGGGGGGGGAAGACTCAGGGAGAAAAACAAAGGAAAAGACAAACAGATCTCTAATCTAAGCCTAAAATGCATGGAGCTGTGAATATCACTGCTCTCCCCTCTAGGCAGGACAAAAGACTGACTTCCTGCAGGCTGGTTTCCTGCCAAGGGCGACAGGAAATCTAAATCGGTCCTGCCTGCCCGGATAGGGCGTGGACAACCACCCACAGTTCCAAGATGCCCTTGCCTCAGAGAACTCCAAATTCACAGGCAGTAAATGATTGAATGCCAGTTACTCTCAGACAATCTTGCCTTCATGCCTAGGTTATGAGCTCCCTGGAAATACAGGGTAACTTCTATTGCAAAAGAGATGCTGGACATCCTACCTTACTTACCAGGGCCTCTTAAGATATGTTTAAATTAAAACCCTTATTTCACACCATTTCAAACAGAAAAAGTGCTTTATGTTTAAATTTGTTTTATGCAGACATAAAATGAAAATGGAGTCCCTGGCTCTGTATCTCTTGGGAGCATGTCAATATTTTGCTATCTACTAGGGCACAGTAAGTCTAGTTAGCTGAATGAGAAGCCAGGGGTAGGGAAACAGAGCCTAGAAGCTATCTAGTAAACTACTAAGGCTACTCTAGGTTTCCACAACACTGGGTAACAGTTCTGATGGTGGTACTCTCCAAGTTAAGATGCTCAGAGGACATGTTGCATATTGGTGTAAACAGTCATCTATTGTACAAGATTATGGAGAAAGCCCTGTCTGAAAACAAGACAGTTAAGAAGGTACATAAGCAACAAACAATGACTTGTTTACAGAAAAAAAGGAAATATATTAAATTTCACAGAAGAAACAAGGTTAAAATGAAGTTTATTAGGTTTTTTGTGATTTTTTTGTTTTAGTTTTTTTTTATATAAAACTGTTTGTGAAACAGCTATTTATTCCCATGGCAGAGTGACCCCTGAAAGATGCACTAACCCCTTCTTAAGGCCTTAACAAGAGAAACAGTTTTTTTTTAAACTCAAATGTTTAAAAATTACACAATGTACAAACAAAGAAACAAAAATTAACCATGTGGTGTACGCTGCTAACTTGACATTCTCCCTCCCTTCCTTTGGGAAACAAGAGACAAAGAAAAGAAGGGTTAATTAGATTTTCCTGGTCAGCTTAACACACACTGATTATGTCGACATTCAGACTTCCTAATGAACGCCCCTTTCTGGTAGGCATGCCAACATCCTCCTCTCAATTACTCTGGGAAAAGGCAGTAGCTCCTTGGAATGATTTGGGAGTATTTGTCAATGCCAAGAATGGCTCAAATCCCCCACCTTTTGGTACAGACAGAATCATGTCTATAAGGTCAAAGTATCTGTATATGAAGCTAGTAGAAGTCACATGACATCGGAGTCTTCTTATGCTTCTAGGCTTCCTTTCTTAATAAAAATAAATAGTGTTTCTTAAAAGAAAAAAAATAAATCCCCTCTTCATACATACACAAATACAAACATCCCACCCCCTGCAACCATTCACTCCCACCTCCCACCCTTGCAGACAATATTGCCCTCCCCCACCCCAAAAAATATTTTTTTAAAAACCTGGCTTTTCCATTGCTGAAGTTGGAGTGAAGAGACAAATTTGATTAAGCAAGCTCGTAACTCCATACCTCCTCTTGAAACAAGATGAGACCCATTTCCAAAGACTTTGTTTGGATTTTACTTGTATTTGTCATGAGCAACTTGGAAGTATGTGGGTCTTAAAAATTGAATTAAATGCATAAAAAGGGATAGCGCACCTTTCATTTAAAACAAGTCTATCAAGACTAAAAATAGATCTTTTATATATATATATATATAATCTATATATATATTTTATCCCACCCTCTGTAATTCCCCACTTTTTCTTCTTTTCCCTCCCCTTCCCATAGTCACTATGGAGATTGTGTCCTTGAAAACAGCTGGTTCAGACTCCTTGATCATATTCAGTGATGTTGTCAGTCAAGTGTGATGAAAAAGTTGATGAAGGAAGTGCTGGCATTGGCAGGCATGTCAAGAGGGGGGCATGACTGCACAGTGGGAAAGAATCCATTCAGTCTTGAATGTCTGCCGCTTTCTTATCTCAACAGCCTAACCTGTAGAGAGGGAAAAAAGCAGTGCCATAAGAGAAACCTGGTGCAGCAGTTTATGGAAATTTACTAATACTGCTTTTAAAAAACCATTTATAAGTGTCATGAAAACAATGACATAATTCCATGATAGATGCACAATATGGAAAACCACAGTCCATCCCCATGCACCTAAAGGTCCATGTCAGAATCCAGCTCTTGTCAGGATAGGGTGGTGGATTCTGGCGTGGACCTTTAGGTGCATGGGGATGGACTGTGGTTTTCCATATTGTGCATGTATCAGCAGGGCATCTCGCCATAATGCATATATTCTCGTGAAATAATCTGACAGTAACAATTCTAAAACAAAAGTAAGGCTTTATACCCTAACTTTTATGACACTCAAGCTGGATATAGGCTACACAATTCTATAAACCTATTAGGAAAAAAACACAATAATAAGTGCCAGCGTCTGCCCATATAAACTTATACTTCTTTGTTTGAAATTGCCAGATGTAAACAACAACCATAAGTATGCAGGAAGACCTAAACTGTTTTTATCATGTTTAAATAGATACTAGTGTTTGTATAACTAATGCCGATAAAGGCTTCGTATACGTATGCAGGAAAAAAGACTCAAGTTGGATGCCTAAAGTTTTGTCTGCAGTAGAACAGAAGACAATACCTCTCGACATCACCAGATTTTTAGGGTACCACCCACAGTGACAGGAATCCAGTGTAGCACAGTTAATAGAAGCTTACATAATGCCTTCCAGCCTCCCACATCCCACCCCCATATTCAGGATATGACAGTGAATACATCCTTCCTTCTAGTGGAGCTTGGAGCACAAATCAAAACAAACAGCATTATTTTGTTGAACAAAAACATTGTCACTAACAACAGAAAAAGAGGGCTCTCTTAACACACATCCCCTATTGGTTGTCACATTTCTAGAACTTCCAAAGGGAGACCTTCTCCATACCTCTCCCCCAAACAGGCACCTTTCTCTGATATCAAAAGGTTCACAACAAGCAAATAGAAAAAGAGAAAGCATACTTGAGGCCCCCAGAAATAATTATATGCCCTGGCAAATGAATGGCATTCACAATCAATGGCAAAACTTCTGGACCCACTACACATCAGAAGCTTGACTTTATCTGGAAACAATCCAGCACCAGCTCCATCACACAAGAGACACCACACTCTCACATTCTCTCCCTCTCCCATTTTTGACAACAATCCACCTAGGCACACTCAGTGCTAGGCACACTTCATGCTTAAAAATGATGAGAAGTCCTGGGGTAGCGAGCTCAGAAATAAAGGAACCCACAGCAGGACATTCCATTGCGTTGCCTGATGCACAGCACTACAAAACACCACAATAAAGCTTTCACCAATCTTTAAAGCTGTGCCTCAGAGGACCCAGAACTGAACTAGTAAGAGGGCACACATGCAACACAAACCAAACTGCTCAATTCTACACAGTATGTCCTGAATTTTATATGGAACTGGTCAATTGACCGCAATAAATATATAAATATATATAGACAGTATGTCTTCTACTACCTCCAGCTAACTGGTACAATTTGGCAGATAACAAATGCAAGCAGTTAAAACATTTGTTGTACACAATATCAACAAAACAACATTGACAATTCATTTGGTTAGAAAAAAATATATCCAAGGATTCAAACTAAGCTTCAACAAACCAAAATGCTTGTGAAAGGGGTGGTCAAATCATTCCAGATAGTGAAAAGATGAGAGTTTTCAGTTAAGTTAAAATAAGGTAATCAGAATACTTTAATATCCGCTGTATATTGTCAGAGTACAAGACAGAAGATGCCTGTCTCCATGTGTGTCCCAGGCATGCATGCAGCAAATCCTTCCAAACCAGGCTGACAGTATATATGAAGCACACATTTAAAAAATGTGTAGTAGAATGAACCCTTACAACTAAAACACTCATATCAGGGAAATTATAGCGCCCATGTTCAAGTTCATTTTTGCTTTAAACTTTACTATAGTGAATGCACAATACAAAGACTCCACTGAAACCAAGAATTATCACACTTCCTTTTCTGCACATGGGAAAAAAGAAGATACACAGATTACTGTAAAACACAATTCAGTACTGTAGTGACAGATAAACTGCATAACTGTACTTTCTATTTCAGAACTCAGCAAAACTTGAATCAGTAGAAAATATCATAGGTTAGGTAACAACCATATACATTTCATCTGCAAGCTAATCTACAATCATTGGAGACTGCACAAACCAAGTATACTCTGCATTTTTATGCAAATTAAGGTACATCTTAATCATCTATGCAACTAATCATGTGAAAATCATAAGAATCTATAGTAATCATCAGTCAATGAAAGGAGATTTCTGCCCCATAAATCTAAATCTGGGAACACATTTCTGCCTTACACCATCTTGTGTGTGTAAAGTGCCGTCAAGTCACAGCCAACTTATAGCAACCCAGTAGGGTTTTCAAGGCAAGAGACTAACAGAGGTGGCAGAGGCTCTCTAGGGTCCCAGGTAGAGGACTTTCACATTACTTACTATCCAGCCCTTTTTACTGGTGATGCTGGGGTCCAAACATGGGACCTTCTATATGCAAAAGAACATATTCTACCAGGGCCCCTTCTCTGGTCTGTTCCTAAAGGTTTGCCCAAATATATGCACTGAGAGCTAAATAACCTTTTGCCTCACTTCATACATGAGAAGATGCCAACTTTCCCTACCCAGAGATTATCTCCTTGGAGAAAAATATAACGTGCTAACTAATATGCCTCACAGAGAATCAATGTTTAATATAGGCAGGCAAAGAAGTCCCCTGTGGTTTAAACTACTCTAAATAACAGTGTAGGTAGAGAGCCTGGATAGCTCTGTTATATTTCCAGGTCACTAATTAGTCTCTGAATGTCTTCTGAGGAAGTCACTTTGACACCCAGCAATGTAATTTCATTGTCTGCAAATGGGGGCAATAACGCTAACCTCCTTTCCTTCTCCACTGTAAAAAAAAATAAAATAAATAAAAATACACACCCAAATATATGGATCCATATACAACATGCATTGATGGTATAAACTGACAGGATAGCCCTTCAACAATTTAATATTGGCATAAACATACAGCACTTTAGCCAAGCGTCAGAGGGCTTCAGTTACCAGCATTCCTAAAGAACTAATAAAATACAAGTTTCTTGTCCAGATGGATGGCAGTTGAAAATACTTGCCTGACGTGTCTTTTGACTACAAACTGACTGAATGTAGGCCAGCCTTGAAACTCAGCAGTAAATCTGGTTGCCTGTGGCAAGAAAAATTTCTCTCCAGGCAACAAGATACATCTTTGCTGGCAGTGTCAGAGCTATAGAAGAAGCCAGCCCTATGATGTGTTATGACAACTATACACGTTTACAGACTCATACCTTCCCACCATCATTCTATCCAAAGACCTACTGCCAAATACAGTAGCAGTAGGGAAACTGAATATGTGGCTGTATCCCATAGTCTACCCTGGGCTTCAACAGGCACTTGGAACAACACCAGCACAACAAGGGAGGGAGGACAGCTAGTGGGAGCAGCAGTAAAATGATACAGAAAAGAAAGAGAAGCAGGGGCAAGCATCACCCACTCATACATAAGCAGACTCATACACAGAGCTGATTTAGGCTCTTCCCTAAAAGGATGGAAGGAGCTACCCTGGAAGATGTGAACTGCCCCTTCAACTTTCCTCCCAGTGTATGCCAAGAATGGACAAAGCAAGTATGGACAAACCCACCAACAGGCAAAGTAGGCTGCCTCTTGCACTGTGTTTTGATTGCCTTGCTCAGGTCAAAGACAACTCTATTTTGTACATGTTTTTGTGCTTCCATGGATCCCTTTCTTGGGAACTGACAGCACATCACGACCTTATGAACTTCTGATCTTTGTCTTTTATTTTATTCCACTTGCACCAGGAAATGAACAAGAATGACCTGACCACTGCCTGGCCAACTATTGACCTCAGCTTGCTAAGGCTCAAAACAGTGAGGAAGACTGCAAATTGCTAATCCAGTGATGAAAAATCTAGAAATCCATCTTGGCCAAACCCTTTGTTATTTGTGTAAAAATATAACAGAGGAAACATGTCAACCATGCTTGTACAGAAAATTTAGCTCTTTGCTTGTAAACAGGAAAGATCAGCATAGCAACACCAGGATGAAACCAACAACCTAAAGTGAATAGTGAATCCCTGAATGGTAAGATCACCACTTCCTTTTCCCTCTAATTGGGGAAAAGGTGGGAGGGCAAACGGAAAATCACTCCCTCAACTCACCTGTGCTTGTTTTTATTTTCATTCCCACGAACACACTTCCCCCCTCACCCCCGCTCCGACTGCTCTGTGCTGAGGCTGCCTTTCACCATCTTGTTCTGCAAGGAGGGAAGAGAGCAAGGGAGGAGGAGGAGAGGCTGATGATGCAGGATGCCAAGGAGGAGATGAAGGGGAAAGATAAAAGGGAGAGACAGAAGAGAAGGGGAATATGTGGAAATGGAAAAAGATAAAGCAGCATCAGTACTAGAACTCCAAATAGATTTCTGCAGGCAAGACTTTCCCAGGACAGCAATTAGGATATTCGTTAAGCAAGAGGACTGTTAAGTAGTATACAGAGTTTAGTCAGAAAAGGAAGCTACACAAAACTTGCAAAGTGAGAACTGCAGCCACTGACATAATTGGTTTGCGCTTTTTTATATTTTTTCCTTGAGTTTCCTGCAAGGACATTTTACTATCCTCTGATGTTAGCTGTTTCCACCACATATATCAAAAATGTTAAACCTGGTTTGAAAATCCTGGATTTCATTTTAGTAGTCATCCTAGCAATATAGATGGAAGGCATCGGCATGTGACAAAGTAACCCTCAAAATATTTTAAAGTAACTTGTCGGTTGCCATCCTCCCAACTTTTAATGCTATCTCAATTGTAAAAAAAACTTCTTACACTGGTTCTTGTAGGTTATCCGGGCTGTGTAACCGTGGTCTTGGAATTTTCTTTCCTGACGTTTCGCCAGCAACTGTGGCAGGCATCTTCAGAGTAGTAACACTGAAGGACAGTGTCTCTCAGTGTCAAGGGTGTAGGAAGAGTAATATATATATTACTCTTCCTACACCCTTGACACTGAGAGACACTGTCCTTCAGTGTTACTACTCTGAAGATGCCTGCCACAGTTGCTGGCGAAACGTCAGGAAAGAAAATTCCAAGACCACGGTTACACAGCCCGGATAACCTACAAGAACCAATGAACTCTGACCGTGAAAGCCTTCGACAATATTCTTACACTGTCTTACACATTTTTCAGACCTAGTCAGCTGCTTTTGGTTTCCTTTGGAAGAAAAGCTGGCTTATGAACAGGACAATACATTTCATGCAGAAAAAGAGCAAAAATTGTTAGTGGGTGCAAAAAAAATACCAAGAATCTTTGTAAAGGCTGGCTTAAACCTCTGGGCCAGAGAATGGTCCTTTAAGATTAGAAAGGCTGAGCAGAAACAAAATAAATTATACAAAATAATAAAAGATATGTACATTTTCCAAACAAGCAGAAGTCAGTTTTCTTGGCATAGATTTTCTTTTGCACCGCCCACACAAACTGTTCTCAATATATATTTAGTTAGTTCATTCATTTTATACCCTGCCCTCACTCCCCGGCCAAGGACGGGGTCCGGGCAGCTCACAACATGCAAAGTACACAAAGTGAATAAGAATTCACAGGAAATCCCTTACAATTTATGGAAAGCAGTGCACTTCTTTCTATGAGATCATTTGGATCAGATCAGAAATAATAAGTGATGCATTCATTCTTTGGGGGGGAAATCCTATGCAGCAAAGGGAACTTCTATATTTCCTTCTTAGTGAAGCAAAGCTTTGCACCATAAAAATGAATGAATAGGTATGAACGAGAAAGAAGAGCTGCTAAAGGTGCTTGCCAATTCCTCACATAAAAAGAGCAAAAAAAATACCCCTGTCCCTTAGCTTTCTTCAGTCTATCTCTGGTTTTTAGGGCACAATAAGTATCTTCTAAATTCCCACTTCTAAATGTTGCCTTTTCTGTCATTTTCAGGTACGGTCTGCAGTGAAATGGATTTGCTTCTAACCGTACTGAGTGCAGTTCCCCTGACACCACTTGGACATTATCAGACCCAAAACTGACACTTTCAACAAATCCCTTTGAGCTACAGAGTGCAAAAATAAAAAAAATAAAAATAAAAATAAAAAAATTAACATAGCTAACCTCCACCTGTTATTTGCAAACAAAATAGAAGATATCTGCAATCCTTAACAAGAGAAAGATGTTGGACATAATTACTCCTGTAGTTACACACCCATGTATGGGGAGAGGAAGGAGGTCAGTTTGTTTAGCTGTAAAGGGTGTTCTTTGAGGGGCAACCTGCACACAGCCAGTCGGGGCAAGAGAACTGGGGCTACTGACCCTCCTCGAGAGAAAGTTTTTGACTATCTGAACTGCCTCAAAGCAAGCACTTTACCATTCATTTCCTCTCCCACTAATCTGAAAGGTAAGATACCAGCAGCAAGAACAAAGGGTGGGTTAACTGACTACCCATGACCACATCAAAAATATCAGTTACAAATAAGCAAACTTTTTTCTTTGTGCAGTCCCACAAATAGGAAACTAGTTAGCTGATATACCTGGAGGAGGAGGATGTCCTCAGAAAAATAAGCTGTGAATACTTGCACTGCAGAAGGTTGTCTCTACCCTTGCTCATGTAATCAACACATTTTACAAACATGGCTGGAAGCCCATCGGCTATTTTACACAAGTCAGTTAGGGAAACAAAGACATGACAGTAGCCCTAGCTCAACCACAGCTAAGAATTTGTCATGGGCTTTATTACCTTAGGCATAAATTTAGAGGGCCAAAGGAGAAGCTGTTGGTTTAGACTGTGCTCCATGCAACAGGTTGAGCTGGAAGACTACAGGACAGCCTAACCAGAGAGAATACAAAATGTTGTACTGGATTCAATACGCTTCTTTTTCTACTGGGGTTCTTTGTAAGAAATTGCAGTAATTGATGAACAGAATACTTTGAATCCACTTCTAAGAACCCTGCCCTCAGGAATGCCTTAGGGAAGGAGAAAGAGAACACAGACTGTTCTCTTAACTAGGGAACCATATATTGGTCAGAAATGCTGGCCACCAATGCCTTTTCCTTCAAGAAAACTCTTTAGGGGTGATTGTGAAGCACCTACTTGGTACATTTCAAGCAATCCAGGCAAGAATCAACCTTACCACAAAGGTAAATCAAAATAATGCCAACCTGTGGTAAGGATTTTCCTTCTGAAGATATGGTACTTACAAAAGATGCCATAGGAAGACAAGAAAAGATGAAGAGGAAACTAAAAGTATGTTCCTGATCAAAAGAGAATAGCATGAAGGTGCTCAATCTGCCCTTACAAGATACACTGGTGATCAAAATCTCTGGGGGCCAGAACTTTTCCAGAACCAGTTCCAAATAGGCAAAGAACCTCTACATGTGGGTCTGCACAGAGACCAAAAAGAATATGGGTTCTCCTTAATTCTGAGAACTTTGTTCATGAACACCTACAGTCTTCTTATGGCATTATCAATTCAGTTCATTTACTGGAAAATAAAAAGTAGATTGGTTCAACAGGGATCAACACAAACCAGTGTAACATGAATAATTCTTAAGGCACAACATGCTGTCTTTATGTTCAGTTATCCAAGGATTGGTTGTTTGTGAAGTTACCGTGACATGATCTATGTGCTTGAGAGTGTTCTGCATTGATAGTACTGTTGTTTATCAAACAGCCTTCTAACATTGGGAAAACAAGTTTCTGCTCTAAGCATTTTTATAGATTGCTTTCAGAGATATATGGTACTCTTCAAATGGCTCTCTGCTTCTTATTCTCCACTGTCTATGATTAGAGAAAAAAAGAAAAGAATCCCCACTATACAGCTCTATACGCAGAAAACATATTTAAATAAATTCAAATTAAATAACAACTGCAGTCTGTCTTTTAAAACTTTCTGTTGCAGGTATGCCATAAATCATCAAATGTACTGCAGCTAGTGCTAGAAACAGAATTTCATTCTCCCATAGCCATCATTCCCACTTAGTGTAATGTTGGTTCTGTACTAAAACCAACGTCCTTCCTACTTGATATTGCCTGGCCATATAATGAGAAACACAACTTGTTTCTCAGGCAGGTGCTTTAGCTATTGTAATACTTCTGTGTCCACAGATCAAGACTGGAACCATGTATCCCAGAACTAAGCAGATAGATGGCAATGATCTGGCCAACAGTATTCAGCACTACAACTATGGCCCTTCTTACTACAAGACACACTAACCCAGTGGTGTCAAACTCATTTGTTACAAGGGCTGGAAATGACATGTCACTTGGTCAGGTCACCCGTTGCCAGCTCTGCCCAAGAGTGGGGGGTGGCTGCCTCAGCTGGCTCACGGGCCAGATAAGAACTTTCAAGGGGCTGGATCTGGCCCACAGGCCATATGTTTGACACCCTGCTCTAACCTCCTATAGAAACATTGATGCGAATTTTCCATTCTGTTCTCCCATTTATTCTTATAATTTGTTTCCTCAAATATTTCCCCATTTAGCAGAATACTACAGCTGAAGACAAAAGCTCAGAACAAAAGCTGTGAAAACTTCACAAAAGCACTAACACAGAAATTTTGAAATAGAATTCCATAGAAAAAAGAAAAAAATGCAGATTCTCACACTGCCGGACTTTCCCAAAATTTCACACACCCCACCCAACACAGCAGCATCTCCTTTTAGAAAATTACACAAAATTATACATATTAACTTAAAATGAACTGTGTTGAGTCTAGCAAAAGGCAATGCCAAATTGGTGGTATCTTTTATTACCTTGTGCTTGGGGCACCTCACTGAGAAATTCTCTTCGTTTAGTAAACAATCTAGAGGAGGAAAAGAAAATAGAAGGCAGAATTATTGGTAAAATAAAATGAAATTCCACAATAGGCATGCGAATTTGGCACTCGAGTCCACATGTAGCATAAAAATAACAGAAGTTCTAAAGATGTGATTGTGCTATTCTGAGTGATCAACATGCTGAGCTACATCATCCAAACGGTTGCAAAACTAAGTCCTTAGGAAAAAACAAAGTATACACAGTTTTCCAGCACCAGACCAGCCTTAGAATTTCCAGAGAAAATGAAACCTATCTAGAGGATTTATAAACTTACGACAGGGTTCCTACTTTGTGTACACCTCATCACATCTCCAAGATGCCTGTCCACAGCACAAAGAAAATTTTCAGCTCCAAATCCAGTAATCACTTCATTTAAATCACATGCCTGACAATAGTGTTGCTGTTCCTGCTTTGCTAGCTATAAGATCCACAAAAATCCACATAATATAATTAGCATAGGAGAAACAAATATCTGGTTGCTGTTGAGTACATACTCAAAAACAAAATCAAGACTCCCTGGTGTAGTGGTTAAGCGTGGTGTAGTGGTTAAGAGCGGCGGACTCTAATCTGGAGAACTGGGTTTGATTCTCCGCTCCTCCACATGAACAGCAGACTCTAATCTAGTGAACTGGGTTAGTTTCCCCACTCCTCTACAGCAGCCTGCTGGGTGACCTTGGGCTACTCACAGTTCTCTCTGAACTCTCTCGGCCTCACCTACCTCACAAAGTGCCTACTGTGGGGGGGGGGGAGGTGATGGTAAGCCGCTTTGAGACTCCTTTCGGTAGAGAAATGTGGGGTATAAAAACCAACTCTTCTTCTATCTTACGTTTTAATAGAAAAGTCAGCCAAACCTGAGGATACTTAAATCTGGTGACTGGAACAGTAAACAGGCAAGACAGATTTTTCTTTCTACAAACCTGAAAAGGGGCCCAGGTTTGCAGAAAGATGTGAAATCTAAAAAAAAATACGTTGGAGAGTTTTTAAAAAACCCAAAATGATATAAGGAGCATCTGTAGCTTTAAGCAACAGATTCCTACAGATTCCACGCTTGGTTTTATCAGCAAAAGGCAAGGGGAGGGGAAAGAAGGCAGGCTCTTGCCAGGCCTATTTTAGCCTTTGAAGGAGGACTCATTGATTGGGGCCAGGCCTGGCTAGGGTTGCCAGCTCCAGGTTGGGAAATTCCTGGAGGTTTTGTGGTGAAGTCTGAAGAGGGCAGTTTGGAGAGGGGAGTAGCCTCATTTGGATATAATGCTATAGAGTCCATCCTCCAAAGCAGCCATTTTCTCAAGGGGGACAGATCTTTGTTGTCTTGAATTTAGTTGTAATTCTGGGAGATTTCCAAGTCCCACCTGGAAGTTGGCCACTTTAGACATGGCAGCAACCTCTGACTTACTTGATACCACCTGACTTGCATGATACAACTAGGCCTGGCTGTTTGCTACTGTTCAACAGCAGCAACCCTATGAAAGCCAGCGTTGTATAGCGGTTAGAGTTTCAGAGCAGGGCCTGAGAGACCCAGGTTCAAATCCACATTTTGCTGTGGAAGCTCACTGGGTGATTCTGAACCAGTCATACTTTCAGACTAACCTACCTCACAGGGTCGTTGCGAGGAGAGGCAAATACCAAAGCTACTTCCCCCCGCCCATGAAGATGGGGTGATTAAGTGAAGTAAGTAAATAATAAATATAGCTGAAGATGGGAGGTAGATAAAAGGTAGGCTGGTGAATGGCTGAGGAGAGAATGAGTCAGGGGAAGGAAAAGAGGAAATAGTGAGGGGAGGGAAATAGAGGTGAGAGTGAGGTGCTACCCCACAGTACCACTAAACTGGGCCACAGTTTTCCTAGCTAGATGCTACTGCAAGGGGGAGGGAGCTTAAGACAGAGGAGCAGATAAAGGTAGATTGGCTGTTGGGTAGGAAAGAGATAGGGTTTGGAGTTGGCAACCCTATCTGGAGATTTGGAAGGGGAGCCTGGGGATATTTAGAACACTTCTTCCCTAGGCACCCTTCTTAAGGCCACATTTTAGCCATAAAAATAAATGCCTAAAACATGGACTAACAGTTTTCTTTGCTGTTCTGCTATACTGATGCTGATTATTGTTTCACTTTTATTGTGTTGCACCTTATATTTTCACATTTATATTTTTACATAGTAGTGCCTCAGGTACTACTAGTGGACAATCTATACATCATTTGAATGTTTCAATATTGACAACGCTGAGTTGGATAAGGAAGGAAGGAGCACACTGAAGGCTAAAATAAGTAGTGCAGTAAAGGCTGTGTTATCCAGCACCCAGTAAATCAGCAAACTTGATTAACTGTCATGCCTGGACTACAGCTGGCACCGGAGCGACAGCAAGCATCAGAGGAGCAGGCTCTGGGTCCCACCCTCGGGCCCCACCCACTTGTGCAACTACTAAGCAACCAATGCCCACGGCTGAGAAGCACTCCCTGCACCTCCACTGTAAGCTCTAGTCCTGCAGCCCCCTTAATCAGACTTCAGCAGACTACCAATCCACCAAAGCAGTTTTATTGGGTAAAATCAACAGGTTTCAGAAGCCATATTCAAAAGGACACTAGTAAGGGTCAAAGGCAAGGTACATAGCATATATGGAAGAGCAAAAGGAGATAACTGGTTACCCAGGCAAACCCCCCCCCTCCAAGAGGCAGGAAGGAGTACTTGGCAATTCCCACAGTATGGGAATCTATGAAGACTAAACATGGGGCATAGACTGGCCTTGGACAGAATAGCACAACAGCACATGGAAGCAGCACAATCGCACTACCGCATACCATCCTCATGGCCTGCTCCTGACATCCACCAGCTCTTGTGTAAGAGCAAGCGGAAGGGACCAGGGAGTGCTTCTTGGCCATGAATACCACCGGAACGCCCTGCCTGGTCCTCTGCTGCATGCTCTCCTGCAAGGGCAGGTGGAGGAGAGGAGACAAGAGTGCCAGCCAGGGCTCAGAGAGTCCAGCTGCTACAATGCCTGATCAAGTGGCGGTGCTGCCTGGAAGTCAAGTCTACCCCAACCCTGAACCTCTGCAATAGTGCAACAAAACATCAAACACAGAAACTCCCATGAAGAAAACACATATCTGGAACAGGCCAATTTCAGCTTACCATAGCAAGAACTGAAAATACAACAAGAACTAAAAATGCCTCCAGGCGCATCAGAAGAGTTGATGAGGGCAACTCTGTATTTTCAAAAGTCCCGGGCAGGGGAGGGGGGAGGGAGAGGAAGAGAGCTCCCTGCTTTGCTTGGTCCACATACACACCACAGACTAGACAAAGTCTATATTGCAGGAAAACATGTCAGTCATGTTTTCCTATTAGTACCATCTTAATCCCAAGCTTCTAAAAATCTACAATCAAAAACATCCAAGGAATGTTGCCAACTGTGACTATCTTAACTAGCAACCGTTAACATTTCTGTCCCTCATTACTTTCCCCTCTCTTGTGGAAGAGGCAGTGAACAGTAGTCAAACTAACATGACTTCTGTACCACCAATCCAAAAGATGCTGTGGGGAAAATTTATTTTTTTTAAACCCACACAGAAGGGCCAAATATGAAAGGTTGTTTGAATAGCACCCAGTATCTTACTTAGGAGGTCATTCCACTTAGCCATGTTTTTCGAAAAAGAACCTACACCAGCGGTCGGCAAACCGCGGGTCGCGAGCCACATGCGGCTCTTTGAGTGCGGCTCTGCCACGGATTGGCCGATGCTGGGCCCGCCCCTCCTGCCGGGCCACCCTCGGCGCTTGGCATGCTGGCCCTTGTAGTCCTCCCAGCCTCCTTTCCCAAAGCGGCCGGCGCTCCTGCGAACTACAGCCAACGGGAGGGCCGGCAGCTGACAAAGGGGCAGGGACAAGCCGCAGCCCGGGAGACGCAAGCTCAGTGGCGTCCGCCCGCCTCCTTTCGCCTTCTCCAGGGTTGCTCCTGGAGTCCCTTTGTGGGGCGCAGCCTTGGCGGATGTCAGTATCAGCCCCTCGCGCTCCACTGTGGGACGGTCGTGGAGAGCTTCCTCGGCCTCAGACAAGTCCGACGGGGAGTTTGAACTGTCCTCCCCGTCGGTAGCAGCCAGCTTGCCCTCTGTTCCCTCACAGAGATTGGGTCGCTGCTGCCAGAACTCTCCTCCCCGGCCTCTGCTTCTCCCCGCCTTTTTATTTCCCCCATTCTCCTCCTGGCTCCATCTCCCAAACCCATAAAGGGCCCTCGGGGTTTGCTCCACCCCTCCCTTTCCCCGTCCACTGAGGCCGTGGGCCACGCCCTTGCCTCGGTCGCGCTCGCCCGCCAATCAGCTGTATGGTGCGGGGGCCCTCAGCAGAGGCACAGTCCCGGCCCGGAGCCTCTGCCTCGGTGGAGCGGGGCCACCCGGCCTCACCCCCTCCCCCACCAGCCATCCTGGGCCAGTGCAATCCCACCCCCTGTGCCCCGGTCGGGGATGACCTCCCCGGGGCTGGGCAGCTCCCGGTGGCCTCGCCCCTCCCGGGGTGCAGGGCCTCCGCATCTCCGTCGGGTTTCCCGGGGAGCATCCCTCTTCTGGAGGCATCCGTGCCTGAGGGGTTGGGGGGGGTGCCTTGCCTCCTGGAGCGCCGACGTCCTTCCCCGTCGGCTCCGCTCCTCGCTGCCTCGCCCCATCCCCTCGTGGGTCTTCTGCCAGGTAAGTGAGGCCATACCGGGGCGAGGGGCGGCTGCCGTTCCAGGACACCCTTTTTACGCACATGTGCGGTAGGTTGGCAGGTGAGGAGCTGCGCGCGCAATGGAGGCTTTTTTCCTTGCCCGGGGTGGTGTATTTTTTTTTTTTTGCATGAGTCATTGGCCAGGGATCTTTTCTTGCTGGAGGGGTCGACCCTGCGGGGTGTGCGTTGATGCTTGCATTTTGCAAAAGCCCCCTTGCATGTCAGCGCAATGGCAAATGCATTTTCTTCCTCGCCTCCTCTTTTGCGGTGGGGTGTCATGACTGGGGAGGGGCGGGCTGGGTCGAAGGCAGGCCCTTTGCAGGAAGGGGTTTTCCATACATATCTATTCTGTTATTATCCAGGCTTTTCCTGCAGAGGAGAGCTCGTGTGGATCGGTATACACGGGATAATAAGTGTACTAGCAGTGGGGCGCTGGGGAATGTTTACACTCAGTAGGAGGCTGACTCATGTATTGACATCTAGCTTGGGCCTTGGTGTGCAATTGGTTGTCTCAATGTTTGACATTTGGGTGGGGTTGTCTCTGAGCAAGGGCAGAGGGTCTCGCTGGACTGAACAGAAATGGAAAAAAGGGCTTCAGAGGCCTCTGGACTACACACAGCATACCTTTTTATTTGCAGAGGGGGAAAGTTTTACCTGCAGTTTGGTGATTTTCGAAGCTTGCGTGGGTAGAATATCAGTTATCAATAAATAAGGTCATTATTAAGTATGATATCAATTTTTATTCAGTGTACCTAAACTTTAATTAAGACTTAAAACTTTAATTAAAGTTTATTAAGTTAATAAACAGTGTACCTACCTATATAGTTTAAGTTTAAGAAATTTGGCTCTCAAAAGAAATCTCAATCGTTGTACTGTTGATATTTGGCTCTGCTGACTAATGAGTTTGCCGACCACTGACCTACACCAATGCTTTGGAATTACAGTATAGGGAAGGAGCTCTTGATTTCGTAAACCTTTTGACACAATATGACCAAATCCCACAGCAAAGGCCTTATTAAATGTGTATCCGAAAGTACCTCAGGTCAGAGTTGAATTGTGCCAAACATTGTACAAGTATATGTTAGCACAGAAGAGTCTGCAATCAGGATTTTTATAATCCAATAAAATAATTCAGCAGGTAGGAGACACAAAGCATGTAGCCACAACCCATGACCTAAAGGGAAGCTATAGTGGCTGTTTTCCAGCTAGCTATAGTGGCTGTTTTCACCAGCTCTAACCCCATTCACTGGACTGCACTGCTGGACTCTTGCCAATTTCAAGATGCGAGCTCAAGTGATCCCATCTAGTAACACACAGAAACATGTACTAAACTCGATTAACTCTCTCAAGGGAGTAAAGTCAGAGACCACACAAATCAAAAGTGTCAATTCTGCATTTAGTGGAATGTGACGGTAGCTCCAATTAAAAGCCTGGAGAATATTTCACAGGCAAACAGGCTTTAACCTCTGTATCTTGGGTAAATATCAGTTTTGTGGTTGTCAGAAATTCTGGTGCTTGAAGCAGAGTCTTCTTCCACCTTGGAATTTATTATAAAAATGGTCCCATATCCTGTTCTATGGATTACTGTTCTACTTTGGCCACGAGTAGTTTTCAAAGCATTTCTTTTATAAAATGTTTGGTAATCTATGAGCTTTAGTTTTAGAATACTGTCTTATTCTTACCTGCATCAATGGCACATGGATAATGGTATCGAAAGGAACAACCTTTGTTGTAGCAGCCTAAAGTGGCTCCTGCCTCCTGGCAATGAGAACATTTCTATAACAAACAGAAAAATAAAACATTAGTATACATACAAAGCTTAGATTGTTCCTCGGTTTATCTCACACTAATGGGGAGCATTTCAATGGAATGGGATATGCTCAGCCTGAAATGCTGCTCATGGAGAACGGGGATCCCTCAGGAACTTTATGGGGGTGAATGAGAATCTGAAATGGGAGGGAGGAAACTGCAAAAATCATCTACTATTATTAGCAGAAATTTGCCCTGTTATCCAGACTATCAGAGGTTCCATGTTATAAAGATAAACTTCTAAATATCATATCCAAAACCTTTCTCCTTTCTTCCTTAAACACAGAGCTTCTGTTGCTTGGAATTCTAGTCAAACTATTGCCAGTTTCTCTTTACATGCAGAAAATGGTTTTACAGTGTCAGCTATTAAATTTCAAAGTGTACTGTTTGTGACCTTAGATTACAAAGACTACTAAAATCCAAGGTCATCCTGATGACCAGATTTCCCAGCCCCTAGAAATTTATAAAAATATGCAGAACTGGCACCTAAAACTAAGATTTTGAAATCTAACCACTGTAAATATTTTCCCAACCTTATAGATTCCTGTGGCATGAATGCTTGCAATGGGCTCACACATTGCTACCCATAGCTTTGCGAGGGACCATTGCAAACATTCCTGGGAAGCTGAGTTTTCCCACGATTCTTGGGTGAGGACGGAGGCAGCCATTACAGACTATGAAAAGTAAGTACTTTTAAAATTCTCCCTGGGGGGAGCATTTTTTGAGGTAGAGTCACCAAATTCGCAGCGTGGCTGCAAGGTCTCTCCTTGCATGAACCCCAAAGTCTGGTAAAGTTTGGACCAGGGGTCTGATTTTATGGGGTCCCGAAGGGGTCAACCCCCTCCACAGAGCAGCATTGTAAACTTTACCATGCTTCTCTATGGAGGAGGGGGTGCAACCCCTTCAGGACCCCATCAAATTGGATCCCCTGAACCAATCTTCACCAAACCAAAGTTCATGCAGAGAGAGTTCCTTGGAGCCACCCTGAAAATTTGGGAACTCTACCTCCAAAAATGCCTCTTCCAGAGCTCATTTAAAGAATTCCCATAGGGACAAGCTGAAGCCAAAAAAAGCCAAATACCTATTCGGCTGATTCGGCAATCGCTATCCAGCTTCGGTTTTATTCCCAAATTTTGGTATTCAGTAAATTCGAAACCTGATTATTGCCAAAACAGCTAATTTTGGGTTTGTTTTCTGTTCGGGTTTATTGATATGCACAACCCTAGCATCAATCTTTTGGACACCAGCCCTGCAAAGAATTGAAAGAGAATTTCAGATAACGTAACTTTCATCAAATTACTGGGTTGGGTCTCACATAAGATTTCCACAAATAGAGCAAAGCACAACTTTTCCCCCTTCCCTTTCCTGCTCCATCCCAACGTGCACCCCAAAATTATTCTCCTGGGGAACAGGTGGCCTCCAGGGACAGAATCGGGGAAGTTCAAAGTCTGCAGGAAGAAGGGGGGAATCAACACACAAGCCACTAAAGTGCGCTGGAAAGCACCCCATCTGTTGTTTTGTTTTGGGGAGGGGGAGTTCTGCCCAGCTGACCCCCAGGGTCTACAACACATTTCCAAATTCTAGTTCTCTTCCAGACATAAGAAAAGTTACCCGGACTCCCAGTTTACTTTGACAGGAATTCAACTTCACATTTGTTTAATCCTACTGATATACGAAACCATTCTCTAGAAACAATATCCATGAAATCAGACAATATTCCAACATGCTTCTTCCCCACACTGTTTCCCATTGAGCACAAAAACATCACTGGATGAAATCCTCTAAGCCTAAAAAGGATAGTGGTATACAAAGAGAGGTAGAGTGGCATGAGAATGGCTTCTTTTTTAATTTCAAAACAACCCTCTCTCTGGGGCAGAAGACCTATTTTGCCTGCTCTTTTGGAACTACTACAAATTCAGCAATAACCATCCATTCTGAAATATACACTTCCCATGTATTCTGTGAGCTCATCTACTCCAACTTCTTAATCTGCCTCATTCATTGCTCAAATTACCACGAGAAATACTGCATTCCTACTTCTATTAAATGCTCACCAGCAGGAATGGATAAAAAAATCATTAACAGAAGATCAGACTACGGGGGGCTGTTATTTCCCTTGCGTAGTCTGCCCAATATGCAATACAACCAGGGTTACCTTCAATCACCCACAACGACATGATTTCCTACTGAACAGCAATTCCACTAACTATGCCAGGCAGAGCTCATCTGCTCCTGTTACCAGATCCCCTGCTGCCGAACAAGTCCCCAGTCTGGGAGATACTGCTGTTTCCCACAGTCTACTAGCCGCATAATAGCTCCAGCTTCTTCACCTCCTGGGACCTAAAGCCATCTGCTTCTTTCAAGAGTGAACAGGGCATGGAGATCCTAACAAAGTGCTCCACAGTCTTGGCAACAAGAAACAAAACATTTGCAGAAATATAGTGACCTCCGCCACTGCATCCCAGAGATTGTCACTTAATTCTCAAGTAGTACTTCAGAAGTGCCATTTACATGGATGAACAGATGGGTGGCAAACTACATTTGACCTTGCTTCTCCGCAAGCAGCATTGCCCCCACCATACTATGCCAGCTGCATTTCTATAGAAAACCACTGCAACAATAGCAGCGTATGACTACTCTTCTGATTTACAGTTGTGGGGGAAAGAGCATTCTAAACTCTATAAGGCCAAGGAGACAGAGACCTTTTCAGTGCGCTCGAGTTACACCTGATTTTTTTAGGAGTTTTCCCCACAAGCATTGGAATTGGTTTCGGCAGGGTTCTTCCACACGTCTGCCCCCTTATGCTTTTTTACAGTTGTGGAGTCAGTTAATTTTCTTCTGCAAGTAGCTTAAATAATGAGGATTTTCAAGGGAGGGTAGCTGTCATCATCGGTGTTATCATCAGTGGCACACACACCCCTTAGATTTTTTTAAAGCCCTAAAATATCAGTATAACACTAGTGTTGCAATGATAGTTTAAACAGGTTCTCTGAATTCCCAACTTTCATTTTTAAAAAAGGCACATCTCCGTGAGGGAAGGGCCTGGAGACTTTTTAAAAAAATGAAAGCTGGGAATCCAGAGAACATGATTAAACTACCATTACAATGATATATCGATATTTTAGGGCCATTTACGACAGAGTGGGGCAGAGGATACCTACTGTCCATTTGACGAGCTGTATGAATCAAAAACTATCACCACCAATGCACATTTCCTTCAATCAAGCCGGCATCCCCTTGAAGCAATTATTGAAGGCTGCCGGGACAATAAGTATCATCTGCCCCACCCATGAGGGAAACAACTATAGCGGATGATCCCCACCTCTGTGTGAGGCCATCTCTCCTCCTTTCACCGCAACATATGCAGAGCCCTGCTAGATCAGAGCAAAGCCTTAGCTAGTTCACCATCTTGTTTTTCAACCATCACTAGCTAACTGCTTCCAAACAGCCAACGATCACAACAGAAAGCCAACAACCCTCTCCTCTTGCTGCCCACCCACTAGCAACTGATATTCAGAGGCCTACTGCCTCTACACATAGAGGTTGGAGTGGCTCCAATGACTAACAGTTGTTTATTAGGGCAATTCATGGGGGATAGACAGATAAAACCATCTAGAACAATGGTCACCACCACATCTTGTAGTATACTTTTGTCCATCCTGATCCTCTGCATTTTGCCAATGAAAAGGAGAAAAAAATCTTACTTTCTCCATACTATGCACAATTTTGTACACCTTTATCATGATTCCCCCTCCCCATCACTTTTTTTCTTTAAAAAAGCTTTATACTTTTTCATCTTTCCTCATTCACATTTACACATGAAGCTGCCTTATACTGGGTCTGGTCATTGGTCTATCAAGATCTGTACTGTCTACCCTGACTGGCAGCAACTCCCCAGGAATTTAGGTACAGGTATTTTACATCAACTCCTAACTGATCCTTTCAACTGGAGATAGCAGGGATTGAACCCGGGCACTTCTGCATGCCAAGCATATGGTCTACTACTAGGCTTCATCCCCATCCCACACATAGAAGATGCCGAACTAACTGGTGCCAGATTCAGGAAAAACTAACATATTTCACACAATTCAATATTAATGTAAGAAATGTATTGCTGCGAGATGTGGTGATGCACCCAAATACTAACAGGAAGGAAGAAAGGTGAACTTCGCTTGGGAACATTCCACTGCAGAGAAGATCTTCTCTTGCATACTCACCCGCCACAATTCAGCCAGAAAGGGCAGAGAAAACAAAGCCTCCAAGGTAGATCTTACTACACTAGTAGCTTACGTTAAAATTTCCAACACCTCATACTAGAAAGACCCCAATACCACTACGTTTTTCCATTGTGAAAACTGTTTCCTATTCTTTTATCAGTTTACTAATGGTAAGTGGACCTAGGCTTATTCAGAAGTCTTTGGTGAGAGGTAGTTACTGGCTTTTTGAAAGTCCAAGTCTAGATTACCCCTAACTACGTGAGCCTCAGAATTATTTTATTACCTACTTATTGTTCACTAATATTTGTTTTGCTAAATATTTTGATATTCTTTAAGACACCAGTTTTAAAGGACCAGACTTCCTTTTGCAGAAGCCATGCCAGTTTCTCCTTGGTAAAGCTTGCTCTTCTACGACTTCATTCAGACATCACAATACACCACAGACCATGGCTTGATTTAACTCTTGTTTGCAATGTCAAGGTGCTGGCTGCCTAACCAACTACAGTTTGTTGTTGGGTGTCACACTGGAATTCTAAGTCATGCTTTGTAACTGGCTAGCACACTATGATTGTACTAACTGTGGTTTGTCAGGGCATCTGAATGTAGAAAATCCCAGTTTGCTCAGAAGCAACTTTAGCTGTTCCAGCTGCACTCAGCTACTGATAATACTTTCTAAGGTCACACACACTGTTCCTCCCTCCAACACCATTTCCCTTGCTTGTGATGACTTCCAAAGTAGGATTGTGCTTCAGAAACTGCAGTCTTTACTAAGGAGAAATGCAAAATGCAGTGGGACAAAAGATCTTGCTTGACCATTTTTGTCAATAAACATAATAGAAATTGATCCAAATATACCATTGTTAGTTAAAAACAACTCATCTACTGTTGTACAGTCTTCCTCTCAAAATCACAACTCCCTCTTTATATCCCAGGAGACAGTGAGGGAGCTGGCCACAATCATGTATTTCTTCCCAAAGTTTTATTTTCCAAGCAAAAACAAGGTTAGAGAATGTAGCAAAATGGTAAAAGAAAAAAAAAGGGGGGGAGGACTGTCTTTCCTTTTTAGAGTAGAATTCAGGAAATGCACAGAAGTGGCTAGACAAAATGGGGAATGGAGACGGTAACTGACAGTCCTTAGCCAAGGAGAAGGCTTGACGCCCTTGGCTTCCCCTCTTTGTTCTCTTCCCATTTATTGCCGTCAACCAACAGCAACAGAACAGATAAGTATGTTGAGGCTTTGCCAGCAGCTTCACTGGCAGTGCAAGCAGGCTCTGGAACTTCTGTTTGGAGGTAGAAAGGGAGACAAACAGCAGAGCAGATGGGATTTGCAAATGAACTGTGGTCGGTCATGTAAATCTGACCGACTAACCAGGATTCTGGCAACAACTTTTAGTTTAAACAAATCCTTATTGTGATGTCTGAATACCTCCAAAATGTTTACTAATTTTAGCTTTAATCATGCTTTCCACCAGTTTATTTGGGAAACGTGTTAGACTAACTAGCCTGAAACATCATGATATCCTCCTGGATCCCTTTTGTCCCTTTCAGCACTCCAGGAGGATACTTTTATAATGGAATAATGCAGTCCCCTGAAATGATTATTATAGGTAACACTTGCTTTTACTGAAGTCACCCTATAACACACTTTGTGTTGTTTACAGAATACCTTGCCTTAGTAGTTTGTTCTGCAGTGTTCTGATTCTATAATCTTAGTCCTATTGCATTGTTCACTGGTTGTTTTATGCTGTCTGACTGCACTGTTTAATAGCCTGTAATCATCCTTGTGCCCCAGAGAGACATGCAGACTATAAATTAAGTAAATGAATAAATATCCCTTCCATTAAGGCACAACTCACTCAACTTCCTGTCCTCTTGCCATGTTCTTTTCCTGCCTATCCATTCCATGGTATGATTCCCAGATACTGCCAGCTACATACCTGACTTTGGCTCTTGCTCACCTTTCCCCCCTGCTTTTTACTCTGATCCTGTGTGTGTGTGTGTTAAGTGCCGTCAAGTCGCTTCCGACTCATGGCGACCATATGAATGAAAGTCCTCCAAAATGTCCCATCTTTGACAGCCTTCCTCAGATCTTGCAAATTGAAGGCTGTGGCTTCCTTTATTGAGTCAATCTTTGGGGTCTTCTTGTTGGGTCTTCCTCTTTTCCTGCTGCCCTCAACTTTTCCTAGCATGACTGTCTTTTCCAGTGACTCTTGTCGTCTCATGACGTGACCAAAATACAATAACCTCAGTTTAGCCATTTTAGCTTCTAGGGTCAGTTCAGGCTTGATTTGATCTATAATCCGTAACACTCTCCTCCAACACCACATTTCAAAGGAATCTATTTTCTTCCTATCAGCTTTCTTCACTGTCCAACTTTCACACCCATACATAGTAATAGGGAATACGATGGCATGAATTAATCTAGTCTTGGTGGCCAGTGACACATCCTTACACTGCAAAATCTTTTCTAGCTCCTTCATGGCTGCCCTTCCCAGTCTCAATCTCCTTCTGATTTCTTGGCTGCACTCTCCCTTTTGGTTGATGGTGGAGCCAAGGAATAGAAAGTCTTGAATAATTTCCATTTCCTCATTGTCAACTTTAAAGTTGTGTAAGTCTCCTGTAGTCATTACTTTTGTTTTCTTGATGTTCAGCTGTAGTCCTGCTTTGGCACTTTCTCTTTTAACTTTCAGCAGTCGTCGTTTCAAATCTTCACTATTTTCTGCCAATAATGTAGTGTCATCAGCATATCTCAAATTATTAATGTTCCTCCCTCCAATTTTCACTCCACCTTCATCTAAATCTAATCCAGCTTTCCTAATTATATGTTCTGCATATAGATTGAAGAGATAGGGAGATAAAATACATCCTTGTCTGACACCTTTGCCAGTTGCAAACCATTCCGTTTCTCCATATTCTGTTCTAACTGTGGCCTCTTGTCCAGAGTACAGGTTGCGCATCAAAACAATCAGATGTAGTGGCACACCCATTGCCTTTAAAACCAGCCATAGCTTTTCATGATCCACACAGTCAAAAGCTTTGCTGTAATCTATGAAACACAAGCTGATTTTCTTCTGAAATTCTCTCGTATGCTCCAGTAACCAGTATATATTTGCAATACGATCTCTAGTGCCTCTTCCTTTTCTGAAACCAGCTTGAACATCAGGCATTTCTCGTTCCATATATGGTAACAGCTTTTGCTGTAAGATTTTGAGCATCACTTTACTTGCATGAGAAATTAATGCAATGGTCCGATAGTTGCTGCAATCTTTGATGTCTCTCATCCTGCCTCCCATTTATTCCTCCATTTTCTCTATCACTTGTTCCTTTCCCATTCCTTCCTTATTTTTCATTCTTCACTTTTCTTCGTCTTCCAGACGATCTTTCTTTCCCCCTCACCCCTTCTTTTTTAACTCCACTCTTTTTACATAAACAGAACCTTAGCTGTCCTTTCCTCCTCACTTTGGGCAAAGAAGCATAAGACCCTGAATGAGGTAACCAGACTGCTGGTATGTGAATACCCATCTAGGGTCAATCACATGAGACTTTCCCATCTGGCCCTCTTCAGAAGAACCCTGCATGTATTCAAACTCTGACATTTTTTGGTTTGTCCACTGCCTTTATTTGTTGCATTTTTACCGTTCTCTTCCTCCAAGGAGCTCATAGAAGCATACATTGTTCTGTGCTCCTTCATTTAAGAAAGAGCTAGGTGATCTTCTCACCCCAGGAACCAACTGCCTGGCTCATACCACAACACCAGAAACTCTGTAACCTAATAACTGACAGAACAAATACTTCTGAGAGGGTCTGGGCAAGCAGTAAGGTATGATCAGTTATGTCTGAATAAGGGTTCACATATGAATGGCTGGGCAAAGGCAAGCAGTTTCAAATCAGCATATATTCATGTTCCAAGGCATGTGGAAATGTATGCTTATTCATTTCTGTGTTGGAAGAAAATGGGACTGGAAGGTGGAGGCTAAGAGCTTACAACAACTGAGCTGGAACTGAACTGGGCCAACCCTGACCTATGTTGTGCAAAGCAACCATACCATACTTCATCACAGTCAGAGTATCTGAAGGCTGCGGGAATATCACTACATTTTTTTCTTCCAGAAAGCACTGCCCACCATGAACTGCAATCCAGCTGCAACAAATGTAACAGCCTTACAACACCTCCTAAAAATGTCCAGAGATGGTTCCTCCCTCCCCTCCCTCAAGGAGCCTGTTCCACAGGTTGGGGTCTACAACTGAAAAATCACAGGCACTGGTTAATGATAGGTAAGCTACCTTCAGTGGGGGGAACAGCCAGCAGGGGCAGCCTGAAGACTGCAGTTGGTGCACAGGGAGAGGACCTTCAGATACGTATTAGGCCATGAAAGTCATGACAAGTACCTTGATTTGAACTTAGAAACAAAATAGGAGCCAACATAGATGGTTTAAAATAGGTGAGATGTGTGCCCACTGGCTAGTGTAAGCCCGCGGGTGCCAATCTCCTGGACTGGTTAGGGCAACCCCAAACAGCATACGTGTGCGCCCCGTTCCAGCTGCGCACCTGCCCCAAAATGCTACAGGGAAGGCAGGCGTGAGTCAGGGAAACTGACATGAACTGCTCCATTCAGCACAAGGCAGCGGCAGCTGAGAGACAGAGGCCAGAGCAACCTCCAGAGAACCTGACAGACTCCATTTTACCTGTTCATCTTGGTTTCAGCAGAAGCCATGTCAGAGAAAGCGCAAAGACATGTAGGCTGCATCTACACACACACCCCTTGTGTCATCGGACTGCTTAAGCAAAGCCATTCAGAGGCATTGAGATAACGATCCTCGGATGCATCCCATCTATTGTTTCTGACCATTAAGCTCATCAGCAAGACTCCTGGTTTCTTCCTGGTTGCATAAGTCACTAGCATTAGAATAGATTTCCAAATTCCAACCTCCCCACCCAGGAAGATGGCCATTAAGGGCTCTGCCACCTTTTGTTTTAATCCAGACAGCCCCCACCCCCTGAAAGAGTATAACAGAGTCCTGAAAGTCCATACGATCCCTACCTTAGGACTGGCCATTTCATACAGACTGCCACTCTCTGCCAGAGTGAGCTGCCATGCTGGAGCATGCAGGGGACAACCCCTGCCCTCTTTTTATCCCAGAGCTCCCCGGCCCCCTTTTTGCTTATTCATTTTTGATCCTATGGAACTCTGGACTACAGGAAAGGTATCGTATATCCCGTTAAAATATTCCTGCCACCTAGCAGGCACCATCACAAAAGGTTTCTCAATTGTACTTCTCTGAGTTTTAAAATATATAGGACAGAGAATTTACCCTATGCTTCTGAAATTAAAAAAACTGTAAAAACTCTGCAAGGCTGATGATGTACCATACCGCATCTTATACAATAATATTTTCTGAGTGACAGTGGACTGTCTATCATTAGTACAAATTTCAGATTAAATCAAGTGATGCAGAGAGAATGAAGCAATCAATGCCTCCCTCTCTGTTGCATATGGCTAACTAACTTCATTTCTTTTGCACGATCCTATGAATTGTTGCTTCAGATTCTTCCCATGAAAAAAACATAAAACAGATGCCTCTTAAAAACAGGTTATTAAAAGGGAAAATTGTAAAGCAAAAAAGTAAAGTAGAGCTGTAATAACACATGGAACATGTTCTTGAGCCCTTTTTAAGGCAGACAGAATAGAGTAAATTACCAATATTAAAAATGTTAATACGATACATATTTATTATGTCTGCCATTAATTTTGCCATGTTCCACTCCACAGACTATCCCATACTGATTAACCAGCAGATGGCAGCAACCTCCATGAAATGCAAAATATTGCAATAATGCCAAGGACTTCCTTGGGAAGCTCCTTTATGACACTAAAGCCACAAGTTTTTTGAAGAAGAAATTTCACACTGTGATCAGGCTCAGCATTTTCTGTTCCAAAAATTCAGAAATTGCTTAGATACAACCCAATCAAAGAGAGCAAAGTAAGACAATATTTTGTTAATACAGCTCTTTTCAAACAATTCATCCAAACAAAATATGCCAGCCAGTCAAGGTGCGTCACATGCAACACAGAACATGATATGTAATTTAATTTTTTAATGCGCATATACATTGTATTTTACCACATGCTTACAACTGGTCTGAGCACAGGCAATTTCCCCAGAAAAGGAACACTATCAAGAAAATACTCTGTGCAATTGCACAATTATTACATATCCAGTAATTGCACTGTTACATAAAAAGTATAAAAAGAAATTACACCAAAGTATCATCTGGAAAGAGCCTTTGAAAGGGACTTGCTGTTTTAAGAAAGAGAAAGATTCAACTGGAACTCTACAAGATTCTGTGTGGCAGATTCCTAGGATGGACACATGTAGAGCATTCCAGATACGACAGAGAAACAGATGTTCCAGGCAACTATCTTTTCTTGTATTGGAAGTCTAGAATTGAACACAGTGTGTGCTGGGGTTTTAAAAACATCTCATTTTAAGGTAAATGGGGATTATTAAAAACAGATCAAGGGAACAGGACAAAGATGAGAAGGTTTTGGCAATTTCTTCATGGTTTCTTCTATTAACAGAAAGCAGTTTCAGGACCCACCAGTGTTTAAACATGACTAATTATGTCCACAATTAGTATAATTTGTTTAATACTTAAAGAGTTCAATATTATGAAGTTTAATTTAACGTCCAAATATGCTGGTAGTCCTATCGCAACTGTATGAAACTGTTTCTGTCTACCTAACACACACTCTTTTGTTTGCTACAGCAGTGGTTTTCTATTTTCAGCTTTTCCCCACTACACCTCAAATAAAACAATTCTGATCAAGTCTTACCTCGAAAACCCTATGATGAGACAATCCGAAATGAAAAAAGACATAGTGCTGGAAGACGGAACCCCCAGGTCAGACGGCACTCAACCGGCTACTGGGGAAGAGCGGAGGACAACTACAAGTAGCGTTATTCTTAATGACATAATTGTACTAAACCCTAAAGTACTTTCACTAGTTGACTTGAATAGATGCAAAAGCAAAGTCCAAAGCTGTTTGACACGTATAACAGGAACATGGAACGTGAGAAGTATGAATCAAGGTAAACTCAAAATCATAAAAACAAGAAATGAAACGTTTAAACACAGCAATCCTGAGAGTGAGTGAATTAAAGTGGACAGGATTGGGACATTTTTCAGTCAGAAAATTACAAAGTGTTTTACTCGGAGAATGACAAAAAGCTTTCCTGGTAGCCCAGGTGGCAAATAGGTCAACCTGTGTGGTGCCCCATGCTTCGTAGACTGGTGCTAAATATTTGTCTTGGATGGACCATTCATGGTTGGTTTGATAATCTCTGCTCAGCTTGTTTGTTACAGCATTGTGGACCTCCACTATGTGAATAGCCTTGAGCAAAATGTTGCTTGTCTAGAGCCAGTTCAAGCTCTTAATGCCTCTATGCAGAGGGGCACAGAACCTGTGCCCCCTTGTTTATATAATACACCGCTCGTGTTGTCGGACTGTACCAGGACCCTCCTGTTTCAAAGAATATCTTAAAATAAAGTACAGGAAAATCTCACTGCACATAACTCAAGCAAACTCATGTGTAGGTGAGCCTGTTCCTTGTCCCAAAGGCCCTGCATGAACTCACCTTGACAATGTGCCCCCCAGCCCCTAAGAGAGGCATCATAAGAACATAAGACCATAAGAAAGGCCCTGCTGGATCAGACCAAGGCCCATCAAGTCCAGCAGTCTGTACACACAGTGGCCAACCAGGTGCCTCTAGGAAGCCACTAACAAGACGAGTGCAGCAGCACCATCCTACCTGTGTTCCACCGCACCCAAAATAATAGGCATGCTCCTCTGACACTAGAGAGAATAGGTATGCAGCATGACTAGTATCCATTCTAACTAATAGCCATGAATACCCCTCTCCTCCATGAATATGTCCACTCCCTTCTTAAAGCCCTCCAAGCTGGCAGCCATCACCACATCCTGGGGCAGGGAGTTCCACAATTTAACTATGCATTGTGTGAAAAAATACTTTCTTTTATCTGTTTTGAATCTCTCACTCTCCAGCTTTAGCAGATGACCCCGTGTTCTAGTATTATGGGAGAGGGAGAAAAACTTCTCCCTGTCCACTCTCTCCAAACCATGCATAATTTTATAGACCTCTATCATGTCTCCCCTCAGCCGCCTTCTTTCCAAGCTAAACAGCCCTAAGTGTCTTAACCGCTCCCCATAGGACAGTTGCTCTAGTCCCCTAATCATTTTGGTTGCTCTTTTCTGCACCTTCTCAAGCTCTGTAATATCCTTTTTAGGTGTGGTGACCAGAACTGTACACAGTATTCCAAGTGTGGTCTCACCAGAGATTTGTACAAGGGCATCCATAGTAATGGTATCCTCAGGGGCCCAGTATCCAAATGGGAGGTCAGCAAATAAGTTGGTTCCACCAACCACCAGGACAGAGAGCTTATAATAGGATGAGGCATAGGGAAATGATGCTCCTGGACATGCTTCAATGGATCGAAGTGTCTAACAAGCCAATTCTGCAGTACACATATTTCATGTGGCATGCGCAACCACTGCCATGGTGGAAGCCATGAGGCCCAACTGTTGTTGAATGGATCTGACTGACTGCCTTCGTGACTTTTGGAACAACCTAACTGCAGCTTTAATGGTAATGCCCCTCTCCTTGGGTAAGAATGCCCTCACCACAACTGAATCCAGGGCAGCACCGATCAACTGGACCTTCTGGAAAGGGAGTAAGTTGGACTTTTCCCAGTTTATGATTAAGCCCAACCTATGGCATGTAGAAACCACCAATCCCACATGTGCATTCAGCTGGTCCTCAGGTTGGTCTGTTATCAACCAGTCATGTAAGTATGAATACCCTAGAGTTCTTAAGTGTGCCACTACCACAGCTATACACTTAGTGAATACTCTAGGTGCAATGGAAAGCCCGAAAGGCAATGAAGTGTATTGGTATATTTCAGATTCGTACCTAAACCGAAGGAGTTTCCAGTGGTTTGGATGAATGAAAATAGGCATCCTTAAGGTCCAAAACTACGAACCAAGCATTTATTGGGAGTAACTCCATTAATGCTGGAAGAGAAACCATTCTGAATTTAGACACAATCAAACACTTGTTTAACCTTCTCAGATCAAGGATACGCCTATGACCCCCATTCTTTTTATCCACAAGGAAGAACCTCGAATAGAAACTCCACTGTGGGAAATCTGAAGTGGCCCTCTGCATTGCTCCTTTCTGGAGGAGGTATATTAATTAGGTCTTCAACTCAGAAAAAGTATTATCCCTTGCTCCTGAAAAGGGAGAACAAGGTGGAACTCTCTAAATTCCAAATTATAACTATTCTTAACAATGTTTAGAACCCAATGATCTGAACAAATGTTCAATCACTCTGGATAGAACTCAGCTAATGTATCTAGAAAAAGGGAGCACCTTCCGGTGCAGCTGAGGATAGTCAGAACCTCTGCCCTTGCTGATGTTGATCTGTAGCAGGGGGAGGAGCAGTCCCCAATGTAGATTCGGTTGAAGTTTTACGCTTGTTAGACAGAGAAGGATGATAGTGCCTAGGCATAGAATATTGCTGGCCTCTGTAGAATAGTGTAGTGAAGCCATGCTGGTGGGAAGTAAAATGATCACATGTCTGGATTGGAGTGAAGAACTCCTAGTGATTTGGCAGTCTGCCTATTTTTCTTAATCTCAGTCAGGAAATCATTGGTACCCAACGCAAAGTGTCGAGCCCTCGAAGGGTAGGTCTTCAACCTTGGCCTTGGTTTCAAACTGAAGAGCTGAATTAAGCAGCCAAGCACATCTCCGTAGGATGATGGATGACACTAGAGACCTTGCAGAGACATCAGCATGTTTGTCTGCACTAATTTCCTGTTTGGAAAGCCTAATCGCCTCCAACTGAATCAAGTGAACCTGTGCCTTGGTCTCATCAGGGAGAATGTCAAGATGTGGAGACAGTTTTCCCCATAAAAATAGTTGATAGGCTCCCATGATTGTTTGATAGTTCACAATCCTAAAATTCATTGCAACAGAGGAATAGATTTTCCTCCCCAATGCATCAAGACGCCTGCTTTTCCTGTCAGTGTGGAGTGTTGACTCGGTCTCTCTCTAGACTGCATTTCTTCCATGACTATAGTTGATGGAGGAGGATGAGTGGAAAGGAAGTTGCAGGTATCTTGTTTACTGTGATAGATTCTCTACTTTAAGGTGTCACAGGGGTGGATGCCAGCTTCTTCCAGATTGGGGCTGTAAGATCTACTAGGCCCTCCAGAACTGGGAAGGCCACCACTCCTTAACAGTCAAGGTATAGCCTGCTCAGGTTCATGTCCCTGGACCTACTGTCAGTTGTGGCCATGTCTATATCCAACGTCTTTGCCATCCTAATCATTTGCTCACCATAGAGGTGAAGGTCCTTCATTCGGGGAAACAGGGGATAGATCCCCTACCCTCCCATCCAGGGAGGTCTCAGACTGCCGTTTAGAGCTATAGAGAGATGCCTCTATTTCCTCCTCTTCTGGTTCTGACTCCAAATATGTTGGAACACGCATGAACAGAGGTTGAAAGACAGGAGCCCTTGGTTCTGAAAGTTGCCATCCCGCAAGATTGAGCTGTTTTTGCTGACAAAACTCATTCCAGTCCTAAATGTGCTGTGGAGACATGAGGAGGGATGGTACTGGTATGGAATGAGGCCACGCTTCCGCTTCAGATCCAATGATGAGGGCCAAGGGTCCACTTGTATAGGAGGATCTGGTTCAGGCTCAGAAAATGACCACTTGAGTGATTCAGAGTGAATTGAAGGGGTCCTTGGAGGGACCCAAATGATCTCCAGATCCGAACTGGGTGCTGACTGCATGGAGCCCTTATCATCTCTTTTAGGGTCCTTGACCTTTTTCCTTATGCTGGACCTTCTGTCTCTGCTTCTTAGCAGGAAGTTCAGAGGCAGAGTGGCTCAGCATTGAGGAACATGGCACTTCGAACCTGAAGCCATTGGAACCTTCAAAACCAATGAGGTGGAAATAAAGAGTTGATTCTGAGGAGGGTGTCACAAGAACAGAGCAAACCAATGATGTCCTCTGCAGTCAGAATGGATAGAACCGACTGTGATGAGGATGGCCAGAAGGGAGTCTTAGAACCCCTTGGAGGGGATGTGGAGACAAGTGCCCTCTCCCACAACGCAGCTTTCAGTCAGAAGGCTCTGTCAAATCTGGCCTTCAAAGTGAACTTTGGGCAGATCTTGCATACCTGGATGTTGTGGGCTTCCCTGAGGCAAAGTAGGCAGGCCTCATGCTCATCGCTATGAGTCATCTTGGTGGCACATTTGACACACTTCTTGAAAAGTACCGTAGATGCCATAATAATGGCTCTTATTATGCCCAAATACCCCTCGAGTAACCTAAATCCACAATAAAGGGCAGGGGTTAGGTTAGCAAATGCAACCCCGACACCCACAGACTTGGAAGAGCGACCGTTCCCTCACTGATCACTAACAAAGACAAAAAAGATCACCTACAAGGACGAGCAAAGAATAAACGAAGAAATAAAGAATACAACAAATGCTCCAGCAATTGTAGAGGAAAAACAAATATTGTCTATTCATGGCGGCAGCAGAAAAGGAACTTAGGGTGAGGGGACACTCCTCTCAAGAGCACATGATGGTTTTGGTGGGAATAGCAGTCCCACTTGCTCTGGAGAGGGGGGCGCCCCCGTATATAGGCTAGAAAGTTCTACCAGAGGCAGGTCTGCATGCACAGAAGACTGAAGATGAGCTACTATAACAACCAGTGTAAAGAAATAGAAGAGAACAACAAAAAAGGAAAAACAAGAGCTCTGTCCCACAAGATCCAAGAAATCAAAGGGAAATTTAAAGCATGGTTAGGCATGCAGAAAGATCAACATGGAAATGCATTAACTCAACAGGACAAAATAAAGAAAAGATGGGAACAATACACTGAAGAACTATACAGAAATGATGAAAGGATGACTCATTCCTTCAAAGAAGAATCTTTTGAAGAAAAACGTACAGTTTTAGAAAGTGAAAGCTGAACTGAGAACAATTGGGAGAAACAAATCACCAGGAATAGATAAGGTTTCAATAGTGCTATTCCAAGCCTCCGAAACAGAGTCCTTCAAAATCTTAACAGAATATGCCAATAAATATGGAAAACATAACAATGGCCCACGGACTGGAAATGCTCAATCTACGTTGCAATTCTGAAATAAGGAGATGTCAAAGACTGCAGCAACTATCAAACCACCGCATTAATTTCTCACACAAGTAAACTGATACTCAAAATCTTACAACAAAGACTGCTGCCATATATGGAACAAGAAATGCCAGATGTTCATGCTGGATTCAGAAAAAGAAGAAGCACTAGAGATCATATTACAAATTTCTGCTGGTTACTGGAGCATACAAGATACTATCAGAAGAAAATCAGCTTGCGTTTCATAGATTACAGCAAAGCTTTTGACTGCGTGGATCATGAAAAGTTATGGTTGGTTTTAAAAGAAATGTGTGTGTGTGTGTGTGTGTGTGTATGTATTTTTTTCAGGGTTTTTTTTCCAGTATTTCCATTATTTTTCTGTATATATATACA
Organism: Euleptes europaea; assembly: GCF_029931775.1. NCBI lineage: Eukaryota > Metazoa > Chordata > Lepidosauria > Squamata > Sphaerodactylidae > Euleptes > Euleptes europaea. Next base: position 88,048,319 of record NC_079314.1, on the reverse strand, counting down.
CATATACACATTTCTATCAGACCTAGATTTTACTGCTTTAACAAAAAATGCATAATTTATAGCTTAGCATTCTAAAACTGTACTATTTGGCAAATTTATGGAATTTAGAAGTATTAATACCTTAGTTTTCTACAAAGTTGTGAAAACAAACCAGGGGACTGATGAGAAACTCATTCCATCCCCTCTACTGGCCCCAGCATCCTCCAGTCACCAGCAACTTCCCCCTTCCCACAACATCATGGCCTGCCTCCCAGCTGCGTCCTCCTGTTTGTCTTCTCTTCCGCCCAGCAGCCACTGCCTCCCACCTCCTTATCCACCTGCACAACCCAGAATACTTTTCTCCTCCACTCAGCCGTTGCCATCTGTACTTCCTTGCTTCTACCACCCTCCTGGCCACTGCTGTCACCTGCCTTCACTATTGCCTGGGTTGTCAGGCATCTCACAATATTTAATTTTCCCCCCTTCAATTTGCAAAAACTGAGCAACTGCAGACACTACTCTTCAATTTGGGGGGGGGGGGGATAAATTTCTTTCACTTTTTCTTTTCCATTTTCAGAGTACTCAGCACAGCTGGGGATTTCTCCAGGATTGTAGAATATTTTTTAACAATTAACATATACTTGAAAATAAGTTGTGTGTCTACAGGAGACAAAGGGATCATCCCTATGTAATGCTTCAGACTGTCTAACATTAAAATGTACATACTATGTATTTTGAGTCAAGTAACATCTTTTCTTAAAATGCATTTCATTAATTCCAAGAGATAATATATTTCATAGGTGGTTTTTTTCCAGCCATCCCTAAAAGTCCTCCAGTGTTGCCCCACGCTTGCCATCTCCCGGACTGGATACATGGCAACCCCAAAAACTACATGTCGCCACCGTCCCAGACATGCAGCAAGCCCCAGACGCTATGGAAAGGGCTCCCGCACCGTCCCGCGAAACAGGCATGAAGGAACCACGGGCAGGACGACCCCTCCAAGTGAACCAGAGGGAATCCATTTTCCTGTGTCCCGTTAAAGTCCAGCAGAAGCCATTTCGCAAGGAACAACCAGACATGTAGCCAGCACCGCCCCCAGCCATCTGCATAATCAACGACCCATTGGAAGCCTCCGTGATATCAGCAACTAAGAATCGCTCATCGGGCATTGCAAAATTGCCTCGCCCAGGCGCAGATGTTCACGCCTTTGTTTAAACCCATCAGTGATCGTCTCCTGACCCTCCCGGAATTGCGCAAGCCATAGGTTTTAGTTTACCTGTCTCAATTGCCCGCGACACACCTTAGCAGCCGACCATTAAGGTTTCATTCACCTTTTGTGAATGAATGGGAACCACGAGGGGATAATCCCATCATCTCCCACCCCAAAAAGAGTATAACTTGGGTCGCTCTCAGTCATAATGTACCTTCTCTTTCCCCCTCTCATACTCGCTGTCACTCTGTTGGTGTGGGTTTTGTGCAGCCCAGCCACGATACCCTCCCGCCTTGCTGGCCGAGCCCCGGGAATCCCCAACCCCCTGCTTTTCTTGCATTTTACCCACGCGGAACCCCGGACATCTGCTTCTGGATCAGGTGTAGTACTGCCCCTCTTCAAAGGGACACTGCCACATTGGTGAACGTCTCTATCCTACAACCTTTATTTCCTAGGATCTGATTGTGTGTTGTGTACGTGTTGCTGGATTGTTTGTGTACATAGTTTAAAGTAAATCTCCTAAAAGAAACCATTGCTTCCGCCTCTTGTTTGAATCTTGGAACAGACTCCCGTAAACAAAGGTTAGATCCCGAGGTTATGCCCCTTGCTGGTTATAGATCTGCTAATTCCCCATATAAATATTCATAACCGAGCATTTTGGCTAACACCAGGGAAAAAAGGTTTTCTTTTCCTGGGTCTTTACACCTGTACTGTAATGTTCATCCAGACCCACTAAATCTGCTGGACAAGCCTCAGTGCAGATGAAGATTAAAGTATTTGCATCCTTGATATTGGTAATACCAGGACTGAAGAGAGGTGTATGGTACCAACTTCTGTTTTAAGATCCCTCTGTGGGCAGATCTGCCAACAATCTCAGAAAAAGTTAACTACTTTAGGCCTGCCTGGTAAATTCCCCTTCATCTTTCAGAGCAAACAGTTAGTTCCAGGAGAGCACCAGAGCAGTAAGGGGTTTCTTTATGCTTCTCTCCACTGTTTTTATTTGGAATTTTTTACCCCATATGTCCATATAAGTAATTCCTCAATGCCTGGGTGTGGAAGCCTCAGGTGTTCTGTCTTGTCATTTTCCCCACATTCTAGTACCTGCCAGGAAACCAGACAGATTCTGTACACAGGAAGGAAAACTAATAATGTGTTTTGTGAGTTAATGAATGTTTGAAGCTTGCCTACAGGCCTACATTTTAAAATAAATATGCACTTTCATCAAAGATAACAAAGCTATTCTTTAAATTTAAAACGTGAACCAGTTTCTAAACCTACAGCATCTTGATAGTTTCAAAGCATTTGTTTTAGAGAACAGATTGAGAGCAGAATAGCTTCATCCATATGTTTCATGAGAATGTGACCTGCACCACCTACCCTGACTAGACAGAACCTAATTCAACTAAGCCTCTGCCCTGTATAAGAAGTCTCCTCACAGGTACATCTTCCATTCCAGTATCAGATATAAGCCTTTCTCTCAAAACAGGGAAGAATAACTGCTTCCTTATAAAATACAGCTCTTTTGGTTTCACTAATGGGTAGAAGAAAAAGCCTACGAATCCAAGAAGTAGTGCAGGCACGAAGAGACAGAAAGGGGAATGAATAGCTTGGCAGTGGTGCACATTTGTCTTACTCACCAACAGCCCATCTCTTATTTTTAATGACAGCACATCATTTAAAGCCACTGAAAGAACCCAGTTTTTCAGAAGTTGCCAGCATACGTAATCCAGATCACCACACAGATTGTACACATAAAGCAAATTTGGACAACTTAATTCAAAATAACTCCACAGCCAACATAAACTGACAATTTGTTCTCATTATCTATAGAACACATTTACGATGGTACTTGCATACTGACAACATGGTGAAGAGGCAACAGGCAGAACAGGGGAAATGCCACAACACTGGTTGCATAAGAAACATTACAGCTTTAATTTATAGTACTCACCATCTCTTTAGCTATTTCCACAGCTTCCTGCAGCCCATAGAGCCTGCCACAGACCAGGTAAATCCCATTGGCCCAGAGAATACAGCCCTCGTGGACCCAAAATTCATTGCTGTCAAGAGGTAGTTCAGGAATTTGTAACTCCAATTCAGGGCCACCTTCAGAAGTGGACATGGGGGGTTTAGAGTCTGAAGGAATTTTTTCACCGACACTGCCACCCTCAGTGGTTGCTTTTTTACAAGCCGCGCCTCTCGAAAGCGACCGAGAGGCCCCGGCACAGTCCTCAGAGCGATGCCGTCTCTTAAAGCGAGGGTGGGCAGGCAGGCTTCTCTGCTCCTTTTGTTGCTGCTGCTGCTGCTCTTCCTCATCTTCCTCGGTATCTGTCTTGGAACCGTTAGCACTTTTATGCCGTACCTTGACTTTATTCTGCATTTCTGTGGCCCTCTTGGGAGGCGGGTTTTTGGGCAGCGTGGCTGCATAATCCTGGGGGTAGAAAGGTCCAAAGAGGTCACCCATGTTGCGATAGCTGGCCCACTTGCCACACAGGCAGCAGACCAGTTGGCCCATAACAGAAGATTCTGTGACAACAGGACCCTGTAGCATGAAAGAGGATGTCGGCAATACTTTGCTCTCAACATTGCTGGGAGGGGGTGTTGATGACCTCTGTCCTTTTCGACCCCTCACCAGTTTATTCTGCTCCTCTTCCTCTGCATTAATTATTGTGCACACAGCACCTATCTCACATTTGTTTACAACATGAATATAGGGGAAAAAAGACTTGTTCTTGGTATCAGTTTTATCAAGAGACTGGGTGGCATATTTTAATTTGATTTCTGGTTCCTGAGGTTCCACAATTGGAGCAGCTCTCCTCGGTTTCCGTTTTCGTGGCTGCGCTGCAGTTTTTCTCCTCTCCCTTCGCTGTCTCTTAGGCTTCGGTTCTACATCTTCTACTGCTTCCACTGGTTGTGGTTCTACTGGTACTGGTGGAAGTGGCTGTTGCTGCTGTTTTTTCTGCTTATTCACACTACCAATAGGCCTCCCCTTCTTCTTACCAGAAGGAAAATACCCTTTTGGAGGGAAGGGATCTGGTTTGGGCGTCATGATCATTGCATCTCCATCTTTCTCTTCAATCTTTGGATTTGGTTCAGGAGTCAAGACACTGGACGGGGATACTGATTTTGATTCTGAAAAGCTCAAAGATCCTGCTCCAGTTAGGGATCCATCTGTTCTTCCTTGTCCAATAGATTTTTGTGATGGTGTTGGGATTACAGTAGACACGCAGCCCTCTTTGCCAATACTAGCAAGTTCCAATGACTCTTTTTTCACTAGCTCATCTCCATCACCATGCCACTCTTCAGAAGATACTATCACTTCACTGGTCAGTTCTTGGCTCTCTTGATCCAACACAATTTCTTCTTTTATGTTCTCTGCCTCCATTCCATGACTAGCAACGTTCCCACGTTCAGGAGGACCACTTTTCAGGGACAGAATGTCATCAAGAGTGACCGCATCTGCACCAGTTTCAGCACAGTTTGAAGAAGCACTTCTCCGAACGTTGGGAGATGTGATTTTTTGAACAATAGCTTCCAATTTTAATCCACGTCCTTTCCGTGGAGGCAGAATTTTTGTTTTTGCTGGGCTTGTGAGGGAAACAGCAGAGCAATTTCTATTATCAGGACCTGAAAGGTTTCTAGAAGATTCTCCTTTGGGGAGTGACTTGCCAACATCTTGGTTCTGGGATGAGTGGGCATAAGAATTGAACGCTCTGTCTGCTCCATCCTTTGATGAAGGCAGTAGGCGCCCTTTGTCTTCAGTGCCGCTATTCTTCATGTCCTGCAACTGCCTCTTACTTGGAATAGGTGAAATAAAAGAGCGGACCCTCCTCCGCATTATTAGAGGATTTTGAGGAGATTGATCTTCTTGGCCAGGGATCCTTACCATGGCATTACCAGATTTAAGTACATCACCAGCATCATCACGTCTGTGTGTATCACCATCTTGAGAGCCAAATCTCTTCTGACTGGCTGCCCCTAAAGATCCACTGTTTTTGCCAGGAGCCATCTGCCGAGAGAGATCCCAACCAGATTCATGTTGCTGAATCTTCTGGTTCATATGTTTAATATCAGCACATTTATTCTGAAGAGTGCCATCACTTCCCAACAAACAACGGCCAACTTCTTGGTTTCCTGCATCATGGTAAGAGCCAGAATGGAGATACATCATTCCATCTTTGTCATTTTTTAGAGGACCCCTTACTTTGTCCAAAAACTGCTGCTGCCTTGGGCTCTTTCTTGCTGTCTCCTGCCTATGCTGAGCTGCAGCAATGACCCCCTGGGCAGAGCTACTACTCCAGTCTTTGTATTCTTCTTGCTGTTGCTGATATAGCTGCCTTTTGTAGTGGTACTGAGAATTCAGCACCTGGTTAGGATCACCAAAAGCATGAGGGCGAGTGTTAGTGTGATATGCTGAAGCCAACGATGAGCTTTCAGAATTGGGGGGGAAAGGAGAGTGTAAGGAACTCCGATTGAGCCTGTCAGAAAGTACCATGTGAGGATTCAGATGGTGAAGATCTGCCCCTGGACCTCTGCTTCTACCTGGTGACATCTTCAGTTTGTCTGCCAGATCATGAAATTGAGAGGGTGATTTACCCCTTATTCCCTCCCGGCTGCTTCCCATTCTGCCAGGTCCTCGCCTCAGTTGTGCCGATCGGGTATCCTGTTGCAACATGTAGTCTGATGCAGAATCAAGAGCTGCTGCTCCAGGGCTAGCATTCCCTCGGTAAGACTCATGCTTAAAACTGGCAAGATGACAGTGGTCTCCTGACTTTTTATTGTTCATGCTGGCAGAGGTCTTGGACTGTTCAAATTCCTCTTCTTTGATCTGCCCACTGTGTGACTTCAGCTTTGTTTCCATGGACACTAGGCCACCAGGCAGTATAACTGACTGACCTAAACCAGGGGTTAGACGGTCACTCCTTCCACTCCTGCCCTCAGCACCCATGTGCCCAACAGAATGAGGCCCTGGATCTCTAGCAATTTGCCTCAGAGGAGATATATCACAAATAACTGACCTTCTCTCAGAGAGACCTCCTCCTTCATGGGCTGAAGACTGGGATTCCATCTCAAACTTTCTAGGCACAGGATAATCAGCCAGATTTATCTGTTTAATCTCAGAAGCTGTGCCACTTGATTTTCTATCCCAGGGGCCCCAGTGTGGATTTTCCAAGAGAGATCCTATGCTCTTGTTTAAAAGACCCCTATTGCTTAATTCACTGGCTTGACTAATCAGGATATTTGGTCGCATAGTACCTTCAAGAGTTCCAGTTATTCCATGATGATCCTGTGCATTTCTAGAATATCTCCTGTCAGGATGATGGTGATATCCCTGCAAGACTTCCTGCAACAGACTGGGAAATTTTTCACTCCGTCCTTTTCGCTCACTATGCCCTGGAAAATCCCCTTTATCCTGGCCTGAAGGATACTGAGGGAAGCTGCCAGTATTTCTCTGCATACTAACCCCTATACTGTCTTTGTAACTATACCTTAAACTGCCAGGGGATTTAGAAGGCTCTGTTCTGCCAGAAAAACTGGAGCCAATGACAGCATGGCCAGGTTGGCTGTTCCCATCTCCATTGTGGTTCGTGCTGCTGTCCCCACTCTTGCTCCCTTTACTTCCTCCTTGTGACTCTTGCTGTGGTCCCAGATGACCTGGCTCTTTCACCCCGCTGGCAGAAGGAAGTGCTTGAGCACCTGTAGGAACATCCTCTTGCTGAGATTTATCCTGACTGCCTGACTTTTCTACTCTTCCTGCCATAGCCTCCCGAGAGACTATCACACCAACTGCCTTTTCATTGACCTTTGGGGTGGTCTCCACAGCTACCAAAGTCTCTTTCTCCTCAGGGGGGGAGGCCTCCTCTTCCTCATCTGCAGGGCTGGTGCTGAGCTTTGTGGGCTCATTTTGAGTTGCTTGTGCCGGCGAAGAATGCGATCTCTCCAAGTTACCCCCTTTGTAAGTAGTGTCGGAACTAGTGCTCTGACCACTCAACTGCCTCACCCTCTCACCTTGATCCTCTGAACTACTGGAGCACCCACCATCAATAGACTCTGCTAAAGGAGATTTGAGTTGCTCTTCTGCCTGGGAGGAGCCTTCTGAGTTTGTGCAGCTATCGCCTTTTTTAGATGATGAAGATCTTTTGGAACTTTTCTTTTGAGGTGCCAAAGCATCAGACAGTAACATGTGCTGGACTGTATTGGGAAGATTAGCCACTTGACTACTTAGGGCACTTAGACTACTTAGTCCTGGATCTGTAAGCCTCTTTTCTTGCAATCCTTCAAGACCAAATCCCTTGAATCCTCCACCCTGAGCATTGGGGCTCGGCATCATCGATGGTGTTGGACTAAGCTGAGGCATCATCTGTAAAATGCGGTTTCTAGAGGCCCCAGGCATGTTACTTTGTCCACACTGAAGATTCTCTCCACCTTGCATAAGAGGAGATGGTGTGGAGCTGCAGCTTGGAGACTGAACCACAGAGGCAGCTGGCGAAGGGTTAGATATAGGACTGAAATTCTGATGGAATTGCATGGGTGATCTCACAGGGACGTCGGCTTGGCTGAACTGCCCCACTTGACTCTGAAGAGACATCTTGGTAGCAGTATTTGAGTACTGCATTACATGCTGTGAGGGAGGCTGTTGCTGTGCCTGTCCCGGCGTCTGTTGGCCTCCTTGGGGCAACTTTGACTGCTCAAAGTTCTTCACTGGCTGTGTCTGAAAGTTGTAATTTGATTGAGTCCCATAAGCTTGTGCACTTGAACCCACCGCATGTCCTTCATACTGTGAGCCAGCATTCACACTGTAACTGCTGTCATAGTTCTGCCCAGATTGGCCAAAACGCTGAGAAGAAAATGAAGACGAAGAAGAAGCAGGAGGCTGATAGTGCTGGCTATACTGACCCACTCGTAACTGATAGCCAGAAGTAGATGAAGGCAGAGCTGAAGGGCGCTGCATTGACTGCAAGTGAGATGTACTGGATGCAGACTGGTTGGATGCCTGTGGTAAAGGCTGATGAGACTGGTAGAGTTGTTGTCTCATCTGCTGCACCTGTTGTTGCTGCTGGCTGGAAGTCTGCTGTTGGTACTGAGCACTTCCAGGGGAGAAAGGACCAGTATAATCCTGTTGGTAGTGAGTCACTCCACTAAGGGAGGAATGTTGTGTTTGGAACTGGCTCACGTGACCCTCACTTCCATACTGACTCCCAAAGTTGCTACCTTGGGGTGGTCCATAACTCTGCACTGGCCCAGAAGGCCTCCGTTGAGGAAGCTGCTGTCCTCCAGCTGATACAGGATCCTTATTGGAGGCCATATAGTAGAATTCACCTGCTTCCTTTCTGAAACCTTGATAATTCTGATGTCCCGAGCTCTCACCAGCCATTGATGAAGAGCTGACTGCTGCTCCACGGCGCCCACTGCTGCTACTGCTGCCACCCCCTCCAAAGCTTTGGAACATCTGAGCCTGCTGACGGGTGCTAAATTCTTCTAGCCGGGATGCACCATGCACTTCCTGCGGGTAGTTCTGCTGGTTTCCGTGGTAACTGCTCTGCTCCCGAAAGGACTGCATGCTGTTCAGCTGCAGACTGACAGCTCAACAGCCCACCTGAAAAAAACAAAAACAAAAAAACAAAATCAGTAACTAGATTCACATTTTCCAGTCACATAACCAGTTCAAAACATTTTCGCTCCACTTTCACATGAAGCTGCAATACTGAACAAGGTCAATGCTGTCTACTCTGACTACGAGCAGCACTTCAGGGTGTCATGCAGAGGTCTTTCACATCACCTATGACATGATCCTTTTAAGTCAAGATGCCAGGTATTGAACCTAGGACTTTCTGCATGCCCTACCTCTAATTCACAGCCCCTCCCCAAAATTAGGGAAAGATCATGTACATCCATTTCGTTGTCTCTTTTCTTTACAGGTTCCTTCAATTACCCTCTTTTTTAAAAAAACTAATTTTTTAATATTAAAAAGTATATCAAATTATCAACTGTCTCATCTACAAAAAGAAGAACAAGAGTTTCTGATTACACATCAACAGACTTCCAACTTTAATGTATGGCATCTTACAAGACTTCTTCAAAAGATGATTATATCGTCTATGTTTTCTATAAGAGATGTGCAGGGGGATTCTGAGACTGACATTAGAACCTCTCCTCCACTGCTGCATAGTTCACAATAGCATACCACACCTTAAGGGGCTTCTAGCCCCGACCTGGATAGCCTCAGGCTAGCCTGATCTCATCAGATCTCAGAAGCTAAGCAGGATCAGCCCTGGTTAATATTTGGATGGGCAACCTCCAAGGAACACCAGAGCTGTGACGTGGAGGCAGGCAATGGCAAACCACCTCCAAATGCCTCTTGCTTTGAAAACCCTATGGGGTCGCCATATGATGGCATTAAAAAAATAGTGTAACTGCAAAAAAAAAAAAGACATTATATGAGGCTTTTTCCTAACAGTTTTGCATAGATTACCAAAAAACATTTAAATTAAAAAAAGAGATACAGATGACATTTAAAAGCCAATCAAGATACCAATAACCAACCCCACGAGGCTGACTTAACTAAAAGCTAACTTGGGGCAAGGAAAAATATCTCAAGTATATACATGATTGTTTTGATACAAACCACTGTTCTGTCCATAAAAGAGGCAAAAACCCTGAAAGCCTTCTGTTCCATATTCTCCAATTTAGAACCAAATTAAGTTCAAACAAGGAAGACTGCATGCAACATAATTCAAGATGTTTCCTTAGGACTTTGTAGGCTGAGGTTTCAGATAAGGTCTGTATTCAAAAACGATAGATGCAGTTTAATTTGGAAAATTCTTCAACAGAAGGTGAATATTTGTTACAAGTTTCCAAAAAATGAGGAAAGTACTGACAATTAAAATAGCTAGGCCTTACAGCTAGAAAAACTCTACATTCTATCTAACAGTCAACATGTACAACAGAAACAGATCATTTACCTCCTCATCAATCTTCAGTGTGACACAATGCTTTAAAATGACAGGGCAACAACATAAAGGTGTGAAAAGATACCCAGGGGCTAGGAATAGTGAAACTGACACACCTGAAAAAGCAAACACCTGTTATGAAGCTGTCCTAGACAAACTGTTCTGAACATTTCCTATCACTTCAAGAGCCAATTAAGTCATGCCACTGAAACAAAGTCAGTGATTGCCAATGTAGATTCAGATAAATATGTTGGAAATTTTTAAAAGTAACTTCAAAAAGCTAAGTACCCTTTAACTTTAGCCCCCTGGTGGGAACTGCTTTTCTGTGTTCACCCATAACCATGTAAGTGTACCATTTATGCAAGTTCCTCGAATCAGCACCCTATTGGGAGGGTGTCAATTCAGAAAGGAAAATCCATGCATTGTGAGGGCCCTTAACAGCTAAAGCTATGCTGTCATACAAGCCCATGAAAAAGTAGTTTCCAGTGTCAACTCATCTCTTACGTCTTGCTATTTATGTGTGGTTCTGGGACTCACTTTTGCCCTTGAATCAGGGTAACTACAGCCATCTGCATGGATGGGAAAATATGGTGCAAAAATGCTACTAAAGGAGTTTTTGAAGGTCTTTGGGGAATGGTGCAAAATTCACTCCACATAACCAACTCTCTCCATATGCGTCCATTCACCTGTTGCAATCTAAAGCTATTCCTAGCAGTTCTAACGTGATGGCAAGAAGGAACTGCAACAACCAAGAAACAGCATGCATTCAGTAACAGACCTCAGTTTTTGGAATTACTCCCTGCAGAAGTTAAAGCAACTTCCCTTAGTTTCCAGAGATTCATTTTATTCCTTTTTAAGAAAACTTTTAACCTGTATGGTAGATTATCTGACTGTTAATAATTTTGTTGCTGTTTTGTTACATTTTTTATGGGATTATATTTAATATGTTAGTTTCAGAGTGTAATCATGTCGGTCTTCAGCAGAACAGCTAGATTAAAGTCCTGTACCACCTCATAGACCAACAAGATTTTAAGGGTATGAGCTTTCGAGACAAAGTTCCATTAGCCAATGTCTTAACAATTCACATACATCTTAACAGTCCTCAAAGCAATTTTGTCTCTCTAAAACAAAATAATAAGATCATGGTAAAATGGGACTGCTCAGATTTTACAGGCCAGTGGAACAGAGATGGCAACTTTTACAACTGTCCAACTGAAGCCAGAAATAAGAGGTGATTGCTGACATAAGACAGGAATGTTCCAAATTACCATCTGAATCTGATTCAATAGAACTTTCCTTTTAAACACATTATATATTGAAAGACAGACATTACAAACCAATACTGAAGCCTAACACTATGAAAATCATCTTATTTTACTCTCTGGTAGCATCAAAGCAATATTCCAGGAAAATCAGTTTCTGATGTCACTCCTGCAAAGAGGAATATGTGCCTTCGAGTTTAAAAGGTATGACTCCAAAGCATCAAAACACATGCTCCTTTCGATAAGGTTGCCAACTCCCAAGCTGGAAAATTCTTGGAGGTTTACAAATGGGGCCTGGGAAGGGCAGGGTTTGGGGACAGGAGCAATCTCAGTGGTATAATCCCATAGAGTACACCTTCCAAGAAACCTGTTTTATCCAAGGGAACTGATTTCTGTAGTGTGGAGATCACTTGTAATTACAGATCTTCACACACACATACCCCCCTACCTACCTGGGGGTTGACAACCCTACCTTCCTATCTGGCTCAACTAACTTCATCTCACTGCCACGTAACTGCTCTTGTATTTTTTTTCCTCTGAGCCTCATAATCTACTTCATTGTGCTTCAGCACATTCTGGAATATGTTGATAATCTGAAGTTAAAACCATACGGTTTAAGAACAGAGAAATGTGTGCACATGTTTACAAAACAAACATGTGCACCAGACAGTTTACTTAGTCTTTGCAAGACTCGCAACTGTTCAGTGGACGAAGATACTATTTTCATTTTTTTATTGCAATCATGCTTCACTATTTGTATACAGCCAAAAGAACTGAGTAACACATCTGTATTACATAATATAACTTCCTGATCAAAGATACAAATAGAACCTAAATAATTTCTCTTCATCTTAACACAGTCTCCAAATGAATCAAGTATCATTTTGATTTCAGCCCTGTGACATTACATGAATTCATTTTTCCCTGTCAAGTCACAGCTGACTTATGGCAACCTTGTAGAGTTTTCAAGGCAAGAGACGTTTAGAGGTGGTTTGCCATTGCCGGTCTCCGCATCATGACCCTGGTATTCCTAGGAGGTCTCCCATCCAAATACTAGCAAGGCTCAGTGACTGGCCCAAGGTCACCCATCAAGCTTCCATGGCGCGAGTGGGGACTCAAACCTGGGTTTCCCAGTTCCTAGTCTGATACCTTAACCACTATACCACGCTGGCTCTCAACTTCTTGGAAAAACTTTGAGAAGAATTCAGCACACGATGAGGCATATAGTTAGTATAATTTTTAAGTCAATCAAATAATCATGCTAAAACAGATGTGCATTAAGGTTTTTACTATTCAAAGTTTTCCAGACCAGACTTTTCACTGGCCATATCAATTTTAATTGTAATAAGAGCTGGATCCAAAGTAGCCACTGTGTAAGCGTAAGGTCCTTCCACTTGCACAAGGAGAAGGTCCAATTTACATCCATTCAACCTTCCTACCACAGCCTGCCACACTGCATCCTATGCTGTTTTCAAGACTTCACTCATTCTGAGAATCAGTTTCACAGAAAGTGAGGATGCCTGCTGTAGGAAGGCGGTGGCTAGAACAATCCATTCCAAAAGCAGAACTCCAAATGAAGCTCTTTGGATGCAACCCATGACAAAAAATGTTAAATGTCAGAAAAAGTAGCAATATGATTATTCAGAGAAGAGAATATGGATGGCATTTATTTTACAATATAGAATATGAAGGCCACTCCTACAAATGGCAGCTTTGCTATCCCACTCAAAACTATTAACAGTTCACTCACACTCCTCCTGCAGGAGACGTTACCTTCTCCAATCTGATAAAATACTTGAAGTGAGCCACCGAGGAACCAGTTCCTAACAATTAATGCATATGTAGAAATAGCCAGGTATTCTGAAACATTACCCTATATATGGTCACTCAGCAAACACAAGCTTATCTTGTATCCTTTTAAGAAGTTCCTTCATTTCTATTCTCTAATTGTAAAGGTGTGTGCCTAATTCATTATCAGATGCTAGGTACCAGTGATGTGGTTAAAATTTTCCCAGAAAACTCACATTTTCTAACTCAAATTTAAATAAATATTTAAATAATATTAACAAAAAGGGTGGGCAAATATACCATGTACAAGCACTGGGGTTTGTCAGTGCTTCATATTCCACATTTAGCCACCTAACGTAATTGATTTGCAGCACAACAGCCCTACTATAGACAAACAGACTGCATTTACACAGTTTACAGTAAATGAATGCATGAAAGTAGCTATATTTCAGGTTAAAAGTAAATATTGTAGCAAACTCAGGCTATTAATATTTGACACTTGAATGTTATTACTTTGTATCCTTTTAGGTGTATTGTGTTTTCTATTTTGTATTTTTTATTTTTTATTTTGTTTCTAAAATTAAATAATAATAAGTTTCAAAAAATATTTTTATTTTATTTGCTTTATAACCTGCCCTCAATCCCCAGCCGGGGCTGGGCTCAGGGCAACTAACATCAATAATATACAATAAAATCATATACAATAAACACCGTAAATATATAATAAAACCGATCTCACTTCTGCTTCAATTAAAGTAATCAATACAATTAATACAACTAGATACAGATGGTGCCAAACATAACCTCACGGCCTACAAGGCCAGTGGTGGGCTGGTGGGCAGCCAGGAACTCCAATATAGAATTGTTGATGACATATATCACCTAAAGTTAGACTAGGGAGACCAGCACTGATATGAAACCGTTTCTGCCCTCAAATATAAATCTGGTGGAATATCTCCGTCCTGGAGGCCTTGTGGAACTCCCTATTCCACCAGACAAGCCAGGACAGAAAAAGCCCTGGCCGCAGTTGAGGACAGTTGGACACTCTTTGGGGCGGGAACCACCAGTAGATTGTTACTGGAAGAGTGCAGAGTAGAAGATGTGAGGCAGAAGATTTTCTACTAAAAAAAAGCATCAGAATTGCTAAGTATAATCTGTTATACTGGTTACGAACAACAAAAAGCATTAATCATAAGATGTATATTCCATGCGTGCTTATACCATACTATTAGATGTCCACTTTGGTAGTTCTAGAGCTAGTCCACTTTGGTAGTTCTAGAGCTAGATTTGAGTCCAGTAGCATCTTGGAGCCCAACAAGATTTTTGAGGTATGAGATTTCGACAGTCAAAGCTCCCTTTGTCAGATAACAGTTCTAATATGTCAGAACAAGCTTTTTCTCCTTCCTGAACCATACAGAATTTGCACAGCGTTTCTGTTCAAAGGTTTCACATGAGAAGCATTTCAGGACAGAAAGATTGAATTGGAAATGGTTTACCCATTCATATCCTCTCTCTCACATACTCCATACTTTGGTTGGAAGCTCACATGCAGCAATGTTCCAACAGTTGAAAGCAAAGCCAGTACAACAATCCAACAGCACTACAGCAGAGGCTCAGCTCCTAATTTAGCACATGACTGCAAGGACATCAAAAATATTGTTTGAAGTATGTTAATCAGAAGATTGACTCAACAGAACATTCTGATAACCATTTATATTTTCCACCCACAGTGAGAAAAGGAGGTAGCTCTTGACAATCATCTCTCACAGTCTTAAAGCAAACTGGCACTCCAGCTTCATCTTAAAGGACAAGCAACAAGGCGGCAAATTCAAATACCAAGTGTATTGCATTTTCCACATTTTTAAATGCAAATGTGATCTATGATGTTAAGAGTCAGAGACACATGTGATCTATGATGTTAAGAGTCAGGGACACATGCTGCTATGGAAGACTGGCAAATTCTGCCACTTCACATATTACACAGCAGCAAGCTACTATGCTAGTCCATGTACAAAAAACAACAACACGTAAAGCAGTCCTAAGCTGGTGTTGGAGTTTTGTCACATCCCTCAAGACTGGTCATCTGAAAATGGAGTATCATGCCCACTAACCCTATAACCTATTTGAAAAGTCAGTCCCAGAAAATGGTACTGGGGGATTAATCTGCAGGGTTTGATCTTACCCCCGGCATGCGATTTAATAGCTACATGAAGACACTGGAAGAGGTCATCAGGCCATTTGGGCAGCAGTGTCACTAATATTCAGATGATACCCAGCTCTACCTTTCTTTTCCACCTAATTCTGAGGAAGCTGTTGATACTCTAAACTAGTGCTTGAAGTCAGTAATAGGCTGGATGAAGGTATATAAGCTGACACTTAAACCTGACAAGGCAGAGGTGTGCTGGGTTAGTAGAAAGGCAGACCAGGGACTTGAGATCTCCTGTCTTAGGTAGGGTTACATTCCCCTTGAAAAATCAGTTTCACAGCTTGGGGGGCTGCTTCATACAATGGTCACCTTAGAAACTCAGGTGGCTGCTGTGGTTCAGAGTACTATCACCCAGTTTCGGCTGGTGCACCAGCTGTGCCTGTCCCTGGCTCAGTCTGATCTAGCCACAGTGAGCTATGCCTTAGTTACATCTAGACTGGACTAATGTAATGCACTCTACTTCAGGCTACCCTTGAAGAGTGTTTCAAGGCTGCACTTAGTGCAGAATGCTGCGGCTAGACTGCTGGTTGCAGCCAAATACTGAAATCTTGGGATGCCAATATTACAGCAATTACAATGGCTTCCAATCTGTTCCTGAGACCAATTCAAGGTTTGGTTTTGACCTTTAAAGCCATACATGGCTTGGGACTAGGCATTTGAAGGACCATCTTCTCCTATACATTTTTGCCTGGGAACTAATATCACAGAGAGAGGCCCACCTGACTGTCCCATCAACCAAAGAAGCTTGTCTGGTGAGTACATATGAGAGAGGGCCTTTTCAGTGGTGGCCTCACAATTTGATTAGTTTCAGTTGTTCTGTCTACCAGCAGTTTTAAACCTGGAATGTTTTCATTTATTGTTTGTTATGAAACTGGCATATACAAAGCACTTAGGTGTTTTTGAGAATTTATGGGGGGGAACAGTTTAAATATTTTGAATGAATTCAAGAAAAATGTGCTATTAGTGTTAACAAGGCGCTTAATTAGTACTAGCAATGTATTAGGACCTATTTGAGACAAAGACACTGAAATTGACAATAGAGAATAAAGCAATCTTGTATTTCAATAGGAATTTTATTCGATGAACCCAGCGTCATTTTCTATTCCTTAAATATCTTGCATAAGTTACATATCTATAATCATTTTGATAATTTACTTTCATGTGTTGCTGTGCAGAACATTCCATACCAATAAGTAGCATAGATCACTCACAGTATGAAAAAATGTTTTGCTGTGTACATAGGCTCAGAACTCTTACACCCTGTGCATGGAAAAGAATAAGACTTTATTTTAAATCATTACTTAATCTTTATTTTGAATACATTTTTTGAATAAAAACCAGTTATTATCCCTATACCTCCGATGTGGATTAGTGCAAGGAACTTTCTGCTGGGCTGTCCCTAAGCAATGCAAAACTCTGGGACCAGCCCACCTTCTAGCAAGTGAACTACAGGGAACATAACACACACCTCTTACATAGCTGTACTAACACTACGCTATCACACTCAGTTGGGTAATGGCTATTACCTTTCAAGTCCAGGCCCCATGCACCTGCAAAAGCACCTCTCCTATATGACACTGTCTTTTGAGATGGACTGGGGAGACACAGCTCCATGTCCCTTCCATTTTGAAGATAAGAAAATAAGGGGAGAGATGCTGAATTGGGTACCAACTCTTTGGAATTCGCTGTCTACGAAAGTCCACCTTCTCACATTGCTTTGTTCTTCACTTCATTTAATTAATTAAATGTCCATTTGGAAGAGTTCCTTGCTAACTGGTTTTGTTTTCATATTGTGCTGAGTTTTTGTATGTTTTACTGATTTGTGAACCAAGGGTGGGCGGATAAAACCTCATAACAATTTAAATTTAAAAAATCAAGTTATGAACTCACCTGACTGGCTATATAGATCAAAGCAAAATTAAAATCCTTAATTTGTTTCCTTGCAAGTGGTAGAAGGGACCAATCTGATGCAGAGGCAACAAGTAACACAAGGGATGAGGTGCCCAAGTGAATTATATGAATGACAGTTAAATTTTGTTGAAATACTTGAGTGGAGAATTACATCCTTGACATCTCATGCATAGTTCTTAGAATATGCTAAAATTATTAAGTCAACAGTTAATGTTTTTTCTTTAAATTTAAACAATGTAAGGAAAGCACATGCTATATTGTCTTCAACCTTTTACAAGTTTATATCCCCTAAAAATAGTTCCCATGTAAAGCTTTGATTTTTTTCAACATAACTTTTAAATCAGACTTAATTGATTTTCCCCGATCAAATATTTTATATCAGATATTTGTTGCTATGGGGGACATAAAATTAACATGAGACACTTTTTAAGTTTGTATATTAAACATAAGCAAAAACAAATATACTAAATCAGATCACGCTCTACTTTGGGCATCAGATAATTTCCTAGAAAATATTCCAGTTCTAATTTTTCCAGAAAACCCACATCACTGACTATGATTAAATATTAAGTAGCAGCCCATTAATTATGAGCATTTCACATTGAAATCATAAGTGATTTGCATTCAACACAACAGCCTTTGTTGCTCACTAATCCAATTTTGAAAGAACATTCAAAATTACCTACTGCTGAGTTCTTTACAACAGACCAACATTAGGGATCGATGTTGATTATAAAGTCTACAGGGTGAGTAAAATAAACCTTTATGATGTTCACAATGCAGTATCTAAGTCTGAGATACACAGAAGTACTCTTCTTCAGGCTGGCTGTTATGAGAAAAAAATGTAAAGGAAAGACCAAAACAATTATTTGGTGCTACTTCATCCATAAGTTAACAAAAGAAGATCTAACAATTAAGGATGCAATCCTAGGCAACATTCCTAGAAGCCCTATTGTTAGAAATGTCTGGAAGTTTCAAAACCACAGGGGGGGGAAACCTGTTTTTTCCCCCAGGGTGTTTTTTGAAAGGAAAAAATGCAATACTTATTGTCCTATCAAACCTAAACTAATTTTACTGCTCTAACATGAAATATATTGCTTATAACTTACTTCACATATAAAACTGGAACATGACACATTTATGGAATTTAAAATTTATAAATGCCTTAGTTTTCTATAAGGAAAATTGCAAATATACCCAAAACCTGAGGGGAAAACTGCAAATTGATGGACCCTATGCTACCTTAGCACATGTACCTTAATTTTTGCTATCTGGTTAGAGAGAGTTCAGTTCTCAAAGGAACTTTCGGAGTTTTCTCTGAGGCTTTGGTGCAGTTTCCTTCTGATCTTTTTCTCCCTCCAGCAAGGTAGTGCAATAAGCTGCCCCATCTGTGGGTATATGTGTCACAGTGGTTTGAGGAAGAGGTGAAAATATCAACCATAAGTCAGGTCAGAAGGTATGCAACAGCTGAAAAGCAATGAAAGCCCTGCATGCTCCCCTCATGAAGATTAGGTATCCTCTAGATGCCAAAATGCACCTTGGATTTAAGAATCATAGAATTGGACAGTACCACCAGGGCCATCTAGTCCAACCCCCTGCACAATGCAGGAAATTCCCAACTACCCCCTTACTACCAGTGAACTCTACTCAGTGCCAAAAAGATGGCCAAAAAAATATTCCAGGATCCCTGGCCAATCTGGCCTGGAGAAAAAGTGCTTCCTGACCTCCAAACAACTGTCTACAACTACAGCATGCCCACTGTGATGGATGGGCAAAGGTCCTTTCTGAAAAACACCAATCCTCTCTAGTCCTGCTTGGTGTGTGAGGAGAGCAGCTAGAGCCAATCCCTAGAGGATCCCTGGAAGGGCTGGAGGAGCCAGATGAGAGGGGAGAGTTAGAGAGAAAAAGCTAGATTTGAGTCCAGTCGCACCTTAGAGACCAACAAGAGTTTCAGGGTGTAAGCTTTCAAGAGTCAAAGCTCCCTTCGCCAGACACAGTAGAATAGAAGTGGACATCCAAATCCTTTTATCCTAGTCAGAAGGTGGGAATACAAGCACCAAAAGCCAACATCAGGGGAAAGGCCTCGGTCTCTATGTTGTTACTAGCCCCTCCAGAGAAACTGGTTGGCCACTGTGTTGGACTAGATGGACCACTGATCTGATCCAGCAGGTCTCTTCTTATGCGCTTAAGGGCAGGGTAAAAATGCAAAGACAAAACTAATCCACTGGGAAAAAGGCGCCAATAGCTTAGGATCTTTCCTATGTCCCTTCCCCTAACACTCCATTTCCAACCCAGTGGCAGTTGATTAACAGCCATACAAGTCTAATAGCCATGTAATTCAGGAGACTGCAGTGAGGATTGGAAAGGATGCAAAATTGTCCATTCTTCCTAGGGTTGAAAGGGACTGCAGGGCATGGTGACAATACAGAAATGTTCACAATCCTTGCATGAACAGATTGAAGGATTCTACCCAGAGAGATTATCATGGCTGAGACACAGCCAAACTACACATAGGTTTTCAAAACCAACATATTAGACATCTCTGCTTCTCATTAATGGCTAACGGAACCCAATGCCGTACAATATTCCTAAACTTCGGACACCAATATATTTGTCCTCCTAGCAGACTTGAAACTATGGCAATAATCCACCTCGCATGTTTTACTCAGCAACTGGTGATTAGGAACAGCTACAGCCGATGGTGTGTATGTTTTTCCACTGTGAGTGATCAAATGCCAATTATGTGATGGCTTAATGGTTTTAAACAAATTGATTGATTAAATGCTAAGCTTTTACATCTGTAGCACTAAAAAATAAGCAGCACACACTGTCTGAACAGCAAATGGGCTTTTTCCCATCAGGAGAAGCAAGATTATGTGGACACTAATTTAGTGATCAGATAGGACACTGAGAACTGCCACAATGCACACAGAAGTCTCCAATTACTGTAACAGACATAGGCCCCACTGCACCTCTCACGGCTGCCACCACCACCTCTTACTTGCCTCTGATGACCATTTCAGGTGATGCACAGCAGCGGCGGCGGCAGCAGTGGCACAGCTATGAGGGCGAGAATACAGTTTTCACATCCATGTCATATGTCAGAATCCATAATGACAGCAGCAAGCCATAAGCTTCTATCAACATGTTAGTTCACAAACTCTTGCGTAAACTGCCTTTGGCATTGCCCTCTCTTTTATCTGGAGGAGAGATAGCAACTGGTGGCCAAGATCTAGCCTCCAAAGCAATTTTGTCTGTTCCTCTCCCCAACTGGGCCTACCACATCTGAATCAATGTGTGGTAGAAGTGGTATCCACAATTTGATTCGTAAACAGAGGTTATTTTCATGAGTTGGGAGATGGAGATGTCACACACACCATATTTCTCTGGTTTGACTCAGAGAAACAGTAAGACTTCATGAGTATTTCATATACATTTTATTGTGTTACTGTCATACATGTATTCCAGAAGAGTAAAAGAAGTATTACAAATCTGCCACTTGAGGTGATCTTTCCAAAAAATGAAGCCTTCTATTTCTGCCAAGTAGGGATAACTTTAATAAAAAGTGCAATATGCACACCCATGAGAGCCTCCAGTTGTACAGAAACAAACTTCTGTTCCACAGATCTCTGTCTAGGGCAGGGGTGTCCACTCTTTTGGCTTCCCTGGGCCACATTGAAAGAAGAATAATTGTCTTGGCCCGCACATAAAATACACAAATAACTAACTTGGCCCTTACATTTAAAATACACGAATGATAGCTGATTCATAAAGTTTTAAGCAAGTTTACGATTTTGTGTTGGGCCGCATTCATAGCCATCCTGGGCCGCATGCAGCAAGGGGGCCGCAGTTTGGACAAGCCTGGTCTAGAGAATATAATGGACCCAGTACCTGAGATTGATAGTTAATCCTGATATAGAGACAACACTAAACTACAGAAATTACTCCTAGTATCGCTAACTGAACTAGACTAGGATAATGTGATATGCCATCGAAAGTATATGGTAGGACAATTAGGGAGAAAACCAAGATTCACCACTTTTTGTTACAATAATAGTACTCAACTGATGGAGGACCCCCGGAGAAAAATATCTATTTCCACACAACATAATTTTTTAAAAATATACAATATTGCCCCAACTGAAGAGAGCAAAGTTGTTTATGATATCTGTACTTGGCATACATATAGCAATCTAGATATAGAGCTGGGGGGGTTGTTGTTGTTGTTTTGCATTTCGGTCTTGCTTTTTGATCCCATTCCTGAACGGGAGGCCAAAGCTCCTTTGGAGCGGGTGTGACCCTGTGCTGGCATAGGTGCCACTTTATCACAGAATAAGGTGACACCTACGCCAGTGTGGGGCAAACAGGCCGGTGTCCAGGCACCACCAGCCAGCACCACCAGCACAGCTATGCTGGCAGAGCTTTCCTGGAACGAAAAGCCCACACCGGCATGGGGGGGGGGGCATTCCCAGGGGTAGAGCTGCCTTTAGGCAACTTCCACAGCCCTTTCACTCTAGGAATGCCTCCTTGAGGGGCATTGTAGGCAATGGGGGATTCCCCCTGTTTTTGGGTTTCTGTATTTTTGATCGCCTCTACGGTGGCCGGGAAGCCTGAGGAGGTAGCGTCACTCCTGGCCACCACAGATCTGCCTCCCCTTCAAGATTGGGCTGCTCGACAAGAAAATCAGGTTGGGAAAGATGGGATTTTGCCCTGTGATATACATCAGGCTAAAAGATTGTGACCATGGGCCTCTCACCAAGTTCACTTTGTGGCTCAACAGGGTTTCAATCCCGATCTCTCAAGTCAATTCTTATACTTGCACTGCCCACTATCTAAAAACTATCCTGCCACCTCTCAATCAATGCAATCATTACTAGTTACAATACGGATACTATAAAATATTAAGAGTTACTTTACAGTTTACTTAGAACACCCTGTTAAGCATATTGAAAAGTAAACAAGATTCTTTCAACAGTAATTCTGAGAACCATAGATGATATTACTACTCTTTCTAGGTCAAGACAACAGCTTCTGAAATGTGGCTACAGTGCTATCACGAAGGTCTTACGAGAAAATGAGAAAGAGTGGGGATACCTTGAAATGATCTTTCAACCTGTCACGGGAAAAAAAATGATAATGTACTCCTCAGATAAACATTTCATGAAGTATTTACATATGTATTTAGTTATTTTATTTTGCTCATGTGGATGCAACTGTTCGCAGGTGGAAGACCTTCTCCCACCCACTCTCCATTTCACAAGACACTTATTCACAAACGAAAATATGGAGGTATATAATCTCAGTGGTTTTTGCCAGAGTTATTTTAGAAAGTTGAGATTAGTTTACATCCTAATATGATGAAAGGGGGGAAAAAGAACAAAAAATATTTCCATAAAACATAGACAAACGAAAGACCTATTTAAAAAAAAAAAAAACTAACAGGATGATGCAAAATCTGCCTATCCACGGTATCACCAGGCCTAACTCAGTGTTCCTTGCATTCCATACCCACTTCATCCAAAGGCACGTGCAAGATCTGAGGAATTCAGGTGATCTCAAGGGATTAGGGATATTCTCAAACATGAATTCTAGGCAGTGCAACGTGAGAAGGGAAGCCTTTTCCCTCCTCAAAGGGAGTTTAAGTAAACATAATCCCACCCAAGAAAGACGATCGTGTTCTGCAGGTGTTCAACAAGCCCTTTCACTACTCCCTGGCTCCCTACCGTACACCCCTCTTTATTCCCGTAAAACAGGTACAAAGATAAAAACATGATAGAGAGCCCAAAGAGTTCGATTGCGAATTGACCCAAAAATAGCATTCTCTAAGCTTCAGGACTGACCCAGCTCCAATCCAATCTTGGCATTTCCTCTCCGCCCGCCCAAACCAGCGGTGTGCATTTATATTTTGAGCATCACGTGCATCCAGGCTAGGGGAGAGCCACGGAAGCCGCGGCCCACGGGCCGCCTGGCACCCCATCTCCTTCCTCCCCCCACCCTCCATATTCGCGCCCCGCCCCTTCCATCGGGGCCCGCGATGAGGCTCAAGCCTACAGAAATCATACCTAAGCCTCGCTTTCCTTCTCCCCGCCCCCCAGGGGGAGCGCGGAGCAGGCGGGGTCTCTCAGTGGCGCGGGGGAGAGCGGGGATCCGCTTCGGGACGGGGGCGGCTCCGCAGCGGCGGCTCGGAGGTTTCTCTCTCCATTCTCCCCTCACACACACAGGAAATAACACAGGGTCACCTGACACGGCCCGGCCAATGGGGCGGCGGCGAGCAGCGCGCGCAAAAGGGAGGAGCGCGGGGAGGCAGCGGCAGCGGATTCTGGCAGGGTAGGGTGGGAAAGAGGCGCGTGCGCACGGCGCATGCGCGCGCTGTCCCCCCCCCTTTCCCAGCTGCACCGACATCTACAGTAGGCCACTCCCTCTTGCACGCGCTCCGTTAAAGAGACAGCGACGGAGCAGAATGTGCCCAAACCCGTGCCTGTGAAAGCGGATCGTAGAAACCGTCAGTGTTAGGGGAATCTAGCAACCAAGGCTGTACAGAAAGAAATACTGAGAACGTAGACCACAGAACAGCAATCAAACTTTGCACCTTCCTTCATCAACGTGTACATAGTGCAATCACCACGCACACTTACCAGGGAACAAACCCAGTTTGAACTGTGTGGGGCTTACCTCCCGAGTAAACACGAACAGGATTGTCTTAGGTCGCACATTTGTAACTAGAAGGTGTTGATTTTTACCCAGAGCGTAGCAACCCTAATCAGACTCAGATCAAGGCCAACAACAACTTAAAGACTCCATGCTGGCTCCAGACACTTGTTCCCCACCGTTCAGGCACACACACACACACACACACAGAGAGAGAGAGAGAGAGGCAGAGATATAAAGCCACTGTTCCCATTTTGCATTAGGGCACGCAAGAAGGCAGGAACTTAGGGAAAACATAGGAGAACTTTCCATTAGTGCACCCAGATTCTTGCAGGTTAAGAGGGTTAAAAACTTTGTTCAATCTTTCCATTCCCTATTACATACCTACCTGTCCTGCTCTGCTAGAATGTCCTCGAACAGATATTTAGCCACTTGAAAAAAAATAGTGTGTATGGGGGGGGGGGATTTTTGGTCTTTTCCCCTGTTATAAAGTCACCAAGTAGGCCTTCTTTTATTACAGCAAAGCTGATAGTTGGACAAAAAAGAAGTAACATTTAAGGCTAGTCTCACCCCACTGTGCTGCTACAAAAGGTAAAGGAATCCTCAATGCAAGTTCTTTATGAACTGATCCAAAACAAAATGATCCAACTTTTCATCCTCCCTTTTATGTAATTAAGGAACTCAATCCCCATTCATTTCTCACATCCCCCCCAAAGCTCTCCCATTATGGTTACAGAGGCAATTTTATGATAGTAGATGGATAGTTGAAGCCAAGTATCAAACTTTCTCTTCAGGGCAGTTCCTGGAGCAATTTGGCAAAGAATAGACAACCAACATGGCTTCCGCAAAGATAAGTTCTGTCTCACTAACCTTTTAAAGTTCTTTGAAAGTGCCAATAAATATGTGGACGGGAATGAGACGGTTGACATTGTTTATTTGGATTTCCAAAAGGCTTTTGATAAAGTTCCTTACCAAAGACTCCACACCTGAAAAGAGGATATTGTAGAGCTTGAAAAGGTGCACAAAAGAGCAACCAAAGTGATCAGAGAGCTAGAGAAGCTGCCAGATGAGGATCGGTTAAAATGCTTAGCCTGTTTAGCTTAGAAAGTAAGGGGAGACATGACAGAAGTCTATACAGTTTTGCATGGTGTGAAATGGACAGGAAGATGTTTTTTCCCCTCTCCCATAATACTAGAACCTGGAGTATCCACTAAAACGGAAGGGTAGGAGATTCAGGACGGACAAAGGAAGTACTTCTTCACACAGCACATAGTTAAACTGTGGAACTCTCTGCCACAGGATGTGAGGATGGACACCAACTTGAAAGGGGCACAGAGAAATTAATTGAGTCTACCAGTGATTGCTGGTCATGATGGTTATCTGCTCCCTCCAGTACCAGAGTAGTATGCCTTTTTATATCAGTTGCTAGGGAGGATGGGTGGGAGGATGCTGTTGCAGTCATCCAGCTTGTGGGCTTCCTAGAGACAGCTAGTTGGCTGCTGTGAGAACAGAATGCTGGACTTGATGGGCTTTTGGTGCGATGTAGCATGGCTCTTCTTATGTTCTTTGGGGGTTTTTCCTGGGACAACTGCCTCCATTAACATTTTCTAATAATAGTTGCCCAAACTCAGCCTTCACTTTCATTCCCCATCACAAATTCCAACACAGATTTCCAATTCACAGAAGTTCACTGGGAACAAAACAAGTAGATGGAGATCTATAGATACTCTTCAGTTGGAATATGTTGTGTCCTCATTAATGTACTGACAGATTGATCCACTTGAAGCATGATTTGCCCTATTGTTTGAAAATAGTTGTCCCTTAAATATTACATATATTCCCAAGTAATTTGTCCAGTCTTCTCCTGAATCTTCAGTACTGGTGACAGAAATTCTAAGTTACACTTAGGGTTGCCAATTCTTGCTTGGGACATACCTGGAGACTTGGGGGTGAAGCCTGGGGAAGGTGGGGTTTGGGAAGGGGAGGGACCTCAGCAGGATATGCCACAGAGTCCACCCTCAAAAGCAGCCATTTTCTCCAGGGGAATGGATCTTGGTTGTCTGGAGATCAACTGTAATAGCAGGAGATCACTAGGTGCCACCTGGAGGTTGGCAACACTAGCCTTACACTTAGGGTTGCCAACCTCCAGGTACTAGCTGGGGATCTCCTCCTATTACAACTGATCTCCAGCCGATAGAGATCAGTTCACCTGGAGAAAATGGCCATTTTGGCAATTGGACTCTATGGCATTGAAGTCCCTCCTCTCTCCAAACCCCACCCTCTTCAGGGTCCAACCCAAAAACCTCCCGCCAGTAGTGAAGAGGGACCTGGCAACCCTTCTTACACTCCTCTTGGTAAGGGGTACTTGAAAAGACAGTACATCATCATGTCAGCAAGATATCAGTAGAACCTGCTGGATCAGACTACTGGTCCATCTAGTCAGCATACTAAAAGCCCTACCCTGAGGCTGCCTCCTAGCACTGCTATTCAGAGGTTGGCTGCCTCTGTATATGGAGGCTCCAGTCAGTCAATATTCAGTACATGGCTCTGTGTTACAATATTCATCTTTTCAAATGTTGATTACAAGGAAGTAGGGCTGGAGGAAAAGCCTTGTTTTTTTAAGTCTCTGATCTACTTGTTTATTGCTTTTTTTCCCCTTTGCAGCCCAATCTAACTTCAATGAAGCTGATGCCCAAGCATGGATAGCCATGAATTATCCTCTCATTTAAAGAGTATATTTGGTCATGTGACAGAATGCTGGCTTCAACAAAAGGCAAAGATACAAGAAGTTGAACTGGGAAGTTCTCTTTGCTTCTAACAGATGTAAGAACAGTGTAAAAAAATTTAACCCAAATTTATAGCTTGCTGGCAAGGACTGTCCCCAGCACAGCAGAAGAGGCCAGTAAGTCAATAAATCTCCATTACCTGAATCATTAAAAGCATCCCTGGGTGGTAATATACAAAAGTGCAATTATTGAGAATATCCCATTTTTTCGAATGGTCTTTTAAAAACTCAGTTGGAGCACATTTTACAGGAAGATTTGTATACACAGCTTATTTTCAAGGTTTTTAAAAGCTTTTTTTACACAGAGTAAACAATGATAGCGGTTATTCTAAATAACAGATTAATTTTAGAATGATCCTATATGAGAAAGAACAGGGAGGGAAAGAAAGTATATTCTTCCATATCATTCAAAAGTAAAAATTGGATATGAATTTTTCATAGTTGCTGCAGTCATACAACATTAAAAAAACTGACTGGCTAGCTTGGAGGGGTTATGTATCAGCATCCCAAACCTTATTTCTTCTGGGGGACTAAAAAAAAATGAAAACTACAGCAGCTCAAGAAAGCTCTTTTGCATTTCTATTGAATATGTCTCTGTGCCGGGTTATGACAACATGCAGCAGCTTTCCAAACTCCTGGATATCACCAGTATCTAACACCAAGAAGTCATAATACCTCCATCAACAGTTTACCTTATCTTTAATGTACTGTACCATCAAAAGTTGCACCCTAGTTTTAGAACATGCTGCACCAGAAATGTCAAATCAATTAATTTTTTTTTGTAAAAATGCTAATACCTTATTTTAAGAACAATTCTCATTCTTTACTAGGGTTGCTATGTCCCTCTTTGCCACCAGTGGGAGGTTTGGGGGGTGGAACCTGAGGAGGGTGGGGTTTGGGGAGGGACTTCAATTCCATAGAGTCCAATTGCCAAAGCAGTCATTTTCTCCAGCTGAACTGAACTCTATCGGCTGGAGATCAGTTGTAATATCAAGAGATCTCCTGCTAGTACCTGGAGGTTGGCAACCCTATTCTTTAGAGACTCCTAGAAGCTGGAATAGTCAGGATTCTCTTCAAACCATGGTAGAGCTAAAAAAACACACCGTTAAGAGTAATGTAAAAAATTATTTATTTTAAAGAAACCATGATCCCCTACTATTGTATTAGAAAACAGCTTTACCACTACAAGCCATTGCACTTCCATGGCTCAACAGTATATATATCAGAGTAAAGAAGTTAACTTTGTGTTCATGATCAAGAACTTAAGCACAGCAGTAATATTTCTGTTTTCGCATGTTACTTCTTAAAGTAAAAGTAAAGGTCCCCTGTGCAAGCACCGGGTCATTCCTGACCCATGGGGTGACGTCACATCCTGACGTTTCCTAGGCAGACTTTGTTTACAGGGTGGTTTGCCAGTACCTTCCCCAGTCATCATCCCTTTACCCCCAGCAAGCTGGGTACTCATTTTACCGACCTCGGAAGGATGGAAGGCTGAGTCAACCTTGAGCCGGCTACCTGAAACCAACTTCTGTTGGGATCGAACTCAGGTCATGAGCAGAGCTTGGACTACAGTACTGCAGCTTACCACTCTGCGCCACGGGGTACTTCTTAGAGTAAGATAAAACTAAACTAAACGTTAAAGCTTCTGGAACTATTAGTAGCACTTCACTAAAATACAGAATAATAAAAACAGATCATATCTGTGTGAAAGAGACATTCAGAGGTAGTTTGCCATTGCTTTCCTCTGTATGGGCTGGGAGAGTTCTGAGAGAACTGTGACTGGCCCAAGCTCACCTTCAGGCTTCATGTGGAAAAGTGGGGAATTGAATCCGGTTCTCCAGATTAGAGTCCACCGCTCTTAACCACTACACCAGGCTGGCTCTCTTAGATCACATCTACTATTTAAAAAACAACAGATATTTTCCATTCAGTCTTCACGTTTACTCAGAGAACTCATACATTTCCTGTTCTTCTTATTTAAATAATTTAAAAAACTAGAAAAAGGCCTGGTTCTCCACCTCAAATGCTTTTACTTTCTTGATGAAGCATCACACTCAGCTGGAGCTTACCTCCTTCCTTCATTACAATCTCAGTGAGTGAATGAAAACAGTTGGGGTCCTTAAGAGCAAGAATTAACCTGTTCCTATAACTCAGTTATATAACATCATATAAGGTCATAGTACTGGGAAATGAGATCAACCTACTACTGAGTTACTATCTTGGAAACTCTCAACAAGAGTTAAAGATAGCTATTTTAAAAAAAATCTAATTTAAGGTAAATAAATGCAGCACCATAACTAGATGTAAATATAGTTGCCAACTGACCAAAAAAACAGGCTGATTTCTCTTGTGCTTAAATAAAAAAAAAGATTCTTGTAGCAACTCAAACACCAACAGATGTATTATAGTATAAATTTCATAAACTAGAACTGGAGAAAATGACCATTTTGCCAGTTGGACTCTATGGTACTGAAGTCCCTCCCCAAACCCTGCCCTCCTCAGGCTCCGCCCCAAAAAACCTCCTGCCAGTGGTGAAGAGGGACCTGGCAACCCTATATACAAGATAAGTACACTCATCATCCTCAGTACTAGGTAATAACAGAGTTTTCATAAACGTAGCTAATTTAACAACGGTAATGTGACAGGAATCCATTGTGTCCTATTAATGTATATCTTGTTAATTCTAATTCAGAAGTTTCATACTGTAGTCTCCATTTGAAATATTGTTGAAGAATGGTGACTTTTACATCATCAGCAGAACGGCCTAGTAGACTGAAAGGTTCACCAACTGGTTTCTAAATGTTGAGCTGATTTACACCTCTTATTTCTTATTCATCTCTCTTTTCCCCCCCACAGTGCCCGAATGTCCAATATAGACAGAATAAGGGCATATTTCATATATCATGTTAGAGGATGATGAAGTGTGTGGTGTTATTAGGTCCTGGGTCCTATGTTAGTGTTGCCAGAGTGTTGTGGGTTGCCAGGTCCCTCTTCTCCTCCAGTGGGAGGCTTTTGTGTGTAAGTGCGTGTGCGCGCCTGACGCATGTGCGTCACTTCCAGTTTAGAACCAGAAGTGCCACCTCACAAGGGGCCTTATACCACTTCGTTTGAGTGGTAAAGCAGCCCTTTACCACTCAAACAAAGAGGTATAAGACGCCTCGCAAGGTGGAACTTTTGGTTCTAAACTGGAAGTGACGCGTGCGTGCACGTTTGCCTGCTGACCCTCAGGTGGTCGGCAGGCAGAGGGGACAATTGCCGGGGGTTTGCGCGCCACCAGCTGGCACCTGGCAACCCTATTTGTGGCAGAACTTCAGCTGTGAGTTAGTATCTGTTAGATGGCCCATTGCAGCTGTTTTAGATTAGGAGGCAGTCTGAAATTGAGGAAAGGCCTACCAAAGGGCTGTGAGAGAGAAGTATTATTGTTCAGAAATCAGCAGGTGAATCTTTTCATGCCATGGGGATACACGTCATCACCTGCCAATGTCAGCAGAATAAGTGCTGTAGAAGGAATGCAAGCCAGGGCCAGATATTTCTTTCCATTGTTTAAGATCAACCTACCCTGTATTTGACATGAAAGCTCTCTTTATTCCTCCTGTTTCCCAGTTTCCGTCATCCAGTGTTGGTAGTTTCTATCCCACAGCTTGCTACGGTATATGGAAAACTGAACCATCACAATCAAGAGGGTAATAATGGCTCAATCAGATTCAGATTAGAAATACATATTGTGGGGCTTTTGTAAGATGCAGTGTTGCTCATCGGCAACTTTGCTGGGCATTACACTTACAAAATTTAAGGAGAATACACTGAAGAAAACTGCAAATAATTTGGAAGGTTTGGATTAAAGAAAACCCTCTGTTGGTTGGGATAATAAATATAAAATGAAATCCAGAAAGACAAAAAGAAGGAAGATAATTAGCTTGTCCAGTCTTGTAAATACCATTTGTATGAGGTAACAATTTACGGATGCCAGCCTCCAGGTGGGACCTGGGGATTCCCCCAGAATTACAGTTTGTCTCCAGACTACAGAGATCAGTTCCCCTGGGGAAAATTGATGCTTTGGAGGGTGGACTCTATGGTCCCTGTCCTCCCCAGGTTCCATCTCCAAATTTCCAGGAGTTTTCCAACCTGGAGCTGGCAACCCTATCCCCCACCAGTGGCCAGGGGGACCTGGCAACCCTATAACAATTCCATCTATATTAATCGTCTGCCAGGTTCACCAGTCAAACTGCCCTGTAGAAACTATATATAAAGGCAGAGAGCAGGAGGTTTCTTTTCAATGTCTATCTGCAGATAGACATTAAAGATTGTCTAATGTCTATCTGCAGGCAATAACAGGCTGGAAGGGGAATAACTAGGGTTGCCAACCTCCAGGTACTAGCTGGAGATCTCCTGCTATTACAACTGATCTCCAGCTGATAGAGATCAGTTCACCTGGAGAAAATGGCCGCTTTGGCAATTGAAGTCCCTCCCCTCCCCAAACCCCCCCTCCTCAGGCTCCACCCCAAAAACCTCCCACTGGTGGCAAAGAGGGACCTGGCAACCCTAGGAATAACTGGAACCATAATCCAGATAAAATGGAGTTGCTTGTGGTGGGCAGGCCTACTACCAGTAAAGTGGTGGAAATGCACATCTTGAATGGGGCCACATTCCTGCCAAAATAATAGGTTTATAGTCTTGGATACAGGCCTCCTCTTGGATGGTAGTGACCAGAACCATGATTTATCTTCAGTCAATTTGCTAATTATACAGCTTTCTGGATTCATGGGATTTTGCCACTATTGTGCATACCTTCCAAGTTGATTACTGAAATCTACATGGGGCTGCCCTGGGAAGTTATTTGAAAGCTGCAACCGGCAGTTGATATACGTTTCAAGCATTAGTTGCAAGGCTTCATTTGTTGTCAACATGGTTTTGGGTTAAACTCAAGATATCTTTGTGTCTGGCCCAGGATAGGTCAGAAAGCACTTTCTTGATGGACCCACCATCTATTTGGTTGGTGATTATTGCAGAAACACA
This sequence comes from Euleptes europaea, assembly GCF_029931775.1. NCBI lineage: Eukaryota > Metazoa > Chordata > Lepidosauria > Squamata > Sphaerodactylidae > Euleptes > Euleptes europaea. Next base: position 88,016,563 of record NC_079314.1, on the reverse strand, counting down.
GTTTTTCTGTAGTAGTTCCCAAGTTGTGGAATCAGCTACCTTGAATTTTTCCAGACTTGGGCCCTAGGGCCTTTTACAGAGGCCTTAAAGATCTATTTATTTACATAGGTTTTCTGTACATAATGTGCTATTAATTGATTTAATTGGCAGCAGGATAAGTTTGCTCTTTTTCTAATGGAATTGTTTTCATGATATTGTACAATGGTAAATATTGTTCCTTGCCTTCAGAATCTGCACTGAAAGGTGGACCACACATACATAAATAGTATGATACTGTGATATATAAAAAACAATGACATGTGAACATTAACAATGCTAAAATCACCTTTCATTCTTTCATGCTATTGATGTGCATGTGTGGATGTTATTAGAGCAGCAGGTTAGAAAGCAGAAGAGATTTATTTTTAAACATATTCAGGCCAATGTAGCACTGACATTCACATTACGGATGTGTGAAGTTACCCAAAGACCTGGGAAATGATAATAGTACCCTATATTCTGCACTGATGATAACTCACTTGTATGACTATATTCAGATTTGGGTGTCACAATTCAAGAAAGATATTTACAAGATGGAAATCATTCTGAGGGGAACTGTATTATAAGCCTGAGAAAGAGTCTGAAGGAGTCATAAGAACATAAAGTCAAGCATGATTTGCACAAAGAAAAAAAGTAGAGGGGTGTGTTGAATATCAGGGCTGGGCAGGAGGGACAACAACTGTTTACTATATCCGCAGAAGATGAAGAAGCTGGGTTTATAGAAAAGTGATTCCAAGTGAAACTCTGGTAGAAAATCCTAATTAAAACAATAATAATTCATCTATAAAATACACTTTCTAGAGAGAATGCAGAATATCTTTCCATGGAATTTTCATAGGTACATGAGACAGTATCAACCACAAGTGATTCAGCTATCAAATATCCCGCTTTAAGACACAGACTTAACTAGATAGTCTGTGGGGTTTCCTCTGGAGTGCAGAAATAAGCAACTACAAAGACTTCAGCCCAGCTAAGAGTAGAAGAAGACAAAGTAGTATCTACGGGGACTTGCATTAGCTGCTTTTGTACACCACAGTGATGTCTTTGTACTGGTGGAACCCTTACGCCAGCAAAAAACACCACAAAAAACAGCAACATAAATGAGGGAAAGTAGGTGGAATTAAGAACCAATGGACCACTGCTGTACTTGAAGAATAACTGAGTGGGAAAGCACTGCTCCTCCTATAGGCATGCATGTTTGAGCTCCTTCCCTTGAGATGGCCGGGCCAATCTTTCAAAATTATTTTAGGTTAGCTTTAGGATGTTCTAAGTTTTGCACAGGTGCAGAGACCCAATATCATGCCTGCACAGAAGTCACAAAGAAGAATACACCTATAAAAGAGATGTATTAAAACTTTCCCATTGTAGTCAATCATTCCACACCTCTGCCCACACATTTTCTCACACACACAGCCCCACAGCCAAGAACAGAATTGCAACTAAATCTTCACCCAATCACTGCATGGCATCCAGGAGTATATCATACCCAACCACCTTCTTAGAACCTTTTTACAGATACTCCACCACAGGTCTCCAGAAACTCAACTCCACTATTGCTTCTAAGGCTGCAAGGAATGGAGAAGCCCATAGCTGAAAGTGGGACCTACTAAACATGCTCCATCATCTACTCAGACCACCCTAAGGTCCATGGAGGACTCAAATTCCCATGGCCAGAGCATTTCTCCCCTCCCCTTTGCAATATGGGAAATCTTGCACACTGAAGTAACCATCCTATACTCTACAGGAGGCAACAGTGTCTCTCACACAGGAGACATGCGGAAAGCATGTATGTTGCACATAGGGGGAACCATGTTGGCCACAACTGCCAACTGTTTTAATAAACAATCCATAAAGGAAATGCCCGTAAAGGCAATGGGGCACACAATCACAGTTGTTGGTAAACATTAAGCATTGCATTTCACATATCATTGCTGAACAGTCATGATACATTCTTCCTTGCAAGATATAAGCACATGGCAACAGAGCAGGACTCACAGAGTCCAATGCAACTCCTCACATGGGGTTGGTATTTTCCAGCTGCCTACATAACCTTCTCCTAAAAGTGAACAGCCACATGTAGACTCCACAGGGACTACCATGAGGGAGTGGACAGCTGGGTGGGGCATGCAGCAGTCTTGTTCATTTGGTTACCATATATCCAGTCACAGGTACTGCCTGACCCTTTAACCTTTTTTCATCACAATTCTCATATCTGTCTTGCACAAGTAACTAGCCCTCCAACATTCAAAGGCAATGATGTTCCCAAGCCCTGTGCTGAGACCAATGACAGCCCGGCAGTGATGAATGAGAAGCAATTTCTTCCTCTGTGGACTCCCAGGATTCCCCTCCCTTTCCAACATCCCTGACAGACAGCAATTGAATAGCTACAGCAGGAGAAAGACTGGGGATGCAATAAAGCAAAGCTGTATCTGTTACACTGTAGGCTGTCATAGGCTCCTGCAAGACAGAAATGTTGCCAACAATACTTCTATGGTTTGCTTGCAGAATTCTTTCCCACACTGATCTTGTTCAATAAACACTATCTGCTTATACGTTTTTATCCCACCAGTTTACTAAGGAGCATACAAGTGAACTTCATGGCTGAGTAAAGATTTGAACCTGGGTCCTAGTCCAATACTCTAACCAATACACCCTATTGGCTCTTGATTAGCCATTTAAGCTGTAATTCTCTTCTTGTGATGGTCAGTACATGGGGAATCCTTCCTTGTCACTCATCTCGACTGACTTCCTGAGGATATATGAATGGGGGAGTGAAAGCATGGCCACAATATCCCATCAGAACTGCTGGTGTCTGAAACTAGACAACAGCTGTGGTGTTTTGTTATGTAAATATTTGTGTGTTTTAATGAGAGGGTTAATACATATTCTGTTGATTTTAAAAAGGCATGCCTCTACATTAAGAAAAGAGGGAGGATGGATGGGTGATTGAAATGTGTTATGACTGGATGGTAGTTGTACCCTAGGGGACAGGGTTGGTTTGTTGAGAGAGAGGTTTTGTTCAGAGTATGTGGGGAGGAAGAGAGTTGAGATGCTGTGAGATAAATCTGTGTTCTTTGTAGAAATTATTGTGGAAGTTATTATGAGAAAATATGCCTTTCTGGCTAGGTCTATTTAGGGAATTTTAGAAAAAGGAGGAGAACTGTACCTATCTGAAACCATTAGGCTTATGAACTTTACAGAAACCATTACACTGTTAAACATATATAGAGTTTATTTAGACATGTAAGAGAAAACAACTGTTTTGTTTAAAGGATTCCCCTTTACCTCAGAGCCACCCGTGTGCTGAATGTTCTGTCATTCTACCAAATATAACTAAGCCATCCTGTTCTTTGGATCCAACTAAGAATTCTAGGGTTAGATCTTTGGTGGCAGCAAAAATAGGTAGGAAACACCAAGGAAGGCAAGGAGGCAGCATAACACACATCACCTCAGAACACTACAGAGAGGTGCCTTTACAGGTGTTACATATAAGGGGTCTCAGAAAAGAGCAAAAATGTTACAAGGACTTTTTAGGGTTCCAGTGTCGTAATGTTTTCCTGTCCCCCATTAGTGTTGGTTAAGTGAATTAAGAAGAACTTGAGGCAGTGCTATGACTCAGTGTTAGAGCATCTGATTTGCATGCAGAAGGTCCCAGGTTCAATCTCCAGTACTGCAGCCAAACAGATCAGGTAGTAGGAAATGCGAAAGGCTTCTACCTCAGACATTGGACAACCACTGCCAGTCAGAGTACATAATACTGACCTTGCTAGATGAATGGCCTGACTCAGTACAAAGCAGCTCCATATATTCATGGGCATGCAGTGGAGAAAGGAGATAAATACCATGATCCACTATGAGAAAAAGCATCCGGTACTGACAGTCCACAAATGGAAAATGGAAATGGGGGAGATGTGGCTGGATGAGATGAAGGGAGAGGAGCAAAAAGAAAGGCATCCTGGGTCAAATAATTATAGATGAGACCACTAGTCCTTGTACTTCTTTTGATTGGCTATTATACTGAACTGCTTCTAGTTTGCGTCTCTGTCTTCCAAAGTGTTTTTCTCTCAGACATCATGATCATGGACAGAAACTAAGCTGCCGTTATGCACCAAGCCTGGGCTGTTTCATTGGGTTACAGGCCCATGGTGTGCCCCTTTGGTTCTGGGCTATGCGGCTGTGCCTCCCTGGTTGCCATGCATAGGGCAGGGGGCAAACAAAGGGGATGTGTAATAAGGCTGGGTCTTGGGAAACTACCACAGTCCTATCATGAGTCTGTTAGCTCCTGCTGGTGAATAGTTAGGATGCTGTTCTACTAAGTGGAAGATTTAGAGGTTCTGTTTATTTAGAGAATTATATCCTACATTCTTAATCCACAAAGGGGTCCTAGGATGGCTCTCAACATAAACATAAAACATAGAATCATAGAGTTGGAAGGGACCACCAGGGTCATCTAGTCCAACCCCCTGCACAATGCAGGAAATTCTGAACTAGCTTCCCCCCACCTACCCCCAGTGACCCATCCTTCATGCCCATATGGCCCAAGGTGCCCTCCCTCTCAGGATCTGCCTAAGGTTATAGAATCAGCATTGCTGACAGATAGCCATCTAGCCTCTTAAAAACCTCCAGGGAAGGAGAGCTTACCAACTCCTGAGGAAGCCTGTTCCACTGAGGAACCGCTCTGTTAGAAAATTCTTCCTAATGTCTAGATGGAAACTCTTTTAATTGCAACCCGTTGGTTCTGGTCCAACCTTCTGGAGCAACAGAAAATAACTCAGCACCCTCCTCCATATGACAGCCCTTCAAGTACTTGAAGATGGTTATCATATCCCCTCTCAGTCTTCTCCTCTTCAGGCTAAACATACCCAGCTCCTTCAACCTTTCCTCACAGGACTTGGTCTCCAGACAATCGACTCCCGCTGCTCCTTGCTTTTTGGAATCGAAAATTACTGCCACTTGCAGAATACCCAAAATGCATTCTTTTCCTACCTGGTTTCCATGTAGTGATCAACATATCCTTGTGGTTGTCAGTTTCAAGCAGCATCTTCTGGTTCCCCTTGCAGTGCTCTTTTCCACTGAGCTGCCAGATACTAGTCCCTGAAAATATTCTTGTTGTAGTTGGGGTTTCTACATTGCAAAATTATTGTTTTCCTTACAACCACCACCACCGCAACTGTGTTATATGGAATATACTGAAGACTGTCAGTATCAAAACATTATTCTTACAGCAGGACTTGAACCTACCTCCTAGGAGGTATCTGTGGGTTCCTCGTGTTTGTTTCCTATCCATTGGGCTATGGAGCTGGCTAGGTATGGAAACTGGAATAACATTTTTTACTTCCTTATCTGGCTCTGGCTGTTTGCCTGTCAAAAGGACAGTTGTTTGCATGCAGCCTATGTTTGTACCCTTGTCTGCAGGGTACCCCCTCAGGTCAGAGTCTGCCCTCCTCCTTGTTATGCTATAGTGGTCTGCAGTATAGAAGGCTCTATGGTCTTTTTTTTTCTGGTTGCCTGCTTCTGTTCTGTGTAGGGAGGAGTGTACTGGGTTGGGTGACATCATGGGCTCGTTCAGCTGTCAGCTGATTTGCCCCCCTTCCTGCATGGCCAATGTGGCAGCACCACTGGTGAGCAACACTGTGATTGGTGGGTGGTGGTAGTTGAGTTGCTAGGGATGCTGCGGGAGTGTCTGCCAGTGTGTACTTATTTCTGCAGCTATTGTTGCGTTTCTGGCTTTGCTGCTGGGCATGCATTGGACCACAATTTCACCATAGGGGTATTAGCCCTTGCATAGGAGCCACTGGTATACAGGGATGATAGCATTTCCCCAGTCAAAAAAATATGTAGACTCTGCATGTACAACAGCAACAAACCTGTGCAAGCCTTCTTACAAGGCAGATTAAGAGCAGTGAAACTGAAATATGAAGACAGGCAAAGACGAAGAAAACAGAGGTCATCTTTACACACAATATACAAATGGAGAAAGGATGCTTAGTTGTTGCACTATGGTTTGGGGCAACAGCATTCACTCTTACAGTTAATGGGCTGGAGAGCTTGAGCCCTCTCCTGCCTAGCTTAACAACCAACCTCTAAAAAGTCAGGGTTACTTTGATCCAAGGACACTAGAGCAAGCCTGAGAAAACCTGTTCTGAGTAGGACAACTCAGCCTTGGAATGTGCGATTAAAAATAAAGTGCCTCTAAGCCAAGAGGAGCTTCCATTTTTATCTCATCCTTCCTCAAAAGGCGCTCAAAGGAATGTTTTGGCCTCACAGCAACCCTTCAGACACACGCTGGCCTTAGAGGAAATGATGTGCTGGAGGCCACCTAAAGAGTTTCTCCCTTGATCGAGAGTGGTAGCCTGAATACCTAAACCCCAAGCCCCAGTGCTCTTAACAATTAAATGAAATAGACATGGCCAAGTGGACTGTGCCCCCCACCCAAGCTTCTGTCCCTTGCACTTCCTAGTCTCTAAGGTGTCTACTACCTTCATTACACCACAGTGGTTGTTCCCCTCCCCAGTGAGGAATCGGGGCCAACACACACACCTGGGACCGCAAAGTCCGGCTGTCTTCCCGGCGGAGATACAGCCTTTCAGGGTTTGTTCAGAATCAGCCGCTGGGAAGATGCCTGCATAGGCAAAAGGACTCTGCCACGAACGGCAGGCATCTGCCCTCGCAAATCAAGCCACTCCTGGCAGAAATGGGTTTCTGGGTCAGGCTGGGTCCAGGTATCCCGGCAGGGGAGAGCCCAGAAGCCAAGGGGGAAAGGAGAGGACCCCCGGGCTGAGCACTGGGCCACCTGGAGGTTGCGCCGTCGCTCGGCTTCAGACCGGCCAGGCGCCACCGGCCGAGCCGCGCAGGAACGAGCGCCGCGCCGTCTTTGCGGCAGCCCTGCCTTGGCGAGGCAGCCCCCCGGCCCCATCTGGGTCAGCCAGCCTCGCGGCGGCGGCGGCTGGCGTCGAGCGGCAGGCTCGCTTCCAGAAAGGACCCCCCCCTTTTTTTTTTCCTCTGCCGCACTCCTTGGAAGTCCGCCCCCCCCGCCCCCGGCGTGCGCGTCCCGCCCGGACGGAGAGAGGGCGCAGCCCGGGCGGCGCGTCCTTCCTCGCCCCGTCTTTCCTCCCGCAGCCACGCGCGCCAGCCCCCAGGGGACATGGCGGCCTCGGCAGCGTCGGAGCCTCTCGGTCGAGCCCGATCCGTTCGTGTGCGCCCCCCCCCAGCCCCCAAAGAGAAATGGCACAGCGCACGCGGCGAATAGAGGCGACCGGGAGGGAGGGATAGAGGGAGGGGCGCCCCCGCCCCGCTCGCCCCGGATTTGGGGGGAGGCAGCCCGCCGCTGCCTGCCTGCCTGCCGCATCCGCATCGCTATTGTGATGGCGTCGGTTCAAAAGATGGAGATCGTCGCCCCCCCCCCCGCCCCACGCGAGCCTCTGGGAATGTGACCCCCCAGGCCCTCCCGGGCTCCCTCTCCCCGGGCCTTTCAACACCAGGCTGCTCCAGCCCCCGCTAACCTGCAAAGCTGGGGGGGGGGAGGAGAAAAAAGAGAGAGCGAGAGCGAGAGAGAGAGAGACCAGCACCACCACCCACCCACCCACCTCCGAGACGCCGAAACCCAATAACCCATTTGTGTCATCGATGCCAAGCGGCAAGACAGACTGCCGAGCGCCGCAGGCGGCGGCCGGGGCCTGGCGGAGACGGCCGAGCGGGAGAGGCTCGCCGCCGCCAGCCCCGTCGGGCACCGGCGGCGCGCCGCTGAGAAATGGTCTGCCGCGGCTCGCCGGCCCCTCGCCGGCCTGCCATCGCTCACGGCCGCCCGCCCCGCATGCACACACACACGCGCACACACACAGAGACTGCCGAAGGCACCGTACAGCCAGAGCGTCACTGGGTGGCAACACACACACACACACACATACACACCGCCGCCACACACACAAGCGTGTGTGTGGTCTGCGCGCTCTGGCCTCTCCAGGGCACTGGGAACTTTCAAGAAGAACACAGACATCAAGCCAGTTCTACTGTACCTGCTTTCAGGCATCATTCTCGCCTTTTTTTTTTTTCCTCTCCTGCTGCTTCTCCCCACCCCCTTCCGATTTATCTCAGCTACTGGTTTTATAACGAAGAGGGTGGGGGGGATGGGATGGGGGGGGCTTTAAATTTTTGCCCCCCTTCCCCTCTTCTCCCAGCCCCGTCTGCACCTTCGGTTTGAGCCTGCGAGTGAAGTCACAAGGCTGACTCTGTGACATCACATGGAGTCTACAAACACTGGATTGTGACTTCACTGCAGGATGGAGCAGGGAGGATGAAAAAGGAGAGAGGGGAGGGGGGGAAGGCTCTTATTCAAACACGTATCTGCCAGAGTAACAAAGGGATCACGGGGAGAAAGGCTGCCAAAGGGGGTACCTTTTTATCTCTTTTCAATACTGAAATTAAGTTTGCTCCTAATAACATTCTCTCTCAAGGTGGAGGGCTGGTGGAAAGAAACGCACATACACAGGCTACACAAAATATTCCCCTTCTGTGCTCCTGCACCTGCCCCATCACCTCCCGTTCAAGAGTATTGACACCACTGTCCCAAAATCAGGTTGGTATGGTGAAATCCATACAGGACTGGTGTAGGAAGAGAAAGGAAAACAGCAAAACGTGCTTGTTATCTAGGCTGAAGTGGCTTGTGGGAGGGTCAGAGTTGCAAAATGCTCCGTCGGCTTGTTTCGCTGACTGCCATTCCAGCTGTCACTGGGGTCCCATAATGCAAGGCTGAGTTCCAGCCCACAGGTGGCCTTAGAATTAGAAAGGCCACCAGGGGCATCTGCCCCCCTTCCCCTGCTTAAGTGGAGATGCAGAGGAGTTCAGCCAAGGATGGAAAAGAGCAAGCAGCTTCAGCACACTGTAAAATACCAAGTGACATTCTTCTGTTGGCCAACAACCAAGTGGCACTGATGCAAGCAGGAAAAAAGAAGCTGGAGCATTTTTAAGGAATGTCTGCTGACTCTGCACAGCAAATGGTCATCCAGCCTAAACATTTCTCTGACCCCCCCCATAATTTTTTAAACCCTTCAAACAACACATTTTAAATTTCTTCCAAACCATGAAAGCATTTATTCAAGCCTCCCCATTCAAGACGACTACCTACCTACAGCATATGCACCAGGGCCAGATTAACAGGAGGCTAAACTAGGCCGCTGTCCTCTCATTTTCAGTCATTTTCAAGGGACCCAACAGGATGAATGGCCTTTTGCCACTCCTTTAACTTTACTGCAGAGTTACCTGTGCATTTTTAGTTAAGAAGTAACCACACAATGCACTTTAATTATCTTTAGTGCTGTTCAATGAACTGATGCAATTAGCTTAAAGTGACTTTGGAAAAGGTGTAAACGACTGCTAAATCAGTCTTTACTGTTACTCAAGCATTACAAAGATAATGCAAGAGCAGCCAAAGCAAAGCGCAGTGCTAGAATTTTAGGGACCCCGACCACCTCTGATATGCAGCTGATGTGTTCAATGGCTCCTGGGAGTAGGATCTGACTCGCTACCTATATTCAAAAGCCTTCCTGCCTCAATCTCATGCCCATGCCTCTTCATGATTACGTGCTAGCTGAGCAGGGCAATCCAGTTTTCAGCTTTTCATTGCTTTGTTTATTCTATCCTGATCCAGCCATGTCAAGACCTCTTTCAGCAGGTGGCTGCCTGCCTGACCTGCACACACTTGGTTGGGACAGATACCTCAGAACCACACCCCAGGACCACTAGCTGCCTCAGAGACTACGCTGGCTGAAGGAATGTTTCAAATCAAGTGGGGAATGCCTCACTCGTTTCTTTAAAATGTTCCTTCTGTCTGGATTAATGTCAGGATCCAAAAGAACTCTGGCTGGTACCAAGGTGGGTGGGAACAGTGCAAATTCTTTAACTCCAGCAGAGGAGTAAGTAAGAGAGGGCTGTGGGGTGGGGGGGAAGCCAACTCAAATGACCATCAGGAACCAAGCAGAGGAGGACTGAATTCTGTCTGGTTAGGGCTAGAGGCACCAGAAGAAATGCCAAGGCCTAGCTGGTCTTGTTCCCTTGTGAACATCCAGAGAGGGAATGAAAGCAATAAACAAATTTCTGAACATTCCCTTCTGGAATTAACAGGGTGGCAAAAATAACAGGTTCCAGTCTAAAGCGAGTTGAGCTCGCAGTGAATGTACTTTGTCCCAGTGTGGAGGAGACAGACTGCTGCAAAGGTTTCACTGGCCATGGGGAGTTTGATAAGTGGCTGGAGTAATCCATTGTGCATCAGTGCCTTCCTGCACCATCTACCATATCTCTCAGTTGATATCACTTCCCTGGGGAAGTCTCTGAGGCCAGCATGGAGGAGATATATTATCCTTCCTGCATATCACCTTCCACAAGCATAGTGAGAAGAAAAGGGGGGGAGAGAGAGAGGGTTGTTGTTACCGGTCTGGAGTTGTTGGGGGTTCAATAATATGAATCAAAATACAATGCTTATGAGAACACAGTTCTCTTTTTCGGGGCAGTTCAGCAGGAGACAGAAGTTGTTGGTCGTGCTTGTAGTCCAGAATGGAGGGCATAGCCCCTGGCTGGTTGTTGTGCATATGCCCTCATAAACTGAGACTACAATGAATAATCTCTACACTGTGTAGGAACAGAATATGGAGGGGAGGGTCTTACAATGACCCATGAGAGGGGCGAAGGGAAGCCAAGGGAAGGGCCCTCTAATCCCCCTCCCCCATAATTCAAATACTGGCAGAGTTTCAATAACCATTGTGTATCTCTGGTTCCGATAAGGACCAAACTAGTTGTCGGCACCAAACTAGTTGGACAGGAATATACTTCTCATCTGAGGAGGTGTCAGCAGGGTGACCCATGACACCAGTGTGCATGTTAGTGGCCTAAGAAATCATACCTGTCAAATATTTCTAGGATTTCATACCATTTTAAAAGCTAAGATTTTCTCATTAGGATCATCTGTTTATTAAAATATTTAAACTCTTAATTCATGACCCACAAGGCAGCAAACAGAATTCTTAAAATTACATAAAACACATTAACAAAGGCAAGACAGATTCAATAAAACCAACAGCAGATAGTAACAAGAAATGGCACAAGCCAATAAAACTGGGAACAAAAAATAGCAGTGTCAAAAAAAAAGTAAGATTCAGAACCCCATCAATAAACACCCAAAACCTCTCTGAAGCAGCAGTGTTTTCCCTGGTGCCAAAATACTAGCAGAAATGGGCTGACTTGTATGTCTTAAAGAGGAAGTTCCATAATCAGGCAGGTGGTATAAAAGTGTTCTAAATAAATATGAATACTGGTACCACTCACAAGAAGACACTGGCCAGTATTACCACTCAACATATCTCAGTCAGTGATAAAACATGAAACAGAACCTTTAAGGAAGATCTTATTGTATAGATAGGCTCCAACGGGAGAAGATACCCTGGACTCAAACCATTTAGGGCAGGGGTGTAAAACATAAGGCCTGCAGGCCAGATCTGGCCCCTTGAGAGCTTTTATCCAGCCCGTGAGGCATCCACGCACCCCCCTCAATCTGGATGGCGAGGCATGGCCCGGCCCAACCAAGTGGCATTTATGTCATATAATTGAGTTCGACATGCTTGATTTAGGACTTTAAAATTTAAAACAATCACTTTGGATTCAGCTCTGAAACCTACTGGTAGCCAACACAAAGTGCACATTCTAGGCAGTGCACCTCCATTAACATCCCGACAGCCATTTTCTGGGCAACAGCACTGCCACAGACAGCAGACTACTGTATTCTTATATTGATGTCATGAATTGTTGTGGCAAGGCCATTCTTCTCCAGGAAAGGATGTAGTCGGTGAACCAGTCAAACCTGGTAAAATACACTCGTAGCTACAGCCATCATTTGAGCACCTGGTCCACGAGCCCACCCAAGCGGCAATTTTAAGTCATAAGGGGGAGTCAGATTAGACACATTCCAAACCAATAATACTTCAGTCTTGCCTAGATTACACTTCAGGTCATTCTCCCTCTTCTAGGTCTGTGTTTGCGAACCTATGGCACGTGTGCCCCACTTGGCACGCGGAGCCCTCTCTGTGGGCACACGGCCGCCCAGCTGGGCAGCCGTGGCTTTGAACTGCAACGGTTCAAAGCCCCCCCTTTCCTGGGCGGCCGGGGCTTTGAACCGCTGCAGGCAGCACGGACCGGTTCAAAGCCCCCCCCCTTTCCTGGACTCCCCGCCACCCAGCTGGGCGGCGGGGGCTTTGAACCACTCTGTTCACATGTCCCGGGCTCAGACGGAGCAGGCGCCGGCCCTGCCCCCTTCCTGGGCGGCTAGGAGGCGGAAGCGCCGGCCTGCTGAGGGCAGCCCGTCACCCAGGCCGGGAGAGCCCCGCGCGCAAGGGTCGCAGCCTGGGTGGCCGGAAGAAATGAACCCGCCATGGCTGCCCTCAAGACATCGGGGCAGCAAGCGGCTGAGGAGGGTGGCGGCGGGGCCCTGGACTGCTCCCTCCAGCACATGCTGCGGGCCATCGTGGAGGAGCTGCACCGCCTCACCCTGGGGCTCCCTTTCCCTGTGGCGGGCTGGCTGGCTGTGGGGGGGTACTCCGGGCGGCTGGACCAGGGAGCGCGGCCACCACACTTGACGGGTGGGGAGGGGGCTTAGAAGATGGCGGAAAGGCCGGCGGAGGGGAGGGGCTGTGGCTTGGGGGGAAATCCTCCATTTGGCATGCAGAGGGTCCCAGGTTCGATCCCCGGCATCTCCAGTTAAAAGGGACCAGGCGAGGAGGTGAGGTGAAAGACCCCTTGCCTAAGACCCTGGAGAGCCGCTGCCGGTCTGAGTAGAAAATACTGACTTTGATGGACTGAGGGTCTGGTTCAGTATAAAGCAGCTTCATGTGTCCGCGCTGCCCGCAGGCAGCACAGACAGGTTCAAAGCCCCCCCCCCTTCCTGGACTCCAGGGGTCCCCCTGCCTCCTGTTTCCCGCAGGCCTGGTTGCTCACGCCGCTGCCTGCAGGCTCCGGGCGCCCGGCTGCCTTGCGAGCCTCAGCCCCCTCCTGCAGCGCCAATGCAAGGCAAGAGCCAAGCAAGCCTGCCCGGGACTCTCGGAAGGGTGTGGCCAAGGGACAAACAGCTGCCGAGCGCGTTGCTGCAGCACTGCCCAGGCTAGGCGTGGAAACCAGGCCAGCGGAGAGCGGGGCCTGTGGGGCACCCCCCCCCCGTGCTTCTGCATTTTGCATGCGGGGGCTTTTGCACGGGCTCCGCCTAAGGAGGCAGTGACGCGCGGCGGTGAAAAGCTGGGCAGCGGGGGCTGGACCGGTTCAAAGCCCCCCCTTTCTTGGGCGGCTGGGGCTTCAAGGCCCCCCCCCTTTCCTGGACTCTGGGCTGCGGGGTCTTGGTGTTGGCACTTCGGGATAAATAAGTGGGTTTGGGGTTGCAGTTTGGGCACTTGGTGTCTAAAAGGTTCGCCATCACTGTTCTAGGTCATTGCCTGGATTACACTTGCCTGGATTACACTTCAGGTAATTCTCCCTCATCTAGTCAATTACTGACCTTAGTCACTGGTTCAGAATTTCCAATGCCTCCCTAGTATTTGAATGAAAACAGAGTAGGGTGTCATCAGCACATTGGTGGTACCGTATCCCAAATCTCCAGATGAATTCCCCAAACAGTTTCGTGCACATCAAATGCAAGATAATACCTTGCAACAGAGGATATAGGGCAGAGCAGCAGTCTCCCAGCATCAGTTTCTGAAATCTGCGCTCTAGTAAGGACTGGAATCACTGCAAAAAGAACCATCCCAGAACATGAACTCATGAAGCTCACTTGCACTGGCTTAGACCACTAGCCTATCAAAGTCAGGATAGCCTACTCTGACTGGCACTGGCTCTCCAAGATCTCAAGCAGAGGTCTTTCACATTCTCTACTACCTGATCCTTTTAAATTTTAAATTGAACCTGGGACCTTCTGCACACAAAGTGGATGCTCTGCTGCTGAACTATAGCACCACCTTCACAAGACATTCCAGAAGAATACCATACCTAATGGTACAGGAAGCCAGTGAGAGATCTAGAGAACCAACAGGAATATACTGCTCCTGTCTATTCCCAAGGCACAAAGTGTACCACTGCAGAACCAAGATCAGATTAGAAACCACAGGGGTAGCAATGTGCCATTTTGCTCGATGCCAGTTCTCTGTCCAAGCAACCAAGCAGACCCCAAGGCATCAGTAGTGCCTTGGGAGGTGGTAACAGGCACAGCTTATGCTGTCATCATCTCCTAGATCCATGCCACTGCCAGCTGGGTTCATGGTGAGAGCTGCTGCAGCTCTGCTTGTTACCGGTATATCTGGCCAATTACACTTCGAGTATGCCCCTTGTGTTTTTGTTTGCCAGGGCATCAATGTTTCCACAAGTAGACACTAAAAAATTTTCAGAGCTTGGACCAGAAAGTTTGCTTATCCATGATGTACATAATAAGTATTATTCAAGAACCTTTGAAGCTGAGTCTCCACCATACTCTCCAACACCTTGCATAAACTGTAGATTGGCCAAAAATATAATAAACTTGAGGGCTTCTTTAAGAATAGTGTCACTTTTCTTTTGCCATCAAGTTGCAGCCAACTTATGGTGATCCCATAGGGCCACCATGGTGTAGTGGTTAAGAGCAGCAGACTCTAGTCTGGAGAACCGTGTTTGATTTCCCACTCCTCCACATGAGCAAGCCTCTAATCTGGAGAACCAGGTTTTCTTCCCCATTCCTCCATATGCAGCCTGCTGGGTGACCTTGGGCTAGTCACAGTTCTCTCAGAACTCTCTCAGCCTAACCTACCTCACAAGGTGGGAAGGTGATTGTAAGCCACTTTAAGACTCCTTTCGGTAGAGAAAAGTGGGTATAACAACCAACTCTTCTTTTTCTTCAAGGCAAGAGATGTTCAGAGGTAGTTTGCCATTGCCTGTCTCTGCATAGAAACTCCCAACTTTCTTGGTAGTGGCGCATCCAAGTACTAACAATGGGCTGACCCTGCTTGGCTTCCAAGGCCTTCAGCAACTTCACGATACAGGCCCATACCTCTGTGGCAGATTTAATCAGCAGGATGGGCAAAGATCAAGAGTACTAGAGGTAGGTCTCACCTCTCCAAAGATCCTGTCTATATCTTTTACACATGCTGAAAAGTACCCATAAAGCTGGCCAAACAGACACATACAGAACTTATCTATAATTCATGTGATACCCATGTCAGAATGACTACGTGATTTTATCTACAAAAGCACTTAGCAAATTGATTGCAAGGGAACTTTCAGATTTCCCTAACTTCCCTTGCAAAGAAAAAATTAATAAGTTACTGGGCATTTGGAATGGCTCATCTGGATGGCACTGCATAGAAACACTGGTGGCAGTGAAATGTGTTTTCTTTCGATTGCCATTCTGCTATGGAATAGTCTCTAAAGCAGGGTTAGGCAAGCATTTTGGCTCGAGGGCTGAAAACAGTGCATCATCTTACTTGTAAAGATGGTAGAGTACAGGCAAACAGAAGGGTAGGTGGGGAGAAATGAGGGTTGTATTTGACACAATGGCAGAAAGCCAAGTCCCAACATAGTTGCCAATACCTCGAGGGCTCCCCTTGGATACAACTGTTGGCTGCATGGAGCCAGGTAATGACAATAGGCAAAAGCCATGCCTGTTGCCATCTTCCTTGCCACCATCCCTAGAGGTACTGCCAGAGCTTCAGGGGATTGCCTCTGGTGCTGGCCCAGAGAATCAGCTTTGCATGCAAAACTCAACTGTCAATCTACAGTTTGGTACTCATGCTGGAGGGTGCCTGCTAATGCTTTCAAGTAAGCTGTAGTTCATGTTTGGTCAGATTTGTCACAAACCTACTAATGCTTGAGTAACCACCCCTGCTGTATCATCATCTCCGCTTCTCAATAAACCAAAGGAAAAGGTATCTAGGAGTGACCCTATCAATTTCCCAGGATATTTTTCCATTCCAAGAAGGTGGCCATCAACTATGCTACCAGGGAAATTACCCAAAGACATCAGATTGCTTTGAGGCCAGTCCTCTAACCAGTTAAATTTTGGAGTCCCTGTAAATGTAAACTCCATCAGATAATATGTCCATGACAGAAAACGTATAATAAATTTCTTTCCCCAAGATTCTTTTCCTTTAGACCCAAGCAGAATAATACATGCTCTTCCAAATCTGTAGGGTTAGATATAATTTGAAACAGACTCATGATTACCATAAAATCTCGAACGACCCCAGAGAGAGTGCCTCTTTATGGATTTTCAAGTCCCCCAGGGCAATCAGCCCCAGGTTCCCTAACACCACACCAGCTCAAGCAGAGAGACTGTTAGAATCTGTGTGGATGGTACACTCCAGAATACCTGTCTTGTCTCAAGAGAACATCACCTGGTACACACATCTGAAATCAGGAGACATGTGCAAATCTTACCCAACCACAGAGTCGAGGCTACTGCTGAATGGAGAATTTGGGCAGACACATCTGGGACAGATTGACTCCACCTTCTTACATCCCCCACAGGACTCAGTAATGCTTGCCAGGCTGGCTTGCTCATCTAGGATTAAATCCGGGATGGTAATTGTCTTCCCAGTCACTGACCTGGCATTAATCAGCATTACCTTAAGATAGTCTGCTGGCACAGCACTCAGGAACCCCTCAGTAAGTAAAAGTACAGGAAGAGAAACTGCACAACTCCTTTCCTCTATTCTGCTCCAACTACCACATTTGCCCTTAACTTAAATACACCCTACCACAGGTACCCCGGCACAGAGGCACGGATCATATAATTGCATGATGAGGGTAAAACAGATTATCTATTTAACAGCCATTGCTAAAAATATGTGAAGAACAAAATGGGGGGATCCTTTAACCAGCATCACAATATACAGCTTTACAAAGTGTTTCTAGAAGCAAGCAATAACTAATGCAGCAGTTATATTCCTTTATTGACACCCCAAAACATGAAGTCCATTTCACATTTTTTATAAGGCCTTGAGAAGTTTTTTGTTATACAAAACAAAAACCTCCTGCTTAAGTATTACATCTGGTACACAGCAGCCCTCTTTTATTCCTACCTTCATACCAAGAAATTCCCTGGGCCACAGATGCTTGCAGAGCCCCTGCAAAGGTTTTCAGATGTTGCACATGTTAAAGACTTGGCCCTTATTCCAGAAGGCTCTGGCTACATAAAAAGAAATCACAGCTCATATTTGAAATTTTGATCTGGCAATACTAACATCACACACCAGCAAAATGGAAAGAAATATAAGTTGCAAAAGTACTATTTATTTTGAACATTTTGGCAGAGTCAAAGAAGTTGTAATGTATGGGCACCATCCAAGTTAATCAGCATCTGACTAATTTCCTCTCACTTTGTATGACTTTGTCTCTTACCAAGAGATGCTCAAATCCCATCAATATATCACATGTGGGGATACTCATGCATTCAAAAGGCACATGGTTTCTTTAAGATGAGACTAGGCGAGTCAGACACCTCCAAAGCCTTAAGTGAATTCTATGTTTTCCTCTCACCTAAGCATGCTACTGGGAAGGAAGGCAGCATGGTATAGTTCATTCTCATCAGATCTCGGAAGCTAAGAAGGGCTGGTACTTGGAAGGGAGACCACCAAGGAAGACTCTCCAGAGGAAGGCAGTGACAAACCACCTCTACTTCTCACTTGCCTTGAAAGCCCCTTGCTGGGGTCACCATAAGTCAGCTGTGGAGGGCAATTCTGTGGAGGGCAATTCTCCACACCTTGCATCAGCCATATTTAGATTCAGTCTCCCTCCCTTTTAGTTCTTAGAGTCACTATAATAGCATACTTGTGTGTGTAAAGTGCCATCAAGTATGCTATTTTAGTGAATCTAAGAACTAAAGGGGAGGGAGGCTGAATCTAAATATGGCTGATGCAAGATGTGGAGAATTGCCCTCCATCCTAGAATGCACCTTGGAATTTTTTAGTTGGGGCTACCCTCTACACATGGTCCAAAAGCTACAATGTTAGTAAAAAACTGGCAAAAGAAAAACTACAAATGAGTCGCCTCTTTCCTCAGCTCAGAGCACTCCAGCTCTTAGTTATTCTAATGGCTCTGGCCAAAGTAACATCTCACACCCTGCTGACGTGTCATATCTAAAATGGACAGAGACTAGGACAGCCAAAAGGCTAGATAGTATTTTCTTCTTCTCAAAGCAGGAAGATCAGAATGACCCCAGAGGTGGATGGACTCTCAAAAGGGAAATTATACATTCTCAGGACTCAAAAAGGAAACTCTCTTATGATCTTTTCGCCTTGTTCTTTTTCTTTGGATGGGTACAAGCCTTAAAAAGCTAAACTTTTGCCTAGGAACTCCATCTTGTCTACATGGTAGGGGACAATGAAGAGAAGTCATAACCATGAGAACTAAGGTAACAAAGGAATTTTAAATGCTGAAACTTCAAGAATTACTAGCCTATCCTAATTAGGATAAGTATAGGATTGTTCAGGATAAGTATAAAATTTAAGGTTGAGGGATTGTGTGTTTTCACCTTTTCTTTGTATCCTTGCTCAGTCTGATGCTAGTACAGACCATGTGTACTCTTTTTATTTTTGTTCACTCTAAGTCTGATCTGTGTAAACACACCGTGTCTATTCATTCTTGCTATCCAAAGTACAATAAAGAGGAGGGGCGGCAGGAGAACTCACCTTGAGCACAATACCTTGAAATTGCAAATATCAATGCAGATAAAGAGTGCTAGATGTACAAATACATCTAGTAGGGGATACTTGTTCAGCTTTGGTGGTGGTGGTGTTGCCAAGCAGGGACTTGGGATGGCCATTGGGTTTCCCAACCTTCTAAGACCCAAGTCTTGTGTGAAGTCTGTTTCTTCACACAAGGCAACACAAGAAACAGCTATAGAGTTCTAGGTCCAATTTGGCTGAAGAACATTCCCTTAGCCTCAGACTGAGGGGCAGGGATTGAGCACCTCCTTATTCCACCTCCTTTCATCTAGTTTTACTTCCTCCTGAGCTTGGAGCCATAGCTAGTACATTCTTCTCAGCTTCCTCCCTCAAGCCTTTTAAAGACCCAAGCCAGGCCTGGGGCATGCCCAGCAGCCTCTCTATGAGAGTGTGGCCAAACCTGTGAGGCACCAATAGTGGCCTCTGAGCAATCACTATCCTGCTACTTCCCTGCCCCCTGCGAAGCCACCAGACAGCTGATTGTCAGACAACTGGCTATTAAAGCCCCAGCTGTCATTGATCAGTGGGCTGGCACATAGATTGTTACAGGGTGTGTCTGCTGCCGCACTCGGTCTGATGGATGCTGGGTATATAGCAATGGGGGAAGAGGTCTGGCATTGTCCCCAACACCAACTGACAATATATAATAATGGTAATGGTCATTTCTTTTTATTCTGGTAAGCAGATGCAATGGCAGAAATATGAATTATTGGTTCCTAATCACCATTTTCTGTCATAAGCACCACCACTTCCAGGCTGTTTTTAAATTTAAGTAGCCAAAATGTTAGAAATACAGAATCAAGATGAAGTGCAGCCACAGGCTTTTCATGATATTCCACTGGGTTGTGATGTCTGTTGAAATAGAGGGCCAATGATCCCACCTGGCTAACAATGAACAGGGCTCAATGTATGCTGTGAATTCACAGCAGCATAGAAAAAACACTGGATGTGATATTACACTTGGAGGAGGATGAGAATTTTCCAGCCTCTAAACTTGCAAAGATAAGCTTTAACATGTATTGGAAATGCCATGGGAAAAATTAGAACATACCACATTGGAAGTCCAGTTCACACATGCATATTCATAACCCTATCTGTAATATCAAGTTGGCTGGGAAAAAGAGCGGGGTATAAATCTAAATAAATAAATAAGTGATAACTTGTATGTGTGAAAGCACTATCTCAGATCTCACACAAACGATACAGGTTTCATACCACCTTAGTAGTTTTCCATGGAAACAATTCATACACTCAGCTACATCACCATGTACTGAGAAATTAAGGGATGAGAGACCAAGGGATGCATAAGCATAGGTGAATGGACACAGAAAGAATTCCTCGGGCCAATTTATTCTGATAGAGATGTGGTATAGTTATATAAGGCAATTGTATCGTGTCCTTTTTAAATACAAGTCTGATTTTTTTTGCATGGTATTTGTTCCACAGAATCAACTCCTAACAGTAAACTGACATGACACAGCCCCCTTGTGAAGGCTGTACCATGTCAAAAATGAATCTAAGAATCAGTCTCGTCCATTTCAGAGGATAGCCATGTTGAACTGCAGTAGAACAGCAAGATTAAAGTCCAGTAGCAACTTAGAGACCAACAAGATTTTTATTTTGACTCTTTGTTTTCAAGAGTCAAAGCATATCTGACAAAGAGAGCTTTGATTCTTGAAAGCCCGAAATCTTGTTGGTTCCTAAAGTGCTCCTGGATTCAAATCTTGCAGTCCTAAGAGGGATGGGCACTGTGCTGTTTCTTTCCCACATAAATGGCAGCCTAAGGAGCAGATTTCTGTTGAAACGTGGGGATCCCAAAGAAGAAGGGAACAGTTTCTTTCCCAGCATCTACTCCAGTTAGTATCTGCTATCAACACTTTTGTGGCCTTTTAATTTGGAAAGGCAGAGTTAATAATCTCCCCACCACCTTTCACCCTCTGGGTTTTTACATTTTCTTAGACTGGCTGAGAAGTGTCTTGCTTGTCTACAGCATTATTTGCAGCACTGAGTTGAAGAAGCAGTCTAATGGAAGACGAGAGTACCCACCACACATTTCTGAAGAGGCAACTGTGGTTCCACCCTATCCCATCAGAATTAATTTCTCACCTTTCTAGAACAGGATAGCAGTGTGATTTTTTCCCTCCTGTTCTGGTTGCTCCAAAGGAAGAAAAGCCTGCTCTATCTCACAAGGTGGACATTTTGCAGAAGTTTTTCTTTCACAACTAAACCAGAAGACACCACCTAACCTTCCACTGAGCATTCCTGCTAAGATGCTAAGAATACATTCACATCACTGCTGGCCTAGATTTTTAGCCACAGAGATCTTGCCAATTGTTTGAGGGACTCACAGCCTGTAGATATTGCTGCACTGCAGAAAGCTGAAAATTACTACAAAATGGCAAAATAAGCCAATTTTCCCTCCTGTCACCATCATGCCATTCAGTTCGTTTAACCATTTTGCCCTGGACAGGGAAATATAAATAACCTCATACTATTCACAAGTTCAAGTAATTTTGCTTGGGGGGGAGGGCACTGTGCAAAAGGAGCACATGCAGAAAAAGATGGGAGTGATCTCTGTAGAGTATCCACACAGATGCACATGAAGATGCACAACAACCTCATGTGACATCATGAAATATACAAGAGGTATAGTGATAGGTGACAATACCAGGATATGACACTGTTATCTGAAAAGGACACAGGTTGCCAGTCATTTCCAATAATTAGACAGCCAAGCAGGGAAATGATCTTGTGAAATCCTTATTGAACTACATTGTAACTTCAAGGATACATTTCCCCCCCAGGGAACAAAACCTTATTTGCAAACAAACAACCCCCTCTTTAAAACACCATACTTTAGGGCTATGAGGAAAAAGGAAATTACAAAACTCTTCAACTTGCTTATATACGTGACCACAACCCTTTGGACCTATCTCGAGGTTCTGCTTGAAACTAGAAAGGTAAAAGCAAGTCACTGTGACACATCTACATTCTGGGAGTCAATGCAACCCTATCAGCAAGTAAGCATACCTTCCAGATTAAAGCCTTCCATACAATTTACAATTAATTAATTTACCATTAAGATCAGCTTTGAATTGAGGATATGCATCCTTTCATTCACTAATCAGAATAAAAATATGTCTTCCATTACTGTCATTACAATGAAAACTAACAGAGAAACAACCAACATTAGAAAATACAAGCGGGAACCCACAAGAACTTGTGGGAGGCATCTCGTTCTCCCCTCCCCCCATTTACTCTTTCCCTTTCCTGAAAGCCCCCATAGACTCTCCCCTTTTCCTGCTTCCTTCTCTTCTTAGGATTGCCAGCTCCAGGTTGGGAAATTCCTGGAGATTTGGGGGTGGGAGCCTTGGGAGGCAAAGTTTGGGGAGGGAAGTGACCTCAGCAGGGCATAATGCGATAGAGCACACCCTCCAAAGCAGCTATTTTCTCCAGGGGAGCTGATCTCTGTCATTTGGAGATCACTTGTAATTCCAGGTGATCTTCAGCCCTCACCTGGAGGTTGGCAACGCTAGTTCCCATGGAGGAAATGGCTGCTTTGGTGGAGCCTATGGCATTATATCCTTCTGAGGTTCCTCCCCTCAAACTCCACCCTCTCGAGGCTCCACTCCCTTCTCAAGAAAAAGATATCCTTACATGAAATAAGCTAACAGATCAAGGATTACACCCAGCATTTGTTAAAGTCATAAACTTGAGTAAACATCCTCTTAGATGACAGAGGCCCCCAATCTTCATCAAAACCTGCGAGGTCCCTTTACACAACAAAATATCTGGCCAAATTTTTAACATTGGAAGAAGGGGGGGCATTTCTATAAGACAGGCAGAGTGAACAAAGGAGTAAGCGCTTGCTCACTCATGCTCACACACTCAGGCTGAAACCACAGAACCCCCTGAGACTGTACTTGAAAGTATTAGGAGTTAGGTTTTGTTATTTTATTGCACCAACTTACTTGATTAATGTTTGTACCAGAACCCTTTATTTTATACTGAAATAGTCTACAGCTTTTACATGAGTGGTTTTACTGTTTGCAAGGATCTGACCCAGACTTGGCTAAGATTACCTTAAAAGGGGGATTTAATTTCAAGGTCCAGGCACGGGATAGAGGAATTAAAATCACTCAGGCTGGTGAAGTACGGCCAGCAGGGTTTTGACAACCCCAGGATTCCTAACCAGGATTTGGTAACCCTATCTCTTTCCCACCCAACCTCATTTATCTGCCCCTCTGTCTTCAGCCATCTTCGGCTTTTGAACACATGAAGCTGCCTTATACTGAATCAGACCCATCAAAGGTCCATTAAAGTCAGTACTGTCTACTCAGACCGGCAGCGGCCCTCCAGGCTCTCAGACAGAGGTCTTTCACATCACCTACTTGCCTAGTCCCTTTAATTGGAGATGCTGGGGATTGAACCTGGGCCCTTCTGCATGCCAAGCAGAGACTATACCACTGAGTCACAGCCCCTCCCTAAACCTCTCCATGTGACCACACAAGCAGTGAATCGGGGCCTCTTCCTCAACAGCCAATTCCAAATTTCATCGGTCTCCTCAGTGCAGGAGATGCTTCAAAAGAGCCCAGGAAATATCATCTTTGCCTCTGCAGGGAAGCTGTCTCTGCTTTAGCAGGATGCTTGGCTTGGAACTCCCAACATGTTTGGATTGGCTGCACGCCCGCAACACCCACAACACCCAAGCATTTTGTGGTGGCACCCACGACCCTTTTTCAAAATTCCAAAAGTGCTGCAGGCTCAGTAATGCTGAAGAACCCTGGCAAGCCTCTGTGCCTGCTCTACCATGCTACCTGCCTTTCTCGGGGTGTCAAATGTAAGCCTCTGTACCTATTATTTCTTGCCCTTTTTGACATGCAAGACATGTCAACTCTGCAACTTTGCAACTCTGCCTGGATTCAGAAATCTCCCTGGATTCAAAAATGCAAAAATACCTGTGCCCACTATATAGGAAAGATAAATTGCCAAAAAATGGAGATGCTTTTTGGTATATTCCTAAAATTTGGCAAGGAGGATTCCTCTGCTGAGGGGTACAGTCTTGGAACATTTCATCCAAATAGCCTGAAAATAATATTACAAGCAGAAATGTGTTTCCCACTGAAACCACAGCAAAACAAAAAAAGAAAAATAAATGGACACAGTAAAACAAAAAAGTGCATACTTTTAGAGTGAACCCCATTTTAAAAAATTCTCCAGCCTATTCAGATCATACCTCTGAGTTTGCTCAAAGAATGACAAGCCTGCCAACACCTCTTGACATTGCCTGCTCTCTTTCTTTCCTATAACATCAGCTGTCCTTTCCTGCTGGCAGCTAGAGGATGTATTGTCCTCTACCACTGTCCCATACCAGGAAGTTCGTGTGTTTCCATTAAATGTCTGATCACACCATGAAAATGACCTTGTCTTTCACTACTGAAATCCAAATAAACCCTTCAGGAATTGGGTGGGGGGGGGGGAAGAATCACATCTTCTAAAAAAAAAAGAACAAATTTCTAGGTCTTACAGTTGTAGCAATAAGCTTTAAAAGATTGAAAGTATCATCCAAAGACTCTAAAGGGTATTTAAAAGAGGTTTCCAAACAGCTGCCCAGATGAGTGACTTTTTCCAGTTCATAACACCCCTTGACTCCCCAAGGGCTCCACTCCCAGCTTTCTTCCTCTCAGACTACCTGCCAATTCTTCATGAACCCCATCACAGCTTCCTTTTTACTGTCACACTAAGCACCCCTTTCACAATTAGTGTAGAGTCTGCCATAGCATGAGTGCTATCTGTGAAAGAGTGCAACAACGTCTGCTGAATATAATTTGTGGCTAATCAAACTTGATTGACTTATTAATCAAAATCTGCATGATTTGCATAAATTGTATAGCGTATTGTGCTTGCATCAAAACTGGCTTCCTGGACTGCTCATCTCGAAAATGGAATTAGTTAAGCTCCTATCAGTTGCATAGTGGCTCAAAAGGCAGCTGTCAGAAGGCCTCTCATAACTTCTGCACAAAGCTCCTTCTGTTTCTCCCACTTGCTCCTTTACACATACCGCTTTGGTATGTGTTTCCAGCAAACATGAAGGGCCTGAAGGGGAAAAAAATATTGGCGTTACAAAAGGTAAGGGGTAAAGTTGGATTAAAAATTGAAAAGAAGGAACCCCACATCCAGAAAGAGAATGCTCATGCTGGCTCTTCCCCAGCACAAATATGAACACTTACCAGTGACATCAGAGCAAGGGCCATGGCTTAGAAGACTCCATGCCAGAAGTATTACAGACAATAACGTGCACTTAGCCACTGTGTCCTTCACTCTTTCACTTCCCAGGGCCCTCTGTTTGTTTTCAACACAGTAGTCTCTAGTGAACGCATGAACTGAATTCACATCTTCCTCTACAAATTCCTCCAGCCCACTGACTCGCCAGCTTTGGGGAGACACCTGGTTTGCCACAGGAGTGGGGTCCAGACATCCAGCCATTCTTGAATATGAAATCAGGGAAACTACCCTTGCAGGCTGCCACCTCTTGTCCATTCTCGTGATGAGAGCTTTGATACCCACTTTGCCAGCATCCAGACATTTCAGGACATTTCACAGAAACTATTCTATCATGTTGGAACACATTAGAGGCTGACTCACACAGAGGCAGGCTGGCACTAGTCATCCATGCAGTCCTTATAACCCAACATGTGTAATTATTTGGCTAGGATCAGATACTTCTCCAGGTCCCTGCTGAAGCCATGGCTATTTATTCTGCCAGAAATACACGAAAATGGAATTCATACCAGCACTCAGCCTATTTCAGTGAATTCCACAAATTCGTCTTAGACCCGACACTGGTCCTCTGGTGGGAGAACTCAGAGTATTATAACCTGCACTTGCTGGTTCAATACTTGCTTCCATCACCCTCTTCCTCAGGCATGAGAACACAGGCAAGACTAGTGATGGGCTGAGATAAAAGGGGAACAGGAAGGAGTAAAATGTCACAGAATGACGATATGAGGCTACGCAAAGATAGGTAATAGACACACAAAACAACCTCTTTGCAACCCCCCTTTTTGATATGCTGGTAGACTGACATTATCTGTTATCATCAGTTGACGATTGTCATCCTGGGGAGAACTTTCTATGTCCAAAGAAATATGTGGCTATCACCTGTGAGTTGTTTAGGATCAACGAGGAAAAAATTCCCTTTAAAATAGTTTCAGATGGTGATGACCATGCTTATCACAAGAATACCCTCACTGTCTCAATTCCCCCTTGCTTACAGAAAGTTCTCAAGGGTTGCCTACTGCATAACTGACTGCTATGTAAGTGTCCTTTAAAGTATCTACCATGATTATCTATAGCTCAGCACATAGGAATGGAACAGTCTTTTAAAACGTTGAGCCCAGCGGTATCTCTGTATAAACCTCTGGAAGGACAGCCAAATCTAAAGCAGATTGTGGATCAAAGCTGGAGCCCAGGATCAACAGTTGGAATGTTCTTGTTTGAAGGCAGATGTTATCTTTCAAGCAGGTTGTTAATAAAAGGAAGGATAACTGCACATATTCCCCACCCACCCCCAACTTCTTCAGGACGTGTTTTGAAATGGGGCAGTCAGGTCAATCCAATGGACTCTAATTTGAGAAGTACAGCTTCGGCTGTATGTTTATAGCCCCATGTTTATAGCCTCTCACCCCTGAAGGGTAAAGTTTGCAACACAATTACTATTTAATTAAATAAACAAATAAATACTAATGTACCATAAAAAAGCCAAACCAAATTATATGTTTAGAAAATACCGGGTTCCGTTTTTAAAAATCAAAGCTCAGCAAAATAAAAAAAAATGTTTAAAAACTTTTAAGTGGCCAAGAGAGAAGCATCTAAAGGCTTGTTGCCATACAGTATTAGTGGAATGAATTACCCATATTGAAAATTAAAAGGAAAGTCAGCCACATAGTTCTAAATTAGGGATCATTTTGTGCATGAGCATTCTTGTACTGCTTCGTGGAAGTCGTAGCTCTTTTGGGGGAAGATGGATCCTTTGTCAGCCTCTTGTATCATGGTGAAGACCTGTTCTGATTGGCTGCCTTCATGTGCTATTTTCACTTTAAAAACAGGGTACCTTATCTTACCAAGGTACAACCAGACAGTGACCCTGGAGCACAAATAGACATTTTGCAGGCACACAGCTTTTAACCACTATGCCCTGAATAGGACATGTATGGAGCCAGGTGTACCCCAAGCCACTGGAACCATGTACTGCATGAGCAGAACATGATAGTCCCAAATTAGTACACTGGCACATCGGTTTAGTGACCTGGAAGCAATAACTCTTTCTTCTGCATAATACACTCTCTCTCTCTCTCTCTCTCTCTCTCTCTCTCTCTCTCTCTCTCTCTCCCCCCCCCCTTTGGTGAACCCCTGGCCATAAACAGCTTTTCATGTGATAACAATTTACCACATGAAGCAACTCAATGCAAAATTCCATGTGAAGCCTAAGATGTGTCATTCATTCCTGAGTATCCTATTATAGTGACCTTCCTTACCAGGGATTAGAAGCTGAAATTCATTTCTCCTTTGCAGCTTCCATTCACTGCAGCGGAGAAATTCTAGGTGGGTTTTCTCTTGTACACAACTCTGCAGTGCCATGCACAGATTCTAGTTCTGCACTGGGAAACAGCAGCTCTACTTCATATGTTCCTTGTCCCACACTTTGGGAGGGAGAGTGAGTTCCTCCACTACAATTCAGGAACTCATGTGAACTAGATCTGTTCTGTTCAACTACATGATTCCTCCATATAAAGCCCCCCTTAATCCTGTTCTATGTGAATGGATTCATGTGGAGTTGGGAGGGATTACTCCAAAGAAGAGCTTAGAAATCACAGAACCATAGAGTTGGAAGGGGCCATACAGGCCAGCTCGTCCAACCTCCTGCTCAATGCAGGATCAGCCTAGTATCCCTGAAAAGTATTTGTCCAGCCTCTGCTTAAAGACTGCCAGTGAGGGGGAGCTCACCACCTCCCTAGGTAGTTGATTCCACTATCGAACAACTCTTACTGTAATTTTTCTCCTAATATCCAGCTGGTACCTTTCCTCCCATAATTTAAACCCATTATTTCAAGTCCTATCCTCTGCTGCGAAGAGGATCAGCTCCTGGCCCTCCTCTAGGTGTCAGCACTTCAAATACTTAAAGAGAGCAATCATGTCTCCCCTTAACCTCCTCCTCTCCAGACCGTACATTCCCAAGTCCCTCAGCCTCTTATTGAAGGGCTTGGTCTCCAGGCCCCTGATCATCCTCATCGCTCTCCTCTGTACCCGCTCCATTCTGTCCACATCCTTTTTGAAGTGAGACCTCCAGAACTGCACATATACTCCAGGTGCAGCTTGACTAATGCAGTGTACAGTGGGATTATGACATCTTGTGATTTGGATGTTATGCCTCTGTTGGTCAAAAGATCACATTAGCCTTTGTTGCCACTGTATCACATAGGCTACTCATATTTAGCTTATGGTCCACCCATACCCCAAGATCTTGTTCACACACACTGCTACCCAGAAGTGTATCCCCCATTCAGTATGTGTGCTTCTCATTTTTGTTACCCAGATGTAGAATTCTGCACTTGTTGAATTGCTTCTTGTTCACATCCGCCCACTTTTCCTGTGTGTTCAGATCTCATTGAATTATATCTCTATCTTCTGGTGTGTTCACTGCTCCTCACAATTTGGTGTCCTCTGCAAATTTAATGAGTAGTCCCTCCACCCCCATGCAGATCATTTTAAAAATATTTAAAAGTACCGGGCCTAGAACCAAGCCCTGCGGAACCCCACTGGTCACTTCCCTCCATTTAGATGAAATGCCATTGACAACTACTCTTTGAATGCAGTTCTCCAATCAGTTCCCTATCACCTAACTATCCTAAAGTCCAGTCTACATTCCTCCAGTTTACCTATCAGAACATCATGGGGAACCTTGTCAAAAACTTTACTGAAATTCAGGTAAACAACATCAACAGCACTCCCTCGAACCAGTAGGCTCGTCATTTGATCAAAGGAGAAAATGAGGTTGGTCTGGCAGGACCTGCTGAGGACAAATTCATGCTGACTTTCCCAGATCATCAAGTTATCCTTCAGATGTTCACAGATTGATCCCTTTGAAATCTGCTCCAGTATCTTCCCTGCGACAGAGGTCAGACTGACTGGCCTGTAGTTTCCTGGGTCATCCCTCCTCCCTTTTTTGAAAATTATGATAACATTTGCCCTCCTCCGGTCTTGCAGCACATCTCCCATCCTCCAAGAGGTATGGAAGATGATGGACAACAGCTCTGCAAGATCTCTAGAAAGTGTATTGAGCACTCTTGGGTGCATACCATTTGGCCCAAAAGATTGCTTATGACAATCACTTCACCATCTTCCAGGGCAAGACTCAAACCCATCTCCTGCTTTCCATAGCACCACAGTTTCCCACTGAGCTACCAGGCAAATCACGGTGCTATCTGTTGTGAGCTTGCTATTGTAACTTCTAATCTTCCTTGAGCATTTGGTCCGCTCCCTAGAAGAAATGCTTGTTTCTTTCACATGGACACTAACTCATATGTACTGTGAGGAATGTTCTGACAATTGTCTGTGTAGAATCACTGTCATGGTAGGTGGGTGAGTGTGTGGTGGCAGCGTTGCCTTGGATGCTATTGGAATGTTGCTTTATTAGCTCATTTCTGCTGCAGTTCTTGTGTCCTCTGCTTTGCTGTTGGGAGTACATAGGATTGTGACAACAAGAGTACACTACCATAAGGCCAACACAGTGTCAGTGAACATAATAGGAACACAGTAGTGGGCTATCCAAGAAATAAGGAAGGGGTCAGGTGGAGGAAGAACCAATGATGGAGGAGAGAGGAAAGGAAAAGGTTGCACACAACAACATCTAACATATAGCATCTGCCATTGTCATGTCACTAGGTAGATTGCAAAGTATCACAGGCTGACTGCACTTTATGATATCTGTGTTATTCCTGAGATAGCCAGCATGGTGTAGTGGTTAAGGTGTCAGACTGGGACCTGGGAAAACCCAGGTTCGAATCCCAACTTGCACCATGAAAGCTTGCTGGGTGACCTTGGGCCAGTCACACACACTCATCCCTGACCCTGGCTAGTATTTGGATGGGAGACCTCCAAGGAATATCAGGGTCATGACACGGAGGAAAGCAGTGGCAAACCACCTCCAAAGGTCTTTTGCCTTGAAAACCCTACAGAGTTGCCATAAGTCCACTGTGATTTGATAGCAAAAAAAAAAAAATTATTCCTGAACATTGTGTTTATACCCATAGCTGTCTCTCCCCCAAGTACCTCCTGGCAAAACAGTAATAACAGAGCACATATAGGCAGCTATTGCCAATGAGATAGTAGTAAGCAAGCATTCTATGTTGCCTATGGAGGGAGGGAAAAATCGATCCAAAAGAAACTAGAGCAAGGATGCTTTAGAAATTGACCTGAAACACAATTACCCAACTTGGAATCGGGCCAGGATAACTGGGTAACCCTTGTTATTCTTAAACAAAATATTGTAGGAATTTGAGACCTATAGTATAGGTCTTATACAAATAAAACAAGGCTGCACAAAGACAAATGAATGCTTTTATTTTCACGCATAGCAGCTGTTTTGGTTGGAGTCGAAAGGTAATTTTAAAAAAATTGATTCTGGATGTGCTACAGCATTCCCACAGCCCAGAGGCTGCTGCTTAGAGGCAGATTAATCACACTGAATTCTCATCCTAGATATTGCATAGAAGCTCATCGCTAATAGCTCTAATATTCTACTCAGTGTGTGCATGCTGCTGATGTTACATTCTAGGAATATTAATTACACTCCCTAGCTTCTCTTCCTTCTACATGTATTTTCCGAAGGCTTGCTTCTGGGCATTGGGAGATTATTAACAGGAAGAGAAGAAAGGAGGGGGAAGCAGGCAGTCCTTGAGGAAGACTTCAAAGCCGTAAAACTAAAAGTCATCGTGGTTAACCGCTATTCTTCCCACTCAGACCACCAGATCAAATAAATGCCCCCCAAATGCTGAAATAAACATATTTGTCTGGAAAGAAAAATGGGGCCTCGTTTAAAATCTGTTGAGTTTAGCACCTGACCAGCATTGCCCAAGCGGTCTTACTAATGATTTAACTATTTATTGGAGGCAAAACTTAAATTATTTCCAAGCCCCAATGACAAATCATCAAACGATTCAGGGGAGCAGGAGTTTCCTTTCATAAAGACTGAGAAAGTGGGAGCAGAAAATGAGAGGGGGAAACTGGAATTACGATTATCACAGTAGGTAGAGAGCAAATTTGCCAATGTCTACAATTTAAATGTCTTTCAGTGCTTGGTGCTGAGCTTGGCATATGTGAAAGATTCAAGTAAAATTACATAAGCCCAGCATTATTACTCACACATCATAAAAACTAAACATACATAAAAACTATCTTTAAGTATACTTAAAGGGTTGGACCAACAAATGTTTGTCTATTCGCAGAAGGTGCCTCCCACTCATCACGTGTTAAGAGGGTTAGGCAAAAAAAGTGATACTAAATCTAAGATTATCTGCAGAAGTGTTTCTAGAACAATGTCAGTGGCTGTTTTCCTTTCATTTATGGACTCTGGATCCAACCCAAAGTGTACATTATTAATTAACTGGGTAGAAAGGATAAAAATGGATGATCCATTTTCAAAATTGTGTGTTGCAAAATCACATATTCATTCATTCTATTTATATCCACCACAAAGGCTTACGCAGATTTTACAATAAATCAAAACTAGGTCTTCTCTTTTGCTATCATTTTTGCTAGAAGGGAAGGGCTGCCTTTTCCCAATAGGCCTTCTTCCTCTAGCTGGGGCCAAAGTGTCTTTTCCTCACACCTCAGCAGCAACTGATGCCGCGGGAAGTCAAGACAGCCCTTGCTTCTTTGGCCAATGGCTTGGGGAAGAGGTTGATCTTCTCCTTGCTAGCTTCCTTCCTAGGAAGGAGAGGAAGTAGGCTGCCTTCCTCTGACTGGTGACTGGGGCCAAAATGTTTTTTCTCTTGCTTTTGCAGCCACACAGCAACTGACCCTATCCAGAGTTAAGTAAAACCTACATTCTGAGGCCAAAATTGTGCATATTAGAGACAGAAAATTCAGGTTATTTATTTGGAAAGAAATTTGGTGGCTTATGTTATTTAAACTCGGAAGAGATTTTTTTAATACTATTCACTTCCACCCCATCAAGTCACAGACCTATCCAATATAATGCATGATAACTGGTTCTTACTCTCACTGTGCTATTCACATCCTTGGCTTTTCATCTTCAAAACACATCTGAAATAGTGGAAAAGATTCACCTGGTATACAACAACCAGGGACTCTGATGAAGCCCTAGACATTCCTCTTTCCCTAGCCCACCCCATTCATCAAGGCGCAAAAAAACATTCATATGTTTTGAGATAAGATAGAGAGAGAAACATAAGAAAAATTGTGAGCTAGAATCATCGTCATCATGATCTACATACTAATAGTCAAGTTGGCCAAATCTGAGGAGACTTAAATCCGGTGGCTGGAGCTGTGAACAGGTAAAAGAGATCTTTCCACAAAGCTGAAAAATGTCCCAGGTTTATAGAAAAATCTGAAATCAAAAGAAAATATGGGGGGGGGGGCTAAAAAAAACCCAAAATGATAAAAGGAACACCTGCAGCCTTAAGAAACGGAAGTCCCTCAGTGGCTGTTGCTAGGCAAACATAGCTTCTAGTCTTGGTTTTCCTCAGTTAAAGGCAAGTGGAGGAGGCAGGGCCCTCTTCCAAGGATGTTTTAGCCTTTGGAGGAGACTTTTCAGGGCCTGGCCAAGCCATGGTTGCCAGCTCCAGGTTGGGAAA
This sequence comes from Euleptes europaea, assembly GCF_029931775.1. Lineage (NCBI taxonomy): Eukaryota > Metazoa > Chordata > Lepidosauria > Squamata > Sphaerodactylidae > Euleptes > Euleptes europaea. The sequence continues at coordinate 87,983,928 of NC_079314.1, read as the reverse complement.
TTCTTGGAGATTTTTTGGTGTAGTCTGAGGAGGGCAGGATTTGAGGATGGGAGAGGCCTCAGCAGATATAATGCCATAGTGTTCACCCTCCAAAACAGCCATTTTCTCCAGGGGGGCAGACCTCTGTTGTCTGAAGTTCAGTTGTAAGTCTAGGCGATCTCCAGGTCCCTGGAGGTTGGCAACCCTAGACCTGGCAGCAGCCACTGAGTAACTTGATTCCACCCTACTTGCATGACTGAACCAGGCCTGGCTGCTTGCTACTGTTCAACAACAGCCACCTTATGAAAGCCAGTGTGATGTAGCAGTTAGTGCTTCAGAGTAGCAGTTAGAGCTTCACATTTTTTTAATTACCAACTTGCTGTGGAAGCTCACTGGGTGATTTTGGACCAGTCACATACTTTCAGACTATCAGACTAATCTACCTCACAGGGTTGATGTGAGGATTAAAAAGAGGAAAGGAGCTGCTTTAAGCTGCTTTGGTCCCCACTGTAGAGAAAGGTGAAATATAAATGAATAAATAATAAATATAGCTGAAGATGGGAGGCAGATAAAACATAGGTTAGTGAATGGCTAAGAGGAAGAGAATGGGGTGGGGAAAGTGGAGAGGATATGGGGGTTTGCCAGGCAAAGGGAAAGAGGAAATAGTGTGGAGAGGGAAAGTGAGGTGCAGGGGAAAGTGAGGTGCCACCCCACAAGTACTTGAGGGTTCCCTATCATGCAAGTGGGCCTGACCCAGTGGCCGGCACCACATAACTAGGCCACAGTTCTCCTAGACAGAGGCTGCTGGGGGAGGGGAGCTGAAGGTAGAGTAGCAGATAAAGGTATGTTGTCTGTTTGGTGGGAAGGAGATAGGCTTGCCAACTCTGAGTTACAAAATTACTGGAGATTTGAGAGCTGGAGCCTGGGAACGGGCAGGGTTGAGGAGGGAAGGGACCTTAGAAGGGTATAATGCTACTGAGCAGCCATTTCCTCCAGGGTTGCCAACTAGGGTTGCCAAGCTCAGGGGTGGAGCGGGGGGGGGGGGCTTGAGATCACCCAGAATTACAACTGATCTCCAGATAACAGAGATCAGTTCCTCTGTAGAAAATAGCTGGTTTGGAAGGTGAATAGATGGCATTATACCCTGCTGCAGTTGCTACCCTCCCCAAACCTCGCCCTTCCAAGGCTCCATCCCAAATCTATAGGAATTTTCCAACCTGGAGATGGCAATCCTAAAGTGAAATGATCTCTGTAGTTGGGAGATCTTTTCTGATTCTAGGAGATCTCCAGGGTCAACCTGAAGGTTGGCAAGCCTAGAAATAGATAAGGAAAAAGGGAGCAGCTATGGGGTCTTTGAGGAAAGGGAAAGAGGAAATAGTGAAGGAGGGGAGAAATGAGATGCCTCCCACATGTCCTTGTGGGTTCCATTTGCATATTCTAATAGTGAAGTCAGCCAAATCTGAGGACCCTTAAATCCGGTGATTGGCATAGTGAACAGATAAGAGAGCTCTTTCTACAAACCTGAAAAATGCCGAAAAATCTGAAACCTAAAAAAGAATATGTTAGGTTTTTTTAAAATCCAAAATGATAAAAGGAATGCCTTTAACTTAAAAAAAGAAGCTCTCAGTGGCAGTTGCTAGGCAACTACAGAATTCTAGGCTGGAGTTTTGTCTGTAAAAGGAGGGGGAGTGGGGCAGGGCCATTTCCAGGGCTGTTTTGGCCTTTGAGGGAAGACTCATTGGGGCCAGGTTTGAGCCTGTCAGCAACCACGGTGTGACTACCCAACTGTATGACTCACCTGGGGCTGGCTGCTTGCTTCTGTTCACAGCAGACACCCTCTTAAAGCCAGTGCGGAGTAGTGGCTAGAGCAAAGGTGTCGAACTCATAATATGATATGATATGACATAATATGACATAAATGTCACTTGGTCGGGCCCGGCCATGTGTACCATAAAATTTAATGCCAGGTACCAGAGATACAAACTTTATAGAAGACTCAGGCAAAGCTAATTAATGATATTATTTTTTACTTTATTTTTTACTTAAAATACAAACATGCTTAAAGCAATAACACTCTTACAGTATTTTCTTTTAATTAACAGTCTTTGATCATTGACACCTCAGGACTGGGGGAGAGGTGGCCGCCTTGGCTGGCAAACCCACAGTGGGCTCGCCAGCCCAGATCAGGAGCAGGGAGGTGGCTGCCTCAGCTGGCTCACGGGCCGGATAAGAGATCTCAAGGGGCCGGATCTGGGCAACGGGTCATATGTTTGACACCCCTGGGTTACAGCTTCAGAGTAGGGTCTGGGAGACCCGGGTTTAAATCACCAGACTGCCATGGAATTCACTAGGTAATGTTCTGCCTGTCACGTGCCTTCAGCTTAACCTAACTCACAGGGTTGCTGTGAGGATAAAAAGGAAGAGAAAAGAATGAAGTAAGCTGCTTTGGTCCCTGCTGTGGAGAAAGGGGGGCTATAAATGAAGTGAATAAATAATAAATATTACTGAAGATGGGAGGCAGATAAAAGACAGGTTGGTGAATGGCTGAGAAGGAGAGAAGGAGAACAGGGAAAGAGAGATACAAGGGAAAGTGAGATACCCCCACAAGTCCTTTAGGGTTCTCTACAATGCAAGTGGGCCTGCCCCAGTGGCTGGCATCACACAACTGTGCCATAGGCTGCCAAAGGGGAGGGAAAGCTGAAGATAGATAAAGGTAGATTTGCTGTTTGGTGGGAAGGAGAGAATGAAGAAGGAGCAGGTGAGAGGATGTGGGGGCTTTCAGGGAAGAGAAAGAGGAAATAGCGGGAAAGGGGTATATGTGATGGCTCCTCAAGTCCTTGAGGGTTCCCACTTATATATTCTAATAGCCAAGTCAGCCAAATCTGAGGACACTTAAATCCAGTGACTGGAGCTGTGACTGGAGCTGTGAACAGGGAAGACAGATCTTTCTACAAACATGAAAAATGTCCCAGTTTACAGAAAAAACTGATATCTAAAAATTAATTTGGGGGTTAAAAAAAGAATCAAAATGATAAAAGGAGTGCTTGTAGCTTTAAGAAACAGAAGCCTTCAGTAGCCGTTGCTAGGCAACCACAGCATTCTCAGCTTGTGTTTTTGTCATTAAAAGACTGGGGGGCTGGTCCCTTTCCAGGGCTATTTTGGCCTTTGAGGGAGGACTCATTGGGTCAAACCTGGAAGCAACCTCCAGGCTACCTGCTACTACCTGATTTGCATGTTTCACCAATGCTTGGCTGCTTGTATTGCTCAACAGCAGCCACCTAATGAAAGCCAATGTGGTGTAGCAGTTAGGGCAGGTGTCCCCAACATTTTTGAGCCTGTTGGCACATTTGGAATTCTGACATGGCAGGCTGGGGACAGCAATAAAATGGCTACCATAAAATGGCTGCAACAAGAGGCAGCACCAGCCACAAAACGATTGTCACAGCTTAACTCCAGAAACACAGTGTAGATCCTTGTGCTGTGGTGGCAACTGCTGCCAAAGCAACATTTTTAAAAAATCTGCACATCTAATCAAGTCTCCAATAGTCAACCAGAAGCCTTGCTGGACAAAAGCCCTACCTGGCCCCACCCACTTCTTAACAACAGTTGGGGGCACTAGAAAAGGAGTCAGAGGGCTCCATGGCACCCCCAGGCACCACGTTGGGGACTCCTGAGTTAGCACTTCATGCTAGGGTCTGAAAGACCCAGGTTCAAATCTCCAGTCTGTCATGGAAGCTTACCGGTTGATTTTGGACCAATCACCTACTTTCAGCATAACCTACCTCATCAGGGTGTTGGGAGGATAAAAAGGAGGAGAAGAATGACGTAAGCTTCTTTGGGTCCCCACAGTGGAGAAAGGTAGGGTACAAATGAAGAAAATAAATAATAGATATAGCTGAAGATTGGAGGTAGATAAACGGTAGGTTGGTGAATGGCTGAGAAGGAGAGAACGAGGCAGAAAAAGGAAAGAGGATATGGGGGTGCCAACCTCCAGGTAGGCCCTGGAGATCTCCCAGAATTACAACTGGGCCATAGTTTTCCTAGGCACAGCGGGGCAGCTGAAGACAGGAAGGTAGGTAAAGGTAGGTTGGCTATTTGGTAAGCAGGACAGGGGGTAGAAGGAAAAGTGGAGAGGCTGTGGGGGCTGCCAGAGAAGGGAAACAGAAGGGGGAAATAGTGGGGGAGGGGAAATGAGATGTCTCCCCAAGAATCTTTGCGGGTTCCCACTTGTCATTTATAATAGTAACTGTATTATAAATATTACCTGTGTAATATGTGAGCAGAAAAAAATATGAAGGGCCCACTCCATTACTTTAAAAATACGAACAGTATAACAGGAATATAACAGGAGCCCAAAGTTATAACCAAACTGATTTACCCATCCCTATCTACATCCTAAACTTTTTTATTCAGCAAAAAGTATTACTGGTTTCAATGAAATTTGCCTCCAGGTAAGAATGTTTAGGATCACCATATTGATCACCACAGAATCATTTAGGGCAGGCTAGCAAAGCACTGCGGTGAGTGTAGAATACTATGATATTTTGGAAAAACAGTAATTGGAAAGCAATTATATATATGAATGAAAAATATTCTGGAATGTCCAAACATTACATGTTGTGGAAAGCACTGGATCCTAATCCAAGAGCGTGCAATAGCCCTCATTCAGCAGCCTTCCTTTAACCATGCCTTTTCACCAACCTCTATAACCTTTTCCATGTCCAAATGCTTAGCTTAATACCTGCAGTGGAGTATACAACAGAAGTTGTTGTTGCTGACATTTCTTTGAAGCTGGCAATCACCAACCACTCTCTCTAGTTCCACTTCCCCCTCCTACTATTCCTACCCCTCTCCACCATCCAAGTATATCTCTCCTGAGGCAGATCAGTCTTCCTCTCCCCTGGCCTAACTCAATTCCTACCCCATACCCTTTCAAAAGAGTGCAGTTACAAGGCAGTGATAAAATACACGTGGGGAAGACAAAAAGAGAGAGAGAGGCTATCTGGCAATGAAATGAGTTTAGACAAATGTAGATTTCCCACTGAGAGAGGCTTTTACAAATGTATTCACAGTATTTCTGCTACAGCCCCTTTGCTGACTCTTCACATCGCATTTTTGGCTCACTCTGAATGGGAGTGATGCTATTGCAAGCTAAAAGTTTCTGCACTCCCTCCATATGGCAGTGGAATGATCCAGCATTCTAATTTACGATTCTCACCCAGGAAAGGCAAACTTTACTTGCCAAATGTTTCAAAATCACTGGGAAGGTGGAGGGAGTCTTCTTGTTAGCTTTAATGTGCTAGGAGGTTTTTTTTACAAAAATTGTATTATTTTTTCCTGTATGGTAAAAAAAAGGTAAAGGTCCCCTGTGCAAGCACCGGGTAATTCCTGACCCATGGGGCGACGTCACATCCTAACGTTTACTGGGCAGACTTTGTTTTACGGGGTGGTTTGCCAGTCCCTTCCCCAGTCATCTTCCATTTACCCCCAGCAAGCTGGGTCCTCATTTTACCGACCTCGGAAGGATGGAAGGCTGAGTCAACGTTGAGCCGGCTACCTGAAACCGACTTTCGTTGGGATCGAACTCAGGTCATGAGCAGAGCTTGGACTGCAGTACTGCAGGTTACCACTCTGCACCACGGGGGTCCCTGTATGACTGTCCAATTAATAAATGAAAGTCAGCTTTAACTGGATTCAGTCATCTGCCAGAATCTGCCTCTCTTTGAAGCTGGAAGGATCCATCAGAGGATGAGTACAGAGCCTGTGTGGCTTGACTAGGGTCCAGTTCTGCAGCCAATCAATGAGACAGCGGGGGAGCGGGGGGGGGGGACACACACCTGCAAAGTGATTTACCTTGCTGTCATGGAGTTCTTCTTGGTGAGGCATAAAGAAAGGAAATCCTGGAGTTTGTGACTAGGGGGTTACCGCACTTTGTATTCCCAGCGATGTATTAAGAGTTTGAAAATGTTATAAAAAACATCGCTTTAAAAGGGTTTTTGGATACCACGGCTTATAAATGGTTGGAAGACGTCTTCAAAGCTAAAGGGGCCAAACAAAGTGCGAACAGTATTTTTTATAACATTTTCAAACTCTTAATACATCGGTGGGAATACAAGTGCGGTAACCCCCAGGAACTCCCTGAGGATATGAAGGAAATCTGTTAAGGCTTGGCAGCAATTCGCTAAAGATATGAGGATCTCTCCAGGGCCTGAGGGGCAAACTCCTAAAGCGCAAGGGAAAAAAGTTCTGCAGAAGGAGCATCCCTTGGTCTTGACTTTATAAAACTACAAGCGGAGACCCACAACAAAATGTTGCATATTGTGGCTATGAAGGTGTGGGTGTGGGGGGAGGCTCCTTCTCACCCCTGCCTCCATAGCCGCCAACTCAGCTGCCCTCTTTAAACTTTCCTGCCGTATTCTAACCTGTGAGTGTGAGTGAAGAATCCTCCTCCACCCACACCCCACTCCAGAGCTGTTTCTCATTGCAGTCTCACTGGTCAGAAACGAGCAGGAAAGTTTAAAGAAGGCAGCTGAGGCAGCTGCTATGAAGACGTGTGGATGAGAAGGAGCCTCCTTGCCTACCTGCACATCTCCATAGTTGCCTCTTTAAACTTCCCTGCCAGCTTCCAACTGGCCAGACTGCAGGGAAAAATAAGTGCTAGAGATGGTTGAGTCGGAGTGAAGAATCCTCCTTGCCACTACCCACCCACCCCCCGCCTCCAGCGCCAATCCCCGCAGGCTGCCAGGTAGAAGCTGAAGGCAGTTTTGGAGGTGTGCAGGTGAGCGAGGCGACTCCTTCTCCTCTCCACCTCCATAGCCACCAGTTCAGCTGCCCTGCTGGCTTCTAACTGGGAAGACTGTGGGGGAAAGTAGCATTGGAGCTGTGGGCAGGGGAGGATGATTCTTCTCACTTAGCCGCACATTTCCAACACTGCTATTCCCTGCCCTCTTCCCCTCCCCTGTTGCGGCAGTGCTGTGGGGGGGAGGGGGTTACCACCGACACCTTTTATCATAGGTTTAGTATTTTTATGCAAACCTGGAGGGTTTCCCAAGTTTGGAGAAAAATCTCTCTTCTCTCCATGTGGGCCCAATCTGTGGATATAAGTATCCACAAATGAGCACGCATGTGACTATCAGAATATATAATGTTTAAAAATCAAAGGAAAAATGAGGACCCACAAAGGCACCAGGAAGGTAACATGTCTTGACCAAATCCATATAGCAAACCAGTGCCAGAGAGTTGAAGAATTACTCATTCATTTCTGGGAGGCAAAGCCTCATTTTTCAACGGAACACCTTAGCTGAATGGAAAGAATGCATATGTATCCAAAATAAAACTCATTAGACTTCACTAGTTATTAATGTCCTAATTAAAAATGTACAGAAACACCAGCATTTCCTGTACAAATGCCTTCAGATTTCAGGGTTTATATTCAGCACATGTAGAAATATTCCTTGTATGTTTGGATACACAAGTAAACTACTACACAGTAAAATACGGAACATTCATAGATCCATTAACTACCATATTTGCATCCTGACCTTCTTCCAAGAAACTTGAGCTGGCATACATGTTAACATCTTATTTTATCTTCTCATTAAATCTTTCAGGTGTTAGGATGATTCTGACTTGCCTAAGGTTACTCAGTGAATTGACCTTGACCTGGATGGCCCATGCTAGCCTGATCTCAGAAGCTAAGAAGGGTTAGTACATGGATGGGAGACCACCAAGGAAGTCCAGGGATGCTACGCAGAAGTGGACAATGGCAAACCATCTCTGCTCATCTCATGCCTTGCAAACGCTGCGGCTGTGACTTGACGGCACTTTCCACCACCACCCAGTGAGTTTCATGACTGAACAAGGAACACAGACCTCGGCCACTGTATCCATTAAACACACACTTATTCTGTCCTTTCTCCAGCTCTGCAGAGAGACATGCTCCAAAGCCAGTGCTGCTGCATTTATTACAGCTTTGCAGGCACATACAAAATCTGTGCATGTTTTAAAAATGTTATTTGTTCATACAGCAAACATATGTTGCTGCAATTAGCCACTTCTACATGGAGATTGGTTTCCAACTTGGCTTCCAACCTGGAAAGCTTTCTTCTTTTTTTCAGCTTCCCTGCATCATGCCATAATCACTGTGTTTCTAGGTTTTTCCCATCCTCAATACATTTTTTTAATCAAACCTGCTTTACTCTGATTTTTTGGTAAGAATACAGACCAAGTATATTAACATGCTGTCTGAAAGGAATGATGCGCATTTTCCTGCCCAGTAAAGGACCCATCCACATCAGTACCATTTTTCTACCATCTGCCACTCGCAGACACCATTTTCCTAGCATGTTTTCCTGTCACATCAATGGAGGGCTTTTTAAGGGTGTGAGTTTTTTTAAGATCAGTAACTGCTATATTCTTGTAACAATCTATAGCTACTTTCATATTTTAGTTGTTAATAGAACCATTGTAGCACAACAGCATGTGTGTACAAAACAGGGAGGGGAGGGAGTAGTTACAGCAGCCATTACAACCACACCCCAAGAGCCAATACAGAGTTGCTGCTCAGCAGGTGTGAAAGGGGAAAGTTGGGAAAAGACGGAGGAAATTGTGCAGAAAACTCCCATGTGTGTAAGTTCTGTTACCACGCACGTGCCTCTACGTTCACACCAGCAATGAAAGCAACGCAGAGAATCCTCACCATGTCAAAGCAATTTGTTTATGTTACACATACCAAACTATTATTATTATATATTTACTTCATTTATACTCGAGCTTTCTCCCTAGTGGGGACCCAAAACAGTTTTCATCACTCTCCTCTCCTCCATTTTATCCTCAAAACAACCCTGTGAGGTAGGTTAGGCTGAGAGAATGTGACTGGCCCAAGGTCACCCAGCAAGTTTCTATGGCAAAGGGAATTCAAACCCGAGTCTCCCAGATTCTATTCCAACACTCTAACCACTACACCACACTGTCTCTCATCACACTGCTTGGATTAGAGATGTGTTCATGACACATGCACTATTAGCAGCAAATGCACATTTGCCATAAATATTGTTACATAGAAAGCAGCGTTTGGCAGACAGTACTGGGATAAATTGCAATGTTACAAATCAGCTCAAAACTACTCTGCCTTATATATACTCATTCTTTGTTAATCATGTTTGGTTTGTCCAGTTCCTCTGATATTATAATTTGCCTAATGGCTATAATAAACCAAAACAAAGCTGTAATTTCTATCATGGTACCTAAATTATATCATGAAATAGGCCTCTACAAAATTCTAATATTAAAAATACCCATCCATTTTCTTCAGATTTTTTACTTGAGTAGGTTAAACATTATGTACAAGAAAGGAAATCAATTGATTGGAATTTTAAGATGGGACATTAAATTACATTAATAATTTGAATATGCGAAAAAAATATAATTAGCTAGCTTTTATGAAAAATTATACACCCAAGTAAAGGCAAGTGGTGCTGTTTTAAAGGAAGTTTTGATAAGGGATAAAAGCTATAGTTTATGGCCCTGTTTATTATATATATTTCATGTGTTAATTGCATTGTTTTCTAATTTCTGTAATCCAGTTTCTGCCTTTCTTATGTCACACCTTATACTGTTTTTATTGCACTGTCTTCTAAATTTATAATCCAATCTTATTACAATGCTTATTATATATTGCAAAGCATTCCTACTGCATTGCTGAATTTTGTAATCTGCTTTGAGTATCAGTAAGGAAGGTGGACTATAAATAAAGTAAACAAATAAATATACATAAGCAAGAATAAATAATTATGGGCCAAACACAGAACTTGTTCTCCATTTATCTGCATGGAGGCAAACTTTGGTGGAAGGAAAAGACCTGTGTGCAGACACACACACACATAGACACAACCAATTAATCTGAGAAAACAATTTTTGTTAGAGACTGATTGAGACAAAAATATATTCTGAAGCAAGCAGGGGGTATCATTTACAGTGCAATTCTAAACACAGTTACATCCTTCTAAGTCCATTGAACGAAATGGGCTTAGAAGGGTGTAAACCTACTTAGAATCGCACTGTAAAAGTAGTCACTAACATGTCAAAAATATTTGCAGTAGGATAGTATTAGCAATGGAAAATAAGGCACAAATTGCCTGGGGAAAAATAACTTGGCAGAGTTCACTGGCAACTGTTAACACCCCTACTCTGGGAAATTAACAATGGCTTTTCCTAGCCTTGATTAAAGTAGCACATATTTTTCCCATCACTTCAGCAACCAAGACAGGCCTCTTGCTTGTCAGCTCAAGAGATTAGAGTGTAACTGGTAGCTATACATACCACACTCTTATCACCAGAAGTCGGAAGCTCGCATTACACTGTTGTTCAGAAGAATCCCCAGCAAAGCAAAACATTCTCAGAAAGACAGCACATCTTGAACTGAGTTGCTATCTGTCCTGTATTTAGCAGGCTGCCATCCCAAGAGGAGTTAAACAGCTAACAGTTTTCTATCTCTCTGCATCCTAAAAAGCAAGTGGCTAATGCCACTATTCTGGCAAACTTTTCTCCTCACAAGACAAACAGCAAGTAACAGCAGAGAAACCAGAGATAGCGAATAAACCACCGCTACGCAGTCTGGCTGAACGATCACGTAAGAAGACCCTGCTGGATCAGATCAGAGGTTCGTGTAGTCCAACAGATGGTTTCATACTAATTACCCTGTAAGGCCAACTAGCAGGGCATAGAGACCAACCCCCCCGCCCCCATGCAGCCTCCTAGCAATATGTGTGATCTCCTAGCAGAGGTGTGCTGCCTCTGAATATGGAGGTTCCCTTTACTCACCAAGGCTAGCAAACATTGACAGACCTATCCTCCATAAATCTGTCTAACCCCTTTAAAACCATCCATGCTCATGGCTATCACTAGATCCGCTGGAAATTAATTCCACAATTTAATTACTCTTTTGAGTAAAGATATAATTTCTATTGTCTATACTTGAATCTATTGCCCAACTTAATTGGATGCCCCAAGATCTGGTATTATGGGACAAGAAAAAAGTTCTCTCTATGCACTTTCTCTATCACATACATAATTTTATAAACTATTATCATATTCCCCCACAGTTATCTTTTTTTCTAAACTGCAAATACCCAGATTCTCTCAACCTCTTAATCATCTACTTCCCTCTCCTGTATTTTTTGCAGCTGTACAATATCCTTTCTGAGATATTGTGACAAGAACTGCATGCAGTACTCTAAATGAGGCTCCACCACAGATCTATACAGGGGCTTTATAATATTAGTTATTTGGTTTTCAATTCATTTCCTAATAATCCTGAGTAAGGAGCTGGTCTTTTTCACCACTGCCACCCACTGAATTGCCATTTTCATTGAGCTACCCACTTACAGCCCCAAGATCTCTTTCTCTCCCACCAACTGTATTTGACCAGGGCCACCTTTATCATGAGGCAGTATGAAAGTAGTTGCTTCAGGCAGCAAATTCCATGGCAAGAGGGCATTTTTCTGTGGCTCCAACCTTAATCCATTTTTGTTGAGCTCTAGTCTACCAGCGATATTGAGATTCTCACCTTTTGTTTCACATATCTTGAGGCCCAGCAGCGTGTATACCTTGTGTGGGGTTCTCAGCATTGTGAAATACAACTGAAAATGCAGTCATTTCCATCCCTTCAAAAGAAAATGCTTAAGAAGTAACTTGAGAGAGAAAAATACAGGCAGGCACAACAACAACAAAGAAAGATAGAAATATAATTGTTTTTCTATCTTTCATGCTCAATGAGTTTTCTCATCTCATCTTTTTCTCTCTGTCATATACTAACTCAGCTGCCATAATGAACTGAGGGCTTCTCAGCACTGAAAAAGAAATTGAACTGCATTTTTATTTTTATTTTCTAAGAAGAGCGCAGACTCAAATGGCCCCTGGCTGCCTGGCAGGCCTGGTGTGCAGAGGCTTTCTTTACTTGTGCTGTCCTGCTCATCTCCTCCCACTCTAAATAGACTCAGGGCCCCTTCAGGCGATGCAGAAGAGTCTCTGCTGAACCTCAGGAGAACAGCTCATCCAAAATGTGACTGCACCAAAAATGAAAAGGTCAGCAGTTTTGAGAAAGGAAGAATCAAAATCTTATGACTCACGGATGAATATGCACTTCACTAAATACTCCCATAAATCAAGGGCTAATGCCACGAGATTAACAACTTGCTAGTACCAAAGGATACCTTACAAACATATATTGACCCAAAAGCCATAGACAGTTTGCATATTTTAAGTATACACGATGAATATAATTCATTGTATACCAGAACACACTGCCAGTGGGCACATTACACTTTGCTGATTCCATTGTGAGCCAAACTCTAAGTCTTATGATGAAATTCATATTTGGAATACAGTTTCTGAAATGTTGATAAATGTGAACAATCAGTTTCACAAGCCAAGTATTCCAGGCATTTTGGGATGACCTAGTGTGTTGCCAATCAGAATTCTAAAGTTCCAAAATGAAAATTACTCCAGTGGCCAAGTGAAGGGACCAATTTGGGGTAAGTGGATTTACAATGAAGAGTTCTTGGTGGAAACATATCCCGTTAAAAGTTATCACATCCTGACATATGCTGATTTTCAAATGTATTTCAGGATGTGGTAACTTACAATATTACCACATAGATGCATTTTCACAAGACTATTTTACCACATTAAAGTTGGGGGAAAGTGTTGCTTCCCGATTGCTTTTCCATCTAAAAACGATAAGAATTGGCTCAGAATTAGGTGTTAATGCACACACACATGAAGCTGAATCAGACCCTTGATCTATCAAAGTCAGTATTATATACTCAAACTGCCCAGTGGCTCTCCAGGGCTCAAGCAGAGGTCTTGTACATCAACTACTGCCTGATCACTTTAACTGGAGATGTCAAGGATTGAACCTGCAACCTTCTGCATGCAAACCAGATGCTCTACCACTGAGTCACTGCCACTTCCAAAGAAGGGAGCTTAGAAATAAAAAGATCTTGAAGCATACTAAATTAGAAATCTGTCTTTGAGCTTTCAGCAATTGCTAGTATTATACATCTATACAACACTTCGTACAAATAATGCTTCATATGGTATTCATGCTTCCCAACACCTCTGTGGCACCAGTCGTTATTACCATTTTATATCTTATGATTCTATTTCTTACTTATGGGTCAATTTGAAAGGCCTCCTTTTTTAACCTAACCAAAGGTTCTCAAAGAGGCTCACAAGAGGACAATCAAAACTAAACTAGACTAAAATATACAGTATTACAAAAGTTAAAATGACAGCAATCAGATCAAGAACTAAGGTTAAGAGATAGTGACTTAGCTAAGCTTGGATTTGAATAGACATCTCTAGCATGTTATCCTCCATTCAGCTTTATATCGTTCAACACAGCCTTGAATATCAGATGCCTAAAGAGTAATCTATAATCCTGTTAGAACTGACTTGTGAATTTAAACCAGTTAACTCCCATTGACATGACAGAAGGAACTACTAGTCCAGTAGGAACAACAAGGAGACCTGACCTTAGTCTACATTCAGACAGAGGTCTTCAACTAAAGCCACCAGAGCCATCTATGTCCTATAGCCTGGTCTGAAACCAGACTGAAAAGGGTCTAGGGCAGATAAATTATCCAAAAAGACCTGGAGTTGGTCTGCTACTGCTCTCTCAATCACTAGGCCTAGGAAGGGCAAATTAGAGAAAGGGTGATAATTGGCTACATCATTTTTCTGTAGGGATGGTTTTTTTAGGTAGTGGACGGATAACTACCTCTTTGAGTGGTTGAGGGAAGGTGCCCTGTGTTAGTGATTGATTTATAATAGATACTAAGGATTAATTGACATGGTTTTTACATTATTTTAGACACCAGGATGGGCAAGGGTCCGGGGCACAAGTAGTGGCCTTCACAGATCCCAGGAGCTTGTCATCATCCATCATGGAAACTGGGTCAAAGTGATCCATAAATAGAGCAGGTGGTGTATTAGGCAGTTCTTCCAGTGGACCTAGATCACCATCAGATCATCTAGTCAGCATCTAGATCAGAGTGTATTCTTGATATTTTATCAGCAAAAAAAAAAAACTTTGCAAAAGAATCACAGCTAATCGTTTGGTCCTGATACAATGAAGGCTCAATTTTAGGAGTCAGCACATGCTGTGTTACCTTAAACAACTGGGATGGTCGTGATCTAGCTGATGCAATGGTAGCAGAGAAGTAAAATGTCTTAGCTGCCATCACAGCAACTGCATAGATCTTACAGCCACTGACTGAGTTCTCCACCAGTACTGTTCTAGACATCTTCCAGCCCTTTTAAGATCACCCAACTCAGCAGTAAACCAGGGAGCTAGGGTTCATCCAAGGGGTGGGAAGAGGTCATTGTGGGACAACCTTATCAATAACTTCAAAGAGCTTCAAATTCCACACTTCTACTGCAACCTCAACAGAGCAATATCCCCATACCCCAGGTATCCTAACATACAAGATCTAGGTCCCCTTAGTAGGACATCTATGTTCATGCTAACTTTATGCTGGCATAAATTGTTTCTGATAGCATAGCACTGTATGCCAGTGACATTCCTAACCTGCACACTAGGTGTTATTCATGTATAAAATCGCTCTACTATATTCTTAAGAATCATACATAGACAGGTTGAGGACCTACAGGGAAAGGGGAAATCCCATTGTTTCCCCTTGCTGGCTCTCCTCCCTACACTGGCTTTCCCCCTCACCCTGTGCTATCTCCCGATTTCCCCAACCTTGCCCTCCTTTCTTTCCTGATGGCTTCAGGTATTGCTCCCCTGCCCTACCTTTGCCCACTGCCCCTTCCTTCAGATCACTTGCTCTGTCTCTATTTCCTTCTCCACTCTTATCCTGCCCCGCTTCCTTTCACACATACCCATGCTGCCCTACATTTCACCCAATGCTTGGGAGCAGGCCCTTTGTTGTTTGGGGTTGCATTTTTGCAAGACCTCAGATGTCAAAGTATTTGGCTTTTTAGCAATGACTTTTTTGTACTTGCCTCCTTTTTCATCTTTCAGATTTTTCCACAAACCTTGGTGTATCCCCCAGGATTACAAAACTCTCTACATTAGCCTTGGATGGTCCCACGTTGTTCCGTGTTTGAGCTCCATCTGGGGTCCAGTTGTTAGCTGGACAGATGGCTAGAAGGTAAAAATTCATCCAAATCTTAGATAGATAGATAATTTATTTGCGGCACTTAGCCAGTCAAAACATGATAAAACGGAAAGCATGGACTAATAATTTCTTACAATAAAACATCCAAATCTTAATGCTTGCACGGTTCTTGGGTGCTGCTCCTTCCTAAGTGGCATCCCAGGCATCCCAGTGTGACTTCAGAAAACTGCTCTTGTGCTATCAGAAACAAATTCAATAATGAACAGGGCCTGGGAAGCTTGCATATGCTTCCTTCTAACAGGCATCCTCTGAGGGCATATTATGCTAGTCTGCACTGTTAGTGACTGACAGCACAGACCTATGCAGAATTATACTCTTCTAAGTCCACTGAAGTCCATGGACTTAGAAGGGTATAACTTTCTGCCATATCTCAGTATAGGCATTGTGAAGTGTGAACCTAGGGAGGCAAAAGTAATGCTTTCGGGGTATAAGAGTCACGTGTGTATTCCATTTTCATTTGGAATAATAGTGCTTTTAGCTGTCTGGGGGACGCTGGGCTATGCCATGCCCTTTCCATCTTCCATTCAATTGGGAATGGAAATGTTCTGTTAGCTTTGCAAATTTAAATCTGCATATTGGCTTTCACCTGTTGCTCCCCACTTTGTTTGGGTCTTCAGCTTCTATTGATAAAAACAACAGTGTAGTTATAGAGAGCTTCCCCCCCGCCCCAACACTCAAAGCACACCACAAACATTAGCTCAGGATTCCATACAATAACCCTGAAACAGAAGCACTCATTATCCCCATATTGCAGACAGGCTGGCAAAATGAATATATAAAAAACTGCCTTATATAAAGTCTACTCTGACAGGTCTTTCCTGACCATGCTACCTGAAACTCCTTTGTGAAGACGCTACACATGTACTTTACCCCTGACCTGCCCTACACATTCTTTCAGAGTGGTGCCAGGACAAGTTCCCTCCTAGCACATACCAAAGGCAGCCTTGATCCAGAGATCTTGTGCCCACAATAGCTGCAAACTCCTCGCAGTACTGCATCCTAGGTATAGGACACATAGGTCAAGAGACTATGGATTGCCTCCAACAGAGTTCATAACTAAACCGAGATTTGAATCTGGGACTCACAAATGCTCTCAATGTCTGTGCTACAATCAGCTCTATATCCATCCTAACTGCTTTCTTCTTCAGGCTGTTATTCTTACACTTCTTCAACCAGAGATACTAAATGTCCTAGCTTACATCATGTTAAGAGAAAGATGGATGACTTACTGCGCCTAAGCTCCCCTTCCTCCCAGTTACAAAAAGGGAGGGGGGATTTGGCCAGTCTTGTCAAAAGGGGGCATAAGGGCAAGGTAAAGGGAAGTTGTGAAAGGGGAAAAGGCAGCCATGGTTGTAGATTCTTCTCTCTGAAGAAGCTCTTCTCTGCCATACATGATTAATCACTTCTGAGACGTGCCTGCTGCTTCCCCTCTGGCAACCACAACAGCAGCAGCCGAGAGCAGAGAAACCTCCTAGGGTTCTTGGCCAGGTGCTACTGAGTATTTCCCAACGGAGGCATCTGATCCTAGAATACATCTTCTTCATACACAGAGACAGAGAGTCACGCCAGCCTGTTTTGCAGATTGTCGGCTAATTCATCCTCTCTCCACTCCCCACACTCACACACACACACCATTTTCTGATCCTTGTCTATAAACCTACACTTTATCTATCTGTGTCTAACTGCTTTTCTGTCATTCTCTAGAAAACTTACTGGGAATGTGTCCAGAGGACTGCAATAAATGAAACACGTGCCTAGCACAAGATTATGAAGAAAATGTCTCTGGCTGATCTGATTTGAAGCCCAGGTTGATCCTTTATTGTTATATTTTATTTCTTCTTTCCCTCTCATTTTTTTTCCTTTTAAGTGCCTAGCAGCGAAACCTTTGCCAGCTATGAGGCGTCTGACAATGGTAATGAAAGCTGGAGGTGTATTACCACTCCCAGGAATAAGTCCATGATAGGCGTGAAACTTGAAAGGTAATGGCAAAATGAGGACTAGTCCACTGACCACAAACATGAGCCAACAGGTGCAAGCGTGGTTTGTGCAACCACATTTCACAGAGCAGAAACACTTGATTGAGATGACCATGCTAGTGAGAGGGTGGGGGGAGAGAATCACATTTTTTTCTTGTGACAAAATAATGATGCTTGAGAGCCAGGAAAATGAAACGAGATTAGCCACTTCAAGGATCCTCTCCAATATTATTACTTCATTTATTGCATGAAAAATATGCAAATCTGGAAGGATAAATTGCCACTTGTTTGTGCTGCTTTGGTCTCAGCTGCACAGGGTGGAAGAAGAAGAGTTGGTTTTTATATCCCACTTTTCTCTACCGAAAGGAGTCTCAAAGCAGTTTACAATCACCTTCCTTCCCCCCCCCCAACAGACACCTTGTGAGGTAGGTGAGGCTGAGACAGTTCTAACAGAACTGTAACTGGCCCAAGGTCACCCAGCGGGCTTCATGTGTAGGAGTGAGGAAACAAATTCAGTGCACCAGATCAGAGTCCGCCGCTCATGTGGAGGAGTGGGGAATCAAACCCGGGGCTCCAGATTAGAATCCGCCTCTCTTAACCACTACACCATGCTGGTTCTCCAAACAGATAACTGTGTCAGAGGGATAGCTGTGTTGCAGAGAAACCAAAAAGGGTTTTTTGGCACCTTAAACATTGACGGGTTTTATTGCTAGCAAGAGAGAGTGTTGGGGAGCATCTTGCTAGCAGCAGCTGGGTAAGATCTGGCCAGAGTTGGTTTATCCTCTGTTTCTAGATATTTAGCCTTGGTGTGGTCAGGGGCACAAGCAAAAGGGCAAGAACTGAAAGGCTCATGGTCGTTAGCTAGGGTTGCCAACCTCCAGGTACTAGCGGGAGATCTCCAGCTATTACAACTGATCCAGCTGATAGAGATCAGTTCCCCTGGAGAAAATGGCTGCTTTGGCAACTGGACTCTATGGCAACTGGACTCTATCCCCTCCCAAACCCTCCCCTCCTCAATCTCCGTCCCAAAAACCTCCCACCGGTGACGAAGAGGGACCTGGCAACCCTATCGTTAGCTCACAGCCTAAAGTCCTGAAGGCAGTTGGGATAATGGATCCAGGACTAGGACTGCCAACTCTGGGTTGAGAAATTCCTGAAGATTGTGGGGGGGGGGGGAAGCCTGGAGAGGGTGGGATTTGGGGCAGGGAGAGACCTCATCAGGGTCTAACACCATGGAGTCCGACCTCCAAAGTAGCCATTTTCACCAGGGGGAACTGATGTCTGTAGCCTGGAGATCAGTAATTCCAGGAGATCTCCAGGACCCACCTGGAAGTTGATGACAACCCTATGACCCGCCCAACATTTGGAGTATTCTCAATCATTTTCTTACATTAGTTTATTTAAATTGCATTTTGTAAGATGCTCTGAGTACCTATTGAGGAGAAAAGTAGGGTAAAGGTACTTAAATAAATATGTCTCCATGACTTAGAGCCCATTTCATCATATGCATGAAGTAAAAGGCATTTTTTTACCCACACATTCAATCTTGCCTTTCCAAAATGGAAATACATGTACTTCTTTCTTCCTGCATAGTTGTGCCCATTTCTATTATAAGATTTCTAGAAGGTGCCAGTTTTCAAGCTGTATATATGCAGTACCTTTTAAAAGATGGTCCATGACCTGATACAAGTAATGCCCTCGTAATACATACACAATACTCTTATTTATTATACTTTAGTGAGCCTATTTGAATAGATCTGCTTGTTTCTGTAAAATATTTAAAGTCAATGACTAATTAACATTTTGATTAGAAGATGCCTCTGTTAAAAATTCAACACCCTCTCTCTTTCAATTAAAGTGTAAAATGCTTGAATTAATAAATTCATTTATACCTCCCACTGATCTTTTAGCAATCAACTCACTCCTTCAAGCTTTGTACTGGCACTCACTCTGCAGTACAATAGGGCTTACGCTCAGAAAACAAGTCTGAAATACCATGACAGAGAGAGATCAAACTTTACATTTTTTTAATACTTAACAGCTAAAACTTTGTATGACAATCATCTTTATTTACAAAGTGAGGGGGGGAGAGCTATTGCCACCACAGTTACAAACACTGGTTTGCATATTTCCTTTAACATTGTACCACAGCAGCTTGGACAAAATTAAAGAATACAATACCATCAGTGCAGTTTTTAATCCAGCTCTTAATTTTCTCTGTGCAGTTCAAAATCATAGAAAGATACAGGATATGCAGGTAACTGTATGAGATCGGATCATTCATTTTCTTACTGGCAAGAGACTTTATTATGTGTTTCAGGCATATTAATATTTTTATTTACTAATTAGAAAAAACATGACCATGTTGTTTGAATATTTACATATATTAATTGCAATGTTAATATATTAGTTATGCTAATCACATGCATGATATGTGTACCTACTGTGCTCACTTGTTTGTGGGGGGGGGGAGACTGGATCCAAATATACCTGTACCGTTTTGATGTCACATGGAGCTATTTCCAGCCCAGTTACCATGGAAACCACAAGGCCTTCGCACCAGTTAGCAGTTCAATATATAATTTACTCAATTTTTTCCACCCAAGTGATCAGGGCTCATATACCACAACTGCATACACACATACACACAAGATCCCTATAAATTATATTTCAGAAAATCATACCGTTGTGTGACAACAGAAACAGTTTAATAGCTAACCTAGTTCTTTAGAGAAATTTTAGAAGGGAAGAAAAGCTCAAAGAAATGCTAAAATGCAATTCACTGCTATCAGTCACTATTTTAAGGAAACTGATAGGCAGTGACTAAAGAGAAAATCAGTATGGAACAGAATCCTGAAACCAATTTATTGAGTCACATTTTGGACCATGTAGTCCAGAATCCATCCCATCTCCCACCAGACCCTTAGAAGAAGCTAAGCTGTTGCAGTTTGCAGCTGGCCTTAGAGATTTTCACATTTGAAACGAAAAGTCCAAAGAACACACCTCTCTCTCCCACAAACTGGAGAAAGTAATTCTAAAAGATTACAGAAGTCAAGATGGGAAGCAGGAAAATGGTGCTCCTCTGTAATCCACTGCCCAAAGCAAGTGTTTCACATTGCTTACAGTATTAAGTATGGCCTGGCAGGACCCATGAAGCACAATTTACAAGGCCAATGGCAAAGTTATTTTTCAGCTGGAACTTGGTTGGGGAGCCAATAACTCCTGACAAATAAAGCTTTTCCTGCTGCTGCATTCCCAAGCTGGGAAAACCTGTATTTGTTGAATATGGTGTTCTTCAGTTTTCTGTGGAGATGAGAGGTTCAAATCTGGAGAGCGTCCCTGTAACTTTAGGAATTATACAGAGGGGAGAATTTAACAGAGTGTGGTGTTTCCACCTAAAGTGCTGTAGTGTCAAATTAAGCATTTTTATGCAACCCATAAAGATTTCAGCAGTCTCCCTAAGTCTTGACCTGACAACTGAAGCTGTAAGGCACCCTATTATTGTGTGTGTGTTAAGTGGCGTCAAGTCACTTCCGACTCATGGCGACCCTATGAATGAAAGTCCTCCAAAATGTCCTATCTTTGACCCTATTATTAGCCTTAGGCAATATAGTTATGAATGTCTTATTTATCAGAAAATGTCACCAAAACTTTCAAAAGGCAACCACTTTTGTCACAGTGGACTGAAGAAGATGCCTATGTGCTGTATAAAGAATATATATACCAATTCTATACTTATATCATGTTGCTAACACTCCCATTTTTAAAAGAACTGCAATGCTGCTATGCTTTCTTCAACCCCATCTCTGGGAGGCATGTTATGACACATGAGAATCTCACAGGTTATCTCATTCAGGGCTTTATAAATACAAAGAGAAAGGTACAGTATGAATGTATAGACTGCAAGACCACACATAGTACATAAAGATTAATTCCAATTTATTCATATGGGTGCAAGATACGTTTGAAGTGCAGGACTGCTGTTTTAAATATCGAAAAAGCAGCAAAACATGAAAATATCCCCAAACTAATTTTTAAGCACAGGAAGGTTGCAAATGATAATTGATTGTGGTTGAAAGCATCTCTCCAAATTCCAGTTCCTTTAATCCTTTCTTAGGTGGAGGAAAAACCCAACCCCACACTTATTATTGTTTAGCTGGAAGCCTGCACACAAACCAAGTGAAGTGTGGCAAATATCTGTATAATACATAGAAATGGTGGTGACAGGCATTTTAATTAACATTTTTTTCAGATGTCTTATCTGTGTTCTGATAACAGTAGCTTGAGCTTACTGTTAAAATTCAATTATTGCTATAGGCTTCAACCAAACATGCACACATATATTACAGTTGAAAAAGGAACTATCATAACCCCAT
Source organism: Euleptes europaea (assembly GCF_029931775.1). Classification (NCBI taxonomy): domain Eukaryota; kingdom Metazoa; phylum Chordata; class Lepidosauria; order Squamata; family Sphaerodactylidae; genus Euleptes; species Euleptes europaea. Next base: position 87,962,394 of record NC_079314.1, on the reverse strand, counting down.
AAGAGGAGCTTCCGCTATGTCCTGAATTTTTACCAAATAATTTCAAACAAAGAGATACAAAGCAAACATTCAAGAGGCAACGAGGAGGTTGTCTTGTTTGACTCTTTAATGATGTTTTAACACCTTCTGGTGTATCTCAAAGCTTGTAGCTAAAACAGGGGATCAGTATAGGAGTTGGCAAAGGCTGAAGGAAAGAGGGTTGGGTTGCATGCAAAAACCTAGAGGTGCCAATCCCGTGAAAATTCAGAAGTGGCAGAAATTTGTGTCCCCAACCCCTGTCTTGACGTAAAAGCCCTTACTCACTGGCAATGGCCTGTGCTTCAAACAAAGCAGCCTGATCCCATGCATATTTACTCCCAGATTTAATTAACTTACTCCCATGCACAGGATTGTACCCTAAGGCCACAATCCTCTGTACACTTGCTTGGAAGGAAGCTCCATTTAATTCACTGTGGATTAACTTCTGAATAAGCATGCACTGATGAGAGAGCTACGGTAGTCAGATATTTGAAATTTCCATTAATGTTTAATTATTTTCCCGATGCCCTTGTAGAATTACCTGAACATTTAGCGTGCGATCCATCTGAAGGTCCATAACATACAACTGAAAGTCATAATAAGGAAACTAAAATTAATGTATTTATTGGCAGCTATTTCTCTCAATTTTCTCCCCTTTTGAAGACACTTTTGTTCTTCCAATATAAATGCATTTCATACTAAGTCTTTGGGGAACAATGGGGGGACTGCTTACCTTGAACTGAAAAGAAAAGGTTCCTGAGAGAATAGTTAATAGCAATTTCATTTTATTTTTAAAAACTCTTTGCATTACTTACTGGGTTGAGAAGCTTCCAGAGGTGGTCAGACAAGCACAAAGAATGTGCAGCTCCCCTCCCCACATAGATCCACAACTCCCCTAGGCTTGTCTCCCCATTTCCTCAAGCGCTAAATACTACCCTTCAAGGCATTTGCTTAGCTTTGTGTGAGCTGGAATAATTAGCAATGACTAGAATAAAAAATAAAACAATTATCAGTACATTTTGCATATATGCAGAATTAATCTTTTTTGGCATTGTGAGCCAAACTAGATTCCCCCCCCTCCCCCCGCCAAGGTATTCAAGCAATGGTGCCCTGTAAGTGGCAACTTCAATACAGTTAAAGATGGGAGGGGTGTTTCACCCCTCATTAATTCTGAATATCAGGGGATAACCTTTGGGACATGTAGGAAAGGAAACAGAGTACTTTGGTGGCATATGTCAAGTGCCCTGCCTTCTCCCAAATATCTTGGACTGGGGACAGGAATTCCAAGTCAGAAGCTTTGAGCCTCCAGGGAGATTCCAGGGATACTTCAGCCTCCAAATTACAATAACTTTTCTCTAAAACCAGTTATTGGAAGCTACACTCCAGGCAAGGGAATGGAGGGTGTTGAAGACATTCCAGGAGCAATTTTAAACTTCAGATTATTTTCCATTAAATGGATAACACTTGGCACTAAATCCTCTTTACTTCCTTTCCCTCTTGCATCTAGTCGACCATACTGCCCCCACCCCTTCTATCTTTTCCTATCTGAGTCATTATGAAATTGGAGTTATATACACAATATAACACCCTCCAAATTACAACGATAAAGTACTTGTTAGATGTTACACATATGAGGAATGCTAATTTAGCGTGCCTAATTTCCATATTAATAAGCTGCATAACCTTTGAAGCACCAAACCACCTTCGTTGGTGTTGTGCTCTATTTGCTCTATCATTCAACATTCAATCTAAACATAACATACAGAGAAAAGTATTATATTACAAAACCACTTAAAGTTATAGGCTGCTTTCAGATGTCACACTACACCACAACTTGTGAAACCAAGTATGGTTAGTCTACCAGACATCTACAACAAGCCAACACTTATACAGACAGTGCATTACCTGAGCTGAGTTTTTATCCTGAAGTGGAATAAAATAAAAACTGTTGATGAAGCACATAACCACCACCACCCCAGATCGCTCACTCTTAGCATATTTAGGAGGCAAAGAGGGTCCCATTATGTTACCTGCCAGAAGCAGAGAGAATTTGAGGTACAGTGGGGATCCCATATTAGCAAAACTGAACTTTTGAAGAAACCATATATCCATTTATCTTGCAATTACAATCAGTCAACGACTCACTTGACCATAGGAACTGAATGCCTACTCACCACCCCCTTCCCTTTTAATCTAAAAATTATTTGACTAAAAACTACAAGTGTTTAAAATGAATATGTTGTTTAATTGTGAAACAAACAGTAAAAAAAAATATTCAGCATGGAAGGAAAGCAACAAGGAAAATTTACCATAATGGAACACACTGAATACAACATATCAGGAATTATTGAAATATATTGCTATTATTGCTTTAGCAGGGGGTAGGGGGAATCTGCTTTTAAACAGGAGCTGCAACAAACAGCAATAATAAATGTTATGCCCTCCAAAAAAGAACATTGTGTTACGCAAATAACAATCTCCTGGTGGTCTCTGGTCCAAAACTTATCCAGCTATCCTCAACCAGGGCCAGGGATTTTTTGGCCTTGGCCCCAGCCTGGTGGAACTCTCTGTCAAATGAGATCAGGGCCCTGTGGGACCTAGCACAGTTCCGAAGGGCCTGCAAGACGGAGATGTTCTGCCAGGCTTATGGTTGAGGACAGTGACGGTTCTTTTACACATGAATTCATGAAGCTGCCTTATACTGAATAAGTATTTGGTCCATCAAAGTCAGTATTGTCTACTCAGACCAGCAGTAGCTGTTCAGGGTCTCAGGTAGAGGTCTTTCATATCACCTACTTGCCTAGTCCCTTTAACTGGAGATGCCGGGGATTGAACCTGGGACCTTCTGCATGCCAAGCAGATGCTCTACCACCGAGCCACGGCCCCTCCCTCTTTTAGCTGGCCTCCCCTCCCCCTTCCTTCCAGTCCCTTCTTCCTCCCTTCCCCCCTCTTTCTCTTCTTTCCTCTTATTTATGGTTTTAATTGCAATTATACTGTTAGTTGCCCTGAGCCCGGCTCCAGTCAGGAAGGGCTGGATAAAAATATAATAAATAAATGAATATAAATAAAGTGATCTAGTTTTCTCTAACTGTGCCATGTTAGCAGAGTGCTTATACTTTATATGTGGCAGACCAAGAGACAGCAACAGTGATAAACTAATTGTGTTCAATAAGTAATATACATAAAGTATAGGCACACTTAAGTAATTAAAGGTTTGGAACTGTAAGAAAGGAGTCAGGCAATGTTCAACCTTACTTTGTCTCTGACCCATTTTTTACAGGCTGATTTTCTGATGCGCTGTGGCTTGAAGGGGGGGATAGGGGAATCAGTGCCTGGCAGTAGCTATGGAGATGGAACACCCACATTGCTAAGCCTGATATGAGGATGCTGCCAAGAAGGGATGCACTAAGAGACCCCCAGAAGGCCATAAGTTGACACTGTGGCTGCAGTACAAGACGTAGTTGGCACAGGAGTCCTTCTACTGGCCAACAAATGCTTGTTGGGCTGTGCAATTCTGCTTCCAGTGATGTGTCTTGAGGTCTCAGTCCTCTGCTCAAGAAACACCAAGGCCAGCTTCTCATAGAAATACATAGGTTTTCTTTCCACTCTATTATAAATGGTGACTAAGTTGAATTCATTTTTTTAATGACTCACCCTCTTGCACCACTGAGCTGATGTCCAAAGATGGTGTCCTCTTTTCCATCAGTTTAGAAGGCCAGGTGTCCATATCCTCATGCCTAGACTGGTGTTACAGCCCCTCCTGCATAGGGTTGCCAAGTGCCAGGTGGTGGTGGGCAAACCTTCGCCAATCCACCTGGCTGCCTGCCGACTAGCTGAGGGTTGGTGGGCAACGCGTGCAAGTGCACCTGCCTGCAGCGACATGTTACTTCCAGTTTACACCCGGAAGCGCCGCATCGCAAGGGGCCAGTTACCACTCACTCCCAGTTTGATTGGTAAAGGCCCCTTGCGATGCAGCACTTCCAGGCGCAGGCAACACCCCCCACCTCCACCCCAAAAAGCTCCCACCAAAGGAGAAGGGGGACCTGGTAAGCCTATGAAGATACTCACCACAGATCAATGAATACCCACAGTTGCTGTGAGAGTTCTCTGCTCTTCTAGCCCTGTATTCCAGGTTCGGGTGTCATCCAGTAACAAGGGCAGGGTCTAGGAACAATGAGCTGTGATTCTGTTGTATGATCATGTGTCTGTGTAATCAAGCATTTACAAGGTTCCCCAAAGATAAAGGAAAAAGCAGCTGCAGGTACCTCAAACCCTCAGAAAGCAGTAGGTGGCTGTTGCTTTTCTAGAAGTCATGGCTATATAAATCCTCCTTTGCTCTTCTTTACACACAAGGTATAATACTTTTGTAAATGTGTTACTACTAATGTGCACAGTGACATAATCATCTTCCCTCCACAAAGTATGCAAGTTTATTTTCTGCAACAAAAAGAATTTCAGCCACAGAACACCTTTTTTTGCAAATGTTATATCACATTTTCAGAAGATAAGAACAGTTTGGTTACTTATCATAGCTTACACCCATTACAAAAGTCCTGAACTAGATGGTAAGTAATTCCATTTCAGCATCACCCCATGCTTAACAGCATATACTTTGAACAAAATAATTAATGGTTTACAACAAAGTGCCGTCTCGCAAGGGGCCTTTTCCTCTTAGTTTGAGTAGTAAAGCGGCCCTTTACCACTCAAACTAAGAGGAAAAGGCCCCTCGCAAGGCAGCACTTCCGGTTGTCGGCACACGCGTACACGTTTGCCCGCTGACACTCAGGTGGTCAGCGGGCAGAGGGGCAAATTGCCAGAGGTTTGCCCACCACCACCAGGCCCCTGGCAAACCTATCGGTGCAGTTGGTATGAATGCCGTCACCTTCTCAGCTCATGCAGCCCCACTGAGGGGGCTTTTGCCAAGTCCCTGGTTTGTGTGGCATTCCTGTCGGAGCAATCCAGTATCACCACTGTTGCACCGACAGACAGCCACCTCTGCCACAACAGCCCTCAACTAACCTGTGAGATGGTTTACATTTTTCATACGGAGATAGAAGCTTTTAAAAAGTGTCTTTCTCAAGACTACCCAGCAAGTTCCTGAAAGTATCATAATGGTTGGCTACAGCCAGCTAAAATGTCTGCATAAGAGATTTTGGGGACAGAAGGCTAAGTTTAAACGTAAGTATTTCTAGCAGCCTGCAGAGCTTGCAAAAAACATACAGAGTTAAATTTTTAAAAATCCAATTGGAGGAACAGAAAACACAATGGAAACCATCAGAGGAAAACTGTTGGGGAAACACAGTAAATCTTTACAAAATTTGTTTCAATTTTTCTGAAAATGCTAACTATCCAAGTTCATAATCTGTTGTTCGTGCATTATATTTATGTCTCCAATCCATTAGAGAACTATGCTCAAACAAGAGAAATACTGAACAGTAATTACAGGATGGTTATTCGTTTTTAAAATGTGTTTCACACTTTGAGAGAATGTGTAGTAAGATAGCATTTACACTGTAACACTTCCTTTCAGAAGGTAATATGCCAAAGCCTGTTCTACCACAGGCGTATATCACCCAAACATCATTGCTCCCAGATGGCTGGAATGCATCCTTTCCCCAAGGGCATCATTGGCTGCTATGGCCTCCAGAGGATGTCCTTTTACAGCACACTAATGAGTTTCACTACCGTTATCAAGCAGTAATTTTTTTATTAGCATAAATGCTTCCTGCTGTTATTGAGCAACAGAATTAGTGATAGCTTTGATATACAGAAATCTCTTAGCCAGTCCCAGAATCAGCAAAAGCATCTTACACAAGATAAATCCTCACCCTTCACAGAATTAAGGAGCAGCAACTGGCCATGATTGCCCCCTACTTCTGAACAGGAAAATAAAGCTTCAGAACAGGAACATAAGCAGAGTCTAACCATTGTAATTTACTAATAGTGGAAAGGGTAAGCTTGCATAGCTATTTGAGTCATCAGTTTGATTTTCCAAAACACTATGCTTGATTTTTATCTAACTGTACACAGTATTCGAACAGAGCTCAAGCTGAGCGGTCAGGCTTACACTGTTGACGCAGGACATGTTAAAGGAAGGACAGGGAAAGCAAGGAAACAGACTGGATATATCAGTGCATATATTTTCCAATTACTGGCCAACAGCTGCAGGGTAACTGGATGTTTTTTCTCTTGGAAATGCTTCAGTTACAGAGATGATATATTTATTGAAGTATTTATACCCTGAGAGAGCCCCGTGGTGCAGAGTGCTAAACTGCAGTATTGAAGTCAAAACTCTGATCAGGATCTGAGTGTGATCTCGACTGAAATCGGTTTCAGGTAGCCAGCTCAAGGTTGACTCAGCCTTCCATCCTTCGGATGTCGGGAAAATGAGTACCCAGCTTGTAAAGTGTAGACAACTGGGGAAGGTGGTTTGCCTTTGCAAACCACCCCGTAAACATAGTCTGCCGGCCCCATGGGTCAGTAATGACCCAGTGCTTGCACAGGGGACTACTTTTACCTTTTTTATTTATACCCTGACTTTCCTATCACCAAGCAATGGGATTTCATTTTTATCCAGCAACCATAATTGTAGTATTTTGTTGCTGAGAAAATGTATCACCTCCTCTTATACACATACCCCTTATTTTCTTGCAGTTGCTAGTGTTAGTTTCACAGGTCATGGACTCTCTTCTCTTTCACCATCACCCCACCCACCCCATAAGTATGCCCTTTTAAGAAAACCTTTAAAGCTTTTTTTAAAGGTTCCTTAGAAATTGAATGCTCCAAAATGTTCCACTTCAAGTTTGAGAGTGCTTGTGTACAAACAAACAAAAAATGTTGAACACATGATGCTGTCTTATAGTGAATCAGACCATTTGGTCCATCAAGGTCAGCATTGTCTACTCAGACTGACAGCAGCTCTTCCAGTTCTCAAGATCTTTCACATCATCTAAATCCTGATTTAGGAGTGGATTGGGAAGTGAAAATGGCCCTTGGCGCAAACCAAGCTGAGTGGCTCCTGCAGTGTTACAAGCCAATACTTCAAGGATATTGAGCTTAGTGAGGCAACAATGGGCATTAGCTCATGCATTTCATGCTCCTCCCTCCCCTCCAAAAAAAAACAGGCAGCAGTACAAAAGGACACAAATGATTTGGCTACAATTGTCATTCCTGATGAAGGATCTGAGACAAGTGACCCCTGAGGAATTGGCAGAGTTGCTGGGGCTCCTCTATTACAGTGGGCCATTGGGAAATTTCCCTGTAAGTTAAATGGTCAGTCTGCCCCGTTTCTTCTAAGTGGAGATGCCGGGGAAGGTCTGGGACCTTCTGCATGCCAAGCAGATACTCTACCACTGAACTATGGATTCTCCCCTAACACAAGCAAAGCTACCTCTTCCTGCTCCCACCATTTCATGAACCTTTTACTTTAAAAATAGTTCTTTGAAGGATGCCTACTTACTCATTGTTTATTTTGCAGTGCATATCTCCCCTGCCCCCCCCCCAAGAACTTGGTTTGCGTTTGGGATTATTTGCTTTGTATCAAGCAAACAGGTCTCTACAGCAAGGTTGCCTCTCTTCCATTACACAGAGCCTTCACACCCTGTTGTTTGTATGAATGCAGTGAGAAGAGGGATGCCATATAGAAAGACCTTATGACTTGCATCTAATCCTGGTTTCTGACCCTACAAAAGCAGCGGACGATGACAGCAGTATTCTGTAGGGAAGTCCAATCCACAATTGTCAGGAAAATAACTGTGATGTTTGGAACTGTAAGAAGATCACTCAGGGCTGACAGACACGTTCTGCACATTTCAGAGATGGAGTCTGTCTCATGCTGCCAAGCTGACAGCTTTGCTTGCCTACAATTCTGTGTAAGAGAAAGAGAATGAGACTATGTCTCCTGTTTATCTCCTTTTCTTTGCTCCTGGGCATTGGATATCAGAACAACAAAAAAGGAAAGCAGAAGATGGGGGGCTGGGATAATTTAGCATTTAGCGCAATGTTGGGGTGGGAGAAGAGAGGAGGGGTGGGAGAAGAGGGGAGGAGATATAAGGGAGAGCAAGAAGATGCAGAGGCTTAAAAACAATATGCAAATGAGGCATAGCAAAATCATTTTTTTATTGACAGCATCCTGGGGAGGGGGAATCATTACCTCCCACTCTGGATTGAAGGTATACCACAAAGTGGGACTAAAGAATTCTGGGGGAGGGGAAACTTTCATGCCACCCACTCATACAACCCCCATTTCCAGCTTCCACCTCCTTAATCCACCCTTTAGAATAGCAATACACAGTCTGATGAATATAGTGATGGTCAGTGTCAATCCAATCCAAAACAACCAAATATCTATAATGGTACACAGACCAATTTTGATACCCAGGCCGTCTGAAACAATGGAAAGTACTTTGACTAACAATCAAAATGGCTGTTCTGTAGCTCCTCTAAAATACAGCTACATTCCTCCCCTCCCCAGAGTTGCCAATTGATCACAGGAGACAGTATCAACTGGTAGCCATGCACTTTTAGCTCTGCAAAAAACTCCTTTGGGTTATGCTCCTGGCAGTGATCAATCCCACAGTCATTAATTTAGAAGAAATTTCATTATTTATCTAGTCCAGCCCCCTGTAATGATGAAATCCACAAGCCATACAGGACAAGGTTACAAATTAATTCACAATGGGTAGCCGTGTTAATCTGTCTGCAGTAGTAGAAAAGGGCAAGAGTCTAGTAGCACCTTAAAGACTAACAAAAATATTTTCTGGTAGGGTATGAGCTTTCATGAGCCACAGCTCACTTCTTCAGATACAGCTAGAATGTGAATCCATCTATCTTTAAGTAGAGGAGAGTGAATTCAGACAAGCATTAGTATGTAAATGTTAACAGTATGTAAATTTGAATAGCAGGCGTGATGGGATTAGGTGTGGTATGCAGAAGAGTCTGTGATGTCCAGGGGAGAGATGGGTGGGGAGAAATCAGCATTGGTAATGAGCCATGAATGCAAGGTCTTTATTCAGCCCAGGTAAATGCATTGACTTTAGTTTGAATATCAACTGTAATTCAGCAGTGTGTTTTTAAAATTCCACAATACCATCATCATTGGCTGGAGGCATTTAATGAAATGACACAGCTTCTCAAATAATTTGTTTCACTGCTCAAGCTTTTTTCTAGTTGGAAAGATTTCCCCCGCAATTCACTTTTCTCTCAATAACTTGTGTAAACATACATTGGTCTTCTTTGTATGTTCCCCTCTGGGATATTTGAAAGCTTCTATTTTGGTCCTGGAAGGGAAGGTAGCATGGTGTAGCCTGATCTTATCAGCTCTGGAAAGCTAAGCAGGGCCACTAGTTGTACCAAGGGATGTGCGTTCAGATACTTCCAGTCCAAATACATATTTTTTTAAAAAATCTTATTGGTATTTTCCAGCTATATTCAGGAGTCCAAATTGTATCTGATATTTTCCAGGACACTGGTAAATGGATCCTGAAAAATTCCAGAAATTTTCTTGCTGGGTGACCTTGGGCCAGTCACACAATCTCAGCCTTGACACTGACTAGCGTCTGGATGGGAGACCTCCAAGGAATACTAGGGCTGCAACATGGAAGCAGGCAATGGCAAACTACTTCCAAAACGTCTCTTGCCTTGAAAACCCTATGGGGTCACCATAGGTCAGCTGTGACTTGACTGCAAAAAAAACAAAACAGAAATATGGGGGAAAGGGGTATTTTAAGGCTCCCAGGACGGTTTACTGAGTGTCTGTGTCAGTGTCTTCTTGCCAGGGGTTGGTATCTGCTTGCCAGGTTTGTCTTGTTCTTTGAAATTGGTTGTTAGTCTTGCCACATTGTATTTTTTGATCAAGATAAAAGCCCAATAAATATCATTTGTTAGATTCTCTGGTTCAACGTTGGATTCTTTAGTTTGACATTGTTGTAGTAGGCTTGCCACATTGTCCCTTGGTTCTGTTAGGATTACCTGGTTCTGCATTGGTTCTGTTGAGCTTGTTAGTTCTGTTTGCATTGGCCAGTCACTGCTTTGCTTGCTCGAGTGTTTTTGGCTATTCTTTGCCCTGGAGAAAGCATGGAATCCCCCCCATAGGAAACAATGGAGGAGGATGGTGGTACATTGTTCAGGAGCCTACAGAACTGGACTTCTTGGCCCAATTAACTTGACACTTAAGGCTTATTTATTGGAAGACACCAGCTACTCCACTGAGATTTTGGTGCCATTTGCTTTAAAAAATGGCCCCTCCATCTCCTCCAAAAAGGATTTGAATATTAAACCAGTATTTGTGAACTGAATAACCAGGAATAACAATATTTTTCGGATCCCTGATATCTGTATCTAAAAATACCCATTTTTTCATGCTGCACACCCTTAGTTGGACTACCAAGGAAAATGCTGTAGAGGAAGGCAATGGCAAGCCACCCCTGCTTCTCACTTGCCTTGGAAACCCCTTGCTGGGGTCACCATAAGGCAGTTGCAACTTGACAGCAAATACATATGTACAAATTTTGGTCCTAACTCTCACCCCACTTAGTCTTCTTTTCTCTGCAGGCTCATCCTTGCTTCCAGTGTCAAAACAGCACAGGAAGTTGGCCAAGGGTAGGCAACCTTTCTGGCCCAAATGCTGAAAAAAATACGGCATCTACCACAAAGATGCTGGTGTTATGGCAAAGAAGGTGGAGGATTAGGGCTGTGATTGGCCAGACTCACTGCAAATGCTGGGTATAGATCCATTTCAGGGACATGGGTATAAGGGACTAAAATGTTTAGAGACACACCCACCTGGGAATGTAACTGAAACAGACAAGAGTAATACCTTCACAATGCCTTGCCCTAAAAACCCTTTGTGAACAAGGTCCCAGTAGAACACAAAGGCAACACTGGGCGAGTTTATGCTTAAACTTTCACTCTCAGAATGACCACAGTACAAGTTATAATTTTAAATAACTGCTGTTCTACAGAGGGAGCTCTTTCTCAGGATCCTACTGACTCCCACCTTGCCCTTTTGCCTCCCAGCTGGGATCTGAGCTCATCTCGTTTGCCTACCCTCCTGCTCTTGGAGTGGAGCAAGGGAGCTGATGCCAAGCAAAACAGTCTGGTGTGCTGCCGTTTGGGATGCACACTGGAGGTTGCCTAGCCCACAGTAGGCAGTTGGTGCCTGTTTCCCAAGGACAAAGGATCAACATCCATAGCACCTTGCAAAAGATTACTTAATCCAAGAAAATTTACTGCCTCACTTGTTCTATGTATGGGCAGTTCCATAAAAATGCTTTTTGAGAGCCATTGCAATAGTTAAGAAAATTATGTAGCAATTCAGATCGCAGCCATAAACTCCTCTAATTCTTAACCTCAGACCTCTAGGGATAATATTGGCCTAGCTTACAGGGTTGTTGTAAAGATTAATGATGCCCATGAAGAGCTTTGATAATCTAGGATATATTTAAAATATGAACAATAAGCACTATTATTATTCCAATACTGTACAAAACCTATATGCTTCAGTAATTCATAGAACTAAACTAATCACAGGCCATGGCAATTACAAACATAAAGCATGAAGAATCATAGATATAAACTGGCAATATTCAAGTACAATTGACCAAAATTATTATTCAAACTGCATTTTTTTACCCTTCTGAGGCAGAATTGCTGAAGTAGAAGCAATTTCTCTTTCAATATACGTGGCAGGAGAGACTTGGGGCTTCAAGGTGCTTTAGAAATATAAGATTTTTATTAGTAGGAAGAACTAAATGAAATAAAGGCTCCTATGAAATGACTGAACCACCCCACCACCACTAACTGCAGAACACACAACTCACACACAATAACACACAACATGTGTACATATGTGTCTGATACCATTTCAAGAGAGGGAATATATCTGCTATCCATAAGCATAAACCTCTGACCCAGGATCCAAGAAGAGCAAAAGACAAACACTGGATCTTGTTTAACCAATCCATGCTCATTTGACTCCAATTATCCAGAGACACAGGAATGAAAAAGAACAGGAGGACTGTCAGATCAGCTGTCTGGAAGGGAATTGCTCAGGCCTCATTCCACAGGGAAAAAGCAGGCATTCAAAGCTAGAACTACAATTTTCCTGGCTGGCTAGATGCTCATTTGAGCCAAGGAAGCAACAGCACCTGTTTTGAGTGCCTGGCTGCAGACAGTACCAGGCAATTGTGAAATAGGAAATACGCTGGATTCTGCCCAAATTTCTGCCTTGTGTTAGCAACATAGAATCTAATCTATTTCTAGGTTTCACCTATCTGTGGACCTCTTAGTCCCTGAACAGGCAGACAAAACAAAGTTCCGGTGTAGCAAGTCTTTGTTTACATCTTAAACAGTTCTGTGTCCCATGGCCAAAAAAGCAGCATCATATTTAACACAGTCACTAATCCCCTTGTCTGCAAGCCTGTAAGGACCGTGGGGGGGGGGGCGGAGAGCAAGGGACAACAAGCTTCCCTCTCTGTGATTCCCTGAGATCAGAGTTCAGGCAGGCAGTGAGTGTCATACCTGTATTTATGAATAAAGAATTCCAAGATCCAGAGCTGTCATATCTGCATCCTTCCACTGCATGTAGAAACAGGGGAGGAGGAAAAGGGAGGGGAGGAGCAACTAGCTTTAACTGGATTTTACCGGTAGCAGCTCCATCACAATTCAATCTGTCAAGGACTGTACCAAGAAATATGTTTCTTCAAGATTTAGACAAAAGGGGGGGGAGAAAAAAAGAAAAATCTACCCACCCAGAAATGTAATAGCTTCCATACTGAACAGCTTAGGCTGAGGGAAAAAAAACTTGCATGCATGTGAAAACAGGCCTCGGCGTTCACAAAAACATGGGCCTGAAAGTGGGGGGGGGGGAGAGAAATGTAGGATGAAAAGGGGTTAAGTATGCAAAACAGCATGGGAGGGCTGGAGACAAATCACTGGACTAAAACACCCGGGGGGGGGGGGAAGAAAAGAAAAAGGTCTGAGGAGAATTATTCCTTTATGGTTCCCTTGAAAACCTATATAATGAAGGTGCTGCGAGTGTAATTACTCTCGCTTGTTTGGCATGGCAGGGCATCATGCTGCCACGGGGCCAATTTCCTCTCTTCTTCTCCCAATTAGCATGCCAAGTAGTCCAAACAGCACACTGGGTACTGATTGGAGCAGAGGACTAGCAGCCAAATACCCCTTCGCCCAATCAGAAGGCAGCAAGCGTTCTGCTACAAGGCTCCAGCTTCCTTCATTTTATGTCCTTCCATCGCTATCATTCTCTCCTCTCCTCAGGAGACTCTAAAGGGAGTGATAAAAACTGCGAGCCCTCCCTCCCCCTCCCCTGCTCGGTCTCATTCACAGCTCATGGCAGCCCGGGCTTCCTCTGGGGACCCACTAATGAAGACGGCCAACGTTAATCTCTCCCCCCCCCCTCCCTGATGGGTCGATTTATACTTCCAGAGAGAGCCCTGGCTTCCAGCCAGAGAGCTCAACACATTCTTCTTATTCTGAGGAAAAGGCATGCTCGCTCACTCTCTTTCTCACTTACACACACACAAACACACACACACTCCGAAATATACACTGAGACTACAGATTGAGGAAAACACCAGCTGAAAGGAACATTAGAAAGCCAGAGAGGTGTTGAATAACACCTTTTGCATTTCGATAGCACTTCCTTTATACCAGAGCCCAGAGGGCTTTGGAGTCAGAAAACAGAGCATTCAGGGATCTCTGGGTTACAATGAGACAGCAGTTCTGTGCCACCCACATGACAGATGTGGGGGAGGGGTCCAGGATCTGAAATTATCTAGGAGGTAAACATCAAGGAGAATTTTAGACAAGAAGAAAGCGGTGATCCCAACGGGAGCCTAGCCAGGACAAAGGACTATAATGATATGTCTAGATGCAAACCCCAGATCACTGTTAATTCTGATTTGCTACCCTTGGTACATTTTAAGCATCTTTTTGTACAGAAAATCAAGGTGGCAGAAGATGGGTTTTTGTGTCACTTTCCATAGCATTACTGATGATAGGCAATTGCTAGTAAAGAACCATGGGGATGTAGTTGTTCCAGATTGAGTAAAAAAGGGTAATTTTTCAACTTGACAGGCTGGTAGTAACACAGAGAAGAGAAGCCGCAAAGCATTCCGATGACAAACCATACAAGCAAAGTTTGAAATAAGTAACATGTTTATTTCTTTATGAAGAAATTAAATCCAGTTCGACGATACATACCGGATGAACTCTGTACTGCAGTTTACCATTCCAAAACATAACAGATACAGACTACAAATATATTCATTTGATTACTAAATACATTCTTGAATCCTGCATAGAAAGTTAACTTTATTTTAAAAAGTCCCAAACTTACTGATACAAAGCCATAATTTAAGGCATTTGACATTTTTCAGCTAGCCGTAATGCATAATTACATAGCACGCTTACCCTATAGAAAAGCTTAACACTGCAGTCCTAAAATTTAATTCACACATCCCATTTAAAAATTTTGCAGTCCGACTTCAGTTTGAAATGCATTTGTATGAAGTTTCACAAAAAAGTTGATTTACAGTCACAATCTAACTTTCCTGCACTTTACAATGCATCTGGGGGAACTGGAATTAAGGTACTGGGACTTAGGACTGTTTCATACATTACATTTTTAGGTACACGTTAGATTTTTAAGCATATGCTTAAAATGTTACATGTAAATGAGACAATCATATTAAAAATATCTGCATCGCAAAGGGGCGTAAGAGAACCATGCTTGGTTGCAGTTGCAAATTTGGTGGAAAACTGAAATTTGCTATCAAATGATATGTGGAATGTCCTTATTTCCAAGAAAATATGAGCAAGACTGGAAAGTAAAGGAGGTTATGTTGATAGTTTGCAAGCATGTAGAAAAGGGGAATAATTGTCCACCTTCCCCTTTTCATTCATTTAGGTCAAGGCAAAAAGCAACATGTTTGTGACACTGTTTGAATAATAAGCCGCCTCAAGAAGGACTCTGCAGAGGCAGCATAAAAACATTATATAAACCAATGTTTAAATTGCAGCAAGAGATGTTTAGATCTCATACTAGGAAAAGCACTCAACCACGCATGCACCAAAAAAAACCCCAAAACTTTTATCGGGTCAACTCAAATACCAAAATGGAAGTGAACATGATTTTCTGTGGAAGCAGCAAAACCATCAAAAATTTTATTTAAGAACATGAGTGGATATGCATCAATTAGGGGCACTAAAGAGCCTCCCCCTTTTTTGGATGTGTACCTCATATATAGGATTGCCAGTGCTGCCTTTGCAAATGCCAGGAGATTTTGGAGGGGCAGTTATAATCTACACACACACACACACAGGTGTTAGTTTGCCTCCCATCTACTGAGCCATGAAGGAGAGAGCAGAATAGCATGGGAAAGATAAGTCACAAGCATGCCCCTGTACCCTTTGCCCTCTCCACTGAATGTCTGCCACAATTTCCTGCTGCCTGTGCCACTAGTAGCACTCATGCTACCAGATGACTTTGTATGAAGTACAGGATATTGTGTTTCACAACAGAAAGGTGAATGTAATGATCCCCTTGGTACCTCCCAACTCTGAATGAATAGTAACCAGCTTACCATCAAAAAATATGGGAACGTTAATTAGCTTCTTAAAATGTAGTCTAAAGCATTCTAATACAGTCTATCATGATCTATTTTGTACTATTCTGGGGTGGTTCTTGCTTCGCCTCTAGTTACTACCTCATTCTGTTGCCACAGATTTAAGATATTAGTTCATTCTCTCCATCCGTTGTGGCAACATTTTGTTATTTTCTAGTTCAAACTTGTTTGATTACTGAAGTAGATGACTTGTCCTGCTTTTGTTGTGTTAAAAGTTAGCACTGATAATGATGGTTTTTGCCCTGGCTTCCGAACATGCATGGAATTTTTAATTAAATCATTTCCCTGTAATTTTCTCATTTTAAAATATAACTGGGGGAGAGAGAACCTTTTGACTGTTTGCGCAAGTGTGGAGAGGCTAAAACAACCCTACAGGACACAAATGGAATTATCTATGCTTGTTCTATGCCTAAAAAATTGATTTTGTCCTAAATTTTTGGGGTTTTTTAGTTTTGTTTTTGTTGCATGTATGTGCAAATGTGCAGACAGTTTAGAACTATTACAACTATTTTAAAATTGTAGTATTCTGTGTCATTACGGTACTTTTGCTTTTAAATGCAGGTACAGAGTTTCCTGTAGCAGGGCACTGCTATTGTTGATGCCCCGAAATATCAGCGTAGTAGAAGCACTGACTTGCACCCATTTGGAGTTAGCCCATTCTGAGAGTGCACAGGAATCAGGGTACGGAATTGGCCTACTTAAAATCTTTTAATAAGATTTTCCCTCAGACACTCTGGTAATAATAACCATAAATAATGTTTTAACCAATGTTAAGGCACCGCTGGAAAGTTGGCAACCCTAACCATCTCACTACTTATTGCAAATGCAGCAGCTATGCTTAGCAACATGGAATCCTTCAAAACTACAATTTCTTTTTACAAAACAAAAATGAAATAAAAACCATTAATTTGCACAAGCAGCCCTGCAAACAAGAACACAATATTTATCGTAATTGCACTGTATACATTTTAAATCATATACCGTAGTTAGTACACTGTTGCACATTAACCATGTGAAGTGAAAAAATGCATAAAACCACTAAATTGTTAACTATGCACAATGAAAATAACATGAATGGTATGTACATACTCACTTCACCCAATCTCTCCTCATATGACATACCCACAAACACCAGTTTTGAAATAATAGAGTGGTTAGAGTGTCGGAACAGAAGCTGGGAAACCCAGGTTCAAATCCCCACTCTGCCATGGAAGCTCCCTGGGTGACCTTGAGCAAGTCAAAGACTCTAAGCCTAATCTTCCTCACAGGGTTATGAGGATAAAAGGGAGCAGGGGAGAATGATGGGAGCTACTTTGGGTCTGCATAAAAAGACAATTCCAGCCATGGAACTATGTAATTTATGGCAATACATTCCTCACTCAGTACCACTAGTTATTAATTAGTACTACATATGATCAAGCAACCACTCTGAAAATGTGAGGAAGACACAGCATATCATAAAAAGACCCCCAGATTCCCTACATATGAGAGTATCTGGCAGGGGGGGGGGGCAAGGTTACCAGTTCTGGGTTGGGAAATAACTGGAGATTTTTGGGGTGGAGCCTGAGGAGGGGAGGGTTTTGGGAGGGGAGGGACTTCAATGCCATAGAGTCCTATTGCCAAAGCGGTCATTTTCTCCAGGTGAACTGATCCCTATCGGCTGGAGATCAGTTGTAAAAGCAGGAGATCTCCAGCTACTACCTGGAGGCTGGCAACCCTGGGGGGGGATCAGAAATTTTTACAGATCACCAAAAAACCAGGCAGTAGAAAACCCTACCAAGTCGTATGATGGTTGCATGTATTCACTCTCTAATATTTTGCTTTGTATCATCATAAATGGGTGGCCCTCAGGCAGTATTTCATAACCTAGGCCATGCACCATCACCCACAACCCCTTTCCAGAAGTCTACCTGAACTTCAA
Source organism: Euleptes europaea (assembly GCF_029931775.1). Lineage (NCBI taxonomy): Eukaryota > Metazoa > Chordata > Lepidosauria > Squamata > Sphaerodactylidae > Euleptes > Euleptes europaea. The sequence continues at coordinate 87,944,808 of NC_079314.1, read as the reverse complement.
TTAATCTTTCCACCCACCCTGCTTTATTGCCAGCTTCAAAGATGGAAGATGTATGTTCATAGGGAAGCCATCAAGAAACCATCACCACAGCAGAGGAACACCAAAGAAAACGAACAGCCTCCTCCATTGCAGATGCCCACTAGACAGCATCTCGTGTCCACTAGCCCGCCTCTCCCTCCATCACCACAGATGCCACACTCCTCCCCCCATCTGCCATGCAGTACCACCAGCCCTGTTCAGCTGCTTTCCCCCATCCCTATGTCACTGCCACTATCCAGCACTGTAAGGCAAATGGGACAGGGGAGAGGAAATGAGAAACATTAGAGGAGAAGAGGAAAGGTCAGTTTCTTCAACAGAAAATATACAGGTGATAGAACTGGTGAAAAATGCAGAGTTAAAATTATTCTGGGATGTTTTGGCTCCCTACTGTATGAGAAATCCTTTTTGACCCAGATAGTATGTTAGTGAACACACATGAAGCTGCCTTATACTGATACTGAATCAGACCCTTGGTCCATCAAAGTCAGTATTGTCTACTCAGACTGGCAACGTCTCTCCAGGGTCTCAGGCTGAGGTCATAAGAACATAAGAAAGGCCCTGCTGGATTAGACCAAGGCCCATCAAGTCCAGCAGTCTGTTCACACAGTGGTCAACCAGGTGCCTCTAGGAAGCCACTAACAAGACGAGTGCAGCAGCAGCAGCATCCTGCCCATGTTCCACCGCACCCAAAACAATAGGCATGCTCCTCTGATACTAGAGAGAATAGGTATGCAGCACGACTAGTATCCATTCTAACTAACAGCCATGAATACCCCTCTCCTCTATGAATATGTCCACTCCCCTCTTAAAGCCCTCCAAGCTGGCAGCCATCACTACATCCTGGGGCAGGGAGTTCCACAATTTAACTATGCATTGTGTGAAAAAATACTTCCTTTTATCTGTTTTGAATCTCTCACCATCCAGCTTTAGCAGATGACCCCATGTTCTAGTATTATGGGAGAGGGAGAAAAACGTCTCCCTGTCCACTCTCTCCAAACCATGCATAATTTTATAGACCTCTATCATGTCTCCCCTCAGCCGCCTTCTTTCCAAGCTTAACAGCCCTAAGAGTCTTAACCGCTCCCCATAGGACAGTTGCTCTAGTCCCTTAATCATTTTGGTTGCTCTTTTCTGCACCTTTTCAAGCTCTGTAATATCCTTTTTAGGTCTTTCACATCACCTAGTTGCCTAGTGCTTTTAACTGGAGATGCCGGGGAATGAACCTGGGACCTTCTGCATAACAAGCAGATGCTCTACCACTGAGCCACAGCATGGCAACTGCTGTTTCCCACTGCTTTGTGTGTTTCTCTCGCCACATACTGGAATAGCCAGTGATAACAAAATGATTATGGTAGCAGGGCCAATAAACAAACTGTTAACAATAGAGCCACAGGAGAGCACAAAATACAGGCTTTATTCCTGCCAGACTTCTACAATGCCATGTTGCATCCCTCCAGAAAACAAAGTAAGTTGCAGGGTTCTAGGTGGAGAAAATGTACTTTATCATATTTAGCATTTCTCTTTAAGTACAGCCATTTTTGTTCTGTCTGGCCTGCAAGAGCCAAAAGGTTAAGCTTTCAGACAGAGACAATCATTACTCTGAAATGTGTATAGGGGGCCATTCACGACTAGCCCTTAGATCATTATTGTATTTAGTTTGCCATTTCCTGACACATATCACACTGTAAGAATTTTATGGATTTCACTTGTCCCCTATTCCAATTCCCATCAGGAATCTATACGTTAAACTGTTTTTTCTAACTGGAAAAGTAATCAAAATTAGACAGGTTTCCAAAACAATTCTGATTATTGAGATCACTAGCTAGAAGTGAAAGATCATTTGCTTCATCAGAAAAAAAGATTAAATTTTATTTATGTACTTAAAACATTGTTGTGCATGTTTTCAACCCAATAGGGTCCTAAAGGCCATGCACATAAAACATTAGAGCAATTAAAAACGTTAAAATTATAAAATAATTCAATAAAAACACATTAAAAACAACTAGATGTTCCAGTTGTTTTCCCTACAAGGGAAAATACCTTGTGTAACACCTGTTTGGATTCCAATGTGTCTCATATGCTGTGAAATAAGATGATACTTGTTCTGCATTCTTTTTAAGAGGAACAAAGTGTTATAACCTCCTGGCCTTCCTGCCAATCCCACTTCTCCTCAAAACCAAGACAAGCAAACTTCTACATACATTCTCCTGGGTATCAGTGACCTGACCACAGCTGTTCTAAGCTGCAAACATATTTATCTCTAGTCTCTGAAAACCCACACAGCAGTGCTTCCCTGATTTTGGGGCACATTTTTTAACAAGGATCACTTCCAAAGAAACAGAATCCACATAATTGACTAGTTCAGGTCAAAGGCTTGCTAGAGAAGACTTCAAAAAAATTGAGAAATGTTAGAACTCAGGCCTGCTTGTGCGTGGGTAAAGTGCCCTCAAGTCATAGCCAACCCATGGCGACCCCTTATGGGGTTTTCAAGGCAAGAGACTAACAGAGATGGTTTGCCAGCGCCTTCCTGTGCGTAGCAACCCTGGTATTCCTTGGTGGTCTAACATCCAAATACTAACCAGGGCTGACTCTGCTTAGCTTCCAAGATCTGTTGAGATCGGGCTATAGCATGCTACCTTTCCTTCCCAGGCCTTGTTACTTTACTTTAAATTAACTATTTTTCTCTTTCTCCCTATGTTTGTCACCTTTTTCCACCCCACGCACCACCAAACACAAACCATATTTTCCACAAGTGATTTCTCCAAATGTTTGCATACATAATTCAATTGATATTTGTAGACTGGGTTATTGATACAAAGGTGGCATTAAGAGGAACAGAACAGGATATGTCTCATCCCTTTCTAAAACCATGCACTAGGAAACATTACACAAAACAGCACCTTTTCTTCCAAAATCAGACTGGAAGAATGAGGAGGCAGTCTTTGCCAGTTGTCATCCCCCCTCCCAATCCCATCTGCATCAATGAGAATCCTTGATGAGTTCCAGATCTTGGCTGATGAGCATAGAAAGACTACATTCTGGCTAAGAAACATATTTCTGTCCCCTTCCCCAAGATGTAGGCATTCTCTTCTCAAAGGAATCCACCCAATAGTCTGAGAATCACCAGTTCTTACTACATTTTACATATGTTGTGTATGTTATATATCTATTGTAGTATATTGCTATCGTATTGTTTAATAAATTATTTTTTAAAAAAGAGAATCACTATAATAAACAAAACAAACTTTTTTTCCAAGGTACTAACATCAACAGTGTAAGGCAGGGTTTCATAGCAAATGCACATATAAACAGTTTCTTCCCTATCATCAAAGTCCCTGCATGTATTTATTTAGTACCAACACCCTAACCATTACACCACACTGGTTTTCTTCCCAAAATCATAACCTCCATCCCAGAAATATCCTTCCTAATTCTAGTAAACCCTTCCGCCAGGGTCAAGTAGCTATGTAGGCCTGTTCACAGTGTGGTCTTAAGCATGACTTTTCAAATGCAGATTGTCTTGCTCAACTGGGCTGACTGGGAAGAGTAGATATGAAGCAAGTCTGGTATAATCTAGTTGGGAGTAAATTCTTAACCATGTATTTCTGGGAGAACATGGAAATATATCTTCAGTACAGCAAGTGAAGTAGCACAAAAGCCTGCCTGAACATGTTAATTGAATACTACACCATAAACACCTTGCCCTGACATTGCATTTTCCACCTCTAGCAAAATCAAAGTTTTAGATAAGTTAGAATGCTATTTTGTGGTTATTTTCCATATTTTTATTTTAAACCTCTCTTTTGGTTAAAGTTATCCACTTTGCCCAGAGCTACTCAAATGTTCTGGCCTCCTGTCATCACTATTTTAGTACTATATTATTTTAGTACTATATTATTTAGCTATTATTCTTTAGGAGGTGAACAGTGAAGTTGTGATGCCTCTAATTAAGAAAGGAATGCATAACTCTCATGGCAGTTTGACTCCTATTTGTGATAACTTGGTATCTTCACCTACATGGGCTAGGATGACCAAGTGCAGAGATAAAAGTCCTACAGTAACTTTACCTTTCAACAATTATTGCGATAAATTGGATATAATCAGGACAAAAGAAAGGAAAACAGTCTTAAACGCATGATTATCAGAAGCTGGAGGATGATTAGGAAAGCTACAAGAAATGCAGTATGGAGAAAACATATAACCATAGCAACAGGGAAGAAAGATTATTTTAGCAAAACAAATTTCTATGCGTAAAATTTATTTGGAAGGTACAGCCACCCCTCAAAAAACAGACTCTCAAATTCAAGCTTTAGCAATAATTTCTCAGATACTTTTATAAAGGTTTCAGGATATCTGCAACACTTTAAAAACTCCTATAAGCTACCAATTCTCCTACAATTTTCTGCCAATGTTCTACCTTATTGTCACAATGTACTATGCCTCAATACAGCAGTCTTTTCATCAAATCCTGAATAGGACCAATTTCAGCACCGAAGCATTGTAGACCAGTTCATCACTGCCTGACATTACCACATTTTCAGTAAGATTATGCCCAGTGATCAGGGACACTTGAGGATATTTCAGATCTTGTTCAGTGTTTTTCCTGATCTGAAAGCTCTTGGCCATATTCAGACATGAAGCAAGCAACACCATCGGTGCAATTCTAAGCAGAGTTGCATCCTTCTAAGCCCATTGATTCTGCATTACACTGTAAACATGGTGGTGAAGGGAGACTGCAGTGGCTAACCATGCCTCTAATCTTCACAGGTTTAGCACAGAGCTCTTTTGCAGAGTTCTCAACCATGTGGAAGAGGCTTTCAGCTCTGTTCAAACGTTATGCTTAATGCAGGGCTGAGACCTGCTGTGTCAATCCTGTTCATCCTCTCCTCTTCAGTGAACTCTGTTTTGCATCTCAACGGGACTCTTGTTGACATTGGCAGGGAATTATGGTTGAGTTTTATCATGCTTCTTTGCATTATCCTCTCTCAAACTACTATGGTGTTTTCCACAAGAGCACAGGCTTGTGTAGTTTCCCCATTGCTCCTGCCAGTGGTAATGAGGATTCCACACGGCAGGGTTTTCTGTAGTTTCTCTGCCCTAGTCCCTTCAGCACCCACCCACCCGCGTGCCATGTTACTTTTATAACAATATAACAGTCTGTATCACATTCTATGAATTCCCAGCCTTAATTTTTTTTAAGTCTTTAGCCGCTTTCATTGCAGGGATATAAGGGGAAAGGCCATTTTTGACAAAAAGGACTAAAGAGGTACTTTCATTTAACAAAAGCTGAGCATTCAGAGAACCTGATACCAATATTGTTATATTGGTATAAGAATACTCAACTGATTTTTTAAAAAGCCCCCCAGTGGTGGCTGAGAATGGTCATGATGGCAAAAGAGGCAGATTAAATGGACCAGGAAAATCTGAGCTTTCTCATCCACATGGCAGCCAACCCGACTTTGCTCTGATCTTTCCCAAACCTTCACAGCAGCAAAGCCGGTTTGGGAAACATCACAGAAAAGCTACGGAAACCCCAGGAGGTACACAAATGTGCCATGATGCTGTGAGGAAGCCGGGGGGGGGGGGGGCATTTCCCTACAGCAACAATCACAATCAAGTAATCCATGTGGAAACAGCCTATGTGTGTGCATAGCGGATTCTAAACACCACCACCATGGGCATAATATTTTTTACTTCTATATTACTGTTTACTGTTACTGTGATAGTGTTCTGTGGTCTTTGATTTTTGTTTTAAAATTTGGACTTTCAAACATGTAGAATTTTTTTCCTTAACATTACCTATTTTACTATCCCCCACCCCATTTTAAAAAAGGTAAAGGTCCCCTGTGCAAGCACCGAGTCATTCCTGACCCATGGGGTGACATCACATCCCGACGTTTCCAAGGCAGACTTCGTTTGCTGGGTGGTTTGCCAGTGCCTTCCCCAGTCATCTTCCCTTTACCCCCAGCAAGCTGGGGACTCATTTCACCGACTTCGGAAGGATGAAAGGCTGAGTCAACCTTGAGCCGGCTACCTGAAACCGACTTCCATCGGGATCAAACTCAGGTCGTGAGCAGAGCTTTTGACTGCAGTACTGCAGCTTAACACTCTGCGCCACGGGGCTCTTACTGCAGCAAAATAGGGTGGAGGGAAATCATACAAGGAAGGAGAAGGGAATACAGAAAAAGGAGGACTGTTACATTAGCAAACTTTATTGTCACCTCAATTAGGTGTCTCCAGATCGCCAAGTGATGCATGGTAGCTGACCGTTCCCATTTACCTGTGCTTCCCTGTCATTATACAGGAGTTACATCAACAAGGTCAGGAGACCCTAGCAATGAATCTGTCTTAAGCTGTTTGATAAAAGATTTCACATGAATCTTTATATGGGTTCTCAGGAATCATTCCAGTGCTTTTTCATTAAATTCAACTAGAATCAGCAGCGCAGATTTGACAGGCAGCCCAAAGGATGGAAGCCAGCACACAAAGTGCTATGCTTAAAAGTTATGATTTGAGTGGCAGAGTTGGATATATTTGAATTTTTTCCAGTCCCCAAAGGAGTTGCTATAGAAGCTGCAGAGCACAAAGCTTTGAAAAGCTCGTCTACAAGGTAGGGAGAGGGGATGGTTGCCGTATTTGTGCCTTAGTATGTACTGTAAAACGTAGTTCTTCAAGGCAGCATGTCTGCTTCAAAACAATTTGTTCTCAGCTTCCTTCCATTGCAAATTCAGGTCTCATCTTAACTAGAAGCCTTTAACGGAAGAGCAAGTAAAATGGTGACTTCAGAAAAGACTGAAAGATGAACTGAACAGACTAATTTTAATTTCTACTGGTCTGAAATCTCCTGCCTTCATATTTGTTCTGCTATTTAATATGCATGACTAATAAATATTTAAAATAAAGGAGCCTTAAGATTTCTGCATCCTCAGCTCTCAATTAAAACTAACGGCCACTTCACACATTATAGTGTGGCAAGCATACATTGATCACCGTCTATAAATGCAGGAGGGAACTGCAGTGAGGGAACTGCAGTGAATCTCAGCACACTTTCACCTGCTTATGATGTTAACATTTTTACACATTAAGTACAACATGTAAGTAGCTCTTAAATCTTACACATAAATAACAATTATTCTTCCTAATGATGGCCTAGAAAAGTTGAGAAAGGGCAGATTTCACCTTATATGACAGCCTTCCCACCCCCATCCCCCAAAAGTATTACTGTATGTCTTACCTTTATCCTCTGTGCACAAGTGGAAAGTCTTTTGTGGATCATTGTCAAAATAGAGTCAGAGAAAACACTAAAGAGACAGAGAGATAAATTATTTGAGAGAAGATAAAATGAAAACAATTTGTATATATATAAAGACTAAGCACAAGCATAAACACATAAATTCATTTCTTATATTTATATCCAGCCCTTCAACTGTGAAGCTCACTTGGTTACCTGGGTACAGTTGCCATCTCTATATATAACCTCCCTCACAGGGATGCTGTGAAAATAAAAAGTTGGCAAAACTCACTTCTGTTGCACTGAGCTTCATAAAGGAACTAATAAGGTAGATGGCTAAACAGTCAGACTCTGGTTTAAATCCCAGATCACTAGATGACTTGGGACAGGTCACTATCATTCATCTTTGCATACCTCATAGGGCTGAGTTGGGCATAAATATGATTTAAAATTGTGAAGAACATGTGACTTAGAAATTGTGACTAAAGATTCATAATTAAATCAAAATTAAATCAAATAAGATATACAAAATACATCAAAATACATAATCAGCTACAAAGAAAAAGATATTCCACAGTCAAGATAACTGAATGCTCCTTACCTAAAGAGCTCCGCCAGAGGTAGTAGGGAAAACTATATAGATCAGGGGTTCTTAACGTGGGGTCCACAGACCTGATAGAATTCAGGAGGTCTGTGAACTTGAATGGGAAAAAATGCATCTTTATTTTCACTAACCTTTAACTGAGATTTAGCATAACTGTCTTTAAATATAATTGGTTTCCTTCGTAATCATATGTATTTTATTTTATGCATTTAAAAACATTTTTTCTGGGAAAGGGTCCATAGGCTTCAACAAATGACCAAAGGGATCCATGGCACAAAAATGGTTAAGAACCCCTGGTTTGGAGCTGGATTAGGTTCAGTGTTCTCTGGAGACCCTCTTCACTGAGAGGGGATATGATAACCGTGTTCAAGTACTTGAGGGGCTGTCATATTGAGGATGGTGCCGAGTTGTTTTCTGTTGCCCAGGAAGGTCAGACCAGAACCAACGGGTTGAAATTAAATCAAAAGAGTTTCCATCTAAACATTAGGAAGAATTTTCTAACAGAGCGGTTCCTCAGTAGAACAGGCTTCCTCAGGAGGTGGTAAGCTCTCCTTCCCTGGAGGTTTTTAAGAAGAGGTTAGATGGCCATCTGTCAGCAATGCTGATTCTGTGACTTTAGGCAGATGATGAGAGGGAGGGCATCTTGGCCATCTTCTGGTCACTAGGTGTGGGGGGGAGGTAGTTGTGAATTTCCTGCATTGTGCAGGGGGTTGGACTTGATGACCCTGGTGGTCCCTTCCAACTCTATGATTCACTGATATGGTGGAGGCACCCAGCCTGCTACACAGGAGCTGCTTATGCTGGACAGCACAGAAGTTCCACCACTAAAGCACTCAAATACCAGTAGTCAAACCGTCTGGGAAGCTCAAAAAGTAGAGCAAGATGGAGACTGCTATTTCCTACTGCTTCCCCCAAATCTGCTGTTGTGAAGTATACTGCCCTTGAGTATGGAGACTACGTTTAATCATCATGGCTAATAATAATCAATTTACTAGCTAAACCTGGCAGGAAAACATTCTGGAAAAGAATAAGCAGATACAGCAGCTATTGGGAGAGGGAGGAAGGGAGGGAAAGGGGAGAGAGGGAAAGACAGAGAGATGCTAGTGAGTTCCTCCTCACTTACTCCTGGCACTCACATCCTGCTGGGCTTGCTGCTTTCCTTCCCCAAGGACAGAGCATACTTAATTTGAGATTTTAAAAAACACTCTTAAAAACCAGCCACCATCACTAACTTATCACGTGGCTTAGAGGTCTTGGGAGGAGGGTTTTTTTGTTTGTTTGTTTTGTTTTTAATGTAATCAATATCACTTCCCTTCCAGATCATATCGCCTTCCAGCCAACCTGTCAGCAAGTCAACAAGGGCTGACCTCTTTTGGCAGCTCTGTTTAATCAGACAGTGTGTATAAGACAGATGGAGCTTGCTGCTGTTTGCACTTTCTCTCTGTCTCCCTTTGCAGTCTCTGACGTGGGCTATGCAGCATTAAATTCCACAGAAGCCAATCAGGTCCTCACTGTGCAAATTTCTCTGTGTTACTCTGCCAGTGCAATTCAGCTCTAATCTGCAGATATCTCCCACACAACTCTTTAACTCTGTCAGTGTATCTCAGCCTGGCACGGTTCTGCCATTCTCTTTCTGGATTACACATGCAGTTCTCTGAATACACTCTCGTACCCGACATGCAAGATCCCACTGCCCTGGTCTTGAATCTATCTTGCATTCAGTCAACTTCCCCTCTGTGGAGTAATCAGAGGTCTATATCACAAAACCTGTTTCAAAAAGTGCCCACCTGGGAACTGTTCCAACCACCAAGCTAATTCCATTTGCTACCTAAACAGCATTTTGAACTCAAGAGGCAAGCACCTACTGTACATTCTAATGCAGTGTTTTATTCAAATAAATGTAACCCACTCCCTGGCTTATACTAAACGTGTTAACTCTGTCTTCTTTCTTGCTTTCAATTATAATGCAAGGCACTCCCTCTTCCTCGGATGCACTGCAATTATTCTAGAAAAGAATCTCTCCTCTGCTGGCAGAAAAATCACAGTCTGAAGCTGATGCTCCCCTGGTTACCACAGCCTATGGAACATTCCAGAAGAGAGATTTGGAAGTAGGAATAATGATTTCTGTAATATTACCCGTTTGGCTTCCAACAGGTGTATAGTGACTCACTCTCCCCCCTCCCCCAAATTTTGAGAAATTAAACGTTAACCATTCAAATGCTTGTCTGATAAAACTAAATGTACAGGGCAAGGAAGGGTTCGGATAGGCCTCTCCTTAGATGTTCATAAAAATACTAACCATTAAAGTGGATATGTTTGGTTTAGTTTATCTGATTTGTACCCTGTCCTTTCCCGACCAAAGTCAGGCTCAGGGCAACTGACAACCAATAAAATATACAGTTAAATAAAATATATTATGCAGACATTTAAAATCCTTATCAATGTTAAAATTCAAGACAGCACCCCTGCCGAACTAATGCTAATAATAATTATGGGGAGAACAATCAAGGAAGGGGAGGGAGAAAAAGGGAAGAGAAAGAGAAGGGGGAGAGGAAGGAAGGAAAAGAAAAAGTTAGGTGAAGGGATCAGGCAATGCTATGTTCCACGCCTACCGGGTTTTGAGCTTGCCTCTGCAAGAAGGGGAAAAGGAGGACAAACAAAGGAAAAGGCTTTTTTTTAAAGGTAGTGGTAGGTTATATAAATATAGAGATATAGGAAAAAGGTATAGAATTGAAAAGGACAGATTCCTAAACTAGCCTAGCAAAGAAGCAGAGTTCTGTTGAGTACAAGCTCTCCCCAGCAAGGCAGGAGTAAACCTGGAAGTCTGAGCTATCCACGCCCAGGAGACAGGAAGTAGAAAAAATGATCCTGCCTCCCCTAGCAGTGGGTGTGAATAACCCAAGCTGAAGATGCCCTTTGCTCAGAGTGGGAAAGGGAAAGGAAGGGGCAGGGGCAGGGAAGCCAACCAGAGTGGAACCATTCCACCATAGGCCTGGTGGATCATCTCTGTCTTGCAGGCCCTGCAGTACTGAGCCAGGTCCCTCAGGGCCCAGGTCTCATTTGATAAGAGAGTTCCACCAGGCTGCAGCCAGAGCTGAGAAGGCTCCGGTCGAGGACAGCGGGACACTTTTTGGACCAGGGACCACCAATAAGTTGTTACTTGCTGAGCGTAATGCTCTTTGGGGGGCATATTGAGAGAGGCGGTCCCGTAGATACAATGGTCCTATAGATACGTACATACAGCCAGCATGCCTGTTGAAAGAATTTGCCACAGAAAAAAGAAACTTTACTGAAGTCTCTGCACCTTGTACCTTAAGCACAGCTTCACACCTTGCCCGCCCCCCAAAGACAGCAACCTGCTGTCATTAAACACGCAAAAAATATTAAATGAGAATTAAGCCCAGAGAGGCATGCAGTTTAAAGTACACAAAGAAGGGGGAGGGGCAAACATGGAAAAAGAAGTCCATCACACCTCTGAAAACCTCGCAGGAGAAACCCAGCCTTAAAATGGCTCCTTGGTGGGATTCTTCTGTTAGGAAGCACTATAACAGCAAAAGCCAGGGTCCCCAGACAGTGAGGCAAACCTCACTAGGTAGGCACAAGCAGTTTTCATGGATGGCATAAACCTCTTCCCTCATCCCTTCCAGCCCAAGTCATGTACATGCTGTGACTGGTCTCGGAAATATATTTCCCCCTTTTCTCTCTTCATGCTCTTCAAGTGTACCGCTCTCTAGCAACAGTAAACCGTAACAGCATGAATCACTTTTGTGTCGGCATTAAACAGTGAAGTAGCCAAGTTTGCAGATTACACCAAATTATTTAGGGTGGTTAAAACAAAATCGGACTGTGAAGAGCTCCAGAAGGATCTCTACATACTGGAAGAATGGGCATTAAAATGGCAAATGAGATTCATTGTGAGCAAGTGTAAAGTGATGCATATTGGGGCAAAAAATCCCAACTTCACATATACACTGATGGGATCTGCGCTGGCAGCAACAGACCAAGAAAGGGATCTTGGGATGGTAGTGGATAGCTCAATGAAGATGTCAACCCAGTGTGCGGCTGCTGTAAAAAAGGCAAATTCCATGCTGGCCATAATTAGATGAGGAATAAGGAATAAAACTGCTGATATCATACTGCCCTTGTACAAATCTATGGTGAGACCACACTTGGAATACTGTGTACAGTTCTGGTCACCACACCTAAAAAAGGATATTACAGAGCTTGAGAAGGTGCAGAGAAGAGCAACCAGAGTGATTAAGGGACTGGAGCAACTGTCCTATGGGGAGCGGTTAGGACGCTTAGGGCTGTTTAGCTTGGAAAGAAGGCGGCTAAGGGGAGACATGATAGAGGTCTATAAAATTATGCATGGTTTGGAGAGAGTGGACAGGGAGACGTTTTTCTCCCTCTCCCATAATACTAGAACACAGGGTCATCTGCTAAAGCTGGAGAACGAGAGATTCAAAACAGATAAAAGGAAATATTTTTTCACAAACGCATAGTTAAATTGTGGAACTCCCTGCCCCAGGATGTTGTGATGGCTGCCAGCTTGGAGGGCTTTAAGAGGCGAGTGGACCTATTCATGGAGGAGAGGGGTATTGATGGTTATTAGTTAGAATGGATACTGGTCATGCTGCATACCTATTCTCTCTAGTATCAGACGAACATGCCTATTATTTTGGGTGCGGTGGAACACGGGCAGGATGGTGCTGCTGCACTCGTCTTGTTTGTGGCTTCCTAAAGGCACCTGATTGGCCACTGTGTGAACAGACTGCTGGACTTGATGGGCCTTGGTCTGATCCAGCAGGGCCGTTCTTATGTTCATTATGATGCTAAGATGTTGATAGTACTCTTAAAGGCATGATCTTAAAGGGACGCACTGACCTGTGTGGTCCTGTGCTTTCCATTTTTCCTGCACAGTAACTGGGACTTCCAGGCTACAAGTCAGTGCTTTTCCCACCCTAAGCTTGTCATTTGCCCACCTGTGGCAGGTAAACCCCCAGCCTTGGTTCCAGTCCCTTGTCCTTGAAAAACTGAGGCAAAAATAGCCAGAAAATGGCCTCCATACTGATGCTTTAGGGTTTGCCCATTTCTTTTTGGTCTTTATCATGGATATTAGTGTAAATTCCAACAGTGTCACCCATAAGTAGCATCACATCTACTCCACCCTTCCCAGGCACTGCCCTCAAAATCTCAGGCCTTTACTGAGGCAGTACTGGCAACCCTACATTACCCTAACACCTGAAGCAAATTAATCACAAGTCTGTCTGATGTCTTCTGAATGGGCAAGATACACGCTGTGCTCAGGGCTTGACTTGAGGAAACAGAGGCAACATTGGCTCAAGAGTAGTTGACAGCAGTTTAGTGTAGCCAAGGCAAGCACAAAAGGAGCACAATCATGCTAGATTTAGGAAACAGAAGAGCTGCCTGCACTCCTGGGAGGTAAGACAAGTATCTCTACAGCATATTTCAAGCTGACCAAAAATTACACACACACCCCAAGAAACAACAAGATTGCTAGCTTTTGCACAGTTCTTAGACGGCATTCCCCTTCAAAGGGTCCTTGAGTGGTTTGCAGGAAAGACAGCATAAAAGAAAAACCAATTTCTTTGCACCCAATGAAAGCAGTAGGGGATGATAGAGGCAGAGAAAATAATTCTTTAATAATGATTCACTGTATGATTGCTCTTCTAAAAATAGGTTTCGAAGATACCTATCTTGCACTTATATTCCATTTAGGAATAAACGAAGAAGTTCTGTTAGACCTTGAGCAGATATTGAATCAAATTTAAATAACAGGTCACAAAGGACTATATAGGACTTGCCTTGCAATCCTGAAGAGGGGTCAGAGCTGCTTAGGAGCCAGAGTGACCCAGCGCCAGCATCCATGCCCCTTGCACCGTCCAAAGTGGCACAGATGCCAGCGCAGGGCAACTAACACCGGCTCCGGGGAGCAATGCAGCACCACGAGTCTCCTGCGCCGGCACTGCCTCCCCAGCAGTGGTTTTTTCTGGCACAAGTGGCCGCACCAGAGTCTGGGGGGCTGTTCATGGGGCATTCCTGGGGTGCAGCTGCCTTTAGGCTGCTTCCAAAGCCCTTTCGCCCTGGCGACATGCCATTTTGCAGGCGTCCAGTTACACCTGCAAAATAGCTGGTGTAGCCCTGTGAAACTCAATGAGGGACTTTCACAGGTTTTTTATAGAAAAATCGTTGTTTTTCCGGCTGGGAAGCCTCTCAGGAGGCAACGTGGTGGTGGCACCGTCCCTGGTCATCGTCTAGCTACCCCCCTTTCAGGAATGGGCTGCCCGTAGCTTGGATGTGCTGTCTCTCCCCCTCCCTCACACACACACTTTCTCTCTCTCACACACACACACATACAAAAGCTCCCTGCCTCCAAAAAATATCCTCTCTTACATGAATTCGGACAGCACCTACTCAGTAAAATTAGTGTAGTAAGTGACAGCGCAGGAGCTGTCCATTACAATATTGATGTAAATATAAACTCATGCCACCCAAAGGTGCCACTATCCTTATTTGCAAACAGCAATACTCTTTCTTATCTCGCTTTCCTCTGGTGTTCTGGAGCCTGAAGGTAGAATTTGGTAAAGAGAAAAAGGCCTCAGTGCACCACTCTGCCTGTGGTCTGCTCCTCATTCTTTCTCACTGATTCCTCCTCTGGATCATCTCTGCAAATAAAGACCTTGTTCCCCCACCACCACCACACACCTCTCACAGATTATAGGGCTGCCTATGTTCTGAATGGATTTCACTGTTTCTGACCTCAGTTCAACGTTGTCTGACTCTTTTCTCCATAACAATCAGATCTCTCGCTGTTGAGAGAGCTAGCCATAGCTCAGGGGTAAAGCACATGTTTTACATGTAGAAGATCTAATTCCTCACACCTCTATTTTTTAAAAAAAATGGATTTCAAGTAGCAGATTTGAGACAGACCTTGTCTGGATCCTTGGAGAGCTGCTGCCAGTCAGTACTGGAGTACAAGAATGAATGATTTCACTCCATGTAAGGCAGCTTCATATGTTCAGAAATTAAATCCAAATTAACATACCACACTCTTGCTTCCAGAACTCAGACCTGATACTGAAAATACAAAACAGCTGCAGACAACATTCAGAAGGCACCTACAATTCAGCTCATAGTATCAGTCCTGGCAGCCTATAGAAATAATCTCAATGCCATTCAAAAGACTTGAGATTATTAGCCTTGCCATCGAGTCTATAATGTGGATTTCAGTCTGCTAGTGGCAAGTCAACAAGGAGATGACCCAGTACTCAATGTTCAAATATTCCTGGTGCTTGAGATTATACCAAGACACATTCTATTCCATAACCAGTATGGGATACAAATGTCCTTATACATGTTATACACATACACATTTCACAGATGCATTTGATATCATTCATATGCATTAACCAAGGTATGTATAACACATTTATCAATGTTAAGTAGAAAAAGCTGCATATGGGAAGCAATTAACTGTTACAGATGTTTCCATTTTCCTCTAAAGTGGAACTTAAATTTTTTTCCATGACTTCAAAATTTCCAGAAATGTTACCTTTCCCCCTTTAAAAATGTCTATACATGTTTGTAATTTTCCCCTTTTCAACCTTGCTGTAGCCTTCAGGAATGCGTATTTACATATGAACAGGCTTCCAATCACACTTTTCATTTTTGGGTCTTCCAAGCAATCAGAGAGATGAGTAACAGCTTCCAGTCTCTTGTCAGAACACCCTGTTAACTGTAAGGCACCATGCCAAATCCTGAGACAGGGCATTTTCAAATGTCATCCAGGAATTCACACATAAAGCAGAAATGTGTTTGATGGAAAACTAACACAGTATTACTGCCAAATCAGGTCAACAACCAAGCAGCTCCAGAATATGGATGCCATCAGAAGAAAACCATGGGGTAAGTAACTTCTTGTTCTGTTCAGGGGATATACGTGACATCTGAAAGCACTTGAAGTTTTGGCTTCCTCTTCGGTTAATACAGCACAAGGTAGCTGTGAATTAAAGCGAATTAAAGCTAAGTATTAGCCCGATTCCAGAGGCATGTTGAGTCTGGCTAGCAATATTAATTTTAACTATGTGGTGAGTGGTTGTGTTTTAACAAGTTATGAAGCACTGCAGTGTTGCCTTGACAGCAGATGTTGTATGAAAACTGCAGTGGGTTCAGAGCAAGCTCCTCCCACAAACCAGCGTCTTCCTGGTTCTATGGTTTCTGCACACATGGAAATGCCTCCAGAGCTGACCACAAGAGCCATCGGCTGACAGAGGCAATCAGCAGGCATCAGAAAGAGGCAGTTGAGCAGCTGCTATCATAAGGGAGAAGCCTGAACTGATACAGGCAAGGGGTGGGGGGGAATGCCATCCAGGAGGACAAATGTCTGACACCCATGATTAAAGCAAATCTCGAGGAAATGTTTCCTGACAGTGAAGTCTATTAGATTGGTGCACGGGCTCCCAAGGGAAGCAGTGGGGAAACCACCACACACATACCCATCTCTCTGCTCGTTTTAAAGAGAGTGAAGTCAGCAGTAAAGATCACAGGGCAGGATATGACTCAGAGAAGAGCAAAATGGTCCACTAGTTTTGTCTTTCTGCTCGGATTTCTATTAGCAGGCTGCTGCCTCTATCCATAGCAATTAATGTTATGGTTTTAAAAATGACAGTGAAGTCCACAACGCCTGGGGGAAATACGTTATATGATCCATATGCTGATAAGAGGGCAGAGTTATCGCTAACTGGCTTGTTTGCATTTACTCAAGAGTTTTTGTGACTGGTTAGACTAAACATCTGCCTACATTATTTCATTGATCATCCTTGCTGTTACGTTCATTAAGCATTCCCATTATAGGTGGAGATTCAGCTCTTGATGACAGTGGAAGCAAGTTGTACTATAGATTGGTACAAGGTCAAAATGGGATTAAGAATGGGTCACAGGGAAGGAGGAGCTGACATACCACCAATAATTCCAGGATATAGACCAAATCTTCCTTGCATCAGCTCAGTACTGAACAAAGAAAAACATTAGTCCATTGTACAATCCTTTCCAATCAAGAGGTGAGACTGATGAGAATTTGGGTGAATTGTTACCTCTGAGACCTTGTATGCCATGTACAGAAAAAAACAACAATGTTTGTAGAAAATATTGTCGAAGGCTTTCACGGTCAGAGTTCATCAGTTGTTGTAGGTTATCCGGGCTGTGTGACTGTGGTCTTGGTATTTTCTTTCCTGACGTTTCGCCAGCAGCTGTGGCAGGCATCTTCAGAGGAGTAACACTGAAGGACAGTGTTTCAGTGTTACTCCTCTGAAGCTGCCTGCCACAGATGCTGGCTAAACGTCAGGAAAGAAAATACCAAGACCATGGTCACACAGCCCGGATAACCTACAAGAACTAATGTTTGTAGACTTGCTTTTAAAGTACAGCAACAGAAAACGTCCTGGGGCATATACGGCCTGACGCTTGAAAAGGAACTGTCCAGCACGTGATCTGTGCCAGCAAGGGAGAAGGGGAGAGCTCAGGGGTCTCTGAAATTTTTTTTAGTCAAAATCGGGGTTCCTTAAACTGCTAAAGTTTAAGAACTGCTGGCACAGGTTATTCTTGTAATGGCAGTAACGAGTTGTGTTGCACTAATTTAAACCACCAACAGAACAAATTCAAAATTTTACAGTCAATGGAACTTAAAACAGTTTAGAGTAGGCATTTAGGCAAATATTTTACGGGTTTATAAAAGGAGAGCTTAACACGAGAATCCAGTTTGAGGAGACACTATTTGTTTCTTCCCTCCTGATTCCAGGCAGTCATTGTAAGTCTCTTTAGTAATGTTGCCTCACTAAAGAAATTTACCGTGCAACATGTCGCTTTCTCTCCCCAGGAAAGTAATGCTGTCTGTCCATATGACTGTTCCACATTATTTACATACTTGCATCAAGCTGTTCTGAGTAACTCACGTTTCAGCAGGGCCAAACACCTATTTAACTCAGAACAGTTTCTGTCTCTGCTGTTTTAATCCTAATGTGGATGCAGCCAGTTTGAAACATCCCACCCACAGTGCAGTGTTTTGGGAATCTCTGCAGGGAACTCTGGGATAGGTGCCCAGAAAGTCTCTCAACAGAGTCTAAAATGACTTAAGTCAGACAATGCTAATGTGAATACAGAACAAGCCCATAACAATTTACGCTGAGCCATCTGTGCGCAGCCAGCTGAAGTAGCTAAGGCTACATTATGGCTTTGACCATAAAAAGGTAGTGGTAGTATACCACAGACCAGTTATATCTACGATACATGCAATTGTTAGCACTGTGATGTGTTGAGTGGTTAAAGACAGATAAGCAGGAAAAGAATTGTATATTAAGAGGAAAATGCCAGTGGATCTGATTGCTATCAATTATTGTTCTGTCTTGGGTCAGCCTGCGGAGACATCCTCAGATGAGGAAGAGAGGAAGGTAGGAATCAGGCTGAGAACAGAGGAGCAGCAGCAGGCTGCAGAGCAGCCACAAGCCAAAGAGACCTCACCGTGTTCCCAGCCTTCTAGCTTAGGGGATTCAGCTGTGCCCGAGGGCCTGGCACAGCCAGCGCCACCACCGGACGGATCAAACGGGTCACCAAAGCCTCTGGAATGCAGGTGTCAAAGGCTCAGAGTGGCAACGCAACACCAAAAGCGAAGCAAGAAGTTAATGAGCCTGCATAGAACACTAGCCATCAGTGATAATGAAGATTTATGTGCTCCACTGGGTTTGCTTAATGAGCAATAGCTGCTACCTGAACAAGATTTAAGCAGGAAGCAAAACAAGCTTTGTGTGGGAGTAACTAGTGGCAACTGCATCGTGTACCGTGTGCTTTTGATCCCCTGAACTTCTCTGGACTGCCATTACCCTGACCTCATAACTGGACCAGACCCTGAATTTGGATTGCCCCTCTGATACTGACGCTTAGGGATTGGATTGTTATAAAATGGTGCCTGACCGTGGACTGGCTTTCTGATTACGCTATCTGCCTCTGGCCCATGTATCAGCCAGCATCTTGGACAAGTTCAGACTCTAAATAATGTCACCACCCATTACTGATTGCTGTACATACCGCCATAGCCCACATGGATACAGACCAGAAGTGGGATCTGTAGGGTTACGATCCATGAAGATGAGGAATCTTCAAGGCCCTCAGAGCTGATTAGTGATCAAACAAGTCCAACTTAGTAGACTGGCTGCAGCTGATGGCAGAGGTGCACCTCACCGTGTCCCCCACCATCCAGCACAGCTCAAACCTATATATTAGACAATCTCAGCCACTCTGGTCATATTCCTATTTGATTAGCCCATTGTCGGAACTTTTTACAACAATGGTTCCTGGCACCCTATTTCTTAGCAGTAGCTTGCACATTTGGTTTCTTTGTTGCTAAGTTTGTTCACATATGTGAAATAAGACGTTCTTTGGGAGACACAGGTTCAAATCCCTGCTCTAAGCTTCCAGGATAGCCTTGGACCAAGCGCTTTGTTAGCCTGGCTAACCTACTTCATAGGGTTGCTGAGAGGATAAAACAGATGAGAGGAGGAAGATGTTGGTGTGGACCACTGAGCAAAGTTTGGAGCCTTCCTCCAACCTATGTAGCTTTTCCTCCAACAGAAGAGCCACTTAAGTTGGATGAAGGCTCACTGGAGGATGGTTTGGTCCACCCGACTGAAAACTGCTTTGGGTCCCCTCTGGAGACAAAAACAGGGTATAAATAACTATCTAAATGGGAGAAAGAAATAAGGAGAAACAATGGTGGCAAACAGTTGTATATTGCAGGGAAATTTGCAACTAGCCATAAACTAGCCATAAATATTTGTTACTGGGAAGAGAAATTACAAGAACCCAGTTGCTTTCCGGTTCTTTCAAAAACAGAATCCTAAAATAGCTGCACACTTTGGCCTCCAAACCAATGCAAATGAATGAGAAACTGTGAAATTATTTATGTGCCTTTAGCAAAGCTGAAAGATTCCAAATGCAAATTCCTGGAGAATACAGCCTTCTCTTTCAGAGAATCCTCAAAAATGGATATAAAGCAATGAAAGCATTTGCCCCAAGCAACCCTTTTACTATGAGGCCAACGCATGCTGTAAAATATATGGACCAAATACCAAACTGAAGGACACACAAAAATAATTCCAGCAGAAAATGTAAAATTTACTCTTGTAATGCAACGAATGGTCTCCACAGCCACAATGTCAATATTAATTCAAGGGAAATAGCTTTTGAGCAACAGAAGTGGGAATGAAGGCAATTTCAGAACTAGAATGATGGGTGACTCACAGAGGACCCCATGGATTAACTTTTCCAATCCCTTGTTCCTAAAGCAGGACCTCCTTTACCTAAAGGAACCTGGACAAGTATTTCTCCAACTTTGACTTAAAAGCTTCTAAGGAAGGAAGCTCCCCAACTTCCCAAGGCAGTTTCCATTGCTTAACTACTTGAATAATTAAAAGTTTTTCCTATGCTTATCATAGATCTTTAATTCTTTTTAAAAAAAAACTGGCCCTGATCCAACTGTAGCAGCAGATAGCCTGTCATGAATAACAACTAGTTTTTCTGGATACACACCCCAGTGGGCATCAAAGTAGTATCCTGACAGTTCAGCGGTGTCTAGATGAGCACCATAATATAGATGGGGTGGAACATGCAGTTGTGCATCTGTCAGTACCTTTTTGAAGTCAATGGATTTAGAAGGGTGTAACTTGCTTAGGATGGCACTGCATATCACCTACACGCATGGACGATCGCTTCTATCCAGGGTTCTCCCTTGCTAGATCAGGGTAAATCCTCCTTGTCCTAACCTCAGTAGACAAGATGAACAATTTTGTCCCTTTTTTACTGTGATCTTTTAAAATAATTGCAGAATGTCAGTATTGGCTCTCATTTTTTTTCTATCTCTAGAGCTATCACATCAGCTGTTTATAGCATAGCCACTTAAATGCTGATATATCCCTCCCAAATCCCCAGAAAACACATTTTTCCACCATCATCAGCTAAATGCCTCTGGTCAGGGGAGCACACTGCAGGACAGTTCAGATGTCAGACAAAATCATGGATAATGCAAATGAACAAACTACAAAGTGCTGCAGGCTCACACCCACCTCTTGCATGCCACAAACTAATTAGCTTCTTTGTAGTTTTTTGCAAGCCATAGTTTGCCACTGTATCCTAACTGAAAAACTATGGTTTGTGCATGCCCTTGCAAATAGTGATTTGTAATCCTGATATGGAGGGCAAATTAAAAGAACAGTTTGCTGACTTAGATGTAACAGTTGTGTAGAAGAGTACAATGCCTTACATGCTATGCAACTCTCTCAAGATCCTCAGCAGTAAACACAATTGGCAATTACGGTAACCTATTCCTGCAATGTCCCAGAACAGTTTGCCATCATCAGCCAAATATAACTATACAGAAACCCACCCACCCCAAACCAAAACAAAGGAGGAAACTTGCATGCTATTAGCCTCCTGAAAAATAAACGGGCTCTCCCTTTCCCCAGCTTGGTCTTCAAATATTGTATGCTCAAGAAACCAAGGGGGGGGTGGGGATAGATGACAATGCCTCCCAAAATCTGTGATATAAACTTTTAACTTTATTTTTAAGCACAGGAAGAAAGTTTCTTACTAGATGGTACTATCAAGTATTTCTAGTAATATTTGTGCGACTTGTGGTCAGTTGCAGGTCTGTCTTTCTTGGGTGTCCCTGGGGGGTTCAGCTAAGGGTGTATGGCTTAACCAAGGAGAAAATGGGGAATGTTATGCAAATTGCTCCACCATGAAGTTAAGACCACTGAAAATGCTTTTCTTAGGACTGTGTAGGTTTATACTCTGCATGGTTTAGAATGGTGTGCAAAAGGTGTCACTCTGGCTAATTCCAGATGGCTTGACCATTAGCAGATCAGGGTCTCAATATGATACACTCACCAAGAGAGTTTTGCAGAGCTGACGTCACCCTACTTGATAAGCCCCAGTGAGTAAAATTGAGTCTGGTCTCCTTGGTTTCCCATTTCCAAAGCTGACACCCGAATCCCTACACCAACTGACTTATATAACATATTATAGTGCTACTGATGGTATGGGAGACTCAGAATGTAGACACCGTTTATAACAGCAAGGCACTGATAACAGTGACTTGTAGACCAGCACTGGGGAAGGCTGTGGCTCAGTGGTGGAGCATCAGCTTGGCATGCAGAAGGTCCCAGGTTCAATCCCCAGCATCTCCAGTTAAAGGGAGTAGGCAGGTAGGTAATGCAAAAGACCCCTGCCTGAGGCCCTGGAGAGCCGCTGCCGGTCTGAGTAGACAATACTGACTTTGATGGACCAAGGGTCTGATTCAGTATAAGGCAGCTTCATGT
This sequence comes from Euleptes europaea, assembly GCF_029931775.1. NCBI lineage: Eukaryota > Metazoa > Chordata > Lepidosauria > Squamata > Sphaerodactylidae > Euleptes > Euleptes europaea. The sequence continues at coordinate 87,922,547 of NC_079314.1, read as the reverse complement.
GTTCACAGCCATACAGGTCTAAAGAGACACGGTTTCCAAGAAGTTTGCAGAAGCCTTATCAATTATAGCCCTTGACTGATATAACTGTTTAATAAATCTCAAAACAGGCCCATCATCTGTGTTTTTAGAAATTAAATACTAGTAACCTTTGCTCTAGACTGCAGGCAGGATTAAGCTTATCATTAATTGCATTTTATTCCTAACAATACAGATGAACAAACAAGAGCGCTAAAACCATAGTGCACTGTGGAGACTGACATACAACTGATATTTTTGAAGTCATGGCTCAGTGCTCCCAGGTTCAATCCTGGCATCTCTAGCAAAAAGAATCTCAGGTAGGAAGGATGGAAGACCTTTGCTAGGAACATGCCAGAGTATATGGCACTGGGTTAAACAGACCAATGATCTGAGTCAGAGTCAGAAGCTTCACATATATTTATCAAGCTTCTTCAATAAGTAAGATAAGGTTTGTTTGCCTTTTAATTGAACAGGGGATTGTGGCTCGGATAGATAAAGGTATGTTTCTGTGAGTATTTTTACAATGGTTATTGTATTCTTTTGAGCCTAATGGATAGAGCAGAATAGAAAAGTAATAGCTAAATAAAACCAGACAGGTGACAGCTCTATCTGTATGTCTTTCTTCACTGCCGTAACAGCAGCATATAGAAATGAAGACCTGTTCTGGTATACATCTTAATTAGCAATCTAAAACAAAAGGTGAACAATGAAGTCCAAAATATGCCGCTAATACAAAGCTGTTCATTACGCTGGATTCCAAAGCAACCTGTATTAAGAATTTCAGAAAGATCTCATATAATTGGATTACTGAGCAACACAGTGAGCCTATGACATTTAATGATAAGTGAGAAATTGTGCATACGGGGAAAAATAATCTGAACTAGTTTGGGGTAGGATTTTGAATAAAGAAATTTGGGAGAAGAATCCTGAAGTCATTGCATATACAAACGATTGAAAACACAGGCTAAGCACACAGCCATCGCTAAGGAACTGGATGTTAAGAATTGTTACAACAAGAAAGAAAATAGCTAGTGCAAGAACATAAATAATTGTGTGCCCACTGTGTGCACATATTTTGCAGGCTCTGTCCTGTTCACTCCAGATCAAATTATATAACCATAGTATAGAAAAAGACACAGAGGTACAGTTTTTTTAAAAAAAAAATTAGGTAGAAACTGTCTTATTATAAATTATACATTATGGATTCTGTGGAGAAAATGGCTAAGGATAGTGGGTTAAACTAGCAAGAATTACTCTAGCCCAATCCTATCCAGTTTTATTCAGAAGTTAATTCCTACTTTGTTCCGTAGGGTTTACTTGCAAGCAAATGTGCAAATGTTTAGAGCTTTATGGTATCATCCTAAACAGATATATACACCTTTATATACACCACTGGGCTTAGAAGGATGTAACTCTGCTTAAGACGGCACCGTCAGTTACACAGTGCATTACTGGTCTGTGTCACAGACATAGGACATCAAGAGAATAAAACAAACAAGGGATCCACAAGGGTATGCAGCCTCCACAGCATCTCCTCTTTTCCTGTTTCCTTCTCTCCTTCCCACCCACCAGGTACATAAGAACATTAGAAAAGCCCTGCTGGATCAGACCAAGGTCCATCAAGTCCAGCAGTCTGTTCACACAGTGGCCAACCAGGTGCTTCTAGGAAGCCCACAAACAAGACATCAGCAGCATTATCTTGCCTGTGTTCCAAAGCACCTAATATAATAGACATGCTCGTCTGATCCTGGAGAAACTAGGTATGCATCCATTTTGACTAGTAGCCATGAATAGCTCTCTCCTCCATGAACATGTCCACTCCCCTCTTAAAGCCTTCCAAGTTGGCAGCCACCACCACATCCTGGGGCAGGGAGTTCCACAATTTAACTATGCGTTGTGTGAAGAAATTAGGGTTGCCAACCTCCAGGTAATAGCTGGAGATCTCCTGCTATTCCAACTGATCTCCAGCTGATAGAGATCAGTTCACCTGGAGAAAATGGCTGCTTCGGCAATTGGATTCTATGGCATTGAAGTTCCTCCCCTCTCCAAACCCTGCCCTCCTAAGGCCCCGCCCCCAAAATCTCCCACTGGTGGAGAGGAGGAACTTGACAACCCTAGAAGAAATACTTCCTTTTATCTATTTTGAATCTCTCACCCTCCAGCATCAGCAGGTGACCCTGCATTCTAGTATTATGAGAGAGGAAGACAAGCTTCTCCCTGTCCACTCTCTCCATACCATGCATAATTTTATAGACCTCTATCATGTCTCCCCTTAACCACCTTATTTCCAAGCTAAACATCCCTAAGCGTTTTAACCGCTACTCATAGGGCAGTTGCTCTAGTCCCCTGATCATTTTGGTTGCTCTTTTCTGCACCTTCTCAAGCTCTGCAATATCCTTTTTTAGGTGTGGTGACCAGAACTTTACACAGTATTCCAAGCGTGGTCTCACCATAGATTTGTATGAGGGCAGTATGACAGCAGCAGTTTTATTCTCTATTTCTTGTCTAATTATGGCCAGCATGGAATTTGCCTTTTTCACAGCAGCTGCACACTGGGTTGACATTTTCATCGAGCTATCCACTACCACCCCAAGATCCCATTCTTGGTCCTTTGCTGCCAGCACAGATCCCATCAGACTATATGTGAAGTTGGGATTTTTTGCCCCAATATGCATCACTTTACACTTGCTCACATTGTATTTCATTTGCCATTTTAATGCCCATTCCTTCAGTTTGAAGAGATCCTTTTGGAGCCCTTTGCAGTTTGATTTTGTTTTAACCACCCTAAATAATTTGGTGCCATTTGCAAAACTGGCCATTTCATTGTTCACCCCCAATTCCAGGTCACTGATGAACAGGTTGAAAAGCACCGGTCCCAACACAGATCCCTGAGCGACCCCACTGCTCGCATCTTGCCATTGTGAGAAATGACCATTGATTCCTACTCTCTGCTTCCTATTTTTCAGCCAGCTCTCAATCCATAAGAGGACTTGTCCTCTTATCCCATGACTATGAAGTTTGCTTAGCAGTCTTTGGTGGGGGACTTTCAGAAGCCTTTTGGAAATCCAAATACACAGTGTCCACAGGCTCATTCCTGTCCACATGCTTATTGACACTTATTCCCCAAGGTCACTCAGCAAAAAACTCTAAAAAGTTAGTGAGACAGGACCTACCTTTACAGAAGCCATGTTGGGTTTTGCTCAGCAGGGCTTGCCCTTCTATATGCTTGACAATTCGATCTTTAATAATGCTTTCCATCAATTTACCTGGAACAATTTTTAAGCTAACTGGCCTGCAATTTCCTAAGTACCCCTGGAACCTTTTTATAAATGGGTGATACATTGGCCATTCTCCAGTCCTCTGGTACAGAGGCTGATCTAAGAGACATGTTAAATATCATTGTTAGAAGTTCAGCGATTTCCCATTTGAGTTCTTGAAGACCTCTAGGATGAATACCATTTGAATCCCTGTGACTTGTTAATTTGCCGATAAAGGTAACCTATCTTTATCTGCTCTCTTGTCTTCAGCTTTCCCTCCTTCCCTCTCCCTAGCAGCCTCTCCTAAGGAAAGGTCTGGCCGAATTGCAGTGACTGGGTGGTCCAGGCCCAGTGGTGTGAGTAGTGGTGTCCTCCTCTATCAGAACCCTATCTTGGCCTCTTTTGGCCTCCAAGTCCACTCCTGCTCCCCTCCCCTATGGCTTTGCTTTATAAAAATAAAGGCTTGGAAAGCTCAGGTTTGTAGGAAATCCCCCCATCTGCCTCTAGCTCTATTTTGCAAGTTTATTGATTCACACTCTATGGCCCTGTTCAGAATTAAATACATTATTATTTTTTAATGGGGCAAAAATACTGGATGACATAGCCAGTAATGGCAAACACCATAATAATACAACCTTATGACCAAAGAATCTTTAAGGACTGTGTTTTTTGCCGTAAAGTCACCGCTGACTTATGGCGACCCTGTAGGGTTTTCTAGACAAGAGACATTCAGAGGTAGTTTGCCATTGCCTGCCTCTGCAATGGGCTGAGGGAGTTCGGAGAGAACTGTGAATGGCCCAAGGTCACTCAGCATCTTTAAGGACTAGGCTAATAAAAATCTAGATCGCCACTATCCAATGACACCTAAAAATTGGGCTTGGCAACTAGAAGGTAGAAAGCAGATTTATTTATATATTTTCTGTGCATGTCCTCCAAGGATAGCACACATGGACCCCTGCCATGTTATCTTCACAACAACCCTCTGATCTAGGTTACCCAGGGAGCATCATGGCTGACTTGGTCTGGTGTATCTGAGTTCTTTGTACCACACTGATTTCTCCTCCTCCCATATGTGCTGCTGTTTGCAGGACCAGGCTGCAGCCTCTTAGTCCCTTAGACTCCACTTTGTTCCTTTCCCTGCTCAGTTAGAGCCCTCAACCCCACCCCACTTTCAAAGCATCTTGGCCTGCAGCACTTTCAAGCTGAGGTGAGAGTGGGATAGTCTTTGAGGCAGGGCTAGGCAGTCACCAACTCCTTTTTCCTTCTTATGATCTATTGGGATTAGGAAGAACTATCAGCAGTAGCTGTTAAAGTATCTGGTGGACTCAGGCCATATGAGGCGTTTGGAAATCAGTCTTCCCAGGGCTGGCTCCGAGTTTGGGGAAGGAGGTGAGAAAAAGGCCTCCCATACCACTGCCACCCCACACACACACCCATGCAAGCATTTTTTCACATGTGTATATACATCCTCCCTCCTACATGGAGTGCAACTGGCAACTCTTCCTTATATTTTTAAGTTTCATCTATGCTCAGCTCCCAGTTGGGTACTCCTCTGAGCTGGAATGGGAAGATCACCCCAGAGGTCCCTGCAATATCACAAGGAACTCTGGGGCAATTTCACATTTCTGTCTGGGAACGGTGCCCAGGCAGGGAGCCAAACATACCTCTCTCACCCTTCCTCAAGCTGTGTTGGTGCATGTTAGTGCTCTCCTCAGCCCAAAATAGGAAACTGCCCTGAGGGTCTGTGCAACGCCCATCTGGGAAAGGCGCCTAGCAGGAAGCAGCAAACTGTGACTTCCCTTCCCCTTTGTTCAAGAATCAATCTTGGGATCCCATGCCCCAACAGTCAGGGAATCACTGGTGGGCTCTCCTGGGGTCTTGACAACTGTTCAGCCATGCCAGCTCCTGATGCTGTCAGTATCTCAGTCCCTACTGGTGACTTGTGAGTAAGGTATTTAATTTGAAAAGGGTTTGTACAATTTACTATGGTTGTCCCAAAGCATAATTCTAGACCTGCTTCAATAGTAAGGGTCTGAAAAATATGTCGTAGTCGTATTTAAAAGGCAATGTGCATATGAAGAGCATTTTCCCCCTCATCAGTGAGTCATCATCACCACTAACAACAGGTTGGACGAAAAGTTCCCCAGCACAGCCTATTATTTCCAAGAGGGCTCTCATTTAAACACTGCCTGAAAGAAGATGGAAAAGGAAGAAGCCAGGACAATGGCACTCCAATGAGACCAGAGACCTTTCAGTGCATCCCAGAAAAATCTCACTGTAAGGGGGAAATGCACCAAATCAGAGGTATTCCCAGGCCAATTAGATATGAGGTTATATATACACATATCAAGTATTAGCAACTGTAAAACAGGCATCTTGTCTATCATCTTGGCATGTCTTTGCTAAGCATATGGTGAAGTCACGTACATAATATTAGTCCCATACTAGATCAACACAAGACCATTTTTACACCTGTAAATTGAAGGAAAGGCTCAGTGACTCTTCCAGCATCTTGAATCTTGATAAACTGCTTTAAATAAGAACCTGCAATTTGTTGTTAAGCACCATTCTGGAAATTCAAACTAGAGTTTGTAGCCGGTCTGTTAGTTTGTATAGAGTTGCTAGCTGACAGCCGTTGCGGAAGAGGCATCTGGGAGGCAAAGAAGGGGAAATAGTGTTGAGGATGTTCTAGAAATTCCCTCAATCTCTATGTTTTTTACCATAGAGATAGGGGAATTCGTAGAGTATCGTCTGATGCCACCCCCTCCCCCTTTGGTCCCCACTTCTTCACCGAGTGAGGGTGGGCAGCCTGGTTAAGTCTAAGTTTGTTGTGACATCTGAATTCGTAAACCCATTTGTTGAGGAGTGCTGCCCTTTAGGCTCTACTACCTGGCCACAGAGATGACATTCTAGGGAAGGTGTGCTCTCTGTTAGGAGGCGGAGAGAAAGCAAGAAGTAAACCTGGGTTTATGCATATACCAAGATTTAGTCTACCAGACAAAAAAAGACCAAACAGAGTTGGTTGGACAAAGCATGGTTTAAATAAGTGAAACTCAGTGGCCCTTTTGAGTATCATCCCCCAATTTAGGATCTGCCCCCTGTTTCAGGAAGGGGGACAAGGCTCTTGCCCAGTGAGGCTTGTGGTTGGCAAGTGGTTCTCACCTGGAAGCAGCCACTGCCGGAGGAACAGGAAAACTGTAAGCCTCCCTGAGGTACAGGCCTGATGCCAGGGGTAGAAGTAAACATGGCTAACATAGTTAACTGTGAATGTGACTATCTGGAAGCTTTGGAATGAGTACCACTGATTTAAACAAACAACTGTGACTTTGACACCTGAAGGCAGCTTTAATGTGAGTAATGGACAGGAAAAAAGGCATTCCAAAGATTTTTCTTTCACTTCCCCTTGGAAATATGCGCTGGTGGTAAAAGATGGAATATTGGACCAGATTAATAGATAGGGAACTGAACCACTAACAGCTTTACACCTCAAAATCTGCACCAACACACACAAAAGGATGTTCTTTCCTTACAATCCCCAAATATATAGCAAACATAATAATTGTGTTTTGCATGTTATATCTCTTTTCGTAATTTTGGAGTTTCAGAAAAATGGGCTCTACTTGCCTACAAATGTACAACGAGGTAACAGACACCGTTTTCTGAAGAAATCTAGATTGAGAAGCAAGAGCATCACACTTGTCTGACTGGGAATGTCAAATATTTGTAGTCAAGAGGGTGAAGGTAATGTGGCTATTCTACATGAATGCTGAACTAGATGGGTAACAGGCAGAAACCAATACAGCAGTTCATTATTTGCAAATTCTGGTACCCATTTTGTCATGGTTTTTTTCTGGATGTGTAATCATTTCCAGTTGTACCGCTCAAACTGTCAGGCTCTCCATTACTAGTAAAACAGTGTTTCACAGATTCAAAATGGCTGACAAGAAAAAAAAATTGAACAAGGAAGGAACGATGTCAAAAGCAGCAAAATTTTATTACAAGGAACTCACAGTGCACGTGTACTGGGTATGCCAGTCAAAGAATGTGTGATATATTCCAGCATTCAGCCTTGATCTGTGGCTCCTCAACAGCATGCCTCTTATCTTGAAATCACTTTTCCGTCTCTCCCATTTAGCTTAATGCATGAAAAGCAGCACTAATTCAGATTTATTCTGCCTCTGTTTAATTCCTTTCAAGCAACATAAAGCACGTTCAGAAATAAAAAAAAATGATGCATGACTAACACACCACCAGAATATTGGCACAAAAAGTGACAATCCAGCAGAGCCTACCTATTAGGTGTAGCCTTCATTTTTACACGCCTACCCCAATTAACTCCCCAAGCTTTTCAGAGAGCAAGTGTTTGAACGCTGCAATCAAGTGTTCAGGGGGCCTTGAATTTACCTCCTCACATCAACATGCATACACAGATCTGCTCAGAGACTCCATCCACCTGGATCATCCAAGCAATAAATAACCTTGGCTGCAGATTCATCGGGATTTCCTCTCAAGCAATCCCTTGACTTCCCTTGCAACAGGGAGGAGAAGAATATAGAAAATGCTATTTGCTTAGTATTAAGTGCGTGCCGTGTTGTTTGCCATGGCCACCGCCGGCACCATCAGTCCTGTGTCATCTCACTTCTTAAAATGGTACCCTCCAAACCGCCTCGCTAATAACAAATGTATAATAATGCTAAGCACTTTCAGAGGGTTCAGAACATGTCACGGGCATTATCCTGTTGTGATCCTCACAACACACCAATAAGGTAGTTCAATATTATTATCCCCATATTGCCAAATACAGGAGGAAAACTCAGAAAGCACTCGCTCATGGTGAAGGCAACATTTGAACTGGGACATTTGAACTGGGACTTCCTGATTCCTAGCCCAGGCTGTTAACCACTATATTGCCCTACCCCCTAGCTCTCATGCAAGATGTGAAGAGTCTAATAACAGCATCTTGGCATTCTTAAATGAGTATAAAAACCACAATTAAGTATGCAAAGGAAATGTTAAGAAAAAAAAGAATACAAATTGCTAATTTAACCATTAGTCCATAGGACAGATGGGCAATTATCCTTTTTTAGATTGCCAACATAGCTATGCATTCCTGTAGCACAGCTACGCCAAAGCCGGCAAACTGAAGTCATAGAAGTGAGTTTGTGGAGAAGAAAACCAAACAGTCCCTATGAAAACATGGCAACACAGAAAGACAAAACAGGAATTTGTGCTGAATCCTGCACTCTTAGGAATACAAAATAGGATCAATAGTAAAAGGCAGGACAAGAGAAAGGTGAGTGGGAATGAATTAGGAAGGAAAAGGAAATGTACATTTAAAAGGAACAGAATAAAAAGTGACTTCTCACTAGGGTAGCCAGGTCCCTCTTCGCCACCGGCGGGAGGTTTTGGGGGTGGAGCCTGACGAGGGCGGGGTTTGCAGAGGGGAGGGACTTCAATGCCATAGAGTCCAATTGCCAAAGTGGCCATTTTCTCCAGGTGAACTGATCACTATCGGGTGGAGATCTGTTGTAATAAAAGGAGATCTTCTGCTATTACCTGGAGGTTGGCAACCCTACTTCTGACACATCAGCTAAGAATCCTCTGTCTAGCACAAAATATCTGTCTGGACAAGCCCTCTAAACTATACTTGCCCAGTGTCATTAGATCTCCTGATACAGGTAGGAACCATCCCCATAAGAAATGCAGAAGAGCAACTTGCTGTCCAAGGGCTATTGGGCTGAGAACTGAATATATAATTTACTACTACTCATCTTTAATAAACGTATAACAATTTTATTATAAAAAAGAACAGTATTTTATTGGGAAATGTTTTATATTGGACATTATATGGCCACAACTAAAATTAATGGCAACAGTGTTATTGACGCATTGGCGAAGCATGGGAAGGCTGGATGGGGGCATCAGCCGGCCCGTTGCGAACTGATGCGGCCTGAACTCCCAGCGGTCCTGCTGGGAGTAGCAGAGGATGACGGTATGTGGGATACACATGGGCTTGCGCCACTTGGTGTTCCCCCGTCACTCAGGCAGAGGCCAAACCTGCCGCCCCCTATGCGGCAACTCAACGCCTTGGCCTCCCCCAAAACCCCTTATTGGGGTCCCCCAGTTGGAGGAAGGGGCACGCAGGCCGCTTCCCCCCATCAAAACCCATCCAGCCCCATGCGCAAACCGCCTTAGTTGTGACAAATATAGTATAACATCAACACCTAAAGCCCTTAGGGAGGGAGGGTGGGCCAAAACCGGAGACAGACTGAGGCAACGGGCGGGAGCCGCCGGGACATGCGCAGTGGGGGAGGGAGCCGAGCCAAGCCTCCCCTGCCTCGCGACAGCCTCCAGGCCCCGCCCGATTGGTCGGGGGCAATCGGTTCCCTAGCCCAGTCAGGTGAGCCCCCGTGAAAGGGGGGAGGGGGCGATACCAGGAGAGCGAAGCAACTCTGCCGCTCTCCGCCCCTGCCCCCGACACCAGAGCTGGCTCCAGGTAAGTCTGGAACCTTTGCTTCTGTAAATGTGGAATAGTCTCCCCAGTGAGATCAGGCCAGGGCCCTGCGGGTTCGCAAAAAATTCTGCAGGGCCTGCAAGATGGAACTATTCCATCAGGCTTATGGTTGGGAGGGCTAAGCTACTCAGAGTTCATCCCTTTCATCTAATTTACTCTATCAACTCTTATCTACATTCTTAAACTTTCAGTTTTATCCCCTTCTTCATGGAGGCAGTTCCCCTCTACTTCCTCTTGCTCTCCCAGAGCTTCGGGCACAAACAGTAGCCTGCTTAGCAGAGATGGGAGTCTGAATGCCTCTGGCAGACACCATCTATAGCTAACTATTTGAAACTTCCCAACGCTCTTTTAAATAGGTAGACTTCCATGCCTATGGCACTTTTTCTTGCTATTACAGGCCATCTGCAAATTTGCAAACAGTATAATAACATGAACTACACAAAGTTTTGTCCTCAGTAGTCAAACGGTAATGACACTATTCCAGCATGGTGAGTGGTTAAGAGCCAGCATGGTGTAGTGGTTAAGAGCGGTGGCTTGGAGCGGTGGACTCTGATCTGGAAAACCGGGTTTGATTCCCCACTCCTACACATGAAGCCAGCTGGGGGACCTTGGGCTAGTCACAGCTCTCTAAGAGCTCTCTCAGCCCCACCTACTTCACAGGGTGTCTTTTGTGGGGAGGAGAAGGGAAGGTGATTGTGAGCCAGTTTGATTCTTCCTTAAGTGGTAGAGAAAGTCGCATATAAAAACCAACTCTTCTTGAAATTTTCTGTTGGATCCGAAAATATTATTATTAGGAATTTTAACCCCAGATAGCGAGAGAAACATTTCTGAATTGTTTAGATATATTACAGCAGCAAGAATGGTTATTGCTCATAATTGGAACCAAGAAAGTATTCCATCACTGACTAACTGGTTTGATAAACTTGCAGAATACGCAGTGATGGCCAAGCTCACAAATATTGTCAACAAAAGATCCAGAGAAGATTTTTTAAAGAAGTGGAAACTGTATTTTGATTATATTTCGGAGTGATATAGAAATTAAATAGGGTTATGTGATAATAGAGACGGTTCTAGTTCAGTAACTCAATCTAGTTTAGTAATAATTATATAACTCAGCAATATCTAAATATGGTTTCAATATAGAGATAGAGTGAAGTTTATTATATTTTATCATAATATGATCAATAATACTAGCTATATTAGTAAATTGCTTTTTGTTAGTTTATTGTAAGTACCGTATTTTTCACTCCATAGGACGCACCTGACCATAACACGCACCTAGTTTTTAGAGGAGGAAAACAAGAAAGAATCTTGTTTTCCTCCTCTAAAAACTTGTCTTATGGAGTGAATGCCGGCTGGGCGCGTGCGCGTCAGGACGGCGTGAGCCGGCGTTCCCTGCCCCGACCGCCAGCTGGGAGGCGGGCAGGGCCGTACAGAGCCGGCTGGGCGCGTGCACGTCGGGACAGTGTGAGCTGGCGCACGCGCCCAGTCGGCTCTGTGTGCCCCGCCCGCCTCCCAGCTGGCTGGCGGCCCTAGCCGGCTCCCGGGGCGGCCCAGCTCTGCGCCCCGCTGCCACTGCTCTGGGCAGCTGGGAGGGACCTCCCGCAGCCCAGCTGGCTGGCGGCTTTAAAGCCGGCCCCCGGGGTTGCCCGGCTCCGCGCCCCGATGCTGCGCTGGAGCCCGGCCGCACATCTTGCTGCAATGCCAGAGCCAGGCCGCCCCTGGAGCCGGCTTTAAAGCCGCCAGCCACCTGGGCAGCGGGAGGCCCCTCCCGCTCCCCAGCTGGCTGGCGGCGTCCTAGCCGGCTCCCTGGGCCCTGCACTCCGCTGCCGCAGCGCTTGGTGGCTGGGTGGCACCTCATACCGGTACATTCGCTCCATAACACGCACAGACATTTCCCCTCACTTTTGAGGAGGAAAAAAGTGTGTGTTATGGAGCGAAAAATACGGTAACTGTTAGTAGCCCTAGCAGACAGTATAAGAATGATAGTGTATAATGGGAAGAAATAGCAGGCTTTCTGAGTTCCCATATATCTAAGTTCTCCTATATCCAATAGTTTTAGTATAGTAGAAGTTAGATGGATTGCAGACTCACTTCAGATGTTTACAGATATTTATAGATAAGTGTCTTGTCTGAGATGTGGATTCTTAAGTCTTATTAGGCTTGTATGTTGTGTGTTTTTATTGTATTTTTTATTTTCTTGTGTTGCTTTGTGTTGCGTTGAAAAAAAGTAAATATTTTTTTAAAAAAATAAACCAAGTCTTCTTCTTCTTTTTCTTCTTCTTCATTGTAATATACTGTCAGTTTCCCTTTCTACAGACACTTCCATGAAAATCTAAATTATTTCTGAACAAAATCCCATCACTCGAACAACACAAGTGCACAGCAACTCATTCTTCCATACCCTTCCTCAACATATAAAATACAACTGTGGCTGTGCAACAACAAAAGAAGAAAGCCAGCAGCAAGGAGATGTGAAATGGTTCACTGTGCTGTGTTCAATCCCCAAATTCAATTGAATGGACAATGCCTAATTTTGTACCTCATAGGGCAACATGAACAGTAGAACTACACATACAACACCAACAGGAACCAACAACAAAGTACCATGGAAAGAAACAGAACACTATTACTTACTGTACTGGAAGAAAGTGATAATCTTTGAGAGTAACATGATCAGTGGATGGAGGTGACTGAAGCAAGATACTTGCAGAAAATCTTCTCGGTTCTTACACATGGCTGAACTCCTTACAGAATGACCTACAGAACAGCTGCCACCACCATAGTGATGTATGGGATGGAGTGGACAAGAAGACTGTGACTTCCATTTGGAGAATACAATTATTTCTACTTGTGTTGAAAGCTAACAGCTACCATACCGTAAATAAGGAAGAAAGAAATGGCTATGTGTCCAGTATTGTTCATACTTTGTGGTTCAAACTTAACTCGCCTTCAAAATAAAGACCATGAATAGTTCCACTGCCCAAACAGAGAAAGGTCAAGATAAGCAATAAATATGGCCACCTGAGAAACAAGGGTTGCACTAGCCGATCTTCCAGATCCAGGCCACTCTTGCCATTAACAATGCAATCCTAAGTAGAGTTATACACTTCTAAGCGATTTTCTTCAACAGAAGACTGTAACTCTGCTTAGAGTGGCCTTGTGAAAGACATTACTAGGGTGGTGGGAAGAGAGATGCCCGGTTCGTAAAACACAACACCAGAAATAAAGAGGATGCTAGTGAGGCATGGAATATACAGATTTACATTTTCCTCACTGGCCCACTCATCTGTGCATAGGAGGACGTCTGTCAGCCTGCTTTATGATTTCATAACATTATCTTTAGATTAAGATTATAGAATATGGAACAGACAGATATAATGACCACATCAGCCACTGAAGTATGTAGTACACTTAACTCAATTTCCATGTTAATTCCTATCTCCCTAATGTATCTCTTTTCAACACATTGTGTATAGATCAACTTTTCTTTCATCTGACTCACTAAGAAAGAGGTTTCAATAAAACAACGCAGAGAATCAACCAAGATCCCAAAGAAATGAAACAACAAGGTACAATCAGTGGGGTTAAAAAATAAATTTTACCCATCCCCCCAAAAAATCAAAATTTGTTGATGGTATGCATTATTCAAAAACAGTTACTCTATATACAGCATAGTCAGTGTTATTCAGACACCACTGTTGCAGAATGTTCCTTGTTCAGAACTTTTACTAACAAATTTAATCTACTTTATTTACTGACATACATCATGTTTGCGTTCCTGCCTGGAGGCAGTCCAGGAAAATGCAGACACCCCAGCTTCTGGCATCCTCCACAAGTTGCCAAAAGACCAGGAAATCCTTGTCTGATGCAAGCACTCAGGCTGAGGTGCCACTGAAGACAAAGAGTAAGCGACTGGAGAGGTGTGAAGGCATGCACTGCAGAAGACAGAAAAGGCTGCTAGGAGGCATGTAGGAGAAAGAACAGGCATAGCCAAAGGGGCACAAACCCTTGCCAAGAGAGGGTGGGGGGAGACTATCAAAGTTTAAAGGTATCACCTTTTGCACACATATTGTCTCCTTCCATGAGTTAGAGGGCCTAACCTGTGTGGCTGTAAGGTATTTTCTATCCTTTCTCCTCCATCTACCCTCTACAGGAAGGGGAATTAATCTGTACCCTGCATAAGCCTGCTTGCTTTCCAGAGGGCATCATTTATATTTAATAGATGCCTGAAGGATGTGCACATCTTGTGGTTCTTGAACTTTTAAAGATTGCTGTGTTCAGTTCAGAAGGTCTGCAAGTTCAGCTACCCCTGATATATATCCTACATCACATTACAAAATGTAAAGGATCTCTGTAACTAGATAACACATCTCAGGCTTATTTCACACATTACAGAAAAAGGATTCCCCCACTTCCAACACAAGTGTTGGCCATATCTTTTCTGTAACATTTTTAAAGCTTTTATGTGTCTACAAATGTACAGTAGATATATATCTGGCAACACCGTTTGCCAAAGCTCCTAGGAGGAAGGTTTGTTTCATGTTTTTCAGACACGTGAATGCTATTTGAACACTGCAGACAATTTATTGTCGAAGGCTTTCACGGTCAGAGAAGGACTCAGCTCAAACCCAACCCCCTTCTGACTATATATTACTCTTCCTACACCCTTGACACTGAGAGACCCTGTCCTTCAGTGTTACTCCTCTGAAGATGCCTGCCACAGCAGCTGGCGAAACGTCAGGAAAGAAAATACCAAGAACACGGTCACACAACCTGGATAACCTACAAGAACCACTGTAGACAATTATTAATTAATTAAAATATTTATACCTTGCCTTGTGACTCAAGTCCAAAAATTAAAAAGCCTGTGTTTCATAGATTACAACAAACCTTTGACTGTGTGGATCATGAAAAGCCAAGATTGGATCTTCAGTGCATATTGTACATATTACAGTACACAGTGAAGCATGATTGGGAAGCAAAAGTAAAACCTTGCCTATTTATTACCTATAACATAGAACCCCAACATTTCAATAAATGAAGCTCTCTAGATTCTGCAGCATGACAACTTTACTGAAGAGCAACTGGATTGAAATTTATGCCATGGAAGTCACATGTCCCACCAGTGCAGTATCAGCCACTCGAATAAATGCACCAAATCAAGTATTGGCTCATCTACCTCTTCTTGCTCAATATGCAGATATCCTCCCTAAACTCCACACAACCATCATCTCTCATCACCTGTACAATCCAATAGCTATAGCAAATAATAATTATTTTTACCACAGACACAGCGCAAAGGACTCAATTAGGATTCAACTCCCACGATGCCAGGCTGTGCCTGTGTACCAACCGAGGGAAACAAAATCCCAGGGCACTCCTTTCTTCTTGGGCCCCCTTAATGTGCAATCAAGGAGCAAATAATGAATAAAAAAGGAAGATGTGCCTGGTAAGTATTCTTATACAGATGCCCAAAATCACATATAACATATAACAAAAACAAAGCAAGACCTTAAGCACTTTGACTTGGCATTTCCATGACAACCATGGCCAATACTTTCTGCTCAAATTAAGAGTTCCCCTTTGCAGTTCTACATTCACTCGTTTTTAAACACTCTGGAGGTTAATTTCTGAGGACTACACACCACGAGGAACTAATGAAGAATGGACAAACCGAAAACCAAACTGACTACAACCACAATATCTCATAAAAACTGTGCTGTGCCATGGGAGCTGAGAATTTCCTGAGAAATAATTGGTTGGTTCCTAACTACTGCCGGAAACACCTCCGCTACTTGCAGATAACAAACAAAAAGGTGCCTCTAACAGCTTTAAATAAAGGGAATTTCCATCACAGCTTTTAGGACTAAGGCCTCTTGGCACTCACAAACTTACAAATCCAGATTGGATTTAAATATATGTGTTAAGAATTCTCTTTGTTACTAAGGTTTTTCACAGTGAGCTGAATGCAAAATGACATTCCTCTTTTTTAATACAAAAGATATTTAAGTCATCTAAAATTGATAAATGATTTTTAATTAAATTGAAATAAGTAAATCAGTGCCTGTTGCCATGGTAAATGGATATGATGTCACAAGCTTCAGCATCCTGGTTTCAGGGCAGGATCAAGAAAGAAAGCACAGGGTGGAGGATGTGGAATTGTAAACACCTATTTTAAGGCAAACAGATTTGATAACTAGCAAGAAAAATGGCACTGGAAAAAAATAATTATGCCATATGGAGGGAAGTGATTTTAAAAACTGAATGCAAAGCTGCCTCAAACATTATAAATGAATAATCTTATAAAAATCTAATGCTACTAATGGGCCCTATCTGTAAAATTAAATATTAAATATTTTGTTTTTAAAAGAATGTCTACTAGGGTTACTGAACTGTCCCACAAACCTGTTTTGTTTTCATTTTTAATCAATACGTTGTGATGCTTATATTATACATTTCTGGATTTTTATGACACGTTTTCAGATGATTTGCAATTTCATATTGAAGGCTCTTTGGGTGACACATTTCCTTTGGATATTAAATACTAGTATCAAAGAACCCTGTCCGTGTCAGTAGTGTCAAATACTTGCATACTTTCCCCCTTATTAAAACAATATCTGAACCAGACTCTTTATTGTACCTACCAGAGGTTGCTAGACAGCCACTGAAGGGAAATGACTGGAAATCTATCAACGCAATCTTGCAGAGATACTCTGGTCTAAATCCACTGAAATTAACACGCACTGTAAATTACCTCTACAACGTGATCACATATTCCTTATATTTGTGCATCACTTTTCCTACACAGAGCTCAAGGTGATGCATACTTCAGATTGCTTTCACAACAAACCAGTAGGTTAGGGTTAGTGATTGATCTAACTAAAGTCACCCTGTGAGTTTCATGGCTGAACAGGGGTTTGAACCCAGGCCTTTTTTCTAGACTAAGACCTAATGTACTAAAGACACTGAACTGACCTGGTCCCTGTCATGGTTTAAATTAGTACAGTACAAGATAACTTTTATAGTTTCCTTGCATAACCACTTTTCCAGCTGTCAACATCTAGACCACACACTGATCCATTCATCCACCACTAGTATTTTCTTTGAAGATAATATAGAAGACAATATATAAGTTGTACAAGACTGACAGTATCACTTTTTCATTATCTTCATTACAACTCTCAAAGTCAACATTAGACAAATAGTCCAATCCTACAGAGAATTAGGCATATCTACTCCCTTGAGGGCAGAAGTACAACAGATTGAGGTGTTAACAAATCCGCTTCGGATCAGACTACAACTTTACGTCTCTGCACCAGAGAGAGAGGCTCTGTTGCAAGCCATTTTCAAGCCTGTCCAATTAGTACTAGACCAAATTCTTTCATATTTTTTACAAGTATGTTGCTAATGTAGATCATTATAGACATATCCAGTATTATAAACATGCACTACAGATAGAAACGTACTTTTAGTTTCCTATTTTAAACAACAAATTAGCAGTCATAGGTATGAAGACTGCTATGTAGGACTCGCCAATCCTCTTTAGGGACTAGCAGGGAGTCAAGACTGTGGACTGTTCTACTGCCTTTGTGCTGGCACTTCAAAACAGTTTAAGACAATTGATTCAGTTGTGGACATGCCTGTTTATTCAGGTTAACATTTTTTATCCTGCTTCTTTGAAACATGAAGTGATTTTTTTCTTATCTATAAGATTATTATTTTTGCTCTTTTCAAAATAGCAGGTTCGGATGGCTGTGATCAGTAAGGAGTAACAAGTCTGATGCTACACTGTCCCGCGCTGTCCCCTTATTCTGATGATGGTAAATAGAGGCATTCCCAACCAAATTATCCTTATCCTATCAGTGTGATGGGGGGGGGGGGATACCCTTGGTTCTTTCATCACTGAAAAGCAATATACAACCGTTATGAAAGACAATCGTCTTCATAGACCCTTTCCTCAGCATAGAAGAAAGCTATATATTTCCATGCTATGCATTGTATAATCAGGCTTCTTTGGTCAGTCATAAAGGTAAATAAGTGTGTGCTTGTGTACATATTCTGGTTCTGCCCCAAGCCTGTAGCAGATTAGCACAGTGACCTAATAAAATCAGGACTGAGCTTTTTCCAGCTATTCACACCTTAAATCACAACTTTTACCATACTTTCAAGTCAGTGGCTGCAAGAAAAATGTGAAGTGGAACAATGTTAAAAGCACAGTAACTATAAGTAAAATAAGAATACAAAACAAAATATTTGTTTTAAAAACTAGCTTTGCTTTATTTCTTTGAACATTTTAGGCTGATAGCCCTGCACAGGAAGAAACCAGACTCTTAAGCAACTATGTCATAGTAATATTCTCTTCAATTAGGTTTTCTACAAATTTCACAGTAGCATTATCAGACAGAATTTGGAGACAACACAGTTGGTACAAATTTGCAGTATCTTCTTTTAAAATTTTTGAAGCTGTAGATTTCTGAAGCCAGCTCTATCATTTTACATCCCCATGGAGGTGTGACATTTTTAGTGTAGGGGACAATCCTACTTCTGTCTGGAAAACCTACTTACCTTTTTTCAACTGAGGCTGCTATCACTATATTATATTGTAATAACGTCACAGTGCCTGACCTAGATGGCCCAGGCAAGCCTGATCAGGTCAGATCTCAGAAGCTAAGTAGGGTCTGCCTCGGTTAATACCTGAATGGGAGACCACCAAGGAAGTCCACTGCTAGACAGAGGGAGGCAAGGGCAAACCACCTCTGAATATCTCTCACCTTGAAAAGCCTATGGGGTTGCCATAGGTCAGCTGCGACTTGACAGCACTTTACACACACACTACCAAAACAAATTAACTATCCCATAACAGACTATCTGACTTCACTTGCTGCCCTTGAACACCCACCAATTTTAGAACTTGATCATTCAAAATTCCTTTCAACACACAGCTGAGCAAGCTCTGTTGAAGATTTTACCCCTCATAGCTCCATGTCACCCTGAAGGGACTTCTTTCGCAAACCTTTGACATGCCACTGAAATGTTTGTGGCGGCTCACCTAATAATACACATCTTTCTTATCAACAGCTTTAAAACGCGGCATTGAACCTCCACTCATTATGCTCAGAGGTGATGTAACTCTGACAGGCTGAAAACAACACTTTAAAACATACAGAGTCACCATGCGATGACAAACGCCTCCTGGGAAAATGCTTTTTTAAAATAGCAATGTCTATATCCCTATGAAAGGCATGGCAAGTGTTAGAACTGCAAGTGGCTAGCGGTGGTCGGGCTCAAGCTACCGAATGGGAGACACCAAGTAGTCTCACAAGTGACAAGGGGTGAGAACGCACGGTCGCTTTATCCTCCTTGAATCCCTGTTTTAACCAGGATCGAACACACATTAAGCGAAACGCATGCGTCTGATCCTGGCTGAAACAGGGATTAAAGGAGGATAAAGTGACCATGCGTTTTCACCCAAGGATCCAAGCAAGGAGAAATTGTAGCAGAAGGAAGTCATCACAAAAGAAAAAGTCATCCAATTCTTTGCACAGCTGTGCACAGCCAGTCCCCCCCTCCCCTCCCCTTAGCTGGCTATGTCGAAAACAAGCCTAGTCCTCGAATGCAAACCCACACTCCTCACCACCAGCCTCGGACTCCCGCCCCTCCCTCTTTGCAGGAGTCTGAAAAGTCTTCGCTATAAAGAAGAGCGAGGCAAAGACCTATCCCCAAGGGTTAAATGCTTGAATTGCTGATGGCTTCCGCGCGTGTGCCCTTCGCCCTTAAAAGAGGAGGGAGGGTGCTGAAAGAAGGTGAAACGGGAGATCTCCAGATCCTTCCCCACCAACTACGCCCCTCCCTTCAATCATACATTCCCAACAGCCGATCTTCAAATCCCTTCCCAAGGGGAAGGGCTCAGGTTACACTTGCAGGGTTTTTCTTAAAGCCTCGCCACCACCAAAACCATCTCCCTCCCCCCTCTAGTTTTATTTCACATGGAAACAAGTGAATAGTTTTTAATCTGCCGACACTCGGGAGTTGGGGGGGGGGCTCTATTCTATGTGCACATCCCCTATAGGAAGAGCTCGTGTTTTAAAACCGTGTTTCCACCGTCTGACACCCCAAGCCCCCGCCCGGGGTGGTACGTTGTTTTACTCCAAGGCTCATTCGCTTGGAGCAGCTCTCCTCCTTCGCCTTTCCTTCCGCGGGGCGTCCAAACCTCAGCATTTCGGAAGGGGAAGTTGTGCTGCACGGATCGAGGGGTGACGAGCGCCGCCCGCATCTCTCCTGCCAACGTATCCCCCCCCCCTCCCCGCAGCCACAAAAACAACGTGGGAAAAGAAGCGGCGGCAGGAAGAGCAGCAGCCTCTCCTCTCCTCCCCTCCCTCGCTGACCCCGGGCGCATGAGCCACGAGGGGAGCCAGCCAGCCCACCCCGCTGCCCAGCCTCAAGGGGTGTCGCCTGAAAGCAAAACCTTCACGCTTCTGTGGATCAGCCTTGCACCAGGCGGTTCTTACCTTGAGATGCTTCCTTATTGTCCCATCTTAGCTCCTTTGTTTGTGTGGGTGTGTGGTGGGAAGGGGCGGGGGGCTGTGTTTTGCACAGATATGATTGTGTGACACACACACACACACAAAAAAGAAAAATGGTTAGAAAAATGCTGTCAAGTCATGTGATTGATTGAATTATTTCCACCCCTCCTTGGCTCTGCCCCCCCCTCCCCCTTTCTGCTTGTAGGACAATACTCCAGCAGCCCGGATTCAATGGTGTCAGGCAGAACTGGCTGCTGACAGAGAGGAGGAGCGCGGCCAGGGCCGTTGCCAGGGCTCGGCTCCCTTCGCGGCGGCTGGGGCTGGGAGGCAAGAGCCTGGAGGTACGCGTGGTGCTGCTTGGGGGTCTGGCATCTCACAGTGATGCCTTGAAGGGGAGGAGGGGAGAGTCTCTGGTTTCCCCCTCTTGCTTCCTCCTGCTGTTCCTTGGCTTCTTCCTCGCCCCGCCCCGTGTTTCCTGAGAGAGGACCCGGGGCGCCACCCTTGAAGGCTGCTGAAAAGCTGGAGCACCTCTTCGAGTGCAACCCACCCACTCAGACTTTTGCCCAGCCAAGCCACTGTGCTAAAACCAGGCTGGCCGCAGATTGCGAGCTCGTTTGGCCGCTTTTTTGCAAACCTTAACCCCCTATTCCATTGCACAGGAGAAAATGCAGCGTTGAGTGAGAAAATAAAGGCTGGAAGAGCTCTGCATTTATTTATTTATTTACTTGGTTTATGTTCTGCCTTCTTCCTTAACTGGGGACACAAAGCAGCTTACACTGTTCTTTCCCCCCCCCCTCACAACAACCCTGTGAAGTAGGTTAGGTGTTGGTTTTTGTATCTTGTATAAAACCTGAATTTAGCAGCGTGTTCAAAGGCTATTGTGCACAGCAAAGCGGATCTGGTCTCTGTGCTGAAAACAAAGCTATGTGGAGCCTCTTTTACTATTAAAACCAATATACTCCATTTATTATAGGAACTTTATTTCTAGAGAGGATGGGCTAGATACAGTTTCCTAATCTTGTTTAACTAACTAGGATGGAGGGAGATCCAGGACCTACATCCTTCCCTCATGGTAGCAAGATGGAGAAGTGTGTGTGGAGGAGGTGGGAAAGGAAGGAAGGTTCCTTGTGAGTATCAGTCTACACATAATAGAATCATAGAATTGGAAGGGACCACCAGGGTCATCTAGTCCAACCCCCTGCACAATGCAGGACATTCACTACTACCTCCCCCCCCACAGGATACTATCAAAAGGATAGTGTCAGAGCAGTAGAGAAAGGATGCCCAGTGCCTTGACCCCTCTATCTCTCTGACTCTCTAGTCTATTCCCCCTCTGAAGAGAGAGCAAAGTCCTTCACTTCCAACATTAGGCTGAGAGCATGTGGCTGGCCCAAGGTCACCCAGCAAGCTTCCATGGCAGAGTGAGTATTCACACCTGGGTCTCCCAGATCGAAGTCTGACACAACATTCCCTAGCAGCATCTGGCCCAAATATTCGTTTTTGTGCAAAATTCTCCCAGTAGAGCACTGGAAGAATCACAACATTTAATAGAGCTGGGATTGGAGCAGTACTAGACTTGAACCACTCTCGGTAGGGGTGTGATCCTAAGAACACTTTCCTGGGAATAGGCCCCATTGAATAACATAGGACATACATCCAAGTAGACCTGTTTAAGATTGCTCATGGTCATACATCCACACTACCAATATATCCTCAACAGAATATCCCAGAATATCCTCAACAGAATGGGGACTGGAGCAGTACTAGACTTGAACCACTCTCTGTAGAGGTGTGATCCTAAGAACACTTTCTTGGGAATAGGCCCCATTGAATAACATACATCCAAGTAGACCTGTTTAAGATTGCTCATGGTCATACATCCACACCACCAATACATCCTCAACAGAATATCCCAATTGCATGTCAAGCAATATATTCACCAAAAACATTCCATTTACATATAATAGTAAATGCACACATAAATAAAACTGAACAAACAGTGGAGAATCAGTTCTACCTGATCCTTGTTAAAAGAGTTGTGGCTGAGTTGGTAGAGCATCTGGTTTGTACGCAGAAGGTCCCAGGTTCAGTCCCTGGCATCTCTAGTTTAAAAGATCTGCTAGTAGGTTAAGTGAAAGACCTCAACCTGAAGCCCTGAGGAGCTGCCATCTACTTGAGTAGAAAATACCTAAACAGACCAATGGTCAGTATAACCATTGATCTATAACTCAGATTCTTAGGCCAGTCACGCACACTCAGCCCTGACCCTCGCTAGTATTTGGATGGGTAACCTCCAAGGAACACCAGGGTCATGATGCAGAGGCAGGTGATGGCAAACCAACTCCAATTGTCTCTTGCCTTGAAAACCCTATGGAGTTGCCATAAGTCAGCTGTGACTTGATAGGCAACCCCACCCCTCAGACTAAGGTAGCTACATGTGTGCAAACCTTCTGACACATGTACAGTGAACACAGAAAGATTGTGCTTCCTAGCCCTTCCCCCAAACTCAGCATCAAGCCTTCTCCATACACTTGTAATTGGGGATGAGGTCTGGCTGTGCAGAGTCTGTGCATGTACACATGTATGAACAAAAGGATCTATGATGCTGAACAAGCAAAGGTTGGGAATGGACCCAGTAGATACAGCCCAGTTCTTTACACACACTTCATGTTTGTATGATTGAATGTCTACACGGGGCTCAGATGTAGGGTTGCCAAGTCCCTCTTCGCCATTGGTGGGAGGTTTGGGGGGCAGAGCCTGAGGAGGGTGGGGTTTGGGGAGGGGAGAGATTTTAATGCCATAGAGTCCAATTGCCAAAGCAGCCATTTTCTCCTGGTGAACTGATCTCTATCGGCTGTAGATCAGTTGTAATAGCAGATCTCCAGCTACTACCTGGAGGTTGGTAGACCTATTCAGATGTAAAAACAGGATATTCTAGCATGTTTTTTGAAACCCAGTTTTCATGTTTTGTTATGCCAAGATCCTGTGGCAGTAATTTTCTCTTTTTCAACCTATATAAATTATGCAAGCATGCCCTATAGAATGTTGCCCCTGAAATGTTCTCCTGTTCTCCAGGCAGGAGATTGTAAGTGTGGCCATGCCGGGGGAGTGGGGGGGTTCAAATCCTATAAGTAAATAAATAAATAGTTTTGAAAACCAGCTAGTTTGCCTTGCCTTGTCCAGTTAAGACACATTGCATTTGAAGTATCAAATCTTGGATATGTAGCAATTTCTCACAACCAATGGGGCAGGTGCAAATATATTTCATGCCATTTTAATAATCCTGAAATAGAGAACAACACACTGGGCGAAAACGCATGGTCGCTTTAGCCTCCTTTATTCCGTTTCAGCCAGGATTCAGCCAGGATCGAACGCACGTTCGGCGAATCCTGGCTGAAACGGAATAAAGGAGACTAAAGCAACCGTGCGTTTTTGCCCACTGTGTACAAGAATGTCTAGGGAAATAGGCTTTTTGAAAATCAGCTTTCATACTTTGCTGCACCGGGCCTGAAGAGCCAGTGTTCTACATAAGAGATCTTAGGATTAAGCTATTATTTTATTTACATCCCATCTTTCTCTTCACAGCCTGTCTTTTTCTTTGGCTCAGGGCAGCCAACAAAGTAAATACGAAACACAAATGAGAGCAGGCCAAAGGAAGAGGCCTCATACTGCATACTGCTTTGGGTCCCCATCAGGGAGAAAGGCAGGGTATAAATTTAGTATTGAACTGCTAAGCTACAGAATGGGTGCCTAATGAAGGAGTCTCTGAGTGGAGTAGCCAGATGGAGTTTGGCCATGCAGGTTGCTTGAAAGGCTCTCCTGCTAAATTTGCAGAGCAGCTGGTGCAGATCAGGGCTGGCATCAGCATGACCTGAAGCGGGGCAACAACCAGGACTTCTGGTGGGGTCCATTTCTGCCAGCCCGCCTGCCTGCACACCTCCCTTGCTGTCTGCACACCTCCTTCCCCTGTCTGCTTGTGAGTGCACCATTACCCATGCTTCTGACTGCATGTGTTGCTCAGCACTGATGGGGAAGGGTATGCATGTGGTCACAGGCAGCAGCATTCCTGACAGCCATTGTGGCATACTCCCAGCTGCATGCACCGCCCAACATAGGGTTGCCAAGTCCCTCTTCGCTACCGGCAGGAGGTTTTAGGGACAGAGCCTGAGGAGGGCAGGGTTAGGAGAGGGACTTCAGTGCCATAGAGTCCAGTTGCCAAAGTGGCCCTTTTCTCCAGGTGAACTGATCTCTATTGGCTGTAGATCAGTTGTAATAGCAGGAGATCTCCAGCTAGTACCTGGAGGTTGGCAACCATAGCCCAACACCATCAGGGAAAGGGCATGTTTGTGGCTATGATCGTTGGCGGAAGGAGAGCTTGCATCTGGGAATGGGAGGGATGCACAGGCAGGTGGAGGCACATGGAGGAGGGGCTAATAATGAGTCCCTGGTAGAGTTGCCAACCTCCAGGTGGCACCTGGAGATCTCCTACTATTACAATTGATCTACAGATGACCAAGATCAGTTCCCCTGAAGAATGTGACAACCCTAGCCCCTGGGCACTCTTTGCCCAGGGCCCTTGAATACCTGGATCAGGCTGTGGCACAAATAATCTTTTCTTACATCATATGTGACTGGCACATGCCATCATTTTGTTTACCCTGAGTCAAAGAATGTTCTAATGTACAGGTCACTCCTTAGAGGTAGGCCTTTGGGGAAAGCCTTATTGTGCTATACATGAACCAGAGAAGCAGATCATGTTCATTGTATGAAATCCTGACAGGTTTCAATTTCTGACAACTTTAAAACTAGTGTAAGCGCATGGTAATTTTCTACTCCTGGGGAGTGATCTAGCATACAGCTTGGAGATCCTTACCAGTAGAGCTTTTAAAAACCAGTTTCATAGTTTTGGGTATCTTTGCACAGGAGAGGATGGCAATGCTCCTTGTATAAGATCCTGTACTTCTCTAGCATGTGGATTTAAAAAAACCTAGTTAGGAAATGTAATATTGGAAGCAGGAAGTTGCCTTAAGGCAGTTAAGGGCACATTGCGAATAATGATCTATAACTATATAACAGTGAACAGATCTTCCTAACAAATTAGAGACATATTGAGAGAACTTACAAGTCTCTAGGGAGAGTGGGTCCTTGGGCTCTTTTCTGTCACAGTGACAGGTCAACCTTTATGACAGTGGAGGTTTATCCTTGAGGGAACCAGTTAAATTGTTGTCATAAAAGGGGAAAAAATCCCGTTTCATAACAGCTGCATTTAGCAGTTCGAGTGCCTAAAAACAATGATTCATTCACAGCAGAAGTGTTTATCAGGTTAGTCTGCATAGATCAGCAATAGCTGCACAGTTCCCATCTGCCCCAGGAAATCCACAATGTCTAGAAAGGCCCAGAATATAGAATTCTGCATCTTACCCTTTTATCTTCTATCTCCAGGGTAGCTACCAGCATGCCATGGCAATATCTTTTTGAACGTTTAGCGGGTGAGTCAGATGCTATAAGACAAGTTACTGTGGAGCAAGATTTTCCAAACTGCATGGAAGAACAGCCCCTTTTACTTTAGCAGTCATGGCACTGAAGAAGAAGCCTGGCCATTGCTAAAGAGTCAATATATACCTGCTATTATTATTATTGTTATTTATTGTCATTGTTGTTGTTGCATTTTTAACCCACCCTCATTCCCAGCAAGATCATATACTTGATCTGATACTTAGGTACTTTTCCATATTAGCTGCTGAAGTAAGTGGACCTCTCCCATATTCCATGCCACTCCCAAAGTATGTACACATATCATCAGGGACCTTAATATCACAGTGGCAGAACTGTAGAGAAAAGATTTCTTTCTGACATGCAGCCCCTCCCCCAAACGTATTATATTGTGGTATAGAATGGCATTTGGTGAACCTGTTTGTATCCAAATGGCATGATCACAACTAAGCAATAATATTACAGATTGCCATGCTGATTGAATTTCCTGTCACCTGCAACCCCACTGATGCAAAACAACAACAACACCATACAAGGTTTTGGCAAAGGTGAAAGACCTATAAAGAAGATAGCCAATGAGAAAAGGGCACCACCTGGTGGTTTAAGGGATAGCTTTTCTTACAGCCACCCTCCTGTCCCTTGTGTGAAAGTAAGAAATCTCCTCTTATTTAAAAATCTCATACTTGGAAGGGATGTTGAGGATTATCTAGCTGCACAATTCAGAATTCACTTGATGTTATCTTTTACTGATAAATACCTAGCTACTTCTTTTAAAACCAGGGATGGAGAGCTTTTATTTTCCCTGGGCAACCTGTTTTATTGTACTGTAATTAAGACATATTTTCCAGCACCTTTTTGTCCTTTCTTCAGGATGTCTGGTAAACAGATTCCCTCTTTTCTTGTAGCAACTTGAAGACATTTCAAAATTGCTATCACGTCTCCCTAGTCTTTTTGTTCTTGTGTTGTTCTCCTACAATCATAACTACGACCCCCTCCTCCCGCCCTCCAGGTTGTTCATAGACTGTATAAGTCAGTGAAGTATACAACTGGGCATATTTCAGCTGGAGCTTGTGTATGAACTATTTTTTCCAAAGAGCCCTAGATTTGGAGAGGCCTTGTAGACCATCTAGGCCAGCTGCCTGCTCAGTGCAAGAAATCCAGACATCCTGACAGACAGCTGTCCAGCCTCTACTTAAAGACCTCCAGTAAAGGACAGTCTTCCCCAAACTCAGATAACTAGTTCCATCATGAAACTGCTCCTACCATTAGTAAGTTTCACATAATGTTCAACCAAAATCTGCCCTCCTATAATTTAAGTCCATTAAATCTAGTTTTGCCCTCTGAAGCAGCAAAAGAAGTGTTTGCCCTTTCCCATGCAACCACCTTCCATGTATTAGAATAATATGGTCATTCTTCCCTTTGTCTTCTCTTCTCCTGGCAAAATATATTCAGTTCCTTCAACCTTTCCTCATAGGATTTGTTTTCCAGACCATTGACTATATTTGTTGCCCTTCTCTGAATTTACTTCAGTTTGTCTACATCTTGTAAGAACTGGAGATAATGCTCCTGATGCATCTGACTCACAAGGAGTAAACTGGAACTATTACTTTTCATGAACTTGATATCATGCTTCTATTAATGCAACCTAAAATCACATTGGCCTTTTTTTGCAGGCACGTCATACTGCCAGTGTATGTTCATTTGTGAACAACTGCAATCCCAAGATCCCTTTCACTTACACTACTACCAAGTGAGGAATTCCCTATCCTACAGCTGTGCATCTGATTCTTTTTGCCTAAATGTAGAACTTCGCACTTGTCTTCATTGAATTTCATTGCTGACTTAGATTTAAAATGTGATCAACTATAATTTCAGTATTTCCACCCAGAGCACTATCAGGCAAGCAATGGGTTTGCCTTACTCCCACAGAGGTTTCATTTTAATTGACTGGGTTATGGATTGCCTTGCGCCAGTAAAAGTGTATAATTTTATTAAATTGTGTAACATACAAAATATATACACAAGGAACAAACATTTAAAAATGTATATTCCCTCTACTGTGCATCCCGGTTTCTCTGTCCACTTCATTCATCTGATTATGTGGTCTCTTACACGTGCTAAATTAAATTTGGCAGGATTTAGGGAGCCACAGAATTTTTTTTCTTGTGACATAGCTTCTCTTTGGAATCCATAGCTTCTATGTATGTATGTATGTATGTATGTATGTATGTATGTATGTACTGTCAAGTAGCAGACACCTTATGGCAACCACAGTAAAGGGCTTTCAACACAAGTGTGAAATGGAGGGGGTTTGTCATTGCGGTTTTCTGCAGAATCTTCCTTGGTGGTCCCCCATTCAAGTACTAACCCTGCTTAGCTTCCCAGATCTGACAAGATTGGGCCATACTATACCATTCCACAGCTTATAAATCCAGTTAAATGGTGCTGAATCATAGCCAGCTAAGAATGAGAGTTAGTTCCCTTTCCAACATGTTACCATTTGACATTTGGTCATATCAGATTTTGTGAACTGGACTGCCTAGATAGTATTAACATTAAAAACAAGGGGGGTTATATTTAATAGAAAATGTTGATGACTACTTCCAGAAGAAATCAGCCAAGGCATATTATCTGCTGATTCCTCTTATCTCAATGCAATGTTGACAAAAGAAAATGATGTATTTGTTCATGAAAGCACATGTTTAATTTTTGTAGAATGTTTTGTTGAAAAAACTAATAAGAGAATCATCTTTCATGTCACTCTGCTTTAAACATAAAGGCTTTTTGAGTCTGCAGTCTTTGGAGTCCTTCCTCACACAGAGCACATGGTTTACGTTTGAACCAGCCTGCAGGTTTGCTTGAATTGGATCATCTTTTCAGAAATCTGAGTGATCTGATTTTGTAATTTAAATTTGAGCCACAGTGGCTCAATCTTTTTTTATTCATTGCTTAAATCAGGTTAATCAATGAGTTTAGTGGAGTTTCCCCCCTCCTCAGTCAGATAATGAACTCCAGGAGATCTCCGAGGGCAAGGGGGAAGGAAACCAAGGGATGAGAAATTCATACATAACCTTTTATTTGTGCCACTGACTGTGCAAATCTAAGTAGGATTACACCCTGAGATTGTACTGTAAGTCTTCTACAATATTCTCATTAGTAAAATAGTTATTTTAAAGTATAACACCATGATATTAATCGTCTCACCTACATGCTTGCAGACCATGTGCAATAAAGCCCATGAAAAGTAAGAAGGCTACATGTCAACAAGGACTTTTAAATACCAATCTTGCATTTAGTGATGGCATACCATTTTGCACTCCTGCAAAGCAATGGCACTTACATTGCCCTGCAAACAAATTTCCCTTGAACCGGAGTCACAAACCACGTTAGCAGGCTATGGGGATTTCTAGTTTCATTCTTAAGTCCTTTTATGCTGTCTATTTCCACTCTTTGATTTATTCTGTTTCAGCAGCGAGCATTTGTACCACAGAGCTGAATCTGGTAGTTTGCATAGGGGTACTACTGAGCTGCTCCAGGGAGCCTTCTCTAGATACCGATCTGTAATGAAACCAGAAGATCCTTTTCTTTTATACAACAATGTGTTTGTTCCATATTTATTTACAGAGGGAAACAAGAACCTTCTTTTGAGCTGTGAAGGCAGATTAGAAGTTCTCATACACGACATCAGAGATTTCCTCTTGTGTTTTCTGGTAAGATACCTAAAGTTCAGAGAAAGCAAGCAAAAATTTAACGTTATTTTCAGGGTGATAGCCAAGGTCCATAGTGATGACACAGTTTAGTGGATCACAGTTTCTTCAGGCTCTGAAATAACTTCATTGGGCAACGTTCAATGGATACTGTACCAATAGAAAATAACATTGCAATTTTGAGGGGAGGGGAGCTGAAAGTGCCCAGAGTGCTGACCAGCTGCTACCCAGGCACACCCCCAAGATATGCTAGCACAGCAACCTGGTGCTGCTGTGCCATTGCCAAATGCCAGCACAGCAATGCCATGCCTCCCCCCCCCCCCAAAGTGCTGTGAGCGCTGACCCTTCACCAGTGAGGGAGAGGGCAGGCCAGAGATGTGGCAGAAATCAGACAGCTCCCTAAGCCACCCTGGCTCAAAAACACACCCCCTTCACCAGCAATGCAAAACCCATGGCTGCCGCCCTGTTGTTGGTTGTTTGACCCCTCTGCACTAGTTGTGTGGTTGCACCTCATGATGTCTTGTAGGTGCAACGGCACAGTTGCTGGGGACACCAGCACAGTTGCTGCCCATATTTCCCCTCTGCAGAAACATTTGTCTGGTCCCTGGCCTGTGCAGTAAGGAGCAGTCCAGCAATGGTGCTGTTGTGCCTGTGACCAGCCACCTCCACTACGTCAGGCCTCAGGACTGCACTGAAATTCTTCTCCTGTCACTAACATTGCCATTTCATAGGCTTTCAGTTTGATATCTTTGCTTATGCTACAGTTGTCTCCTTTACCCCTTCAACTCAGTTGACAAAGTAGTGAAAGAAGAGGCCTGTGAACAATTACGCTGATGGCTTTAGCCAGCTTCTAAATCAGCTAGACTGTTAATCAAATAACTGCTAACATCAACAGCAAAATCCCTCAGAATGTCCTGGAAACATCCTCACAAAGGTGCTATGCAACAAGGATCTCAGCCTTTACACGGTACATGATGGTGAAGCAACTCTGCTCCCATACTTTTATTACCTGTGTCTAGCCCAGTGGAGAACTACGGTAATGTGTTATACATGGGCAACTCCTGAAGACAGCCTGGAAACTACCATTAGTTCGGAATGCAGCAGCCTGATTATTGTCAGGGGCTAGCCAATAGAAACATCTTTTGGCCATTTAGAAAAAGCGACACTGGCTGCAAGTTTGTTTCCAAGTTCAATTCAAAGTGATAGTTTTGACCTCTGAAATTCTTCAGTCTAGGATCCACATATCAGAATTGTTTTGCCCCATATGTCCTCATGCAGCTATTACCATCCTCTAGTTGCCACTTTCTGGTTGTACACACACACCCCTTGACATCTAGCAGAGCCTGGTCTTTTTCCATAGTGGGTTCCACCTTGTGGAACCAGGTCCTATAAAGAGATGAGGGGGGTGCCATCCCTAGAACTTTTTAGAAAGCCCTGTAAAGCTGTTGTATTTGCTAGGGCTTTAGACAGGCTTGAGCTGTGAGCAGTTTGATTATCCCATAATAAGTTTCATAATAAGAATGCTACCACTTAAAGGGTTATGTCCTTCATATTCCCCAATCTCACTTTACATAAGGATGGAGCAAGTCCTTTCCGGATGATCTTAACGTACGCAGAAGATTGTCAGTCTTGTAATGCTTTTGAACAGGCTCATTGTCATGACCCCTGAAATCCTGAGTCACACCCAAAAAGGGTAGATGTTTAAAACTTTCTAATATCAACATTTTCTGAGATTGTAACTCCAGGTTCATACATCTTCATACGCTCAGCAAGGGGTTTCTGACAGAGTACCACAATGCTGCCACCTTGCCTTCAATCTCTGGTTGATGCTGCATTAAATACCACATTGGGGGTGGGGTCATTTGAACCTCTGATGAATTCCCAGGATTTGAACATAAATATTAAGTTAGAAGTCTCTTCCAAATTATGGAACACAACTGTTTGTACTGGCTGCACCAATACCCATCCTGAAAATGTATTTTGTGGCATAATATAGAATGGAACTGTTAAAATTTTAGATTGTCACAGTAGTTTTTTCAACTCCTACCAGTAAAACTATGTTATTTGCTGTGTGATATTTTAAAGCTTCGCAGCTAGGGCATTTTCTGTGCTTCAGTTGCATCCTCATAACACCCAATGTTGTGAGGACTATGAAGCTAAAGGCTCAGACTAAAATATCATACATTAAATTTAGTTTCCTCAATTTAACTATGTATCCACAAGTGGCAAGCTACTGGATGGGGAGTAAATATGGGAATCAATTATGTCTTGGCATACCTGTGGAAAATGAAATGTGTCAGTTAGAAATGTGGTATCCCACTGCACTTTAATGTATAGACTTCAGAATCCAGAAGTCCATGGATTAGAGCCACGTGTTTTTAATTCACACATTTCATTTTTGTGGCTATACTGAGCTGATCACTTCATGCATCTGCTATTTGCTCAGAACAACCAACATCCAAATAAGCCCCAAGGGCAATATAGGCATAATCGGGAAATTAAGCAGCTGCCATTCCAATTGGTCTTGTCTACAGAGAGATGCTTTGGCAACCTTTATACCTTTTCAGAGCCAGTTACATGAAACAAGACGCCAGATAAATGACAGCGAAGTCCAAAATGTTCTTTTTCTAACTTCAGTTTGAAGAATTAGCTTCATTTTGGAAGAGAAGAAATGCAGGAGACTGGTACAGTGTACGGTAGTTGTTCTTTCCCCCTCACTTTTCATTATCTCATTTCTATTTTGATTTAAATTAGTTATATCATACAGCTACTACTGGCATAGCACCATGTCTAACCCTATATAGCCCCTGCAAAAAATTGCCTGCCTTCTTTATTAAATATGCAGCAGTAGAGAGGAGGTGTTTAAAAAGAGAATGACAAGCATCTCGTGACTGAGAATCACACACACCTTCAGACTGCTAGTGGCATTATTTTCTACAGTCAGCTCAAGCTTGAACGTCTACTCACCCCATTCTATATATACTCTGGGGTGGCAGGAATTTCGTGGGTATTAATATAAATCTAACCCAAGTCTTGCAAAAGTGATGTCAGACTGAACTGGACAGAGATTATTTTAATCATGCTGGGAGTAATCTGCTGATGTTCTGGTTGAGGAAAAAGCCTCCAAAAACACAGGAAAAAAAGAAGGGAAAGAAACCTCTGATAGAAGACAGAAAAAAAATGTGCAAAGTAACAGAGGTTACAAGGCATTTATCTAATAACTTGTAGCTACAAAATTTTACAAAACAGTAGTAACAACAAAGGTTCAAATAAATTGCAAAACATTGATTACAGTGTACAAATAATGAACAAAAGCAAAAACAAAAGATCCACAACAGTGACGGGTCTGCCAGCACTTTTGCTTTTGCTCATTATTTGTACACTGTCATCCATGTTTTGCAATTTATTTGAACCTTTGATGTTACTGCTAATTTGTAAAATTTTGGAGTAGCTACAGGTTATTAAACGCCTTGTAACCTCTGTTGCTTTGCATGTTTTTTTCCTGAGGAAAAGGTCTGCCAAATCCCCCTGGCCCAGAGAAAACGCCTTCTGGCAGGCTGACACCCAGTTTGTGTCACAGGGACTGTTTGGAACACAGAGGTCAAAAGGACAGATAAAGGATTATTATTATTTTTTCCCAATAAAGAGTTGGTATTGTACCACTGGCTATAGATAACCTTGAAAATGAGTTCTGCTGGAAGTGGCTTCCCTTAGCCTTGCCACAGGCAGAAGATGCTACGGACTGGCGTGAGTGCTTAGGTTGAGTTAGCTTGTTATGCCTATGCACAGTCTATAAGCCACAGATCACTCCTTTTCTGACAGCCTTCCCAATACATAAGTGAGCCTGTGAGGATGCCCATTACATTGACCATTCTAAGAGAACCCTCAGCAAAGACATAGCAAGCTTATCAAATTCACCTTAGGTGTAGGCTCCTTTTTCTGTGATGATTTGTCCTCAATGACTGAATAGATGTCAGGTTCATGAGGTCCTAAGGCCTGAAGAGGGAGAAATAGGGGGGAAGGCAGATGCTCATTGTACACACAAATTAAATAAGCGTGTTTTGAAAGGCCTAAGCAAATAAGGAAACATGGGAGAATTTTACTAGGGGTCCAAGAAGCCAAATGCAACCCTATCAGCATTCAATGAGGAGGGGGTCAGACTAAATATGTACATTGTCAAAAAGTTCCAAAGAAAGGGATCCCAAAATTGTAATGCAGCACAAGATTGCACTCTAGGGAGAGAAGGCCCAGCTGAATGTGCATAATGGCTGTAAATGGTGCAGTCGTTCTGTGTTCTTGTATGCTGTGTTCAGCTCCCTTTTATTATCTCTTTGGAGCAATTGGGCTGAGATGGGATGCTACCAGTGTAATCCTCCTAAGCAGAGTTACAACCCTCTGAAGTCCATTGAAGTTAATGAGCTTAGAAGGATGTGACTCTGCTTAGGATTGCGCTGAATTGTTCTTGTTACTGATAGGCGAGGGGGGGGGGAAGAAGAGTGCAAAAAAGTAGGGCCCATTTATAGCCTTCTCCAATTACAGCAATTTCTGTTTGAGAGATTCAAGGCTGGAGCTGCTCTTTCTCCTCAGAGTGTACGGTAGTGGAAATTAAGTTTGCAAATAAGCACATGCAGAGAGACAAATAAGCACATGCAGAGAGACATTCTTGACCCACCACTTGTCTCCCAAAAAATCACTAAAAAGACATCAAATTTACCTACATTAGACATTCTACCCAAAAGCCAAAAACAACTGTTAGGAAGGCTATTTACATGTGTGTTTATAGTAATGACAGGTTGCCATGGACATGGTGGCTGTTTCCCTGGGAACAGGAAGGCGGGAAGAGCCTTAGCAGGCAAGACAGACAGGTGGCATTAACTGAAGAACTGGAATTGTGCAATCCTTCAATGGGTCAACAATGAAGCAAAAATTAAGTCATCATGGTCCTGATTTCCTGCCCCCCATTTCAAACAGAATGGCCATCAGTACGTCCACTGGCAGTAGGCTTGCCATTTTCCCAGAGGCAGAAGGCAAATACCCACCTCAGGCTCCAGCCCCACCGGTGCTCTTTGCTTCAGTGGGAGCAAAAAGTGGGGTTAGGGAGCGACCCCCCCCCCCCGCGATGTGTCACTTTCATTTTGTACCTGGAAGTGACATCACTAAACTCTAATTCTCCCATCTTGGGTGAATTCCTACAGCATCATAATGTCACTTCTGGATACAAACCAAAAGTGACATCACAATGTCTCTCCCCACCCCTAAAATATTCCTGCTGGTTGCAGAACTCAGCTAACAACCCTAACTGGCAGTGTATTCCGCAATTTGATTACTTGTGTGTTCTGAGTCTATTACCAATCATTGGGGGCCTCCAAAGTTCTGTGCCAGGCAACTAATGGGAGGTTTGGGGTGGGGATATTGGGGGGGGGGGTCTGCACCTCTACGTCACTCCCAGGGGAAACTTTGAAGTGACATGGGGTAGATCTAGGAATCACCAGAAACTCTATGGTAAAGAGTTTCTGGTGATCCCTAGTACTACCCTATACTGGGTTTTCTCCAGAAGTGACATAGCAGTGCAGATGCTGTTACCATGTTTTAAAATTTTTCTTTCCCTTCCACTTGGAGCTACAGTAGGCAACTAGGGCTGCCATAGCAGGAGTTCTGGCAGCTTTAATTAGTACCCTGAGTTCTAGTATTAAAGCTGCTGTTCAACAGCACCTTTACTACTGCTGGCCTAAGCGCCAGGCTCCCTGTAACTCCTGGATGTTCTTTAATCTGCCTCTTCTCCAGGTTCATGAAGCTCTTTCCCTCCATTCTGGCAAAGCCTCTCCTTTGGACCTCCAAACAGGGTTTCTCTAGTTTTTTCTCTGCTAGTTTTTACTCTCTCTCTCTCTCTCTCTCAGGGCTCCCCTCAGTGACTTCTCCCTCTCTGAGTCTTCTAGTTCTCATGGCAACCAGAACTAGTCAGCAGCCTGCTTTTCACCCTAGGTTGAATTTTAGTTTGCCACACTTCACACAATGTTTGTTATTGATACTTACAGCATAGAGGGACCCTGGAAGCTCTGAGCGGCTTGTAGAGTGTTCAGGTTCTGATCCCTGAGCTGGGCGCTTCTCAGCCTTCTTCCTCCAAAGACATACCACCTATTCATGAAGATATAATAAATGGGAGTAAACAGCAGTGCATTCGTTCCAGTTTTTAAAAAGCATTTTTATTACTATTAGCTACCACTTTTGAGAGCCAGTGTGGTGTAGTGGTTAAGGTGCAGGACTGTGTGTGTGTGCCCTCAAGTCACAGCTGACTTATGGTGACCCTGTAGGGTTTTCAAGGCAAGGGACGTTCAGAGGTGGTTTGCCATTGCCTGCCTCTGCATGGGCTGAGAGAGTTCTGAGAGAACTGTGACTGGCCCAAGGTCACCCAGCAGGCTTCATGGGAGGAATTGAACCTGGTTCTCCAGTTTAGAGTCCGCCACTCTTAACCACTACATCAAATCCCCACTTGCACCATGGAAGCTTGCTGGGGGACCTTGGGCCACTTACACACTCTCAGCCCTGACCCTGGCTACTGTTTGGATGGGAGACCTCCAAGGAATACCATGGTTGTGAGGTGGAGGCAGGCAACGGCAAACCGCCTCTTGCCTTGAAAACCCTACAGGTCGCCCATAAGTCAGCTGTGACTTGACAGCATGAAAAAGCCAGCACTTTAACTTTCATAGGAGCTCAAAAGCAGTTTGAATGTATCCAACAATCACACTACATGTCTATTATACTGATGAAGTTAATAAACCGGACTGGGCTTACAGCCTGTCCATTTGTCTAATTTAGTGGATCAGAGGCAAAGTTTCAGTGCTGGTTTAGCACAAGACAGTTAAGATGACCCATACAGCAAAAGCTACCTACACTAGGCATGGCCTAGATGCAAGGTAATGAACACTAAAATGGGTAGTTGACCATTCCAAGCACCTGAAATGCAAGTTAGCCCCACCTTCCAGGAAGGGAACTCAGGGTGGCTTTGCCTGGCAGCAGGTTATAACGAAATCTGGCTGAAAACATACTTGTCAAGCAGTAACCATGTACTCAGCTTGGGCTCCAAGTGCTGTGGTATTCAGAACCCACGTACTCAGAATATCTATGATGCAAATCTTTTGTATCCAAGTAACAAGTGTGTTGTGATGGAGATAATTTTTTTGATAACTTGCCTCTCTCTTCCAGAACAGCAGTACTGTTCCCACGATACTCACAGCAGCCAGAACAACTGTAAGGGTGATGATGCACATCCACGTAGCAAGGAGAGGCTCAGTGTATCCTCTGTCTACAAGGGAAAGGAAATAAAGAAGAAAGCAAAGCATCCAGTACTCAAGTGGACGTTGATAGCCAGTGTTGGTTGTTTTGTTTATAACCTCTAGCATGAAAATGAAGATCTGTGATAAAACTAAAATTCACTATGGATCTTGCGGCTTTCTTGGGTGGATTGATGGCTTTGTATAACAGCAACAATACAAATTTTTCTTTTCAACACTTCCTGGGTGAATCTGAAATGTCTTACCCATTTGCAAGGTGGCACCTTTAGACGAGTTTGCTGGTTCCAGTTTTTATTGGTCAGTAAGTATGCACTGACACATTGCTGTGGGACCAGCTTTAGCAACCCTGTTGCTGTCTCCTGATACTCTCCAGTTAAGGCACCATGTCTCCTTCCTCTTTCAATGGCTCTCAGCAGCAGTAGCTAAAGTCTTCCCAGCAAATAACCACCTTAGCCCTCAAGCACTCCAATCTTAAAAGAATTGCACTGGCTGTTTCTGAACATAATTCAAAATGCTGGTTAAAGCCCTAAACAACCTTGGGGCAAATTCCACATTTTAATCATTCACTGAATAAAGAAGTATTTCATTTTGTCCATCCTGAATCTACTGCCCATCAGCTTATTGGATGCCCCCTAGTTCTATAATTTTGGGAGAGGGAGAAGAAGTTCTCTTTGTCAACTCTTTCCACCCCATGCATAATTTTATAAACCTTTATCATGTCCCCCTTAGTAGTCTCTTTCCTAAACTGAAAAGTCCCAGACAGTTCAGCCTTTCCTCATAGGAAAAGTACTCCAACCCCTTAAGCATCTTGGTTGCCATCTTATGTACTTTTCCAGCTCTGCACTGTCCTTTTTGAGATTGGTGACCAGAACTGCATACTCCAAATGAGGCCACAGAGGCATTATAGTATTGGCCACTTATTTTCAAATCCATTCTTAATAATCCCTAGCATAGAGTTTGCCTTTTTCACTGCTGCGGCACCCTGGGCTGATACTTTAATTGAGAGCCTTGCAAGAGGGTGGCTCCCTTTGGCATTAACTTCTTGCCATTGGGGTCCTGAGTGTGCACACTGTTCTCACACTAGAACCTTTGTGATGCAAAATGTACAAAAATCAGCATAAAAAGATACACTGAACACCCTGAAAGGAAAGCAGAAAATAGTGTGTGTAACATAGTAGAAAAGGGATAGGGCATAGTCATCTTGCTTAAACTGGCTGTGGCGCAAATAGACATTGCAGCAGACTTTTCAGTACTTAGGGGAGAGAAAATGACTGCAAAGAAGGTAGTTATGGACATAAGACTATTTAGTGAAATAGAGAGAAAAACAATTTACCGTAATTCCATGCAGCATATTTAATGATTATCCATTGGTTTTGCTATAATATTGGTTGTATATCTTCTATGATGGCGAGAAGTTTAAAACTAGCCTACTAGAGGTCTGAGCTTGAGGTGTATTCTATGGAAAGGCTTCCCAGTTATTCCTACTTCTGACTAAGCTTGGTTTCTTCTGGTCAGAGACTGCATTATCCATGGGGCCTTATCGTCTCTCTCACTCAATTATGTCTAGTCATTAGATCATCTCCTGGCTACCCTATGCCCATGATCTATCCACTGCTCCCAGTACTAATCCATATTTCCAGCACTAGCCTCCAATTCACAACTGCCCTGGGCTGATCTCCTGGCTATTTAACTTGGTTTAAATTTTAATAACACCTGGCTTAACTCCTTGATTGGACCTGGTTTAATGCCTTGAATGGTCAAGTCATATTACTAATTCCTCAGTTTCAATCTGAAGATTTAATCTGTACTTAATTCTGCTGGTATATAAATCTAACACTGCTTCTAAATCAATGCTGACTATTCTTCTTGTTGCCCTGACTTGGATGGTCCAGGTGAGCCGATCTTGTCAGATATCAGAAGCTACGAAGGGTCAGCCCTGGTGAGTATTTGGATGGGAAACCACCAAGGAAGTCTAGGGTTACTACACAGAGGCAGGCAATGACAAAACACCTCTGTATGTCTCTTGCCTTGAAAATCCTACAAGGTCACAATAACTCAGTTGCAACTTGACAACACTTTCCACCACCGTTCTTCCTGAATACATCCCTGCTGCTGTTTGCCCCATTCCTTCTAAGTGTGCACATACTGTAGAGACATGGAGGCCTGGAAAAAATTGTAATCTTTGCGGGAAAAGTTTTTTCCCCAAGGGAAATTTTTCAATTTTTTCAAGGGGGGTTGGGGAACACCCAAAGGGGCACTCCAATCAAATATTTTCTCTTTTGGAATGAGTGAGCTGCTTTTTAAATTTAAGACTAGCATGTACTCATTCAAAATGTATAGTATGGAAATTTTGATATAATACAATCTACAGTTTAACTTGGTATCCAATATGTTGTGACTGTATGAGACTCTTTCTGTCCAAATAACACACTCTTTTATGTTTTCTGCAAAATTTGTTTAACTTTATTTTTCCTTGTCTCTCAAATAGCAAAAATAAATACATATATGTGCTAAGGTAGCATAGGATGTGTCTTTTTGCTACTTTCTCTCTCAAGTATTGGGTATATTTTGCTTGTTAAAAACTAAGGTATTTATATTTTAAATTCCATAAATATGCCAAATAGTATAATTTTATACACTAAGTTATAAGTGATACATTTTGTTGCTAAAAAGCAGTAAAATAACTTTAATAGGAAGCTATTGCATATATTTCCGTTCCTCCCTTTCCATATCCCCCACAAAATTAACTGACACTGAATTAGCTTTTCATTAGCACCACTCGCACCCATGAGCTATGTATAAATGGCATGTTTTCTTCATCACATTGTGCAGCACTTCTGGGAAGCCTGTCCACCAGAGACTAAGGAGCACCCTGCATAGTAATTAGTTTCACTTTAAACTAGGTTACACGTATGTATGTGTTTCTGTCTGTCTTTGAGAGTCAGACAAGAGAGAATCAGCAATTTTTTCAAAGAGTTGAAGGTATTCATCTCACTTTTGCCTCTGATAAACAGCCTTCTGAATTATTTGAAAATTTCTTTGACCAAAGGTGAAAGTGGGAGAAATAAATATACAAACCCACAGGAAACAAAGGCCATTCATGCATGGGAAGTTTTACCTGGGATTTGCCGCTCTCTAGATGCATTTTCCCCATCTGAATTCCTAGAACTCAAAAATAAGCCCCCATGCAGGGTTTTGAGAATTCATATGGGGGAAATGTGCATCTTGACAGTGGCAAATCCAAGGCAAAACCTCCCATGCGTACATGGCCTTAAAGCCACTCTCAACTCATACTATTGGATTGTCTGGTGCCTCATTTTCTCCTATATGCGTTTCAGGCAGAGACATACAACATCCATTGCAAGAAGACAACCTAGCTTGTTTTCATATAAAACAAACCAAAGTTGAAAACCATAATCTAAATGTTGTTGGTCACACTCTTCTCCCACGAACCTTGACCTGCCATAGACAGCTTACCTCTAAAAAGGATAAAAGTCCCCATTCCTTGTTTTTCTCTATCTTTCCACTTAGCTTGGCAGTAGTAAGCACCACTTGCAGAGGTATGTTCGGTAGGTTTGATAGAAATGCTGCACATTTTTGTCGCTGTGGTGTTCTCTTTTCCAGGAGGGATTGTTTCAGAAAATGTCGATGTGTGAACTGTGTTTCTCTCACCTTCTGAGTTAATTCGGTAATAAATAATTTCAAAGTCTGTATATTCTGGTTTATAAGGAAAGATAACTTTGCAGTTTGTATTCACTTGTTCGTTGGCAAAAGCAGTCTGGATTAAAGATTCTTGTTGTACTTCGAAAGTGCCTGTTAGATGACAAAGTGTTATTTTTACATTACCCAAGATTTGAAAACACTGCCCACTTAGATGGGTGTTTTCATCTGCATTTGGCAACAGCAGACTGTATTTTTCACGTGCCATGAAACTGATCTTAGATCAGTCTACAGGAGGACAGCAGTTTTTACTATATGTGAATTCATTAAATAACAGCAAGAGGCAGAGCCCAAGCATATTTTCTCTTGAATTGGTACAAATTTGTAACACAGACCCCACCCCACCTGAGTCCAATATATACAGATAATCTGAGGAGCCATAAAAATGTATATTTTTGAAATATCAAAAATATACATCTGTTTCATTTATACCCTGCATTTCTCCCCAGCGGGGACCCAAAGCATCTTACATGGTTCTCCTTTCCTCAATCTTATCCTCACAACAACTCTGTGAGGTAGGTTAAGCTGAGTGCGCCTGATTGGCTGAGGGTCCTCCCACCAGCTTCCATAGAAGAGTGGGGATTCAAACCAGAGGTCTCCCAGATCCTCCTGACTATATCACGGTAATGGCCTTGCAGAACTGGTTGGCCCCCTAAGCTCCCAAGCCCTGGTAAGGTGTACCCAACCACACCCATTCTTGAGCAGTGGCAAGATGGCATCAAACTAACAAGGAAATCCTATGCAGAGCTACTCCAGCCTAAATCCACTGAAATCAGTAGCTTTGGATTGGAGTAGCTCTGCACAGGATTGCAAGGTAACTGTGTGTGTGTTAAGTGCCGTCAAGTCGCTTCCGAGTCATGGCAACCCTATGAATGAAAGTCCTCCAAAATGTCCTATCTTTGACAGCCTTGCTCAGATCTTGAAAAATTG
Organism: Euleptes europaea; assembly: GCF_029931775.1. Lineage (NCBI taxonomy): Eukaryota > Metazoa > Chordata > Lepidosauria > Squamata > Sphaerodactylidae > Euleptes > Euleptes europaea. Next base: position 87,881,090 of record NC_079314.1, on the reverse strand, counting down.
AAGGCTGTGGCTTCCTTTATTGAGTCCATCCATCTCCTGTTGGGTCTTCCTCTTTTCCTGCTGCCCTCAACGTTTCCTAGCATGACTGTCTTTTCCAGTGACTCTTGTCACTACCAGTCTGGTAACTACCAGTCCACAACATAGTAATCATTCTTACTCTGAGCCCATTCACAGTGTACCCTAGATCTACGTTCAGCGAGCATGCAAGTAATCTTCTAGTTTATAAACTCGCTTCCTACAGTCTCCGGAATGTTTAGTGTGAATTGAACTCTGCTTGTGTACACATGAAACTGCCTTATATGGAATCAGACGATTGATCTATTAATGTCAGTATTGTCTACTCTGACTGGCAACTAGGGTTGCCAACTTCCATGTGAGGCCTGGAGATCTCCCAGGATTACAACTGATCTCCAGATGACAGTTCTCCTGGAGAAAATGGCTGCTTCAGAGGGTAGACTCTATGGCATTATACCATGCTGAGGATCTCCCCTCCCAAACCCTGCCCTTCTCATGGCTCCAATCCCTTCCTCCAAATCTCCAGGAATTTCCCAGCCTGGAGCTGGCAGCCCTAGACAGCACCTCTTCAAAGTCTCAAATAGAGGTTGTTCTTATAATTTTAACTAAAGATGCTGGGAATGGAACCTGGGACCTCCAGCATGCAAAGCAAGTGTTCTAGCACTGATCAGCAGCCCCTGCATAGGACCATTAAGATATGGATCATATAGGCAGGCCATATAGAGAGCTAGCATGGTATAGTAGTTAAGAGCAGCAGACTCTGGAGAACTGGGCTCGATTCCCCATTCCTCCACATGAAGCCTGCTGGGTCACCTTGGGCCAGTTTCAGTTCTCTCATAACTTTTTTAGCCCATACGGAGGCAGGCAATGGCAAACCACCTCTGAATGTCTCTTGCCTTTAAACCCCTATGGGGTCACCATAAGTCCGCTGTGATGATCTCCCTTGCCGCCACCACCACTACAGGCAGGGTTTACTTGCCAATAAATATATGGATGTAGGCCTTGATAACCATCAAACATTGTATAAGCAGGTTGCAGACCTGGCTCCAGTTTAGTCCGTAAGTCACATATACGGTTAGATACAGGCATCTTGGGCCAATGCAGAGCATATCCCAGTATGATTGTTTATAACACTCTGCCCGACAATGGAGAGAGAGATTGTGCTGAACTGTGCAAACTGCTGCCTGCACAGGAATAGAAAATTTCAAATGATACACAAAACCTATGAGCTAAATATTGCGTAAATCTGTTGTCTACAGAGCCACTGGCTTCCTCTTTATTTGTGGGGGGGATTACTTATTTTCTTCTGAAATTCTGGTATGTGGAAAGTGACAGGTGGAAGTGGCTCGATTACTCATCTTGCAGGAATACAGTATTACAGAGTAACAAGAAGGATGTGTGTGTACACAGAAAGTTTTCAAAACTGCGTGTTTGGTATAGCACACCATCTAATTTTATACCAGGTTCCAGGATGTGCTAAGTGGGTCAGTGCTCAATTTTTTTTTTTTTTTGCCAGTGCTGTGTGAGATGAGGCCAGTGCTGTGTGAGACAATGCGCTAATGAGACTCCTGTGACTCTTCTGACGTAATTCTTTGAAGATATCTCACAAGTATAAACATGTCAAAAAGTTATGTCAGAATTGGTTATTCATTTCTAATGATGAATTCATAAGCAGGACCTAACAGGAAACAAAAAGCCTGCTCCTTGGATTCCATCCCTAAAAAGCAATCAAAATGTTTTCCCATGTATTCCAAACTCATTCAAGCAGCCATATATTCTCTCTCTCTCTCTGCGTTCTCATTATACTTCTAATTCATAGAAAGTGTTAAAAGCAAGACAGTGTGGTATAGTGGTGGGACAGTCAGACTAGGATGGGGGAGAACCAATTTCAAATCTCCACTCTGCCACAGATGCTTGCTAGATGACCCTGGGTCTCTCTCAGCCTCACCTAGCCTATCCAGTTTCACGTGGATAAAATGGAGGAGAGATAACAGTGTTGTAAGACATTTTGGGTTCCCTTTGGGGAGAAAAGCAAGACATCAGTCAAATAAACATTGTCAAGGCCAACCCACTACTGGGAGGAAAAACACGAACAAAAGTCAACATGCTCATTTCAGACCAAAGTGTGTCACAAGCATAGGCAAGAATCCTGTACAACCCACATCCGACATGAGCAGTCACAGTCTTTCACCCCATCGCTCCTCTGGAATATGGAGAGATTAATACCAGCCTTACAGAATTGGTATACCCAAATAGATAATGCATAAGAAGCATACAAGAAAAGCATTATATGAATTCTGGGTATTATTTATTATTAACAAAAGGTCCATCAAGTTTGATGGGGGGATGAGAGGGAAGAAGAGGGAATAATCCTTTCCCCCAGTGTACTCACTACATGCTTTGCATTCTGCCTTCCACACTGCCAGCAGCCTTTTCCTACCATCTCTAATTCCATTCATTAACATATGGGGAGGAGGGTAGTCTCAAAAGTTTTAAAGCAGTATATCTTAAGCTATTAATCATCAATGGGTTTGGACCCACATGCTGGCTATTTATTTGGGTCACACCATCGTCTACTAGCTAGGTCACACCATTTTCTTTTTCTTGCTAGGAGATTAAGACCAAAACCACACATCGAGCATAGGAATGTAGAAATACAGTTGTAAATCAACCTGCCTGCATGACCATTAATTGATTAAGAAAAATTGTATATTAGAATTGCATTTCAGTTTTTCACACATGGATATTAATAAATAGAAAACGGCCAAAAGGCACCCTAAAGTGGCATGGGTAAATTTGGCCTTAGAGAATATGACAGAGGAGACTACAAAAGAAGGCAAAAGAAGGACATGTACTAAAATGAAATAAGTATTTGATCTGAACATTTGATTGCCTATAAGAGATCAGTTAAAATATATTTGCAAATGAGCAGATGAGAGATTAGTCAGAACAAGGAATAGAATACGTGCCTTTTTTTACCTCCACTGTGAAGAATCCAGAGAAGCAAGATGACAAGATCTATACTGGAGGCCATGACAGCTAGTGAAAAGAGGTTGCTGGTAGAGAGCCCTCAAGGACCTAGCTAAGCGATGTTACAATTAAAAAATGCTCTCGCTCTTTCTCTTCCCTTTTCTTGGGGTGGGCGGGACAGTTCTCAGAGGAACAAACAGTACTACTGTTGTTGGTTCCCTGAACATATTCAGTCTCTTCTGCTTTTTAGCCACACTAAAAATGCTGAGACATGAACAGGCATCTTCTGCTGTACAGGATTAGGGCTTGTACAAAAAATCAGTTGCCTGAAGCAGAAAATTCCCTTCCACTACTTAGTGCAGGACTCAGTCCACAATTAGTTCTCTTGCACAAATCCCATTGTAATGAACAAGAACAGCAGAAGTGCTGAAAAATTAGGTGCTTCTTGTTAACATGTTAGTCGGCAAGCAGCCACCACAACTCCCTTTTATTTTATGGCGATCCATTTACATGCAGTTTGCAAACTGTGCCCTATATAAAAATGCTTACAATGAAGAAAATGTGTCATCTCTAAAGTATACCTTACTGGTTTTCAAGTAAGTCACCATCTCTCAATGATTTCCTGTCTGCAAACAAGGCTCTGCCACATGTCGTTGTTGTGAGAATAAATGCTGCCTTGATTAAACTTTTTAGATCCTATAGTCACAGCCCAATGCACCTTCCAATGTACACATAAAATCAATAAGGAAAACAATATTTCTTTAAAAAAAACAGTGAAATAGCAAGGCAAACATCGAATCAGCTGGATCAGCAGCCAAAAACAACAATTAACAATATCTAAAATCCCCCAACCTAGAATGAATAAAATGGCAGTATAAACGAAACGTGAGGGAAAAATAAAAGACAGAACTCCAATGAATTCATGAGGGAAAAGAGACTTTCACCTGACACCAAAACAGTGCAGCCTGGGCACAAGATGAATCTCTGTGGAAAGAGAGAATCAGGGCACTACCACAAAGAAGACTCCCTGTGAAATCCTAAGAATACTTTCCTGGGAGTAAGCTCCACTGAGTAGACTTTAGTAAGATTCTGAGTAGACCTGCTTAGGATTGCTCTGAAAGTGTTATATAAGACTGACAAATAATTATAGTCACTTACAAAGATACCTCCTTGCTGACTGTGATTCTACGAAAAGATATATGGAGCCGGTACATTATGTTAAGAACATAAGAAAGGCCCTGCTGGATCAGACCAAGGCCTATCAAGTCCAGCAGTCTGTTCACACAGTGGCCAACCAGGTGCCTCTAGGACAGGCGTGGGGAACCTTTTTCCTGCCAAGGGCCATTTGCACATTTATGACATCATTCAGGGGCCATACCAGGTGTAGATCTCCCGGTGGGGGGGGAAGAGGCTAGGGTTGCCAGGTCTCCAGCCACCACCTGGAGGTTGGCAACCCCATGGGAGGCCACACAGAGAAGGCCTGAAGGGTGCCCCCACTCTCCACTCCCAGGCGGAAGGGCAGCCAGCAGTGCGCCCGAGCAAACGAGGTGCCATGGGGGCACAACCCACAGTCGATCGGCAAGGGAGGAAGGAAAACAGAGAAAGAGGAAAAGGGAGGAAGGGAGAGAAAGGGAGAAAGAAATGGAGAGAGAGGGAGAAAGAAAGAAAAGGATGAAGGGAGACAAAGAAAAGGACGGAGGGAGACAAAGAAAGAGACAGAAAAAGAGGGAGAGAAAGGAGAAAGAGTGAAAGAAAAAGAGGAAGAGAGAAAAGCCTTCCCCCCCCACACACACACACACACTGGCCTCACGCAACCGGGCCCCAGCCTCCCCTGCCCACAAACACACACGGCGGCGCACAGAGCCCCGCGCGACTGGGCCCCAGTCTCCATGCCCTTTCCTCCCCAGAGTCCACAAAAGGCCCCCCCCGAAGCCCAATTGGTTCCTGCATGCATGCTCTGCCGCCGGGAGCCACCAGCCTCTTTCCCCCTCCCTCTCGCTGCTCAACAGCCGACAGTTGGTGAGAGGAGATCCAAAGGGCACCGCAGCACCACTGTAAGCACCCTCTGGGAGGGCCGCCCTGCGCCCCGCCTCTGCAGCAGGGCCCCGGAGCTCCCAAGGGCCACAAAAAATGTCCTCGGAGGCCGCATACGGCCCCCGGGCCTGAGGTTCCCCACCCCTGCTCTAGGAAGCCACTAACAAGACGAGTGCAGCAGCACCATCCTGCCTGTGTTCCACCGCACCCAAAATAATAGGCATGCTCCTCTGATACTAGAGAGAATGTTAACATTACCTGAAGAAAGGCACCCTTATTTCAGGATAAGGCATTATTAAAAGGTCCTCATTTATTAACAAGAGTTTTGTGGCACCTGAAAGACTAGTCTTTATGGTGCCACAAGACTCCTGTTTTTGCTGAAACAGAATAACATGAATACCCCTCTGGAAGTATTACCATGGAAATAACATATTACTATTTGCTTCTTGCAGGCTTGGACAAGCAACATCGTTTTATTAAGGTGTTAGGGCTGCTTGCCAACCATTGATTTGTTAGGCAGATTGCCAGTTAATACTCCAAGATGTTTCATCAATGGGAGCTAATGGTTAGGGTTGCTGGCTTGGTGAGTATATTGTGGCACTTTACAGACTAACAAATTTACTGTAGCATAAACTTTCATGGGCTTGAATCCACTTCATCAGATACATGAAGTGGATTCTCAGTCAACAAGATTTTTTTTACAGAGGAGAAAGGAAAAAAGTGTGAACAAGTCTGCTATATGATGTTTCTATGCAAAACTTTAAAACACTGTGATCCCCCACAACAGCCGGGGCTGGGTCAAGGTTCCTGCTGTGCCAACCTGTCATGTCCAAAGTTGGGTCCAGAGATAGCACCTCTTCACCCTGGTAGCAGAAGTAGCACCTTGGACCCAGATAGCAGAAGAATCATGTAAACTGACATCACAAATCATCATTTTTAATTAGTTAAAATGTTTTACTGACGTTTTCAAAATATGTTTTTAGCTAGCTCAAACATCGCCCCAATTACCCATCCTACTGAAAGGCCATTTATGCATGGCTGTTTCCTCGCGGTCACGCCGCTGACTACTTTGGTGCTTTGCTTTGATTAGTAGGGTTCCCAGGTCCCTCTTTGCCTCTGGCAGGAGGTTTTTGGGCCAGAGCCTGAGGAAGGTGTGGTTTGGGGAGGGAAGGGACTTTAATGCCGTAGAGTCCAATGGCCGAAGCATCCATTTGCTCCAGGTGAACTGATCTCTATCAGCTGGAGATCAGTTGTAATAGCAAGAAATCTCCAGCTAGTACCTGGAGGTTGGCAACCCTATTGATTATGATTGCATTTTTCCCCCCCAACCACTAGAGGTCACCTCACTCTCCCCACGCATTTCCCCCTTGTTTTCTGGATGCTGGCTACACACGCATCCAGAAAACAGACAAAATGTGCAGAAACACATGGGGACAGCGAGGTGACCTCTGATGGCTGGAAAATGCAAGCATAATCAAAGCAAAGCCCCAAAGTAGTCGGCGGGGTGACTGTGAGGAAACAATCATGCATACATGGCCTAACACACCCTAATGAGGTTGACTTAGATGTTTATTCAAAAAAATTTTAAATATGTGGGATAAAAATGCTTGCTGGGGAATTATAACTCAGACAGATAAGTATATGTGATGAGCTCCCAGACCCACCCACCTCCTGTTGTGTCTTTTCCCACTTCCCTATTTCCTTCAATTTAAGCTAAATTGCAATGACAAGACCACCAGGGCCCACTGGGGGGGCAAGTATAAACTTGTAACATGAGCCCCTTCCCACACACATACCACAAGCCCATCCCAATTTCATGAGTCATAAACGAAACAGTTTAATTTTAATTCTGAATTTACATTTTCTACAATTCTGTAATTACATCTTTGCCCACACCAGGGTTTTTTCTACCATGCTCCCAACCACTCCATTCTATCCCTTCCTCCTCCCCACACTGGTTGAGCATAACATCCTGCCTGAAGAGTCCTACAAAGCTTGCTGACTATTTTGTAACAGTTTGGTTAGTCCTAAACTACTGTAATCATGAATTATCTTCCCAAAGTCAATTTATCTTGCAAGTTCACACTTGATTAACAAAACAGCTAAATGGTTCAATCACTCATACCCCATAGCAGAATGCCTGCAGTTCTTGATAAGAACCAGCTTGCTAAAACTTCTTTCAGCCTTTGATACAATCATTGGCAGTATGCAGAATATCACACTTCACTCAAAATTAGTTGTGGCTGTTTTCGGCAAATCTCACGTAATAAGATAAGTGGGGATAGGGTTGCCGACTCTGGGTTGGGAAATCCCTGGAGATTTGGGAGCGAAGCCTGGGGAGGGGAGAGTTTGAGCAGGGAAGAGATCTCAGCAGGGTATAGTGCCGCACAAGTCCAGCTTCCAAAACAGCCATTTTCTTCAGGGGAACTGATCTCTGTCAACTGGAGATCAGTTGTAATTCCGAAAGATCTCCAGGCCCCACATGGAGATTGACAACCCTAAATGCTGTTTTCCCATTGTCCTAGTTTACTGTTCAACCACACTCTTTCTGTTCTATAGGTCCTGGGCTGGTCCATCAACTCACCCCTCCAACTTGATAAAACCACATTTGCTTCCATCTCCCAAGTTTCCTAGGTTTCTGAGCTGGAAGAGTCCAAAGGAAGGCCTCTGGTGGGTGTGAAAGAATGAGGACATTTGGGGAGGCCCAAGAAACTGGTCTACAGTAAGTCCACTACCATGTGGGGAGAAGGGAAACTAAAGTGTGGAAGACCTTGCTTAAGGATATATTTATGCAAACGTCTTTCTTCATAGCTATGGGATATCCAGTTCTGTGAGAGTTACTCGATTCTCGTGGACTTTCTCTCTCTCTGGTTTCTCATAAACACTGTTAGAGCACACTGAACACAGCTGCTGCTAGCCCAGGCCCTCCTTGGGCTTCGGGAAGCTGGCTTTTCAGCCCAGAAATCTGCTATGATTCTTTTGCTAAGAATGGTCTCAAGTGTATCTTCCTAGGTTTCCTGCTGACTAGTAGAGGTGCTAAAACTCTCTAGTTTTAAATACAATATTTCAGTTACTGCCAAGTTACAAGGGAGCGAGAGCATGTCCTCTTATCACTCACTAGCATTACTAACCTCCATGTGTGGCCTGGAATTCTCTCAGAATTACAACTGATCTCGAGTCTACAAAGTTCAGGTGCTCTGGAGGAAGTGGCAGCTTCAGGGGACAGACTGTATGTCATCACATCCCCCCTTAGCTCTATCTCCTCCCCAAACTCTCCTCAGGCACTGATGTCAAATCTCTAGAAATTTCCCAACCTGTGTTGACAACCATAACCTCCCATTCACACAGCCTTTGGACATATGGAGCATGCAAGACTGCATTTCCAGCATGCTCCTGAGGTCTATATGGCCACACCCAGTTTTTCTATTGAAGTGCAAATATTTTATCTTTCCTATACCTTTTCACCTCTACTCCCAAAGTGCTTTCTTCTTCCCTCAGTGTTTGCCTCTCTGCCCCCCCCATTTTTTATCTCCCCGAACTGTTAAAAAGTATTTTTTTCTCCCCAGAAAATAATTTTTCCTCTCCTTTCCAGAAGAGTTCCCACTAGGGTTGCCAACTCCAGGTTGGGAAATACCTGGAGATTTGGTGGGGGGGGTGGACACTGGGGAGTGCAGTGAGATAGAATGCCCTAGAGTCTACCTTCCAAAGCAGCCATTTTCTCAAGGGAAACTGATCTCTGTCATCTAGAGATCAGTTGTAATTCCAGAAGATCCCTGGGGCCCCACCTTGAGATTAACAACCCTAGTTTTTACTCTACACCCATATAAGTGAGAATATGTTTCTCAAGTCTTATACTTTCTGAACTCCTGGTGAAAGCGAAAAACAGCTGTTCACAGTTTGGAAGACATGCAGGCAAAGCAAGCTGAGATTTTGTAGCAGGATTTTGTAGAAGTTGGAAGGGGGGCAGATTTGAAGACTTCCATGAGTTACTCTCAAGGGAAATCTTCTGCTGGTTTACCTCTACTAATGTTTTGCTTGCATGATTGTAAATAAAGCAAACATTACATTCCCTAAACCTTTTAGAGCTTTCTTATCCAAAATATCCTTAATACAGTAGTGTTGCCCTGGGACTTCTCACTTTAGGAAGAATGTAACAAAAACTAACATATTTACACTACAGTAATAAAATATAAATTATCTGAATAATCCTGGCCACCCAAAGGAGTTTCTATCCACAAGTGTCCCCTGGATGATTTTCACACATGCTTGTTACACATCAAGCCATTGAGAACGCCTATCTGTACTTCCTTGATTTACATTTGAATTTTACATAGAAGAAGAAGAAGAGTTGGTTTTTATATGCCGACTTTCTCTACCACTTAAGGCAGAATCAAACTGGCTTACAATCGCCTTCCCTTCCCCTCCTCACAATAGACACCCTGTGAGGTAGGTGGGGTTGAGAGTGTGACTAGCCCTAGGTCACCCAGCTGGCTTCGTGGGTAGGAGTGGGGAAACATATCCAGTTCATAGTTAAATGTATCCTAGTTCAAACTAAATGTGATGGCCTCTTGACCCTGTTGTTTAGTACTTGTTTATACCACATATACAAATGTCCGTCTAGCAAGAATCCACTACAGTTTGCCTGAATAAAGGAGGTCTAGTCCACAAAGGTTTATGCTAGAATAAAACGTTGCTAGTCTTCACAGTGGCACTAACTTAGTGTTTATTTCTCTGTCTTCTAGTTTATGAAAAGCAGTTCATGTTATTTTGTAAGGGCAACTATCTACTGAAGCCTGTCCAGAACATTCAAGATTAGATTACAATAGGAGAGTTTAAAATCAAATTCAGTGTGAGACCAAACCTCAAACTGTCACATTTGCTTATGGCAAAAAAGTCTTAGAAAGCAGAAATAACTCAAAAACTTTTTTTCAGCACCAACCTCTACTGCCTGTGTTTAATAATAAAGCACTACACCAGGAACTGAAGCATCCTCTGTCCCACCAAGACAGGGACAAGAACTAAGAACCTCCACAGGATGATGTGAAATTCACTTTGGATTCACAAGGTGGTGCTATACACCAATCTGCTATTTCTCTTTTAAGTATATTAGAAAGTGTCTATAAATCTGGGGGCCCCTCGGCATTGAAAATTCAGTGGCATTTATCTAAAACAGTGCAATAGCTAAAAATACAGTAGTGGGACCTATTTCTTCTCTCCCCCACTCCTTTCTGCATACACTGCCTACAGTGAAGTGATAAAACCCATCTAGTGGAGGACATGATAGTCAGTCTTTGCAACAGTCATTGCAAAGGAAGGGCCGCACCACACACACAGCCACACACAACACATATATACTTGAACACAACATGAAACTGCCTTCTACTGAATCAGGCTATTGGTCCATCAACATCAGTATTGTCTCCTCAGACCAGCAGTAGCTCTGCAGGGTCTCAGACAGAGGTCTTTCACATCACCTACCACCTGATCCTTTTTTGTAGCTGGAGATGCCAGGGATTTAGCCTGGGAACTTTTGCATGCCAAAGCAGATGTTCTTCCACTGGGCTACAGCCCCTCCCTAGCTCACTCACTCAAAATAGCCTCTCCCTCCATTCTGTACCAGAATGTTGAAGAATATTACTGCCATTTTCTTTCCTAGCCATCACAGGCTTCACCATTGATATCTATTAGACACAGTACCACATATGTAATCATCAATCCCCACATTATATGGGATACTTATATTAAAAGGATCACAAATAGATGTTTTCACTCAAAGGCACTGATATGCCACATTAGATCTCTAAGGTATCAGACGTAAATCTTTCTAACCAAAAACGGCGGTAACTGAAACTGGAACTTTTTACTTGCAACTGAAACGTCCTCTACCCAAGAAAGGGGCTAAAGGACCTTGTATTTACCATCTCCCTGTCTGTGGATCCAGGATTTGACCTAAGAGCCTAAGGAGGTCTGGCCTCATCTATACGGTTGCCAGGTCCCTTTTTTCCACCGGCGGGAGGTTTTTGGGGCAGAGCCTGAGGAGGGCAGGGTTTGGGGAGGGACTTCAATGCCATAGAGTCCAATTGCCAAAGTGGCTGTTTTCTCCTGGTGAACTGATCTCTATCGGCTGGAGATCAGTTGTAATACCAGGAGATCTCCAGCTGCTACCTGGAGGTTGGCAACCTTACTAATCTAGCAAATGATCTGTGATTAATACTGCAATTCTGAACAGTTATACTTTTCTAAACAAAAGTCAGTGGGATTAGAAGGGTGTAACTCTTTTTAGGACTATTTTTCTCCCTGCAGCCACTTTCCAAAATGTGTATCGTGATGAAATATTTACATGGTAGAAGATATTTGTACAAAAATATAACATGAAAACTGGGCACTACCTAAACTGCTGACAGCAGAAAGGCAATTTTATTTGTATTTTTGTTGTTAATGCTTCATTACCTGCTTGCTATTTGAGACAGGATATTAGATTACCAAGATTATCAATTTGACATAATGTGCCTCACAAAATCCTGTATGTAAAGGCTCTTTAAATCACCTAAGATCTATAGTGTACTACCATTCACTGCAGCCTCTTCCCCTTTCTCTGCTATTACTCATTATTTTCTCTATTTGACCATAGAATGTGTTTCTAAGTCTTTTCTAGGAATAGATAGTGATCATAATTACCCAGAATCCAAAGAGCTTAAATGTGGTTAGAGTCTGCCCTACTTTGAAATTTAAACGAAAGCAAAGCTATTGGGGTGTTGGTGAACACTAAAGGATTAAAACCAGAAAAAATAATGTATGACACACAGAACAGCTTTACCATAGATCCATTATTTAAACCAAGTACATGTCCCTCAGCTCTCTGGAGGAAGGGTGGAATTAAATATGTTATGGCTTTAAACTTGCATTGTTTTATCACTGTCTGATGTTGCTGCCCCACTAAATTATTTTGGTGTGGTGTTTATGTTGCTTGTAATATTACTGTTGTATTAAGCCTTGTCTACCATTTATCAATTTTACTTAGTAGAAAGATGGGATATGAATCCATCCAGCCAGATTTTTCACATAATCTCACTTAACTCCCTTCCTTTCTCTAGCCCCTATTGCTCAATACTTCTTCATGGAGATTCCATAATTCCCAGCATTCCCTTCTTGGTGGTTTCTGACATTGGCACAGCTGGTAGGATGGATTTTGTTAAGTTTATGTATACTGATACTATGTATAAATTTATTGTTAGTGTAGGCAACTTGAAAGCACATGGAATAGTCATACACTTATATGAACAAAGTATTTGCTGTGAGGTATGAACATACATGAACATATGAAGCTGGCTTATACTGAATCAGACCATTTGTCCATCCAAGTCAATATTGTCTACTCAGGCTGGCAATGGCTATCCAGAGTCGCAGGTAGCCATCTTTCATAACCACCTACAACAAGATCCTTTTAATTTAGGATTGCCAGCTCTGCGTTGGGAAATATCTGGAGATTTTGGGGGTGGAGCCTAAAGGGCAGGGTTTGGGTAGGGACTCCAGCATGATACAATGCTATAGAGTCCACCCTCCAAACCAGCCATTTTCTCCAGGGGAACTGATCTCTGTAATCTGGATATCAGTTGTAAAAGCAGGAAATCTCCAGGCCCCAACTGGAGTCTGCCAACCCTATTTTAACTGATGGAACCTGGGACCTTCTGCATCCCAAAAAGAAGCTCTACCACACAAAAAATGGCCACTCTCATTCTGCTCACTGCCTTATCAGGCACTGCCTTGGGCTCCATTCCTACACCTTACCCAGACTTTTAAAAATTCTAGCATTATAGCAACCCTATAAGGGAAACTGAATAAACTGAGAATGAATGAGCCAATATACTGTTAAGTTATTTAAAGTACTCTCCCACCTTAACAGGCCATTTCTTAATAACAAAGCAAGGCTCAAAACACTTTACATGTGCAAAGTTCATTTCCCTATAAGTATTGCAGCACTCTCGCATGCTCAGAATGACTTTTCCCAGGCAAAACAACTTCTCTGGGATTTACTGAACGGTCTTTTTTAAAAACATGATTTTATTTGGAAAATGAATTTGCTTTGTCTACTAGTGTTATATAATTTGCTGCAGTACAATAGAGGTTCACGTTTGGAACAAATTATTCAGCTGGAATCAAACCTACTTTTTGAGCCTCTTTTGTGCTCTAAACCTTTCCTCAGGATACCTAGACATTTCCCATGTCCTGTTGTGCCCCTTTCTCCTACGGTAGGTATGAGCATTTCAAACACAGCAATATTCATTTTAATCAATGTGCATAGATCAACAGTATAAAACAATGAAGTTTCCAAAATTGTTACATCCATACACATGCACTCAACCCCCTCACACACACATACATTAATGGAACTGTCCAAAGTTGTTGTGTGGGCTACACACAAAAACTTGAGAGATCAATAAATTATACCAATTTGAGTTTGTGAAAATGCTACTTTACTAAATTGAAGATTAACTAACTTAGAAAAGAATTCTATTACTGAGCAAAAGTGGCACATGTAAAAAAGTTTCTAACAATGACTTGTAGTAATCCTGAAAGAAAGGAAATCCTCAACCATCCCTTTCACTCTGAATTTGCAGAGTCAGATGGACCAAAGGCCTAAGTCCATATTGTATTCTCTGGCTATGGCTTCCTTGCAGGAAAATGTGTTTTCCAGCACCTGCTGTTAAAGATCTTTTCATTGAATATGCCAGGGACCTTTTGACTGCAAATTGTGTATTCTACAACAGAGCATATGCCCTTCCCATAAAATATCCAGTGGTCTCAAGCCCACATCTCCTCCAGCACAGGACAAAGGCAGTCTTAAAGCCAGGACCTTAACACAGAAAGCTGCAAACTCCAAAGGTGGGGAAACACATTGAAGCAGTTCTTCTTATCCTGATCTCACTGAGGAGGAGTCCTCTATACAGATTACAGAAGTAACAGAACCTAGTGAATCAAGAGAATCTGGGGAGATACAAGATATATAAAGAGAAAAGACTCAAGAAGTAGTAAATTAACCTGGTACCTGTATTGTACATGTGTTATACCAAGGCAGTGTTATGTATTTCAGACATTGCATACCATTCAGTATCTAGCAAACGAGATGCAGAAACGAGTGAAGCCTTATTATTTAATACATTTATTGGAGAGAAAGGTTACATCTTTCTCAAAGGTCATAACTAAATCTCTTGGAAACTGATCAGAAGGAAGCCTGAAGGTCAAAGTCCCTCCCATTCATACTCACTAGAAGCCTCTTTTCTGTTCCAGAGACCAGCATTCGACACCACATCCATCTCTGAAATGGAGGTATTTCATCAAGGCAGACTGTATTTTCTAGAACACTCTCACAGAGCTATACTTTTGTTCTTGTTTAGTGTAACATCAACAAATAATTCTGGATACAACCCCTGCATCCAGTTTCCAGTTGGAATGAGATGCCAAAGTAAGGAGATTGCCTGCAGTTAGGAGGTACAGATGGGATGTTCCAGAGGGATGGGATGTTTACCACTACCCTGTAAAAGACATTTCCCCTGGACAGCTGATTAAAACAGCAGCTATGAAAACAAAGGCCTATTCAGTTAATGTACCGACTCTATAGACATGTCCATATTTTTAACTGCCATACACAGGCTGGTGTTCCCCTTTTGGCAGCTAGGTGGAAGACTCCAAGAACTGCTGTCCCCAGGCCCGCTGGAAGCAAACAGGACCTGCTGGCAAAGCTCCTGGAGTTTAGGTACAATTCTGCGCTCCCTGCAGAGGGGTTCAGAAAACACCAGAGGAACGTCTCCCATTTCATCACAATGAAGGGGTTTGGCCCTCGTTCCTGCAACTACCAGTTCCAGCAGCCTCACCACGCAATCTGAAAACCAGTCCTTCAGCCAGAAGTAGCCCTTCTGGAAAGAGATCCGAAGGCTGACTGGCCCAGATGGCATGCGAACGCTGAGGCTGAAAAGGCAATTTCCCTGAGAACTGTCTCTCAACAGATAGGTGCCCACCGGCTCTTGCAGCAGTCTAGCATGTGCCTCATGCACAGATAAAGGACCCCAGTAAAATCCACTGGCCTGCAGAAGGGTGAGTGATCGTTCCACTATTTCCCATTCACCATCATGAAAGACACGGTAGTGAGTCAGCAATCGTGTTGACGCTGTTGTGCGAGGATTGTGCCGATGCTGAATCTGTGAAGAGGGAGAGTCACTGAGTTTGTTCATCTGTCCTTCCTCCAATCATTTCTCACAGGAGCAGGGATCCCAGGAAGGTGCTTTTTTTGTTTTTTTACATTGTTCTCTTGCCACTCAGCCCTAGAGGGAAAAAAATGAATAAGAGGGGTAATTTGCTTTATGGAAAGATGCATAGCAAAGAAAAATGGGGCAGCTAAAACCTGCACGTGCTAAATACATTTGTAACCATGAGAAACTGGGGAGAGCTATTGGGTTGGATCCAGACTAAATTTTCCACTAACAGAAGAGAAGGGGTAATTTCCACCTTCCTGCTGCAGAGCCCCCAATTTGCCTCTTATGCTGTTCTAGGGGGTCCCCTGTCCCCCAGGAGCAGCACTTTGCGGGAATCAGTGGGCTCCAGCAGGAGGGGGGGAGCCTGGAAAGTTTTGCTCCACTAACAGTACCTTGTGTGAATGGAAAATTTAGTCTGGATCCAACCCATTGTGCTGTTATTCTTTACTCCACGCTTTTAGAATCTGGAGAAACTCAGATTTGATTTTGTGGGGGGAAATATTTTGCAGAAAACCATAAATGTGTGTTGACAGTAAGACTTAGCAAGACTTAGAAGCCAGAAATAATAGTAATACGAATAAATCTTAGCATTTGAACAAAGTACAGTATTATTATTACCATATTGCAGAGAGGAAGAGATGAGCAAGCCACATAAGGCCACCTATCAAGCTCATGGCCCTTTTGCGCTGGGATGTCTTCTAGGGTTCACAGCTTGGAATGATTCTGCTGTGAGCGCTCCCAATTTCTAAATTGGCTGCAAAACTTAAATGTCTAGTTCATGCCTTGTGAACATTCTGGACCAGCCACACCAGGCCACTATAATAAAGCAAACCCCTTCAGTTACATTTGGAAGGGGCTGCACTCCAACCGATGGGAGTTCCTTCTTGAAGACTAACAGTCAGTAAAAGAACAAAGAGCAAAAAGAACAAAAGTCGAACAGCAAGGATTCTCCGTGTTGCTTTCATCCCCACTGCAAATGCAGAGGCATGAGCATTGGCAGGCAATGCAGCTTCCACCCACAGGAGTTTTCTGCACATTTTCCTCCAACTTCCCCCTTCCACATATGCTCTGCAGCAGTTTCACCTTGGCTGTTGAGAATGTGGCCGTCATGGCTGCGGTGGAGACTTGTCACCTCCTTTTTTTGTTCTTTTCCTCATATATGTACTATAAACAAATCTATCAATCTTTGAAATAGATAAGCGGTGATAGACTGTTTTATAGTGCTATAATTATCTAGCGCTATAGTTTATTGTTACTTATCTGTTCAAATTTTAATGGCGCCTAAACAGCACCATATGAAAATATAGTTATAGTGCTATAGCAATTTTTTGGGTTGCCATCCAGTTGCAGGCGACTTACAGTGACTCCACATGTTTTTTTAAATCTCCAATGGCTCTCTGGGAGCGCAGCAGAAAAAAATGCTGGCAAAATGGTGCTGAAGAGGGGCTGATGGCAAAGCAATGGCGTGAATGTAGCAGGGCAGGAAAATATGCACCATTCCTTCCAGGCAGTGTGCTCATTAGGGTTGCCAGGTCCCTCTTAGTAACCAGCGGGAGGTTTTTGGGGCGGAGCCTGAGGAGGGCGGGGTTTGGGGAGGGGAGGGGCTTCGATGCCATAAAGTCCAATTGCCAAAGCAGCTATTTTCTCCAGGGGAACTGACCTCTATCGGCTGGAGATCAGTTGTAATAGCAGGAGATCTCCAGCTACTACCTGGAGGTTGTCAACCCTAGTGCTTATGCATTAGGATGGTGTTCTTACAATAAGATTGAAGTAAAGGAGGTTTGGGAATGAACATAATGAGGCTGGAGAAAGCCTGGAAACAGGACAATTACAATGCAACGTTGTGTGAAACCTCTTGCACAAAGTGCTCCAGTTTGAAAACCAAGGTGGGGAAAAAACCCTCAGTGTGGAAGCAGCCAAACTTAAAGATTGCTGAGAAAACATTTCTCTCAATTATTACCATTTCTACCCTGCATTACTGAGGAGGGACTCAGTTAAGGTAATGAACGTATTTTAAATATACAAATACGTAATGAAAATATCCCCAAACCTAAGACCAGACCTGATGAAAATTTAACATCATACATGAGATATATTCACTCTTCTTGAACTCCATTTTAAGCGGCTAAGTAAGCAAGTATTTCACCATTGGATCTTACAAGGTATATTAAGAAGTGTATGAACAATGGTAATAGATGATCATTTCTAAAGCACCCTGCAATAGCCCCACTGCAAAACCATATACACCATCTCATATAACAAGGTATCAGGTTGCAAAATAAAAGTTCAGAAAAGTACATTATAACACTAAACAGTAAATTATAACAGCAGACACTAAGAAAAACTAAAATCACCAAGAAACAATGGTACAGGCTTTCTATAATAGTAACTCACCCATGTTTCATTTGCTTTTCAGAAGCCCTTCCAGAAGATCTAGTTTTGAAATAGGCAAGCCATGTTCCCAAGGCCTTCCCTAGAATAGCATTCTTTGCTTTTATTAGGTAGGTGGCTCTTCTGTTCTCTCTGCCTGCCCCCCGCCCCATTCAGCCAGAGGGTGTGCTCGTTGTTTCCCAATGGTTTCACAGTCCAGCAAACATTTTTCCTGTTCCAGTAAATGGCTGTTTTGGGTTCATTGTTTCTCAAGGGTGGTTTCTCTACCACCGTCTCTGATTAAGTTAGCTCTTGAGCATTGCTTCAGGCAGAGAGTTCAAACACAACATTAACAAGGTTACATGTGTCATCAACATAATTAGTGTGTCAGGCACTTCTAACAGACACCACACACAACATTCACACAAACCAAACCTGTATTACAAAAACATCACAGACAGGAGACACTAATCTGGCCCTCCATGCCTAAATATATCTCCCCCACCAATCCACAACATAAATATGTAGCTGTAACTTAATTCCTTCTAATATTTGGGAAAGTCTAGAATCAAACTCTTGTGGGGGTTTTTCACTATGCAAATTCCACTGGAAAATTCCGAGAAATGTACTTTGTTTTGCTAATATAAATTGCCCAATCTCCTGCCAGCTTTCTGCCGTAATTATGACTCCTGATCTTATCCTTGTCTTGCTTTTTTGCTTACACACCAAGTTCCATTTTTCCTCTCTAAGCCTTTCATAATTTTACCCTGGTTGATTGTACTGTTCATACCTTCAGTTGCTGCTTGATAAGAGTTGGAGACATGCAGACACAATGCAAACATATGTTAAAAAAAAAAAATAGAACGAAGCCACAACTTGAACCAGACTACTTTGTCTGTGTGCAAAAACACTGCATAGTTTTGTACTGCTCCCCCAGAAATTTAATTCACCACAAAAACCAAGCCCTCTGAGATGTTCTGTTACTTACTGTCCCTTTGTGCACCATCATGGACAAGTTTTGTAAAAAGACAGCTGCTGTCACTTAGCCTAGAAAGCAGTTTTGCTTTTTTTGGATGCCTCTATGCTTTTCCCTCAGGAGTATCAGAGAGACTTTGGGAAGATCAGCTATGCGTCAAGTCAGGAATGCACTGTATTAAACTAAACTGTATGAGTTAAGTATAATCCTCTGGTCAGCCAGCCTCTTAATGAGCCAAACTACACATAGCTGCTACTTCCTGACACTGCTGCTTCCTGACATTCCCAGGCACTGGCAAATCATCCCAGAATTGTATAGCAGTGTTAGGATAAGCCTAAACTTGTCTGGTCTATTGTTCTAACGTTCCTGGATTGTGCTATATAATTGAAAAAGTTCATAGCCAAGTTCTCCTGTAAAAAATACAGCAAAGAATAATTTCCAAATAAAGAATTGGGACTCCATTGCTGTTTTGGGTTGGGATATTATGATTTGTTCCATATTGTCAAGCATCCCTTTAGTATTTCTCAATAATGTAAAACTTGCTCACAGACTGCATTAGATTTCAAGCTAGAAAAGACTACAGTATGTGTGTGAGGGTGTGTGTGTGGGGATGGAAATCAACATTTCCTTATAGTATTTGTGGACTGCCAAAAAAACAAATCAGTGGGTTATAGATCAAATCAAGCCTGAACTGACCCTAGAAGCTAAACTGACTAAACTGAGGCTGTCGTATTTTGGTCACGTCACGAGTCGACAAGAGTCACTGGAAAAGACAGTCATGCTAGGAAAAGTTGAGGGCAGCAGGAAAAGAGGAAGACCCAACAAGAGATGGATGGACTCAATAAAGGAAGCTATGGCCTTCAATTTGCAGGATCTGAGCAGGGCTGTCAAAGATAGGACATTTTGGAGGACTTTCATTCATAGGGTCGCCATGAGTCGGAAGCGACTTGACGGCACTTAACACACACACACACACATTTGAGGATTAAGGTCCGGCACCTGTTTCAAAGCACCGAGCCTCTTATTTGCATCATACGAACTACTTCGTATATACAAGAAATCACATACCATTCAATGACCTTTCAACTGGAATCTATATTCAAGGGGCTTCTCCCCAAAAAGTATGTCTCTTGCACCAAGGTATGGTCCTTATAATTCTAGCAAATATTTCCGAATGACAAATTTAATGTGAGAATCAGATCACTGTAGAATCACTGCAGATACACATTAAGCGCTACCTCACAGCTCTAGATACGCTGTCACTCCTGACCCACTCAGGGCTTTTTTTGCAAAGAGACTGGGGAAAGGGGAGGGGGAGGAAAAAAGAGAAGGATCTCAATCTTATCAGCATGGCTGTTGCAAATTCCAACAGAAGCTGACCGCTCCTATCCCTGCAATCAAGGATGGCAAACCCAGGACCTTACTTGATCTATTCCACATGCCATGACCACTTGTATTTTCTGAGTTTGCTGTGGGATGGAAAATGTTGTGTATGCAATATGCCAAAAATATCAGAGGTTCAGCTGCAGTCCATTCCAATCCTTTCAGCAACACTTTCCAAACTGCAGCAGTCAAGGAATTATATTTTATGCAGCTGCTTTCATTGCTCTGACATGAACCAACAATGCTTATGGTTAGTTCCAAAGTATCTCATAGTTGCTTCAGGGGCATCCAATAACATCTGAAGTTTTCACCATCCTGTGGGATTTTAAAATTCATTTTACAGTATTTGTTTCTGTGTAAGAATTATAGCATTACAAAAAGCCCAAAAGCCCATCACAGAAGACTAATATCATAGTACACGTAAGACATATGTAACAAGAAAATATATTCTTACCAAAACTTATTGGGGATGCTGTCGCATCTGTTCAGAACTAGTACATTTCTGACTCCCAAATGCCAGAAACACACAGCAGGAGATAGCTGTGTCCAGCCTGCATTGCTTGTGGACTTCCCTCAAACATCTGGTTGGCCACTGGTTTGAGTGGTGGACTTGGAGACCTACAACATGATCAAGCAAAGCAATTATTAACTTAATACTCTATGCAGAACCAAACAGATACAGATGTTTTCCCCAGAAGAGTAATCAAATCACAATAAACAAGCTGAGTCTACCAGACTTCTAACACAGGAAATGATACTGAGTGTATAATGCTGAGAGCAAAATGAAACATGCATCATATCTGCTATAAAAGCAGACAGAGGTTTCATTTACTTAAACAGGTCAACTATCTCAGTAGAACAAATCTCCAAGGACAACCCCCCTGCTTCTTATACCATTTGCCCTAGAGTATATTAAAAGCAGTATTTTTAAATGTTAGTCGTAATATAAGAGATAGCCCCAAAAGGAAAAAAGCTAGCTCATTAGTAATGCTGCTATACAATTAAATTTGGCATCTGCGGGAGAGGAATGCTACTAATAACGTAACATTAAATGGTTGCTATTCAGGTTAAGATTAGACTAGTGGCTTTATGCACATCATTAGAAGAAGCACAATTTTATAGGAATGCTACTGTGGTGCGTACAGAAGCAAAATTTCTAGACATTTCTAAGCAATGGGTGAAAGAGTATTTTCACCCCACAATTATGTACAGAATAATGGCCTCAACCTGAAGATCCATGTCCAGTGTAGTGAGTTACACACGTGCTACTGTATGCTTCTATCTGCTCAATGTAGTCACCTGTTCAGTAAGAGAGACCTGCATCATGTCCCCTGTTTACCTCAAACAGGAAGAGTGATGAAATAATTCAAGAGCAAAAAGCTACAAAGACTATGCCTGGAGGCAAAGTTTGATCCTAAGCAAAGTTACACCGTTCTACGCCTAATGAAGTCTGCGTAGGATTGCACTGTGAAGTAACTAAGTTGCAAACAAGAAGTAACTAGACCAGGGTAATTTGCAAAAATGCAAAAATAGCCTTTGCAACTCCATCTGTTTCCCCCCAACTGGATACTTCTATTATGAAGCTATGGAAGTCAAAAGAGAGACCAAGAAAACAGAAACAGTTATTTTAAGTTCATGAACTTAAAAGTATAATGATGGGCGTTATCAAGATTTTAAGTACAATTTTACACTTCAGCATTTTGGCCAAAAAAAAGAGATCTGGTCATTTTTAGAATCAACAAATTTGTGGTATCTTAAAGGCATCTTCAAATGCAACGATTAGGTCAAAAGTGCAAGTGTATTAAAGATAAAGAAGCTTTGCTAGCAATTTTTAAGCACTTAAATAAAACAACCTGTGGTTTTTGTTTTGTTTTTGCAAATATCAAAAACATAAGAGACACCAGGAGAAAAATATGCATTACCAAATATGCTTGAAGTTCTTGGAAGTATGATGTTGCAAATATTATCAGAGGTTCTTCCTGTTAAAATACTTTTTCATATTTACCACAAAATGAATACTCAGGTTGAAGAAATTTACCAATCTATCATGAAGGATCCCCCCACCAAAGTGTGTGATATTTTGACACTTAACAAAGAGATTCTTTAAAATCTACAAATATATGCTACCTTTACAAGTATTTAATTATGGTGTACAGAGAACTACATGATTTTAAAGCAAATGAATATTTTCTTTCATATTTTTCATTTCTGGAAGCATTTGATCATAAGCATGAAGTAACACTGAAGGATCGTATCTTCGTTATTTTGAGGCTCTCCTACATAATCAACCCAGTCTCCCAGCAGGGTCATCTGTGCTTTAAAGAAAACAAATAGAATCCCATGGGCTGAAATAAGCCCCCCCCCCCCAAAAAAATTAGGTCATTTTCTACCTTTAATTTTTGTAAATAAAACTGCACATAGTCATCAGTTCACACAGACAGGAATTAAGGATCTCTAATTTTTTTGCTCTAAAATGGTTCTGAAATAGAGGTGCAGGAACACTTTGGAACCGGCATCAGACTCGGTTCTGAAAATACAGAACATGACATGTCCGTTTTTATTTAGTAACTTAAAATATTTATATCTCACACTTTGAAAACATACATAAGGCAGCTTACAGCATAATGTAAAGCCATAACCAATACCAAAATCCAAACAAAATTAACCAAGTAGCAAAAGAAAACCACACACAGTTTTATTTAATGGCAGGTGGCTTTATCACAAAGATTGATACCATCCATAGGGTCCTATCGTGCTACAGAAAAGCCTCTGAAACCATTACTTTGTGTGCAGTTACAAGGCAGCCTGCAAATTTCTGGGCCACTCATCAACAAAGATAAAGGTAGAATAGATTGATTTATTTTGAGAGTTTTTCATTAAGCTTGGCTCACACCCATCATGGACTGCATTGTCACCTTAATATACTTCAAATGAACTATACAAAGTTTGAAGTGCCACAGCTACAGTTTACTTTGTACGAACAGGTGGTGAAAATGGCTAAGGACAGGCTATAGCTGTACATTTTCTTACAAGGCACAGCTTTCAAGCCAGTATAGTGTGAACAGAAGGCATTCCATGTGATGTCATTTTTTGAAATGCAGATAAACATTGATTGTACATTTCGCTAATTGACTCAGAATTCAAATTCAGACATAACACCCTCTCCTCAGTCTGTTGGGCATCTGGTCCCAACACTCACTGAGGCAGCTTCCACACAGGGACTGTTCCCCACATAGCCCCCCACCCCAGTATTTGGGTGCATCCAGAGGATGCCAGGCATGACCCACCTGGCTCCTGTATTTTGCCCCTTTGATCTGGATCAAAAGCAAGCCTACTTTTATCTGACTCAAAGGGGAACTGTGGGGTGGCTGCAGGCGGAGCACCAATCTGGATGTCCCACCTGCAGCCAGTATGGGGAGGTGGGTAGAGCTGCCTTCAAAATGAAGAGTTCAACTCTGCACACACCCTTCAGCCCTTGAAAGGGCCTCCCCCCCCCCCCATCTGAGCTATGCTGTAGCATTATGGTGTATCTTGGCAGGGAAAAGAAAAGGGAGAGGAAGAAGAAGAAGAGTTGGTTTTTATATGGCAACTTTCTCTACCACTTAAGGAAGAATCAACCCAGTTTATAATCACCTTCCCTTCTCCTTACCACAACAGACACCCTGTGAGGTAGGCGGAGCTGAGAGAGCTCAGAGAGAGCTGTGATTAGCCCAAGGTCACCCAACTGACTTTGTGTGTAGGAGAGGGGAAACAAATCAAGTTTACCAGATCTGCATCCACTGCTCATGTGGAGGAGTGGGGAATCAAACCCAGTTCTCCAGATCAGAGTCCATTGCTCCAAACCACTGCTCTTAACCACTACACCATGCTGGCTCCCAAAGAGGGATCACAGGGAGGAGCACCAAAATCACCATCAGGTGTTCTTTTACACAGATGTGAAAGATGAAAGGGGGAGAAGTAGGAGCACATGAAGCTGCCATATACTGAATTAGACCATCAGTCTCATCAAGGTCAGTATTGTTTACTCTGACAGGCAGTGACTCTCCAAGGTATCAAGTGGAGGGTCTTTCACATCACCGACTACATGACCATTTTGATTGGAGATGCCAGGGACTGAACTCAAGACCTGCATGCCGAGAAGAGCTCTACTATTTAGCCACGGCCCCTTCCCCAACAGCTGTGAGTGCAGCAGAGATGTATGCATACATAATTCCCACTCTGCCTGATGCAGCTTCTGCAGATTGTTTCAGCCCTCTGAGTGGAAGCAACCTGAAAGAAGGCATCCTTAATGTCCCACAAACAACATCCCTTATGGCTTACCTATATGACCAAAATTCTATTTGGGAACTGCTGACATAACAAAAAGATCCTAAAAATATAACCCATCTTTAAAAAGTCAATTAGATATTTTTGACATATTGAAATGTCAGCATGCTCATATGAAATAAAGAATGTTCCATGTCATCATTTACCCTTTGCTTCAATTCCTAAGACTATTGCCAGTCAACAATAACTTTCATTGCGCTTTGCAACTGGATTTTACTTAGTGAAATGGCAAAATCCACTTGCAAATAATTGCAAAAGTGCTTTGAAAGTGGATTGAAAGTGCATTACTCAGCATATGTACAAGCGTCCTGATTAGATTCTGTCAGGAGACAATGCAATCAACACAAACCCACACCTGGAATCATGCTAAACAGAAGTAGCGTTACTAATCTAGACTTTTCGGTCGTCCATAATGTTATCGGAACTTCTATTTGCTGCCCATGTTACAGCACCCACAGTTTTTCAGATGCCCTAACAGCTGAAAAGTGGGATGCTAAGAGACCTAGCCAACTGCCAAGTAGCTGCTGGTGGCTTCAACAGAAGCAAATTACATGTTTAAAATGAGGGTAGCAAGAGGAGCCAAACTCTGAAAAGGAACTTCAAGAGAGTGTTTGCCAAGAACCTAAATGGGCCCAGCAGCATTTAACAGTCATAAACTGGGGGACAAGCTGTCAAACCAGTGAAGCTTCAACTCGTGTCACACCTTTCAGGTTTATCAAGCTTAGCTATTAACCATTTTGCATTAGTCAGCAGCACGATGTCTCTTTCAAAGGAAGGACTATTCCATAGCGAACAGGGATGTAAAAAGGGCTGTAAAAAGACCATTCAAGTGGCAGATCTTTCGCCAGGTTCGAGTTTTAAAAGCTTCATTGGGACAGTTCTCCCAACCCGAACCCCAGAATTGCGTCTAAAAGGCTGTTTTTACAGTATTCTCTTTGGCCATTTATGCATGGGAAGTTTTCGCCTTGGGTTCGCCGCTCTCTAGATGCACCTTTTCCCCACCCGAGTTCTCAAAACTCTGCACGGGGGGCTTCTGGTTGAGTTCTGAGAATCCGGATGGGGAAAAGGCGCATCTAAAGTGCGGCAGATCCAAGGCGAAACCCTCCCGTGCCCAAACGGCCTCCATCTCCAGGCGCCGCCTTGAGGTCTGCCTCTGTTTCCTTCAAGATAATTCCCAGTGGGTCGCCGTGTTAGTCTGTCTGCAGTAGAAAAGGGCAAGAGTCCAGTAGCACCT
The DNA here is from genome assembly GCF_029931775.1 of Euleptes europaea. Classification (NCBI taxonomy): domain Eukaryota; kingdom Metazoa; phylum Chordata; class Lepidosauria; order Squamata; family Sphaerodactylidae; genus Euleptes; species Euleptes europaea. The sequence goes on along the minus strand of NC_079314.1, from coordinate 87,855,532 downwards.
GAAAGACTAACAAAAATGTGTTCTGGCAGGGTGTGAGCTTTCGTGAGCCACAGCTCACTAGTCTGTCTGCAGGAGTAGAAAAGGGCAGGAGTCCAGTAACACCTTAAAGACTAACAAAAATATTTTCTGGGAGGGTAGGAGCTTTCGTGAGCCACAGCTCACTTCGATTGTCTATGGAAGTAGAAAAGGGCAAGAGTCCAGTAGCACCTTAAAGACTAACAAAAATGTTTTCTGGCAGGGTGTGAGCTTTCGTGAGCCATAGCTCACTAGTCTGCCTGCAGGAGTAGAAAAGGGCAAGAGTCCAGTAGCACCTTAAAGACTAACAAAAATATTTTCTGGGAGGGTAGGAGCTTTCGTGAGCCGAAAGCTCCTACCCTGCCAGAAAATATTTTTGTTAGTCTTTAAGGTGCTACTGGACTCTTGCCCTTTTCTACTCCTGTTTCCTTCAGTGACTCAAAGAACCCGCTCGAGGCGGGCAGAGCGCATCTTTCCTCGTGGGAGGAGGAGGAGGAGGAGGGGGGGAGTTTTGAGCTCTCCTTCCATTCGGGGCCGGAGCGGCTCGCAGCCGCCACCCCCGGCTAATCGAAGCCAGATGCGGCCGCTCCTCCCGCGCGCTTCCAGGCTGCCTAGACGGCTCCGCCACCCCCATCGAAACCGGCACGGCCGCTGGCTCAGCAGAGGCAATTTGAGAATACGGATGGGGGGGAAAGTGCATCTAAAGAGTGGCAACTCCAAGGCAAAACCTTCCATGGATAAATGCTCCCCCCCGCCCCCCGAGGAAGAGGGGCTCTGCGCCGGTCGGAAAGCAACCCGCTGCCGGAGTCACAGCAGGAAAGGCCCGGCGCCCCCTCCCGGCTTTCGTGCATTTGCGCCCGGAGAGGCGCCCCCCCTTTCCCTCCGGCCGTAGTAACCCTATCAAGCGACCCAGCCCCCCCCCCCCTTGATAAAAACGCTGCTTGGAGAAGAAAATGCGGCGTACTTACTCCCGGAGGGCGCCGCGTGGCCAAGGCGAGGCGAGCCTCGCCCCGCGCTGGTTTTGCAGCGTCCGGCGCGCCGAGGAAGTTTGCAGCGGCCGGGCAAGGGCCGGCTCCCCGCATTCAAGCGTGGGGAGGGCGCGCACGCCGCCGGCCTCCTTGCTCGGCCTGCAACCCAAAAGTGCACCTCGGCGCCGCCTTTTTGCCACGGAACAAAAGCGGTTTCCCTCTCGCAGTGGTTCCGAGCCCGGCCCCCGGCCAGCTGTGGGGCTCGCGCTGCAAAGCCCAAGGGGTTCTTCCCGCGACGGCAACGCGCAGCTGCGGCTCCCGACGTGCGGGGCACCCACCTCGAGAGCAAGCTGCGGGGACTTCCCTCCCCAGCCGCTGCTGGCACCTCTGGCTCCGTCTTGTGCTGCTCGGAGGAAGCCTGGAGACCTCCCTGCTTGGTTCCAGGAATGACTACCTAAGGGACCTCTCCCAAGTGCCGTCCCTGATCAGAAACGAGGCGGGGGGGGGTGATACCCATCCTTCCCTTGCCCCGGTCTGTGACACGCCAGAAGAAGAAGAAGAGTTGGTTTTTACATGCCTCCTTTCTCTGCCACTTAAGGTAGAAGCAAACCGGCTTACAATCACCTTCCCTTCCCCTCCCCACAGCAGACACCCTTTGAGGTGGGGCTAAGAGTGTGTGACTAGCCCCAGGTCACACAGCTGGCTTCATGTGTAGGAGTGGGAGAACCAATCCAGTTCACCAGATTAGCCTCCCGCCCCCTCCGCACGGGTGGAAGAGTGGGGAATCAAACCCAGTTCTCCAGATCAGAGTCCACCCCTCCAAACCACTACACCAAACTGCACATGTATGCAAAAGCACTGGAGGAAGGATGTGAAAATATGGACCAGAGATCAAGCGAGGGGAACTACTGGAATTCTCACCGCAGCAGCTGATAATTGGCATTTGCATTACATAGTGGTTTGCACAGAGGCAGTGTCCTTCAGGAATCCCAAACTCCTGACTAAAAAAACCCACTTTCATTTATTTGTTGTTTCATATTTTTTCTTTCTTCCAACGAATTTCAGGGGGGAAAGTGATATCCCCAGCACTGTTCTGTCCTCACAACAATCTTGTGAGATGGGTTAGGAAGAGAGCAACTTTCCAAAATGGGCTTCAGGCTGAATGGGAGTTTAATACTGGGCTGGGTGGTGCAGTGCATAGCTCCAAAATATCTGAGATATTGAAGAAAGTGTAAGAATTTAATTGTACTAAAAAAAACCCACTTTTAGAAGGGAACAAAAAAAACCCCACATTTTTAGAAGGAAACAACAATTTGAGTTTGTTTTTACATTTTAAAATTAGCCCACAGATTAATCAACTAGGCATTGTTATATTTACTGAAGATGAGACAACCAATTAGAATCCACACATTCTGCAGCTTTTAACCATTTAAATGTAATGGGTCTGAGTTACACACTCACTGAACAAGGGAGGTATGGTTATTTCATATTTGTAAGCCTCCTTGAAGACTTAGAGCAAAAAGAAGGGATGTAAATGCTTTAAATAAATGCATGTATAATGCGCATAACAGTTGCTGCTTCTTTTCTTTCTGTGTTGGTCATTTCCCCTATTGTGATTTACTCATCACCCAAATAAATGACCTATACCTACATTGTACTGGGACAGGAAGAGGTTGGCAGATGAAGCTTCTCTTGCTTGCCTTGATGGGAGAAGCTGCATCTATAGGCCGCTATTAAAGCACCGGTTACAATAATAAACATTGCAATACAGACTAAAAAGAAGAACATACACAACTGCTCTAAACACTTTTTTACTTTAGCCAATCACTGGATGAACAGGTAAACTGATTTCCCGTGCAAAAACCTGCTGCAGTAACAATGTTCAAAACACTTCTGAACTTGTACAAGCTTTCCCCTCACTTCTGCAATTACTGCTAGAATCTTGAGACTTCATGAACATTGTAAAGAACATAGTAACGGTGATACTAAACCAAAACACACCAAAAGAATACTGGCAGAATTCCCTAAGTACATATTATTTGGGATAAAGTAATTTTTTTAAATTGTAATGTCTCTAAATACCTGGCATCTTTTCTTTTTTAAACTGCAGGTCTTTTTAGCAACTGCATGTTTTTCCCCCACATCCTTCTCTTAACAGCTTCCTTTCTCACTGTTTAAGATGCTGGAAAGTGAAAGGTTGAGATAATTTTACTCTTGCCAGGAAGCAGCTTAGTGGGCCTTTCAGAGAAGCTGTTCTTAGGCACCTCCTTCTCTAGGACCGAGTCAGTTCATTAGGGAACTCTGACACATGCTTTCCAGGAAAGTGATGGCTGATTTATGCTGGCAAAGTCTGTGCAGCACTCTCTCCGCTACCCAAGTTGTAGATGTGGGACTAATGTCATTGTAGACAGAAACCACATGTTGAACCGAGGCTTCTTAGAGTTACAGGATGACCAACATGGGTCTTGCTCAGTACAGTGCAGACTAAGTAGTAGTTATTCAACTCTGCTGGGTCTAGAGTCGGTTTTTTAAAGAAGTGGATGAACTACTGCCTGCTTCAAGACAGGGCCCACCACCCACCCCCTTTCTAGGTGGCATTTACTGTCACCCAGACCCAGTCTATCAGCTCTCCCCTGATAGATTTAAGCAGCCAGGAGGGGCGAGGGTAATAGGTCTTAAACCTCCAAGAATCCTGCCTACATCTTCAGACTGTACAAGTGGAATGATATCCCACACAGCTTGGTGTGGATGTTGAAGTCCCCCAAAACATCCAGCTTAGGAGTCTTCAATATCACCCCCAAGACCATCTCTACCAGCTCAGGCAACGAGACAGTTGCCCTGGGAACAACGCTGTGTGTTCAAGCTGTGTGTTCAAGCATGGACCAGGAGAGAGGGAGGGACAGAGTAACATCAGCCTCTAGTTCCTCAGTTCCAGCAGGATGCTGATATCATTTGTGACTCTACAGTTAGACTAACTAGCGTTTTACTTTCTTTTTCTTTGTGTTTTGCTATCCCTATCCCCTATGTACTGTGCTCTAGTTTGTAAAGCCGTACTGTAGTGAATAAAGTTCTTTCTCTTTTTAAGAAAGCAGTTTGATCAAAGTGCCTCACCTACATGCCTGGCTGCTTGTTCACCCACACAAGAGAGAGGAGAGTGGGAGTTGAGGGCCTCTGCGCTCTACACATGAACAGAGAGTCGTTTACTGGTGTCCCAAACTACTGGTAAATGAAACAGGTTAAACTCAGTTTAGCACCTAAACTAGGACCTACGTGGTGGTGATCCAAAGACTGATGGGCTTGGGGAAAGAAGTGAGGAAATGCCCACTCAGACACATGCATGCCCCTGCCCCATCATGACAAAAACAGCTAAACTATATACAAATAAGTGTATACAACTAAACAAACGTTAATTATATATTTACAAGTGGAGGACCCCAAAGGACGTGTGTGTGTGTGGGGGGGTCATTTTCCCACTCCCTCTCTCTTTCTTGCTATTCCTCTTTGCCTCCCTCAGCAGTGCCTGCAGCCTCTCCCCTTTCCCTCCCTCCCTCCCTCCCTCCTACCTACCTACCTACCTACCTACCTTTTCCTGTTTCTCCCTTAGGTAGCCTCTGCCACTCACTTTCTGATCCCCTCCACCATCTTCAGATTGCCCCTTAAACCTTTTCTGCTCCTCTCCTGTATTTGACTTTTTTGGCTCTCCCCCCACCAAAACTAACTGAAGTTTGGAATCCTCAACAATGTTGATTGCGATGTGAGTTGCCACCATTTGGCCACCAAGATCTCAGGAGATCTCAGTGGTACACTTTTCTTTAAAAAACAGGCATTTACTTCTATGATTTTGGGGGTTTTCTAACTCAACACGTTTGTTTGTTTAATGTGTTGTATTTTTCTGAAAACCTGGGACTTCTACCAGGCTATCTGTCCCCAGCCCCATTGTGCTGACACTTTGATCCACACTCTATTGGCCAGTTCAAAATTATAAATTCCCTAGCTGCCTAGCCCAATTGCTTCCTAAAATGCTCAATGTAATACCACAGCCATGGCCTCTAGCAACCCAAAATGTAACCCAAAGTGCAATCCCCCTTTGGGGTCACCCCTTAGTAAGTGACTGACTCAGGACCCCCAAAGCAGTAGTCAGCTGGGCTGGAAGCCAGCTGTAGTTACCTTGGTTGCCCAGGCACCTGCAGTAGTGTTTCCTCTTCCTGGGCTCTCACCACCCCCCATCACTACTACAATGGTCTCACCACTATCAAATGAGACCTTCAACAGCAGCACTAAAAAGACTTGGGAGCTTTAGATGGCCATTGCCTCACACCAGCCTATATGTTCCTGGCTATTGGGTGCTGATATATCTTGAGGAGTTAAATCATATTTGATTATTTCTATATGAACAAAATAATAGAAGAATAATTATGCAAACAAAGACACTCTATTAACAATGTATGAGTTTATGAAGTTGATTTATACTAAGTCAGACCCATGGTCCACCTAGTTTATGTATCTTCATTCTCATCAGTAGCAGCTATCTCAAATTTGCAGCAAAGGTCTGTTCCAACCTTGCCATTTGTGATCTTTTAACTGGAGATAGGGATTGAGCCCCCAACCTTAGTCATACATGGCACATGCACTGAGCTTCTCCCTCAGTTTTGAAATTAGGTAATACACTTAGGAAATTAAAATTCCTAAATACTCACTGAAAGATACACCTCATTTCCTCTTGGTACTTACCGGTAATACTATGCTCCATTTGTTAAGTATATTATAACATTCACATTTCTAAGCCCTTTCTCTTCAGTGTACATTGATTCTTTGGCAATGACATGATGCTTAGATCATCCAGTTTGTACAGGAATAATCATTTGTTAGGATTATTTTGAACTGAGAGGTGTATGCTATTTACAACTTTACCCTAAGGCAGTGATACTCACTCAGTCACTTGGAAGCCACATGTTAGGATAGGGGTTGTTAGGCACTACAATATTGCCAGTCTTCAAATCTTGGTTTCTGTCAGTAAAAGGCAGGGGGAGGGCCCTTGCCAAAACTATTTTGGCCTGCCAGTCCATCCCTACTCCCCTCCCTCCTTACTCCCCTCCCTCCTAGTCTGGAGGGAATGCTCATCAGGGCCAACAGCAATTTCCTGACAGCTTTCTAATATGCAGTTTGTACAACACACCCAGATGCAGTGGCGACTACCACTTGATAACACACAGCTCACCTGGGCCCAGCAGCAGCCTCCACACAACTTGCATAACTTGGCCAGATCCAGCAGTGGCCAATCAGATAGCTCACCTGAGCTACAGCACAACTTTTGCAACCTGACCACACTGTTTCCAGGGAGCAGCTGCCAGGAGAGGAAAGGAAGGAAAGCTGAGACAGAGTGTACTATGGAGGTATTAAGTGTCAGACTGGGATCTGAGAGATCCAGGTTCAAATCCTACTCTGCCAATGGAAACTTGCTGAGTGACCTGGGGCCAGCCACTATTGCTCAGCCTAATCTACCTCACAGGATTGTTGAGAGTATAAAATGGAGAAAAGGCGAATTATGTAAGCTGCACTGGGTTCCTATTAGGGAGAAAGGTGGGATATAAATGTAAATAAATAAAACTGAAGACTGAGGAGGTAGAGAAAAGAAAGCTTCGTTAGTTGCTTAGTGAGTGGGAAGGAGAGAAGGAAGTAGGGAAAGGGGAGAAGATATGGGGCTGTCAGTAGGAGAGAAAGAAGACAAAGTATGGGGAAGGGGGCACAGGGGGAAATGAAGCGACTCCTGAAAGTCCTTGCCAGTTCCCCACTTGAGAATAAAACTGCTGCTATTATACTTCCCTTATCAAAATCTATTGTCAGACCACACTTGGGATACTTTGTACAGTTCTGGTCACTGCAACTGAAAGAGGGTTATTGTAGTGCTTGAAAAGGTGCAGAAACGAGCAACCAAAATGATCAGGAGCCTTATAAGGATCAGTTAAATGCTTACGGCATTAGCTTGGGGGAAAGGGGAGACATGATAGAGATCTCTAAAATTATGCTTGTTGTGGAGTTAGTGGACAGAGGGTTTTTCTCCCTTTCTCTTGGTATCATCCACTGAAGCTGAAGGGTAGGAGATTCAGGACAGACCAAAGGAAGTACTTCTTCATACAACAAATAGTTAAATTGTGGAGCATGATGTGGTGATGACTGCCACATTGGAAGGTTTTAAAGTGGAGTGGACAAACTCATAAAAATGGGGCTATCAATGGCTACTAGCCATGATGGATACCTACTCCAGTACCAGAAGCAGTATGCCTCTTAATATCAGTCATTGTGGAGCATGCGTGAGAGGACGTGGTTGCAGTCATCCTGCTTGTAGGCTTCCTAGAGGCAGCTGGTTGGCCACTTGTGGGGACATAATGCTTGACTTGATAGGTCTTTGGTGTGATCCAGCATGGTTCTTCTTTTGTTCCTCTCTAAAGTTGTGGGATAGCTTTTATTTTATTAGTGGGATAAAAACATGGGAAACAACAGTTATATTTAGGTTTGCCTCCTGGCAGGGCTCCTGTGCATTAACAACTGTGTGACAAGTGAGAATTCAACAGATGGATCTCTTTCTGGCATACAGAAGACTGATGGGATCGTCTGAATTCCAGTTTGTGACCACTGATAAAAGCACAGAAAGAAAGGTGACAGCACTCGTTCAGTAAAATATTTGAATGGTACGTGGCTTTTGCTGGTAATGGAGCCTATTACTTCATTACTGGAGCCTGCCAAGACTGATGGGAATCTCTAGTGACTCCTGCTGTTCTCCACCATTTTTACTTCATAATTAAGATCTGCCACCCATACTGTGGTTGCTATTTTGAAGTTATCCATAGTGGCCACCAGGGGCTGCTGTGTTTCACATTTTGAACTAGTAGCTGCAATCATTTTATTAACCAAATGCTCTCTCTCTGACAACGTATCAATGTACATATGTGCATATATAAACAAATGGATGGGTTACAGGATATCTCTGTGACCCCTGAATGCAGTGCATGCATGCGCACGCGCATACCGCAGAATCTCCACTGGCCTGGGCCACCCAATATCCAGGGTGGAGGAGAGATTTTATCCTTACCTCTGTAGTGTTTCAAACTGTATTGCTGTATTTCCCCCCAGAACAGTGAATGGAAGCAATTCACTTATACAGAAGAATTGAAACGGATGCCTTTGAGCATGCAAAAGGCAAGCCCATTTCCTGGGTCTGCCAATTTCAAACTGAGAATCAAACCCACTCTGCGTTACAGAGCCCTATCCTCTCTGTCTGTTAAGTTCAGGGCAGCATACAGGGTTCTCCCTAGCATTTCACCCTCACAACAACTCTATGAGGTAGGTTAAGTTGTGAAAGTGACTGGCCCAAAGCCACCCAGTGTGGCTCATACCCCAGTTCTAACCATTACCCCATCAAACTTAGGCCAGAATGTTTGTCTTTTATAGACAGACTGGTCACATCCGCATCTTTTAGGAAGCACAGGATAACATACACTGAGCTTGCCTATTTTGTCACAACAACCCAGTAAAGTAGATTAGAATTCAAGGTACTGATTGGCTCAACCATCCATTGATCTTGCAGATGTCTAAATCTTATTTCTGATGTCCTGCTTGTCCCTTTTGGGTGGTTAAAATCTTTGTGCTTTTGCCCAAGAAACTTTTCTGTCTCATTACAGGCAAGCTATGCAATTCAGAACAGCAGGGCCGTTGATGGTACCAGTCTAGAAGAATCACAGCATACCTTTGAACACTCTGGCATTTTCCACATAGGGACAGGCCTGTGTAGTTTCCTCACTGCTGGTGCAGCTGCTGAAACAGCACAGCAGCAACAGAGCTTCCACATGGCAGATTTCCCCACCAAAGTCACCTGGAAGAGGCCATCCCCAGATTGGTATCAAGTCTTTTCAGGTGTTTTTAATCAGAAATTAAATATCATTACATTGTTATAATGATGTAACTGGGTATTAGGTTCTGTAGGCCTTTTCATTGTGGAGACATAAGGGGAAAGGTAGATATACCTTCCCCTTACATCTCCACAATGAAAGAAACTAGAGACCTACCTTTTTTTAAAAAAAAGAAAGCTGAGAATTCAGAGAACCTGGTACAGATTTTTTTATTGTTATAATGACATGACAATATGCAATTGCTGATTTTTTTAAAAAAGCCTCCTAGTGATGGGGGGAGGAAATGGCCACTGTGAGGATATGGGCAGGGAAAATGGCTGCCATATGGGCAACAGAAGAAAAATCGAAACTTTCCCAACCACACAGCACAGCAGCTGACTTTGCTGCAGTCTTTCCGAAAAAATCATCAGAGCCCCATGGTGGTGATATCGTTGATTGCTTGTCTGATCAAAGATTGTGGCCTTTATTATCATCCCCTGCCTGCATCTCTCTCTCTCTCTCTATATATATATATATACACACACACACACACACACGCTGTTGTTAGTCGTCTAACTTTGCCAGGGGAGGGTGGGGTATAAAACAAATCAAATTTTAAAAAAGTAATCAGAAGGGCAATATTTCACAGTGGACAGTGTGTTAAATCTGGGCCTATGAGATGAGAATTCTCAGGCCTTTCCAGATGAGGGGGGAAAGCCCAGACTCCCAGTAGTGCTGTTCCTTTGCTAAGCTCAGTTTAGCACCGGCGATGCACTACCACCTCCCATGCAAGGGATGCAGAGTCCAATGAAGGGTGGCCATATTCATCACAGCTGCCACTTCTTTAAGCTCAGGGAAGAAGCATTACCTAATCTTTGAAAATGTTGTGCCTAAGTAATCATACCTGCATCGCATACACACAAGCTACACGTGTGTAGCTGCTTACAAGCAAAACCACAGAAGCCGCTTCTCAGTAACCCTTCCCCCTTCGCTGTATAACAGCCCGCTCTCCCTCCCCTTCAGCAAGTAACTACGGTAGTTTGCACCAAAAAACGCACACACACACACATTCCAAAGGCTGGAAACTTTCCTCTCACATAAGGGAACACTCCAACAGCCTCCCTCCCACCTATTCCTCCTTTTTGATACTTTCGCTTCACCCTGCAAGGGAACACTCTGAACTGCTCAATAAGATAGGCTCCATTCATTAATGTAGCGAGGCTCACGCAGGCGCTGTAGAAACTAATGACGTTGCATTGACAAGCTAACATCGGATGTTAAGAAAATGTATCATTGCCGTATTGGAATGTCAAACGTCTATAAAACCTCTTGCATTAGCCCTGCCTCGGTGTGACCGGACTGCAGAGCTGTTTGTCTGGATCCTGGCTCACCCAGTTATGACTTCTTGGCCAATAAAGCAAGCTGTAATCAAACCAACCTCCTGCCCTCATTGCTCATTGGACTCTACGGGAATGGGGGGAGCACATCATTAGTGCTATTCCTTTGCTAAGCTCAGTTTAGCACCAGCGATGCACTACCACCTCCCATGCAAGGGATGCAGATTCCAATGAAGGGTGGCCGTATTCATCACAGCTGCCACTTCTTTAAGCTCAGGAAAGAAGCATTACCTAATCTTTGAAAAGGGGACTTCAAAAATGAGTGTTTCGCAAAAGTTTACAAAATGGTGGGGTAGTATAGGGTGGAGGACTTTCATTCATAGGGTCGCCATGAATCGGAAGCAACTTGACGGCACTTAACACACACACAGTATAGGGTAGGTTGAAAGGGTAGTTTTGCAGCTATTGGCCTTTTTGAAAGGACTAATGGGAGTGTCCTTTCAAGGATGCATCAGGGGAACGATCAGCTTCTGCAAAAAAAATTTCTACAAACATAACAAATCACAAAATGGCATGGCAAGGCAAGTGCTGCCAACCATTCCCTGGGGCAATGGCTGGTGTACCTGAAAGGGCAGGGGAAGCGTTTTCTCTGACCTAGGGAGCCCCAGGCTAGCCTGATGTCATCAGCTCTCAGAAGCTAAGCAGGGTCGGCTTGCTGGGTGACCTTGTGCCAGCCACACACTCTCAACCCTGACCCTGGCTCGCATTTGGATGGGAGATCTCCAGGGAATACCACGGTTGTGACGCGGAGGCAGGCAACGGCAAACCACGTCTGAACGTCTCTTGCCTTGAAAACCCTATGGGGGTTGCCATTAGTCAGCTGTAACTTGACACAAAAAATAACAACAAAGGAGTACATTTTGAATACTGGAAAATTGTAAGGAGAGCTCCCTTGAGAAAACGACAACAGGACAACCTGCAATACCCGCACAACTCTAGATTTATTGCTGGGGGACGGCGATGAAGAGAAAATTAGTAAAAAAAATTTGGGGGGGGAATGGAATAGTAATGAACTATGTCACCGTGTCACCTTGCATTCATGGCTCATTACCAATGTGTGAGCTCTTGACCCAAAGAACCAGAAATCACCACAGAGACATTTAGAATCCAAGCAGATGGCTTTTACTGGTCAAATAGGCAATACAGTGCATTGAGGATAAGATGACAGCTATGAGTGTCTTGCTAGTTAGTTGGCAATATAAAGCCTGAAAACGGCGGGAGATTACAAAGCATAAACAGAGCACACTTTCCCAGGAGTAGCGTTCCCAGGCTTTGGTATGTGGAGCCGTCCTTGAAGTCTGTACGGTTCAGCAAAGGAACAGAGGCAACATCGAAACCAAGATAACAGCCTGACACAATGCTGATTTCTCCACACCCATCTCTCCCCTGGACATCACAGACTCTTCTGCACACCACACCCAATCCCATCACGCCTGCTATCCATATTTACATACTGTTAACATTGACATACGAATGCTTGTCCGAATTCACTCTCCTCTACTTAAAGACCGATGGATTCACATTCTAGCTGTATCCGAAGAAGTGAGCTGTGGCTCACGAAAGCTCACGCCCTGCCAGAAAATATTGTTGTTAGTCTCGAAGGTGCTCCTGGGCTCTTGCCCTTTTCTACTCTGTCCCTGCGAGGCTGCTGCAAGGAAGATTGCCCAGGAGGACTCTACCCGCCCAAACAGTGGATGGCCATTTGACCCCATGGCGCTCTTTGCCGTATCGCCTCTCAAAGCCGATGCCTTTCCACGCCTCTGCGGCACGTGACGAAGGCCGGGCGTCCCGGTTACAACTCCTTTCCTCCGTTCCTGCAGGCTCACCGCGTTGCACAGCAGTCCGAGGTGGGTGAGGGGCTGCCGGTCCCCTTTAAGAGGGGCAGAGTCACTCCCGGCGCAAGGGGGAGCGGGGGCCTCCTAGGCTTCCGGCGATTGCCGATGGGGGTGGGGGGGGAAGGAAGGAACTAACTGCGTTTCTTGGAGCAGTTTGCACGCGTGAGCTCGGAGGCCGGGCCGGTTCTTGCAGTAGCTGCAGCAGGTCTGGCGCCTCCCGCTTTCAGGCCGCGATCTTATGCAGGCGCCTGGGTCGTGGGGCATCCGAGGCAGCGGGCGTCGTCGGCTCGGGCTGCCAGCCGGGGGGCCTTCGAGGCGGCAGATCGCTTCTCTCCCTTCTGCGGGTTTCTGCTCCAAAGAACGGAGCCTCCTGCTTATTAGAAAAGAGCAAGAGTCCAGGAGCACCTTAAAGACTAACGAAAGTGTTTTCTGGCAGGGTAGGAGCTTTCGTGAGCCACAGCTCCCTTCTTCAGGTAAGTATCTGAAGAAGGGAGCTGTGGCTCACGAAAGCTCCTACCCTGCCAGAAAACATTGTTGTGAGTCTTTAAGGTGCTCCTGGACTCTTGTCCTTTTCTGCTACTGCAGACAGACTAACACGGCGACCCACTGGGAATTTTCCTGCTTATTAAGTTTCCTTTCCTCCGTTTTCCTATGAATGTTGAGCAAAGAATTAATCCTGGGGCAGGAGCTTTGGGGTTAGAAAGAAGTCGCCTTTCTAACCTTGTTCGGTTTAAACCTACAAACGAAAATGGCTGTTGGTTCTCGTAGGTTATCCGGGCTGTGTGACCGTGGTCTTGGTATTTTCTTTCCTGACGTTTCGCCAGCAGCTGTGGCAGGCATCTTCAGAGGAGCAACACTGAAGGACAGGGTCTCTAATCCTCTGAAGATGCCAGCCACAGCTGCTGGCGAAACGTCAGGAAAGAGATTACCAAGACCACGGTCACACAGCCCGGATAACCTACAAGAACCAATGAACTCTGACCGTGAAAGCCTTCGAAAATGGCTGTGCTTTAACAACAGTTTGGTGATAGCGAGGCAGGCAGTAGGAGTGCTTATCGTGGATCTCCCATATTGCTTAACAACACACAGCAGGTCGAAGTGGCTTCAGCAAGGGTGGATGTTTGGATTTCTTTCAACGTCCCGGCCATGGACTAGGAAGCAAAGACACTTGCTCAGCGGGGACCAAATCCTGCTTACCGTAGATGCCGGTTAGATTCAAGTCCAGTAGCACCTTAGGTATAAGCTTCTGAGAGTCAGAGCTCCCTTCACCTGAAGGGAGCTTTGACTCTAGAAAGCTTACACCCTAGAAACTCTTGTTAGTTTCTAAAGTGCTACTGGACTCATGTTTTACTGCAGACCAATACGGCCGCCCTCCGAAACGTAATTAATTCACTTGTTGCAAAATTCACCATCAGATGACGGGCTACTTTACAGGATCATCCTCCAGTGTGGAATATGCAATCAGCTGCCAACCATGCTGTTCACATATAACTGGAAAAAATGAAAAAATTGACTTGTACCTGATGTTAAAAAGCCACATTCAGAAACTGCTGCTGGCCTGAAAGTCACCCTCCTTTTAACAGAAGAACTCCCAAGGGAGATTCTGGCATGAAACTGAAATAGAATTCGTTAACAAGCTAGGCATTAAGACTCAACAGACACAGTAGATTCTTGTCATGCTGCTGGTTTTAAAATTAGCTTGGCACATGTAGAAAGATCGTGTTATCATCCATTATTGCTGCCCTATAAGAACAGTTGTGTGTGTGTGTTAAGTGCCGTCAAGTCGCTTCCGACTCATGGCGACCCTATGAATGAAAGTCCTCCAAAATGTCCTATCTTTGACAGCCTTGCGCAGATCTTGCAAATTAAAGGCTGTGGCTTCCTTTATTGAGTCAATCCATCTCTTGTTGGGTCTTCCTCTTTTCCTGCTGCCCTCAACTTTTCCTAGCATGACTGTCTTTTCCAGTGACTCTTGTCATCTCATGACGTGACCAAAATACGATAGAACAGTTACCATTCACAATTGAGCTTGCAGAAAAATCTCACAAACTGCTTCCCTTTCATTTCGTTGCCTTTGACCCCACTGTTAATATATATTGCTTTTATCCAACATCTATATTTATATATTTCTGCACTGGCTGAGGTGGGCTCCACCCCACAAAAGCCTGTGCCACAATCAATCTGATGTCTTTAAGGTTTGCCAGAACTCTTGGTTTTTCCACAACAGCAGCTACTGTTCTGGAACTTGCCATGATAGAAATCAACATCTGTCCCAGTTCTAGAATTCTTCCTCACTGGAGTTATCTAAACTCTGCAGTTGCTCCTATCCATGCGTATTTGCTGTGTGAAAGCATCTGTAGTTTTGGCCTGTAACATTATTTGAGAGGAGGGACAGAGCTACAGAGCAACTGTGTTATTGGAGGGGAAAGGTAAAAGTCACTTAACTTCTCATTGCTCCCTTTGTTCTCATAAAGATCCAGATAAAGGGATAAGACCTCTGCTGAAATGGACTGCTGTGCCAGATACATCTGTGCTAGTGACTTGAAGGGAAGGGTGGGGGGAGGATTTCTTTATTCTATTAGTTTTGAGTCCAGTTAATTTACTTCACATGATCCAAATGATGGTTTCTGAGTATGCAGTATTATGTGGCACTTACAAACTGTCCTTGTGTGCGTGTTAAGTGCCATGAAGTCGCTTCTGACTTATGGTGACCCTCTGAAATAATGACCTCCAAAAGTCCTATTGTTAACAGCCTTTCTCAGGTCTTGCTCAGTGTAACAATTGCAAACTGTCCTTCATAGTGCTGCATAATTACCAAGTGCATTGTATTTCCTGGTGTGGAGGCAGTTGTGATGTGCTGCTTTTTTCCTTTTAGGCATGATCTCAGAGTTCAAGTTCTTGGTTCCCTGGGGTCATATTGCAGCCAAGGCGTGGGGAGCACCACAGGGTCGCCCTGTGCTCTGTTTGCATGGCTGGTTGGACAATGCAAACACTTTCAACAGGCTAATTCCTTTGCTCCCTAAAGGTGGGTTTACATTAATTAAGAGCTATTCTCTTTTATATTGGAGTGAGGACTGGCATGTGACGTGTTCCTCTTCCCCTTGTTTTCTTTCAGACTGTTATTACTTGACGGTAGATTTTGGGGGACATGGGCTGTCATCCCACCGGCCACCTGGGTTTCCATATCATTTCTTGGACTATGTGGGAGATGTGCACAGGGTAGTTGCAGGTGAGCATGGTGGACTGATCTGTAGCACATAGCAGGTTTGAGCATCTCAGTGCTCTGTACCCATCCTGCTCCAGGGCACAAACAGATTGTCTTACAGTCCCAGATCAATTAAAGCCAGATTGATTGATTTAAAATATTTGTGTTCCTACTATGAAGGGGAAACAAGAAAACAGCTTCAAATAATAATCTAATTGAAACTGAAAACTTTATACAAACCAAAACACCTGACAGATATAATGGGTAGGCATTCCATCAATGGGGTACAGAGAAGGCCCTTTCCCTGGTCATCACCTATGAAAGTGGAGACAGCTGCATTTGGGGCTCCAAGCAGATCTGGAAAACTGGGAAGATTCATCCGGAAGAAGGCAGTCCTCTAGAGCAGTGTTTCCCAACCTGTGGGCTGGGACCCAAAAGTGGGTAGTGAAGCCTCTGAAAACGGGTCTCTCCCTAATGGTGGCTCCTACCCTTTGCATCCTTCTCTCTTTCGTACCCACTTCTCACATTCTCATCTCCCCCTCCTTTGCGATGGTAATAAGGGATAAAAAGCAGTCTGGCCACTCTAACTTCATGGTAGTAGCTGAAAGAAGGGAGAAGAAAGGTTGGGGAGTAGATGGGAGCTGTTCAGCATACCATGGAAGAACCAGAGATGGATGGAAAGAGGCCCGTGCGTGCGTGCGTGAGCTGTGTCTTGGTGCTGCTCCTTCAGCAGCCCAACCTCTTGCCCAGCCCCCTGCAGTGCCCCACTGCCCTCAACCTTCCGTATGAAATGTACTGCACCAAGCCTCTTACTGCCAACCTCTTCACCATCATCTGCCATCTTCTTATATTTTCTCAACCAAGTGACTCCCCCCAAACGTACCTCCTCAAACTCCAGCTCTGGCCTAGCTTCATATTGGGGGAAGCTGAACCCTCTGTATGATGTTTGCTAGTTTCTCAAAAGCATGTGACTGGGCGCTATACAAAATAGAATGCTGGAATCGTTGGCTGCCAAGGTCATAGTTATCTGGGAACAAACTTGGATCCTGTGGCAGATCCTCTAACACAAGGCTTCCTCGGGAGGTGGTAAGCGCTCCTTCCCTGGAGGTTTTTAAGAAGAGGCTAGATGGCCAGCTGTCAGCAGTGCTGATTCTATGACCTTAAGCTGATGGTGAGAGGGAGGGCACCTTGGCCATCTTCTGGGCATGGAGTAGGAGTCACTGGGTGTGTGTGGGGGAGGTAGTTGTGAATTTCCTGCATTGTGCTGGGGGTTGGACTAGATGACCCTGGTGGTCCCTTCCAACTCTATGATTCTATGGCAAAATACCTTCAGACCGGTTTGTTACAATCAACAATATAGCCGCTGTATTCTGAACCAGATTAAGATTCCAAACAAAGACTGCCCATGCAGAACTCATTACAGTAATCTATCCTGTACGTCACCAAAGCATGGATAACAGTGGCAAGGCTATCCAGGGGGCAGGCAAAGACGGTGAGAAGCCTTTTGAGCCACAGATGCCACGGAGGGTTCAGCTAAAGAGATGGCTCTAGCAGCAAGCCAAAGCTGTGCATCTGTTCCTCAAAGGGGGGTACAACCCCTTCCTGAACAAGTTGAATTCTGCCTCCCTGAACTTCTTACCAACAGTCCCTCTGTCTGAACCTTCGGATACTACATTATGGTGCTGTGGTTTGAGTGTCAGACTAAGATGTGGAGGACTACAGGTTTGAATCCCCACTCAGCAGTTGACGCTTGCTGTGGGTGTCCTTGGGTCAGTCAAACATTTCCAGCCTAAGCTATCTCAACAGGGTTGTTGTGAGGATAACATAGAGGAGATGAGAATGATATAAGCTATTTTGGGTCCCCCCATTGGGTGTAAGGGTAGTGTGTAAATGAAGGAAGTAAATAAATACTTAGACTCTAGGCCTGGCTGGATAATCTAACACCAGGTAGGCCCCAAAGAACAGTTTTAAAAACAGTCTCTGCTGCAATTCTGGGAAGTATTTTTTGCTAAATACATTTCAGTATTAACTTTTGCCACGAGTCCAATATGGATGTGCTTATTTGCAAAGAAAGGTTCGATTAAAACAGTATCTTAGGTGGCTACCAACTGCAGGAAACTGCTAGGGTCCCTTCCCTTTACTGAGCTCGCCAAAGGCCCTTTTTCTAAGTAAGAAGCAACCATTTCCTTCTCATCGGCACTTTGCCAGTCTCCTGCTTTTCCAGAGGTCTCAGTTAGACATACCATGTTAAAGGGTTTCTCTCCAGTAACATAAAGGGACTCTCTGCTTGGAACACTCTACAGTCTGGACAGTATGGGCTACTCTGTGTTTAAATAATCCTGCCTCTATGCATCATGTAAGAATCTCATTTCTTTTTCTTTCCTTTTAGCATTGAAATGGAGTCGCTTTACCCTCATGGGCCATAGTTTAGGTAAGTGGCCTTTATTCTCAGAGCAGTTTTATTTCTCCTCAAAAGCTAGCAAATAATTAACTTCCAGGCCAACTTTTTGACCTTGTAGTAGTAGTTATTTTTATGAGGTGTAAAACATCTCTCTTATTCACTGACTTACCTCATGTAACCTAGCTGAGTTCTCTCATTTACTAGCCTGCTTCTGCTCTTGGGAGGGTTATTGATAAGGACTTCTTCCTTTGTACTGGGTTCATATTGTACATTTAAACCACACTCCCTCTTCTGTTATATAGGTGGAACTGTGGCAGGAATGGTGAGTAATTTTTTTTTTAAGTGTTGCCTATATAAAACTGTTTTTCTCCATTAAACTATTTGATTGTAGTTAACTTTGTCAGCATTCAAGAATGAGGCTGCCCAAGTTGACTCTTAGCAGTGGCAAAACAAATAAAACCATATCAACCCATCAACTGTTAAGCCAAAAATATCCTCAACTAGCAACAATAAATTAAGGTGAACAGAACCAGCAAAAAAAAGAAAAGAAAAGCATGTTAGCTCAGCAGCAGAAAAAAGCAAAACCAAAATCAGCATAAAGCTGTGAAACAGGCCAGTCAAATAAAATAATACAAAATGATATACCGGTACATGCAGAAGACAGACGGTAATATACTAAAATGGTTAGATAATAAAACAATGAAAAGGTAATCATGAAAAATCTCAAAAGCCTGGGTAAATAAAAATGCCTTGACATGACATCTAAAATACAGCAGAGTGGGGGCCAAGTGAACCTCCAGGGGGGAAACATTCCATAGATGGGGCACAACCACTGAAAAGCCCTTCCTCTAGTTTCCAGTTACCTCACTTCTGTGGGTGGGCACATACAAAGCAGGGCATGGAACAAGGATCTTAGCTGACAGGCAGGAGACTCCAGTGCCCTCATGTGGTAGGCAGAAGAACACAAGGAAATAATAAATGCCTGAAGGCAAAAAATGGTAGAACTAACATTCGCACCTGGGATAACGGAACTAAAATACTTTTCTCTTCTTGGGTCTTCCTAGTTCTCATGTATTTTCCCTGAGATGGTGGACAAGTTGATCCTAGTGGAATCGTATGGGTTTTTCCCAGCACCTAAGGTCAGATTCTAAAATGCTTTTCTCTTCTCTTTACACACACTTGAGAGCAGGATAAGCTGAAGGTCAGTCAGGAATGGGTTTGCTGGGAAACAACCACACATCTGCCCTTTTGCCCCCCCCCCCGTGCAACAGTAGGTTCACTACCATAGTAGTGCAATAGTTACGGGTATTGGACTAGTTTCTGGGAGACCTGGGTTTGAGTTCCTACTCATTCCATGGAAGCTCGCTGCGTGACCTTGACCCAGTCACACACTCTCAGCCTAACAGGGTTGTTGTGAGGATAAAATGGAGGAGAGGGAACACTGTAAGCTGCTTTGGGTCCCCATTAGGGAGAAAGCCATGGTACAAATGAAATAAATAAATAAATTGGTGATACCGGTGTTGTGCGTCTGGAAGAAAGTGCTATGCGATTAAAAGCTGCCTTATCTACTTTGACTTCAGTGGCTCTCTGTGGTCTCAGGTGGAGGTCTTTCACATCACCTACTACCTGATATTTTTAATCACGGATGCCAGGGATTTAACCTGTGACTATCTGCATGCAAAGAAGATGCTCTACCATTGAACCACAGATCCTCCCCTTAACAACAAGTGTGAAACCACACCACCACCTAACACATTTTCTGTTTCCGAGGATGTGATAAATGCTGGATGCTCATATGACAACCTTGGAGTCATTTTTGGATTTTTATATAGCTTGAGTTTCTAAACCTGTGAGAAAACCAGCTTTTCTATTACAGTTAGAAATTGCATGTGCCACTGAGGGGACATGAGTTCAGAAGTTCCATTCACATTTTACAATTATTGCAATAATAAAAAACCCTATTCTCTTAATATTGCTTTGTACTCTGTGATGCTGCTTCTTGTTGATCCAAAGGGAACGTGCCTCACTTATGTATGCAGTTCAGATTTCCAACAAGACAGGAGTTCCTCTTATTGAAAACCACTGCTAGGCTCTGAGACTGTTCATTGGCTCTCTTGTTGGCAGGGTGATGAGAGGGGCCCAGGATATAATAAACAAAAGAAGCCAAGCTCCCCATTCACCCTTAAAGATGCCCCATCAATACTAGAGGTGAGGCTCAAGGTGTTGTGTCATTTAGCGGTGTGGATCCATTGCCAGCTCTTCTTCTTCATCCTGTGATTTCATGCCATTACCCTGTCCTGTTAACGTATACTCTTAACCTCAGAAGGTGCTACCTGCTGGTGGTGGTCTGTGTATCCTGTGAGAAGTTTTGGTTGTTAGGAGCTACAGAAAGAAGATGACTGCTTCTGATTTGCAGGAATACGAAAGGCTGCTAAGGCCCAAACGGAAGCTGTTTGAGAGTCTGCTGAGTTTAGAGGCAAACAAGCAATATTCTGCTCAAGTGCGCAGCCCCCAGGAGGCACTTCAGAGGTGAGTTCTGTTTTTGGACTCTGGAGTCAGTAGCTGTCATCCTCTGTCCTTGTGGAACGGGGGCACATGGCAGTGAGTGTCCTGTACATGCAGGCTGGCTCTGGACAAGAAAGCAACCATAGTGGCATGCTGCTTTGCCATCTTGAGAAAACAACAGCAGCACCTCTGGGAGTAGACAGAAGATTGAAATTGACCTGTAAAGTAAGTAACCAGATGCTTGCAAGTAATGTCCCCCCCGCCCTACAAAGACTAGTGCTGGAGACAATAGGCTAAAAAGGTTTTTGTTTTAAATTTAAAAAACAAGTAGCTGGGCGATCACAGAAATTTAAGATGGACAAGCATCACGTTTTATTCTGAGGTTGTGACAAAGCTCTCTTTGAGGCAGGCACAAACAGAGCTTTTTATTGTGCTGTCGCACTCCCCCTCCATCATGCTGTCATGCGTGAAGCATGATTGAAAGATTTCTGATTTCAGAAGTCTTTAATCAAGCTTCAATTTGTTGCCATGTGCAAATGCAGGCACCAGTCAGATTGGAGTTTGTTTCCTTCCCACAAGCCATGATTAAGAACATAAGAAAAGCCATGGTGGATCAGACCAAGGTCCATCAAGTCCAGCAGTCTGTTCACACAATGGCTTACCAACATGAACAGCTCTCCCCGTTGGGGAATCGAACCCTGGTCTCCCATGTGACAGGTGGGGATACTTACCACTATACTAACAAGGAGTTGCTTAAACCAGAACTAAATCTTGGATTAAGAATCACTGGGATGAACCAAAACTTCATTTTGACCAAGTACCCACATTTGCATGTCATTGCAAACTGTGGCCTGATTTAAGGATTCTGAAACTAGTAAGTTTGCAGTCATGCTCCGCACACAAGGAGAGGAGGGAAGGGAGCGTGCCAGCATGACCAGTTGTTTGCACCCATCCTGAACAGAGAGTGGTTTGTTGCAGCCTTACCCAGTCCCAAGTATAAACGGTGGGATAACCATTTAGACTGGGTCATTTCCAAGAATATTTTCCAGTCTATTTTTACAGTGACAAACCCTTGCATGTTATTGTCTGGTTTCCCTAGGCTGTTAAAGGCAAACCCAAACCTAACAGAAGACAGCGGAAAAATATTGCTGCAGCGGGGGGCAACTGAAGTGCCGGGAGGTAAAGCGTTATTGTAGTGAGTTGACCACTGTGTAATAGTTTGGTAGCAAGCTAAGACATCCTCCTGCTTGGGTGGCATTGGTAAGTTTTTGCCAATGGGTGGACTTATGGCCTGACTGCATAAAGCCAAGGTCTACAACCTACGGCTCTAGAGCCAAATTTGGCTTAGTGATGGAACCAAATGTAGCTTTTATAAAAGAAAATTATATATGTAGATTAAGGTGTATTGGAGTGGTAGGTGGGATGCTAAAATAACCTGCCAAAAGGGAAAGGATAGAAATGAGCAATTTCCAGTAATCCTTGTGAGAACCATTCACAGGTTTATGCCAGTGTACTGAAACAATCGCACAGGGTGCTCCTGTATATATTTATTCATTATTGTGAGATCTTGCATGTGCTTCTTTCTAATAAAAGACTCTCAGCAGCAACTGTTTGGGCTGCAGAAACTTTATTGTATCTTTTCAGTTATGCAAACAGGCTTTATTATACTGCCGCCTTTGTTCTGATATTTGTTCTGAAGGTTGATGTAGTTTGACTCTTCAATTTGTTTGATGGTCTATGACTGCAAATAAAATGATGATCTGTAACAGTTATAAAAGATTGCTGACTTGAGGCATCAGGCATGCAACAGCTGTCCTCACCTCAGCGCCTAATATACTCTTATCTTCTCTTACCCTCAGGTGTGGTCTATAACAGAGATATAAGAGTTACTTTGGTAAGTTCTGCTGTAGTGTATTTTCATTCCCTTATTGCTTATCCAGCAAAAAGGTATAGAATCATAGAGTGGGAAGGAGCCATACAGTCCCTTTATTCCAACCTTTTGCTTAATGCAGGATTAGCCTAGACTAGAGCATCCCTGACAAATGTTTGTCCAGCCTCTGTTTAAAGACTGCCAGTAAGGGGGAGCTCACCACCTCCCTAGGTAGCTGATTCCAATGTTGAACAACTCTTACTGTAAAAATGTTTTTCGTAATATCCAGCCGGTATCTTTCCACCTGCATTTTAAACCCATTATTGCAAGTCCTATCCTCTGCTGCCCACAGGAACAGCTTCTTGCCCTCCTCTAAGTGACAGGCCTTCAAATAGTTTATGGCCGTTTATGCTTGGTAATTAGCAGTGTGTTCCGGGCTGAATTGCCCCGCATATTTTTTTTTAGTTTTGCACACTGAACCGTCATTCAGGAAGTAACTGCGAAGCCGGCATACCTGCTTTGCATTTCACAAGAGCCCCTTTAACATGACCTTTTCTGTTTGCTCCGCCTCCACTGCGAAGAATACCCTCAAGGAAGCATGCAAAATCACAGCTGCGCATTAGCTATGCAACCAGCGATGCTAATGGCTATATAAACAAAGGAACGAAGGAGCAGGCGAGTGGGGGGCGTGGAATTTCTCCTTTTGCGTCGGACCATGAATAGGCTTTTTAAAGGTCACATTAAAAAAAGAGCTTTGAGCAAGCATCAAAATCGACCCTGCATAAGTGGCCAAACAGAGCAATCATGTCTCCCCTCAACCTCCTTCTCTAGACTAAACGTTCCCAACTCCCTCAGCCTTTCCTCATCACTCTCCTCTGCACCTTCTCGATTCTGTCCACATCCTTTTTGAAGTGAGGTTTAAGCAGGCTAATTTCCCTGTTTTATTTTTCTTTTAACTGATTCTCAACTGTTCTCAATATTCCCTGTCTTTTAGAGGAGACTTGACTAATAAGTCTGGATCTTGGTAAATTAAAAACAACCATGATTTGCCCAGAACCCTTGCTTTAATGTTAGATTTTATAATGATATAAATATTTTAAGTAATAAGGCCCATGAAAATAGTCATACATAACACTGTATGTGTTACAATTGTAACAGAAACAGTTGTAAATACCAATAAAAATTAAGACAAATTATAGTTGCACTGGTTAAGGGCCAAAACGACACATTACATTTTGTAATGAGTTGGGTCCAAGTTCCCCAGGCAGACTTGCTTTGCACACAGCCACTGTGACATTTTTAAAGTCTGCAGGGGCTCAGTTTGGTTTATGATTATGACATGCAGGGAGGAGGGACTCCTGCCTTCCCATCCCCACCCTTGTTTCACAAGCTAAAATATCTGGAGGGGAGGATTCATCATTTGCCAAATTTCGGAGCTGCACGTTGTGAACCCAGGCCCAATCTGTTACAAAATGTAACATATGTAGTTTGCGTGTGTGTGTGTGCACTGTCAAGTCACAGCTGACTTATGGCAACCCCACAGGGTTTTCAAGGCAGGAAACGTTCGGAGGTGGTTTGCCATTGCCTGCCTCCACGTGGGCTGAGAGAGTTCTGAGAGGACTGTGGCTGGCCCAAGGTCACCCAGCAGGCTTCATGTGGAGGAGTGGGGAATCAAATCCGGTTCTCCAGATTAGAGCACACTGCTCTTAACCACTACACAACACTGGATTCTCTAACATGTAGTTTGGCCCTAAGTAATTCCCAAAGAAACTTACAGAATACATTAAACCAAAAACCATTTAAAGATGTATACTCTGCCTTTCAATTGATCTTCAAGGTGGCTAGAGTACAAGAAAGATGTCTTTAGCTGGGCCGTTGCTCCTGCTTCATCTTTTAGGGGTGGAACATACAAGCAAGATGCTGGGAATGCTGAAATCTCCCTCCAGTTTTCGGGAGTTCGGCCACTGTAGCTGCTCTCCATATGGAGGCTACAGTGCTCCGCCCCGTAACTGCACTGGCAGAGTTTTGGGTGTCTGGAGAGAAGCAGTACACACCACAGAGCTTTCTGGATAGAGAATTCCTTGCCTGCTGCCTCTTTGACATGTGTATCTACCTGTGTGCTCTTACTTGCCAAATCAGGGCAAATGACTTACCCCAAAACATAGCACCTCTCTCTCTGCCCCAGTTTAGCTTTCTTTCATGGAAGCCCAGGCTTGAAGGGATATATTAAGACACCAGGCTCTGTGGCCAAGCCTAGAATAACCAGAAATTAGTTGTTGATGACTTTTTGCAAACACTACTGTGCATGCTTTCAAACATTTATGCACAACTATGAGGATTTAGCACTAAAAGTTAATTTGCAGCAATCCAGGTAAATTATCAGGTTCCACGGGCAATTCCATATGTGCAAAAACCTGGATAACTAACCCTGTCTGACTTTGTATTTTCATTTGTAGCACAATCATAGTTTTTTGACTTTGGACCAATCTTTGATCATGCTGAGAAAAATCCAGGCTGATGTACTGATGATCATGTGAGTGATATACAGATGTAACCAGTACTGATGATCATGTGAGTGATATACAGATGTAACCAGTAGCCTACCTTTCTCTCCCCCCACTTCATGCAAAAATTCTAAGAAAAAAAAGCCATTGCTTCACTAATCTGCCACAAGAATTAGGCTAAGCACAGTCTTTAAGGAGCACTGCTGGGGTACTTACACCTTTATGTGCAGAATATATGGCATGTATTAAATGGCTGCACAGTACAGTTGCCCTGAAATGGCTTCTGTTCACACGACTGGCTTGTCCTTGGCTATGTAAAAAAAACAATGCAAGCCACCCATGCAGATAGCTTCAAAGTTGGTATTTCTTTCCAGAGCACAAGATGGGATTTTTTCCACCGAGTCTAATGATATGCCCAATGTGAAACCCCTGCAAGAGGCATACAGGACCTTCCTAAAAGAGGTGAGAACAGCTGGCTAGCCCTTGCCAGACACTTACAGTTGACCTCATATGCAGCTGTTTCTCTCATATTAGTATTTTGGAGTAAGGAAGACACCTTTATCTTGCTATGCATGTACTGAGGTGGGAAGGAGGAGAGTGTTGAGAGTAGGGCTGTGGATATACAAGAAGTGTTATAAAATAGTTATATTTATTGAATGTACACAATAGATATGATAAAAAACACTAGGCCTGGAATACAGGCTACATGTAAAACCACCGGTGTAAACTGTTACAAAAATATTCAACACAGTTGATGATATAAGTATTTGAGTTTAACCCTTTGTGAACACAGATCTGGTCAAGAATTCCATAACCCACTGAAAGTCGCTCTTTACAGCCACCTTTGATATTGGTAGTTTCTGTATTAGAATGTTTCAGACCATTTCTCACTGTCTTCTCTGTCACCCTTAGCACTTCCATTATGTCGACGTACCTGGGAATCACTTTGTCCACCTGAATGAGCCAGAAGTTGTGGCTGGGATCATCACCACCTTCTTAAGTAAAGGCGAGAATCTCAAAGCCAGTCTGTAGCCAGCATCTTCATCTCCCCTGCTGACTGCCCAGTGGATGGTTTCTGTAGGAAGAGCCATCCCTGACTGCTGCTGGAGGACAACATTGTGGCTGAACGTCCTACAGGACTCCTCCTTTGGGGTAGAGGGCTTCCAGGTTGCACTGGAAACAGCTGTCTGTAAAAGTTGTGGAGGAAATGTAGCCACACCTACTGTTGCCAAGAATGTGCCTTAATGCAGAAGCAACACTTTTTGCCTGTTCTCCATTGCTGGGTGGCCAACATATGCTGTATTTAATAAAATAAGTATTAGCTTGTAGTGCTGGTTGAGTGTTAAACATGGTTTACTTTATCAGTAGGTCTATCCCATCAAGTGCATCATTCAGGAGCAGAGTATCTGATGTTTTATTCCTGGATTCACGAGAACAGCCTGTTTTTGAATATTGCTTTCTTGCTAAGTTTTTTTTTAAAGCAGGCACTTATTGTCTACACTTTCAGCCATGAGAAACTGAAGAGATAGCATCCACGTTTTGTTTAATGTTAAATGAAAAGAGGCAAGCAGGAGGAAGAGTCAGTTTCTACTGCCAGCTACACAATCGTATTGCCTTCTACTGCAAAGAGAACTTATGCGTCTCCCTAGATAACATTTAGCAAAAGAATTAGCTGGTCATCTTTGGCCATCATGCTCAATCTGCTCTACCCCAACACACACATACCGGCAACATGAGCGTCTACAAAGATTATGCAAGTGGCTGATGGCATCTCTTCCTCCCATTACTTTTAAGTCAGGTCCAAAATTCTGTAGTAAATACTACAAGAATATTCATTCTTCCCTCCAGCTGATAATTTTACCTGATTGTGTGCGCATGTGCACAAACACTCATCCCCATCTTAGAAGGATGAAATCTTGTGTTGTAATTATCTTGAACTGCTCAGAGAAAAACAACTACCAGTAGGAAGCTTCATCTCACCCCTTTCTGCATTGTATTTTCTCTCCTTAGGGGGACCGCAAATCACACAGTAGCACAGGTAACTCTTTCAAGAAGTAGGAAGGGGGAGCAACATTTTATTTAGAAAATGTACGTGCCGCCTCTCTGGAGACCTCAACAACCATGGTCAAAATTACTATACAGCAGCTACCAATCCCCCCTTATTATACTATTGTAACATGTATCCTAGCAGAACCATTGTTCCCTGAATATCATAGCAATGACATTATAGTACACAAAACATTTAGTATAATTGGCAGCAGAGTAGTATATTAACTGTTTTAGGTGGCTTTGTAGAAGTCAGAAAAACAACTACAACTGTACATCGACTCGCAAGTTACCCAGCAAACCAGATATACAGGAAACCGATGAAGGAAGATGGAGAGAAAAAATGCTCTATAGGCTGTAACAACATTTATTTACAATTTAAAGTGTACAGTTGTTTTATCTCACAGCGAAATAGCCTCAAAAAACACTATGGTACACTATTAGGTGACATCAAGTTTGTCAGGGATAGCCATGAAGCAAGGTCCACAGCGCTATCATAGGGTTGCCCATTTGTGATCTGCAGGCATTTCGCAGTTAGCAAAGATGATTTTATGTTTGGACCCTAGAGCTGCCCACTTTATCAGACAGTCCTGGAGACAGTGATGGGAATGGGCAGGTATTCACGATGGCTTCCCAAAAGCTCCGTGAAAATCCACCTATGAACTTCCCATTGTGGCTCTCCTTCTGGAAACACCTGGAGATTCAGTACGGCCGGAACTTCCGCTGTTCTCGCATGAGTGCAATTTTCTGTTTGTCCTCTTCAAATTTCTTCCTCAGCTGGGCTATGTCTGAAAGACATGAAAAAAGAGACTGGATCAGACAGGAGAAGGCAAAGTGAATGACACCCCTGTGGATTTCATCTGTCAGGCAGTTAAAACAACTTTGTTCCAAAAGTATTCTTCCTAACATGTTCAAGTGTTATGTTACGTCTGTGTACTGAAATAATTCTTTCTAGTAGAACCTTTCTATTACTCTAGTAGAAATGCTGTCAAGCCCTCCAGAGGGATTCAATTTTTTTTTCTTCTGTAATGAAGTTTCAAATGAAACCCACTATGAATCCAGGGCAGGTTCTACCAAGGCTGGGCAAGCGGACATCCAGACTTGGGTAGTGCTTTTGTGCTCCTTCATTGCTTATCACTTGTTCACCAGCAGGTGACACAGAAGTCCATGCTTTTGGAGAGTGATTATCGTGATTTGGGGAATATTTATAATGAATTAGGTTTTAACCATATGAATGTTCAACATAAGTCCTATATCCTGTACTGAATTTTCAGACAAAAGCCCAAATTTACACAATTAAAGAGAAACAAGAAACGCAAGAGGCTAGAGCTAAAAATCCTGCCTTTCTACGAAGCATCCTGCAAAGATAGGAGCTCTGTTTATTCAGCAGTTTCCATTTCTGCCAGCTTCAAGCTGACATGGAAAAGCCACATTATGAAAGTAACTCAGGTTCTACACTTCAGCTCCTTGCATTCCATCTGCACCAAATCCCACAGAACTGGGGTGCATGAAAAGTTACTCACGCTCCCTCTTAGTTTCACGATGCTGCCAAGCATAGAAGTTGAGGAGCTCCTTGCGTGCTCTCTTGCGCTTCTCTCTCTCCAGCGCCCGAAGGTTGGATGCCTCTGTCCGTGGAACTCCAGGCCTTCGACCTTTCCTTGTCACCTTCACCCATCCCTCCTCATCTGGGACACCGTCTTCATCCTCAGCTTTTGCGTCTTCCTGTGTCAATGAAAGAAAAAAGTGAAGAAACGAGAAGGCTGGGCAAGAAAAAGCAGTGCTTCTACAGGTTGTGGGGGAAAAGGGGCTATTTGGATTTCACTGCCTCCTAAACCTGCCTCCTAAACCCAGAAACATTGTTTACAATCCAGAGAGCATTCCACCTGAATTTCACAGCGCTGGAGTACAGGAATTCTAGCACCAGCCCCTTTGCCATGCAAGGTGGCCAGAAAAAGGCTTGCTGAGGAAGGCAAGAGTTGCGCTACCAACCAGGTAAATTAATCAATGTGATCCTCCAAACCTCTTAGTTCTAGATTCTCCATGCAAAATCATAGATGTCTACCCTACAGGTAGGAAGGTCGCTACAGTACATTCATAGTTTAAGGGAAGCCTGTGGCACAGTTATCACAACTGCAGCTCCAGCAAACCCTACCTCAGCAATCTTCTGGTCATAGGCTTGCATGAAAGCATCCACTTCTTTCTTCAACTCAGCGGGATCCACAACTGATGCAGCATACCCAGCAATCCATTCTGAGACAAAGAAGAAAATCAGCAACTACTACAAACGTCCTCAGCAAGTTATGCAAAGAAAAGACTGGGAATCCAGGAGGCCTTTCTTCACACAACCTAAACTATGGACCCAAGTGGAGGGGGCAAACAAACAAGCTCCAGTGACTACTGCTGGTAGGAATTAAATTGCACCTTTTGTGATATGAATGCTTGCCTGTGCCTGCTGGTGGACAAGAACCACCAATTTGCAGGAGCCAGGGTCTTGTTTCAGCTGAGCACCCAGACAATACTTGGGCAATTTAGAACATCAGAAACCCCTACAGTCTGGATGGGTAGTTGCACCAGCAGGCTAACATTGCATGCATAGCAGTATTATATGCACAGGGGCCTACTTTAAACTTTGCTGAGTCTGTGCAAAGTTGTATGGGTAAGTTCTTCTGCCCCACCAGCATCAGGCCTCAGGCAATGATATACAGGTAGCTATTTAAAGTTGCTTACTACATGAAGCTGCAGATAAGAAATTCAAAGGACACAAACCACCTTGCCTGATTGAGTTCAATCCTATCACTACAGCTAGGTCCATTTCCTAAAGTGCTGAGATTTCCACATTGCTCTGCAAAAGCAGGAGTGCAAACAAAGAGGAGATCCCCACTTAGCCCAGACAAGGCATCTTGGAGCAGCCTTGTTTTGCCACTCAGCACTGCAGTATGACAATGAAATTATGTTAGAGTAAGAAGTTTGAAACCTAATCCTCAAAGATACTGGGTGAAGGATAATCTAATGTTGACCCCCTCCTATCTTTTTCACAGTCTGACAGTGTACTGCAGAGATAAGAGAGAACCGTTATGCAAGCCTGATTTGCACTGGCAATAGATGGTGAAATGTCTAGAGGTGAAAGAATGAAGAAATGAATTTGTCAAAATTGAAAGATGAGCACCCAATTTGACTAGAATCAGTTATATTTCAAGGTCAACCTTCCTGCAAGCAAGTGTCAGGCACCGGCCTGTTGTTCAGGGGCTTGCCAGGTGCTAGTCCCAAGGTCGCTATGTTGTGGTACATCGTCTGTATTGTTGTCTGTATTCAGTTCTATTCTGGAAACTGGGCCCTGGGAAGAAGGGGCTTATCTGAGTTGCCGTGGCAACCAAGAGCCGTTCTGAAAGTTTGCTTTCTAATATATTTCCTGTATCCTCAGTAGTTTCCCATTAGACTCGTTCCTTTTTCCAAGTCACTTTCTGCTTACCACTGTGCTTATTTTCTCAATAAACAACTTCCTATGGAAAACCTGCCTAGGAGTTCGTTTGTGGGATTTAGCTGGTGATCCAGAGCTGACAGCAAGGACTGCAGATATGGTTGCATGATCCATTTTATCCTGCGAGGCAAGCTAGGTTGAGAGAGTCACCCAGTGAGCCTCAGGTCAGAATAAGTAACTGAACCCATCTCCTCCAACTGTCCAACGATTTCTAAGAACTGAATCAGCACACCTGCAGGCCAATACAAGAAGGCACAGAAGTTCTAGGCATCTGTGGCTAGCTTACTGAGAATTCCAGTTGGCACAGGATGATTGACTGAAGAGATCACGAGGGGCCCCTTTGTTGATAACGACCGGGCAGCCTGTATACCAGCTGGACTCTTGAATACCACATAGGCCACCCTGAATCCCTAGAAAACAGAAAGTGCATTTTGTACAGGCTAAACAAAACCCAGGCCCGTTCACAAGTATCACAAAGAATGAAAAGCTTAGCCAAGCACGTAAACAATAGCTCAAGTGTGCTCCCACTCCCCAATACACTTTCATTTACATTATGTTCCCACCACTCTCTCTCAACATGCAATCCCCCAACCAAGCTCAGTGATCTCAATTTACCAACAATGTCTTAGTGTTGAAGAACTTGGACTCAGGTGCTTCTGGCTTTTCTCCCAGCCTTGGCTTTTCGCACATCTCCACAGACTGCACAGAACAGCAGCCAGAGAACAGCCTCGACAAGCATTCCTTCAAGCAAAATAAAAATTCAGCACAATCAATGACTAAAAAATGTACAAAATTATCCTGCAGACAGGATAAGACTACCAGTCTTTCTTGGCATGGGACTCAATTAAGATACTTGGAAATCAGGCACATTCCCAGCTGATCCCAGGCTAAAGTCTTCTCTTAATCACTTTCAGAAGCATGCTCTGCACCCTTCCTTTCACAACAAAGCTATACAGCCATCTCCTACTTCTACAATATATTTGAACAACAGGAAACCAGGAAGAGTCATGATCATGTTGACTCATATTCCCTGTCTACTGTCATTTATAAAAAGGTAGTGTTCCTTCCCCAGAAATCAGCTGATGCAGACATTCTCAAGTAGTGAATCAAAAGTTGTATTGAGGTCTATGCATTTCCTTCTATAGCTAGAGTTGAAAGTAAAGACAGCAAACTGATAAAATTGATTCCCCATTGTACAAAGTAATACCCAAGGCTGATTTCCCCTACCCTATACTGATAAATCCAGCCATTACGTTTTATACTGGTTAAACAAGCTTGCTGGCCACAATATGGGGATTGGTGTTTATTTGGTAAGCATGGCACTTTCTTGGCATTTAATTACGCAACCTGAAAATTCCAGGGCAGTATAAAAATTCCCAAATGCAAACAGCAACACAAACAGCAAACCCATGCTGCCCAGAACATGTTCCAAAACTGGGTGCTGCGGGGCTTTTGCCTACCTGTGGAGACAGCCAGTACCATCCAAGTGGCTGAAAGGAGTAGATCGGGTGGAAATATAGGGGTTGTGGAGGAGGCCATCCTTGATTTTTGCCCTGGGGCCAACTTGCCAAGACTTGCAGTGCATTCAGTAGCCAGGATAGATGGGCTAACCACTCTCTCTCTTCACAAGACCGTTATCTTTCTGGAGAGCTCCTAAATAAGTACCACTGTTTGTGTGTCTGTTCTAAGTGAAAAAGTCATTCTCTCCTTCCCTCTTCCATATAAACTCACCTTTGTGCAATATGGCGGGACATTGAGGATGAAAAGGGTACGGTTTGGTGGCCTGTTAGGATCTGTGTCCTCTCTGACTTTGTGCTCCTTCACATAGAGGTAGTGAGGAGACTGATACTTTTCAGAGAACTTCACTGGTATAGCTAAAAGAAGCAAGGGACATTTTGTGAGCAACAGACCATAACAAGAACTCTTTAATCTACATCAAAAAAATAAGGCCCAACAGCATCCATATCACTCAATGATTTTAACAAGTAAGCCTTCTTTCCCAAGTTACTAGCTTGCACTTTTCTATCTCTCTCTTGCTCTACAAAGCTCCTGGGTATTATCTGAAGCAGTCTAGAACCTGAACAGTGGCAAAAGACCAATAAACAGCGTTTCTCATGGAAAACTGCTTCAGAAGCAGCAGCTGCCACCACAGCACAAGGATCTTCTTTCTGAGACTAAAAATTAGACTGTGTATATACACTATAAAATATTTTAAACAAATTTAAAACAATGTTTTTATTTTTTTTAAACTAGTCCGGCAGTGTAACAAATATGCTAGCGTTAGACATAACCTCACTCCCTGACATTCTGTGGTTGACTCCACCTTCTGAAGCAGCCGTTTTGTGGTTGCACCCACTGCCCTGTGTTAGAATTCCAAAACTGCCTGCAGGCTCAAATAGGCAGGGGACCCCAGTCTAAAGCTTAGATTGTGCAGGTAAGAGGAGCTAAATCCTCCCATCATACCTAATCATGCTTTGATGCTTCAGAAACTTTTCTCCCCACCCTATTACATTTCTGCCATCAGAGCTAGAAGAGAGAAACAGGCTTGCAGTTCGATGAGGTCAGGCAAAACAGAATTCAGTCCTCCTCACCGATGCACATATTTGGCAGTCTAAATTAGCTCCCTTAACCCCAGCCCAGAGTAGACCAAGCAACACAGCAGACATAGGGAGAGAAGGCAAGTGTGGGCTTACAAGGGTAAGTGTAATTCACAGTGGGTAGCCATGTTAGCCTGTCTGCAGTAGTAGAATAGGGCAAGAGTCCAGTAGCACCTTAAAGACTCACAAAAATATAAGACTACCAGAAAATATTTTTAGAAAAG
The DNA here is from genome assembly GCF_029931775.1 of Euleptes europaea. Taxonomy (NCBI): domain Eukaryota; kingdom Metazoa; phylum Chordata; class Lepidosauria; order Squamata; family Sphaerodactylidae; genus Euleptes; species Euleptes europaea. The sequence continues at coordinate 87,822,601 of NC_079314.1, read as the reverse complement.
GGCAGGAGTCCAGTAGCACCTTAAAGACGAACAAAAATATTTTCCGGCAGGGTATGAGCTTTCGTGAGCCACAGCTCACTTCTTCAGATCTGAAGAAGTGAGCTGTGGCTCCTGAAAGCTCATACCCTGCCAGAACACATTTTTGTTAGGCTTTAAGGTGCTACTGGACTCCTGCCCTTTTCTACTACTGCAGACAGACTAACACGGCGACCCACAGAAAATACTTGTGTTAGTCTTTAAGGTGGTACTGGACTCTTGCCCTTTTCTACAAGTGTAAGTGTAATACAATTAAACTCCTTGCATTTAGAGGAGTCACCCGCTACAGCGTGAAGCGATGTATCGCAATCACGAGTCCACTAAATACGTGAGGATTAACTCTTACGACCCGCACCATAAAAGGGGGAAACGCAAAACCCCTACCCAGTGCCTGCAAAGAGAGGCGGCTGCCAATGTCAAAAGCAACAGGCACGGCAGGAAACTGAGCGAGGCCTGGGAAAAAGAACCTCGACATTGTCGCCTCAGCCGTGGAGAAGCAAACGCTCACCCGTATACCCTGCGGGGGCCGCGCGCGCGCCGGGCTCCCCACGCTTCCTCTTGGAAGCCGCCATTTCAGCGACTCGGAGGAGAGGCCGTCAGCGCCCAGTTCCTGCTGCCGCAAAGCATTGTGGGGGCTGTGGTTTTCCGGGCGGACTCCGGAAGACGGGGAAGGAAACGGAGCGGGAAAGAAAGGCCGTCCGGAGGCCCGGAGGAGGAGCGGGGGGGGGGGTCTTAAAAACTGCCCGGTCAATCCTGACTGCATTTGGGATTTAAACAAGTCAGGCATATAAACTGGGGACAGACGACAGTTTGGATTTAAACCTTGGACATATCGTGAAAGTTTGATGTACCTTCGCCCCCCCATCCCATCCCGCCCCGCTCTCCCCCTCCTGGGCGTTTTGGTTTGGAGCCCCCACTCTGAGGGAAACAACGGTGAACGGATCCCCGAGAGGTTGCAGAGAGAACAGCATGGACCGCCTACTTGTGTGTGTGTGTGTGTGTAAAGTGCCTTCAAGTCGCAGCCAACTTATGGCGACCCCTTTTTTGGGGGGTTTTCATGGCAAGAGACTAACAGAGGTGGTTTTGCCAGTGCCTTCCTCTGCACAGCAACCCTGGACTTCCTTGGTGGCCTCCCATCCAAATACTAACCAGGGCTGACCCTGCTTAGCCTCTGAGATCTGACGGGATCAGGCTAGCCTGGGCCATCCAGGTCAGGGCTACTTACCGCCTACTTACCTTCCCTTTTTGAGTAGTACCTGCTCATCGCCCATTTGGTATTTCCTATTACATTTCGGATTATTTTCTTACGGAAAAAAAACACCTCTTGTTGCTTTGAAGGTGCGGGGTGTTATGCAGCAGGACTGAAATGTGATGACCTGGACCATTATAAGGGATTGACTGGCACAGTCGTTTCAAAGCGAATGCTGAGAAAGAAACGAAATGCTTCGTGCTAATTGTAAACACTACGCCCAGACTGCAGAGATCAGTTCCCCCTAGAGAAAATGCAGCTTTGGAGGGTGGACTGTACAGTATTAAATCCAGCTGAAACCCCTCTCCTCTCCAAACCTCCCAGCTCCACCCCAAATCGCTAGGAATTTCTGAACCCAGAGTTTCAGCGCTATTTATGTATGGCATTTTAACTGACCTATAGCCTCTCTCACAGTTATGCAGTAAAGATAAATGATGCACTTACTGCATAATCCTAAACAGGTCTACTCAGAAGCCTTCTGAAGTCTACTCAATGGGGCTTATTCCCAGGAAAGTGTTCTTAGGGTTGTGCTGTTAGGAAATTAAAATGGCAGTATTAATATTCTCACTGACACACTACGCTTTCCTGTTGGTGCTTACTGTGCTCCTTCTGTTAAGTATATTACGGAATATTAATGCACTTTCCTGAGCTGTTTCCCTTAAATGAACATTGATTCTGGTGTGATGTTAACGTCATCCAGCCTGTACAGGAATATTTATTAGGATTATTTTGGACTGAGCATGTGCTATTCATAGCTTTACAGTAAAGTCCTACTGCCACTAAGACAGAAGTCCTATACCTGGAAGTAAGTTCCATAGAATTCAGTGGGGACGTATTTTTGAGTAAAGCTAATACCGTAATTAAAAATTAATTTTAGAAACTAATTTTTTTAAAAAAATGTCACTTTCCTCTGGGCCTTCTGGTAGCAGGTATACTCTTAAGGTCAGAAGACTGAACGGATTCTCAACAGGTAGTGCATAGAGAAAAACACTGACAGTGCAATCCTAAACACGGTTACTCTAGTGTAAACCCACTTGGATTAGCCTGGGGCAACTCTGTTTAGGATTGCACTGCAAGTGGTTTGCCTTTCTAACTAGCATCCACCCGATAAATGGTATGGCATTTCTCATTATGTTTCAGATTTTTCCTTGAAAACTCTTGCTCTGAAGGTACAGAATGTTATATGCTGCTGGACTGAAATTTGATGAACTCAACTCTTTATAGCAGGGTTGGGGAACCTTTTTTGTGCCAAAGGCCATTTGGATATTTATAACATCGTTCATGGGCCATACAAAATTATCAACTTAAAAATTAGCCAACCAAGCCCTAAGCAGGGAGCTGCACCAGATGACCCCCCCCCACACCGGTGCGGAAAGCAGGCAGGCATCCAACCGGTGGGGCACTCACCTGGTGGCATAGGATGGTCTGTTGCACCAGCAGGGCGTAGCCGTTCAGCCACACGCTGGAGTTGCTCCTGCTCCGCACTGTCAGGGCAGGATTCTACAGCCGGCTCAGCAAAACAAACTCACATCCGCCTTGAATAAATGCTATTCCTATCCGCGGGAGGGGGCGGATCACCAGTCTCATATCCTTCTGAGCTAGAGATCTGCCAGGACCCACGAAAGGCCAGACCAAATGATTTCACAGGCCTTAAATGCCTATAAGGGCCTTTATAGGATCAGGGAGTAGTGTCTACCAAGGTAAGCACAGGGCTATTCAGACAAAAGAGGCATAGACTGTGCCCTCCTGTAATGGAAGAATTGACATCATATATTCTGGTTTATACTTCTGATAACACTTTTCTCATAGCTTCTCAGACATCACCAGAAAAAAAGCACACCTGCACACAGGGATCTACTATGTCACAGAGAAGACTAGGATGAACACCACTGGGGAAGGGGATTTCAACATGTAAGCTGGTGAGGCAGCCTTTAGAGAGACAGTCCAGAAAAAAGGTTACCATTTGATTCTGTTGGTAGCGTTAAAGAAAGGGCATCCAAACTTTCTCTGCCCTCCTCCATTGATTTACGTTTGTTTCCTTGCAGGGTAAAGAAGTGGCACAGAATCCTGTCTCTGTATAACAAATATTTATTCAGAAACATAATACATAGTGTCCTCCAGCCCCAACCTTCCCTTCCCCTGTAACTAGCCATTCCTAATGAAACACAGGTGACCGGGGCAGGGCCTTGCAATTCTGTACACGCACAACAGATCTGCAGTTCACAAGCAGCAGTATCTCCCTGATAAGGGCAACATTATGATTAGACCAAAAATGAATAATCCAGATGAGTAAACTGCACTGGAAACAAATCTCCTTTCATGCCCTTATGCTGGGAGATGGACCAGATGAAACTAAGTGATTGTACAGATCAAAAGCAGAAGAAAGAATTCACAGAGCAGCAGGCTCTGCTGTGAAAGTGATCTAATCACACTACGGGATTTCAGCACAGATGAACAGGAAGCTAGCCTTGTAGCTGGAAGGGAAAAGATATAAGCCCCCAACCCTAATTTAGGTTTTAGTATTCTTTACTTGGCTTTAGTTTAAATTAGCGCATCTATTTGAACTGTTGACAATTTCCTTTTTTCACCAGGTAATGTGATATTAACAAAAAGGAGTGCATGTCTCCCAGTGAAGACTGGCAAGTCAGTGAAAGATTCTAGATGGACAGAAGTGCATCCTCCTTACTTGGAACTTGCTTCACTCCCTACCTCCCTTCCCTGTTCTCTGCCAAACTGGGCAAGGTCTCTCAATATCAAGTGCATGTGGCACTTGCTATTTTCCACTATAGAGAAATAAGCAATAGTGCTCCACAGCAGTAGCACAGTCTGACCCAAATATAGGGGAGTGTTTAATGCCATTTTCACTGCTGAGCACTTCTCAACAGCAGGAGGTACAAGCTGTTTCTGTGACTGAACTCACCTCTAGCCAGAGTGAGGAACCTGTACTGTGGAATGAGGGAATGTAGTATAGGATGTAGAGAAGCTCCTGAAAGCAGTTCTAACAGGTCTAGAAGTTTATTCTAGACTCCCAGCAAGGTCCATGAGAAGCACACATACAGGTCTGTCTGGGCAAGCAGAAAAAGGACCTCAACTGACTGCAGAGCTTTTAAAGGACAGTGCAAAAGAGGTGGGTTGCTTTGCTCCTTCTGGGGTGTAGAGCCACTTTCTTTCCTGCTCAAATGGTTGAGATGGAGAGGACACACAAAGTGGTGCCATCTAAAGTGAAAAGGAATATTTAACTGCTGAACAAATCCTATGCATCCAAAGGATGAGAAAGCAGTTCTGAGACATCTTCAGATTGAAGACCGCTCCAACGTTGGGACCCTTTTTCTCTTGCTAATAAATGTTCAACATGACCAGAGCACAGAATAAAAGTGTAGAACATGCTATGTTCACATACCTGTACATTCCTCCCACTGCCTGCACAGCCCCTTCCTTCTTCTCTGCCTTAATTGATTTGGGATGCTGCATGAGTGTAATTTTATAGTTTAAAAACTTGTAAATGCTATTACTAAGGGTGTGGAAGTCCAGCACCACACCTGGTCTCATCCCCACACCCTGCTGCGCTGAAAATGATCACCAGTCAAAAGGAAAGGGACTCCATCTCTCACTCAAAGGCTGCAAGCCCAAACAAGATGCTTGTTGTGCCCTTTTGCCAGATGCACTTTTCCTGGTTGACTACTAGAGGATTGAAACAAAGGAAGGAGTTACATGGTCTACGCTTGGTGCTCTACTTCTCACTGAAGGAAGGGAAGATTAATCCTTTAGAAATATGCAGACAAAAAACTCAAACTATGAAAACGGAACACATATATTAGGGACAGTACTATTGTACAGGAAGGTAGCAATTGTAGAAAAACAAAGGTCTCAGTATGGTCAACTGCAGTAACAGTTGTGTTCCTGCACATGTCTCCCTATTTCCCGTGCTCAACGAGTTTTCCAGTCCACTTCTTGTCTTCCACTCCTCAAAGTTTGATTTTGAACTCTGTAGGCTGCACAGAAGAGGAGGTCCCTGAGGATTTGAAGAGTGCCTTCAAGATGGTATCAGGGTCCACCTCAGCAGGTGGATTTGAGGAGGCTCCTACACTTGTCCGACGTGGTTCACCTTCTTTCTTCACTGAGGGGGTGTCACTTAATCGACTATGGGAAACAAACAAGATCAGACTTCATGTCAAAACAAAATACTGAGATGAGCGTTCAAGTTTACGCTTTTCATTGGCTCCCAGCCACGGTACTGCATAGCTAGCTTAAGCCAAAAGTATATTTTAGGCTACTTAAGTTATCCAACATCACGGGGAGAATAATGCAGAACAGGGAAACTCAAACACCTCATTCCACTTGAAGGGTGGAATGTGGATCAGTTGCACTTTTGAACCAAAATTCTCCTTCTGGTGATCAAAGCTAGCAATTATAGGCTGGGAGAAATGTGATGTAATCTTAAGCAAGAAGTACAGCTGCTGCATATGCAGCACAAAATTTGTGCGGCAAAAGCCTGATATTTAAAGAGGAAAATGAACAGAGGCTCTTATCTCCCTTTTAAACAAACCTGTGACATTCTGCTACAGGACAAGATATTCTATGATGCTCCCAAGCAAAATAACATAGTTCCTTGAACATACTTACAGCAAGATGGGTTGGTCAGATGTGATGATATTTCCATTCATATGAAGGTTGCATTTCATTGGTTGCCCTGGTGAATGAAAACAAAAGAAACTAAATATTCTACCATAGAAAGGAGGCATTGCACCCACCTTTTAATCACTCCTACTGAAAGTGGAGGAGGATTGACAGGAGACCCGTGGCGCAGAGTGGTAAGCTGCAGTACTGCAATCAAAGTTCTGCTCATGACCTGAGTTCAATTCCGACAGAAGTCAGTTTCAGGTAGCCAGCTGAAGGTTGATTCAACCTTCCATCCTTCCAAGGTCGTTAAAATTAAAACCCAACTTGCTGGGGGTAGAAAGCAATCAGGTAGAAAGCAAAGTTGGTGGGGGGGGGTGATTAAATGCACAATAGGAAGAGATGGGGAGGTAGCAGTGAACTCCTGCCCCATCCTCAGATGCCCAACATACCCCTCAACTAGAATTTTCCTTCATGAATTTTGATAGATCATCTCAGTTCTGCGACTTCTACTTGCGTTACTGTTTATTTACACTGTAACCCAGACTACATTTCAGTGCAAAGCATAATATCCGTGGCAGAGACCTAGCCATCTGTTTGAGAGTTAGCGTCTGGATACCTGCCCAAGAACTTTGCAAAGCCTACTCCTTGGGGCTGATTGTTATTTTCATTCCTTAATAGAACAAAGTCAAGTTGAAAGTCAAAGCAATGTTGCTGTGTTATTGAAAGGTGTTGTGTTTTTTCTTACAAAAATACTGAGACTGAAGTGAAAAGGAGACATAAACAGACAAGCCTAAAGAGCTTGCTTTCCATCCCCAACAAGGCTTGTCATCTTTCCCCCCCATTTTAATAAAAATTAGCAAAGAACACAATTCTTAGAGCCCAATTATTTTTGTCAGAAAACATACTCATAATGAATCTCTCTCCTTTTAGTGGATCAACAAAGGTTTCCCGCATGTACAGGTAACCAGGCATGGGTCTTGACTAAAGTGTCCTTATAGTCTCAACTATTGGGCTTCCACAAAAAGGGCAATACTGTGATACCTTCCCAAAGAGGGTAGATTTTGTGGCTGTGTGCTGAGCGCCCAACAATTTCTAAAAATTGACTTTGGGCCTTCCCAGAAGAAATTACGACCCCTCTTCCCAGGTTCTGACAAGTTCTTTCAAATAATTAATACATCAGCAGTACCATCTAAGGACTCCGGTGGGGCACAATGCTACACTTACCATCCAAGCACCTGTTGTTGTATTTCTTATACGCAGTGATGGCATCCTCCTTTTTCACAAACACAACCTCAGCCATTCCAGGGTGCACTAGACGGGCTCGCTTCAGGGCACCACATACGCAGAACAACTCCTGTGGAAAGAGCAAATACCTGGATTTATTATTATTGCTTATGTTTAAGACATATATACTATAGGCCCTTCTGAGTGCTCCCACCAGCAGAGGCTAGGTATATAGATATTGTGGAGAAGGTCTTTTTCCTAACGTGATGCACCTGTTGCAGAACACTCTCTTCAGACAAATCCTCTGTTGTTTCATAAAAACAGTTGTATTCACCTAGTCCAGGGATCTGAACGTGGGGCTTGTGGATGCCTTGGTGCCCGACAAGTGTTTTTAGAAAGTGGGCAGGGCTAGGTGGGACTTTTGCCCAGCAAGACTTCTGGTTGGCCACTGAAGATTTGATTGGGTGTGCAGATTTTTTAAACACATTGTTTTGGCAGCAGCTGCCAGCAGAGCAAAAGGATCTTCACTGTGCGAATGAAGGTAAGATGAGGCATCCATTTTGTGGATGACTACCCCTCTTGTAGCAGCCAATTTGTGGCAGTCATTTTGTGTCTGCGCCCACCAAACCATTGGCTCAAAAAGGTTGGGGACCCCTGATCTAGGTCATTAGTGGCTGAGTTTTGTTTTAGTCTCTGCTGTTTTATTTTAGTCCTAGTGTGTTTTAGTTACTGTTTTGAGTTCCAATTCTTCAGCGTTTTAATACAATTATTATTGCATTTTAATGCTTCCACTGTAAGCCTTTTTGAAAAAAACTAAGCAGTATTACAGATTTGAAAGACTTGGCATGTGAGAAACACATGAAGTATTAAGATATGGTACACTTAGGTGCTATAAATGCATGCAGTAATAGGGTTATTTAGTATGAAAAAAATCGAGGCCATCACAGTCAATTTTTTTTTAAGCTTGTTTCCACTACTGGGGATATCCTGCAAGCCAGGTTGACTAGTTTTGCCTACTCAGCACAAATGTCAGAATTCTGCAGGATGCCTTCCACTACTGATGGAAAACTAATTCCACAGAGGTTGTCTGTAGCAACAAAAATAAATCAGGTGTCTTGTGGCACCTTGAAGACTACAAAAACTATTCCAGAATAAGTTTTCATGGACAAGAGCGAACTTCTTCAGATGGACCGAGTGTATTCTTATTATGAAGTTATTTTATTTAGGGGGCATTAAAAATAAACAACCATCAAGGTTAAGGGGCTATGAAATATAGGAAGTACATTACTATAATGCAATTATCCAAAATTCAAATCTAATCAAGAAAAAAAACATTCACTAGCTAGGCAGTTCACTAGTTAACACCTGCAATGGATACAGAGTCCAAGGTTTTACTTAGACTTTTTACACTAATAGTGACTATTATATTCACTTCTGAGGTGGCCTTTGACCATAATAAATAACTTATCTTATTAGTGAATGAATAACAAGTGGGGGGGGGGGGAGAGAAGTGTGAAACCAATTCAGCATTGTTTTTGTATGATGTTACCCGCCCTAAGCCGGCTTTGGCCGGGGAGGGCGGGCTATAAATCACAAAATAAATAAATATTTTTTTTAAAAAAATTGTCACACTGGAGTCTTCCTTTGGAGTTCTTTTATTGAGGGATGGTAAAGATCAGGTCAGTAATAGAGTGGCCTGGGAGATTGAACTATCCCCTCCCCTTGTTTTCTGAATATTATTATTTTTAATGCCAGACGTGCTAATTTATGCTTTTGCATTTGGACTGACCTATTTGTCTTTGGCAGAAGGGCACTGTTGGCAATATTATGGCACATATCACACTAGAGGATGAACAAGTGAACAGAGTACCAGCTTAGATTCTCCAGTATCTCTGAAGAAAGCTCACATCCCAAACTAATTTACACCTTAGGAATAATTTTATTTATTCATTGAGGATATTTCTATGCCACTTATTCAGAGTCCTGCTTGAAGTAGCTTACAATTAAAACCACATCACCATATTACAAACATGCCATTGGACATAAATAGTATTAAGAACTATCCAAAAACAGAAGCAGACTATTTTAAAAGCTGGTAAGATACTCCTTACTTAAAAGCATGGGTCAAAAGATGTGTTTTAGCCTAGCAACTGAATTAAAGTAAAGCAGGCACCAGGCAAGCCTCAAAGGGGAGGGCATTCCAAAGTCAAGGTGCCACTACAGAAAATGCCCTGAGTCACCACTGACTCAGCAGATCTGAACTGTAAGGTAAAGAGTATGAGAGGAGACGGTCCTTCAGACCCCCTGGCCCCAAGCCATTTAGGGCCTTAAAGGTAAGAACCAGCACTTTGAATTGTGCCTAGAAGCAGATGGGTAACCAGTGCAAATCATTCAGAATAGGGATACAGGAAACAGATCAGTCCCAGCCTCCAGGCCCCAACAACATGATACTCACAACAATGTCCTCCTCTGTGACTCGAGGGTGCAAATTATTCACAGTCATCTTGGTACCTTCTAATGGGCTGAAGGCCGGCTGCGAAGAAACAGGCAAATGTGTCATATGCAGAATGGAAAGGACATGACAGGTGGGAGCAGAAGAGGGAAACTGATGGATAGATTACAACGCAGCAAAGTTTGGCCTTTACACACTTTCCACTGTTTTGCATGATTCCTGCTAGCCTCTTAGGCTCTTCTTTCATCCAAACGTTAACAGGCTCTCTTGGGTCTCAAACTCTATCAGTTCAAGTTATTTCTGGAATACACATTCAGTTCTGCTCTTAAGTTTTGGGAAAAGTTAAGTGAGGAGTTGTTTGTTATAAGTAAAGGGCCTGTAGCTGCTGCAAAGGGGTCTTCTTTTGGATCCTTTACTCACCTCAACTGGTGCAGGCTCTTTAGGGGGTTCCTCCTTGGTCACCAAGGTTCGGGACATGTTTGTCAGGGCCTTTGTCCGGATGGGGGAAGGTGGAGCTGCAGGGGCTGTATAGGCATCATTCTGGACAACTTTTGTGAGGGGAACAGTCTTTGACAAAGAGAACTTGCTGCCACTGAGCCCAGCCTACATAAATGGAGAACAAAACATCCCTGAATGTTGTAAGTGCTACATCTAGAACCTTTCTCACTAAGCAGCCAAATGCCGATCAGCATCATCTCCCATTCTAGAGAGATTTAAGCTTAGGAACAAAGTCAATGTGGTGAGAGAAAGACCTGCAGCTACTCAATCCCAACTGCCAAATGTCTCTAACGCACTCAGAAAGGCTACCGTTAGATAACAACCATCTGGGCCTAAAGTACTTGCATTTCTAGAGAACTCTGAAAGGGGAAATATTTCACATTGTGTACAGAGAAATGACATCCATTATAACCATTTAATCTGACAGAATGAAACAGATATCCCCCACACCAGAAATGCCATGGCAGGAAGTTAAACTCTTCCTGCAGAAGCTCCATGGCAGCTTCAGTATAACAAAATATTTTATTTACATCATTTATACCCCACTGTTTTCCACAATGGGGACCCTCAGTATCGTACAACATTCTCCTCTCCTCCATTTTATTCTCATAACAACAGGTTAGGCTGAGAGTGTGTGACTGGCCCAAGGTCACCCAAGCAAGCTTCCATGGCAGAATGGGGATTAAAACCTGAGTCTCCCAAATCCTAGTCCAACACTCTAATCCAGGGGTGGTGAATTCATTTGTTACGAGGGCCGGATGTGACATAAATGTCACGGTCAGGATGGGCCATGCCTTGCCAGCCCAAATCAGGTGTGTGTGTGTGGGGGGGGGTGGCTGCCTTGGCTGGCTTGCAGGCTAGATAAGATCTCTCTAGGGCCCTGCTATAATCACCACACTGGCTCTCAGTCACATATAGATTGAAGGAGCCATCTTGCAACAGTCCCCATCGTGCAACCAAATTCAGAATTCTTATACCAAAAAACAGTGTTTTAAATCCAGCAATTTCAAAAAGTGGAATCACACAATCGTGAAGTTACCGGGGGGGGGGGGGAATTAAAGCAGCAATTACAAAGGCAAAACAACAACCCTATACAAGAGAAGCACATTTATCCAGATAATTAGAGTGGGAAAATTACTTTGATCAAAGAATGTCTTAGCTAAAAGAGCCCAGAGAAAACAAAGTTGCAGAACTATCAGAGCAATTCTTTAAATACATCAGATAGTTTGCTATGTAGGCGGTAAATAAAAATCATTCACCTCTTGGTCTGTGACAAGCAAAAACTGCCCCATGTGACCAAGCTAAACCCTTCTTGTCCCAAAGAGCTTGCTGAGACTCGAACAGAAGAAAGCCCTATAATGGGATCCTTGGAAGTTTCTAGATGCAGCCCTCACCCTTTCTGGGAGAAAGGCAAACACCAGTCCCAAGCAATTGGCAATGAACTTTAGCGCTGTATTCCTTGCACACTGCAATACCATCTCACACAGCCCTCATGATGTTGTCCCATGTTAAACAGAGCTGTGCTGTGGAGGGTGGAACAGGATTTCGTCCCCTTTCTGCAGGAAGAAAGAGTCATCCCAGTGGGGCAGCATTTCGAAAGTTGCTAATGGGGCTGTCCTCATTTCCAGTAAAGGTGGAAAAGAGAAAGCCTCAAACTGCAGCTTTTTGGAAGGCTGCGCTATAGAGGCTTCTAAGATCCAGCACAACCTTATGTACATTTTCTAGAAAATAATCCTCAAGTTCCATAGGACTTACTCCTTAGTAGGTGTGCATAAGATCACAGCTTAGAAGACACTGGGATGAGGCAGGGGAGCAACATAGCCCAAGGGAGAAAAGGACAACAGTAAGGGGGGATGAAAACACAAGACCAGCTAGAATACAAGAAGGGTAGGAATTTTTTTTCTACCCACTTTACATGCTAAAGAGGCATGCTGATTCCTACCTAATGGCTATGATCCAAAATTATGCATATTCTTTGTGAAAGAAAAATATTTCACATGGACCTGGGGTCACCTCTCAGTGCACACGTACCAAGCATTTCCTGTCACATAACAAAATAGGAAAAACCTACAGTGGCAAACTTCAGCCATGCAAATATGCAGTGTTGCAGCCAATGTGCTGCCTTGGTATCATGGGTTAAGCTGGAAAACAAGGAAAGGTCGGTTCTAAGACTGTTAAAGTATTTATAATAGTTTGAAAAAAGGGGTCAACTGTGTAGACTATGCAAGAAGCATTAAAACACAGCATATGACCAATAAGAATTATGTAAAAAATCTTTCAAAAGTTATGCACCTAGATTCTGAAATTGCCAAAACAATACTGAGTGCCATGATGGCTTGTACCATACAGGGAAAATTTTTGATAACATGCTGAAAATGTCATCTCTGTTTGCTGGTCTGATCACAAAGGAAAAATGCCACAAAATATAATGCTCCAAAATTAATCCATTCATTGCATTGTGCCATTCTGATTGACTATTTCAAAGTTTTAACAGATACAGACACAAAAGTGGACAAGGGCAACGAAGAGAAGGAAACAACTTCAATATAAATGACAGAATTAGGTTGCAACCCACAGCCTATTCCAGTCAAAGTAATTCCATTAAGGGCAGTAGCGCTGTTCCAGAGGAAGTCGGCTATAGTCTTAAAAAATAAAGGCTTTAGCTTAGAGAGGAATAGGCAACACATAAACTACTAAATAAACTAGTCAAATAAGCAACTAAGAAAGCCTTCCTCCCCAAAAAGAAGCCCCCATGAAAAATCAAAGGCAAGGATTGTTTACCTATGAAGCAGACAATGAAGTTTAGTGGTATAAATGGTTAAGAATCATAACAATCTTCATAAACTTTTGGCTAAAGCTCAAAGTGAATTAACAGCAATAGGACGTGTCATTTCATAACTCATCTGGAAAGCAGTCTATAAACAAAAATTTATCCAATGCTGAACATGATGCCCCAATGTAGATTTTAAAAAATCTACAAGAGAGGTCCACCCAGTTAGAGGGAATTTTTCTGCAAACCTGGAGAGACCCTCAGGTTTGCAGGAAAAATTGTACAGACATCACAACTTAATGGGGGGGGGGAGGAGATCTCTCATCATAGTGTTGTGAGACCTGGCTGCCATTTTAGAGTTGCCTACCACCCCTGCTAAACATTGCTGGTTGGGGGGCAGAAAAAGGTGACCATGGAAAGGTTAGAGAAGACAGACAACAACAGCCAGTATGGAAGGACACAGCACAAACAGAAGGATTGGAGGGAGAGCAAGAGGTGATGACAAGCAGGTTGGGAAGAAGGAAGGAGGAAGGGAGATGGGAATAGGAGGGCTGGATGGCAGAAAGGCAGCAGGTGAGGAGCTGAGAAAGAGATGAGGAAGACTGAGCTAGTGGGAGGCGGAAGTTTTCCCCCTTCTTGTATTCCAACTTAATATCAATTTTGGACTGCAAATAAGCACCAGGAGGCCACAAATTACCAAACTCTAAATTCTAAAATTATCTTCAAGCAGTTCAGATATAAAGCGATGCAGGTTCAGTATTGGGCTGTACTTGACTAGCAGAAGCTAGACTTTTGCTCTTCTTTCCCTACTTGCCTTTTCCTCCATTCTTGATTCCTGTGATCCATAGCTTGAATAAGTATGCATTACACATAACCAGCAGGATAAAATGCCCAAGCAATAAGAAGGCATGAAAACAGCAATGAGCAGACAGGTAAAAGAGAAGACTGCATTTGAACTCTGCAACAGTGTCATATGTCTTCAATTCAAGGGGACACTTGTTCAGAGGTAAGTCTGGAAGTATAATTAAACAGAATTGGGCAGGCCCACAACACCATGTATTTGTAAATAAATACAAGGACAAAAAGGCTGCAATAATTTGTTCATTCAATGTATGCACACAGCATGTCAGCATTCATGTGCACATCAGGGGCTTGGGGGAAGAGGGTTATAAAAGAATAAGCTACTGAGACTTTTGGGTTAAGGGTTTCTTTTGGGTTAAGGGTTTCTTCCCTGGCCCAGAGCGCTTCCTCATGCGACTCCACGAGCGCTGCTCTCTCGAGGCGGACCCACTGCGAGGCAACCAGTCCCGCCAGCCGGTGAGACTCTTGATGAGCGCGGCACGCTTCCTCCAGGAGCGACCACCGAAGACGCGGGTGACGACGAGAGGAAGGTGAAAAGTAGGAAGCAGATTAGTGTCATAATGTCAGCTCTGGGCCCACTTGACAAATCCCACAAATCACCCTCTAGGCAGGTCTTCCGTAGAAAGATGATTTATTGAGAAATATACAGCGAGATGCAGAAATCGACGTGTAAATAAGCAAGGACACTAATGGGGGGGGACTCTAAGGGTACAGACGATATATAGTAGGAGTGAACATTCTGGAGAGTGAACATTCGGGAGGATTCCTGGTTGCTACAGCAAACCCCCGATAGGACTTGCCCTTTCCCAGGGTAGGGCAGACACAACAACCTTAGACAGTTCGACCTTGAAATACCATCTGGCTTACCAGGCCACTCTGTACCAGGCCGGAGCCTGACACACTTACTGCATTATGGAGAAAGCTGTTTGTGGTAGTAATTTTCATCTGTTTGCTAGGAAGGGGAGATACAGTTTCTTCCTCATCTTCCATATCGTACAGGCACTAAAAACAAATAGCAAATAAATGATTTAAGTGACAGCAGTTTACTTGAGATTTCTGGTTTTTAAAATGTGAGATGGATATTCCAAGGAGACTTGGCTTTCTTGAGGTAAGCTGTTTCATGATGTAAGCTATTAAATAACTACTCTGATGTCCCTTGAGAATGGTCTCAGGCACATCCGTTTCAATGCTGTGGCATACTGTCCAACTGGTTTCCAGGGATTTTCCTAGTTTAAGCAATGAAAACATGCATGTACCTTCTCTCTGAAGCAACACAGGACTTCATGGACATCATAGTCTGTGCTCACTGAACAGTTTCAAAACAGCTCAGCCAGCTTATATCAAGCACCCCTCAAAACTGCATAACACATTTTAATGGAAACTACTAATAGATCTCAAAATTCAATTTCTCCTTGACCTGTCTCAGCACTCAACCAGATAGTACTAGTCTAACCAGTCTCTCTGTCAAATGAAAGCAGCAAAGCCAACTGCAGCCAGAGGTGATATGACAGTCTGCCTGCACAGGTTCACTGTGACTTCAAATAAGATCAGCCAGTGATGTCAAGAGAGGCAGGAAAGAGAGGTCATAGGATACTGCAAGTGTGAAAGGCACTAAGAGTTGAGTACAGAACCAGTGAGGAAGGTTTCAAAAGTACTATCATGACAACGATCGGTCATTGGAAATACTGTATATGATCCTTAATGATTTGTCTGAATGAACAGAATGCAGACAACGCTCTGAGCCCATGTCCCATAAATGTATTATTTACACAAAGCAAGCGAAGGTTCAAATCATTTGCCTATCTTATAAAACAAGCATACTTTCTGTTCAAAACCTTCCTAGTGTTTTACAGTAACTGAGCCTTTCCCACCCAGCTAATGAATGACACGCACCTGTTTGTGTGTGTGATTGTTCACAACATTGATCTTCATACCTGCAGGGTGAGTGTGTGATGGAGCTGCAGCCTTCTGCTGTGGTAAGGGAGAAAGTTACATCATTAACACCAGGGCACACATTGCCTGGCCTAAGTTCATAGGAGAATATGAGGCTCCTCCAGCCTGCAGTTTACGATTATAAGCAGCACTGGATCATTCTGTACCAAACTGTCTTTTCCTTAAGAAGTACACTGTAACCCTACCATCCCTCCCACTTCCATGCGACATTTGACTGATAGACATTATAAGATACATTGTAAGATTCTAAGATTCAAAAACAATATTGCAATAACACTATCCCGGCCTTTCCCCTCTGTGTAGAAGGGAGAAACTGTACTAGATATTGTATATCATATCTTAAAAACCAACTACATAATGCTGATATAAATTCTTACATATACCCAAGAAAATTACAAGCAATTTTATTCTGTAGATTTCCTTCCAAAAATATGTACAAACACTGTACTAGTATTCCATACCAAAGCAAGCAGTCTTGATAGAGTAAACATTAAAATATTCCCCATATTTAATTTTGGAGAAATAAAACCCAAGTGAGATCACGAGAGGAACAATTTAAATTTTGGAGAAACCGGTTTCAATATACAAAAAACGTACATGGCAGGATGAATTCGGATATCTATGCTTTAAACCCCAGGTTATTGTATAAACAAAAATCCAGAATTCACATGCATGAATTTATCACTCTTACAATTACACTATGTTACAGCTTTCCCCATTTGTTCCCTCTGAAAGACTTGGTGCCATCTCTCTAGCAGCTGACAACCATAACCTACTTGAATAGTTTTTGTTATCTTCACGGCAGGGGCCACTGCTTCCATAGCACTGTTTATAATGGCTGCAGTAGGTGCACTCCTTTTCAAGCTGATCTTCTCTCTGGCATCAACAACTTTGGTCACCTTCTCGACACTTTGCTGTTTTCTAGAATTGAGCATCTCTCGGGCATCCTGTACTTTCCCTTGGATTTTGAACCTGGCATCTTTCTGAAGCAGTTTCTCCCGGGCATCTTTCACACCAATTTTCTGCCGGGCATCAGTAACACCAATCTTTTGACGTGCATCAAATGTCCGTTGGAAACCAAGACTTGATGTTGGCCTGCCAAGAAAAGTTTGTTGGACTCCAATTCGAGATCTGAGACCACCAAATACTGGCCTGGTATTCAACCTGGAACAGAAACATCAAATATTACATGAAATGCAACTTTTCAATTAGTTTAAACAAACAATAAAACACAAACACAGGGAGACAGCCAGCTCTCAATCAGACTGGGGAGATTTTATCATCTGAAGTGAAACTGAACAGCACTAATATACATGCAACATGAAGGACAGAGCTGATCAGAGAAGAACTAAGTCCTGTAAAGCAGTCACCAAGCACATAGTTGTACTTTCCTATTAGTTACTTAAATACAATTATTTGCATGTTACTATGGCACAGAGTAGGGGGTGGAACAGTTTGTCCTTCATTGGTCCCCAAATTTGGAATCCAGATTCTTGCTCCAGATTTGTACTCATGGAGGCCGGACCATTTAAGTATTGCATTAAAATGATGAGAAACGACAAATTATATTAGATGACTGGGAAGTTGGAAGTTCTAACCACAATCTAGTCAACTTACCAAGAAGTCTAT
Organism: Euleptes europaea; assembly: GCF_029931775.1. Taxonomy (NCBI): domain Eukaryota; kingdom Metazoa; phylum Chordata; class Lepidosauria; order Squamata; family Sphaerodactylidae; genus Euleptes; species Euleptes europaea. The sequence continues at coordinate 87,805,309 of NC_079314.1, read as the reverse complement.
CAGTCTCCACAGAGACACTTTTCATAGACTGGAAATAGGGCAGATTAAGATTACTTTACAACCATGTTTCAAAGACCATCTGGGCCAATCTTCATATTTAGTCATTTCACTCAAATGGCTGGACCCTGGCTAAAAGCAGAACTAAAAATATGATAGCTACCTGGTGACTTGGGAGAGTAAAAACTTGATGCCAGCATATAGGAATTTAAGATGTTTGTGTAGCCCTATGCAGAGCCAGCACCTTAAAATCTGATGTTAGTGCCTGCCAAAAGACAAGAGTCCCTCTGGTCTTCACAGTAGATGAGCATATGGTGACATTTATCTTAGTGCTCTGCCACAAAGGCACACAGCTCTGAAACATAATTTAAGCAAAACAAGGCCCCTTCTTTCACAGCAAATAGTTCTCTATTGTCAAGTGGCCGGTGGCAAAATCAGCAAAAAGTACCATTGGTGACACTGTCTAGCAGTCCACACTCTTAGAATGCTTGCCTAGGAAGGTTACAAAATCTTTCATTGTGCTTCCCAAGGAGAAGGCTGGACAGGCACTCTGCTCTTAGGAAGAGAGCTGGACTACATATATTGGTGGGATGCTTCCTCCCCACTGCCATCCCAATAATGCTATCTAAATCTGATATGTTATTATGGGTTTTCCCCCCCTAAGTTTCATTGGGATAAAGAACCATCACTGTAGCTGTGATGGCAACAAACATCAATAGTTAATTACATGTTACACGCAGGCCTTAGGACACAGAGAACAATTTTTCAACAGCCTGGTAGCATCCCAAGGAATGATACTATAAATCACAAAATTCAAGGACCATCAGAATATAAGTAGAAAGCTCCTGTAGGTGTTCAGGATAAATATCATGGGGAAGACAGGGTCAGAGGGGCTGGTAGGAAGTCAGAAAACACCCATCATTCTAGCGCTGAACAGATCATTTAGAACATTTAAAACAGATCTAGCACAGGACTAATAATAATAGATAGGTAACAGTGGTGTAGGGAGGGGTTAAATGAAAATAAATACACAGACAACAGAAAGATGGATGAAATCAAGCCATTTATCCTAGCCACTCTGTCCCTCATGTCAAACTTTAGATTATAAACTCCTCTTAATAGGGGCCTGTCTTATTGATTTCTGTAAAATACAGCTGATGACACAATGACATTTCCTAGCTTTTCCCTGCATCCTTATGTTGTTCAGCTAATACAGATTATAAAAACTCAGAGTAGGGACTATATCATGTTTGAGCTCTTTGTGATTCGAAACAGGCAGCTGTCTCTTAGACGACAAAGAGCAATATGGCAAACTAGGAAGACAACACTTTAGACCACTGGTTCCCAACCGGGGGTCCGCGAGAACTAAATTATGGTCCGCGAAACAAAGTTATAAACCCATAATAAATTAATATTTTCAATTAAAAGTTCTCTATTATAAAAATATATATTCAAATATTATTTTAAGTTTAATGTTTAACTAACAGTTATGATTAAAGTTTATTTTCAAATTCTTGGAATTTTTATTTTGAACCTTGGGGTCCCTGCACCGAACAAAAAAGTCCTAGTGGTCCCTGGTCAAAAAAGGGTTGGGAACCACTGCTTTAGACTGAGTGACTGCTTGACAATGAATAGATAGGGAATCTACAACATGGAGAAACCAACACTGGGAGAGAGAAGGGATGTTTCCTCTGGGAAAATGAAATAGTATGGACTAAATTTTTCAACAACCCGGAAAGGGAAGAGGCAAGGGTAGCCCCACTGCCCCAGCAGGCTCCATGATAGGCAACGCTAAAGCCAACGACGGGCATCCCCAGAGCATCTCTTGAGACACTGCAAGAGGCACACCCTTGAGATTCCACAGTAGCTCAATATTTTTGGGGAGGGAGAGAATCAGACTGAGGGAAGGGTCGAGCCACAATCTCACTACAGACCCACATTCACTACCACCGCCCCCCCCCCACACACACACACACCAGCGCACACCCAGGCACCACATTCAATTATTACATTCCAGGTTCCCGGCGCGCGAATGCGCACACATAAGCACACACACACCACCAGCTCGAAGGCCCAACAGAGCCAAACGCTCGAGCAGGTTACAAGCGACAAAAGACGTAGCCAACCAAGGAACACGGTGCAGTCCCCGAACCAACAGCGGGGACTACCCCGAACAGAACCCGGATCTGCGCTGCACGCGAGAAGGGTGTGTGTGTGTGTGGGGGGGGTCGCCAACTGGGGTTCTGCATGCCGCTCCTCTTCTCCTCAGCTCACCTCCCCTTCAGGTTTACATTGACACCGCGCTTCCTGATCAGCTCGTCCAGAGACAAGTCCGCCATGTTTTCGCTAGGCCTGGAGACAAGTCGCAGCGACCGAAGCCCGGACATGAGATTTAACTACTTCCGGTCTTCGGTTGCCCCCTCTCTCTCTTCACAGCAACGGAGAGGGGGAGGGACATCTCGCGATGCCTCCGAATGAGCTCGACGGGAGCGACAAAAGAGACGCGAGAGCGAGCCCAGCAGGAGGTAGGCTCCCATCATTCCTCGCGGTCACAATGGATATTTGCATACTCGCCAAAGGGGCACAAGTGGCCGTTTCAACCCCTCAAAGCTGCCTTTTCCTACTTTTCTTTAGGGTTTAATGAGACGACAGGACCTGAAGTTATGTTATGAAACTGCTGTGATCCTTTTTCATTACTTAGGTTTCCTCATCCTGACTGGAAAAGCAACTGGACGCTTCCACATGGCTTCCCTGGAAGATTGTCTTGTATGCCTTAAACTTATGAGTAAGGAAAATAACGATCCGGGGTGACGCCCGGATCCTCACTGCTAATGTGAGAAGAATTTTTGAACGGGTACAGGTTGTCCCTATGGTGACTCGCCTACTTAGCGGGATGCCTCGGTGGTGGATCTGCCCGTCCCCTCTTTTACAAAAAATAATTAACCATTTCAATACAACCCTTCCCTTTTCTCTTTTAATTCAATTCCACAGTGATTAATTCATATGTATAATAACCTATATCAAGTCCCTTTTTAACTTCACAATTTAAAAGTTCATATCTTACTCTGTAAATAAATATTTCCCTATAGCATAGGACACAGGTATCCTTAGTCTTTCCTACTTTTACCGTTGTCTGGTGGAAAATTTGCCATGAATTGTGTTCTACTTCCAGGTTTCGCTCCTAAACATCTTTAAAAGGATCAGGTATTCTTCCAATAGATTTTTTTAAAAATGTAACTTGCATCTAAGCAAACAACAGAAAACCCTTTATTCCTATGACACACTCTCACCCGCCCAGCCAAAACGTGCCACCAAGTTCATACTATGTAATAAACACTAACTTCACTCCCCCCCCCCAAATCCATGTTATGTAACACTCCTAATTTTGTTGCGAGCAGGAGACGTAATTGCAGAGGTATATCCATTTACATAAGGGATTAATAATATGGATATCCACCAGTCTTAAGGTTTGTGTTATTTATTGTCCTTTCATTAAACTTTAAATACATTTGTTAAAATAAAAAGGGGACAGATTGGGGAAAATATCCAAATCCTGAATGGAGGTAATTAATGCATTTCTCTCAGTAGCATATGTTCTGTTCCATGGATAAACATCCTGGGTTTAATGCTGGCATGAGAGCCAGAGCTTTTTATATCTGCATAGTTGCAATTCAGCCATCAAAAGCCAAGAACAGTCATACAAAACCATACAAAAAGGAGCATGCACTGAGGAATTTTACAGCCCAAGGCCAAGTATAGTGCTGCAATAGGCACTGAAATTTGAAAGTTTAAAATGTCAGTTTCTTCATATTTTTAGCTTTTAGAATTGTGATGAAACAAGTGAAAATGGATTGATAATTACCCACCTCCCCTCTCAGAAGAGGTATACTGATGGGGCTTCCAGGAATAAATGGGCAATTCTTTAGACTTGCACTCCCTACCATACATGCAATTTTTCAGACACTTTTTTACCATCACCCTCATGTATCTCCCTCCCATCCCCCTCATGTAACATTTTTAAACTTCCTGATATATTGCCAAGTACAGGCTTGGATCCTAATCTGCCTTTCCATTCATGGCAGGCATTTCTGCTTGTGGAAGAGGGGTGGGCTTGTTAGTGGCTTCCTAGAGGCACCTGGTTGGCCACTGTGTGAACAGACTGCTGGACTTGATGGCTTTGGTCTGATCCAGCAGGGCCTTTCTTATGTTCTTATGGGCAATTTTTGCTAATTCCTTCCCCTCACACAGCCCCTCACTTTGATACCCCCACTGTCCCATTGGGAACAATTTCAGAGGGCACCTAGGGCTGCATAAGGAAGAGAGGCAAAGCCATCCTCTTTATTCTTACAGCCAGCACCAGAGGCTCTTTGTCCTGGAGTTTGCAGCAGTGGCATTTCAGCAAGGAACTAGGAATGAATCTCCTGTGGCAATGTGATAGCTGACAACCCCCCTCTCCCATATAGCAGTTCTTCCATGTCACAATGGACAGCAACTCTGGAAGAGAGCCGTACAACTACATCTCTTGTAACAGTTGCAGCTGTTATATGTGAGGATTTAGCAGTATTTCAGTTTATTCTTGGGAAGCCATGCCATGGTGTAATGGAACTGCCTCTGACGTGTCAGGGCATTATGTGTGCTTTTTTCTTTTTCTTTAGCAACTTTTACCAGGCCTTCTTCAAAACTGAAGGGTTTTCAGAGTTCTAATCAGTCCCACATTGCTCTACTTGCAGCCAGTTGCATGCTATGCATTTACTAACTCATCCTTACAATTTCCCCACACATTTGTTTTCAAGCTTGCCTTGACAAAGGCCATTTCCTATTTGGCTATAAATCATTTTGATGTGCACATGCAAGCTTTAGCTAGGTTTGTTTTCATTCAGCTTCAGTGCAAATCAAAGGACAATTTTAAGAACACCTGAAGATACCCTAAAGGGAAATTAGTCCCCTCCCTCTTTCAAATGGGAAAAAGCACTTTTGACATCTTTTCTCTCATGTATCCAAGTTACATGTATACATTTACTCACATTGTACAGCTGAGTCCAAGCAAGAGGCTAATAGGATGGAAGGAAATAAACAATGCATGGAACTTTAGCAGCTAGACAGTATACAGGATAGACAGGAAGCAATGGAGAGGAATAATGAATTGGAAGTGTCATCTACACAGAAAACTGCATCTATGCATCCTTTTGGTACCGTGGGTTTGCTGGTTGTGACGAAACAGGCCCCTTTGGAGATCTTATTCCATGGGTCACAAGTAAAAATGTATGCGGATAGAGGTTGCCATTCCAGAATTACCATTGTCATTACCATCACCCTCCATAGCTACTGATAGTTGAAAACTGACTCAAACAGTTGAAATAAACTGCAATCTATGGTGTACTTCACTCTTCCAGTATTCTAGCCTCTACCCAATGTATATAGGTTTTATTTGCAGCTGAACCAAATGGTTACAGATGAGACAGTTTGAAAAAAGAAATTTTGAACCACATCAGAGTATAAAGGTCAAGTATTTTAGAACATAGTACCAGTCTGCAGAAGTAATGTTTTAAACAAACTCTGTGTAAGATTTTACCTTGACATAGAGTAGTTGAATTTCTGCTAGTTTAAGATCTCTTAAAGTTAAACAAAGACCTATAACACCACACAGGCCAGATTTATAGGATTGTTGGGATAGGAAAATACTATTAGGTAAAAAGCTGGAATTTGGTACATAATCCAAGACGTCTGTTTTCAGAAATATCCAGAATATAGGACATTGTGACAGGGGAACAAGAATTATAGCTCAAGTTATTTCAGTACTAGCTAGATACCGGATGGTCAGGACTGACCATATTGATCTGATGAAGGGTTCATTGGCTGCCAAGATATACACCTCAACACTTTCTGATGTCAGCTGGACAAAATGCAGGTGGATTGCCTCTTACCATTAGCTAGCTGAGAATATGCCAAGTCATATACAGAGCAGAATGCTGGGCTGTGGGAGTTCTAGTCCCCATCTACATCCTTAAAGCAGTCTTGAGGGGATTTCTAGTAACAGCCAAGAACTTGTGACTGATTGCTGAATGCATATATTTTCACTCACATACAGGTTCTGAGCTATTGGAATAAACTTTCAAATGGTAAAATTAGTTAATCAGAGCAATTTTTGACAGCAAGTTAATTTAAATGTAATGTCTGTTTGGAGGGGTCCAGCCAGCTGTCCTGGTTTAGGAAGCTACTTAGTAGCATTTTAGTGTTCTGTACATTACAACATAAAGTCTCTTTAACAGGTGGGATGCAAGAAGCTAACTGATAAGCATCAGGAGTTGGCCATCTAGTTATGCTACCACCACCAAGATGGTTAGGAAAGGATCTTCAAATAATGAGGTTACAAAATCTATGATATAAAACCTCTAGATTGCATTTCAAGGACATAGGTATTCAGTGCCCCTACCTGCTGGTTCTGTTCAGCAGGAATAAAAAATGAAGGCGCAAATCCCCCACCCCAGCCTTTAGGAAGGCAATGGGTTGGTAAGCATTTGTTGCCTTCTGAATAAGTCTTGTGTGCACAACATCCCCGTTTGTTATACTATTTGTAATATATATACACATGTTCTCATCAGCATCCCTAGTATCTGCTGGGATTCTTGCAAACATTGAACTGGATGGCCTCTGGGCTTATTCAGAAGGCAATTATTTCAAGAGGGCATCTACAGGATCATTGAATACAAATTATGCCCTAAGTGTTAAAAGATCCAGAACATGAACTCGTTTTGCATATCTAAAATTCAGATATTCATTCTATGTAATTTCAGAGGTTTTACAACAAAAATATAGAATTTATTGTTACTTATTTAAAACATTAGCTGACTTCCTACCTTGCAGAACTCAAGACAGCTTACAATACAAATAAAAAAATATTAAAAAACCCACAACAGACCACAATATAGAATCTCCAAGTAGGACTGCCAGGAAATAAAAACTAAATCATATGCAGTCCTAAATAAAACTGTCTTCAAATGCCTCCTGAAGATGGCAAGTGAAGAGGCCAGGTGCATCTCCCTGGGGAGGTCCATAATCGTGGGGCTTCCATCAATAAGGCCTTCTTTCAAATCCTCACTAGACAAGCTTCTCTGATTGATGGGACAGTCAGATGGGCCTCTCCCTGTGATTTTTATTCCTGGACAGGAACATATGGGAGGAAGATCATCTTTCAGATACCCTGGTCCCAAGCCATGTAGTGCTTTAAAGAACAAATACAACATCTTGAATTGGGCTCCAGAGCAGAACAGTGGCCAGTGTAATTGCTGCAGTATCAAGGTTATAACCTTCTGAGAACGAACCTTGGATACTCACTGTGAAGGCTCCTTCTGCTCTGGAATACGGAGGTCATCTGTAAAGAGGGTGTTTCCGTTCCTCTTGCTTCTGGGAGGCAGGACTAAAACTTTGACTTCCTGTCTCTGAGGAAACGCCCCCTCATTTCCAGTTTGAAACTTTACGAGCTATAGGGCACAAGAACGCCTAAATTCCTTTTTTTTTTTTTTTAAGGACAGGAAGGTTTAAATAGAAGGAACAACAGTAACTGTGAGAAGAAAACAATAAGTGTTAGTAACAGCAACTCAACTAAGAGCCGTGGCTCCCTTGTGGAAAAGGCAGGAAGTTGCTAGATCCCCAAACGAACTAGCTAATCCTGAACAAAATGCTAAATTCCTGAGAGGTGGGCCAGATGACCTCCGTATTCCAGAGCAGAAGGAGCCTTCACAGTGAGTATCCAAGGCTCGTTCTCGCTCTGGAAGAGGAGGTCATCTGTAAAGAGGGACTTACAAGAGCTGTCCCTGGCCTGGGTGGGTTAAGAATTTTGCAAAACGCTCTGAAGGACTCTGCAGCCGAAGGCCGCGTCCGCAGAAGCGAACAGATTCAATTTATAATGACGGACAAAAGTGGAGACGGACGACCAGGTCGCCACCTTGCAGATTTCCTCTAGGGAAGCCTGTCGATGGAGGGCAGCTGTGGTAGCGGCACTCCTGACAGAATGGGCCGTGATGCCTTGTGGCACGGCCAACTTGTTGGAGCTATAGGCCTGGGAAATGCAAGATCTGATGGTGCGGCTTATTGCCGTGCGAGACATGGGTTTGCCTTTATTTGGGGCTGACAAATTGATAAACAAGGATTCAGAGGTCCTGATGCCCTCAGTGCGTGAGATGTAGATCTTGAGTGCCCTCCTAAGGTCTAAAGTGTGCCATTCTCTCTCTTTGGGATGTTGGGGGTTGGGGCAGAAGGAGGGCAGCACTAATTCCTGGTCCCTATGGAATTTGGTGTTAACCTTAGGGAGGAAGGACGGGTCTGGGCGAAGGACCACCTTATCCCTGTGAAAGGTACATAACTCTGGTCTAACCGAAAGAGCCCCCAACTCTGAGACCCTTTGAGCTGAGGTAACGGCCGTTAGGAACAAAACCTTCATTCTCAGGTGTCTTGGGTCGGTAGAACGTAAAGGTTCGAAAGGTGCCTTGGAGAGGGCGGATAAAACCGTATGGAGACTCCATGTGGGAAATCTATGGGCCACTGCTGGGGAGGAGAGACTGACCCCTCTAAGGAAGGCCCTTACATGAGGATGTTTAGTTATCTGGATGCCTGAGATCTTGGGAACTAAGGTGGCTATTGCGGCAAGTTGTCGGCGAAGGGTGGCTGGCTTGAGACCCTTGATTCGTCCATCTTTGAAAAAGGACAGCAGGTGAGAAACTCGGGGTTTTAAGGGGTTCGCGTGCTTGTGGGTGCACCACCTAACGAAGGTCTTCCAGGTCGTGCCATAGATGCGACGTGTGGATGGACGCCGGGACGCAACGATGGTGTCCGCAATTTCTGGATTGTAGCCTAAGGCTAAGAGCCGGTCCCTTTCAACAGCCATGCGGTCAAGCGGTACCACCCCAGGTCCGGGTGGCATATGGGACCCTGTTTGAGTAGATTGTGTCGCACTGGGAGTCTCCAGGGATCGCAGATTGACATCTCCACAAGGTTTGGAAACCAGGGACGTCTCGGCCAAAATGGTGCGATTAGAATGATTGACGCTTTCAGAATCCTTACCCGTCGCAGGAGTCTGGGGATAAGTGGAAGAGGAGGGAAGGCGTAGAGAAGAACTTTCGGCCACGGAGACAGCAAGGCATCCGTCATTTCCGCCTGAGGATGATAGTAGCGGGTAAAGAATCTTGGGAGCAGGTGGTTTGTAGCTGATGCGAAAAGGTCTACCTGCGGGAAGCCCAGGCGCTGGGAGAGGAGAAGGAAGGTTTCCGGATGTAGGGACCACTCTGACTCGTCCAGATTCCGTCTGCTCAGCCAGTCCGCTTGTGTGTTGACTGTCCCCTGGATATGTTCCGCTGAAATGGAGGTGAGATGGATCTCTGACCAGGATAGGATGAGCTTGGCCTCTCTGTGCAGGTTTAAGGACCGAGAGCCCCCCTGTTTGTTTATGTGCGCTTTCACTGCCACATTGTCGGTCCTGATGAGAACGTGTTGGTTTTTGACCTGAGCATGAAAGTGTTGTAGGGCCATCCGGATGGCTCTGATTTCCAGGGCGTTGATGTTCATAAGTCGTTCCTTCGAGTTCCAGAGGCCCTGCGCCGGTTGGTTGAGAAGGGAGGCTCCCCAACCCGAGAGGGATGCGTTGGTGAACAACTGGATAGGAGGAGGAGTGATATATTGAAGACCCTGAGAGTGGTTGCTGGGACAGGCCCACCATCGGAGGCTCGACTTGACAGCTTTGGGTATAATAAAGCGTTTGCGAGACCTGAGGGAGATCTCCCTCTGATACGGGCGAAGGAACCTCTGCAAGGTCCTGGCATGAAGTCTGGCCCACTGTACTGCTGGAATGGTGGAGATCATAAGGCCCTGGAGTTTTGCTAGGTTGATGATCTGAGCTGACTTGGAGAGAAGAGTGAACTTGGCTAAGGAGGAGATCTTGGTTACCTTGTCCTCTGGCAGTGACAGAGTGTTGAAGACTGTGTCTATGTGGACGCCCAAGTGAAGCAGATGCTGGGAAGGGGAAAGATGACTCTTTTTCTTGTTTATCAGGAAACCATGGACTTCCAAAAGCTCCATGACTATCCTGGTGTGGTTGAGGCACAGATCCCTTGATGACGCACAGATCAGAATGTTGTCTAAGTAGGGGTGCAGTCGGATCCCCTTCTCCCGTGCCCGGGCTATCAAGGTTACAAGCACCTTCGTGAAGACCCGGGGGGCGGATGACAAGCCGAAGGGGAGCGCCTGGAACTGGTAGTGTCTGAGATGAAAGTGGAAACGGAGGAATTTTCGATGGAGGGAATGGATCATGACGTGTAGGTAGGCTTCCTTTAAGTCGATGGATGTGAGGAAGTCCTGTGGTCGTAGAGCCTCTGTGATTGAATGCAGTTTCCATCCTGAAGCGTCTTCTGAGGATGTGTCTGTTGAGGAACTTGAGCTCGAGGATAGCCCTCCAATCTCCGTTTCTCTTTGGCACTGTGAAGAAATAGGAGTAGACTCCCGATGAGTGCTCCTGTGGATTGACTGGTTCGATGGCTTGGATGTCGAGTAGATGACGGACGGCTTCTGATGTTCTGAGTTGCTTTTCTCTGTTTGAGGTGCGAGTCGATGCTACCAGACGGTCTGGAGGAGTGGAAACCAGTTCCAGCTGGTAGCCCTGATGGATGACGTTGAATACCCAGGCATCTGGGTGGGAGGTTTTCCACCGGTGACGGAATTGGGTCACCCTGCCCCCCACAGGCTGAATGGGAGCGTCATTGTTTTGATGGATGAAAGAATTTGTCGTTCCTTTCTCCCTGGAAGTTGGTAAAGCGTGAGGGTTTGGAAAAGCGCCCCCCCCCTCCGAAAGGAACCCCTGGAGGAGCTCCACTGACTTCTTCTTTGTTCTGGTCTGTACCTAGACAGGGTGTGGGAGGTACGAAAGGAACCCTGGGAGGAAAAGCTTTTTTGTTCTTTACTGAAGACCCTGGGTAAGGCCTTCTTCTTATCCTTGGTTTCGACCAATATCTCTTCCTGCTTTTCCCCGAAAAGCTTCTTTCCCTGAAAGGGGAACCCCATTAAAACTGTTTTGGATCTGTGTTGTACTTGCCAAGGGCGGTTCCATAATGCCCTTCTAGCCGCCGCCGTGGTTGCCATGACTCTAGCCGCGAAGGCCATCGTGTCTAAGGAGGAGTCTGCTAGAAAGGACACGGCTTTTAGAATCCTAGAGGCCCCCTCCAAGGCATTCCTGTCGTCCTCTGGGATAAGTTGACTCAGTTTTCTGGTCCAGACTATTGCCGCACGAGAGACAAGGGCTGAAGTGATGGAAGCTTGGATGGCCCAGGCTGCTGCATTGTGGGACTTTTTGCAAGCCAAGTCGGCTTTTCGGTCGACGGAGTCCCTAATAAGGCCCTGGCCCTCCTCTGTGACTAGGTCAGAGGTATGGAGAGCACTGACTGCGGGTTCCACTAGGGGGACCTTGAATAAATCAGCAGAGTTACTAGCTATGTTATAAAGCTTCTTAACCACTGCTGGAGGTTGGCGAGAAGCCAGGGGTTTATCCCACTCTGCATTGATAAGGGTTAAGAAATAATCAGGGACAGGGGCTACATGTGGAGTAGCGTGGTGCATATGGAAGAACTCTTTGGCCCCTAACTGCTTCTCTTGAGGCTGGGAGTCAGAAGCTGCATTTAAGTCAAGGGGCTAAATAATCTGAGTTGCTTTTCCTCGGTAGCGAGGTCCTCTCCTTCGGAGGAGAACTCGCCTTCTTCCCTCTCATTGTCAGAAGAGGCAGGGGAAAAAGTGACTGTGGTGGTGGCTGATTTGGTCGGAGGAGACTTAAGGGCTGCTTTGGTAAGCCACTGGCTCCCTCCCTCCCTTTGGGGTGGTTGGGCACTGGGGCCCTCCCCCGGGTCGCTAACAGAGTTCGGAGGAGTCACGGACGGAGGAGGTAGGGGAGGTGAGCTGCACCGCTCTGATGCCTTCTGCAAAGGCCTCCTTAATTAGGGCCGAGAGTTCCGCCTTAAGGGACAGCAGTCCCGTCGCCTCTATGGCGGCTAGGAGAGGGAGCGCGTTACCCTCCGAGGAGGGAGTCGGCGCCTTACCGGCTGGAGGGTTCTCCGAGGTTGCGGCGTGTGGCGCAGCTGGAGCCATCGGGTTCTCCGGCCTCATCACCATGGAGGAGAGCCTGCGCGGCGCGGCCGCAGCAAGAGAGCGGGGGCAGTAGTTGCGCAAGCTCTTTTGTTACTTTTAACATGAGCCGCATCGGTTCCTTTCCTTTTAATGGAACCGTCTCCCCGCTTCTTCTTGCTCTTCCCCTTAGAACCACCGGAGTGGCTGCCAGGGTTTTTTTTTTTGTTGGACTTGCTGGGCTGGGACAAGCAAGCTGGGGTCCAAATCTTCCTGTGCGATAAAGGCGTCAGGAGGAGCGTCTGCCATTTTGATTTGGCGGGAAAGCCAAAAACCTGACTAAAAAGGCCTATACTGTGCAGCAGGAAGACAGAAAATGAAACAGTACAGATTAGAAAATAGACCTCTAAGAGGAGGAAGAAAGAAAATTTTAGAAAAGTAGACTTCTAAGAAGAATTAGTAGAGAGCTGCTGATAGAGCCTGCTCTCCCGATGCGAGGCAGGAAAGAACTGGAAATGAGGGGGCGTTTCCTCAGAGGAAGTCAAAGTTTTAGTCCTGCCTCCCAGAAGCAAGAGGAACGGAAACACCCTCTTTACAGATGACCTCCTCTTCCAGAGCGAGAACACCCCCCCAGAACTCGAACCACCATAACATAGTGCCACTTAGTCCCAGTGCTGAGAGGTGGCTCAGTAGAATATCATGGTCAATAGTATCAAAAGGCCACTGAAAGATCTAGCAGAACTAGCAGGGTCATATTTCCCGTCTAGTTCTAGAAAGGTCATCAACCAAGGCAACCAAAGCAGTCTATGTTCCAAACCCCCGCTGGAAGTGAGATTGAAATGGGTCTAGAATTTCCCTATTAAGCCCAGATAATATGACCTATGAGCAGAACAATAATGAAATCATTGGTTCTTGTAGGTTATCCGGGCTGTGTAACCACGGTTACACAGCCCGGATAACCTACAAGAACCAATGAACTCTGACCGTGAAAGCCTTCGACAATAATGAAATCAGTTTGCAAAAAAACTCATTAATATAAGCTCATCTAGTTGAGACAAAATATGAATCAGCATTTAAACAAGTATTTGAACGATTATGCTTTTGGCAAAGAATCTGAAGGATGTACAGCCCCAATGCCAGATACATTGTGTGTGTGTTCAGAGAGGCCTGAATTCAGCTTTAAATGTGCCTGCCATGATTGAAGCCTTTCTGGGTTTGGAAGCTTTCACTCCATCTCCAGTTTACTTGGTCTTCTGAATGCAGCTGCCCATGTAAAATATAGTGTTTCCTTCCTATACACCAGGATTTGTATGTCAATGAAATTCTGTTACAACTAACTTCCCCAGGTGGAACCTACCACTGCATATGTATAAAGGCAACAGCTAAGTCAGCATATCTTCTTTTCAGGGCCTAAGGTTATGTGCAACTAATTATCTTTCACCATGTAGTTTCCACACATAATTAAACTGCTAAGAAAACATATTCATTAGCAACACATACTTTAATTGTGAGGAGGGAGTAGGGAACACACAGCTATTCCATTGGACGATACTGGGTTTGTTTGTTTATTTTTATTTATTTTTTTACAATTAAGTATGTGCAGTTAACACCCCACAAGAAAAAGCAGAAAAAAGTCTTATGGGAAAAAAACAAGTATATCGAACACATACCAATCAAATGGTACAGTTATGGGGATGGCTTTGATTTCAAAGTTTCAACAGAAATTTTAAAAAAGGATGAAATGCAACAGCTGTTCAATTTCCAAGTCTAAATAGGCACTGTAAAAAATAACATAAAAAAACACATTTCTGCTTTCTCCAGCACATGTCCCCAATCTAAACATACTGGCAAACATCCGGGATTCTCAAGAAGCAACTGAGAACACAGTCTTACAGTGATAATAAAAGCTTGAGACCACCACCCACCCACCCTTTTTAAAAACCACTCAGTGCTGCTGTCTGGACTGGAGGAAAATTAGAGGATTTTATAAAGGTTTCAAAGCATCCAAGGCAAAGAGCACAATATAGTTTGTTCACTATAACTTGTATTGAAAAAAGGAGAATAAAACATTGAGATCTACATCATGGTACATAAAAATGTTGTCTTGAAGAGAGAATTTGTGAAAATAATGTTTTACAAGTTTGTTGTAAGGAAGGGGAGGGAAAGGACACTGCTTTAGCTGTCACCAATCGTAAGGGTCTATTCAGACTTCATTATAACCATTTTTATACACTGTACATCTACTCTAGTTGGATCAGTGTGTGGATCTGCTCACTGGTGTCCCTTTGAATAACTGTAAACTAAACCACAGTATGCAACTCCATAGGAAGCTAAAGGATCAAGTGAATGTACAGCCAGTTATATTTCCCCTGCTTCACGCTCCTCTGAGCTCCTTCTGTCTTCTGATCGGCCATTAGCACTTTCATAGGAACGCTTCCTGTCTTTGCAATCTCGGTCTCTAGGCGATTTCTCTCTGGAGGTCCTGTCTTTGTCACGTGATGTTCTGTTACGGTCTCGTGACCGTTCTTTATCTCTGGATGATCTTTCTTTTGAGGATCTGAAAAAATATAATCCATTTGATAGCTTATTCTTTGTATTTGTTTACTTGTTCAACTTAGAAGTCAGTTTTTATCAGAGCATGAAAAAGCAGACACAAACTGCACTATTTCCAGAGTCAGAATTGGGGACAGTGCAAATTTGGACAACTTCCTATATGTAGATATTTTCCTCAGTTAAAATTCTAAAGGAAGGAAGGATCAAATTTTAAAATGAGCTGCTGCCTAGTACATTTTCCATGTAATTCGAAGAAAACATACCATGCAAGGAGAAAAATAAAGCCTTTTCCTAGATTCACTGTATCTGTTTTGCTATTTGTACACTGTCATTGTGTCTTCCTCCATGCAGCTGAGGGAGGTACACACGATTCACCATTGTTCCATTTTATCTTATCACCCAAGAGACAGACTAGCCCAAGGTCACCCATGGAGCTTCATGGCTGAACTGGCATCTGAACCTTGATCTTCCTAGTTAATTCTATTTATTTGCTTCATTTCTACCCCGCACCCCCTGAGCTGAAAATGGAGAAGAAAGGGGTGGGACATACGTTTCTACAGACCGAGCGTAAGGTTCTACAGAAAATGTGGTGGTTTAAAGGAGGGAAAGATGTGGTGCTATCTAGTTGTTCTAGGAATGAGCTCCAAGCATAAGCAGCAGCAAGGGGAAACAAGTGGAATCCTCTTAAGGTGATCAGTAGATATATAAACAAGTAAGAACAGAAGTATCATGTGGGCCATAGTTAAGGCAAAGTGTTCTGGATGCAGAAAGGGCTTCATATGATCTCAGTATGCCTAGAAGGGTAAATGATCTGGGAAGCAAATTTATATACAGAGAAAAAAGGACTAGGATGATACAAGGAAAAGACAAAAAGGGGTTACAGTAATCAAGATGGGAGATGACTAGACTTTAAGGCATGGGAGACAGAGAAAAACAGATTTTTGTGATGTTTTATAGGGAGAAACAACATGACTTGGTGACAAACTGCACACAGAGAAAAGAAAGGAATTAAGGTAACACTACAAGAAAACACTAATATGTCATCAATGGAATGCTTGATGACCCACACATATCCATGGGACCACAAACCATCATCACTGTTACAAGGCAAAGTTAAATTAACAATAAAAACACAGGTGAACTATATATTCATAAAGTTCTGCTGAAGCAAATTTCTGAGAGCCAATTTAACAATTCGGGTGTCCAATAAGACCAGATACGATGTATCGTGGGAGCACCATGACAATTATGGAGACCTAACACGTCCCAAATAAAACTGATCTGCAACTCCAAGCAAGGTTGAAAGAAATACAGTCAAGTTTGAAAACTGACAAAGAATTGTGAATCCACCGTTTCTGTTAAAAATAGAACATTCCCTCACCATCCAAAGAAGTGTACTAAGGAACACAGGAATTTCAAAGGGAGATTGGAAAGAGAAACTGCTGAATTACAGTTGATATTCAAACTAAAGACAATGCATTTACCTGGGCTGAATAAAGACCTTGCATTCATGGCTCATTACCAATGCTGATTTCTCCACACCCATCTCTCCCCTGGATATCACAGACTCTTCTGCATACCACACCTAATCCCATCACGCCTGCTATTCACATTTACATACTGTTAACATTTACATACTAATGCTTGTCTGAATTCACCCTCCTCTACTTAAAGACAGATGGATTCACATTCTAGCTGTATCTGAAGAAGTGAGCTGTGGCTCACGAAAGCTCATACCCTACTAGAAAATATTTTTGTTAGTCTTTAAGGTACTACTGGACTCTTGCCCTTTTCTACTACTGCAGACAGACTAACACGGCTACCCACTGTAAAGAACACAGAGGCACATAAAGGTGTCAAACAAGTTTTAATCTCCATACAAGTGAAACTACTCAGAAATATTATACTACCATAATTTTTGAAAACAGGTTGAATATATAAGATTTTACATGCTATGACTAACACTAATATTGAAATATCCAGTGTTACAATTAAATGTTATGGGACATTATTCCATGACACAATACCTCCTTTGATGCAGAATATTAAGCATGGTTAAAATCAGGGTAATACTCAAGGTGTCATCAATGTTCCCACAATAACAGTAGTGAAATGTCATGGACGTTTTTGAGTGTGAACTACTCCTTCCTGCTGACCCAACAGTTACCTTTTTTTAGAGCTGCGTTCCCTGCTCCTGTCCCTGGAGCTATGCCTGCTTCTCTGGTGGCTGCGGCTTCTGCTGCGACTGGTGGAACGAGATCTGTGGCGGTGACGTTTCTCACGGGATCTTGATCGAGTTCTTCTCTTTCGGTCACGTGAGGAGGAACGAGATCGATGTTTGCGGCGATCACGGGATCTAGATCTGAAAGGAGACTCAGAGTGGAT
Source organism: Euleptes europaea (assembly GCF_029931775.1). Taxonomy (NCBI): domain Eukaryota; kingdom Metazoa; phylum Chordata; class Lepidosauria; order Squamata; family Sphaerodactylidae; genus Euleptes; species Euleptes europaea. The sequence continues at coordinate 87,788,275 of NC_079314.1, read as the reverse complement.
AAAAAAGAACTCCAACAGTTCTACCAAGTCAGCCCTGTGAAACGAATCTCTGACAATCAATTTCTGCTGTAAGAAGTTTGAAAATTTCAACATTTCATGGGACTTTGAAGGCAAACCTGTAGTTTTACAGATACCCGACTTCATAGTAGCGGTTCTTTAAAAATGGCCAAGAGCCATCATCATCTGTGGCCAGCAAGGCAACAGCTACTGCAATCCACACCAATACCAGGATGTGTCATGTGGGAGTTCAAACACCTCTGGGTCTAAAAAACCTTAAAGCTATCTTCCAAGTGCCTCTCAAATACTAGTTTGCTGCTCAATATTTCTACAAAAACTGCCCAGCAGCTTTCAAAGTCCAACAGAGGCTCATAACGCATTTCACAGCAGACAGGCTTCCTCTGTGGCTAAACGATCAACTCAACCAAGCTGTCTATCCCTCATCGCATCACTAATAACTTTGGGTTTAAAAATTCCATTAAGAAATGAGCCATGCTGGTTGTGATCTATGGCCAGTGATTAAACAACAGCAAGTTGTGGATCTACCTGCCACAGTCACATTCCATCAAAGTGACAGGAACTGGGACCGTGCTTCTTGTCACTAAGGAAGACTGTGGGTACTAATGATACCAAAATACAGTACTTGTAAAAATTCACAGGAAAAGTAAAGCTGGTATTTTACCTCTTGGGGTTTTTGCTATGGGATCGGGACCTGAAAAGAGGGGTAAAAATACATAAGTAAATATATGCTGAAATGTGAACTTGCACAATCCACTAACCAGAACAGGATATAATTAAAGCAATGTATTTTGCACATTCAGTGCACAGGTGATGCTAAACAAGAGCATAAAATCCAAATCAGAACTACGGTTATTGAACAAAAGAGACCATAGTCTTAGATGTAATCAATTCCCCCCCATACATATACACACACTGTTAAAGAACTACAAGTGGAGTTCTTCAGAGTAAATACTTTGACAGCCTTAAAAATTAAGATTATATAAATGGAAACTATGGAGAAAATAAGCATTTCAGCATTTTAAGTATTACCACCACTTCTCATAAGCAACTGTTCCTAGTACTTGGCAACTACAGAATGCTCAAAATCATGCAGTCACCAGAAGTTTAGAATTGCCTGACATTCTGGGAAGCTGTACAGTGAACTGACTGATACTGAATATTATCTTTGATGACTGATCATGTTGGTTACTATGAAGATGTCCTTGATTTGAAATTCACTTGGTTTTCCTGGTCTGAAAATTCATTCCAATCACATACTCAAGTGGCTAGAATTTATCCTAGCGGCAAACCTGAAACAGCAAGATCGCTTTAAACTAGGCAGCAAATGCAAATACATTCTTGTCATGCTGACTGACAACTGCAACTGATTTATACCTCCTTAGTTTCTCTTTTTCTTCCCTCTCCCTCTCTTCTCTCCTCTTGAGACGTTCCTGATTTCTTTTCTCTTGTTTATCAGCCACAATCCTCTGAAAAACAAATGTAACATTTTTTGTAACTACCTTTATGTGGATTGGAACTACCAAAGCATTTACAAGATTGTGTTTGCTTCTCTTCCAATTTCTTGGCCCTGACCAATCGTATACCTAATCTCGCAGGATCATGTAGAATTAAAGGTATATATAATAAAAATCATCTTTGTTCATTCCAAAGAGGGCATTAATGAGGACACTCTTTGCAGAGGTGATCTAACAGGGTTGCCACTAAAATTTCCATTTCCCTGACTTTCCATGCAATCAATTTTTGTCGATTTCCCTGACCACCATGCAAAAATAACCCCAAGCTCAAAAATGCATGTTACATTATATTAAATAAAGGTTTGATTAAACAGATTAGACCTACACACGTTCTGAAATGCAAAAACATTTGTAAAAACAAGAGCTTCAATATGAATTTCTTTAAACATTGTTATCCGCCCTGAGCCTGGTTCGCTGGGGATAAGGGTGGGTTATACATTTGAATAAATAAATAAATCTGAATACATCCATTTTGAAAAAAGACTGAACAACAACATACAGCTGTTACTTCTGCAGTTTTTTTCTTTTTGTTTTGCAGCTCCCTTCATTTCTCATCAAGTGTTTCTTTTTCCATTTTGGCTTCTTTTCTCAGTCTTTTTTTAGCATTTTCATAGTGTTTAATTTTTCCTTGAAGTTTCTTCTTTTCTCAGAGATTCTTCTTGTTGCTTAAGGTGATTAACATCTAAGTACTCTGTGTATCTTGTATGAGCATGCCTGACCGACTGCAACAGACTCCTATCAATTACAATGGATTCAAGTCCTCCAGAATTCAGGACAAAATCAGAAACTTGGCATTGACAGACAACAGCTTCTTCATGCAAATTCTCTATGTTGACTTATTAATTGAAAATCCACTTTCAACTGAAGCACTACCATGAGAGAGGATACAGCACATCTTGAGAACATTCCACAAATCTGAGAAATTCTTGTTAGCCATCAAAATACCACTGTAAAATGTGTCCAAACCAACTTCATCATCTTGTCTTACCACGTATGCTTGAAACTGAACCTTGAATTCATTGTGGGCAGCAGTGGTTAAAGCAGTGTACTGTTGCTTTGATTTTTCAGCTGTTGTGTCATTAATTTGATCTGCTGCATGTAGAAGTTCAAGTACAGTCCCTATTCTAGTGATACAAACATTTGATTTGTGTACAATGATGGTAGGATCTAATGCTGATAAGCCCCAAACCATCTTGCACTTCAAAGCACTTCTCTCAACCAACTTCTCAACAACTGCTACCACCATGTTTTGACATTCTAGGTAAAACTTGGCCGCTTGATGCTCACTAACAGCCCACTCCTGAGTCCTGCAGCGGCCGGGGTCGGTGTGGCTGTGGCAGTGCTGCGGCACCTCCAAAGGGGTTTGGCCGCTGCAGCAAGGGGGAAAGGGGGCATTTTTAAAAAGAAAAATAAGAAAAGGGGCAAAAAGTCCCATTGAAAACAGCGATGCTGTGCCAACAAAAAGCTTGTGCAGCACCGCTGTTGCTAAAGGGGGCTGAAAAGGGTTAGGAAGCTGCCTACCAGCAACTCCACTCTACAGAAAGCCCCGGGAACACCTGTTTTTATGAATGCCATTTTACACTTCATGAGTGGATCTTGCATTGGAGATTTTATGTAGCTTGCAGTTTACTGTTAGGGACCTTTGTTTCTTCCACATACTTCTTTACGTTGTCAAAAACAGTGATAGCTCTATCAAGACATGCAACATTCTCCAACCACCCAGCGGAGCAAAGCTTCTGGAGAAATTGCATGCTTCGTTATAGCAGCGTATGATGCCGCCTAGCTGGGGAATCTTTGAACAGATAATACATGTTGCACAAAACTGAATTAAGGTCCCATTTCACTGCATGCAATCCTGTTTTAAAAGACCCATGTACAACATGATGGTGATCTTGGGATCAATTCGTTTTCTTCTTCTTTCCAGTCAGAGTTTTCATTCCTTCTTTCAATTTTTTCAGAAAAAGATTATTTACATTTGGCCCATTCATAGACACCTGTAGCAATTTTGAAACTGGTAAAGAAAACGTGTCTTCTTGAAACTTCTGAAGAAGCAGTAGCATTTTGAAGAAAAATACTGGTCAGGTACTACATGGAAACATTTTGGCAGCATTCATCCCAAAAACGAACCACTAAATTCATCTGACTCTCTGGAATCACCTTATTCAAAGCTTCATCAGAACAGATAACAAATGTCTGGCATGGTTTCTGTTGTTTCAATAAGTCACCGAAGTATGGTGCCAAGCCAAAAACCACAACATACATTGCTTTTGTTTTTCCAAGATGAAACTGTTGGGCTACTTGGCTACCTGAGAAAATTGGCCTGGATAATTCATTGATGTTGTTGCAATAGTTAAACGACATCTTCATCAATAGCTGCAAAGTCCACAGGCACTCTGCTATCCTAACACAATCTTTGATTACATAGGCAGCCATACTGTTTTGTGTAGCAGGTAGTTCTTTGCATTTTTCATCACCTTGTTTTTCAGTGTTTTCAGACCTTCTCTCTTCCTCTTCAGTGCTTTTACTACCTGAACTTGTACTTGGTTTTGAACCAAAACACATTTTAACAGGCTGTTGATTTAATTTTCAGGTTCTTCTGGTGTGATGGCCCCTTGTGCATGAGACTGCACAGCTCTAATTCCCATTATCACTTAGTTCAAATGTTCTGTAGCACTTTATAACTTCTGTCTTTGTCTCCAGCAACTGATGATAGCCATAGAATTAACTCAGCATGAAGTAGTGCATACTAAAAACTGTCCTCTTAAAAGCCATCTTCAAAGCAAAGTTCCCAATGCAGCCTTCCACAGGAGCACTCGCCTGCCCATCTAGCAAAGTAGCAGTTTTCTGAAGCTGGAACTTTCTGGGTTCCAGAATGTGTAATCAGCATATCAGCAGCAAAGAAGGAGTTGGAGCTTCAATGCTTGCAGACTATTTCCACAGTCTAGCAAAAGAAGACAAACCCATCTGCAAGCTTTATGTTTGGGAGAAGTCAGGAGCGGGGGAGCAAGAGTGTGTTCTCTGCAAATTTCAACAGGAGCAGACAAACCCCATTTGCAAACTTTACTTTGCATAGTGCACTGTGGAAGGTGTTTGTTCTCCATGAAATCCAAGAGCAGAAAAATTCATTTGCAAGCTTTACATTTAACTCAGCTCTGCGTTTAGCAGAGGCAAAAGCTCCATCGCATGTATATCATTCCTTTCACGAGGGCTAGGGAATCGTCTGTTAAAACTTAACTTTAAACCTTGTATGTTTTTTTAAATAATCTTTTTTAAAAAATTATTTTATTTTTGAAAAAAATAATTCGAAAAGTAAAAGGGGAGGGGAAAATTAGGAAAAGACCATCAGCCAACAATCATTTTTAAAGTCATAGAATGAAATTATGGAATATGTGAGCATCGTTACATTACACTTGTATTCTGCCACTTCTCTACGTCAACTGTCACAAGTGCAGACTGACTTCTTCCAAAGGCATTTCAAAAGTGTGTCTTAATCACATTTTCCCTGACTAATTTTCATTTCCCTACCTTTTCCTGACTTTCCAGAAAGTGGCAACCCTGTCTAAGCAATGGGTTAATTTTTCAGTGAGCATTTCCATTGCAACCCTGCTATATACTGCTGAAGGTAAAGAATGTTTTAAAACCAAAACCCTCAATCTATACTAAAGAATCAAACTGGTAATCTGATGGTAGACAGCACACAGTGCAGAAGAACTACACAACTGGAGGCTTTGCTAAACTTGTGTATTTCTTCATGAAATATCTTCCACAGAAGGGAGGTTAGCAAGTGAAGAGGGTCAGAAAAGTCCTGCCCTGATGCGATGCATTCAGAATGTTAACTCATGATCCCCAGAAAAAAAATTCTGCATTTGCCACCTGTGGTTCTTAAACAGATGTTCAAAAGATCAGTGGCATGTAAGCAATTATACCAGCTCTTCTGAAATATAACCCCTCATTCCCAGCCACATCACTGGTTCAAAACATGAGATACCAATTAATGGACATCTGTTACAACTGTCTGACCAGTAACCAGTTATCACTAATGGATTTAAGAAAAATATATATAATTACCCTAAGCTCCTCAAGTTTCTCTCTTATTTCAATAAAACCCAAGTGCAGTTTTCCTCCAAAGTGATCAGCAAGCCGCCTGTCATTATCATGTAGACCAAGATAGGCTGAGCACACTTCACAGACACGAAGCTTCTGCTGCTGGAAGCTAGAGGCAGGCATTGAATTTCTGTACACTTCCTGAAAGACACATAATATATTCTCACAAATGCATGGACAGACATCCTTAACAGGTAGAGGTAGATGATTAATTTGTGGGGTGGAGGATTAATTTGCGAACAAATCAAGGGAGGGGCAGTTGCTATCAGTAACCTGGAAAGTTAATCTGTGGACTGGCCATCATTGCTGCATGGACAAGGAAGGAAAGAGTGTGATCAAGGATAGAATGCTCCTGTTGACTCTTTCCAGTGAACCACCAGAGTGGATCAAAAATATTTAGGAGTATCCCCCCTCTGATTTGAGTGAAATGCCTGTAGTTCTCTTATAAAGTTTAATATAATTTCTGCTTCCTACTGCAGCATGCTATACTTTCAGAATCACTGAAACAGAGGTCAGTACAGCTTTGCAGTAGACACAGTGAGAAACAAAGGGCTAAAAGAACAAACCTTACTACATATGGGGACTTACTGGATTTTTGGGGACAACAAATACAGTTCTAAATAGACTCAAAAACGTGTGTTACAATCGAAGCACCCTTACTAATGTGGCCCTAATGCCTTATCTTATTCATTTGGATAACCCTGATTATAGGAGGGCCTTTACCTTGCTACGTTATAATGCTCTCCCTTCAGCTGTACTGGAAGGAAGATGTAAAAAGATACCCTATGGTGAACGTTTATGCCCTTGTTCTGATGTGAGCACAGACCCTTGAACATGTCTTTTTTTGACTGCAAAATTTATAATAAAATAAAAGACATTTCCCTTGTAATAGCTAGCTACCCAGGAAGAACTAGAGCAACTAGTCTTTCTAACATGCTCTCAGATAAGGACACCAAGCTAACCTTTAAAATGGCCAAATTTGGGTGGCGAGTAATGAAGACTAGGCGAGCATGGGTCGAACCTAATGGATGAGTGTTTTTTATATTTATATATGGACTGTAACTATGTTTTATTTAAGCTTAGTTTTTAATGGTTCTCTTATGAGTGTGTGATCGTGTTTGACAAGTATGTATTGATGTATACAGATATTATTCTTTTATTATGTAAAAGTTTTTATTGTTGGTCTTGGATCGTATTAAACTAAACTAACAAATACAGTTGAAGCAATTTTTAAGGCGCTTGATATTTGCCAGTACTGTGGATCAACTTAATTATGGATTGTAAAAATTAATAAATATGGAAGTGCCGTTTTAGCCTCAAAGGACAAAATTAAATCAGCTGCTTAAGAATACTGGTTCGAATTACCTCTGCTTCCCTCTTCTTTGCCCTTGCTTTCTCCACTTCATCCATTACTTTCTGTGATTCTTCCACATTTCCATCAGCCCCAAGTTGCTCTACTTTGGCAAGCAGCTTCCCAATTTCTTCATTCAGTTCATGGACTCGTTCAGCCTTTGGGGGAAATATGAGATAAAATAATGACTGAAACAGTTTTCTTCCAGCAAGGTTGAGATGTACATCTCACAACAACATTTCAGAAATATGCAGAAGCCACTGCAGTATAAAGAATGCATTAACAAAAGGAGATTACATAGATTACAACTGATCCATCTCTTTAATAAATTGTCTATTCTTTACCACAAGCTATGTAGAGTGTAAAACAAGAGCCAGTATGGTATAGAGATCAGAGTATTAGACCTTTGAGACTTGGTTTCAAACTCCCACAAAACTCGTTGGGTAACTGAACCAGACATCCTCTTAGAGAAATGTACCTTACAAGATTGTTGTGAGAATATAGATTAACTGACCTCCTTGTGTATATGTATAGTGCCATCAAGTCACACCCAACTTAGGGCAACTGAGTAGGGTTTTAAAGGCAAGAGACTAACATAGGTGGTTTGCCATTGCCTTCCTCTGCATAGCAACTCTGGTATTCCTCAGTGGTCTCCCATCCAAGTAATAGCCAGGACCAACCCTGCTTAGCTTCTGAGATCAGGCTAGCCTGGGCCATACAGGTCAGGGCCCCCAACTTTAGACATTACTAAACCACAGCATAATGAATACAATATTTGAACTGGATCAAGGAAGCCCGGGTTCAACTCCCTGTTCAGCCATCAACACTTATAATGACTACTGTTGATATTATCCTTTCTTAGCTGCACTTCCACATCTGTAAAGTGGGCTACTAGCGACTTCAGAGGTTTGTTGAAAATAATGAAATGGTTAAAAGCATTTTCCACACTAAAACGTTCTGGAGAAACAAATGGTTTAAAAAAACTGTACTCAGAGGAGTTCTAAACAAAGTGCCTAACAAGTGCTAAATGCTTACCTTGGCTGCAACTTCAGCGCTGATCTCTTCTTGGGTTTCTGCCAATCTTTTCTTTGCCACTTCAGTTCTTCTATCACAGTCAGCTATGAATGACTGCAGATGATCCATTGCCTAAGGCAACAAAAGTCATTGCCCAAAATAAACATTTTTCATTAGACAAAACAAATTCACTCACTGCAGATTAAACTTGCAACATTAGAAAAGTTGCACCAAAAATCTTAAACCTTTTACACTTAAGTTAATACACTTGATCAAGGCTTTCTAGGAGATCCTAAAGCAAATTTAAATCACATTTCCAGGAATACTAAAACTAACAAGAACATTTTCAGTTGTCAAAACTCTTCCATTCCTGTACTTTTAGTACTGAAGAGTAATTCAAAACAGTCAATCAATGAGATGTGCAACTGCATAGGAGGAATGAATACCCTTGAGTGAATTTGAACTGGCAAGGAGTTAAAATGAGGAGGGGTTGGATTTCACATATAGAAAATTATGCCCTAGCTCCTCATTGTGAATGTTACAGGATTAAAACATGGTTTTCCACTTCCCAAAGGGCATCTTTTAATATTGCTACTTGTATGTTCCTGTTCCATGTCTTCGCTGAAAGCAATCATCTTGAATATATCACATATGGTATTTATTAACTTTATCAAAACTACAGAAGGTAAGCCCTGCTGAGTAGTTGATTCCCAAGTATAAAAACTTTCAACAAAATGTCCCATTTCTCTTATTCCTACTACAGGCCCAATGATGTTCCACCATTAATCAACTAACCAAGAATTCTAAATCAAGGTTACTAGGATCAAGGTTTATTTAACAAACCAAAACCAGCATGACACCATGTGCTTGAGTCAACTTCCCTCACTGTTACACCTCCCATCACAGTTATATGTTAGAGAGAATTCAAAGAAAAAACGTACATCAAGCTCAAAGAAAAAGTCTTGTTCTTTGGATGCGATTTCATAATCTGCTCTTAATGCCAAATCATGCACCTTCAGACATTCTCCAAGGTCCATCCTCTAAAGACAGAAAAATAGAATTTGACATAGATACACTAAATACAAAGTGGATTTAAGTAATACTCTGATCAAATATTGTAAAGTAATCAAACTTCATGTAAATTCAGATTAACAATGTAACATTTGAATTAATTAGCATAACAGCGGTCTTCTCACAAGTGATCAGAACCAGTCCATATTAAGATGTCCAATATAATACTGCTCAAACTACCAATAGCCAACTAATATTTGTTTGAATTTTAGCCATGTACTGCTGCCATCCTACCAGCGTTATATTGATTGGCCTTAATAAATGTACCACATGACTTTTGTTATTGGATTCCTCTTGGAAGTGGTGTAATCACTTGTAGCATTCGCATTTCTACTGGTACTTGAACTTATAAGACTGAATCATTCTGAATAAGTCTTCTCTCTTTTTCGCCCTAACAAGCATGCTTATCCACTGTTTAATAAAGACCCTAAAAAGGGGAGATTATGAATTACAATCCAAACAAATGGCACATACTCCATTCATACCCTTTTAACTTATCTCCTGACAACGAAGACAACTATTTCATATGAGTACAAAAAATTACAATGGTTTAAATTCTGCAAGCATTCCACTGATGTTGAAGTATTGTACCACAGGATGCATGGCTGAAAATTCTGTAGGTAATACATGCTAAGTTAGCTATCTCTTTGTTTTTACAAAATAGAATTCTGAACAGATTTTCTCAGCTTCAAATTGATATTTAAAATTTTCTTGCTGATTATTATGAATGTGTGTACAGGTTAACCACTGCTGGATACTGATGCCTGAGAATAAATTGTTGAATTATCTTGTCTACTTCTCCAGGCCTGATAAATTTTTTCTATGTCTCTAACCACCCCTGTCAATACACTGGGAGAGACTTAGGCTTATATCCTACCACTTCTGCCAGATGAAGGTTCCACCATCAGTGGAAAGCTTGTAGAATTTAAACCATTGTAATGTCTTTGATTTTTACAGAAATTAACAGCAAATAGATACAATACACTCAGTAATTACAACCGCTCACTTAAAGTATATGGATACTCCTCCATATCCAACATCTTTCATTAGTAAGGCATTACAAAATAGATACATCTATTTGCTTTTAACTCATACATAAGTCAATTCTGTATCCAGCATTATGCTAAATGTTTTCAGCTCTGGGTTCTTACTGGCTGTTTTAAATGGCTTAATTTAATTATTTTATGTTTTTGCAGCTCAATCTTGTTTTATGTTGTGTGCTGCCTCAAGCAGGTCTCTGAATAAACAGCAGAGACATTCTCTATATAAATAAACTGTGTGCTGGAATAGGATCTGTAAGTCCCAGGTTCAAGTTACCAGACTGCCATGAAACTTATTCAGCAACCTTGGGCCAGTTACTCCCTGTTTAAATTACGTCACAGGGTTGTTGCGAGGATTAACAGTGCATTCCTGAATGGGGGGGCAAATGCTCTTAGGAGCTGGCGTGACCACTATGCTGGCCCCATGCCACTTGCGCCGTGCAAACTGGTACGGACGCTGGCACAGTGCCACTTACGCTGGCCCCTCTGGACTGCGGGGGTAGCATGGGGCTCAGTTGCCGGTGGGCCCTCCCGCCAGCGTTCTACCGGTGCAAGTCCCCACGCCAGCATTCCGGGAGGTGTTCCTGGGGCATTTGGGGGGCGGAGCTGCCATTAGGCAGCTTCCAAACCCCTTTCACCCCAGGAACGCCTTCTGGGATGGTGGCACAGGCCTGCTTTCCCCTATGGGGGAAAAAGCCTTTTTTCCTGGTTTTATTTTGGAAAAAAAGGCTTTTTTCCCCCTCCAAGGTAGCCGGGAAGCCTCTGAGGAAGCTTCTCAGCTGTGTTGTCCTGGCTGCTGCGATTCGCCCCACCTTCAGGAATGCACTGTAAATGGGGAACGGAGTACAGTCTATGTCACCCTGAGGTCTTTGCAAGAGGAGTGGGATAAAATATACTAAAACAAATTAAACACACAAAAAACACACATTCTTATTTTTCCAATGTATTAAGATTTTGCCACTAACGCAGAACTTGTCTCCTATTAGGAATTTTAGAAGCCTGCTATCTGAAAAGATTAAGGGATCGGAGCACGTTTCCTATGAGGGGAAGCTAGAGTCTGGGACTTTTCAGATGATTTAACATGGCAGAGGTTTATTAAATAAGCTGTGGAACATGACAGAGGTTTATTAAATAAGGTGTGGGTAGAGTATTTCCCCATAACACTAGGACATAGTGACACTCAGTAAATTGATGAGGAACACATTCAGGACATATGAAAGGAAGTACTTCTTTCCTCAATAAGCAACTATATTTTATTTACAACATTTACTAGCCACCTTTCTCTCTTGTGGAATTACAATTTTTTTAAAAACAATATAAATAAACAATTATAAACAAGCTGTGGCATTTCCTCCCAGTTGACATAGTGATAGCCACTAGCACAGATGGCTTTAAGGACCAGACCATCGATGGCTACTAGCCATTATGAGCCAGTGTGGTATAGTGGTTGAGAACAGTGGTTTGGGGCAGTGGACTCTAATCTGGAGAACTGGGTTTGATTCCCCACTCCTCCACATGAGCGGCGGACGCTAATCTGGTGAACTGGGTTGGTTTCCCCACTCCTCCACATGAAGCCAGCTGGGTGACCTTGGGCTAGTCACAACTCTCTTAGAGCTCTCTCAGTCCCACCTACCTCACAGGGTGTGTGTTGTGGAGAGGGGAAGCGAAGGCAATTGTAAGCCAGTTTGATTCTTCCTTCAGTAACACTAAAGGACAGTGTCTCTTCACTGACCTTCAGTGTTACTCCTCTGAAGATGCCGGCCACAGCTGCTGGCGAAATGTCAGGAAAGAAAATACCAAGACCACGGTTACACAGCTCGGATAACCTACGAGAACCAATGAACTCTGACCGTGAAAGCCTTCGACAATATTTTGAAATGAAGTTGGCTCTCTAATGTTGAATAGAAAAACCACAACCAAACCAAATTCCTCTTTTGGCCACAAAGTTTACTGGATAAACTCTCGGCAATCACAAAACTCTGTCAGGGCTGATAAGGGTTGCAACAACATATACCACTCAGAATTCTCTGGAAGAAAGACAGGATAAAAATGATGTTGACCTCTTTGAAATGAAGTGAAGGTAAAGTAAAAGTATCTAAGCAAATAGCTCAAAATACAGTATGAGTGTCTATGAATGTTTTTCCCTAATGCCACTTTAACTGTGGCAAAGTACACAGAAACTGAAATAGTTAAAGAATGCCTAAACGTTTTATCATTCCTGCTGTTTTCAGCAACAATTTTATTGTAGCGTCCCAGCAATTCTCAGTAAAAGTACAAAGGCTGGATCCAACCAGTTTTTCCCACTGGTGAAAAGGAATAAAGGATCATGGGGCCTCCATGAATAACAGCCATGTGGAAGAGGGGCTGTAGTAAGGAGAGGAACTGCTTGGATTGAACAAAAGAGCTGGCTGGATCCAACTCAAAGCTTATTTATTATTTTGCATGAGAATGTTTTGCTGTATGATATAAAAGTGTGCATGAAGTACTGGTCATTGCTTGTTTATATAAAAACCTTACACCATTTACTAGTGGTTGATGAATTCCTTTCTTAACCAGCTGCATTTGTACTGTCTTCAATATTCAATTAAATTGAATTTTTAAAACCCACAAATGAAATTATGAAAAGTTGGTGAGAAATTAGGCTAGGATTAGAGGTCAGCTATTTTATTGTGATGATGACAACCAGTGCTGCTCCTCTATTTCTACAACTTTTATTGTACTTTTAATAAAATTACAGGTAACTGTGAAAAGGTTAGGTTTAGGTTTTGTAGCAATAATTAGAAAATATGGTGACCGTATATACTCGGGTATAAGCCAACCCGAGTATAAGCCGAGGTGCCTAATTTCACCCCCAAACTGGGGAAAAATTAGGTACCCACGTATAAGCCGAGGGGGAAATGCACCCCCACCCCCCGCAGGCTTACCTGACCGAGCTCCAGGCGCACAGGCAGGCGGTGGCAGCGGCGGCCCCCTCCCTGCGCGCAGGAGGCCCCGCAGGGTCAGCTGGCAAGCGGGAGGACCGGACCGGGTGAGGTGGGGGGGGTGGAGAGGTGGGGGGGGGAAGAAACTGCCGCCGCCCAGAAGGCAGGGTGGGGTGGGGAAGAAACCGCCGCCGCCGCGCAAAACGCGCGATCGGGTGGGGTGGGGGGAAGAAGCTGCCACCGCCGCCACGCAGAAGGCGCGATCGGGTGTGGGGGGGAGAAGGCGGAACAGCCTGCCCATCAGCTGGCCGGCGGGAGCGCACTGGGAGAGGGCCCGGCAGGCGAATTACCGTACTGACCTGAGTATAAGCCAAGGTGAGTTTTTTAAGCCAAAAATCATGGCTAAAAAAACTCGGCTTATACTCGAGTATATACGGTATTAAAAAATGAAACCTTGTATGCTGAAAAATGAGCCTAGCTCCCAAATTTTGGGGCTGGATCTCAGAGCCAAATTTTTTTTGTTAAGAAGAGCTTGTTTTTATACTCTTATTTTCTCTATCTTTAAGGAGTCTCAAACCGGCTTACAATCGCCTTCCCTTCTCCTCTCCACAATAGACACCTTATGAGGTAGGCAGGGCTGACAAGAGTTTGGAGACAACTGTAACTAGCCCAAGGTCACCCAGCAGGCTTCATGTGTAGGAGTGGGGAAACAAACCACGTTCACCAGATTAGAGACCGCTGCTCTTAACCACTATACCACACTTGCTCCAGTATTATGAAAAGCCTGTGCTATGAAAAAAAAAAAAGTCAACATGGAAGACTAGCAGCAGAATTAACTCAGAGCAGGAGAAAAGATCAAGAAGACTAGCAGACTGTTCACAAGGTGCCAGAGCACGATTCAGATTATACCATTTTACAAACAGGGGCGCTAGGAGGGAAAGAGCTGATATGCTCTGGTCTTTTTATTACAGGATCTTTTACTCAACATTCAACATTGTATTTTGGTTCATTAGCTCATTTTATATGAACAAATAGCAATATATTGAATAGAGCTGCCTACAAATCTAAGAACTAGGGTCACAAACTGCTGGAATTTGTAAATATTTCTGTAAGCAATATTTAAAAATTATAAAATACGCACTGTTCCAGAGAGGACGTCATGAGGGCAGCAGTTGAGAAGATGACTTTTGCATACTCTGTCATCACTGAATTTGATTCGCTGACGGGTAGTGTCCCCTGTAATACAGAAATACACATAACTCATTAGACAAATATGGAATGTTCTAAAGGTCAGTGTTGTTTTATTTGCATCCAAAGGATTGTTCTCCATGTTACACAAAAGAAACTGACAAAGTAGAATCTAAACCTTTACACTAGCTCAGTATTTAAACGTAGTAACTTTTAAATACAACATGACACTAATACACCCAATATTAAACATGTAACTACACATAGAGAAAAGTCACAGATTTTTAACACACTTCGCAATTGGCATGAACAGCATTGCAAGTGTTTACATTTCTTGAGTTTCTACTAAATGCCACTGACATTTCTTCGATACTTCATTCATGGCATGGCTGCAGAGGCCTTTTTCTTTGGGCAGGATGAACACAGGTGGAAGAGTTTATAAACCTAGAACACTGGAAGAAACAAGAATGCCTACCGGCTGTATTAAACAATTACCCTGTAAGCTGAACACAGTGTATCTACATTAATGACAAAATGAGACTTCTAGAAACACAAAAGCATCAGCCTGCTTACCACACATTGAAGTCCAATTGCAAGTCTAATCAAGCACATCTGTGAACAAGGTTGGAAATATTAGATCTAAATTGTAAACTCAATTACCTGGCTACTGATTTACTGCAGGGGTTACTGTCCCTCAAGGTACAATAGAAAGGTCATTCTTTCAGACTTGCAAAGGAGGTCCTCTCAGGAGGTACTTCCTGTCTAAAGATGTAGCAGCAGCTTCACAACTCGCGTCTTTTATTTAATCCTTAAAATTGCCATTATGTAAAGTGAAAACCTATTGGTGAATTACTGAAGCAGAAGAAAGCTTCTTTCTGAAACAAAAAAGGATGTCTTCACAACTCCCCCCCCCTCACTTTAACCTCAGAAGGTAGAAAAGGTAGCAGTTACAAATGTAGTCATCACTTCATTCTATTAAGTTTGGAACACTCAGTTTAAATCTATGCTCCAAATCCTTGACCCAATCATTCCACTGTGTAATTCCAGTTTTTAAACTAGTTGTCCTATGTAGAGATAAAATGCAAACTTTTTTTCAGATGGGCCATATTCCACTTAAATTAAACTTTCATTTCAGAAACAAACACTCAACAGAATAATTAAATTAAGTAATTCACATCCTATAACAGCTTCAGAGTAGTTCAACAGTAGGTTTTCAGATGCTAAGTCTCTCAATTTAATAGATCTAAATTAATGAAAATTTAGAGTTGTCCTTACAAGTCATGCCTACTACTACAGAATACTTGAGGGAATTGAAGATATTTTCCTCCCAGTCTTGCTCTCTTTTTAAGACACATGTGCGCTCGTTACACATTAATTAACACATCTGAAAAGTTAGCAATAACTCACGGCTCGGCGAATGCGGGGCCTTTCTGACACTCCCTTGCAGAATGAAGTAGGCAGGCATAGATACATTGAACCTTTATAAATAAAACAAGGGGCCAGATTGTTCAGTTTGTATATAATAAAGTCTGGCAGCATTTTCATCACAGCATCTAGAAATACATGTTGATTGTAAAGAATGGAGGGAAACCTGAATTGTGTTGTGCCTGACAGCAATGCACTAGCCTATTTTGTGTGAGTTTACTTAAAGTAGCTGTCGCTTAACCAGGGCTGGGCTGGAAAAATATTTTAATTCCTAGGTATTACTATTTTGTTTATACTTCTTCCTCTAAAATTACCCAGGAACCTATGAATTTGATGCTGGGCCTAAAATTTGATTCTGGTTTCTAGAATTCGAAATATTTTCCAGTCCTGCTTACAAAAATAGCTGTTTCCATTTTTAAAAACAAATAGTTTTCAGCAACCGTGGCTTGATCATAAAATGTAAATCATTATATAAAAGTGAACTCTCATGGGAGAACTGTGAAATTTTAAATAATGGAAACTATCATTTTTGCTCATTTATTTTTTAAGAAAATGTTTAAAACATGGTTGCTACTCTAGCTCATCAGCACCCAGGTATACAGATATCCTAAAGCCTATTGTTACATATGCCAGTGCCCTCAGATGCCTTTAATTTATGTATGACATGAAATAGTAACGTTGAACGTATGCAATTACAAAATTAAGTTCATCTTTAGAAACAGCAGCTTCCTTTTATGCAAGGTGTCTGGCCCAAACCATATTTCTGTAACAAAGGTGGAAGCAATTATATAAAACCCATGAGGACAATTGTTATGCATAAATATTACATATTTTCCTGGTTTTTAAAACTCAGCTCCCTGTACAATGTTAAAGGAACCATACTCTACCCAACCTCAAATGCCAAAACAATATCCAAATGTTATTTTCACCACAACTAGGTATTAATTCTTGTTCATAATAAAGTATTTAGAAATCTATAAGCTCCCTTTTATAATGACTTGTTTTTCAGCTTACACATTATGCAACACTGTTGTGGTTATTTAAAGGAGGAGATGGATTCATAGGTTAACTAAAGAGGAGGTCTGCAACAATGCATGTTTAACCCTACCCTTTCGCTAACTCTTGGTTTCAGGTCTACCCATGATTTTTCCCATTTATGGCACTATATATATCTCCTACATACATTAACGGCATAATTATGCTGCTATAACTGTTTTCTTACATCCAGTTATTAGCTATTTAAGAGATAAGAATCAACAGCAATGCGATTAATATCCAAATAAGACAAATGGAATTTAGGTCTACCTCTATATCATAAGAACATAAAGAAGAGCCCTGCTGAACCAAATCAGTGGTCCATCTAGTCCAACATCCTGTCTCAGACAATGGCCAACCAGTTACTCTGGCCAACAACAGAGCACAGAGGCCTTCGCCTGATGTTTCCTCTGGCATTCAGAGGTTTACTGCCTCTGAATATGGTTATCTTTGTCACCATAGCTAGTAGCTACTGATAGATGTATTATAATGCACCTCTTTTATAAAGCATCCTAGCTTGGATTTCTGCAGATACAGTATTGTAAGTAATTTCACTGATGGAGACTACAATGCAATTCAAAAAGTTGCTTAATTTGTTCATAACAGAAACACAATAAAATCATCAGGTGTTTCCTTTTCAAAGACACCATCCCAAAATGTCAACCAAGTAAGCTGTGCCTTGACATTACCCAAGGTTAACCCTACTTTCCTACAAAATGGGTACAACAGGATAGATTATACATACAAGAATTGTAGGCGAATTAAACTTTCAGCTAACAGTGATCCTCTTTTCCACTATCTCTTCTGAGACACCACAGGAAATTTACTCTTCTTCTGCCACTCATACAGACTCAACTCTCAATAAGAGCATAGTAATTCTTCCATGATCCATCTCTATCTACTACATTTTTACCCTAGTCCTTTTCCAAATAGTTCAGGAAAACATGTTTTGGCAACTATTGAGAAAAGCTTCATCAGATAGTCCTCTTGTATACATTACTCTCAAAAGCAGAAAAGGTACTATTGCCGTTCTCATGCCTGATGTTCCCAGAATGCAAAACTGTTCAAGAGCCTCAGTTTCTGCACTACATTTTAATCAAATTTTAAAAACCTCATACATACCAAATAAATAAGACTAACTAACCAATTTGTTATTTGTACTGGAAAACCCCACTTTTGGAAGTAAGTTTTAGCTTGCTTGCTCCCTATTGTCACTTTACTTCCAAATCATTAGCTACCACTTTGTAATTAAAAATATGGAAAGACATGGAACCCTTTAAAAAGTAAGACTTGTTATTACCAGATATTAGAGGCCCTAGAATATTTGGAGTTTTTGTGTACCAAAACATCAGACTATGATTTGTACTTAAAACTTATAGACAGACTCTGGAGCATTTTGTTGAATCTGCTCGAGGCATTGAATATGGCTATCTTTAAAGGGCTCTTTAACATTTTTATACAATCTGACACAGTATGAATATTTTTAAAGCCAGTAATTATATGTCTAAGGCAACACCTAAAATTCCATTGGCAAAACAGAAAGAAAATTAAATGAGAAATTCTTGGACCAGGCCTCCATAAAACTAACCAGGAGAGGGGAGGAGGGGTATTATTATGTACTTATCTGTGGGACAGACAGCTCTCCAAGATTTCTCATTGCAAAACATAAAGCAACATGAGGGTCTTCAGGTTTCCTCTCTCAAGTTCTCTGGCATACTTATAAGAATCACAGGAGGAAAGAGGTCAGTAGCAACCACAAAATGTGGGTAGCTAATAGATAAAATAGAAAGCTGTACTCTTAGGACACTGTCACTTGCAGATTAACAATGCCCTAAAACGGCAAAGTTGTAGAGAGACTTCTCTGTGCATTCTGCCCCCACAGTTCAAATAGGATAGAAATGTGCCCCCAATGCCAGCAGCAGGAGTCTACCCCATCAAATATTGCTATCACAAGGTAATTTTAAATTATACATATGGATTCTATTAAAAGATTAAAAACACGTGTCCAGAATCTCAAACTTAAGTAAAGCACTAAATATGGTAGGCATACAATGTAGTTCTTGTTAGATACAGGTCTCTAATATTCATCCACTGTAATATTGTATGAGTTACAATGTACTCAATGTCTACAGGTTGACATAACCCACACCTGACTTTCGGTCATGGGAACTAGATCAGCAGGAATCTGGAAAATGAGAATCACCAATTCTGACTGCTGCAAATTTGCTGCAGGAAAGCTACCTATTACTTCACAACCCAAAATTTGTACAAACTGAAAATATGATTTGTGCAGTATAGAAGTATTTGTCTTAATCTTCAAGATCAGTCCACTGAAGAAACCCATCATATTTACCTGTTTCCATCTAACTATAGTCCTACCTGTTTTCACACACACACCCTTGTGAGAGGATGTGCAGAGACAATCATGGAAAGATCAGAGTCTGGAAGCATGGGGAACCCTAGACCAAGAAAACAAACTAGCCAAAACCTAACATATTACTTAGCTCTTTTCAATTCTGATTAACTGCACTGAAAATTTTGAGTGAGAGGTTTATCAAACACATTGAATAGTTACACATATATTTCTACTTTCAACCATGGCAATTTTTGTGATAAGTATCAAGGTAACTTCTAAGCACATAGGCATCCAATTATATCCTGATTACATGGTTTTAGGGAACACTGAAATGAACCCTATGCTATTAAACAGGTTTTTTTTAGCAAGCATTCATGTATCAAGAAACCAGGAACAAATCTGCAAAACAAGTTTGTCATAACCTGAAGGAATTAGGTGAAAGCAGTCACAGGGTGATGGCATTCAAAGCATTATTTTTAGAAACAATCATTTCAATTTCATTAGTAAGGTTGCATGATTTACATTAGTACAGGTACTGATATGAGAGCCAGCGTGGTGGTGTGGTTAAAAGCAACAGACTCTAATCTGGAGAACCAGGTTCTATTCCCAACTCCTCCACATGAAGCCTGCTGGGTGACCCTGGGCCAGTCACAGCTCTCTCAGAACTCTCTCAGCCATGCAGAAGCAGGCAATGGCAAACCACCTCCAAACATCTCTTACTTTGAAATCCCTAGGGGGGTTGCCATAAGTCAGCTGTGACTTGACGGCACGCACACACACACACAGGAACCGATAACAATTCACTATGTTTAGTGAGCCTGTTAAAGACACTTTGCTCCAAATATTCCATTTTCCAAAGGAAAAGCTGGAAATTTGGGGAGCACTACAAAAATAACTCTTATTAAATACTGTATCATTTGGAATTAGTTAAATCTTATTAAGACAATGTTCTACTCATTCAAATGTGTAATAGTATTGTTATCTGATTATTTGTATAATGTAGATAAACAATGTTTTCAAGAATTGATTATTTAAATGTGACTATCTGGTCCACAAGTTGCATGCCATGATTTATACAGCAATAATATGCTACTGAAGAGTTCATCTGCTTTCAGTGTTATAAAATTTTATTTGAAGTATGATGTTGAATGAGATCATTTCTGTCTAAGCAAATCACTTCCTTCTGTTTACTTGCAAAAATTGTGTTTTCTAGTTCTATCTTTTATTTTTCCTTACCTCTTCAATAGCAAAAACCAATTATATATTTCTAATATTACAATTTCATATCCAAAATTAAACATGATGGTTGTGCTATTCAACCAGTAAAATAGCTTTATGATTAAGACATGCTTGCATAGGTTTCAAATTTTCCCAAAATTTCCATCCCCTCCATCCAAAAGAAACCCGACAAAACTTGGTTTTCTTCCATGGCTTCTGGAAAGTTTTCCTTTCTAAGTTACCATCATTATTGAACATACTAATGACATGAAAATATATAATACACAGATGCTACTCTACATCTTGCAAATATACTTAAAATTTTGATGCTAGCCATATTGAACTTCCATTTCTAAACTCTGTGTATAGTTCACAGTTCTTCTATAAAGACACTGCCCCCACCTGAATTCCAAGTGATTTAGACAAACTGAAGATAACAGATAAAATAATCTAAGACGTGTAAAAGTAGAAACCAGGGCAATAAACAAATAAGTAGCCACATAACTGAAGGAGATCCAGAAGTTACAATGGATAAACTGAATTTAAGTGATGAATAAGATGCTGTGCCAAGGAGGATGAAATGGACATACTTTAAATACCAGAAATAGTGAAAGGGATAACACACCTTAACCTAAAGGAAGCAAGTTTAGGTTAAATAGTATGAAAGCCGCATAAGATCACAAAGCCAGAAAAAAATGCTTCATAGGTTAAGGGAAGAAGTCTTCTTTACATGCAGATTTTCACATGGTTCATATGACAGCAAATCCACTGCTCTCTTTCTCCTTCCCAGTACATGATCAGCATAAATGGTTGTTATACTATGAAACTCATTAATGAATGAGACTGCTCTGAATTCCACTGAAATACACAAATGGTCTCATAAAACAGGAATTTCAAAGTTTTTTTTAACTTTTTTTTAATTTCAAAGTTTTATGCTGACATGTAGCTTCCTGAGAATGCTTGTTATTAACATTTTTATTCCAACTAAGTCATCCATAATATTGTCGAAGGCTTTCACGGTCAGAGTTCATTGGTTCTTGTAGGTTATCCGGGCTGTGTAACCGTGGTCTTGGTATTTTCTTTCCTGACGTTTCGCCAGCAGCTGTGGCAGGCATCTTCAGAGTAGTAACACATCTTCAGAGTAGTAACACTTCAGAGTAGTTACCCCTATGAGTACTCTGAAGATGCCTGCCACAGCGAAACGTCAGGAAAGAAAATTCCAAGACCACGGTTACACAGCCCGGATAACCTACAAGAACCAATAAGTCATCCATGTTTAAAGAAATTAAATACACGATAACAGCAAAACCAGAAACGGATCTGGACAAATTCTGAATACATAAGAATGCTCCCACACAACGACTTTCTGTTTTGTTCTATTATTTTTTTAAAAAAAAACAGATCCCGTTAATTATGCCGAAATTTCTATAGAGATTTTGGTTTGAAATGCTGGTTTGGGTCAGATTTCCAATAGGTTGGCCATGAACAAAAATATACTTCATCGTTTGGAATCACGGCCGAATCAAGCCGATCCACGTCTCCGCCCCGACCCCCTTTATAATAAGGCAAACTGCTGTTTCACTGAGCCGAGATGAACTACGGATGGGACAATTTCGTGTCTCGGTGTTAACTAAGTCCTGATCCAGTTGATCCATTGGCCGAGACAGTGTCGCCTCAATGCTGCTTACGTGACGGAGGGCAGAAACACCCATTCTTCAGTGGAGCAGGAGGCACAGCTTCCCTGTCCCGCGCTTGCCTTCAAGGGAGGCGAGCAGCGTTTCTCTCATCATCCCCCCCAACAACAACACCGCTCTTCAGCGATTCACAGCGGCGGCACTGGGGACGCCGGCATCTCACCCCCTCTTAAGCCCCGCCCCTAGAAGGGAGGAGAAAAAGGCGATACGTAGGCCCTGCCAATCATCGCACCAGGCCTTTCCTGTCTCTCTCCTTCTCCCCCCCCCCCCCGGCACGTCTCCGCCTTCCTCAAGCCTGAGGGGCAGGCAGTACTTCTTACCGTCCCGGGAGGTGCCCATGAGCTGGTCCAACATCGCGCGCATCTGGGCCTGTGCCGACATCCTGGAAGCGCACGGGGCCCGGGAGGGCCGGCCTAGTCCCCGTAAGCCCCGCCCACAGCGGCCTAGAAGGTGTCGAATCCGACGCGGCGGTTGCTTCTCTCAGGGACAAGCTCGGGAGGAATCGGTCTTTCTCGCTCTCTCTTTAAGGCCGTGGTAGTTACAGCGACGCCTTCACCTTCTGCTCTTGCTGAAAGCGAAGGCGAGCGACCGCCTCCTGCCCGTCTGTGTCTGAGGGCCGCGGGTCCCCAGTGCTCGCCCCCTTCACGCCTGCCTCACTAGGCGCGCGCGCTGCCAGGCGGTAACGGACATCCGCGCGCACGCGCCATTCTCCCGCCTTCCCTGACGACTAGTAACCCACTGATTGGCCAAGCCGTGCTTGCTACGCCTGTAACGTAAGGCGTCTTCGCTGATTGGCCTGGAGAAACCGTCGCCCTGCGGACCGGCGCTCAAGCTGATTGGAGACGCAGCACCGGCCTCTTTCTGTGACGTTTCCCTTTGAATCGGTGGAGCGTCACTGGTCACAATTGATCGAGTTATTAAGAACCCCCTCCCCCGCACTTAGCAAAACCAGTCCATTTGTACAGAAGCTCCACAAAGCTCATTCCCTAGCCAAACTGTCGCCATACAGTGGGGTGAAGCTTCGGCTCAAACGTGGAAGAATTCGGATTTCTCCTTTGTTTGGTTACAAAGTCCAACGGGCCTGCCTGTTAGTCTGCTGCGGCAAAACAAAACCGAGTGCTATGTTGGGACTTTAAGGACTAAATGATTTATTGTAGCTTAAGTTGTTGTAGACTAGAGTGCTCTTCATCACGTTTTCCGTAAAACCTCAGTCAACATATCCATATATGGACAAACATTACTGTATGAACAGCGTGGCTTAAAAACCATGTCCAGTGGCACCTTAACTCTAAGAAAACGTATTTCAATTTGAGCTTCCACAAGTTGCAGATCATTCTTCAGACAGTTATGTGAAGGGGAAATCGTACTGGGAAATATGGGGAATGCTGGGGGTAAGGAGCCAAGGCTCGATGTGAATTACACCATGAGTCTTTCAATTGTACATTCTTGATGCAAGGTGAAAAGGGAAGAGTTGATGGATCTGAACAAGTGAGATGTTACTCATAAATGTTAGTGTTAAAAAAAGCCACTGGACTTTTATTTTTCTAGGACAACTACCGCTACCCCTTTGCAATTAAATGTTATGAACTGCAAAAGGCATAGTCTGTGACTTGCCTATTCAAAACTGAAACATATCAGATTATGCTGCTTGCATTTAATGGGCTTTTAAGCTGCATCTAGATCTTATATATTTTCAAAATGTATATGCTGATTCTGGGCTGTGTTGGAAACAAGCTCACATATACATTCAAAAATAAAATAATCAAACAACCACCACTAAACAATACTTGTAACCACATTTCCACTGGTAATAAATACCAAAAATCACAAATCCTGGCACCAAAACTAGCATGCTAAAGTACATGGTAAGAGGATTTTGTTGCATATCTTTCAACATGTAGGAACAGATCGTACTTTACAGCCCTCCAAAAGAGCTGTGCCACAAAGATTTAAAAAGCCTAAGACCTAGCAGAAGAAGTTCACACTTCCTTATGTGCTGGCACTAAAAAGAGCAGTTGCACAGAGGACCTTAGCTTGTGGGCTTGTACAGAAAAGCTACTCTTTATGTAAGTGGGTACAAGGCTATGAAGAGCTTTACAAGGAAGAACCAGCACCCTGAGTTCTATTGAAAAATAGGCAAACAGCAAAGCTATCCTGTGGATGGTGGAATAGGTACCTGATGTCCTGCACTCATCAATAGATGTGTACCTGCAGTTTATACTAGTTGACGTTTCTGTTATATTTTTAAGGGCAACTGCACATAAATGTGCATTATAGTAATCCAATTTAGAGATTACAGAAGCATGGCTCAGTATGATTAAATCAGCTCAGACTAAATGGAGGGGAAACCTACAAATAAAGTTCTGATGATTAAAGGTTTCTAAATACCATACCAACACACTCTTCCAAGGGCAGAGCTGGGTCCAAAAGTACACCCAAACTTTAAATTCAATCTGACAAATGAACATAATGTAATATACTTTATTATATATCTATCCTGTTAGTCTGGGTCCTATGAACCCCTGGGTGTCTGTCAGGGTATTTCCAGGCCCTCCACAATCCTTACTATTTGTAAGGATAGTGGATGAGGCCCTTCATGTCTTTCTAGCTAATGTGAAAGTAGTTTTCAACAGAAGAGCTCAGTCACTGTGCCTCAGGGAAAA
Organism: Euleptes europaea; assembly: GCF_029931775.1. Classification (NCBI taxonomy): domain Eukaryota; kingdom Metazoa; phylum Chordata; class Lepidosauria; order Squamata; family Sphaerodactylidae; genus Euleptes; species Euleptes europaea. The sequence goes on along the minus strand of NC_079314.1, from coordinate 87,763,663 downwards.
GGGATGGAATCAACTACCCCTTCTTTCAAAGGGAGGAAACTTACAAAGTCACTACCTCTCACTTCTCCCTAAGCAGAGAAAGGGCCCTTTGCTGTCTTTGTTTTCTGTGAAAGTAACCCCCTTCTTGCTTTTAAAAAAGCAAGTCTCCTGGGATACCAGCATAAGCTCTGCATCGAAAGGACAAGGCAGATTGCACTAGGATTTTACATCATGTCCTGAACCTTCCTTTTCCTATTTTTTTAAATAACATCCAGCCTGACAAAAAAGACTCTGGAAGACTCAAAAGCTTGTACACTATTATATATATATAGAAACCTAATGAAAATGTTGTAATGCAAAGGCTGTTGTTAATTTTTCAGACAGCAGTTGTTTTTGAAGTATCTTGGTAAGTATGCCCCAAAACACCACTTTAGGGCCATAAGGCAAGACATGAATTCTGAAATAAATAAATTCAAATGTAGTTTAATGCTTAGACTTACTTCCTAGGAAGCAAGCCCCACTGAACTCAGTGGGACTTGAGCCTGTGAGTTTGGCATTGTTCTGCAAGTCTAGTGTTGTATTGTGGTTAGTTTCAGACTAGGAAGACCCAGGTTCACACCATCACTTGACAATGAAGTTCAATCACTCAACCACCCATCTCACAGAGTTGTGAGGATAAAATAGTGAAGAACCACAAATGCCGTTCTATGATCATTAGAGGAAGGACAAAAATGTGCTTGATGGGTGTTAATGAGACAAGCAGCCTATTCCTGTCTTTATATAGAAATAATTTCTGATGAGTTCAGAGTTACTGCTCTGACAGCATGCATAAAATTAAAATCATTAGCATTAGATAGGGAAATACCACTTATTATAACCCAACCAATGATCTCATGTTTATATGCTTCATTATTTCATTCCTCTGCAAGATACATTATTCTGAGAATATTTATGTTGCAATATATAACTGTGGTATCTAACATTATTCCAGTGAAAATGTAGCTTTGCTTAATGTTTCTCTTGATTTAAATTTGTTTATGGAGATTATTTTGCAATGTTTAACTTGAAAATCATGTACTGTATGGATTTTTTAATAAGAAATCAAGGCCAATTGCTGGATGCATTCATTATGCTGCTGATTTTCCTGCGCTACTCCACTCCCACCTTGAGGACAAACCAGTGGTTTTCTTCTTGGGTTATATAATTTTCGTATATGTACATAGACGATCTTAGTTGAACTACAGAGATGCAGATTTAAATCCCCATTCAACCACAGAACTCACTGGGTGAACTTGGGACCATTGCTGTCTCAGACTACACTGATAAAGCATGGCAAGACACTCATACATTGATGTTGTTATTTGGTCCAGAGATTCTCAGATGTGGAAATACGTGAAAACTGATTTTATACGAGGAGTATTCAATTCACTCCAAGAATTTAATTGACTATCTTGCTGGTTTGTTACGTCCTTTATGGTGTGAGTTACGTAAGATTGGGGTAATTATGGTTATAAGCCATTGATGAAAGCTTTGCGCCAAAACACATTGGGCATTGTTTTATTGTATTTGACAGTGTGTGTTATTTTATTGTATGTGCACAATTGTTTCGTTTTTTATTTGTTTATATATTAAATTACTGGTGTCATGCTTTGTGTGCATAGTGTAATTTGTATATATATCAAAAAGATAGATTGAGAGCACAAACAGGAAAATGTGTGTATATAAATAAATAAATAAATAAATAAATAAATAATATATATATATATATATATATATATAATCATACATTGTCCTGTTTCTTTGTGCTCTTCCCCCCTTTGTGTGTGCAAGCGGTGTTAAATCCCCATTCAACCACAGAACTCACTGGGTGACCTGGGGGAAATAATTGTCAGGCTAGACTGTCTCTCAGGAAAGTACTGAGACAGCAAAATAAGGATGGGGATTCCATATATGCCACCCTTGAAGCAGGAGCAAGATTGAATATATCTCAATACAATTAAAATTGGGATAAGCTTTCTTTTAGATGTCTTTCCTTTTAGAAAAGTTTAACATTTGTGACCCATAACAACATGAATTTCCAAAATAGAGTATTTGATCCCCAGGCTATTTAAGATGATCCTGGTTGGAAAGGCAACTGAACAGTCATTTACATGTACTTCTAGTTTGTTTTGTCAGTACAGGATGAACATGAGCACTGAATGAGTAACACAACAAGAACTTGCAAGCAATTGCTCTCCCTATACATGAACCATAACAGAAACTCCAATGACTGGTATCATTAAATAACAGCATTTAGTATATTAAATAAAATCATTTTTATTTAAACAAAGTTCTTTTAAGATTAGCAAGTTATTTCATATTTATGATTCCCACCCTTTCCCTCCAGGCTGGTGGGGTAGCTTAAGGCCCACAAGCCCAGCCACTTCCTCTGGTGAGCGCTCTCCACTGCCATGATATTCCTGATGCAGTGCTAGGTGCTTACGGACGCTGCGCAGAAGACAGAGATAGGTGGCAGCCTGGAAATGTAGATCATGTTGGGCCCTGCATAACTTTTCACTGGTTACCTGAAAAGAGAGAAAGGTAAATAAACACAAGAAACTTGGAACAAGCACAGAAATTGTATTCAAGAATTCCACTCAAAAAGCTAAATAACTTTTTACACACTGCTCCGCAAGCAAGGACACATACTGTATTGCAACACAATGCCAAAACTTAGCAAGAACTTTTTACACTGGAGGGAAGGAGCTAGAACAGACATGGGAAATAGGAAATTTAAACCTGGAAGAGGGGAAAATGTACTTCATCTTTCTAAGCCACCCTGTCTTGAAGGTTCAGAAAGGTAATACTATTAAAAGCAACATAAACAACATTTAGGCCCTAAGACCCATTGAAATTGGTAGGATTTACCTCAGAGTAACAATACTTGTGATCATACTATATAATGCATTATCTGAATGAAGAGTTACTCTTTCCCTATTTAGGCTTAAGAAGCAGGCTGCTTTAGGGAAATTTAGCTGTGGGGATACCAGTGAGATCACTTCTTTTTTTTTAATCCCCATGATGCAGTATATCAAGATTTTCTTAACTGACAAAGCAATGAAAGCAGTCTCGGCATCATGGAGTTAGCTGCCCAAGTCGCCAGTTTCATGCGCAAAAACCCAGGGGAAAGGAACATTGCTATAGCCATTAACGGCTCAGCCCCATGAGCGGCGCTTTCTACGAATGAATGACAATAGCATCTCGATTTCAATTTTGTGTAGGTGTCACATTCTGGCCGTCGCGTAGCCATAACAAGACACTTGTCCAACGAGAGCAAAAATGTCCTTCGACCTAAGCGTTTAGACGTAAGAGCATTCTCGTACGGCTAGTCCTACAAAACGCGGCTTGCCAAGCGTGGGGCCAGGGCTGCAGAGGCGGAGCTGCCAAGGCAATGGACCTTTTTTTAAAAAGGGAGGTGTTGCAGGAGCCAGTCCCGAGGTATCTGCACCTCCCCCCCCCCCTCGTCAATATACCCGATGAGCGCGGAAGGCCTCCTTCAAGTACTGACAAGCCGCCGTGCCTTGGTACGAACCGCCAGCCTCCCCTTTCGCAGAACGAAGCTCACGCAAGAGGCAACGGAAAGTGCGCAGCGGCGGCCCCAGCGCCGCCATCTTCCCCCTGCGAGCGTTTCTCACGTTCTCATCCAATGCGGGCGCCCCATTGGCCTGTGGAGAGGAAGCCCCGCCTCAGTCCCGCAAGAGTGGCGGAAGAGGCCCGAGCAATCCAACACCGGAAGTCCCGGGGCATGTCAATTTCCGAGCCACTGATTTCCGGTCAAGTAGTGAAATAGGCGCCATTTTCCTTTGGGGTGCTGAAGTTTCCCTTTCTTTGTTTTGTAGCTGGAGGTGTCTTTCTTGCCTGTTTGGCCGGTAGACTTGTTTTCATTTTTTGTAGCCCTCGCCCTGAGTGTTATTGTTGACTGGAAGTGTATCTTATTAGCAAATCAATTACGAGCAGATCGGAAGGTATTCGTCTGCGGGGTATGGACCCAGGCCGCTTAGAGAGGCTTCTTCCTCCAGCCGTCTTCGATGAGAGAATCAGTGAAAAAGCAGGAAGCAACTAGCTGAGAATTTATAGCCTTTCAATCCATGTGAGCTGCTTTGGAGTCCGTTTTTTGGAGCAAAAACTACATATATAATGTAAATAAATATGCAATAAATAATGTAATATAAATTCTGTGTTATGAACAAAGCCAGATACCCAGTTTACTCTACAGTAAATTTCATTCTTCCTATATAAGGTCTGCATAGTCCCTTATATGACGGAAGAAAATGGTAGTCTCTAAGGAGCTAATAAGCCGCAGTTTATTTTTGCTGCAGCAGACTAACGCGGCTACCCCAGTGGAACGATTGTATAAGATTTAACGGTGTACACATAAGCTGGATTCTGATCAAGTAGCGTTCCTAATATTTTACACACATTAATGCAGCATAATCGAAACAAGGCTACAAGTGTGCAGACTTAATTACTCGAGAGTACACACGCATTAGATTTTCACGGAGAAGAAGCACAATTGTTTTTCTTGGCCTTGGAATGTATAAAAATGTAAAGGAAGTTCAGGAACATGGGGAGGGGTTGGAAAAAGTCCACCCCAGATGGGACTCGAACCCACAATCCCTGGCTTAGGAGGCCAATGCCTTATCCATTAGGCCACTGGGGCTGACATAGGGAAAATTCTTTCAGTTGTGTACTTGTAGCTTATGTGGCAGTCTTTTATGGCTAAATTCCACCTCCTTTTGTATGTCACGATTCCGGTTAAGTTTCGTAAAATAGAAAGCTGCTTCAAATATTTTTTTGGCAGGTGTACGCCTTGTATCCCAAGGTAACATAAAACGAGTTATGCTTTGAGTCCTTCGCGTTAGAAATAACTGGCATCAGTGTGAAACTATTGATAACAAAAGGTCACGTGGAACGCTACTTTTAGTAATTTTGTTCACTTGATAATTCGCATTGCCCGTTTAAATAGAAAACTGGGTGGCTTAGACTCCTGGTGAATGTGGAAAGGAAGAAGAGAATAAAAAAGTAAAAACCAGTTTATTAAATTTTTATTTGATTTGCGTTATTATAGTATGCCTTTCTCACATTGGACAGTGTAAATCAATACAGTGAACAGTAAGCAATGCAATAGGATTAGAAAGTTTCAGTATGGTCTATATATTCTTCAAGTAAGCTCACAAACATATTGTGAGATTATCAAAGTGACTGTATATCCAGGATCTCATTTTTGTTCTGTCATGATTTAAAACTTGTATATGCTCAATTGTGGAAAGATCATTTGTCTGTATCACTTATAAGTGAATAGCCTACATTTTATTCGTAAAACGTCTTAGTAATTTTACCCCTATGTAATCTATCCTTATTATTTCAAAGTGTTCTGTTATCTTCTTGAACCACATTTTCCATATACAATTAGTTATTCTGCCTTTCATACTTGTTAGGTTGTCTTTGAGGTTGTTTTTCTTCTTTCTGGTATGGCAGTGACATAAGGCATTTAAAGCCCAGTATAAAATGTCATCCTGATGTGGGAACAATGCATGGCAAACTTTCTTTATTTGGCTTCTGTGTTAACTTGTGTATTTCCAACACCCTTATATAAAGTACACATTTTGTATACTTTATGTGCCAGGAAGTAATCTGAGCACAGCTGTGTATTACTATAGTTCAATTTAGAACATAGGCTGAGGTCTGAGTAAGGTTCGAAGGCCTATAGGTTACTTTGCTAATTAGGTTTTATCAATGGCTGAGGAAAAACATTGAGATCTAGGCACTTTGTTAATTGACAGACTTGCTTTTAAAAAGAAAAATATCAGAAGTAGAATCTTGTCGCAAATCTATTACAACTAGTATCAATGTCCTCCACCCATTCTAGTACTTTTTTTCGGGAGATTTTGCAGTATATTTTGCCTGCCAATTATATTTGTGCTTGTTTAATAATTGCAGCTATTCAATAATGGATACTGACAGCCTAATCCTGGCCATGAATATTCAGGAATGTTCTATTTTGAGAGAAACATCTGAGTAAATGTGCCAGTGGTGGGTTGGGTGGATTTAGGGTAAACTCTGTTACTAAAGCTACCCTGATTCATTAGTATTATTTCGTGACTGCACAGTTAACCGACACCAACCCATTTCAGTCCACTTATGGTTTGTTTCCTCTTTTTGCTTGCATCTCTTTTCTGGAAGAAAGTAAACATACATGCGTGAAGTAGCACTTGAACACAAGCAAAGAAATTGTTAATGTTATCCTTGAAGGCAGAGAATAGTATGTTTCTCCTAATCCATTTCTATGTTGGCTTCTTTCTACACAGATGATTTCCCCTGGCTCTCAAACTGGAGCAAGTGAAAACCATTACCGTAAGAAGTATGTTACTCATTCTAAAGCAGGAAACATTACATTGGAATTTCTTTTCTGAGGTCCTTCAAATGTCCAATTTTCAGTTGTAAAAACTGAAAAAATGTGTAGAAAACGTGTAGGGAACAATCCCTTGAATTTTCCAATTTTTCTCCCAACCTTAATATTTATAGAATTCTCTCATCCTATTTCTCACATTTGCTTTCATATATCCCTTCCAAGGGACAGCTGGCAAGCCATTAGTGGAGGTAAGAGTGCTTGATAAGGCTGACCGTTGGTTATATTCAGTAAGCCAGAGGCAACTTTACATTCTTAAATGGAAGCACTGTTAAGTCTGGACTGAAGCTAAATGTCATCTAAGATCAAAGCAGGATATTCTGTACAACACATGTGAGAACAGCCCACAGCACTAAAATTATTTGCACAAAGACCAGACAAGCTAATATGTACATTCCTCTTTATTTAATACAGCACAGACACATGACACATACAAAAGAAAAACACTCATGAAGTTCCTGCCTCAAATTAAGGACACGTACATCTACACTCAGTTGAACAAGGCTCCCACATCAGATCAGATATCTCCTAGCTAGCTACAGATGGATTCTCAGAGAAAGTCTGTTGCAAAAACAAAACAAACACATTCTGCACCCTGTTTGGAAAGTGAAACTAGTAGAGAATAAGGAATGGACCCAGAGGAAGGCCAGGGAAGTAAAACAATTCTCTCATATAGAGGAACTAGAACAATGAGATTCTGACACAAATATTCCTTGTTCACTATTTTATCCTTCTGGTCCAAACTATGATAACATGTGCTAGGAGGGGAAGCTGTTTTTCTTCCCAGTTAAATTGCATCTTTAAAACAGAACAGGCCCCGTATGCACATTTAAAACTGGCGCAGGCTTTTGTGGCAGCAGCTTTCCCATTTTTCCTACTCCAGTTTCTGATGGACAGTTAAGCAGGCACCAGTTCTTCCCGTAAAGAGCCTCACATACTTTAAAAAAAATACAAAAGTAGGGTGACGGGTATTTACAAAATTCATGGCTGGTACAGTACATCATTTAAGACACACTATGCTACAATCTTTCAGGTCCTGAGATTATTACAAAAAAGTTAATTCAAATATTGTGTTCAGATTCAGTCTGAGAGGAGGAAAAGATTTCTTTATAAATTCAGAATCTCTTCACATCAGTAGAACACATCTTCCTAAATAAAACAAAACCAAAAGTAGTTGGCACCATCACTCATCAAGTAGCCGTTTCTGGCTACTCTGGCCTCTCTTACGGAGAAGCTATGAAGAGTATGTATCATATGGAAGATGTTTTAGGAGACTACTCTCCATATGAAGTCACAGGCTTTCCCCTAGAATTTTAGAAACAGTCAGGTACTTAGCAGCAAGTTAAGCTCACGCGTGGAACCAAATTGTATACTGAACTGAATTAGTGCTATTGATGGTGTTTGCTAAGCATGGTTTATAGCACCACTAATTTTGTTACATGAAGGAGGACGATATAATGATGATTTGGGTTCTCTTTTAGAAGGTCCAAATAGTGAACTAGCCCCATGGGAAGTCTCCATGCTTCTCATTCTATATATTTATTTTTGTAGAGCATTTATAGCCAGCCAGGTATTAAAAGCTGATCCCACTCCCTGAATAAAATGTAAGAAAGCAACTACAGAAGATGCTGTTCTCTGGGACGACTAATACTATAACAGAAAGCTAGTCTTTAAACTTGGAAGCTCTAGTGTTGATTAAATTCCCTGCACAAGTAAAGCATCTTTTTTGCATGTGCTGGAAAGACGACTTTCGGCACCACAAAGATGTCCACTTATATCATGGAACCTAGAAAACATCAGCATTAGGATTTTAATCATGAAATATAGTATCCTGGTACTGAGTATGGTAAAAGGAAAAAGAAGGGACGGTGACGATAGTTTATAACGTTAATAATGTAATACTGCTCAGCAGATTTTTAGGAAGTGAAGCTTATTTTAAGGTTAATGCAACCAATTTTTTCCTAACTAACTGTCAAAATACTTCTAAATTAATGTGCTCTCAACACTGGTAATGTAGGCAAAGAAACCACACCAATGTCTACATCAAGTTCAGAGAGGGTTTTTTTGGGGGTGGGGGGTTCAGATCCTTTAAGTCCAACACTGAAGGCTAGAGGAAGAGGCAGAAAAAAGTGAACCCTAAATTTGTTTACATCTGCCTAGAGAGGGATTGTTTAACAGATTTTTTTTTCTGATACAGGTGAGGTATTAATTCACTTCCAGATTTATTAAATGCCTTCTGATTACAGTAGTAGAGAGGAATTTCACTCCTGTGGTTACATATTTTGAGTATGCATGTTTGATTATGCCATTATATAAAATGTTCTCCCAACTAAGGCGTATCTGATAGCAGGATCTTTCCTATGCCATGCAGTCTCTCATGACATTAGCTTTGCACTAGCTGGAGTGCTTATTCTTAATTTCTATATTGAATTTAATTTCTATGTTGAAATTATATGTCTGCAGCATACATATTCAAACAGCTATAATTGTTAGGGCAGGCATTATGTTGCAGAGGGAAGATTATACATAACATTAGGGTGTGAAGTCAGCTGTATGCATAGTTTATTTTACTTCCAATAATCCAACCAAGGCTTTATAGAGTGGTGAAAGGGCAGATTACAAGACCTTTCCTCTAATAGTGAAAGACAGTCAAGCCCTCAATAAGGTTTGAATGCTATAACCATGACTAAAGTTTGTTATGAACTTGCTGGTTTCTCCCAATTTATTTTTTACGCTGGGCAGTCAAGACCATGCACTTATCTTTACTGCTAAATGTCAGCATCACAATGAGAAAGCTTCAGTGCTGAATAATGTAGATATAAAATAGAGTGTACAGTACACAATTATATTTAAATTATGCTGATGGCATCAGAATGATTAACAGACTGCAGTGTGCATTTTTTTAAAAGCTTTAGAAATTATTTTTGTACCATGGAACAAAGACTGTCTCTCTTACACAACAATGCTCCATACTGTCATATTTATTATAAGATGAAACTAAAATAGAGAGCCCCGATTTTCTACTTTGGCAAAGGAAAACACAGCATTTGTTTAGTTGAACGGATTTTAAGTGACCTAAAGATGGACTTTGCATCTCCAAGTTCTAGAACAGGGGTAAGTTGAGCTGGTTCCTTAAATTAGTTTCAAAGCTGCTCTAAAATTACTTGAACTACCAAACATTGGCTGGAGATATTAAAGGCAATTTTCAACAATAGGGTCCTGAGAAGTCCCAAACACATAATTTAAAAAACTATAAAGCTCTGGTGGGTTGAACAAATGGAAAGTGATTTATAAACTGTAGCACTAGTTCTATATCATAACATTTCCCTGCTACCTTCACACATACAGAATATCACCTCTGAAGGCATTTTTGTACTAAATGAAACTGAATAGAATGCAGAGAATGCTCATTTTTAAACAAATGGATTAAAGACCTTAAAACCCAAATTAAGGCCATAGCTCTGAGATTTCCTCCAGCAAACCACAGCATGACAACACACCTGCTAATGGTGCTTTCCATTGCTACATGGAAGTTCAAACCCTTTCTTGATTGCAGGCAAGGCAGTCTCATTCAAGATGTCCACTGTAACCAGAACACAAAACTACTACCATGAAGAGGCATCTTCCTCCATCACATTGAGCTACCTTCACCTGCATATGCTTACATTGGATATTTTGGATATGGCAAACTTCAGCATTATTCCAAGCGCCCAACCATCCATTCAAGATTTATCTTAAGCAGAATGCAACTTAGGTTTGTTTTGAAGATATAATAGAGTATTATCAAGTATTATTCTGTTAATGAAATCTGGATTTAAATGTTGCAAATATATACCGATTTTTAAAGTACATGATCCTTTACTGTGATCGCTAAGTTGCATTCTTACAAATTCTCACAGTTCATTAATTTATAGTCGTAGGCTTTGTAAAACAATCTTGCCTTAAATGCAATCTTGCTGCAGGTGTTTGCAGAAAACTATTTTGCTGCTCTTGTACTGAACAAGCGTAATACTTAATAGCAAAAAAATTGCTTTGACTAATTCTGACACAGATTTTAAGATATGTATCCAAGTGATATAATGAAGCATTCATCTGATGAATGGAAAGTGACAACCTTGATCCAATATCTACTGTAACTATTAAGCAATCCTTTGAGCTACTAGACTCTTGTGATTTGGCTTCAAATATCCCAACTCCAGCATAAAGGAACTATTGATACCCAGAACCTGGATTTTACTGTAATTGTGCAGATACTGATGGTGCTGCAGCTTTCTCCCCTTATCCACCTGCCATGGCTCAGCTGAATCAGTATGTAGTAACATTCAGGGTGGGTAACACCCAGCTGCATATAATCCTAGACAACTAAGAAAGTCATCATACCCTTGCGATTGGATAGCTGGTTTCTTTATCAAGGACAACTCCCTCCACTTTCACCAACTGCAGTTGCAGTAATGTAAATCACTATGCTTCCACAACAGACAACAATTTTCATACATTAGCATATCACACTAGTTTTCTTAATATAATTTGTACTGTGATCTGTGGAAACATAGTATTCAATTCTATTCAGCTATTCTTTGCTGGAAAAGGTCTTTTATGAAGAGGGGAAATGCTAAATTTTAAGAGGGGCTGAGCATTCAGTATTTATACATTATCAGACAGGAGCCACTACATTAATTTCATTTACAACCAAGAATTCCATGGGAATTGTTTTCCCTCTAACTGATTCCTGACAAGTTGCTCGAATATACCTACTTACTGTATCGTCACCTGTGACAAATGTTTACCTTCATAAGCAAACATTAATGCTATAGAAAACAGATGGAACATTAGGACTCTTGGGAATACTGCTCAGTGTGAAAGCAAGCACATAAAAATGAATGCCATGATACAGCAGCTATAACATTACACACATTAAACACTAATTACAGAAGGGAAAACAGTTTTAACAGCATAAAGTCATCTTGGCAAGCTCAAGATTTTTCACCCACATGCCTCCCTCACTTTATGACCTTTGAGTATAGTTTGTGGGGAAAGGGGAAAACAAAACAAAGAAAAGGCACTTAACCAAAGGACAAAGGCCTGAATCAAGTAAGCTGTGGAGGGATAACACCATTCAGTGACAGAACTAAGTTATATTAAAAAACTTTAAAAAGCTGACATAAAATTATAATTGCATAAAATATTGGTTGACTAGCATGTTTACCTTCGGGTTAGCTTTTGAAAAAATATCAGAAAAAGCAAGCATAGGGAAGTCTGGAGACCTGGGTGAAAACCTTCCAAAGCTTAGCTTGATTGCAGGTTTTGCTTATTTCCTGCAATACTATCCTGAAAAGTCCCAAAATAAAAAAATAAGAGGAATCACTATATCTTTTGCCAATACACTCTAAGAAACCAAGACATTCCTTAGTATCTAACCTTCCTGTGGGCAAACAACTCCAAAACCAATCTGTAAACTAGAATTAAATTTACTTATAAATATAGCCATAAGCTCTTTTCATGAATGTAGCAGCAAACATGATAAAGATAGTTGGGAGTCCCTAAGAGGTTAATCCTTCAGAGGATAATGGTTCAATGTAACTGATGGTAGCTTGGGAGTTGCAGGATCTCTTTTATGTCAGCCGCTTTGGACCAAATGGAGAGGCTATGTGGTTGGATCAGTCAGCTGAGAAGAGAGGTAGCATACCTTGGTTACCTGCCTTACTCACAGCCTACAAAGGTAAATTACAAGTTTCTTCTGATTGCATGGAAACAGATGTCAAACCCACAGCACCCACACCTGGGACTTATGACTCAGCATTTCCCATCCATCTTCTTGGAGACAAGCTGATATAGAAGGTTGAGCAAAAGGGAATTATTCAGGCCACCAACTTCTATTTTGCAGGTGATGGAGAGCAATGAATAATGAAGACAAAAATGCCTACATCTGTTCTTAATGGTTTGTAAAGATCCCAGATAACTCAGTAACTGCTACTTTGTCCCAATATGGTTATACACACATTGAAGGCATAATTTAAAAGATATAACTTTAAAACCTGTATTTGAAATTATTGCTTGTTGTTGAGGTGCAGAGTGAGCTTGGCATTTTAGCTCACAGTCCCCAAAATAAGTTCAGGTCAGCTGTTTACAGTGACAGCTTTCACTCTTATTGCTTGTGAATACTCAGGGAGTTTGTACAAAAGAACAGATTAAAAGAAGTCAGGCTCTTCAAAAAGTATCTTAAGTGAGGACTTACTCTGCAGGAAGTCCACAAAATTAAAATTTGCATTGGAATGTTGCTCTCCTCTCACCCTCATCAAGTCACCTGGACAACTCTTGTCTCTGACGATTCTGCGTCCTCCCCCTTCAAAAGGTAGACACTAGGAATCACAACAGTGCTAGAGTTATTCCAGTGTTAATGTTTTTGTTTTACTTAACATACAGGAAGAGTCGGCACCCATCATTATTTTACTAGACAATGTCCCCAGATACCTCCAACTGGCTTTTGATATAAAGGGAGGAAAACGTTCATCATATGACTGGATTGTTCCAATGTAGCTATTTTACAAAAAAGACCCAAGTTAATCTGCTATGTGGCCCAATTCTTCCTCTTATTCATGTACTTAATATATGCAGAAAAAGCATGAACTACATTAGAGTGCAGGAAGAAGGCAATTTGTGCTATTCTGTTCCAAAGTTTCATTCTTCATTACTTTAAACAGTGAAATTTTTGCATCAGTGCTAACAAAAAACTACTTTAAAGATATGGAAGAGATGGAAAAAAAGTTTATCAAAGATAATGTGGAGCTTTCAGGGGAAAGCCGAGATTTTCCCCAATAGTGATTTTTAGTGGCTCTATTCACTCTCTCCCCGCTCCAGCATTATTTCTAGAAGTGAAATAAATATTCAGAAGCAAAAGCTAAGGCCCTGCCGGAAAATGTTTGCCCCTTCCATGACTTCCTCTATAACAAGGAAGTTAAGACTTAGCTCCTGTAAGGCAAACAGAAATGTCAGTCTCACCATTTGCCAGATTCTCACATAATTCCTGGTATAAAATGTAATCAGCTATAACCTCATATTTTTGAGATATTTCTTGCAATTACAGTTTGCAAATATACTCCTGTACTTCAGGGTGTATCTACATTTATGATTTTATTGTATGATAGTGAACATTAGCTGTTTTACTGCAAAATAAAAGTATATTTTAAATTTTATGGACATCTTAAAGGTACAGTAGCAGCAAAACATCTGAGAAAGGAAGAATTTGTCAGTTTATGCATGGAAGTGATGTTTGTGGGGATCAGGAACTGCCAGGTAAGCAAACTGAATCAGAGCAGAAAATAAAGCAATTATTGTTTTGTAGAATCTAAGGCTTTGGATAACGTACCAACTAAAAAACATCTTTTGAACTGACTACTTAACTATGTAGTTTCTTCTATCCAAACTACATAATGTTTTAGAAAAGCCCTTAATGTACCTTTGAAAAGAGGTAAAAAATTCAAGGTTTAATAGAGCTTATTTTTCATCCACAGTTCTGTGCAAAATTCTTTATTTAAGGGCTCAACCCAACATTCAGTTACTGCTTTTATATTATATATTATTTAAATATATGTATGCTTTTACATATACAATTACTGAGGCATCTAAGTGTAAAGATAAGTAATCTGCCTTTCCAAGATAAAAGAACATATCTTTTAAATGAAAACAAACTTGTCTAACAAAAGGAAGGTGAAATGTGATCTCGGTTTTTATACAAAGTCACAAGCATATATGGGGGTAATACTACACCCAGCCATAGATCTCTGACATTTCCACTGCAGCTACTCAAGTGGCAAGCTGCTTTTTTAGTTTAAAATACATCTTGCCTCTTCTGTAATTAGTGCAGCTGCAATACAAACCTCAAAGACACTTTCAGTAGTACCTAGTCCCTCCTGTAAGTGCATATTCTTTTGATGAATCATGAACTTGCATGTTCACAAATGGAAGCAAACTGAAAGATTTTAGTTCAAGAAAGAGAAAATCTAGTAAGATTTTATTCATGGGAGACATCAGATTTAAGTGAAAAAATGCTTCACATCAGGGATGCTAGTTTCTAGATCAGAAGATCATGAATGATTTCATAGCAAAATTGGTTATGCCTTTCTGATTTTTTTTCTCACACAAAAACATGCCTCAGTTAAATTTTGACATCAATATTTTCCCGTACTATTTTATGAAGTATAAGATGAAACTGTCCTAATTAGCTCAACAAACATCTAACGTATTGCTATAAAAACTGAAAGTTAGCCTAGAAGTTCTGTGTTGGTGTGCAGCAAAGAGATCAGGTTTTTACACCTCCTAGCTATGCAAATATTAGGAATGCTGAGATATGAACTTTAAGTCTAGGCAGAAGGCACCTCAACCACTCTTTGGAGAAAGCTTTGAACAGTACTGAGAAAAGGAAAAAAGACTGTGCACAGAAGCAAGCTACGTGTATTTCTTGTTAGCTGCAAGGTCAATACAGTGCTTAACTTTTCAGAGCTATCAGGAGAAGGAGACGGCCAGAGACAAAAATATCTTCATGGAAATAAAAACTGGATGTTTCTTGATTTTGTTAAAATGTTAACAAAACAAAACAAGGCAACTCTGTAGTAGTACAGCACATCTAAGGGCAAAAAGAAAATCTTCCTTCAGAAGATAGTGAAAGTAAGATCTGCTCTGATGAAGCCAAATTAGTCCCCATGTTATATATAACTATCTGTAGTCAGAATATCCCATTTAAGCTCCACTTAGAAGAAGTTTAAACAGGTTACAGAACAAACCAACTTTTCCCTTTCTTCTTTTGATTATCAGTGATGGGGGGAGGAAGTAACACTATTTATAACACTATATGTATATAGTGTGTATATATATATATATATTATATATATATATATATATATATATATATATATATATATATATATATATAGTGTCTACAACACTACCTACGACTACAATCTCCATCGAACAAGAAAACCATTATTTTTAGCTCTTCACAAAAGAAATGGGGAACAAGTGGCCTTGGCTTTGGAGGAGAAAGCAATTTCTTCCTTTCGGTTTCTGAACATTCTTGTTTTCTGCTCTGCATTCCATGTGACTCAGAGCTGTACATAATCTTCCTAACTGGTATATACTGTAGACATTCCTGGGACCTCCCATTTGCCAACAGGATGGGATGGCCTCACTTGCATGATGGATGGAGAAGTCTATTTCAGATTCCTTTCACAGATCCTCTTTTTCAGATATCAGCCTGAAAGAAGATTTTTGTGCTGCTGTAGGTTTGACAACTGAACCTTTCTGGCCAACCCTTTCTGAACCACTCAGAAAGGATAAAGGCTTTGGGAGTTCTTTAGGAGAGCTCAAACTATGAGTAGTTTTTACATGAACACCCTTCCTCCTTTTCCTTCTCTCTGATCAAGTATGGTTTTCTTTTCCTTCTTCCTCTCACCACAGTGCTTGGGATCAGAATATGTAAACATTGACAGAAACAGCAGCTCTGTGTCCATTTAAGCATGTTCCCAACTGGTCAGTCTCCATCAGCAAAGCAGAACCACTTTAACTCCCTTGCTCATCCGGATCTCACTGGGTTTTCCTTTGTAACTTAGTATCCCCTTTACTTTGGCCTCCATCTGCAATTTGAATAGGGGGGGAAAGAACACAAAAGAACAAAAATATAACTTAAGAAAAATAATATTTTAATTATGCAAGTTATACTCATGAGCTGCACATTACAGGATAATGAGCTGTATTCCCACCGGACAGCCTTCAGAACAAACATTATTTAAATACAATGAACTTTTGGAACTCACTGCAGTATTTATAGAACCAGAACACAAACTCTATAACTAGATTCAAAACCAGAGTAGACAAAAGTTTGATCAAACAATGGAGATGAGATCTCTTATATGCAAGACAGCCTAAAATCCTTACTATCAGATGCTAGAACTTGATATAAATGGACATTGTTTCATTTCCCTTTTTCTGACCTTTTATTCCAGTTCTTTCTAAGAAAGGCCCAAGAACTGCAGGTGATAAAAGAGCTCAACACAGTTTGACAAATCATCTTTTTTCTTCTGTCTTCAACTCTGAACAACATGCAATGCAATTATCATCTGAGCTGGTGTTTCACTTATAAAAACTAAGAGCGACAAAATTATTTCCATACCTGTATACGTTTGTTGCAAGTGAGCAGGCAGAGGTGTGTGAGACAGTGTTGCTGCATGCTGCCCTCCTGGCTGTAAACCCTTCAGTAAATCTGAAGTGGCACAGACAGAAGGAAGAAATCAACAAGATGCAAGTACCAATGGATTCAAATATAGCTTCACTCATTTTTGTCCAATATAAAAGATGGTCTATTAGGCATCTATATAGTAATAGCTAGCGCTTTAACTTGCAGATTAATCTATTCTTAAGACTATACTAACAAAAGACAATCCATTTAACATTTTATTTATTTATTTAACATTTTATGTGATATTAAAATTTACTGATCATCTGAATAAGTTTTCTGAGATGAATACTAGATATTTGTCCAGCCTTTAATTGTTAGTGTTTCATATTAAAATTAGCATAGTGCCAGTTTTACCATCCAAAAAGGAAAGTATGCATATATATGTGCAAACACATCCATTCACAAATATGTCTCAAGGAAGTCTGACAGTTATGAAAAAATCCTTCTCTATTAATTTTGAAGCATTATATTTCCTTGCCATTTTTCATCCAAAGACAGTTTTCATTTAAAGGGATGTTTTGGGCTTGGACGGCAACAAAAAATCTAGCCTCACTTACTTTGAGTCAGGCTGTGATGGAAAGCTGCTGAGGTAGATCCCGAGGTGGTTGTCACTCCAGCGGTGTCTGTTCCAAAGCCAAGTAACTCCAATGGGAACTGAAAGGGCATGGTCACAGGAACAAGGCTACCCAGCATCCCAAAAGGAGCCAATGGAGCAGATGTCACATTCTGATTGGTTACAGACAGTGATGGTGTCATGAGAGTCAAAGGTGAAGCATTTGCCAGCAATGATGCACCTGTTGTTGACTGTATAGAGACAGATATTATTTATACATCTGTTATTATAGCCTGAAGCACATCCAAAAGTAAGACTGAGGCTTGGATCCTAATCTGCTATTCCATCAACTTAATAGAAGTTCCACTGAAGGAGAGGGTAATTTTTGTCAGTCTCCTCCTCCTCTTACATTTCTTCAGATACTGTTCCTGGGTGTCCACCAACCCAGGACACAATTTCAAGGGGAACAGAAAGCTGCAAATAAGAGTGTAGAAGCAGATAATTTGCCTTCTTCTAGCAATGATTCTGCTTATGCTACTTAGGTTCCAAGCGTAAGAACTACGTGTGTCTAAAGCTCTGCTTTTATTAAAACTTGCAGATAATGGCTCTACTTTTGTTGCTGTTTCCATAACTGTCTGATAGCATCACACTGGGGGGAAATTTTACAATACTTTAATATTTGCCCTTTTCATACTGTTTCACCAGAGACATATTTGTGTTCTGTCCATCTGTTTTTAAAACAACTTCTGAAGACATTTCAGCTTAGGGAATAAGACAGCCACAACTAAGAAATCAAAGTGTGTGTGTGTAAAACAAAGCAGTTCTGCAGCAACTGCAATTTATTATAGCCGTCAGCCAAACCCCACCATCCAAACTTGTTCCTTTCATCCTAAATGTAGAAACAAAACATCTGAAAGTGAAATACAACAATTTATGAAAATGTGTTAAAATTACCAAAATATGTGCAATTCATTCCTCTTAGCCAGATCACCTTCCCTACACTAAACCAAGCTCACTCATCTTGGACCAAACCTAAAGATCACTTTCCATGAAGGAGAAAGGAAGAGCCTATGACAGTAATTGTAATCAAAAATACTGGAATGGTTTACTAGCTGAATGTAGCTACTTGTTTCTAAAACTCTTTTAGGTATTCTTTATAAGCAACATAAATATACAAAGTACTAGAACACAAAATCCTAACATGGAATAGCGCACATGTGGTACAATCCAAAATAGGTTAGATATGTCTACAACATGGCTCTGAAACTTGTGCGTCAGTACAGAACCAAAAACAAGAAAATTACTCTTTTATGGTAAAATATATTTCAAGGGTAGGAGAGATGCTAGAACAACCAGTATGTGAAATGAATGGCAAGAAAATACTTTGATGGGACTAAAAGGCTTCTCAAAGATGCTTTACAGAAAGGGAAATGATAAAGGGGAACAGCTGCCAGAAATCTAAGTGCAACGATGAGCAAATGCATACCCATGCACTAAACAATTGTGCAGGGTGCTCCTGCGTTTATTACTAGCAGCCCATTCCTGAACCTTCGGTGGCCGGGGACGGCGTGGCCGAGGCTCCACTGCGGCACCTCCAAAGCTGTTCCCCAGCCACCAAAAGGCTTTAAAAAGCCTTCGGAAGGTTTTTTTTTTTTTTTTATGGGGCATTTTGCCCCATTGAAAACAGCAAGGCTGTGCCAGCAAAAAGCTGGCACACCAACGCTGTTTTCACCATCGGTGTACCGGTGTGAAAGGGCTCAGGAAGCTGCCTACTGGCAGCTGAGCCCCCCCCCCCCGGCACGCCCCAGGAACACCCCCAGGACAGCACCGTGAGGCTTTGCGCCAGTGGGACACCGGTGGAAGCCCCAGCTGGCATCCCTGGGTAGTGCTGCTGCGGCAGTGCCGGGAGAATGGCGTCCAGGTCCCCCTGCCAGCCTCTGTGCCATCCTGGATGGCATAAGTGGCATGGGTGCCGGCGCAGGGGGCACGAACGTTGGCACAGCCCCTTCCTGGCCTTCCAATGACTTTCATCCTTGAGGCTCAGGAATGGGCTGTTATTGTAAGATCTCTAATGCCCCATTTCCTAATGAAGGACTCATTTCCTAATGAAGGACTCACAACAGCCAGTGTTTGGGCTCCAGAAACTTTATGGATTATTAGTCAACATATCAAGTGTTAATTCACAGGTCAATTTTCAGTAATGTCAAGCCATATATTTTCTTTTTTATACTGGTTCTGTTGACCTCTTGTTCTAAGTTTTGATGTAGGTTGGCTCTTCAATGATAAAAAAAGGATACTGACCCCTGGGCTACAAGTTCCACTGGATTTCAATGCAAGTTAAGATACACCTACATTCTCCTGTTAGCACCCATGGTCAATGCCAGTTCAAAAAGCCTACTGATATCACAAGCTCCGCCCACTATTAATGTCTGCTATGAAATCCTAACATCTTCCCATTATTATCTTTAGGAGTCAGCAAAATAATAGTTTCAGAGTTTATCATAACAGGAAGAAAATCTGTGGCAGAATGACTGTTCTCAAGAATACTCAGTATTGAACTAAATGGGGGTGTACCACTTTAGAGCTTCCAATAAATTAACAAAATTAGCATGGTGTCAGGAAAAACTAGTTCTGGGTTAAGTGAAAATAATGTGTGTGTGTGTGTGTACCGTCAAGCTGACTTATGGTGACCCCATAGGGTTTGAAGATGTTTGCATTGCCTTCCTCCATGTCACGATCCTGGTGTTCCTTGGAGGTCGCCCATCCAAATACTAACCATGGCCAACCCTGCTTAGCTTCTGAGATCTGATGAGATCAGGCTAGCCTGGAGCTAATCCAGGTCAGGGCAGTGAAAATAATACTGTTACTATAACTGTACTAATATCTCCTTTCATGTCATAATTAGCAAACGTATTTTATATTTCCTCTGGCAGTCTTGTCTAGGGATACTTGAGCAGGCAATTACATACGCATTTTGGCTTAATGAAGTTAAAGCATGTACATAAGATATAATTAGGCCTATCACATTTCACATACCTGCACACTGGCTGGTATAACTGTAGACCCTGAGGCAGAAGATGGTCTATGTGGAGCAGACAACTGTTTAGTAGCACCCTGTGTTCCACTTCCTGCTGCCCCAGAGAGATTAGTCCTGCTAGCTCCACTTGTATTAAGGTTTCCGCCCCTGTTGACAGGTACATTCATTCCAACTCCACTCAAATTATTTTTGCCAACAGTTCCAGAGGCAGAAGAGCTGGACAATTTTGAAGGGGCCTGAGGGTTCTTTGCTGGTTGAAGGCCTGAGGTGCGATTAGAGGGCAGTAAGTTAAGTGTAGGGGAGTGCCTACTGACATTTACTCCACTGGGCTGTTTATGAAGGGAATTGCTGCTGGAGTGACTACTCTGGGATACTAGTGCACTTGAACTGGAAGAACTGGGAGATGACGTGGGCTTGGGTGTTGGAGTGGATTTGGATGATGACAATTTAGGTGATGTAGTAGGCTTGGGAGTTACAGAAGGCTTGGATGCTGTGGGCTTGGGAGAGGCAGCAGGTTTGGGGGAGGGAGCCATGGAGAAAGGAGGCTTGAAACCCTGGGCAGAAACCTGCGATACCATGGCCTTGGCTAAATAGTTACTAGAGGTAGAGGTACTGGACATTGTCCGAGACACAAGTGGGTGAGCCATTTGAGAACTACTTCCAGAGGTGGTGTTAGGCAAAGGAAGGCGATATACTACTTGCTTATCTGAAGTCTTGGTAACTGGAGATGAACACGACAGTCTGGGATTGCTACTTAATTTCACAACAGAGTTGGTTGGAGATTTACTAAAAGTTGCTTGTAGAGGTGACACATATTTTTGTTGGACAGCTGACTGCTGGTGAACCTTGGTTATTTGTAAGGTTGATGAGCCGCAACTTTGGCCTTCTGAAGAGGTTATAAGGACAGTCGTCTCCTTTGGCCTCTGTGAAGCAGGGGTAGTTGTGGCTTGGACCTTACAGGAGGAAGAAATATGGGCCTGCGAAGAGGAAGCAGCTTGAATTTGGCTTGACCTCTGTAATCCTTGTTGTAGAAGTTTGGCTGGCAAGGGCTCCAAGGAAACCTTGGGGTTCTGAATTGAAGATCCAGCAATAAGGCCTGAAGATATACCAGTCTGAAGCAAATCTTGGGATTTCTTTGGTACTGGTGCTGTGTGCCCAGCTATAAGACTTGAGGAGTGTGGTGTTTGAACAGCCTCTACCTTTTTTGAGGATGATAGAGGTAACTTGCTCATTATACTTGCTAACTTTTCTTCTCTCAACCCAGGCCGAGGTCTTGAAGTTAGTGTTTCTGCAGAGGTTCCAACAGGAGAATTTTTAGCTCCATTGTTAATAACAGCCAGAGCATCAGAAATAGAATCTAATGAAGGTGGATTGAAGGAGAGGTCTTCATCCAGTGAGTCATCCAAGCAGATTGTCTCTGGAGTTGGGTTACAGCTAGAACTAGCCAGAGCACTGACAGGTGTGGTGGTACTTGAAGCAGGAACACAAGATGAAGTAAAAGGGGTAGAGATTCTCTGCTCCTTCTTTGGACTAGTGTCCTAGTGGAGAAAAAAATAAAGTTAAAATGCTTTTCCTAAAGCAGAAATAATTTTCAAGCAGTGGTCACTCTGGAAGTCTGTACTCATGCATAGATCTATTAGTGTGATTTTATTTAAGATGCTATCAAAATATTGATATTGCAAATATATTGCTCATTTGCTTATTAAGCAAGTTCTTTCTATTAACTGCTGGTAACACATTGTTTACAAGAAAAGCCAAATATGAAATGGATTTTTAAAACAGCAAGATACTTATAGTTAAGAAGAGAGAACATCTATTCCCTATATGTATCAGGCAGCTGACCGGTATCTGCTCCAATCCTATCACAAGCGGTGCTGGGGTGGGGAGGAATACAAAGCACTATCAGGACTATGGTTGGGGACAATGAGCTTCCCTCACTAAACAGCTGTTAACGCTTCAGTCCCTCTCCTTCCCCTCCCCAATAATCTTATTTCTCCCCAGAAGGGATCAGACACTACAAGGGAACTCAGCTGAAAGGAAAGTGGTCAGGAAAGGGACTGAGAAAAACTGACAGGCGTGGAGAGAATTCAGCACTCCACACCCTTTTTCCTCTGTGAAATGTCATTGGGACAAACCAATGTTTCAATTAATTCCTGCTATCACCTATAATTTGGGCTAAGAAAAAACACAAGGGAAACAAATCCATGTAATGCCATTTAGACCCACCTCTAGAATGTTCATGGCATAACATGTTTGCCTTATTCACGGACTATTTTTCACATGTAAAAAGTAAAGCGATAGGGCCATGGATTGGTTGAGGAGCACTTGCTTTGCATGAAGGTTGCCCCAAGTTTAATCCCTAGAATCTCCACTTTTAAAAGGATCAGGTAGTAGGTGATGTGAAGGACTTCAAACTCAGCCCCTAAGAATTACTGCCAGTCAGAGTAGACACTACTGACCTTGACAGAACAATGGTCTGATTCAGTGTAAGGCTGCTTCATGTGTTCAAATAAACATTCTTTACTGTATCAACCTTTGGTGATAAGCACTATAAAGTGTTCTAAAATCTTAAACATTAACAGAGATTCCAGTCAGCTGTGTTGGTAAAAAGAAGTTCCCCAAAATTAAAACGATGCAATAGCATTTATTAACACTAACCCAAAAGATATCTAAATGTATGCCAAGCTTTCAGGTTCTCCAGAACTCTTCATTAGGCTGTATATCAACACCCCTCTCCAAAAAACGGGGGCAAGAGAAGAGGAAAATTAAGTATTTTCTCTGCATCCTGTATATAATTCCCTGCAGATTTAACAGGCTCTGGGTAGAGATAGTCTCGGAATGCACCTGTGACATTCTGGGAAGGAGGCAAAACAATGGGAGCCTCCAATTGTAAATATAAAACAAGTAACTTTCTCTCCTCTTCCTCGTTTTTTCAAACATTCAGCCCTGTGATGTGTCTTGAGCTTGTTGGCTCAACTTAACAAACATTATTAAATATTTTAGTTTAGGATTAATCATCAACAGTGCCATGAACCATCCCAGTTAACATTTCTCATATAAAGGCTATGGAATTTACTTAATTTGTCAATATTGCAGTCTCTGGGCTGGAAAGTGGTAGCATTGTACCAAATGTTGCCATTTTTAAAATCGGTAGGAAACAGTGGAGTTTCCCAGGTACATGCTCTCAAGTGCCCAGTTACAATTACATTCAGTATACCTGAAGGACCGCCTAATCCTTTATGAACTTGCCCAACCATTACGGTCACCTTCATAGGCCCTGCTGCAGGTACCCCCGCCTTCAGAGATTAGATGGGTGTCAACCTGGGAGAGGACTTTCTCAGTCATGGGAACAAAGCTCTGGAACTCTCTCCTCAGGGAGATTCATCAGTCCCCTTCTGTTGCCGACTTCTGCCAGTGGGTGACTTTTTGTTTCGTTTGGCTATCCCTCAATCGTCCCTCCTTCCTAATCAAAGTTTGTAATGTTTTGTATGTATTTCACCTTTGTTTTGTATCCACATTGTTTTTTCATTGTTTTAATAATATGTGTTCGGAAGGAGGGCTGATTCTAATAGTTTTAAAATGTAATTTCATCATGTATGAAATTAGTAGCCCTTGTAAGGACAGAAAGCCAGGACACAAATTCTGTAAATAAAAATAAATGAATATACAAGCTCCTGAAATGTATGATCAGTCTCCAAACCATTAGCTATGGAGCAATCCCCACTGCAGGAAACATTTCATGAGGACATTACTGCTCAGCAATTTTCCACTTTTTGTTAGAAAGTCTTGAGAGTCCTTGAGCAAGCCACTACCATTAAAAATAAAAACTATGAAAACAATTGCTCTGCACAGCTTGAGGCGAACCTTTTATTTCTACACCTTTTCTGTGATTTCACTACTTACCTTCACTTTGGGTTTAGGTGCCAGAATCACCTTCTTTTTTGCCCTAAAGAAAAAAGGCACAGACCTATAATTAGAGGGCAAATCAATAATTTGTGTGGGAAAGAGCTCAACTACCATCAAAGACTTTAAATCCAATTAAAAGTGTATTGGCCATGAACATAACACCAATTGCTCTCTGAGTGTAGAGCAAACATAATCAGGAAGAAAGCAAAATGAAAATAATTTGACTGAAATCCATGGGAATTTCTGCACACATAGGTACACACAATGAATGCACCCAATTCTGCCTCCGTCCCTGCTTCTCAGACTCCCAAGTTAAAAAAAAATTCATACAACATTGTAAAATGTTTTTGAACTTTTGTAAAGCATTTCAGAAAAAAGTTGAGAAAAAAGTCAGGTGTTTTTATGTGGATTGCAAGCATGCTCCGCTCTGAACCTTAGCTCTTTTGCTGAAATAGTCTAGTTATAAGAATGAAAAAGGATGTGTTTACTTACTCTGTCACCTTTTCAAAAATGGACAAGATGACTTACAAATCAAAAAAGCAAAATATGAACACTACAATACAATTAAAGTAAGATAAATTCTAAACTATTAAAAGAATCAATCACACCAACAGCAGCAGCAAAATAATTATTGAAAGTCCAAAGAGATTAAAAGACACCAATCAAATAAACTGAAAAGGATTTTAAAGCAAGTCTTCTCCTTGAAGCAAAACACAGCTGACTGAGAATGGCAAACATCCCTTAGAAGGGTGTTCCACAATATGGAAGCTGCCACTGAGAATGCCCACACTACACGGTTATAAGTCAGTGCTTTGGCAGGGAAAATGTTTGAACTATACCCTGTGACACAAATTCTGTTTCAGTTGAGTAAAGCAGCAACACTGGTCAATTACCTGCCATTGTAGGGAAAACAGCATTCTGGAAATTAATTCATTAGCAATTCCAGTATTGTGGTTGTAAATATGCTTAACATTGGAAATAAAACTATTTAATGTAAAGTGGCATGCTCCCTGAAATCCTGCTCCATCCTGTGGATGCTTGGGAATGGGGGAGGGTCTTGCTAGAACTCTCCCTTGAGTGGGAATGCACAGGATCCAGCTTTCCGTCAAAGTTATTTCACTCAAGGAAAGCTAAAGCAGGTATTCACATATGAATGTTACAAAACACATTGGATCAACACCACCAGAATAACAGGTCACACTTAAGCCACTGAATTTGTAATCTCATCACAAACAGCTGTTGTAAACGAACAAACAAGTCATTTTATGACAGGCACAGTTAGAGAAGGGCAGATAAATCAAAATATATGTCTTGATGCCATACTCACGGAGCAGATGTAAGATGATTATGAACACTCCGGCTTTCTTTAAAGAGCATCCTGTAGGAGAGGGAAAGAAAACCATTCAACCCTATCAACAAATTACTCCAGAAAAAAAGGTCAGATAATTTGATTTCCATAATTGTTATAGTTAAGAAAACCCACTCAGCACAACCATGCAAATAAAAGATATTTTAAAACTGAACATCTTTAATCCTCAGTGTTGAGAGATAGTGGAGTATTGGATGAGGATTAAAAAAAAACCTTATTCAGATAAAACTGAAGTATTGTGGTTGGAAATAAGGCAGATCTAGGAACAAGAATTGCTGTACGGAATTGCACTCCCCCTGCAAGTTCTGGTTCACAGCTCTGAGGTGGCTTCTAGATGCCAGCTGCAGCCATTCCTGGAAAAAGTAAGCATGGCCATGATCACATGTACCTTTATAACATCCAGATCAGATTACTGGGAACAAATATTACTGGGAACAAATGGATTGTTGTGGGTTACAGCATCTGACCAGGAAGACCCTGGTTCAAATCCCCCTGCAGCCATGAAGTTGGGTGAACCTGGGACAATCACACTCTCGGGGTTACCGCACTTTGTATTCCCAGCGATGTATTAAGAGTTTGAAAATGTTGTAAAAAACATCGCTTTAAAAGGGTTTTTGGATACCACGGCTTATATAAATGGTTGGAAAACATCTTCACAGCTAAAGGGGCCAAACAAAGTGCAAACAGTATTTTTTATAACGTTTTCAAACTCTTAATACATCAGTGGGAATACATAGAAAGTGCGAACAGTATTTTTTATAACATTTTCAAACTCTTAATACATCGCTGGGAATACAAGTGTGGTAACCCCCTCAGTCTAAGCTTCCTAACAACGTTGGTTTGAGGATAAAATGGAGGGAAGAACCATGTATGCCTTCCTGAGCTCCTTGGAAGAAGGATGGGATAAAAATGCACTAGCTAGATAGGTAGCATGCTCTATATGGGGCTGCCCTTCAAGAGAGTTTGGAAATTTCAGCCAGTGCAAAACACAGCTGCAAAGGAAGACGTCTTTAACCTATAACCTGATCCTTTGACTGGAGATGCCACGGACTGAACCGGAGACTTTCTTCATACAAAACTGCTGCTTCTTACTAAGCCACATCCCCCCAGATCTTTTATATATTTTTTATCTCACTGTTTTATATTTTAGCTTACTTGCTAGCCCACTGGGGAAAGGAGGCCTATAATAATTTTTATTTCTGTTTTACCATGATTTTAAACAACGTAACCAGCTTTGAGTCCTTTTTGGAGAATGGCAACTTAGAAGGGTCATAAATAAATTTTAAACAAACAAATTAAAAAGGCAGAGGCTATCTGAGAGAGTATGAACATACCCTTTTCACAAAGAGTTGTGTAAGTTCTGGCTAAAAGTTATTCCTTTGGATTTACCACAAAGTCCAGTTTCTACCAGCTATAGGCTATTTCTGCTCCAAGATAAGGATCAACTTTGGAGAGAATGATGATATACCCTGGAGGTATGACCTTGATCCAACACTGTGGGAATAGGCTCCACCCAACCTCATTCACCCCCGACTCCTTTTCCAATCAGTGTGTCTAGACTTG
Organism: Euleptes europaea; assembly: GCF_029931775.1. NCBI lineage: Eukaryota > Metazoa > Chordata > Lepidosauria > Squamata > Sphaerodactylidae > Euleptes > Euleptes europaea. Next base: position 87,736,577 of record NC_079314.1, on the reverse strand, counting down.
CTGAACTCTTCCAGTTTAATCCATTTAAACAACAAAAAGTCATTTTCTCATTAAATGCAGGAAGAGAAATGAGACCTTTAGTAGAGAAAACGGAGAAAAGAACTCAAAAGGACATAATTCTCACCACCACTCTGATTTTGCATTGATAGCAGTTCTTCTGACCCTATACTTTACACTGAAGCAGATGTAATCAGTAAGAGGCTTGTAGTATTGCGAACACATTGAGCTTTCTCTTTAAATGTACACTGGACTGTACCATTATTGACAAACTACGGTAAATGCTGCCATATGCTACCACCTGGCTACTCAGATGCTGTTGCTTTTCTCATCTCTGTCTTAGGGAATCAAGCATCCCATAGCTTGATGCTTAAGAACAACTACATCCATCTCTGCTACAGGACACTTTCTGTCCCAGCATGAAACAGTCACCAATAGCAGCAAAGAGTCAGCCAGGCAAACAAGCAAGAAGCGGGCGGGGGGGGACTTTCTAAGGCATTTTTTTTTGTCTGCTTCCTCACCTGCTTCGCTGCTGCCACTTCTTACAACAGAGAAGCAAAGAGGTCCATAACGGACCGCCTGAGATGGCAGAGGCACAACCTCCTCCTGTTTACAGCAAAATGGTGTCAGAAGCTCCACTCCCTAACAGTAGGCAACAGCAGCAAGGATGGGTCAGATAACCACTGGCTTCAATTAATATTAGGGTTTGATTCAGTAATATGTTATAGTTGTACATACCAAAGTACATGTTCTCTCTCTAGTGTATGTCTGATACACAGCCTTAGAATGATACTAAGCTACAAATCAAATCAGTATACATGCATCTCACTATGAATCATCACACAGATGTACACAGATGATTTTGGACCACCCATCCCCAGGAGGAAGCTCTCTTTTGTCAATCAATATATCATCATTTGGTGTTGCTAATGGAACATGCTCAAACTTGATAATCTTATCTGCTATCACAATTTGTCTAGCATCAGGAACCAAGGAGACAGCTTGCACTATTTCTGAATCCTTTTCTTGTGCTTACATGGTACGTTTGAATGTGCCACTGTTCAAATCCTTTGGTCCTTGTATTAATTTTGTAATCCAAAGCCTGTTAGACTCACCATTTCATAACTGGCCACAGTTATCCTGTTACGTCCTTAGTACATTCTCAGTAACATTTTCCCACTTAGATCGTAATCCTCCAAATGTTCTGCATGGTTGCTATTCAGATAGCAAGGATAAGAATGGTTCAAAAAAGGGCAGCTAACAGCAAGATTGCCAGCTGCCTTGCTACAGCAGATGGCCCTGGGAACAGGTACCTAGAGGCAGTTTTGAGATGGGTGACAGCTATCAAGCTGAAATTTAATCCTGACAAAACAGAGGTGCTACTGGTATGTGTGTGTGTGTGTGTGTGTGTGTGTGTGTGGCGGGCGGGGGGAGGGGGAGCCTGACCCAGGAACTGGGAAGTTTCTAGTTTTGGATGGGGTTGCACTCCCCCTAAAGGAGCACATTTGTAGCCTGGAGATGCTGCTGGACCAGGAAACCCTGTTGGATAAACAGGTGGCAGTAGTGGTGCCTTTCATTGGCTATAGCTGGTGAACCAGCTGCAGCTGTTCCTGAGCAGGAAAGATCTTGCCACTGTATTGCATGCCCTGGTAACATCTAGATTAGATTACTGCCATGCGCAGTATGTGGGGCTCCCTTGAAGACTGTCCAGAAGCTTAAGTTGGTACAGAAGGCTGCAGCCAGAATACTGACTGGAGTGGGTTGAAGAGACCATATCACTACAGTCTTGTTCCATCCTCCCAATTTGCTTCTGGGTCCAACTCAAGATGTTGGTATTGACCTTTAAAGCCCTATACGGCTTGAGGTCAGCATACCTGAAGGACTGTCTTCTTCCCTTGTGAACCTACCTGACCACTCTAGTGATCTTCAGAGGCCCTGCTTTGGTCCCATGCCATCTGATGCTAAATAGGTGGCAAGCTGAGAAAGGGCCTTTTCAGTTGTAATACTGAAAATTTGGAACATTGTAGCCAGGGAAATTTGTCTGTCTCCCTCTATCATTGTCTTCCAACTGCAGACAAAGACTTTTTATGTGTTTATGTTTTATTTAATTGCTTTAAATATATATGAATACTTAGTACACACACACGTGTGTGTGTGTGTGTGTGTGTGTGTATATATATATATATATATATATATATATATATATATATATATATATATATATAAAAATATATAAAAATGCCTGAAATGTTCTGTTGTCTGAAAAGTTTGACCCTTTGAGACCCTGAATTGGGTGGAAAGGCAACACAGAAATGTTTTACATAAAATAAAAATGTATAAACTCCATTGTAAACTGGAACAAAGTGAAGTTGTACAAGTGCTCCACTAGTTTGCAGAGGGTTTTGTGAATTGTATGTAGCTTCCTTTGATTCCCATTATAAAAAGCAATTTTTTTACTGTTTGTAATGATACATAAATTGACATTTCTGTACTCTTCTTCATACTTTTGTTATGTGACAGTCATCTTATCAGTGGGTCTTCTTAAATGTGTAGAGAAAAAACTTGAATCAAGTAGGCCATCATGATAGTAGGACCCTGTGATCCTACTGAACTAGTTAAATATGGAGAATGGCTTGAACCAAAAAGTCTTGCTCAGATTTGAATACAGATCTACTATACTGCTAAACATCTTTTTGTCATTCTGTGCAAGCAGCTAATCAGGATTAGCATGTCAAAGTATGTATGATGTATCTGCTTCTTGTGTGTGTGGGATTAATTAATATTAATAATTAATCAGTCAAGGCAAGTGGGGCAGGTAAAAATAGCTACCTGTCACAACAAACAAGATCCTTCCTTGCTGACCAATGTTTTAATTGCTTTTTTTGTCTTTGTACATATTTTAACTGTGTTTTTAATTTGTTCTAATGTGTATTTGGGGGTGCTGATTTTAATGGTTTTAAAAGGTGATTTTATCATGTATGCTTTAAACTGCTAGCCATCTTGGTGGCTCTTGTGAGGGTAGAAAGGTGGGATACACAGTTTGTAAATAAATGAATAAATAATAATAAAATTCCTTTAATGGAATGCCACATGGCTGACCATTTATTGGTCAGTGCCTTAAGCAGGGGCTAAGACATGCTCAAAGAGAGACACTATGCCAGCATGCTGTCATGGAAATCTTAGGGTCAGTTTTAATATAGTTCAAAATATACCAAAAGGGCATTTCTCCATCAGGAAATCATAGTAAAGAAATCCATGTACAGCATTAAAATACTGTCTAAAAGGGATGAAGAGACTCAAGATCACAAACTTTATTAATGACAGCATAGTGCCAAGAGATTTTTAACTATCCTTAAGAATGGGGTAGGACTTTTATTTTAACATGTATGTGGGTGTAATGTTGAATATCAGAATATGCAGCAGTTACTTTTGAAGAAGGAAGCAGTTCAGAACATTTTACAACGTATTACAACTGTTACACCTTCTGCATGGATACAATTTTTTTTTAAATCATGATGGTAAATGCTGCTAATTTCAACATTTTCTGAGAATATATGCTTCCATGCAGAAACATATTAGCAGAAAACAGCTTATTAGGCACAAAATATTCACTGCATCTCAAGTGAGAAATACACACAATTTGAACATTCAAAGGTTTGAGAACTGCATCATCATGATCAGAACAATTTACATAGAAGTTATATTTAAGATGCTAGAAACTGTCCTGCTACTAAAGCATAGTTCACATACTTAAAACTAAAAAATTGAATGCCTGCAAACAGAACTAATTATGCAGCTGGGATTTTTGATCACAGAACAGAAACATTAATGTACAAAATATTGTCGAAGGCGTTCACGGTCAGAGTTCATTGGTTCTTTTAGGTTATCCGGGCTGTGTAACCGTGGTCTTGGTATTTTCTTGCCTGACGTTTCGCCAGCAGCTGTGGCAGGCATCTTCAGAGGAGTAACACTGAAGGACAGTGTCTCTCAGGGTCAAGTGTGTAGGAAGAGTAATATATAGTCAGAAAGGGGTTGGGTTTGAGCTGAATCATTGTCCTGCAAAAAGTACCAAAGGTAATGTGCTAATCATTGTCCTGTAAGTATCAAGATAATGTGCTAATGACGGTGTGGTATTTTAATATGGAACCATTGTATCCTGAAGTGATCTGTTAATGTGTGAAATCCAAAGCTAATCTGCATGGCTATTGTTGACTGTAGTCTTTCTGACTATATATTACTCTTCCTACACACTTGACCCTGAGAGACACTGTCCTTCAGTGTTACTCCTCTGAAGATGCCTGCCACAGCTGCTGGCGAAACGTCAGGAAAGAAAATACCAAGACCACGGTTACACAGCCCGGATAACCTACAAGAACCATTAATGTATAGTTTGAGACTTGATCAATCTTTAGCAACATCTTGTTAAAAGCTAAGGCAAGTGCACAACATACGAAAAGCAGCAGAGGAGCTTCCTGGAATATTTTGTATTTAAGTGGTCCCCTGGAACACACACAGAAGTATTCAACAACGTGTGCTATTTTCATTAGCTAGAATCCCATCTATGTCTTTGCTATAATATGGCTCATATAATCCAGAAAACATTTAATTTTTTTAATGGAGCAAATCGGACAAATGCTACCATTTTTCTAGACCTTAAAGTGACTAAAATGTTATTTATTACGCATTTGATACAGCTAGTAATGGACTGGTTTTGGAAGTATGACTATGCTGCTTCTGAAATTGTCTTTAGATAGATACAGTAATTAGTACTGAAGTCTGATTTGAAAAGGCATAGAATACATCCCTTGAGGAACATGGTATACCTTTTGAATTTTTCAACATAATACTATACGTTGTCAAAAGGAACACAATCAGTGTTGTGGAATTTGCAAAGATATTTGTATAACTTAAAAAAACATTCTGGTACCAATGCAGCTGTAATCACAGACAACAGCTACATATTATGGGTCTCAGATGTGCATCCTCATTCACAGCAAAAGATATGTCCAGTCAGCTCAATGGGACTCAGGTGAACCCACAATGTGGACAGGGATGGGGTGTGCATCCACAAAGACAATGCCCCCAGAAAGCTGTTATCCACAAGTATCTTGATAGATCAGGGTGTTATCTTTAACACTAAGGAATTTTAATATTTTCTCTTTTCCTGCAGAAAAATCAGGAGAATGATACTTTAAGTTACAAAATTTGGTTTAGGTCATCTAAGGATGCCAATTCACTCTCCTCAAACTCTTCACAACCTCTCTTACCTAAGCTGAAGTCCTGTGGCTTGTCTTTGTCTCGTCTATCTGAGATTGCAACTCTTCAAGGCAGGAAAGGAGTCTCACTGTTCATAAAGAGCCAGGTATATTTACAGCACCATATACACATTAAGACTTAGTAAGTTATGTCATGATGACCAAAATATTCAACAACGTATATGAACAGTAGTCTGAACAGCTGATTCACAGCTTCCCTTAGTTTTTTGTAGTTACAAAGTTTGGGATTTCAAGCTATCAAACTTGCTTTACTGGACGCTGCAGTTGACATAGCCATACGGCTTTTTACCTCTGTGTCAGACTATATACGGTTGAATCAGCTTAAGTTGGCCTTTCTAAAATAAGACAGACTAGTAAACAAATGATGTAAGACTGCATAAAAAAACAGTTTGTTAGGGATAATTCTACACTAGACCAAATTAAACCACTGAATGACATGTTTAAAGGGGTAGGTCAGTGCAAGTAAAGCCAGCTATCTACAAATAACTGTTTGCTTTGGCTTTATGTACTATAGTAAACTGCCTTTATAAATAGTTACCATTATGTTTCAGAGGCTTAGGCAATAATTCCAGTCTGGTCCCTCAAGTCATTTCCTTTTTTGCTCCATCTTAATAATTTTCTTTGAAAGAACCTTTTAAAAATGTTTTTTAGGGGGGAAAGACCTAGCTTTGCCTTGCTTCTATCTTTCACCTATACCTTCCATTTTGACAGGTTCTTAGACTACAGTAACTCTCTTGAAAGGTAAAAGACTATCCCTAGGGAGTCACTTGAAAATCTACACTACTAGTACTTTGCTTCAGATTCTCAGAGCTAGATGAAAACTTGCATGAGTATTGGCCACTAATGCATAATGTACTTGGAAACATGAGTAAAATAGTTTACATGTCAGAGTTACATGTCAGAGCCCCTACCTATCGTAACTGGTGAGAATCAGCCAGAAAAAGCAGGGTTCACTGCAGGATCAGTGCCAAACTCTGTGGCCTTCCAGTCTCTACTCCAATTTTTTAAAATCCCTCAACTTTCTGTTTATTTTCCTCCTAACTTCACCAGAAAGAAAGACCTACTGAGGTAGTGGCTGTTCTGCAGCTTTCGGCACACTCACATAAATTTGGTTTATGTGATTTGGCAAATTTTGCTTACCTTTAAATAAAACACTGAAATTTAAATTGATACAGGAAACTGTCTCCCTATATTACCCAACACATTTATAATAAGATATCACTGAGGAGCCTTGCAGAGGGCTGTGCCGTTTTCGGGATGGTAGTCCCAAAAAACAGCATTTGGCAATTCTTCAGACTCCATTGGAGAGCTTCCCAGTATTCCATTCAATCCTCATTCTGCTCAGCATGTCCTTATAAAAATTAGGAAAGCCTTTATGGAGATGTGACATAATCCACCAGCAGCACCCTGATGTTTACTCATTTCTCCCCTTCAATCAGGGGAGTAAACTGGGGGGCGGGGCTCAAGCCCCATCCAGGATTTCCAACGGGGCAATGTCTCTCCCCATCCCCACCGGACTGCCAGGTAGAATCTTGAAACTGCTCAGGCTGTCAAGTTTAGTCAGTCATGTTTGTCTTTGTAGCAACTTTAAAAGTTCATAGGACCTACAGAGCTGGATCTGTTTGTTTTTATAAAGAGAAGAGGGGGAGGGGACCTTCAGTTGCTAATACTGTCTGTAAAGAAACAACACAGAGAGAAAGAGCCTGGACAGGAGGGGAAGGAAAGATTAATAGAACTGGTGGGATCCATCTAGCAATCAGATGGCCTCAGCGGTTGGACTGAAGATTATATTTCTTGTAGCCTATAACATAAACTGTGATGTAAGTAATGGATTGAGAGAATTATGGTTTACCTTTGCAGACAGGACAACAATAATTGCAATATTACTCTGTGGTGGATCCTGCCTTAGACAAAGAAATGGTCCCATCTCCATTTTATCTTTAGCTATGGGTGGGGGGAGGAAAAACTGGTTCCCCGAAGGTGGCAAGGTTATTCCATGATGCAGACATTCCTTTGAATAAATACTTATTTCCAGTTCCATTTTATATTTAGCCTGGTGTATTTGGAAGGGGTGCAAAAGATTGTTGCCCAAATATTGGAAGCTGTGTGTGTGGGGAGGGTGAGCAGAGCCCTGCGGCTGAAATAGTGGAAAGTAAATTGATGTTGGTATCCTGGACCTGCTTTAGATAAAAAGAAATGGAGAAGATGGGACTATTTCTGTCTTTAGCCATTTTTGTTTGTTTTTGTGCAGTGTTTGAAGATGAGAGATATGAAGCTGGTTCCCTAAATATGGAAAATGAGGTGATTCTGCTGTTCGGACCCTACTTCAACCCAACAAATGCTCCCATATTTTAAGGTCAGGGTATCTGAGAAGCCAGTATACTCTGGATTCTGAGATTCAAGTGGAGATTCATACTGAGTATCCAGTATGTGAGCAGTGTAGTAGTTAGAATGTTGGTCTAAGTCTGGGGAGACCAAAGCTCAAATCCCACTTAGCCATGAAGTTCATTATGGAACTTTGTGCCGGTACACACTCTCAGCCTAACCTACTTCATTGGGTAGTTGTGAGCAAAAGTGATAAGTATTTCCTTTCATACACAAATGAAATATTTATTCTGATGGTCTCATTGAATGAGCTCGTGACATTTTTCTTCTCATCTGACAACAGTCTTCTTTCTTGTACGGAATTTCAAACTATTCTGAGTGAAAAAAACACTATATATTTTTAAAACCACACGATTAATTGTTGATGGCAAGAGGTTTCTGGAAATATATATATATAGTCTCATATTGAAATAATTTCATATAGATTACTACTAGGGATGCCAGGCCATTGTCAGCAATTTCCTTTGATGCCTGTTGGTGCCTCAGGCACCGGGGGGGGGGGTGAGGCCTGGCATAACCACAGATTTTCTGTGAAATGCAGAGCATCCCCATGTCACTTTGTTTTAAACCGGAAGTGATATAGGTGCACCAGTATGCCAAACCTTGCTCCCCAACTGCTCCTGGGAGTTGCAGACTGTGGCCAGGCAACCCTAATTCCCAAATTTGGTCCTGGGCCAGGTGCAGCCCTATGCCCCCTCAGGGAAATTGAGGAGTTGACACCCCTACCGTCAATGCGACATTTTCAAATGTCCCAGATATTGAAATCATGTGGCTTCTCAATAGCTGGTTAGATGAACTGTGAGAGCCAGCTGAGACTGAAGCCACACAAAACTGTTGTTTTGTAAAATGTGAGAAATCATCCGGTCCATGAGAGAATACCTTTCTCATAATTAACGTGCTGAGCCGTTTTTGATCACTCATGTTTGCAGTCTTCAGGTGCTCCTAGATCCATGGCCATACCTGGAATTACAGGCTGCAGTGATGACAAGGAGCGCTCTCCCTCAGCTCCATGAGCACGTACACTTTCTTCAGGTTTTCATATTTCCTCCAAAGAGTGGTATACCTGTTCCACTCACCTCCCCCAATTTTATCATCCTAGCAATCTTCTGAAGGTTAATCTGGGGCTGACTCTCTCAAGATCGCCCAGTAAACTTCATTGATGAGTGGGGATTTGAATCTTCCCCTCCTTTTTGCCACCTTATCTGGTACTCTAGTACACAAAACATTGGTTCTTCCTCCCCACGACTCACTGATCAATCAACCAAAAATGCCCTTTTGATTATTCCATCTATGTATAACATTTAGAGAAGGACATGCAAAAGGCACTCTGAGCAATAATTATTGAACTTTCTTTACTTGGGAGACTCAAACCCCCAGAATCTTCCAAACAAGTCATTTTTATTTAGGTTGATTTTCTGTTAGACTTTTAAGGGTGTGAGGCACTAGTTGATTTCATTGGTCATTTCATATATGCTGCTTGAGAACTGAAAATATCCTAGATCTTAGGGATGTGGCCCAAAAACTAACAAGTTAATATACTGTGATTTATTTATTTATATTCTTAAGGCCTATTTAATACAGTCAAAGTTATACTGAAGTTTGAATAAGCAACTAGTGAATCAAAGCAGGTACCATACCTAGCTTGCATCCAGCCTTTAGGCCACAGTGGTTTCACCTCTGTCTCCATAAAGGTCTTGAGGTAATCTTCTGCAGACTGGCTTCTATTTGGCTCCAACTTGTAACAACCCAGTTTTATCTTGACAAGATTACACAGCAAGGATCTGTTAAAAAAGAGTGGACAGAGGCTTGAGTTCAACAGCCCTCACCATTAGTATGTCAAAGTTATTCTCGGTGCAGATTCCATGCCCTAAAACCCAGCCTGCTCCCTGCACAGAAATCTACACTGCTGCATCCTATTGTAAATTATATAATAAATAAAAAAATTAAAATGGAAGATTCCCATATTTTGCTAGGCAATAAGTTTCAGGTAGCTGGCTCAAGGTTGACTCAGCCTTCCATCCTTCCGAGGTCGGTAGAATGGGTACCAGCTTGCTGGAGGTAAAGTGTAGACGACTGGGGAAGGCAATGGCAAACCACCCTGTAAACATAGTCTGCCTAGTAAATGTTGTGATGTGGCATCACCCCATGGGCCAGTAATGACCTGGTGCTTGCACACGGGACTGACTACCTTTACCTTTTAAATTAGCAGTTTGCTGTTCATCCACATATTTTTTGCAGTTTTATTCTGCAATAACTGGAATAGGAGATAGGACCACCTAAAAGATGAGGGACAGCAGCAGGCTGTCAACATTTAAACTGTGCTAGGAAGAAAATATACTCAAGAAGCACAACAGGATGGTACACAAATCAAAAAGTTCTAGGATAAGGTTGCTGATATAATTAAAGGCAGGAACCATTACTCAGTGGGTGCACAAATGGATCACGGCACAGCACCTGGAAAGTATACTGAGTAGCCAAGTAAAACAGAACCCACATTGTTAGTTTGCAAGGCAGGGTTAATGATACTAGTATCTCATTAGCAACATTAACTTAATACATAGACTTTCATACAGTTTTCATCTATTCAAGAGCTGCACCACATTAATCACCTAATAACCATTTTGAGATTATTTATTATTGCATTTATTTACAAAATCTATACTCTGTCTTTCTGCCCAATCAGGATTACCAAAGCAGCTAACAATTAAAAACAAATAATTATAAAAGCACATCAGAAAACCAATAAAATCAAATCTAAGATACATATATAAAAACACAGAAACAAGCAATTAAAAAATAGGGCAGGAAGGAAGGGTCAGTGAGGAGACACCAAATGAAACAAGAAGTCTCCATCCACTGTGGAAAGACAGTGATGGAAGGAGACAAACATTCCTTGGGAGTTCCATAATTTTGGTGCTATAACCAAGAAGGACGTCTCTCAGGTTCCCACATGTCTAAGCTTAGAAGGGGGGGGGCACCCAAAGCAGGCCCTCATAAGAGGATCATAGTGGTCAAGTGGCCTTGCATCAGAGTAGCAGTCTTTAAGGTTTGCTAGTCCCAAACCAGCATATATTAAGGTCAGCACCAGCCCCCTTGAACTGAGCCCAAAAATAAATTGGGAGCCAGACGGACTAAGGTAGACGGACTAAGACTCATGTGACATGGACCCTACAATCTACTCCAGACAACAACATGACTGTACCAATTGAAGTTTCCAAGCATCATATATTAGGAAGAGCAGCGTATAAGTATATTACATTAATTATAGGTATATATACCGTATTTTTCGCTCCATAGGATGCACCGCTCCATAAGACGCACCTAGTTTTTAGAGGAGGAAAACAAGAAAAAATCTTGTTTTCCTCCTCTAAAACTTGTCTTATGGAGGGTGCGTCGGGATGGCGCAAGCCCGCGTTCCCCGCGCCGACCGCCAGCTGGGAGGTGGGCAGGGCCGCGCAGAGCACTTTCCAAGACCTCCCCCACCCCCGCCCGGCTTCTAGAGACTCCCTGGAAGCCCGGCGGGGGGGGGGGGGTCTTTAAACTCCTCTGCGCTGCCATCTCAGGCAGCACAGAGGAGTTTAAAGATCCCCCCGCCCGGCTTCCAGGGACTCCCTGGAAGCCCGGCGGGGGGGTCTTGAAAGTGCTCTGCGCTGCCATCCCAGGCAGCACAGAGGAGTTTAAAGATCCCCCCCACCCGGCTTCCAGGGACTCCCTGGAAGCCCAGCGGGGGGGTCTTGAAAGTGCTCTGCGCTGCCATCCCAGGCAGCTCAGAGGAGTTTAAAGACCCCCCCCCCCGCCGGGCTTCCAGGGACTCCCTGGAAGCCGGGCGGGGGGGTCTTTAAACTCCTCACTGCCTGGGATGGCAGCACAGAGGTGTCCAAGCCGGCTCCCGGGGGTGCCTGGCTCTGCGCCACTCTGCCACTACGCTGGGTGGCTGGGAGCCCCGGGAGCCAGCTTGAACGCAGCCAGCCAGCTGGGGTGGGAGGCCCCTCCCAGCCGCCCAGCGCAGCGGCAGCGCGGCGCGGAGTCAGGCAGCCCCGGGAGCCGGCTTGAACGGCGTCCCAGCTGGCCGGCAGCAGCCGAGCCGGCTCCCGGGGCTGCCCGGCTCTGCGCCCCGCTGCCGCTGCGCTGGGCGACTGGGAGGCCCCTCCCACCTCCCCAGCTGGCTGGCGCCATTTAAGCCGGCTCCCGGGGCTGCCCGACTCCGCGCCCCGCTGCCGCTGCGCGGGTGGGAGGGGCCTCCCACCCCCCCCAGCTGGCTGGCGGCATCCCAGCCGGGCCGGCGACCCGGCTCGGCACCCCGCTACCGCTGCATTCGCTCCATAAGATGCACTGACATTTCCCCTCACTTTTGAGGAGGAAAAAAGTGCGTCTTATGGAGCGAAAAATACGGTAAGTTTAAATTTGACTACAACTCAAATTATTCTGCATGGTCTGAAAAACAGTTAAGAATATTTGCAAACATTCATTTTCCTGGCAGTTAGCATCTGATTGTTCTGTGATCATTGCTTAAGGCCTGTAGGCTAAACGAGCAGTTATCATTAAAAAAAGATTGTGCTGTGACAATGTCTCCACATGCCATTAAAATATATATTCCAGTGGATAAACAGGCAATATTGTATCACACCTCACTGTATCATCCCAGTGGAATTTCTTTCTTGGTCCCGCAACCCTCTTTCCTGGCTTCTCATCATCTTCCTCTTCTGAGCCATTCTTGTCTCGTTCATCTTCTGCCTGCAATCTAGACCAAAACCAGTAACTGCCTTGTTGGCAAAAAAATAGGTGTACTTATTTCCCAACATTAGTTTGCAGAAGTTAAAAGTTCTGAATCAGTGTGAAGGGGGGGGGGAAAGGGTGGACAGAGATGAGCTGGTCAGTAAGGACCTAGATAGTAGTGAACTGGGAAGGGAGACAAGGAACTGTCCAAAGCACTGTAATTCCACCCTGATACCTGGGAGTAATATTTAAACATTTTCTTGTTTGAGCATTCAGGGCCCATGGCTCAGTGGTAGAGCATCTGCTTGGCATGCAGGCGGTCCTGGGTTGAATCCCTGGCATCTCCAGTTAAAAGGCTCAAGATAGTAGGTGCTGTGAAAGGCCTCTGCCTCAGACCCTGGAGATCCCCTTCCAATCAGAGTAGACCTTGATAGACCATTGTCTCATTCAGTATAAGGCAGCTTCATGTGTTCATGTACTTAAAGTGTAAAGTTGCTTTACAACCTTAATACCATGAAACCTGTTTTCCCCCTAAGAGAAAAGGGTATTTCAGATGTCAAAATGATTCAAAATGTCAATTTCTGAGCTTGGGTGATGATTGTGCAGAACACACACAGCCCAGATTTCAATAACATTTTGTGTTTCCATCTCAACTATCTGCCACATTTCCAACTTGTAGGGGAAATGCCCACAGGATAACTGAATGAAAGAAACAGCAGGCAGTAATCTGAAGAAGGCTTTTAACGAGTTCCAAGTGCTTTGTTGTGTGAAACACTACAAAGAGGTAATGACAAGTGATCAAGGACTATAATATAACTAGTTTGTATCCTGGTTTCCCACCACTTCTTGAAGGTTTTCACTATGGCTGTTTTTCCTTGTTCCTTACATAATATACTGTGAACAGAACTTCAAATGCAAGTTTCAAAAGAGCGATCATAAAACAATTTCAGAAAGCAATAAGTACACCCTCTCCTGGGTATTATTTACATTTCCATAAATCCTGTATATTAGCCAAATATATCCCATGGCTTAAGTACATACTTGGCATTCTTGGCCTGACTGTGTGCCTGGCAGTCCTCCTGATATTTGAATAACTGGTCAGGCATGACATTGCTGACAGCCAATTTCAGTTTTTGCAGTGGCTCCTTTAAGCGGTCATCCTGAAAAGACACAAATATTAGAATAGTGATGCAAGACTCTAGCCAACTGATATGTTTACCAAATGGTCCCTTCTGTTCTGAACAACCTCAAATATATCGCCTGAAATAACAATTTGGTTATTAAACTTTTTTTTTTGCTCTGCTCCTGCCTAGAATGAAACTTTGAATAATTTCATTCTAGCCAAAAGCAGAGCAAAAAGGAAAATAAAATATATGAAATTATCTTCTGTACTGGCAATAAAGCTCTTACCTGGATAGCCCAGGCTAGCCTGATCTAATCAGACCTTAGAAGCTAAGCAGGGTCAGAACTGGTTAGTATTTGGATGGGAGATCACCAACGAACTGCAGGATCCTATGCAGAGGCACATAATAGCAAACCACCTCTTGCCTTGAAAACCCTACAGGGTTGCCATAAATTGCCTGTGACTTGACAGCACTTTCCACCATCACACTGGCAATAAAAGCATAACAGCAGCAGCAACATTATATAGAACTGGAAAGCCTTTTATCAAACTGACATAGAAAAACATTTGTAATGCAAAATGGAATTGATTCAAAAATATGCTTGTGATAATATTTCAAAAATGTATTTTCCATAATCCAGCAATGGATTATCGCAGTGCATCTGAGTCATACAGACTGTTAGGTATGGGACAGTGCACTTTTTCAACTGTATGCCTTCCATACCTGGTAGTGGATCTCACTGTTAATGCAGCTCCAGTGCAACCTTTCCTTATCTACATCAAAAGCATTTTAAAATATTAGAAAAGAGGGTGCATAATATCTACTTGGGGATGTTCAAATTTTGACTTCTGGGATGCATGTGGCTCGTAAAGTTTATTCTCTGCCTCCACCAACTTTCTCCAGATTGGGTGCATGGCACGGATCCTAACTTGGCAAGTACCCTACTCTTTTCCATAGGATGCACCTCACAGATTAAGAAATGGTATCAAGTTTTAGCCTCTCAGTTTGGTACAGGGAGATGCGGGGGAGACTATAATAAAGGGGCATGCAGCTTTTTGCCTTGCAGGAATCCTTCCAGTGGGAAATGAGGTAACTTCAGCAGCTGGATCCTCCCTGGCTACTGTTCTAATAGCATATCAGAAGCGATCCCAACCACTTTAACAACTTCAGAGAGTTAAACTGGATAAATCACTTAAGATAACTGTCTGATAACATCCAGCATTTTTCATACCCGTTCTGGATAATCTAGAGGCAATAAGAAAGAACATGCATATATTCTTTTCTCCTTCTTTCCTGAAGAGGCTGCAAACAAGAAAAACAGGACAGCAGCAACAGATGAGGACTGTCTGCTGCTGTATGAGGGTCAAATGTTCAAAACCATGGTGCCACTCTAACAGGACAAAAAATGCTCTGATTTAACAAAAAAGTAATAAAAACAAACACTAAACACTTGGACATAAGCTTGAAAGAAAACTGGGGAAATCCTGTATTCATTCACCAGATATAATTGGTCAACTGAACTCTATGCTTTCTACTTAGCATTGTCCTTTTAACCTATTCAACTGAGCACTTGATATTTTTTAATCCCAAAAATCTCCCTAAAATTTCTATCAAGATGTTGACAAAATTGCTAAAAAGCCATGAATACTCACATAGGAAACAAACTTAAGCCAGTTTCAAATCTAAACTCTCATGAGTTCTCGTCAGGTGAACTTTCACTGTGAAAGGGCTTGAAATTCACTAAATTACAATTATTAGGGTTCAACAGGGAGACGTCCTTAAAACACTGTGATCCCACTTTTCCTTCAATTTGTGGCTACTAATATATTTAAAATACAAAATTAAATTGACATACATAAAAACTACAGTGCCTTTTAGATTGAAAGCTTCATTGTACAGAGAACCATGTCTGACTCATCTCTTAAGAACATAAGAAAAGCCATGCTGGATCAGGCCAAGGCCCATCAAATCCAGCAGTCCGTTCACACAGGAGCCAACCAGGTGCCTCTAGAAAGCCCACAAACAAGACAACTGCAGCAGCATCCTGCTTGTGTTCCACAGCACCTTATAGCCCACCCTCATATATAACCATGCTGCAGATCCTTTTACCTGAACATTGAGGTGCAGCTTCTTCAAACGTTTTATCAACGTGTCCTTATTGCATGGCACAAAAGCTTCCAGGTGCGAGTATACTCCATTCCAGATGTGAGGACTCAACTCCTGTAACTGCAGCTCAATACTGACAAATGGAAAATAAATTTACAATAAATGAGAAATAGCTGAGGAAGGCAAAGCTTTTACTTAAAAGGCTTCCTAAGGACATTTCACATTTTATTTATTTTTTAAAAATTTATACCCCTTTCTGCTCTCATAATGGAGCAAAACTAACAAATTAAAACTAACAAAGCAACTAACAAATTAAAAACACCCATAAAACATATTTTAGAAAAACTTTAAAACCAACACAAAACCCATCATTAAAATAATAAATTCCAATGCTAAAATATACACACAAAAACTTAAAGACCATTAATATATTGGGTAGGAAGAAGGGATCACTATTCCAGTCCTGTAACCAGGCTGGAAAGTATCCAAACTGCATCATACAGCCACTGGAAGAACAGCGAGCTAAATGACTAGAAGGAGTAGGTGAATTTAGGCATAGCTATGTAAATATTTGGCCTTGATTCTAGACTACACAATTTATACAGACCAAGGACAGAGCAAAGCTCAGAGGGGAGGCTTTTCTCTGTGAAATGGACAGCACTGGGAAGCCTTCTTCCACAGAAATTTGCATACACATTATTCTTTTTCAATTTGAAAGACCTTGAGCAGATAAGCATAGCTGAAGAACTTTTAACTTTTAAAAAAAACTCACCTACTTGATGATCCAAAAACTTAGCAGGACATCAGCTTACTCTTATTCCCTTTCCTAAACTAAACATTCTCATAACAACAACAACAACAACAATAATAAAGCACTTACTCCAGCAGGATATTGTTCATGTCCTGTGTGAAGAATTTCTTTCTGCCTTCTTCATCAAAAAGCTTGGCAGCCTAGAAAGAGCAAAAACAAAAAGACAGCTTTGGGTACACTTTATCTCACAATGCCTGGCCTCTCTGTTGAGCTGCCCTTTGTTTGGCTTTTAATTGCTTGGATAAGCCACAGTGTGGTTTAGAAAAAGATCAATACCACAATTTATTATGTGTGTACACTGTTACCTTACAACGCCACACAGTTATTACTTCTTCCTCAGTCATGTGAATTATCCATATTTCTTGAATTTTATTCACTGGCACTTAGTAAAAGTCAGGCATAGGCATCATAACATACAAATCACTTGCTTCTTACCAAATGAACTTTTGTCCACCATACAGGCTTACTGAAACCCAGGAAACCCTAGCTTTGATTTATTAAAAAAAGCCTTTCTAGGTCTCTTAGTTGCATATAAATGGCAATTTACCCCAAAGGGAGTGAAAGAATAAATGGAACTGAAAATGGCAATTACGTGTTTGCTTTTGATTCTGAAAATGGATCTTGTCAGGTAGTTGGGAGATGAAGTTAACAAAATAGCTTATTGTTCTCCCACCATACCAAGATGCTTCCTGATAAAGAGCAAAACGTACCCTGCTTATCTAAAAGTATATTTCAGAGAGCAATGAGTCAAATTTATATTTCACCACTTAGCTGCAACATCAAGGGAGGGCATATGCAAAACCTCCATCACAAAAACATACCAGTATAGTTGTTGCATTGTCTCAAACACAATTTTTTTAAAAAACATCGGCAGATTATTAATTCTGCTGTACATCATATAAGATTGATGTATCAAGCAATAAGTGCAGGTGCAAATCAGCCTTCAACTAAGAAAAAAGAGCTCTTCCATTTAATGAAAGTGGTACTGAATCAGAAACATAAATATCTTTGCCAGGCTCTAGTAACAGACAGCTGGAATATCTACTAGTGGCACTTCAGCCATTTTGGAAAGGTAGGACAGAATTGCTAGTTGGTAGTACATATAGTTCTGATTAAATGTTCTCTTTCATAAAACCTTAATAAGCAAACAGATGATCTTCAGGCACTGTCACTCATGTTCTCTCATAAGTAATAACACAATTATCATCTGAGAAGAACTGCAGCATTTGCAAGTTTAATACAACCTGTGTCAATTATATAAGGGATAACTAAAAGTGAACAAGCCTGCTATTGCTTTCAGCTAATAATGTTTGAACATGTTTTATGGAAATGCAGAATACAAATCTTTTAATAAAAAAAAGAATGTTTCCCACGTAGCCTTTAGTACTCCACACACTGTCCAAGTTTGATTCACGTTGTAATAATTCTTCTCAAAATTCAGCACTAGGGAGGCCAATACTTACAACCCTAAGGTCTTCAATGCGCTTTTCCAGATGTGCCGGCAGACCTTCTGGCAGGGCAGGGACCTGTTTCAGTGTCAGGACCTCAGAGGTATGAGAGGGCTGAGTGGTACTTCCATTTTCCCCTGATGGTTCAGATATTGGGCTACCACTGGAAGCGCCATCAAGCAGCCTATCCAAGTCGATGTCTCCCAGCATTTCTAGGGCACTTTCGGTTTCCTGCAGGAGCTCACGCTCATTTGTGCTGCCAAAAATAGAAAGAACTGGGTCTGCAACACTGAGGTTCAAGTCAGAGACATCGTTTCCAGCAGTGGCTGGAGCAGCAGGGAGTTTATTAGGTGCAGAGCTGGAAACTGCCATGGTGCAATTCTGGATCACTTCCTTCTTCCTGAAGGCTTCCTTCTCCTTCTGAAACTTTCGAATCATAGCAGACAATGAGAAAGAATCTTTGTACTGCTTCTTTTTCTTCTTTTCAGATTTGTGCGAATTTAAGGCCATCACTCTGCAAAAAAAAAAGAAAAGAGAGAGAGATAAGGGTTAAAGAGTCAGTCAACCACACCTGACTACAGCTCAACAATTTATTCTCAAATAAGAGCCTAGTTTTAGTTAGTCATCATAAATCTTCAGTATACTTGTAGTAGAACATTTACCAATTATTGTTAATGAATGTACCATTTCCCATGTATTAAACCGGTATCAGTTGCAATTCCACAGTAAAGTTGGCAATAGACACTTCGTAATCACATTTTTTTATAAAGCTTTTCAAGCTACTTTTAAATAATTTGTTTCACAATGTCTTCAACAAGGGCTGAAAATTGCAAAATAAATATTATGCACAGGCTTCCTCAGCATTTTGTGCTCCTCTAACACACTTAGCACTATCATGTCTATATAAACTTAGAGACAGCAGGTGTTAGAAGCTCTTTTGCTATTTTACTGGCAGGCAGTTTTAAGTAGAGTTGTGTTAAAGAAATCATTACAAAATCCACGCTTTAATTAATGACTATGCCACAGCTTTGTTTAATATACCCAGCAAAAAGTAGCTCACAACTGACAAGCTCGGACATAAATGATTTACCATTAGCTATGAACCCACTTACCCATAATCTGTCCTTAAAATAAACATAGATAATCTTACCCCAGCTGCTTAGAAACTTTCATCTTTCGTGTCTTTTTCTCCTTCTCTGCCTCTTCTTCTTTCCGTTTGCGCTTCTTCATTCCACGCTCCTCACCATCTTTCAGTTTAGCTACCTAGAGTGGACAAAGAACAATTACTTCACCAGTGAAACAGTTCTATAACGTAATACTAACAGTAATGTTTTAGGATCAGACTAAGATACATCTATTCTGGCATTTTGTTTTCAACAGCCAGGTACATTTGGAAACTTACACACGAGATACGATGATGATAGCTAACCTATGTTTGCTCACCATCGTTCTTCATTTTATAGGCCATTTTATAGATGTTAGACTTAATTAAGCTTGGGTGGGTTGCAAAGATTGTATTATACCACCATAACTGCATTTGTACTATGTCACTATTACCTTCTAGGAACAATTCCAAGTTTGGGCTTTCAAAGTGAAAACCCAAACTTGGAATTGTTCCTAGAAGGTAATAGCGACATAGTACAAATGCTGTTATGGTGGTAGAATACAATCTTAACAACTTGAGCCTACAAGCCTCACAAATAATCTCTCCCCATTTTACCATTACATCCATTACAATCAGCTGGACTATAACTTCATGGTAGAGTATATGGAATCCACACATACAGTCCCATTTTGAATCACTGGCATCCCCAGTTGGGAAGATCTCGAAAAACAGCAGGAAAAAACAGCCAGTCAAGTAAACTGTAGAGCTATATGCCACTCAGGATTAGGCAGCAACATATACTTTATGATGACGTTTCAAAGCAACCACACCAATCTGTAAACATTTGGTTCTGAAGAAACTACGATTGCTCACTTTAGATGGCCTATGCTTTTTGCCTTCGGTAAAGTCTTCCTCCTCAGAGTCAGATGCTTGGCGGAACTGCAGAGTTCCAGTGTTTATGTAAAATCCTCCATATTTAGTAGTCAATGATGCAGGAACCAATTCATCATACTGGGAAGGAAATGGAACAGTCAGGTTAGCAGGTAGCTACCACTTTACTAACATGAAATGATTTGCTGTGCCGCAAAATGCAGCATCGAACAGGGTATATAAAGGCAACCAAATATGCTTATGCTACCATATTGGTGGAAATGTTGCCAGAAGTCTACAACACCACAAAGCAAAGCTTAAAAGCAAACTGAATTAAGATAAGGAGTCCTACAGTGCCAACAGCATTAGAGCACTCTCACCAAAGTCTCCAGAATGATGGCTTAGCTGTGACGTAATGTGCATTTTTTTAGGATAAACATGAATGTTAATACAAGTTGATGAAATCTTTCTGAGAAATAGATTTACGACTGTAATACATTAAATAAGAGGCAGATAGCATTTAATGCTTCCTCTCCAAAGCTGAGTAGGTCTACAAATAGCTGATGCCTGGAAGGAAGACTTTGTGGGCACCACAGGAGCTCTTCGAGGAAGAGAAGGATACAGATATAACAAATAAGATTAACTCACGGCTTCTGAGTTATCAATGAAAGGATCAGTTTCATCATAGCCATAGCCTATGTCAATGAGATCCTGAAGGCGGTCCTTCCGATGCTTGTGGGTCTTTCCTGCCTGAAATATAAAAGAAATAGGCATTTTAGGGCAAAAGATCATTTAAAATAAAAGCGAGAGCTTGAGGCAGCTTCAAAGTCTGCATAAAACTAAAGTAGTGTTATCAGAATGCTATTTGACTTGTTCAAAAGAGCTATGAGAAACATTCAAATCAAAGTCCATGATCATCATACAGTTGTGAAAATTTACAATAGAGGTTTCTTAGGAATACAAGTAATGGAGCCAACCAATCACTGCTAATTCTATAATCTTGCTCCACAAGAAATATATTGCTCATTCTATAAATTACATCTAATTTGCAACATGGCCATATCTGTGGCTACCTAAATCCAGAGACTGGAGTCGTGAACAGACGAGACAGATCTTTCTACAAACCTGAAAAAAGCTCCAGATTTGCAGAAGAATCTAAAATCTACAGCAAAAGACCAAACCAACAAAAAAGAAAAAATTGCAGAGGTCACCCCTCATATAATAAAGGAGTACTTGTAGCTTTAAGAAATGAATGCTACTTGCATGACTCACCTGAGCCTGGCTGCTTACTACTGACCTTGGGCCAATTACATATTCTCAGTGTAACCTATTTAATCTGGCTGGTGTAAGGATAACATGGAGGAGAATGACGTGAACTGCTTTGGGTCCCTACTGTAGAGAAAGATGGGATATAAATGAAGTGAATAAATAATCAATATAGCTGAAAATGGGGAGCAGATAAAAGGTAGGTTGGTTGGTTGGTGGGAAGGAAAGAAGGAAGCAAGGAAAGGTGAGGATATGGGGGTTGCCAGTTAGCAGGGGGATCCAGGGGAAAGTGAGGTGCCCTGCACAAGTCCTTGTGGTTTCCCCACTATGCTAGGCCTAGCAGCCAACACCACACAACTGGGCCAGTTTTCCCAGGCAGAGGCTGCCAGGGGAGGGAAGAAAGGAAAGCTGAAGACAGAAGAGCACATAAAGGTAGGCTGGTTGATGAGTGGGACAGAGAGAAGGAAGCAGGAAAAGGAACAGACTATGGGGGTTTTCAGGGAATGGAAAGAAGAAATAGCTGGAAAGGGGGAAATGAGATGCCCTCATACATCCCTGCAGGTCCCCCAGTTATATGTTAGGTGATAAGAACATAGGCAATCTCAGATGTGGCACTGAGGATCCAATGTTTGCTGTCCTTTGGGATTTCAATGTTCATGCTGAGGCTGCCCCGACAGGAGCAGCTCAGGACTTCTTGGCCACTATGACCCCCATAGGACTGTTCCAGAACATTCTGGTACCTACACATAAGGATGTCATACACTTGATCTGGTTTTCTCTGGAGATAAGGTACATGGTTTGGTAATGGGGCTATTTTCCATTTTGCCCTTGCCATGAACCAACCATTATCTGGTGAAATGTAGACTCACAGACACTTGGAACCTCCACAAGAATGGGGGGACAATTAGGATGGTCCACCCCAGCAGGTTCATGGATCCAGAGAGGTTTCCTGATGATTCTTGGGGATTTTCGAGTCAATAAGATTGGTGCTCTTGTTGCAGCCCTGGTTGACCTGTGGATTATGTATTTGACCTGGGCTGTGGACATGGTAGCTCCTGAGAGCTCTCTCTCCTTCCATCGAGTTCAGAATGCCCCCTGGTTTACTAGGGAGCTTTGGATGAAGAAACGACAGAGCAGATAGTTATAGAACTCAAATGGAGAAAAATTCTAACTGAATGCAACTGAACACAGGTAAGGGCACATTATCGTGCCTACTATGTGGCAGTGATGGCAGAGAAGCAAGCTTACTATTTTTACCACCATTGTGTCTGCACAATGACATTTGCCATAGCTTTTCTGGGTGGTGAAGGGGCTTTTATCTCAAGCCCAAGAGAATTTTGACCTGGAAAACATACACTCCCACTGTGATCCCTTTGCAATTCATTTTACAGAGAACTGCTTGCATCTGCCACAACTTAGACATCACAGTTGAACTGCTTTAATCTCATGATGATTCCAGAGTGCCTTCTGGTCCTAGCTGTAAGGTGTTTTGAAGTGTGTGGCACACCACATTCAGTCCTTGCCCCTAATGGATGATTGTACCATGCTGGGCTTGGTTGGCTGACTGGGTCCAGGAGGTAATAAATGCCTCTCTGCAAGAGTGTGTAGTTCCAACTGCTTTGAAAGAGGTCGTTGTGAGACCCCTCCTGAAGAACACATCCTTGGACCCAAATCACCTAAACAACTACCACCCAGTGGCCAATATTCTGTTCTTGGGCAAGATGTTTGAGCAGGTGATGGCTACACATCTTCATGCAGCCTTGAAGGAGAGATTATGTAAATCCTTTTCAATCTGGATTCAGATCTGCCTTTGGGATGGACATGACCATGGTTCATCTGATTGATGACCTTTACCAGGAGATTGACAGGAGAATGTGTCCCTGCTGATTCTCCGCTCTGTAGCTTTCCATACCACTAACCATGGTATCCTTCTGGAGAGGATGTCTGGGCTGGGAGTAGGGGCACCGTGCTTCGGTGGTTCCAGTCTTACTTGACCAACCACTTCTAGAAGTTAGTGCTGGGGGACTGCTGCTTGGTATCGTAGTATTTAAGCTGTGGGATCCCACAGAGTTCTAGCTCATTTGCCATGTTATTTAACATCTATATTAAACCACTTGGAGAGATCATCTGAGAATCTGGAGTGAGGTGCCACCAATATGCACATGACACCCAGCTCTGTTTCATCTTGACACCTAAGCCAGGTGGGTTTGTGAAAGTCCTAAATGGGTACCTGGAGAAGGTAATGAGGGCCAATAAACTGAAGCTAAGTCTAGACAAGACTGAGGTGCTGTTGGTCAATGGAGAAGCTGCTTGGGGACTGCGGAGCCAGCCTGTCCTGGAGGGGGTTGTACTTGGGGGAGGAGTAGGTTTGTAGCTTGGTGGTGCTACCAGATCCTGGCCTATGGCTGGAGGCTCAGGTCTCCTCTGTAGAACACAGTGCCTTTTAGGAGCTCCGGATGGTTTGCCCACTATAGCTGTTCCTCAAAAAGAGGGATCTGGCCACAGAAACCCATGCTCTGATCAAATCCAAGTCATGTTACTATAACGTGCTCTACATAAGGCTGCCTTTTAAAATGGTTCAGAAACTTCAATTGGTGCACAATGTGGCACCCAAGCTACTCTCATGCACTGGGTACACTGATCGTATCACCCCTGTGCTGAAAGATCTGCATTGGCTACCCATCTGTTTCCAGTCCCAATCTAAAGTGCTGGTTCTTACTTTTAAGGCCCTAAATGGCTTAGGGCCAGGGTACCTCCGATACTATCCAGCCCACCAGTTGCCTCTCAAGCCCTGAGACCCTGACTTCAGAGTTGAGGCGGATAGCAACTAGGGACAGAACATTTTCTGTGGTGCCACCTTACCTTTGGATCGCCTTCCCCCTTGAGGCTTGCCTAGTACCTACGTTACTTTCTTCTAGATGCCAGCCAGGCATATCTTTTTACCTAGGCTTTTAATTAGGGGGTTTATCTTATCAGTGATTTAATGGTCTGCATCTGTTTTATGGACAGTTTTTATACTGCTTATTTCTACTGGCTTCTTTTTTTTTAGTACTGTGGTTTCAAACCATATCAAGTAGGATTCTGAAAAGGCAGCATGGAAATATTCCAAATAAATAAATAACGGTGGGTGTGTAAAGAACCATCACATCATAGCCAACTTATGGAGACCCCATAGGGTTTTCAAAGCAAGAGACATTCAGAGGTGGTTTGCCATTGTCTGCCTCTATGGAGCCCGGGACTTCCTTGGTGGTCCCATACAAATGCTATCCGGGGCTGACCCTGCTTAGCTTCCAAGATTAGGTCAGCCTGGGCTATCCAGGCTAGGGCCAAAATAAATACATACACTGACCAATCAGAAAAATCTTCCAGTGGTAATGGGATGATTCCAATACTATTCTCTCTTAATGAAGAAACATATTTATCTCTGCCTGTTTTGGAATCTTGAAGAGAACAGGCTACTTTCCTCTAGCTGGAGCAGAGAGCTGTGATCTTATCTTCCTCTGTTCTCCTGAACAGAAGCTGCTACCATTGCCATACACCAACACTTCCTCAGCAGATGCATCTAGCTATTAAGAAAGCAACAGGATATCACTTACTGTGGCAACAGCTACCTCTGCCTAATAGAGGGGACAACTTTCTGAAAACAATATGCAAGGCTGTGGCACTTTTCAAAGGTACAAGGATGTCTGCTCCTCCTTTTTAAAGGTGCAAGGGTGTCTGCTCCTCCTTTCTTTGAGATTCCAAACCACACGGTAACACTAAAACCTAAATGTATGAATCCCCGCACAAGGGAAGAGGGTATGTGGGAATCAGTCTCATGTACCAGTTTTTTGAGAGAAGGTAACAGTTCTCACATAAAATATAGCACTTCACTCCTATAAACCAAAGAACAAATATGATAAAGAAAACATATACTAAAAGGAAACAACACGTTCAGGAAAACGTTTATTGAATAAAATCAGTGAAGGGTTTTTGGGGTGTTTTCTGGTTGGTTTTTTACTGCAAGGAGGAAAGGAGTAACCACTGGAAGACTCAAAGAGCAGCCGTGAGGCTCAGAGCCCACACCACGGCAACCTAGTAGCAGCCTCAGTTCATATATGCAATCAATCATTTATGTAAAATAAGCAGATCTGAGGCTGCAAGCACATTGCTATACAAAGTACCAGCACTGGCTGCTTTTGATAGCTAGACCCAGCTATATAACATGGTGAGGGATGGACTACAAATGGGCTGAAAGGATACAGCCTCTTCAGGAGGTTCCAAATCAGAGAAAAGGAATTTTTCAGGGCCTGAGTTTCAGAAAAGTAGGCATTAAAATAATCATACAACCAAACACAAGAAAGATAGCAAGTGCAAAGTATTCCACAAGGTGATACACAAAAGTACTGTTGCTTACATAAGAGTTTTCCATTTATCTCAATTTGATTACATACCACAGGCATGATTTTGCAACTTCCACAATTTTCATACCAACATGCCATGAAATTGGTTAGAGACGCAAAACATTATATAAATTCATCTTACAATAGCACTAGCTTATTCTGAAGAACATTTGTGTTTGGGATTAACAAGAAGGATCTAGTTTTAGACTCAGTTGTGATTGCCATACTAGGTCATTGTGCAGGAAAGAACAGAGTGGTTACAATACAAGCTGTTGTCCACTCACTGGGAATACAATGTGTAGTACTGAAGATGAGAACAGATTTGTTGTAGGTGGAAAGGCAATTCACATATTGTTCAGGCACAGATGTAACATACACAGAATAAGCAGTGAAGCAAGGTTTGGGCTGGCCTCTCCCACTGCATATACAGGACTTTTTAATGTGAACTTGAGCCTCTGCAAGCAGGCCTTGCTCAACCAGTCCAGTATGAAACAGGACTAGCAGAGTCTGTGAACAGGACGTACCTGTTAAAACATTTATAAATACTGGTCTCAGTATACATCTATATATCTAATTCCCAGGTGTGCCTGCGGATACTTAAATCCACAGACAGGGAGAACACTGAACCCAACAGGATTCTCTACAGACTCGGAGGATCCCCTGGGTCGGCAGAAAAATCTAAAAAGGTTTTAAAAAAATTAATTGGGGGGGTTTAATTCCCCTAAAACTAAATCCTTCATGGATTGACCTCAACTGTCAATTCCAGTTCTCCTTCAGTATCTCTCCATACCTACCAATTTGCAAATGTTTCAGGACTTTTTCCTACAGGAAAATTTCTGGAAAAGTGGAATTGGTACAGATTACGTTTACTTATAGGTCCTGAACTGAGATTTATCCAGTACTAATAATCTTCAAAGAGATGTAAAATATCTCCAAATTTTAAAGCCATGGGGAAAAGTTAGATTGGGGGTGGGGGAATTAAAAAATATGCAATATTTAATTTCTTATCAAGCTTAAGCTTATTTTACCACTTTAACAACACAGTGCATCAGTTATCACCTAGTTAGCATATAAAATTATACTATTTGGTGTATTTAAGAAACTTAAAATTATAAATGCCTTCATTTTTTACAAACAAAAATTGCAAATATACACAGTTCTTGAGAGACAGCTGCTAACTGTTGCATCCTATGCTACCTTAGCATACACATCTTAATTTTTGCCATCTGAGGGATAGGGGAAAAAATAACAATTGAAATTATAAAACAGATTTTGTAGTAAACCAAAGAAAGTATTATTTGGACAGAAACAGTTGCAGTAAGACTTCCAGCATATGTGGACATCAATATGATCTTCATAACACTGAAAACACTGAACTCTTCAACGATGTATTATCAAAAACTTTATAGCATATTGACTGTTGCCCAAACTTACATTTAAACAACATATTCTTGAAAATATGTTGTATACTTCTATAGTGAACATAGGAACAATTATCTAATCTATAACTCATCTTACATAACACCAGAAGAGTGAAATTGTTAACTGATGTGTACTTACATATTTTGCCTCAAACTTCTTAGCCAGCATTTCCACTTCATGTCGCTCACGCTCTTCATCATTAAATGGATCAACGAGTACGGACTTTTTCTGAAGAGGCAAAAGATCAGTCATTGTTTACAGAAAAACTTGCATAATAGCAATAAGGAGTTATGGCATCACTACAGTACATAGCTTTAATTGTATGAACACAGCTTTGGCTAGAAAGCTAAATGAGTCAGTAGCATATATGGTTTTTCAAATGCACCACTACTAACTCTACTGAAATTTACTTCAAGAACCATTAAGATTCACTTTCAGGTAAGTGCGAATGAGATCAATTTGCTAGCACACTAAAATGCCATTGTAGAGTATTCCAAAGCATGACACACATTGAAGGCAAAGCTACACATATACATCTGTAACACAAAAGTGAATAGGTTATGTTAATGAAATATCCATACAAAGAAAACAATGATCTAAGCTCAAAGCTGATAAACAGCAAGTTAATTCTCCAGTTATTCCTCAAGCTTTATCAATTTTAAATTATTCTTCCTATACCTCAAATACCCATTTACAAATGAACCTGCATTACAAACCCGCCCATCACTATATCCAATAGTAAACAGGCAACCCCCCCCCACACACAAAAGCTGCAAAACTAGGTCTCCCCAAGGCAGGGATATGCAGAAAAATATTGATTTGTAAATTTACCAAACTTAAAAAAAAGTCCTTACGCTTTAAGAGAAAGGGGAGAGGGAATGTTTTAAATAAAGTGGCATAGCTGTTAAAAAACTTCCATGTAATCTAGCTTCATGTCAGTGGTAATGAACCTTTTGGGCAGCTGCATGGTCATCCAGTTAACATGATTACATCTGTGCCAATACCAATAACCCTACTGGGGTGTAGATTTGATAGGGGAGGTAACTCTACATGATCAGAGTACTAGTGCTTACATTGATATAATTATGCAATGGGGGTGGCCATGCAACTTATCATGGTTGTGGAATTTTACTATACGGACAAGTTAGTTATATGGACCCTAGCAGTATAATGGGCACAAAAAAATATGTCTTGTTTTAAATATAATTAAGGCACAAACAACCCAAAGCCATTTACCTTGGTCCTTTATCTTTCAAACATTAAGGAGTTACAATATAAGAACTATGTATATATCATGGTATAAAGAAAGAACTTTCAAGTTGCAGCCAAAATCCCTTTACCCCTTGGGCAAAATAGTAAACATTTGAACTGAAGAATTATGTTTTATCCTTTTATCCCTTAGAAGCTCCTTGATCCATTGATCTTGAGCAGCATATATCTAGTGTTTGAGGGATATAAGGACTGAAACAAATCTTGCCACTGACAATGTAATCTTGGGATCCCTATCGCTTAGTAGAAAAGGCATTATGTCAGACACAGAGGCATTAAATTTGTATGTTAAAAGGGGGGGAGATATGTGATCAAAGTTCCTCGTAAAAGTGGCATTCCAAAAGGGCATGAGCTAGTGATAGAGCCAGAAGAGCAAGGACAGGTCCTGTCTGGATATGGTATATTCAAAATTCTGCCCTGCATAACCATAGAGGGGTTAGCATTCAATCTAGCTAAACAGAAGGTTCTAGAAAGACGAGTTGTCAAATAATATGTATAAGCAGGCAAGCCACATGGTGGTGGTATTCCGAAGAACTGGGATGAACAAATGCGGTGAGCACAAAAAGTAATGGTTATAATCAAGCTCTTTAATGCACTTTTTAATTTTGGTGAAAGCTTCAATTTTCCCAAGATCTAATAACATATCCTGCAAGAAGCCCAACAATGACAGTTTCTCATCTAAGATTTTTGCCATGAGGATTTAAAAGGGTCATGCTTCAGAGAAGCTAGGAACCTCTCAGTGCTAAAGCAGAGTTTAAGGTGTAGTTTAAAGGCGGCCAACCATGCCCTAGCTTCGAGTGACATTTGGCCAAACTCGGAACAAAGAGTAACGCCACCAACATATTGAGGGGCGTTGAATTATGTTTTATAGTAGTTTAGCTATGGAGTTCGCCACTTTCCATAAAACCTATCATGAAACTTTAGATAATTTATTTTAGAGACAATGAATATCTCATTCTTAAATTATCAGCAGTTCTCAAGTGCTGCAGCCTTTCAAAATCAACAAAGCAACAAAAAATTTAAAAAGTAACTTTTGATTAGTTTAGTGACTTTTTCATAAGTCCCGGCAGATAAGAGCCAAAGTGCAAATCAAGATGTGCTGAAATATTTCATGAACAGAAAGCTTAATAAGTTGTTTCATAAGGATTAAAAATCCTTCCTACCATCTTCATGAGCAGCTGTGCGGTTTGAGAGAAGGAACAAGCATGCTCTACAGATTCCATCACTTCTAAGGGCACTATGCATCAGCTTCTACGCAGGTATATTTCAATTCTACCTTGACTTTGTGAGTAGCTCAGCCCATTTCCCCTTTGTGAGTAGGCATTCTGGAAACAGCTTCCTATAAATGGCCTCCAGGAGTACTAGCAAGTTTCTATGCCATTTGGGAAAGGTGCTTTGGCATCATCAGGGATTTGGGTTTTTGCTATTTAAGACAACTATTTTAAATGAAAAAGGATAAAATAACAGAAATTTGAATTTGAGGTGTCATGATGGGGTGGGGGAATAGGCCAGCAGCAAATCTGCATAGTAGCTAAAGGTTAGGGAGTTGAAGATCTACTGCAGGGTTGAGCCGGGAGGGCCTCTTAATAAGAGAGGAGTAGTTGGCAGTTAAGTATATAATTTTCAGAAATTGGCAAAAACGGTGGCATGGTATTTGAAAACTTCTGTTGATGGCCTTTATTTTATTTATTTTCAAGACAAATTAAAAATCAAAGTAACAAGAATTCAAGTGCAAACATCTAAATACATTTTTATATTACAGAAGCATCTGTTGTGTTGGGGATGGTGGTACAAATGAGCTGGCAGCAATATATTTTGTCCCTTTGTGCTTATGGGGGTGGTACTGTGCTGGAGAGGGAAGAGACCAAATGCGAGGAAACAACATTCACCACTTTCCTTGTTTTTAAGAGGAGGAAATTTGCACTCCAAGATGCCTTTGAAAAACAAGAGGACCAGCCCAGAAAGAGTTCACTAAATGACTGACACTGCTGCTACATAGAGGTGTAGCTTTGGTAATACAGTAAAATTGCTTTTTAAGCATAAATATTTTAATATAAATTTGTGTGCATATATAAGATCATAAAATTGTGTATGCATAGGGATGAAATGACAAGAATATTGCTTCTTATCAGTGATATCACTTATTCCAATGACACACAGGCAACTCTATTTTATCTCTCTATGTGTGTGTTAAGTGCCATCAAGTCGCTTCCAACTCATGGCGACCCTATAAATCAATGTCCTCCAAAATGTCCCATCATTAGCAGCCTTGCTGAGGACTTGCAAACTGAGGGTCAGGCTTCCTTTATAGAGTCAATCCATCTCATGTCAGATCTTCCTCTTTTCCTGCTGCCGTCAATTTTTCCTAGATTATCATCTTTTCCAGTGACTCTTAGTCTTCTCATAATGTGACCAAAGTACACCACATTTCAAAGGAACCTACATTCTTACTATTAGCTTTCTTCATTGTCCAACTTTCACCCCCATACATAGTAATAGGGAATACTGTGGCATGAATTAACATGATCTTAGTTGCCAGTGACACATCCTTATACTTAAGAATCTTTTCTAGCTTCTTCATGGCTTTCCTTCCCAGTCTCAATCTCATTCTGATTTCTTGATTGCAGTCTCCCTTTTGGTTGATGATGGAGCCAAGGAATAGAAAGTCATGAGATGTAAGTACTGGAAAAATGATGTGTCCCACAACAGAAGGATTGCATTAGGGACCAGATAAACAACCAGTAATACAAGGGTACTGGATCACCATCAAGGAATTTATAATTGTGCATCTGCTGCATGAATGAAAAAGATGTTAGTCAGAGTCATAAAGTATACATGCTGTCTTATTATATGACATTTCTAAACACTGCATCTATCTATTGTTCTTGTTTTTTTGGCAGAGAGGGAGGGAGAATATGAGCCCATGCTCACTCTCCATAGAGCTGTTTGGGAAGCTCTGTGCAGGCTCACATACTTTACCAAAAAATTAATAAAGCTGAACTCCCAATCTCCATCCAGGTCCTGCCTTACCATGAAAATGCACTTTGTTTAGAATCATAGAGTTGGAAGGGACCACCAGGGTCATCTAGTCCAACCCCCTGCACAATGCAGGAAATTTCAAACTACCTCCCCCCCCCACACCCCCAGTGACCCATATTTCATGCGCAAAAGATGGCCAAGGTGCCCTCCCTCTCATGATCTGCCTAAGGTCATAGAATCAGCATTGATTGTTTACTATACCATGTGCTCTTCAACCACGGAACCCACACTCAGACAAGTTTCATATTAAGCAATTCCACAAGATCAA
This sequence comes from Euleptes europaea, assembly GCF_029931775.1. Taxonomy (NCBI): domain Eukaryota; kingdom Metazoa; phylum Chordata; class Lepidosauria; order Squamata; family Sphaerodactylidae; genus Euleptes; species Euleptes europaea. The sequence goes on along the minus strand of NC_079314.1, from coordinate 87,705,093 downwards.
GGACAATGGAACTGGTCTCCCACCCCCCAAAAAAGACTGAGCTATGGCCCTGCTGTAGTAGTTGTAATACCAGTCATGCTAAAAATCAAGCATCATATAGGATATTGCACACAGATTTGCAATTATTTTCCAGTCTTTGTCTTTTTCCCGCTAGAATAGGCTGATGCCTGCACAGAAATGAGTTCTACAGAATTCACAACTTCCTAGCCCCTTTGGAATCTATTTACAATCTCTCTTTTGATAACTTTATTTCACTCACAGTTCACAATTGTTCAGTACTATGCTGTACACATATGGCCACTGATCTAACGTGGCCTTTATCAAATAATTCATGGGCATGTCTGCATCCACACTTCCAAAAAATCTTATGTTCTCAGTATTTTACTACCACTAAAAAAACCTTGAAATATTAATAAATTCATACTTCTTTGGTAAAGCACTCAGATGAAAAGATGTAAGAAGCTGTTCAGATGCTTTAATTTACAAGCACATTTCTGATTTTTTAAAAGATAAATGTGGGCCTGCAATGTCAGGCACATTGACCTGCACAGAAGAATAAAGAAGCAGCAAGAGAAAGCTACCAAGAAGCACAGACAAATAAGCGGAAGACAAATCTTCCTCACAGCATTCAAGAGTATTACAATTCTTAACATGGTAAAGATTCACTTGGCAAGACTGCAATGTAAAAGTGAAAGAACAGATTGTGTGAACACATCCTTTGTTGTCAAAGTAGGAGTTACTTCAGTTTAGACCTGGAACAGTATCTCCAGAACACTGTTTGACTATTGACCAGGGGCCACACTGAGTGGCAGCTACTTAGGCAAGCAGTATAATATACAATGTACTTAAGGAGTTCACAGATATTCAGTATCAATTTCTTTGCTGCTGAATATACATTCAGCCACAGCTGCAAGGATCACCCATAAAATTCTGATTATGTGTTACATTGCTCACATGGACTTTGCTGTGAGTGAACAAAGTAGCCCAGAATGAAGTCTCAACTAGTTGGTTCTTGTAGGTTATCCGGGCTGTGTAACCGTGGTCTTGGTATTTTCTTTCCTGACGTTTCGCCAGCAGCTGTGGCAGGCATCTTCAGAGGATGCCTGCCACAGCTGCTGGCGAAACGTCAGGAAAGAAAATACCAAGACCACGGTTACACAGCCCGGATAACCTACAAGAACCAATTAACTATGACCGTGAAAGCCTTCGACAATATATTCTCAACTAGTTGTTTAGATTCTTACCATCATAAAGGGATGATGGATTGAATACAGCTCAGGCTGGACTGGATAAAAAAAGAGCAGCACAAACACATAATGTTTATGCATAAAGCAATAATTGCATTACTAGAGTTTAACACTGATTAGCATATCCTAAAAACCATAAGATGCAATAGTTAAAACACCGACTGGAAATTAAACAGAGAACAAAGTACAAGTTAGATATCTCAATAACTTGAATATGCATTTGTTCCCAAACAAACTGGGGAAGGAGTGTACATCATCTTCACCAGATTAATGATTAGCAGTATATTTACTGAAGCCTCTCTCTGTTTAGAAGGTACCGTAATAATGCTAGCATTCCTCCCTATGGATCAGCAGCACATGAGAGGATTTGGCATAACTACTTTGATGTGTTCCAAACAAAGTAACTAAGTGGCTCCATGGAGCTCATGCTGGCTACTCAAACAAAGTGGTACTATCAACTACTGGTTGTGACTTTGTGTCAACTGGTATTTACTACAGCTATTCCACAATTTACTCTGAACTACTTTTCTGCACTTTAGAAGAAAGCAGTTCATAGTAATTCAATCAGCTAATCATAGTGCTACATGACCACACTTTTCACATCCATCAAAGAATTACATCAATTGAACATCGAATTTAAATCAATAGGCCCTTTAAATAATATAACAGACTGATGTCACAATATATTTTAAGCACTTTAACAGAATAGCCTTGATAAACTTAGACCTCCTATATGACAGATGCTTCCAGCTAACTTTGGCAAACTGGCTATTTGAAAAATCTTTATTAATTTTATCTTGCCCTGTATGAGGGTATATGCAGAAGGAAGTCTCCCCATGATCTTGATCTGAACACAATCTGAAACGTGGGAACCAGTGCCTGTAAAAAGATATATAGATTCACAGTTTTGCTTGTCCTCATCACTCTTTCTCAGTATCTGCACTGCGGGCTATGATTCCCTGCAGTGACATGTGGGTAGGGTGGGAATCCATGTAAATGGTTTACAAGTACCATTTGGTTCCTGAGATACACAGAACATGTGTTTGATTTGAGATACAACTCATCATGGGGGCATGCATACCTACATGCATCAAACAAACAAACTCTAATACAGCAGGGGGGGAAAGGGTTTCTAAAAAAAAACACTGATTGAAGATGAGAATACTTCTCATGGGCAGGCCTTGAAAAAAGATACCTGGCATTTCAGACAAGCGCATTAGGTTGGCAAAAGATAATTAGTTTACTTGATGGGTCAGAGTGCTTCCCGACACTGCCCAAGTAGAGAAACTAGTTCTCTGCAGAACATTACCATGGTATAGCTGGGCCATCCCTCATCTCTTCCTAGGCGTTTTCGAACCTTGGGAGCACAACCTCCATGTTACCCCTCTCTCACACATAGCTCTCAACCTAGAAAAAAGCAGTTAAGCGTGACAGGAGTGACAAAACACGAGAAGCAAAGGGGGGGAGTGAAGATCCATACCCGGGGGTCGCCACACAGCAGCAATTCGGGATAGCTGAACTCCACGCAGCTTTCCTCAGTGGGATCCTTCAATACCAATTCCAGGCGCACCGTCCGACGCGGCGGCGGCGACTCCTGTCGGTTGCTCTCGCGCTGTAATTGCTGGTGTGGCGGGGGCGGCGGCGGCGGCGGCGATGTGGGTGGGGGCGGCGGCTCTGGCCTTGGGGGCTCGCGCTGGGGCTGTAGCAGCGGCTTCGGCTCGGGCCGGCTGATCTCTCGCGGCAGCAAGGGTAACGACTGGGGCTCCGTCCGAGGACAGGGCTGCGGCGGTGGCGGCTCCGTCCGACCGCTCTCGTGGTGTTGCTGCTCTGGCAGCTTCAGGGCCTCACGCCCCAATGGCTGCTCCGCCTCGCGAATCCCTGCAGGCTCTCGCTCAGGCGCCGGGCTCTCGCCTTCCCGTCGCCTCACGGGTGACAGACTAATGAACGGCACCCGGCGCGGCTCCGCCATCCTCCAAACCCCCCACCCACCCCCCCCCCGTCCGGTGTCCCTCCCTCACCACCCACAGCTCCTGCTCCTCCTCCGGTTCCCTCCCCTTAAACCGGTGAAAGCAGCCCCCCCCCCAAAAAAAACTAAGCTCTCCTCGCTGCTAACACCGCCGCCATCTTGGAGCCCCCCCACGTAAATAGAAGCAGGCCACTAGGGCACGCATGCGTACGAGCGGGACCTCCACGGACGCGCCGCCCCACGTCACTGTTGTTATTGCACATATTCTCACAACGTCACCACGGCCCTCGCGATCGCACGCTGAAGACGCCGAAGCTCCGCCTACAGTTGCCTTGGAAATATGCACGCTGATCTACGGTGGTGGTGTTAAAGGGACAGGGAAAGGGCCCACGCGGAACAGCAAGTAGGCTTCTTCGGAAACCCCACTGGAGTGGGAGATGCGAGCCTCAAAATCAGTAGCAGCCGCTGGGCGACACAGCAGACTTCTAATTTGCAGTTAATTGAAGTTGTGACTAGTATTAAGTATGAGTTATCACACCTAAGAACAATGTAGGCTATGTAAAGTCAATAACAGTGGGAAAGTATAAACAAATGAAAAAAATTGATAAAATGTTGGAGGGTCAGGTAAATAATTCAAAGGTGACATTTGATTTTGCTACTTTAGTTTAAGTAGACGAAATCTGTATGTTTGTAAAGTGCCCTCAAGTTGCTTCAGACTTATGGCAAACCTATGAATTAATGTCCTTGAAAATGTCCTATCCTTAGCAGCCTTGCTAAGGTCTTGCAGACTGAGGGCCATACCTTCCTTGATCTTACGTTGGGTCTTCCTCTTTTCCTGCAACCTTCAACTTTTCTTAACATTATTGTCTTTTCCAGTGACTCTTGCCTTCTCATAATGTGACAAAGTCAGCTTAGTCATTTTAGCTTCTAGGACAGTTCAGGCGTGATTTGATCTAAAGCCCACGTATTTGTCTTTTTGGCAGTCCAAGGTATCTGTAACTTTCATCCAACATCACATTTCAAAGGAATCTACTTTCTTCCTGTCAGCTTTCTTCATTGTCCAATTTTCATACCCATATATAGTAATAGCAAATACTATGGTATGAATTACAGATACCGTGGACTGCCAAAAAAACAAATCAGTGGGTTATAGATCAAATCAAGCCTCAACTGACCCTAGAAGCTAAAATGACTAAACTGAGGCTATTGTATTTTGGTCACATCATGAGACAACAAGAGTCACTGGAAAAGACAGTCATGCTAGGAAAAGTTGAGGGCAGCAGGAAAAGAGGAGGGCCCAACAAGAGATGGACTGACTCAATAAAGGAAGCCACAGCCCTCAATTTGCAAGATCTGAGCAAGGCTGTCAAAGATAGGACATTTTGGAGGATTTTCATTCATAGGGTCGCCATGAGTCGGAAGCGACTTGACAGCACTTAACACACGCACACACACGGTATGAATTAACTTGATCCTGGTCGCAAAGAAAGGGATTGAGGGAGCAGTTGCGAGCCAACTCCAAGCCTTCTTGGATAACTCATCTCTTCTAGACCCCTTTCAGTCTGGTTTCAGGCCAGACTAAGGGACAGAAGTTGCTCATCTAGCTTTAGTTGATGACCTCTGAGTGTAGACAAAGGCCAAGCCTCTCGGTTACTCTTATTGGATTTATCTGCAGCCTGTAGATCATGCATTCTTGGTGAGGTGCCTAGAGGCATCAGGGGATGTGGAAAGAACTGGTTAAACATTCTTCAAGGATCTGACTCAAAGGGTTGCTATTGGAAACCAGTTGATGTTAGTGTGGGACTTATTTTGTGGTGTTCCACAGGGCGCAATTCTATCTCCATGTTTTCTGATCTCTATGTAAATCCCTTAGTTCAAATAATTTGTAATTTTGTGGCTGGTTATCATCAATCTGCTGATGAAATATGCTGATGAAATCCAGATCTCTTGGTGATGCAGTAGAGGTCGAGTCACTGCCTGGCTGCGGTGGTTAACTGGCTAAAAGTGAAAAATAGAAACTAACCCTTGAAAAGACAGAGGTAATGCTGGTTGGGCTCATGTCAGCTGGAGTTTCTGTAGGTGCCAACCTGCAAATGGGCAAAATCAACTGCCCATACATGTCCTTTCTCCGTTGTGGCTCCTGCCTTTTGGAGTGGCCTGCCCGAGGTCAGTAGCCTCTTGTCCAAAGGACTGGTTGCGCATTAAAACTATCAGATGGTGTGGCACACACATTTCTTTTAAAACCAACCACAGCTTTTCATGATACACACAGTCAAAAGCTTTGCTGTAATCTATGAAACACAAGCTAATCGTAGATGAATTAGTATGTTATACTTCGCAGCCCTCTACTGCTGTACAATGAGCAATCTCCGAATTACAGCTATGAAATATTTTTTAATCTCAGACAGTGTCAGAGGAGCAAATGGTAAGAGACTTGTCCCTCATACACCTAAAGGCCAGTTTAAATCACAGTTTGAGGATTAAGGGTTCATAATACAGCTTCTTATTCTACAAAAGCAGAAGTAAAAACAGTTTATTATCCAATTGTATGTACATAATGTGTATTGTGTATATTAAATATTTTTGTTACTCCAAATAACACAACCTCCATGAAAATTCAGCATACAAGGAAATCAGAATTGCTATATGATCGTATTTAAACTGGATTACAGATGGCTTTCTGTTTTGGAAAGAATGAGAGTAGGTTTCAAAAGTACAGAGGTCAGCAGTGTGTTTGGCTGTATCAAAACACTGAGTGTCTAGTATTCTTTCCCAGAAATAACATGTTTCATTATGCTAGGTTTAATCCGGCATCAGTTCTATAACATCTCTTCACCCACATAAAGAAAGGGGGAAAGCAGGGAAGCTTGCTGCTTCTCAGTAATGATGTCTCATAGAGTATCCTATGTTATCTACAGTGTCACATACAGTTATTCGCTTCATATACAAAATTGGTAATTTTTGTTCCATGATGCTGCATTATAACTGCAATAAAAGCATTAATTCAAAAAAGATATTTGGATTCCCACAAAAATGAGCAAGTGCTACTTGTTTTGCTAGGTAAACTTAAACATTGTCTGGAAAGGCCTTGAGAACTCAAACTTGTTGTAGCTATTGTCAAATTATTGGCAGTTAATCATTAAAATTAAAATGCAGTTCAGAAGACTTGGGAATATTTAAGGGGTTTGGGGGGTGTCTTTGTTTAAAAAATTGAATTAAGTGCAGTTCAGTAAAGGAGGTTGCTGCCCTTCTGTCCCTTGGATGGGTATGGCGGATCTTAAACTAAAAGCCATTTAGAAATTGTAAGATAAAAGCACCAGCTATTTAGGAATGTACTTTGCAATCCCCTTCTCATGTTGGTTTCTAATGGCAAAGATTAATTTATAAAACTAGCTTGCCAGTGTACTTTTTCATTAACCATACATTGTCAATTGAATACTTAAACACAGATAGTATTTCGTCACAGTAAGGCATAACTAGATGTGATGAAGGTGTATGTTGCGGTGAAGAGAATGGGCTGTGATCCAGAAGTCCCTCTTCAAATGTTGCCTCTGCTACAAATTTGCTAGCTTTAATCAAGCTATTGACTTAGCTTTAGGACAAGTGCAAACACACAATATAAAAGACACAATTGGGACAATATTGGGTTATGTTATAAGGCTGTTGCAAAAGTTACAGGATAATGTGTTTGAAGTGTTTTGTACACCCAAAGCTATATGTAAGTGTTAAGTTTTATTATGCAGACCTCCCTTTTTTAAAACATTGGTGCTCTATAAGGCTACTAATTTGATTAGGAAAGTGATGGTGGGGAAAGGCATGTTTAATTCTTCCTTCTATGCCACTCTCTCCCCCCATCTGAATTAGTTGCATGGGGGAGAAGGGACACATACAGCGGCTTTGAAATTTAAAAGTAAAGGGAGAGGGGGAGGGAGAGATCCTGATTGTGAATCTCATGCATCATATCTAGTTTGACCTTGAGGATGAACATAAGCAAGAACTCACAGTACATGTTAATGCTACTAATCACATAAGGAATTTGAATTATGAATTTGCTGTGCTTTCATAAAGCACAAAATACTGTATATTGATCTGTTTACTTTTATATATTGTTTATTTCTTTGGGTTTTTATGTCACCCCAGCATGAAAGCTTGGTACAAATTACAAGCACTACAAATTTCAAAGCATACAAATTCCCAGTGCTTACAGCATATTATACAGTGTGTTTCAGTTGAGTTCTTTGGGGCCTCTTCACATCCTTTAGGAGTTAAGTGATTTTGTCTCTGAATTAAACTCTCGTTCCTCAAGCTACTAACAAGCACTTCTAAGGACAAAGTAAAGCAGTACAGAAGACTCTGTTCAGCCTAGTACAGTAATTGTAAAGAACATGACCCTGCAGCCATTTGCAGCCCACTCCAACAAATCGTTACTGGGAAGTGATTTCCATTAACTTCTAAGGGGCTTTCTCCCAATTCTGTGCATTTTGAATTGCAGCCTTAATGACTGAACAGAATGCAAAATCTTGCTGGAGAAATAGACATTATGATGCACCTAGATGTAGACAATTTGCTGTATAAGTTTACTTCCATCATGGTCTGTGCCTTAGATACTAAAGTCACATGTGAAAAAAAAGTTTTGTACCATTTCCAGAGGTTGGTGGAGAGGTGGTTTTTTTAAATAATTTAGAAACATGTGCTTCCTAACAGCCAAGAGTTTTACTGTAACATGCTGAATATAGTCTTTGAGTTCATATATGGAAAGTGATACCAAAGAGTCTAGTATGCATCTGTACAACTTGAATAACCCAGTTCTCAAACTGCTTCACTACTAGAAGAATTGCAGAAATGCAGATAGCTGGAAAACCTGAGGACTGAAGACCAAATAAATAGCTAAATGCTGGGAACTGCAGTATAAAATAAAATAAAACCCTAGAGATGCTACATAACACAAGTAACAAAAAGATACTCATCACAACTGCATAACATTCAGACAGTTTTCATTAATATAAAAAATATAGATCTGTTCTTAGGATTTTGTATTATTATATTCTACAGTGCTGGCATTAGGGTGAAAAATGAATTATTCCAACCACGTATAAAATATAGCCATTTTCACATTCTGGTAGAAGTTGGCAGCCAATTCCATCCTCTTGGGTAATGCTAGTTTAGATGGGGACTCTGTTTTCCTTGGCCCACTTCTTCATGATCCGGACAATGTACTCTACCTGTGGGTTACCTGTACTCCTTAAGAGGTGCAGCACTTCCCTTAGGGTGTCTCTGAAGGGAAAAGGACAAGCGATTTAGAAAGCAATCCTGTATTAGTTTCCACCTCTCCCTAAGAGCGGCTACTGGGAGCTGATGGAATGTTAGGAGAGGTAGTTGGAAAACAGCAGCTGAGATGGCAGTTAGAGAGCAGTTGGGAGTTGGCAGGTGGGGAGCTGAGGGGAAAAAGAGTATGTCTGACTGAGTGTAGCTGAGGTGAAGATCCGCTTAAAGCTGGCTGACTAAAAAGAGTCCACCATCAGAGATGCTGGAATAGGGGATCAGTTCAAAAGTTCAATGGAAGTGAAAAGTTGTAACCCCTACCTTATTTTCTTCAGTGTTATGTTCAAACCACAAATAAAAGTTTTCTTGTTTTGTTTAACCCAGTGGGCTGTGTGTCTCAGGGAAAGAAACACACTCTCACACACAAAGATCTCAGCCTATGTATGTTTTAGGATATGAATAAATGGTGGCAACGTATTAATAGAACAGTGGATGAGTCCCCAATCCCAATAACTCTGTGAAATGGTTGAGTGAGGGCCTGTTATTTTAGGGGGCTGGATTACCCTGTCTGCTGATGTCTCTGTGAGTGAGAGAGAGGACCTGAGAGGTGAAACGGAGATGGCTCTCTAGAAATTTTAAGAGAGATGGCCTGATCTACTTATAACCCTGAACCTGAGAGACAGAGGTGTAGAGGGTGGTAGGCACTTTCATTCATAGGGTCGCCATGAGTCGGAAGCGACTTGACGGCACTTAACACACACACACAGAATTCTGAGTAGACCAGCTTAGGATTTGTCATGCCCTGGGCATGACAAATCCTAAGCTGGTCTACTCAGAATTCTGTGTGTGTGTGTGTTAAGTGCTGTCAAGTCGCTTCCGACTCATGGCGACCCTTTGAATGAAAGTCCTCCAAAATGTCCTGTCTCTGACAGCCTTGCTCAGATCTTGCAAATTGAAGGCCGTGGCTTCCTTTATTGAGTAAATCCATCTCTTGTTGGGTCTTCCTCTTTTCCAGCTGCCCTCAACTTTTCCTAGCATGACTGTCTTTTCCAGTGACTCCTGTCGTCTCATGACATGACCAAAATACGATAGCCTCAGTTTAGTCATTTTAGCTTCTAGGGTCAGTTCAGGCTTGATTTGATCTATAACCCACTGATTTGGTTTTTTGGCAGTCCACGGAATCTGTAACACTCTCCTCCAACACCACATTTCAAAGGAATCTATTTTCTTCCTATCAGCTTTCTTCACTGTCCAGCTTTCACACCCATACATAGTAATAGGGAATACGATGGCATGAATTAATCTAGTCTTGGTGGCCAGTGACACATCCTTACACTTCAAAATATTTTCTAGTTCCTTCATGGCTGCCCTTCCCAGTCTCAGAATTCTACTTAGGTCTATTCAGAGGGCTCACTCCCAGGAAAGTGTTCTTACGATTGCACTATCAAAGGGGTGAGGAAGGTATTTCCAGTCTCAAGACTGAAAAAAAGAGAAATGCTAGTAGTAGTCTGCAAAAATGTAAGTGAATATCATGTGAAAGTTTTTAAACAATACAACAGTAAGAATCACTAACATTGTAACACTTTTGGATCTCTGAAAATAAGGGATGTTCTAAGATTGTGAAATTACTCAGCCAGGTATTCAACAAATAAACAAATAAAAGAAGACAAAAATTCTGGTCTTGTCACTGGCAAAATTGGCATGCAAGTAATTTGGGAGAACTATTTAAAGGTCAGTTTAAAGATGTCTCAGCAGTAAGACAATGCAAGAGAGTCTTCATCTGTAATAATTTACTATGGCTTTTAAAAGGGTTTTGGCCACATTAAGCCCCATGCATTGTATGCACCCAGAAAGAGACTTTGCAGGTACAACCTATGTTTTTCTATCCACTACTTACAAGATCTAATTTCATTTTGTTAATTCTTCTTTTTATTTGAGCTGTACTACTTTTGAAGCATAAGAGCCCCGTGGCGCAGAGTGTTAAGCTGCAGTACTGCAGTCAAAAGCTCTGCTCACGACCTGAGTTCAATCCCGAGCGAAGACGGTTTCAGGTAGCCGGCTCAAGGTTGACTCAGCCTTCCATCCTTCCGAGGTCGGTAAAATGCGTACCCAGCTTGCTGGGGGTAAAGGGAAGATGACTGCGGAAGGCACTGGCAAACCACCCCGCAAACAAAGTTTGCCTTTGAAACGTCAGGATATGACGTCACCCCACGGGTCAGGAATGACCCAGTGCATGCACAGGGGACCTTTACCTTACTTACTTTTGAAGCACCAAAACTAATAGATCAGCATTCCGTTCACATCCTGTCAGTTATCAGGGTATTTGAACTGAAAGGGGTTTTCTTCCTTTCCCTAAAGGCATTTGACATTAGTGACCAGAATGATTCCACAACCCCATAAGTGGTCAAGATGTTGATGCCATTGCCAAAGAGGTCTAAAAACAGGAAGCAACTGAATGTACATACTTGGGTTCTCTGCAAGCTAAGATCATTTGGAAGATGCCTACACATGCTCCCCGTTTGCCTTCCCAGTATTCAGGATTAGGATCCAGTCTTTCGAGGACATCAAAAGCTTTGGCAGAGTAGTAAAACTGTCCCATCTGTGAAGGAGAAAAAGGACAGCAATACTGCATAGTAAAAGTAAAAAACTACAGCAAGTTATACTTAACAGCTGTCATGGAACTAATAGAAGTTTTCTGATCTTCCTAGTCAAGTACGAAGTAAGCACACTCCAATTACCCAAACACGTGGAAAATTTAGAATAGAGTTTGGTTTTAAAATAGTACTTTGAAGTAGGACTTGTATCATCTGTTGAAAGGATAAAACTGTCTCTAAAGATTTTTGAGTTGTAAATCCTGTTTAATTACACGAATATGTTAATAATGAATCTGTTTACAACTCAAGAAAACCTAACTTTAAAAAAAGTCTCAATTAGGCTGCAGAGTGGCACAGAGTGCTAAGCTGCAGTACTGCAGTCAAAAGCTCTGCTCACGATCTGAGTTCGATCCCAACAGAAGTCGGTTTCAGGTAGCCGACTCAAAGTTGACTCAGCCTTCCATCCTTCCAAGGTCGGTAAAATGAGTACCCAGCTTGCTGGAGGTAAAGGGTAGATGACTGGGGAAGGCACTGGCAAACCACCCTACAAACAAAGTCTGCCTTGGAAACGTCGGGATGTGACGTCACCCCACGGGTCAGGAATGACCCAGTGCTTGCACAGGGGATCTTTACCTTTTTAACATGACATGGTGATTTTTTCCCACATGGAAAGAAGGAAACCCCTGCATTAAAGGGAAATGCATACATACTGTATGCACTCTGAGCACATTTCATGCAGTCCGCATGGGTTTCCCCTTTAAGCAGGAGGGGAAAAAACATGTTTTAATCTGGCTCAAAGGAGTGGCTGTGAGGGAGTGGCCATGCCTTTCATTGCCACTGTAGCAAGGGGGACAGAGCTAAGCTCCATCTCAAAATGGCATGCATTATCCCCCCGTAGTCATTTAAAGGGCCTTTATCCCCCTTCATGCTGAACCATGCTGTAGTGTTACACTGCTGCTCCATAGGGAAAGGGCAAGTGAGGGGGAAAGGGGGCTCCAGGCCTAAGGGGTCCTAGCCTCATTGCTGTTGTGCAGGTGCATCAGGGAAAAGGGGGGATGAATGGGGGGGGAAGAGGGCAGCTGCAAGCAGTGTGGAAACAGGGATTTGTGGGTGCTATTCCTGCACTGCTTGCTACTGCCACGGTAGGGATATGTTTTCTTGCCCCCATCATGAAGCAGCCTAAGATGCTTTCTTACCATTTCTAGCAAAAAAAAATCTGTTGAATAATGGTTGCTTCTCAATGGGCACAATTATGGATGGCTATATTCAGATCTATTTAGATTCAGCTCTACCTGAGCCCTCTCATACAGATACCAAAGGCCATTCCTAGGGCCAGAGGAAGAGAAGGAAGCAGCTAGATACTGCTCTATAATGCCTGAGCTGGTTTCCTTTTACATACCTTTTACCATATTTATTTATGGTCATGTTCAAAATTGCTATAAGCTGCTTTGAGAGCCAATCTTTGATTGAAAAGCAGTGTGAAATACAATAAATACATAACTGAACAAAAATATTAATTCTAAAGTGGAAATTAAAAGCATATGTTTCAGAAGAACACATTTGAAACACATGTTTTCAGCCACATATCTGCATTTACCTCAGTTTCTTCCTTGATTAGAGGCAGGAATAAATGGGGAAATTTTATCATTGGGAACTGACTGAAACATAGTCAGAAGGGAGATCAGATATTTAGACTTAGGTTATAAGAGCCTGAAAGAATTATTCTTCAGTTAATATTAAATATGGTGAATAACAGTATCATCCAAAGCCATGTTACACTGTTCTAAGTTCACTGAAGTCAATTAATTTGAGGGGGGGGGGAATCTATAAAGCACTATTATACAGGATTAACACACTAATGTTTAATGTTTGTCTTATATAATATTAGAAAAATGCTAATAGATCTTGGTTGGCTTACTGACAGTGTATGTTCTTAATTGCCATCATCCACATAACTACATAAGTAGCAGAAATGGGTGGAAACTTGTGTTTTAAAAATTAAGTTATACGTCAGGTTTCTTGTGGATAAATTAATATTACTAAAAGATGGGAGGGAAAGGGAGTGAGGCTCACTTTGTAGCAGTCATTTGCAATAAGCTGCAGAAGGCTAAAAGACTCTCCTGAAGTGTCCATCTTCTGGTATAGCTCCCAAGCTTGTCGTGGCTTCTTATTCATAATGTCTGCAAAGGAACAGAAAGCTAGTGGAGACATGTTGATACATAGCACTAGCTAAACGCTAGAGAAGCACTCTAATCGGGAGTCTAGTTCTTTCTGCCGTTTGGATAACAAACAGAGTAACCACACCCATCATCAGCCGCAGTACAAAGAGAAAAAGTCTAATATCAGCTATAGAATAAAAAAACGCGAAACAGTCTTAGGAAACAACATGTTTGAACAGAGCAGTAGTCCATTTAAACTGAGCTCCCACCCAGAAATACAGGTTACTCTGCTGATCTGTCCATTCTGCCTCAGTAACAGCATAGTGCTAGTGTGGGGGAAAAAACATTGTAGAAAGAGGGTTCTGACAAAAGAATTTAAAATCTTCTAAGCAAGTCTTCATACTACTGTCCTTACTTTGCACCATCTTAGTTAGCACCAAAATTTTGGAATGCCTTCTCCAGGGAGATGTGTCTCTCTTCCTCTATTGGTGGGAGACCTAGCAGATTAAGACTTTTTTTGTTTCATTTGGCATACCGCCAATAACTGTTATTGGCATTCCTCCCTGGTTCTGGTAATTGTTTGTGTGTTTTCATTTAATTGTTTTATAATTTTAAATTTTAATTGTTCAAATGTTTTAATGTTTTTATCTGACCATGTTGGTGATCCTGATCTGGGTGGAAAGGTGGCATAAAAATGTTTTAAATAAACAAACAATAGTTTGCATATAAGGACTAGTAGGTCTACGGTTCTGCAACCAGAAGATACAGGTTCTATAAGATGATGCCCAGTTTCAATCTGTGCAATACTTGAATTACTGTACAAGTGGGACATAAGAATTTTAGATACTTTTTCTCCTTCACCATCTCCTCATAGTTATCTTTCCCTTTTCTCTTTATTATGCCTAAAATACCTGTACAGGAATTAACAATTGGGTTTTGAACACTGGTGATAGTTTAATGATAGTTGTATGGTCATGTACATACACTGACTGTAAAATATAAGAGATGTTCAGCTACAAAAGCATTTTAGTTGTATATATGCAGCTTAGCAATAATATCATATGTCTGCTTTTAGCTTTATTTAATATCTTGTTTATGAGGGTCCTAAAAGTATTGGTTCATGCCATAATGTAATGGTATTTTTTTGAAAAGGAAGCCAATCATTGGTGTATTTATGAATAATATGTCCATGTAATGGTTAGACTTGACTAGCCCAGGCTAGCTTGATCTCATCAGATCTCTGAAGCTAAGCAGGATTGACCCTGGCAAGTATTTGGATGGGAGCCCTCCAAGGAATATCAGGGTAGTGACGCAGAGGCAGGCAACGGCAAACTATCTCTGGATATCTCTTGCCTTGAAAACCCCACCAGGGATCACCACAAGTCAGATGTGATTTGATGGCAAAAAAAAAGTTACAATATATTTATAACTTTTATAGAGAATGGCCTTGCCAGAGATTACAGCCACCGCGAGAAATCTTAAACAGATCTACTCAGAACTGTACACAGGTATATTCAGAGTTTTTTGGATTGCATTGCAAATTTGCAGCCAACTTGGAAGCATAGTTGGTTGTTTATAAGCTATAGCAGCTAACCGCACTACACTTTTGCCAATGGCAGATGTTGGCACCAATTCAACATTCATTTTGTTATGTTGACAATATTCTCCAGTGGTACTTGTGTAACCAGTTTGATCATTCTTCCAGAGTTCTATGTTCCTGGCTACACCACAGTCACAGAACTAAGGTCAATTACATCCACTTTTACTTAGGAACCCAAGGATGATTTGGGTCAAGAAGGGGGATGAAATACTTTACTTCTAAACTTGTCCCAGTTAACACCAGCTCCTTTATTCTACCAAGATGAGTCAAGTTTAGGGAAAAAGAAACTAAGGGAAAGAGCATACATCTACCTCAGGGGATAGCAGTAACTCAACCTGATACTACTTTTCTAAGCACTATCGTATTGCAAGAGCAAAACACTGCAGTGGGAAAGGGAAGATGAGGGAAGGCTCAGGTACAGCAACTGCCAGTTTGGTTTCTTTTTGGAGACCCTGTGGAATAAAATTGGTTAACTACCCATTATTAAGAGCACTCAGAAACAAAAGTCCACTTACTACTGCTAAGTTATCAGGTAAAAGAAGATATGCAAGCTCATGATTCACTTATCAAGTGCAGCCAACAATAAGTACATACAAGCAGAATTTAAAATCAGTTCGTATGTTACATTTTATTGCCTAGGCATTTGTCTGAGTTTTTATCCTATCCTCTTTGCTGATCTTTATTTTTTAGATTTTCCCTGCCCAATTACTGTTTTTAGCTTTACTGGACTAGCTTCATTTGTTATGATTTTTGTGCTTCTTTATATTGCTTCTGTTACATGGTGCTGCTAGTGCTATGTATGTATTTATCATCTTGTGCTGCTTTTATTGGCTAATGTTGTTCAAGTATACTCTATTTTATGCTGGGTTTTTATTATGGCTATTTTGTAAATCTTGTGATTATTTTTATTAATTTATTTATAGCCCGCCTTTCTACCTAAGACTCAAGGCAGATTACAGAGTACAGAAAGAGAAAAAAAATGTACTCATACAGTATAGGACATCCAGTGAACCATGCACTACAACTAGGAACAAAAAATTAAATGACAATATGAACAGCAGACCACCCAGGCCAACACAGTGCAAGTAATGCAGAATGTGGTACAAGGCAATGCAGTACCCACTCCCCATCCTCATATGAAGGTAACCTTCTGGACTGTTCTATCCGTCTACATCTCTAATTTCATTACAAGAATGCCCTCCTGAACATTTCTGTTCTGCATATTTTGTGAAATGATAGTACTATGGGAGCCTTCCTGACCTCCACAGCCAAGCCGTTCCACAAGGTGGAAGCCATCACAGTGAATGCATGTGAGTAGGCAGTTGCTGATCTTACCAATTTGCATGGAGGAACATTCAGAAGGTTTTGCTCAGATGACTAGAGCTGCTGTGGTGGAGAATAGTAGTTAAATTATGTATTTTTCACATTGATACAAATACCTTCAATAGTGGAGGGGGGCTATTTGGGGTTTTATTATGCAAGTTTTAAATTGTGCTATTTTAAGAGTAATTTGTAAGCCTCCTTGAAACATAAAGAAAGGAGGAATAGAAATATTTAAATAAACAAAAAGGATGTGGAAGCATGCTCACCAAGCTGCTCTGGGAACTTTTGTGAGTAGAGAGTTCTGCAACCCTAATGTTCCTGAGCAATGGATGCTGCCACTGCAACTTCTGTGAGCATACTTATGTGACATTATGTAGAGTAGAGCAGACTACTTTGGTAAGCAGTTTGTTGCAGATGAGCCAGGTAGCTATAACTTATGTACTGATTCTTACCTAATCTTTGTTCAGACTCTAAAAGAGAAGATCTCAAACTTGATTTCTTTTGGTCCTCCTATGCAATAAGCAGCATTCTATTTGATTAACCTGATCTTGTTCACAGCAGCTTGTTTTGATTACTGAGGAATATGTCAATCCCACCCCATATAGAATTCAAATATAGCACATTTCATAGTTTTACACTACTTTCCTTAGATATTCTTATATGCAGTTGGGTTATCCACCCCTTGTGAAAGCAACCCAACACCTATTTCAAATAACAACATGAATGTAAGATTGTAGTCTGGATTATATATGATCTTTTCATAACCAAGGGACCAAATTATAATGTTTTTTGCCCTACCTGCTGTTCCCTAACACCTCTAGATCCCCGTGAATCATCTGAAACATCTCTCTTCCTGCTTGGCAGTCCAGGCATGTTTCTTCCTATGTTCTGAATGGGGATACCTAGATGCACTCCTTGTGCTACCCTTCATTCTTTGGTGACTGAAATGTCAGGATGGGCTGTTACTTTCCTGCCCTTTGTTATGGAAGTCCATGGAAGCAACTTCCAGCAGAGAAAAAAGTCTAGGTTCCCTTAATCTACTGTTCCACTTATCTGTATCACTATGAATCCCACAGCTATACCAACATAAAATCCCTGGGTATGATGCATTTGTGCACCTCCCAAGGTTTCTCTAGCATTTATTTTTCTCCAAACCACTTTGCTGCAAAGTTTAGGGAGAGATCACAGTAAAGCCTGGATAGCTGCCCTGTGGGTGGGAAATGAGATCCACACATTGTTATATTGATTAAATTGTCAATTAAAAACAACAACCAAAAAAGCCCTGGTGGCCTGGGGGAGCAGCTGCTTCCAAAGGACTGGTTCCAAGAAACTGGTGAAACTTGTCATATGGAAGCCCTGTTGCTACTGCATTGTATCAGTACTCAAAGTAGAAACCTATGTAGAAATCTTTGAGGTCTGCAGACTGTGTCTCAAATCCCATAAAGACACAGCTAATATTGAGAGTGAATACACACACACATATTTTGAAATGAGATTGCAGTATGGATTTTATACAGCGAAAAGCCAGAATGCAAGAAAGTTAAGAAATATTTGCTTCAACAGCAATTCATCCCAATAGGACATTTTACCATTTGTTGGTCAGTTGAAATATTTGCAGGTGACAAAGACACCACTTACTCTGCAAGCAGAAACTTCAAGCATCTCTTGCTGCCTCAGGGCCAAAGACAGTTGAAACTCTAAGATCAGATCTCCCAGGGTTTTTTTTTAAGTGCATTTATCATGTATGTTTCATAAGAACCTAAGAAAGGCCCTGCTGGATCAGACCAAGGTCCATCTAGTCCAGCAGTCTGTTCACACAGTGGCCAACCAGGTGCCTCTAGGAAGCCACAAACAAGTATCCACCTCCAATTCTATCAGGACTGTAGTATGAAAGGGAATTTAAGCCTTCTCTCTAACACAATTTTCCCAATTGAGGAAACTGTTATTTGCTCCACTGTGGCAAATGCACAGGTACCCATCTGTACTGTTAATTGTTTCTTCAGGGCAAACAGTGGTTCTCCAGGGATATTTCAGGTATGGAAAACAGTGCATAAGGCATAAGCTCCCCTTCCTGTCTATGCTATGGTCACATCAGAATCAGGCCCCCAGTCTTGGCACTCCCAGGAACTTGTCTATTTTCACAAACTGGTGTTTGGGCAAGATTAGCTTCTTGTGTGACACTTGCCTATTATATAGGCTACATATTTGAAACTTACATTCATATACATTAAAATTAACTCACAAAGTTAAATAAAATTAGGGAAAGAAATTGCAAAGGATGATACAATAGAGAAGGATTTATCCGTGACAGAAAAGTAAAGTAACTCACAGCAGCGAGCCAGCCAGCTGATGTATACAAAATCATTCTTTATTTTCTCACTTTGAATCAGAAGGAACACCTGGGGAGGGAAGGCAGGGAAAAAACTGCAGTAAATATCTGCTCTGCAGCACATACAATAAACATATTCTCACTCCAACCTACAGCCAGATTTCATATAAGCCAAGATTTACGGGTAACTTGTGTTTAGTGTGGGAGAGTGTGACATGCAGGCAAATTCAATGTACAATAATGCATAAATTATCCTTCCAAGTTGTGTTATCAAGTGATCTCTAGTTTTGAAATGCTAAAGGATGGTTGGGGAGTGCCCTTATGCACAGCTACCAGCAGGTATTGATGCATAACATGCAAGCGTGAAGGAAGATGGGGTGAGGTAAAGACTAGAATGCATAGGCAGAGAAAGAATGCATTTGTTTCTAGAATGCGAAGGAAGTAGTGAAACACTGACCCTCTACTGGTCTTTCAAGAACCATTTTGGGAAGCCATAAATGTACACGCATCTCTACTATGCAAAAACTACTTAGCTTCATTCAATGTGATATTATTGTTGCTGGGATACTGCATTTTCCAATAACTTAAAGCACAATATTTTTCTACCTAGCACTTGCTATGCTTTTGTAACTGCTGTGAACAATGAGCTCGTCCAAGCATTACAGGCAGCTACTGGATATTGTTTGTGACTAGAAGAGCAAAACACCCTCTCCGTTACTACACCGTTGCAAGCCTTTCAAAAGTTTAATCTTTCCTCAAATAATAGTTTTTTGTGATCATGGGAGGGCTCATTTCATCGCATATATACTTTTAACAAGCTTAAAAAAACCCTTTGAAAGCCACATTCTGTTAGAATGCAATTGTTGAGCAGAAACATGTATTGGTTCTTGTAGGTTATCCGGGCTGTGTAACCGTGGTCTTGGAATTTTCTTTCCTGACGTTTCGCCAGCAACTGTGGCAGGCATCTTCAGAGTAGTAACACTGAAGGACAGTGTCTCTCAGTGTCAAGGGTGTAGGAAGAGTAATATATAGTCAGAAAGGGGTTGGGTTTGAGCTGAGTATTGTCCTGCAGAAGTATTGTCCTGTAAGTATCAAGATAATGTGCTAATGAGGGTATGGTATGTTAATATGGAACCATTGTATCCTGAAGTGATCTGTTAATGTGTGTAATCCAAAACTAATCTGTATGGCTATTGTTGAATGTTGTCTTTGTCTGGAGGTTTTTCAGGGCAGGAAGCCAAGCCTTATTCATTCTTAAACTCTCCTCTTTTCTGTTAAAGTTGTGCTGATGTTTATGAATTTCAATGGCTTCTCTGTGCAATCTGACAAAATAGTTGGTAGAATTGTCCAGTCTTTCAGTGTCTTGGAATAAGACCCTGTGTCCTGTTTGTGTCAGTCCATGTTCAGCCACTGCTGATTTCTCAGGTTTCTTGCAGCTGTGGAGAAGTTTACATCGGGACCACAAAACGCAGCATACAAACAAGGATAAAAGAACATGAAAGATACTGCAGACTTGGCCAACCTGAGAAATCAGCAGTGGCTGAACATGGACTGACACAAACAGGACACAGGGTCTTATTCCAAGACACTGAAAGACTGGACAATTCTACCAACTATTTTGTCAGATTGCACAGAGAAGCCATTGAAATTCATAAACATCAGCACAACTTTAACAGAAAAGAGGAGAGTTTAAGAATGAATAAGGCTTGGCTTCCTGCCCTGAAAAACCTCCAGACAAAGACAACATTCAACAATAGCCATACAGATTAGTTTTGGATTACACACATTAACAGATCACTTCAGGATACAATGGTTCCATATTAACATACCATACCCTCATTAGCACATTATCTTGATACTTACAGGACAATACTTCTGCAGGACAATACTCAGCTCAAACCCAACCCCTTTCTGACTATATATTACTCTTCCTACACCCTTGACACTGAGAGACACTGTCCTTCAGTGTTACTACTCTGAAGATGCCTGCCACAGTTGCTGGCGAAACGTCAGGAAAGAAAATTCCAAGACCACGGTTACACAGCCCGGATAACCTACAAGAACCAATGAACTCTGACCGTGAAAGCCTTCGACAATATTTAGAAACATGTATCTTGTCATATTTGTGGGGGAATTAGCAATGTCAATCTGTGCCTAAGCAGCAAGGCTATTTGCCTCCGCTTCTGAATATGTGAATGGGAGCAAGCTACTGTCACAGAAGAGCCACAGAAGAGGTTTATTTGTGTCATGTTTTCTGTGATCATGTGCGACGATCCTTAATATATACATGATACTAATTAGAACAGCAAGGAGCATCTTCCATAACCTCTTGTCTTTTTCATATATTATACATAAAGATAGATTCTGTGACTAGCCACAAACATAGTTCCTTCCTATTAAATTATCAGGGAATGAGGTTTAAAAAATACTATAATCGAGCAATAGACAGTGGACATGTAGTCAGTAGGGACACCATGACAGCAAATTATGATCCTTTCCACTGCATTTAACGAAAAGCTGAACCTCCTATTTCTGCAGTACAGGAAGGGTTGGAAAAATCAAATTTTCAACTCCATTTAAGTTTTTAGTTGTCCCCTGAAAAAGCTTCTAATATCTTGGCAATAATAATCAAATTATATGATCTGATCTATTCATTTCTAAATAAAGCCCTGCTGTGTTCTATGCAATTTACTTTCAAAAGTATGCATAAAACTGCACTTAAGCTTGCAACTCTGAATACTAATTTGGGTAAGCCCGTCTGAACCTAGTGGAAATTCATCATATTTGGACAAAGAAATCAACCACAGTGCATAGGTGGCAACATTAGTACTGCAAAACCCATCAGTGATCATCCTAAATTGTAGCAAGAGGAAGTACAAAGCTCAGATCTGAAAATAATCAGAAGATTCAGATAGGCTTGGTATCCTTTCTATAGCAAAACCTGCTTTGCCACTGAATAAGACTTGAAGGAACTTCAGGTTTGCTCATGTGATCCCAGTTCCTAACTCCTTTTGCCCGCTCTACCCCCACCCTTGCATGCAAACAGCTTGGAATCCTGGTTTGCAATACAAGGACGACGCATAGTTTGCTGATTCTGATAGCCAGAAGCTGAGAAATAACAAACAATCTTGCTGCATGCAAAAGAGGAGGAGGAGGAGAAGAGTTGGTTTTTATATGCCGACTTTCTCTACCACTTAAGAATCAAACCAGCTTACAGTCACTTTCCCTTCCCCTCCCAACAACAGACACCCTGTGAGGTAGGTAGGCCGAGAGAGCTCTAAGAGAGCTGTGACTAGCCCAAGATTACCCAGCTGGCTTCATGTGCAGGAGTGAGGAAACCAACCTGGTTCACCAGATTAGCATCCGCTGCTCCAAACCACCGTTTTAACCACTACACCATGCTGGTAGTGGAAGAATACATATTGCACATGGAAGGCTGATTATTCTTCCAGCCTCATTCCTATAGGGAGCCAAGCCATGATCCAACAGATAGAAAATATTGCTTGCCTGCAATATTTTAAGAAAGCAGAGACATACCTCTTCAGCCTCACTAGTGTTGCCAGTTGCAGCTTTGGCTTGGGCATAATTAAAGTTAAAAGTGTCATCATTGTAGAAGTAACTCTGGAAAAGAAAGTGCATATAATAATCAACAAACACTTATAAGAATTAAGACTCAAAATCTGAGTCAGCTTTAACTGGGTAAGGAGGGTAGAAATCAAGCTTTTAAACAAACAAGGGCTAGAGTTTGTGATTACAGACATAACTGAAACTTTCCATGGCATTTTGGGAAGAGTTCCAAGCCAGAAATTGCAGGGTGGCAACATTCTGAGGTTTGTCTTTCTTTTTGGGATTATTAAATTCTACTGTGATGCAACTTCCTCTTTCACCACAGTTTCACCCATCTCAAAACATTCATGCTTAGTTCTTCAGTACTTGTTGACCTATTAGAGAATAAGTTTTATGTCTATGTACCTACCCTTCAAAATATACTGTACTAACAGTTCATAAAGAGTTCTGGTAAATTGTCAAGAGCCCCTAGCAAGATAGCCCTGGTCAGAGTGAAACTAATTTTACACCTAACTTTCAACTGCGGCAAATATAATCATGTACTATTTAAATATGATGTAATCCATATATGCTTTGTACTTAGCTACATGTACCTGAAAGCCAGTAGTAGCATAAGAAGTGACCACTTGAATCTCAAGCAGGATACACCTGAGATTCCTTATGTGTGTAACAGGAAAGAACTATTCATTGAACATGAGATTTCTTTAGTAGAAACGTCTGCAATATGACATAGGCTACATTGTATACTCTATTTGGCAAGGTCTTTTTGGGCAGTCCAGAGTGCACTGTGCTTCGTGTGGTTAATTCTGCTCATTTGCAGTATTCCATCCCACCCACCCCATTATATTCATGTATGTGCATACACTGTACTTAAAAGATATCTGGCTTGATAACCTAATTTTGAACCTAAAAGGCAAATTATGCAACTTTGTATATTATTTAATCACATTTATAGTCTACATTACTATATAGTCTTCAAAGTAGATCATATTAACAATTAACAGCATTGTAAAGCATTTTAATACTACAAAATTATGTATATAAAGTATCCAAAGTATAGAAGATGGCCTAATTTGAGCAAGCTGGTTTCTGAGCTTTGGGACTGTGATGTATTAAACCAGAGTGTTTTTACTAACTGCATTTGCCTAAACAACAGCCTCTTTGTACAGATGTGGGCGGAACTTTTTTTGCTCTCATTCATACCGAGTCTTTGCCCAGGGAAAGAAGCACCTCTCCCCCTCCAGTTGTGGGAAAGCCATAGCTCCTTTGTACTGAAATCTTTTGGTTGTGTAGGAGGTACAAAGAATTACCCAGACACACAGGTTTGGAACAGAGAGAGTGGCAGGATGCCAAGTGACATTAAGCCTCAGACAGGAATGTTTCAGCAGTACACGAATTGCATTATTAGATTATGAAACAGGCTTTGTACACTGCCATCAATCATCAGTTATGCCTCGCCCTGCATTTCTTTCAACACTTTATCCTGATCAGTTCTATATCCTACTCAAAGCTTTATTTTAAGGATTGTCTTAGGGTGCCTTCAGTTTTCATTGCTCTCACTGTCTACAATTACTCCAAAAATTCTACTTAGAAAATATATTATTAAATCAGCTTGTCACATATAACCCCAAGTGAGTACTCTGAAGCAGAAGTATGGACACATTTATATGAAAACCCTTCTGCCCTCTGCTGAGTGGTTTATGAAAGGCCTTCTGCTCAACAACAAATCACTCTTCCAGGAGCTGTAGGTGGTTCTGTATTAGTAGTTGGATAATCCAATTGAGTGAGATTATGGGTCTTCCGTGCAAAGAACATGTCAGTGTTGTTAGTGGAGCTGGGAAGGATCTCAGCAGATAAATCCTATAGCCGTTAAAGTTAAGGTCCCTGGTTTGTAGCTCTAATAGGTGTTACTGGTGCTTGCAATCTTTTTCTTAGATTTATTAATTACCTGTTGTTTCTCCTCCCAACAGGGGCAACTCAGTAAAGAAAGGTCAGTGAAAGAATTCCCTTTGTCTTCACCTCTCTGATCCTTCCTCCCAAACTCTGCAGCCTTTGGTGCTACCTGAAACCAGCTTTGCATTCTAGCACCATCTAACCTAATTAATTTCAAAAATGCTTCTTCCACTCTAGCTTAAGACTGTCAAAAAGTGCAGCTAGGGGCTCTTTCCATCTCTTTCACAAATATGCAAAGTTAAGAGAACTCATGAGATTTTTGCTATTAAAAGTAAAATAGTGTCAATGCAGAGAAGACCCACCCACTAGGAGTCATCAGAAAGGTTAACAACCCTGACTGACTCCAGGGAGCAGCATTTTCCCATTGGTTGCAACTGCCTCATCCTAGACCACTACAGAACAGTACATTATTCAGAACAATAAAGTCTCTGACAAAATGAAAAAGGGTTCATAACGTTTTTTCCAAGCTTAGTGACTGCCCAATAAAGTGGCAGATGAGTGCAAAGTAACACATGGGGACCAAAATTCCTAACTTCAGATACTGATGGACCCCAAATTAGCATTAAATACTTAGGAAAAAGACAGCTTAGGACAATAGCAGGCACCACAAGTGCTAGCCTATTTTAATACGGGACCTATTATGCCTTAGATTTTTTGATGATCTTCCAGCAAGAAAGGAGAATTTTGGAATGCTGATTACAGTTGACGTGCATGCACACACAGAAGATCATGCTTCCCTAGAAGAAGAAGAAAGTGAAAAAGTCCCCCACCAAAGACTGCTAAGCAAACTTCATAGTCATGGGATAAGAGGACAAGTCTTCTTATGGATTGAAAGCTGGCTGAAAAATAGGAAGCAGAGAGTAGGAATCAATGGTCAGTTCTCACAATGGCGGGATGTGAGCAGTGGGGTGCCTCAGGGATCTGTGTTGGGACCGGTGCTTTTCAACCTGTTCATCAATGACCTGGAGTTGGAGTTAAACAGGGAAGTAGCCAAGTTTCCAGATGACACCAAATTATTTAGGGTGGTTAAAACAAAATCGGACTGTGAAGAGCTCCAGAAGGATCTCTACATACTGGAAGAATGGGCATTAAAATGGCAAATGAGATTCAATGTGAGTAAGTGTAAAGTGATGCATATTGGGGCCAAAAATCCCAACTTCACATATACACTGATGGGATCTGTGCTGGCAGCGACAGACCAAGAAAGGGATCTTGGGGTGGTAGTGGATAGCTCAATGAAGATGTCAACCCAGTGTGCGGCTGCTGTAAAAAAGGCAAATTCCATGCTGGCCATAATTAGACGAGGAATAGAGAATAAAACTGCTGATATCATACTGCCCTTGTACCACACTTGGAATACTGTGTACAGTTCTGGTCACCGCACCTAAAAAAGGAAATTACAGAGCTTGAGAAGGTGCAGAAAAGAGCAACCAAAATGATTAGGGACTAGAGCAACTGTCCCATGGGGAGCGGTTAAGACACGGCTGTTTAGCTTGGAAAGAAGGCGGCTAAGGGGTGACATGATAGAAGTCTATAAAATTATGCATGGTTTGGAGAGAGTGGACAGGGAGAAGTTTTTCTCCCTCTCCCATAATACTAGAACGTGAGGTCGTCTGTTGGCTGGAGGGTGACAGATTCAAAACAGATAAAAGGAAGTATTTTTTCACACAACGCATAGTTAAATTGTGGAACTCCCTACCCCAGGATGTGGTGATGGCTGCCTACTTGGAAGGCTTTAAGAGGGGAGTAGACATATTCATGGAGGAAAAGGGGTATTCATGGCTATTAGTTAAAATGGATACTAGCCTTGCTGCATACCTATTCTCTCTAGTATCAGAGGAGCATGCCTATTATATTGGGTGCTGTGGAACACAGGCAGGATAATGCTGCTGCAGTCATCTTGTTTGTGGGCTTCCTAGAGGCACCTGGTTGGCCACTGCGTGAACAGACTGCTGGACTTGATGGGCCTTGGTTTGATCCAGCAGGGCCTTTCTTATGTTCTTATGAAGCCCTTTGAAGATTGTTTTTTAGATGCTGTCTTTCTGCAGGAACATACCACCCTTCCAGTAGGAATAAAAATAAAACTGCCCTGCTTCCTCAGAAGAAAACATTGCTTATTCCTTTGGATATCAGAAACACAGACAATGCAAAAAAGAATGAAGACAATGCTTTGAGCAACTGCGGTCTACTCCATGCTGGCTAAGTACTGTGCTCCTTCAGTAAGGCAACATATTTCCAGTGGCAACTCAACAAGGGATATTAACCGAGACCGATACCCCTTTCTACCTCTGCTCACCTCACTAATGCCTCTCACTGTCTCAGCCCACTGTGTCACTCCCCCCACCCCAGGCTGATTTTGTGTAAGAGAAATTTTACAAGCATTTGTAAAGCCTTATTGGGCACGTATGGCTTGTGGAGCTCTGTTTAAAGTGGCTGAGGAGGAAAGGAAAACTAAACGCATCAGCTCCTAAATGAAAGAGGGGAGAGGGGATGACAGCAACATGGGGAAGCAGTAATAATGGAAGTTCCCCTCCCCCCCATCCTCCAATCCAGGCCATTATCCCACTATAATTCATTACAGAATTGGCCCAAACATTTGTTTGCTTGTTTTTAAATTACCTTACTTGAATGCCAGTACACACTAGCAGGAATCAGGAAAGAGACGTTATTTCTTTGGAAGAAAAAACCCTCTAGTTTGTTCATGCACGTTGTTATTTTTTATTCACAGTGGGTAGCCGTGTTAGTCTTTCTGCAGTAGTAGAAAAGGGCAAGAGTCCAGTAGCACCTTAGCCATGGCTCACAAAAGCTCATAACCTACCAGAAAATATTTTTGTTAGTCTTTAAGATGCTACTGGACTCTTGCCCATTTCTATTATTTTTTATGTTAGTTTTCTGAAAGGAGATCATCTACTCTTGAAATTAAAAAAAGAGAGAGAGAATCAGTACTACCTTGGTAAAAAAAAATCTGGTAATCTGAACACCAAAATCAAGGAAGAAATATGGCAGGGGAGAATTTGCAAATCTATTGAAAAGGTCAGCATACTCTGACAGAATAAGAAGATGCCCAGCTTATGAACTTTCTCAGAGACATGAAGATAGCAATCCCTGTTGTTTTTCTCCAGGATCTGGTAAACTGGAGAATTAATGGCTGCATACCTGTTAGATTCTGCCATGTCGATACAAAACAATGTACAAAAGACTAGTAATCCTGGTAAAACATACTGACCTTCACTGAATTGAGATAAATTAGGACATCATCAAACTGTCTGAGCAAAAAGAAGCAGGATGCCATGCACTGTCTCCCAGGGATTGTATCTGAAGAACAGAGAACAAATATTTTGAAAATAATAAAAGAACAGGTTTTCTGAATTATCTTAGATCAGTTTCTAACTTCTGTATAACAGCCCACAGGTACTGCAATACAATGAATGCATATAATCTATCTTTACAACATTGAAGCACAGATGATGATTATATTGGTTATAACATTATAGCAAAGGACTATAAGAAATGAAAATCTAAGAGTAAAATTTCTCACACAGACACAATGTTGCTCCATACATTACATTAGAACCAAGAAATCTGCAAACCCTGACTAATTTTTAGGGATACTGTTATAATTTCTAATGTCCAGAGCACTATGTACATCGTGCCAAAGAAACTCAAATACCACATTCAGAGTTAACTGTGAATACTGAGAAATAAAAGTGCTTTGAATAAAAGGTATTATATGTATAGAGCTATCTGGAGCACTACCACCATTTTCTCTGTCTCACCTGATCTGTAAGAGGGTTCCACAGTCTTGAGGCAGTGTAAATTACCTCAGCCTTCCTATGTGTATCCAAGGTATGCCCTGGTTTACTTCTGTTACAAAAGGAAACACTCCTACTTAAGAGTGTCTCTCTGTGTATTATATATAGAAAATATTCCAGAGAAGTACTGACAACTATCTACTACAACACCTTGAATATGTTAATATGGCATAAGCTTTCGTAGGCAAGAATCTAACAATGACATTCTATGCAGTGTTACTCCAATCTCACTTCACTGATTTCAATGGGTTTAGACTGGGATAACTGTGCACAGGATTGCACTGTAAGGATTGGAATAAACATATCTGAACTGCAACTAGATACACACAGAATGGCTGCCGTGTGTGGGTTCTCCCTGTCCAATATCTATGGGAAGGAAATACAATGTTATGTCACGATATGGGCATGTAGTATTAGATATGTCAGAGAGGAACAACGTAACTTCTGGTGGCAGCGGCATGTATAATTTAATATAATACTAGCCACATAGATGAAGAAAGATGATGAAGCTGTCTGAAGAATCTATACAGTAGTGACACAATGTGGGTAAAAGGTTGTATTCAATGGTAATACTGTCAAGTAGCATTTGAAGAAAATCATAAAAGTTGATATACCACATTCACTGGCTGAGCCTCCCACCAGCTGGAAGAACTGCTGAGCAATTTTTAAATGGTCTCTCTGGAAAGAAACAAAAAGGTATGATATCCAATGTGAGAAACTAAGCAATGGGACAGGGCAACAGTATAGCACATATGATTTTAAGCAGAAAAGCCACTTCCAGAGAGGTGATCAGGATGAGGTAAAGTAGCTAGAGTAGGGGATATTTAGCCCTTTCTATGGTCCAAACTTTTTCTCCCTTTAAACTTCTCATATTTATCATTGACCCTTCAAGGGTACCTTTTCTGGTTGAAAATGAGCCCCCAGGATAACGTTGCAGTTACAGATATTTGCAGGTAACAAACAGCATGAGCCAGTATGGTGTAGGGCTTATACTATCGGATCCACGTTCATATCCCCACTCTGTCAAGAAACTCACTGGGTGACTTTGGCCCAATCACTCTCTCTCAACCTCACCCACCTCTTAGGTTTGCAGGAGGATAACACAGAAAAGTAGAGAAATATGTATGCCGCCTTGAGCTCCCTGGAAGAAGTGCAAGGTAAAAATCGATACATCGATGGTTAGTAATGCTTAATATGGCTCTGAGAACATAGAGGGAATGGATACTTATTGAGAAAAACAGAAAATAATTTGATGGTTTCAAATAGACTGTTCTTACAAAAACAAGGCAAGTATTTTGTAAGCCAGACAGACAAGATAAGCTCAATAACTGTGTGTGTGTGTGTGTTAAGTGCCGTCAAGTTGCTTCCGACTCATAGCGACCCTATGAATGAAACTCCTCCAAAATGTCCCATCTTTGACAGCCTTGCTCAGATCTTGCAAATTGAAGGCTGTGGCTTCCTTTATTGAGTCAGTCCATCTCTTGTTGGGTCTTCCTCTTTTCCTGCTGCCCTCAACCTTTCCTAGCATGACTATCTTTTCCAGTGACCCTTGTCGTCTCATGACGTGACCAAAATACGATAGCCTCAGTTTAGTCATTTTAGCTTCTAGGGTCAGTTCAGGCTTGATTTGATCTATAACCCACTGATTTGTTTTTTTGGCAGTCCACGGAATCCGTAACACTCTCCTCCAACACCACATTTCAAAGGAATCTATTTTCTTCCTTTCTTCACTGTCCAGCTTTCACACCCATACATAGTAATAGGGAATACGACGGCATGAATTAATCTAGTCTTGGTGGCCAGTGACACATCCTTACACTTCAAAATCTTTTCTAGCTCCTTCATGGCTGCCCTTCCTAGTCTCAATCTCCTTCTGATTTCTTGGCTGCAGTCTCCCTTTTGGTTGATGGTGGAGCCAAGGAATAGAAAGTCTTGAACAATTTCAATTTCCTCATTGTCAGCCTTAAAGTTGTGTAATTCTCCTGTAGTCATTACTTTTGTTTTATTGACGTTCAGCTGTAGTCGTGCCTTGGCACTTTCTCTTTTAACTTTCAGCAGTAGTCGTTTCAAATCTTCACTATTTCCTGCCAATAATGTAGTGTCATCGGCATATTTCAAATTATTAATGTTCCTCCCTCCAATTTTCACTCCCCCTTTATCTAAATCTAATCCAGCTTTCCTAATTATATATTCTGCATATAGATTGAAGAGATAGGGAGATAAAATACATCCTTGTCTGACTCCTTTGCCAACTGGAAACCATTCCGTTTCTCCATATTCTGTGCTAACTGTGGCCTCTTGTCCAGAGTACAGGTTGCCCATCAAAATGATCAGATGTAGAGGCACACCCATTTCCTTTAAAAGCAGCCATAGCTTTTCATGATCCACACAGTCAAAAGCTTTGCTGTAATCTATGAAACACAAGCTGATTTTCTTCTGAAATTCTCTCGTATGCTCCAGTAACCAGAGTATATTTGAAATATGATCTCTAGTGCCTCTTCCTTTTCTGAAACCAGCTTGAACATCAGGCATTTCTCATTCCATATATGGTAACAGCCTTTGCTGTAAGATTTTGAGCATCACTTTACTTGCGTGAGAAATTAATGCAATGGTCCGATAGTTGCTGCAATCTTTGATGTCTCCTTTCTTGGGAATTGGCATGTAAATGGATCGTTTCCAGTCTGTGGGCCATTGTTTTGTTTTCCATATCTGTTGGCATATTCTTGTCAAGATTTTGATGGACTCCGTTTCTGTGGCTTGGAATAGCTCTATTGATATCCCATCTGCTCCTGGTGATTTGTTTGTCCCGATTGCTCTCAGTGCAGCTTTCACTTCACTTTCTAAAACTGTAGGTTCTTTTTCAAAAGATTCTTCAATAACTCAATAACTAATGTTTTCTTATTCTATTCTTTTACTACATAGAACTGAAGAAAATACAAGGGTAGAATGAGCAAGGAGAAAACTGGTCTCAATCAACCTTTCAGCTGAATTCCACCGCCCACATGTCTAGCTTCCATGAACCAAAAGTTATACTCACTGAAACCATTTCCTGCCCAAGAACTGCATTCACTACTCCCTTGAGGATATATTCCTGGAAAAAGATTAGATTCAAAGACAATTTGTTAAATGCAGCAAAAGGTTTATGGCATTTTAGGTGACCTGTAAATTACACTATTCAAATTAATAACAAATACACAGATTTCTGAATTGCCTACCTCCGTGGTTTCTGACAATCAAAGTTAGGATACACTAAGCGTGCAAACCAAAATCAATTACACGATACATGAACCACTGACTTGCATGAAATCAGAAGAGACTAACTCAGACAACCTTATTATGAAACCCATTACAACAATGAGCGTGAACTTTAAGAGCCCCAAGTAGCTGAGAGATTGATTACCCCTTTTACTCCGCTAATAAACTCAAATAAACATACTATACAATATCAGTGAATGCTGTGAGCTAAAAGATCTTAGGGCCAGGAAAGCAATTACACATCAGACAATGATAAGAGATTTATTTTCATTCCAAATTCCAGGGTTCACTAGTTCTGGACAGTAATTAAAAAGCATGTCCAAGAAATTCTTCTCTCCCCATATAATGCCGATTTCCTTTTACAGGATATAGCTGCAGGACCAGGACAGGATTTCAGTTTATTGTATCTTAAACCTACTTGTTATATCTTGGAGTTAATAAACCAATATATTACATGAACAAACAGAATGCCTTCCATTTAAAGAAGCAGAGTTCTAAAATTAACAATGAGCTTGGAATACCTTGCATAATAAGGCAAAAAAAGAGTTCCACATGCAACAGGCCTACTGTTTTTGGAACGATAAACCAAATTCCTAGACTGATACCTTACTTTAGGAGGAGTTTTCCATTTCTCTGCTCATGTAGGTTCAATATGAGACTATCCCGTATCCGAAAAGTGAACTGATGGTCTATCATGCACAAGGGCTTGACTCCTGGTCAGCAGTTATGAGACATTCCTATTCAGAATTATAAATTCTTCTTTTGTATAATATTGCCACAGGGTTTCCAGTACCTGAGGAGTTGTAGGTTCCAAGTCTTTGATCAAGTTGTAAGCCTCTTGGGCATCATCTGAAGCGACACAAGACACACACTTCTGAAAACTATATTCACCATCATCACCCTACCTTCTACAGAAGCATTTAGTAGCAAGGGGTAAAAACTTATACAATGGAGCAAATTTGTACCTTGTTGGTGATACAGTATAGAATCTGTTACTTTATTACATTTATTATAAAGATATGCATCACTGTTCTAATTCAAAGGCTCTTGTTTATATTCTAGCCAACTTTTTGTCTTAACTTCAAGGTAAAAACATCTTTCCCATTCTTTTCCCACAGTTATCCATCCTTTGAGGATAGGACACAAGGAACAATTAGGCAACAGAGCTTCACCCAAGCAAAATACTTTGTTCATAAGAGTTAATAAAATATTAAAAATTTTCGCATGTTGGGATGTGTAAATAGCTGATATACCTTTCAAAAAACGGTCTCCAAAATTTAATTTTACCAATGTTTTTTCCATAAAGTCCCATGAGACCATATCAAAGGCTTTTTCTGCATCCAAAAATACAAAGGCGGCTGATCGTTGTATATTTTGATCATAATATTCTAATGAGTCCAATAAGATTCTTATATTGTCTTTAATTTGCCTTCCTGGAACAAAGCCCGCCTGATCTTCGTGTATAAGGTCTTTAATAAATTTTCTTATCCTATTCGATAAGACCGAGGCATAAACCTTATAATCCACACATCTGAATGACCCAGAGGAGAACTGGGTGATTCAGATGTGCATTGGCAAACTGCAGACGGGCCTGTACATGTGCTGTCTTGAGCAAGGGGACCTTGCGGGCTCTGCAAGATCTCAGTCCTTCACGGCGTGGTGTGTTACCAACTGTTTTCATGGTGACTATGGTCCCAGCTGCCCTGAGATCATTGACAAGTTCTCCCCGTGTAGTTCTGGGCTGCTTCATCACCGTTCTCATGATCATTGCAACTCCACGAGATGAGATCTTGCATGGAGCCCCAGACCGAGGGAGGTTGAGGGTTAGGGTTAGGATCTGGCTGGTTGATGGGGGATCAAATACTTATTTCCCTCACTATAATGCACATCAATCTCTTACTTTTGTCTTCTGGGTTTCTGGGGGTTTTCCTGTTGTTATTCTGTCTCTCACAGCTACAACAAACCTACCATTAAAATTATGGACTGGTCATTTCTTCGTCAGAGGGCAAACGGGCAAATTTAGCAGGGGATCAAATACTTTTTCCCCTCACTGTATATATACTAAAAACATTGTTACAGGCCAGATTGGCTATGGAGAAAGTGACAAACCACCATGTTTGAACCATCATATTAAACAATACAATTTCATATGACACTGGGCATGTCCATAAGCTTATAGCATCAGACTGATGTACCAGTGGTATTCCTGGTCCCTTGGTACTGTAACAGCCATTAACATAATTATACTGCCGTTCAACTTCTGCCCCTGCCATTGCTGCTGTGTCTGTAGCTCTGGTGGGAGCAATAATAAGTGGACTACATGAATTCCTAGGCAGAACTTTCAGCCATAACTGTAAATGTGACCTGACTCTTTAAGAAAGTGAACATGTTAACATTTTATTTTATCAGACAAAGTTTGAATGAACTTTTTGAGCTAGTGATGAACTATAGGTGTGATCTTTTTAGATTCAAGATGTTTTATCCAAACACAAACCCTTCAGAACATTACAGAATGCCAAATCATTAGCTGAAATTAGTTTGGTTAACACAGCCTTCTATGATATATTGTGAGATAGTGTCGGACTGAACTGCAGAGGCCACGTATAATTTAGTCTACTTTTAAAGAACATTTCCCTATCAGAGGTAAGAAAATACCATGAATAATAAAATAATTACTACAGTTCTGACACAGCTATTTCCTACTGCTAAAGGAATCTAATCCTATTGTTCAATATGTTCATTTATAAATACGTGCATCTTTAATTTGTTGACAAGTTTAAAGTTTGCAACATTAGTTCTCATCACTTTGCCACACAACCTTTTCTTTCCTGTTCAAGGTTGCAAAACTATTCTGCACAGCATGCATGGGAATCCCAACTACCATCCCTCTGCCCGATTTCACAGCAGGCTTAATCAAAACAAGATGTAAAGTATCTTCAGCAAATGTTGTTGTTTTATTTCACCCATCTTCACCCCACCATATGCAGGAATGTAAATCATTTACTTAATTCCCCTAGCACCACAAACAAAAAGCAGCAAAAAGCTCCCAGCTTCTATACTCCCCCCATCAAAAAAGCAAAACAAAATCACCTGTATTCTACTTTGAGGTATACAAATAATAGATTTATAGAAAGTCCTGGGAAATTAAAAGTTCATCACCTTCACTACATCTAAGAAGAAAGCCAGAGATTTGTTTACCTTGTCGGAGGTAGTAAATAACTAAATTCAATCTGACTTCAGGAATAACATCAATCAGGGAAGGTAGTACTTGAAGAGCCCCTTCCCCTCCTCGGAATACCACCTGCAGAGGAAAGCCCTGCGTTAGTACAGCAGCAAGTTGCATTATGTAATCCTGCACACGCTTGGAAAATATTTATTGAAGTAGGAGGTGGCAAGTTTATGATTAGGAATGTGGCCTGTTTTCACAGTTCTTCTGCGTTTTACATATGAAAACCCCACTAGTAAGTTTCAGTTATCCCTGCATCTTGAAAACCACAATTCCTTCAGAACTCAAAGCAACAATATTATTCCTTGTAGTGTATATAGCACCTTACTATGTTTCATAGGCAAATAAACCGATAGGTCTGTACTTCCAAGGAGCTCATAATCCAAAGTAATAACTGAAGGTGGGAAACACCATCAGCGGAATTGAAAGGACTGATAGAGAACAGCAAGGGCTGAATGGGTGGAAATGCAAATAAATGTACTTAAATGTTTGTTACAGCTGGGAATGGAAAAAAGTAGATTTTGAGGAAGGAACATATTCAAGCAGAGAGTTCCAGCCATAGGCAATAGTCAAAGAGTACGGGTGGAGCTGTGACAGAGAACAAAAGACCATTGTGTGATTGAGAAAGGTAGATCTCAAGAGTGGCATTTGTAGGGAGGTATATGTACAGGAAACAAAAATGAAAAGTGGCAACATTTACATATGTATATTCCAGTCTGTAAAGATTGGAATATCTATATACGAATAGCTAAGTCGGACGAATATGAGAACACTTAAATCCGGCAACTGGAGGTGTGAACAGGGAAAACAGATCTTTCTACAAACCTGAAAAGAGCCCCAGATTTGCAGAAAAATATGAAATCTAAAAAATATATATCGGGGGATGGAGCACCTGTACTTTAAGGAACAGATTCACTCAGTGGCTGCTGTTAGCCAACCACAGTATTCCAGGCTAGGTTTCAGTGAGTAAAAAGGCAGGAGGAAGGGGCAGAGTCCTTTCTGGACCTCTTTTGGCCTTTGAGGAAAGACTCATTGGGGCCAGGCCTGTCTAGGGTTGCCAGCTCCAGACTGGAAAATTCCTGGAGATTTTGTCATGGAGTTTGGGAAGAGCAGGGTTTGAGGCGGGGCCTCAGCCAAATATAATATCATAGAGTTCACCCTCCAAAGCAGTCATTTTCTCCAGGGGGACAGCTCTCTGTCATCTGGAGTTAAACTGTAATTCTGGGAGGTCTCCAGGTCCCTCCTCCTGGAGGTTGGCAACCCTAGGCTTGGCAGCAACCTCTAGGTGACTTGATACAACCTGACTTGCACGACTCAACTAGTTCTGGCTGCTTGCTACTCTTCAACAACAGCCTCATTATGAAAGCCAGTGTGGTACAGCGGTTAGGACTTCAGAGTAGGGTCCAGGAGACTCAGATTCGAATTCCCTTCTTGTTGTGAAAGCTCGGTGTGATTTTGGAGCAGTCACATACTTTCGGCCTAGCCTACCTCACAGGATTGTTGTGTGGATAAAAAGGAGGATATGAGTATAATGTAAGATGCTTTGGTCCCCACTGTGGAGAAAAGTGGGGTAAAAATGAAGTAAATAAATAATAAATATAGCTGAAGATGGGAGATAGATAAAAGTAGGCTGGTGAATGGCTGACAAGGAGAGAATGGGGCAGAGGAAGGGGAGAGGATATCGGAGTGCCAGAGGGAGGGAAAGAGGAAACATTATGGGGAGG
Source organism: Euleptes europaea (assembly GCF_029931775.1). Lineage (NCBI taxonomy): Eukaryota > Metazoa > Chordata > Lepidosauria > Squamata > Sphaerodactylidae > Euleptes > Euleptes europaea. Next base: position 87,669,076 of record NC_079314.1, on the reverse strand, counting down.
GGGATAGAGGGAAAAGTGAGGTGCCACCCCACAAGGGATGAAGGAGGAGCTACACATAGTTTGAACACTGGAAACAATGAGTTATTTTCAAAGTATTGGACAGAAATATGATAGGGAAAAGTCGTAAAGAAGGTTACAGTGGTCAAGGCTGGATATGACAGGAGAGGAATGTATGGATTTCTGCAGTGGTACAGGAAGAAGTGCTAGGGGAATTAAGTAAATTATTTACATTCCTGCATATGGTGGGGGTGAAGATGGGTGAAATAAAATAACAACATTTGCTGAAGACAGATGGAATGGAGGGGAGCAAATGATAAGTTATTGACTAATGAATCAAGGAGAGGAAAATTGAGATATATAATTCAATCTTGGCCATGTCGAGTTTGAGATGGTAATGAGACCTCCAAGTGGATAGATGAGACACACAGGTGGAAATGTGGCCCTGGACAAGGGAGGAGAGATCTGAGATAAAGTGGCATAGCTGGCTGACATCAGGATCTACATGGCACTGTAGGCCATGGGACTTAATCACATCCCTCCAGGAGAGAATACAGAGAAAGAATTGCACAAGACCAAGAACGGATGGCCCAGGCTAGCCTGATCTCATCAGATCTCGGAAGCTAAGCAGGATCAGTCCTGGTTAATACTTGGATGGGAGACCTCCAAGAAATGCCAGGGTTGCTATGCATTCTCTTGCCTTGAAAACCCCATAAGGGGTTGCCATAAGTCGGCTGCGACTTGACAGCACTTTACACACACAAGAACAGAACCTCTCAGGGTCTTTAACAGAGCAGAAAGGAAGTTCCCCCTGTGGAAACACTGAATGTGTCCTCTGAACTGGCTGAGATCAGAGTCATGAAAACATAAGTCACAAGGGGAATCAACAGCAACTGTATCAAAAGGCAGAAGAGAGAAGAAGAGTTGGTTTTTATATGTCGACTTTCTCTACCACTTAAGGAAGAATTAAACCGGCTTACAATCACCTTCCCTTCTCCTCCCCACAACAGACATCCTGTGAGGTAGGTGAGGCTGAGAGTGTGACTAGCCCAAGGTTACCCAGCTGGCTTTGTGCGTAAGAGTGGGAAAACCAATCCTTTTCACCAGATTAGCATCTGCCGCTAATGTGGAGGAGGGGGGACTCAAACCCAGTTCTCCAGATCAGAGCCCGCTGCTCCAAACCACTGCTCTTAATAGTTGAAGAAAAAAACGAAGTCTCAATGAATGAATGGAAGAACATGATCTCCAGCCTATGCAACTGAGAGCTCTACAAACTACATTACATGAGTTTGAAACGTTCACAAGACCTACTCACCAGATTGTGTTTAATGAGTTCCTTAGCAAACTCAAATGATGTTGAGGCACTGTCCATCAGACTCTTGAGCTCTGCCTTATAGTTTAAAAAAATTAAAAAACCAAACAGTGTCAGTGCAACAGGCAGATGCAGAGGGAAGCAAAATATCGATTATTTTTGTATCCTAAACATTAATTGACTAACATATTCTAAGTTATATATGCCAGGACAGTTGGAAAGCTCACAGAATTAAGAAGTGCATATAGCTAGTACAGTAGATACCGAAACAACAGTGCTAAGTAAAATCACAGACAACTTTTGGGAGTGGAAGAAGCTTATATCAAGAGAGACTGATGTCAAAGAGAACTAAATTTATTGATTTGTTTTGCTCATGTCCTGTTGGTCTGCGAGCATATGGAACAGAATAATGGAATAAAGGATGTCAAAGAGAAAAACAACATACCTCAGCAGCCTTCCCATTATAGAGTCGAAAATGGTTACAAGCCTTTAAGTTAAGAGCAATGGTGCTATCAGGAACTTGCTGAAGGTAAACAGCTAGCACTTCTTGGGAGACATCATAGTAATCCAGCTTGTAATAGCACAAGGCCACATACACATTGAGGGCTAGATATTCCCTACAGAATGAAACATGAAACTAGTTAAGCTGTTCAAATAATTGTACTTCTAAAAGCTTGTGTTAATTTTAATGGCAGAAAAGTCAGTTAAGTTACAGCATTAAAGCAGAAGGTTCCTAATGTTGCTGCCTAAGTAGCATTGCATATAAGTCATGTCGCCGCATGTTCTATCAGAAGTAGAATGGTTTGTCCCAACACTATAGTATAAGGCATTAATAAATGCCACAAAAATAGGATAGCAAGGAAGGATTAGAAAAGGCCTTCCTTAGAAAAGGATTAGAAAAGGCCTTAGAAAAGGATTAGAAAAGGCCTTCCAGAGTCCCGGCAGGGCTGGGGGGGGTCTGAAAACCCTCTGCGCAGATCTGTTTGAAGACCCCCCCGCGCGCCTCCAGGGAGCGTGGGGGCCTTTAAATAGATCTCCCAGCTGGGAGGCGCAGATCTGTTTAAAGGCCCCCCCGCGCGCCTTCAGGGAATCCCCCTGAAGGCGCGCGGGGGCCAAATTTTTCCCCGAACACCGGATCCCCCCCGAATTTCAGGGATCCAAAGCGGGGGAGTTCGGACTTTGGCACGGCCCGAATAAAAACGGGCCGAATTTTGCCGAAGCTGAACTATACCGAATTTTTTTTTCAACAGCCCTAGTGTTCCATTGTATACTGCCTCTCAGTGCTTCTCACTGCATATATATTTCTTTTTAATGAAGCACAAAATTAATTTAAGGGAAGTTACAGACTAGTAGATCAAAGAACTTAGATGACAGAAGACTGCAGTTCTGTGTTGGAATTAACGCAGTACCTTTGGGCAACCAACATCTAGCAAAGAAAGGGGTACCTCAAATAATATTACAACCCAATCCCATGCAAGTTTAAAAGAAGAGTTGGTTTTTATATGCCAACTTTTTCTACCTTGTAAGGAAGAATCAAACTGGCTTACAATCACCTTCCCCTCCCCACAACAGACGCCTTGTGAGATAGGTGTGGCTGAGAGAGCTCTAATAGAATTGTGACTAGCCCAACGTCACCCAGCTGGCTTCATGTGGAGAAGTGGGGAAACCAACCTGGTTCACCAGATTAGCATCTGCCGCTCTGTGGTGGAGTGGGGAATCAAACCCCATTCTCCAGATTAAGAGTCCAACAGATTAGAGTCCACTCTGCAGCAAGTTCCAATAAGTTCAATGGGACATACATTCTAGGATAGGGACATACATTCTAGGATAGCATCCCTGATGTATTGTAAACAACCAAGGAAAAGTGCACATCATGCAAGTTATCTGCAATACCACAAGAAAATTTAAGTCTCGGTGCAGGATCATATAGGTAAAAAAAAATTATGAGCTGCACTGCATTGTTTTATAATGAACAAGCATATTTCAGTGCAACAACGGCCAGAGGGCTACACACTAGGCTACTAGCAAGAAATTATTAACAAAACTGGCAAAATTGGGAGAGTTCTTCTCCAGTAAAATATTACCACCAATAAAGTATTAAGCAGATAGAGAGGGGGGAAGGAAAAGCTGACCAAACCGGTTATCAAGAAGTATGCGTTTGTAGATATCAATGGCCTCTTGGTAGTGAGATCGCATATAGTGGATAGATGCTAGGCTAAGCTGATCTTCCGTTATGTCCTGCAGATTCTGGTGGAAGTTCATCAGTTTCTTCTCATCACCAAACTATATAATTCAGAAAGAAGATACAGATACTTGACACACAAAGTAAATGCAATCATATTCTGCAGTCATTCTCCATTAACATTTTCCTCTGTTTTCCTAAAATCCCACTTCTCTGCTCACCAACTTCAGCAGCTACACAGGTATAACTTGTCCCTTAGGGTTTTCCCCCTACCCCAGCCCCTGTGCCTGCCCAGCAACCCTAGCCTGTCTTCTGCTTCCAACAATATATTTGAAAGCCAGCATGGGATAGTATTTAAAGTGTTGTGCTAGAGCTGGAGAGGTCTGGGTTAAAATCCCCCCTCCCCACACAAATCCTCTTGGGTGTCCTGGGGCCAGTCATTCTCTCTGTCTAACCAACCTGGCAAGACTGATCAAATGGGAGGAAAGAACCATGAATACTGCTCTGAAATCTATGGAGGAATGGTGGGGTAAATATTTAATAAATATACAGTTCTTCCTGCACTCAAACGAGAGTTTTTTCCCACCTCAGCCAGTGGACCTTTAAGAATTTAAGATGATGTAGAAGCATTTGGGGAGGGGTTCCTGGTGCTAAAGAAAGGTTTCAATATACTTCAGGTACACGCTGCTTACTTCCCTATGTTTGTAAACATTCTTTTCTTCTTAAAGCATACATACCTTGTGTGCTAAATGGAACAGCAGACGATTCTGAAGTCTACTTTTGGGAGCTGAAAACAAGCCCAGAAGAATATAAAACAAACCTTATACCAATATTCAGGGTTTACAAATATTTATGATCGCATGGTGTTAATATTATCAGGAATACCTCCTGTACTTATGCATTACCCATCCAATCTTGTTGGTCTCCAAGGTGGTACTGGACTCGAATCTAGCTGTTCTCCTGCAGACCAACACAGCTACCCTCCGAAATTATGTGCATTATCCAACTTACCTTTCAAGGCTGCCTGTTCAGCTTGTGCATACATCCCCAGGAAGAAGTAAGTGCATGCTAGATTCACCCAAACATCAGGGTTGCAGACAGGTCGTTTGGTCAAAACCTCATACTCCTGAAACAAAGAAGCCTTCTTGAAATGTTCATTGTGTAACCACCAAATACAAATAAGCACAGGAAATATTGCTCTTTGCTTCCATTGAAGTAATAACTCCCAGAAGCAGGGCATGTAATTACTAAATGCTCCAGATAAATTTTCTGAAGAATAATTAGAATAAGCCTGCAGATCAGTATAGTTACAGCTCAAAAACTGTAAAAAAACTGAAGCAGTGAGCAGCTTTCCCAAGATTACATAGGGCATTAATGGCTGAGTTGTGATTTCAAAGGGGGAGACTTTCTTACTCATAGCTTATGCTCATCTCTGCTGAATTACATTAATTTACAATTCCCCATCCACGAAAGCAGTTTTGACTAATCAGGATCCCAAGACACAAAGATATTAAATGCTTGATTTGTGCAGTAAATTTTGATTCAGAAAGTTTAAAAAGGATTAATCACAGAAGTCTTTTAAAAACAGGTATAAGTCCAACTGCATAATTAATGCAAAACTCATGGTTACAAAGTCCTAACTGTACCGGTCAATATCAGAGGGGATATAACAAGAGGCCATGTATAAGAGCAAAATGGAGAAGATAGGGAAGTTGCATGCGAGAAGGGCTGGGTGAGGAAGTTCACAATCTCACAGCCTGCTCCTTAACCCTTACTGATGGTTACATCTTATCTATACATGGATGAGCGTATCTTCAACACAAACTGCTGCTTCCAATGAAAGTTAATAAAAAGATCTGGGTTTAAAAAACCTAAATGAACCATGCAACATTGTGGTAAAAAACTAACTGGATTACTTTGATATCTTCCATAAGCTGTACTGTTCCTTTTACAAGCTCCACTATGATATTTTGCTATCACTTTTATATCTGTCTGTCTATCTGTGTGTGTATATGTATGTATATATGTACATACGTACATACATATATATATATATATATATATATATATATATATATATATATATATATATATATATAATTTCTTAATATATGCAATCTGAAAATATCTTTGACATCAATTAGTTTCCACCATAATTGTTTTCATGATCAGTATTAATAAATAAAAGGGAACACATTGTACCCTCAAAATCTTTCAAACGAATGAATGCAAGGCTATTTGAAATATCACAATTAATTTTGAAAGTTATCATGAGCAAAAGGTTGGTATTCAATGCTTTACTGCAGTGACGTTAAGCAATAGTTCACTCCTCAAAGTTAGTGAGAAAAGTCCCAAATTAATTCCTCTCACTCTCTTTCAGCATGTTTCAAGACAGATGAAAGCGAAGGAGCACCTACTGGTATTTCTGGAATATTTCTGATGCTGCTCTTTTCCAAACATGTTACTCTGATGTGAAACTCTGCATTTCTTGAATTCAGTCTGGCTTAAGTATTTATTACAAGATATATAGCAAATCAGTCCGATGTCCGCCTTTCAATCTACTCTGTAACATTCTCTCTTTCCCTTTCTCCCAGTGGTCTCATTTTAAGGCAGCATCCTGCTTCCTTTCAAAAGGAAGTAGAATTTCCTCACCTCACCTCCAATGCTCTCTTGTAGTCGCCCAAATGGAAAGCACAATATCCAATCCAGAGATCTGCATCTTCCTCTTGTTCCCCAACATGACGTTTAAACTTGCAAAAAAAAAATTAAAATGATTCTGTTATGGGCACTCTCATAAGAAAAAACTTATACGATTAATTTTATGAGGACAACCTTTTATAATAGAAATTCACAAATTTACAGCGCAATCCTAAGGGGGGACCGAAGGACCATAGGGGGAGAGTGACCCCTAAACTGGCATAACTGGCAGATATGCCAGCGTAATGTCTTTATAAGCTGGTGCAGCACCAGCATAGGTGCACTGCCACTGTGCACTGGCACAGCTGTGCAACTTCTGCGTACCAGTGTATTTTCAGCACAGGGCTGTGCGCTGATGTAATAGGGGGCAGAAAAGGGGGCGGAGACTGGTTTCATCCACTGCCTGAGCCGTTTAGGGCTGGGAACTCCCCCTTTTGTGGTGCAAAGTTGTACCAGCAAAAAAAATGGTGTAGCCCATAAGGCTCCATTGTAGCTATTTCCCTGAGCCCCCCCTCCAGCACATCCCTACCCACATGGCCCAAAAGAGCCTAGGATGCCGACTAAGTGGCTGACCAATGGAGAAGTTCCCCAGCGTTGGCCATGCCCCCTCCCCAAGAACCAATGGCACCCCCCCCCCATGACATTCAAAAACCACTGGCAGGACACACCACACCTTAGAAGGTAGGGTGCACAGCAAAGGATGCTGTCTGGCAACTACCTGCTGGATGGACTTAGAGCGAACGGTGCGGCACCTAGGTGGCGGGAAATGCACAGAGAGAGCCACTCCAAGTTCCTTGGAAGAAGGACCAGATAAAAATACTGAAGAAAACAAGCAATCTTTGGGGTGCAGGTATCAAGTCTGCCACCGAACACAGCTTAAGTGGTCTAACTATAAACTATTCAGTTAACCCCATTATACACAATATACACAGACTAACATGCTAAGAATCAGCTACCAGTTGACAGTCTAATCTGAAGGAACTAAAATCAGAACGAAAAGGGCAGATGATTTATGGAGAATCATCAGTGTAGGTCATCTTAATTGCAGGCCATTTACAACCCCTTTGGTCATCTGCTCAGTGTAAACGTATCCATCTATTCCCAGCACACAGACACACACACAAAACCAGGCATCATCGAAAGGGGGGGGCCTCATTGAGACATTGAAATTCGCATATCTCCCGTCACCTCCAGCAGGGCGATGGCTCCGGTGAAATCTCGCTGGCTCAGCAGCTCCTCCAGCTGTGGGATCCGCTTGCCTTTCTTCCTGCGCTTGTCCCCAAGCTGCGGGCCGCCCCCTACGGCGGGTTTGAGCCTCGAAAGCATCTGTAAGCGATCAGAGGCAGCACGGTTAGGTGAGGCACCGGGGACTCCCCCCCGGGTCGCTCCTCGCCTCGGGAGAAACACCTCTTCCCCACTCAGCCCTCCTTCTGCCTTCACAGCCCCTCACCATCTTGCCCACAGGCCCGAGCCACGCCGCCGCCTCGCCGCCGCACCAAGGACTCTGTTGCCTTAGCAACCGCGCAGGCGGGGGGGGTAGTTAAGGAGAGGGAATCGGGACAGCGAGGCGTCGAATAACGACCGGGCAGAAACAGCCACCCATACTCACAGTTCCGTTGCCGATTCCACCCCAGAGCCCCGAAGCAAGCAAGGAATGCGATCACGTGGACGATGCGGTTAGGGGCGGGGACGCCGCGTCGTTTTGGCAGCGTGGAGAAAGCAGAGGCCTAGTTCGGCCGAGAACGCTTGGCTCCCTCCAGGGCACGTTTTTCAATAGGTTAAAGGACTGGGACAAGATCAGGGCCGGATTGACGTATAAACTAAACAAGCTATAGCTTAATTCCCAGTGGGTCGCCTTGTTAGTCTGTCTGCAGTAGTAGAAAAGGGCAAGAGTCCAGAAGCACCTTAAAGACTAACAAGAATATTTTCTGGCAGGGTGTGAGCTTTCGTGAGCCACAGCTCACTTCTTCAGATACCAGCTATAGCTTAGGGCCCCGCTCCCTTGGGGGCCCCCAAAAAAATTTAAAGGGAAAAAAAAATCTGGATGTACATTTCCAAAATATAAGATAAAAAACAAAGTAAAACCTACATAAAATAAAACCTACATGATGTAAGTAATGGGCCCCGCCTGCGTATTTTGTTATGTGCAAATGGCTTTAGATACCTATTAGTTTCATAAATTACCATATAGCAGATATTCAACACAAAAAACAGCGACAATTTGTTGTTGACAAAGGATAGGTGGGCATATCAAGGGTCCCATTACCTTCAATAGCTTAGGGCTTCATCAAACCCAAATCCGGCCCTGGACAAGATGTAAAAAGAGGGTGCCTTGTAACCTGGCAAGCATGCCTGGGGCAGCTTTGGGATTGCTTCTAAAGTGCTGAAAATTGAGCATATAATAGGAGGCCTGGCCTATTAAATATATATATTTAATATTACTCCCCCCCCGCCAGCCAGAAATAAAGTTGTCCAGAATGACCTGCCCATTCAAGCACACTTTATTTTATTTTATAAATCTTTGTTCTTATAGATTCCATTGGGCATGAGGTTAGACACAACATTGCTTTGCCCATTTTGGTCTGGTCAGTTTCCGCACTCAGTTAACTTGGAGTAAGGCTATAGCATTAGGAATTAATAAAAATAAATTCTCTGCAATTAGTTTCTCCTTAGCTCCTTTACGCTCTTAGTACTGTATTAACCCATTAATAATCCTAGGCTGGAGCTGGGGCTATCAGGGTATTTTGCTCTTCAGATATTATTGGAAGAATTCAAGTTTTGTTTTTATGTTTGAAGAATAATGCGTGTGTAATGCAAGATTCAGGGAGGAAAGAGGATACTTTATATGACAGGTTACTTTCACTAAAATTAATGCAGTTTGAACACATGAAGCTGCCTTATACTGGTCCATCAAATTCAGTATCGTCTACTCAGACTGGCTGCAGCTCTCCATGGTCTCAGTTAGACGTCTTTCACATCACCTACTCGCCTAGTCCCTTTAACTGGAGATTGAACCCGGGACCTTCTGAATGCCAAGCAGAGGCTCTACCACTGAGCCACAGCCCCTCCCCTCTTGTTGCATCTGTCAATTTCAGCAGTTGCAGGAGCTCTGCCTATTTTACAACCAGTTTATGGGGGAAATGGCCTGAATATATTTTTTTAAAATTCTCTCTCCCCTGTAGGGTTGCCAGCTCCGGGTTGGGAAATACCTGGAGATTTTGGGGGTAGAGCCTGAGGAGGGCGGGGATTGGGGTGGGGAGGGACTGCAATGCTATAGAGTCCAATTGCCAAAGAAGCCACTTTCTCCAGGTGAACTGATCTCTATCGGCTGGAGATCAGTTGTAATATCGGGAGATCTCCTGCTACTACCTGGAGGTTGGCAACCCTACTTCCCAGACAGTGAGTTACTTCAGACCAACAATGAAAATTATATTTCTGTAATTACTTGCAAGTGTTTTGTAGTGACAGCTTTCCTACAAGATAAATGGATGATCCTTAGAGATTTCATCTAAAGGATAAAAGGCATCTTACAGTGCATTTGTCCTTGTCACTGTCATGGTTGATTTTTAAAATGTTGATAAACCATTTTTAGCTCTTCAAACAAATTTAAAAGAAATACATTGTAGAGAAAGTCTTTTGATAAGTCTGTTTGTTTTTTGATAAGTCTGTTTAGCTTTATCAGTATATTATTTCACACGTACCTAAACAGAGAGGTGGAGTTATTGGTTTAGTTTCCTTTGAATGAAAGACAACTAGAAACTACAAATGTACAAGCAAAGCGTAAGTGGAGGCAAACAACAAGTCTTAGAAGATAACTGATAGACTATCCCACAGCAGACTGAGAGAGAGGGCCTCTTCACACATCAAATTTCTGATGACCAGGTAAACACAAGAGTGAGGACCATTTATATCAGTTTTAGGGAGCCAGATGGCTGCTTTGGTTCCAGGACACCAGGGATTTAAGAATATAAGAACATAAGAAAAGCCATGCTGGATCAGACCAAGGCTCATGCCAGCTCTCAAGGACATTATTTCCAGAAGATTATATTAGTGTTCAATTACCTAAATCAAAAAGACTGCCATCATAGCTTATTGTTGTTCTTGTTCTTTTTAATAATGATAATAATAATAATTTATTTTATTATTTAATATGTTTATTATTTTGGTATTGGCTTTTGTACTGTTGCTCATTCTTTTATTTATTAAATAAATAAAATTTATTAAATACATAAAATCCATAAAAACAAAACTTAAAATCACAGGTTAGGACTGCTAAATAATTATTTAATTATATATTTTGAACAATCTTCAGAGGGATTTTAAGAGTTAGAGGAACAGTTTCAGAATACTATGAATAAATTAATTTTTCCATGTACGGTAAATTAATTTTTCGATGTAAAGGTGAAGCGTATGGTATGGCATGGTATGGTACATGTGTGTGTGTAAAGTGCAGTCAAGTCGCAGCCGACTTATGGCGACCCCTTTTTGGGGTTTTCATGGCAAGAGAGTAACAGAGGTGGTTTGCCAGTGCCTTCCTCTGCACACCAACCCTGGTATTCCTTGGTGGTCTCCCATCCAAATACTAACCAGGGCCGACCCTGCTTAGCTTCTGAGATCTGGCTAGCCTGGGTGTTAGGGTTCTGAGGGATTATTAATTAATTCTGTTACCATACAGAGGGATGGGATCGTGTTTATGGCTTATTGAAAGTAAAGTGCAGTCACACACACGCACAAAAAGGCAGAGTCGTTTGTCTTAGTAAAAACAATCTTTACTAGCTAAACTCAAAGGTAGGGTTCACTGGGAGTAAAACAAATAATCCTTTCTACATTGCTAAGTTTCCTAGTCTTGCCAGAAGCCTCTGGCAGGTGCTAAGCTTACACATGAGTAGGCATTCTTAAAGGACAAGATTGTCTCTCCATCCTTCTAGGCTGGCATCGAAACTCCAACTGATGCTGCTTTCACTTCTAAACAAATAAAGTACGAAAGCAGTAAAATGCAGACTGTTTGTGTACGTGACAAGCAAACAAGTCTGCAATGGATACTCTGCTGACCACTTGATTAATTAACATTAACCATTGACTGTCTGACATGTAACAAAGCTCGCCACTTAATACCCAACACTGGGCCGTCCAGGTCAGGACCTATAGTACATACTACAAAACAATAACTGTTATTCCCTTAGATGAGGTTGCCATTTCAAAGCTAAGGCATAAATCTAAGGTTTGTTAGTATTCCTGATGTTATTAAGCTAAACTCTCTGTGCAAAAATAGGTTGATTAAACATTAACATATACTTTTTGTGGGCCAAAATAGACAAAGTGTCAGGAGAATAGATCTCCCCAGTGATTTTTAATTGTTAAATTGAAGTCACAGAAGCTCACAGATTGGACTGGGGCCACAATACTGGGGTGGGTGGGTGGGGGGTTAAACCTTTATCCCTGCACCTTTTTCCTGACTTCAGCTGGCTTACTGAAGCTGCTATTTGCCCCATGGGGAAACATTCAGATAGTCTATATCTTTTTGAGCCTGTGGGCACCTTTGGAATTCTGACACTGGATGGTTGTGGACACAACCACAAAATGGCTGCCACAAGAGGCAGAGCCAGCCACAAAATCTCAGGGAGTGAGGTCATGCATAACTCTAACTCTTCAACATGTCAGGCAGAAGCTCTGGTTAACGAGATGTTTTTTTTAAAAATGAGCATATTTATACAAATATTTAATTGCATACAATCAACTTGTCTTCAAACATACAGTAAAGATTCCTGCGCTTTGGTGAGAGCTGCTGCCAAAGCAACTTCTTGAAAATCTGTACAGCCAATCAGATCTCCAATAGCCATTCAAAAGCTCTTGTTGGGCAAAAGGACCACCTGTCCCCACTTACTTTCTAAAAACACTTGGCGGGTACCAGGAAATGTGTCTATAAGTGCCATGGCATCCAAGGGCATCACGTTGGGGAATTCTGACCTATATGTTGCCACATGTTTTCCTAAATAACTCTGGGGAGGCAATCTGAAGCTGTGAAAATGATGTACCTGAAAAAACTCATCCGGATCTAGTTTACTCTCAATTCAGTGAATTTTGGCTCTACATAACAGGAGTGACCATAGCTAAGTGGTACAGCACATCCTTTTCATACAGGAAGTCCCAGGTTCAACCCTGGCATTGGTAATTAAAAGGATTTCAGATATCAGAAAGAACTTCTGCCAATCAGAGTAGATAGTACTGTGTTACGGTAACCAAAGGCCTGACTCATACAGCAGCTGCATATATTTATACGTGGATTAAGGCACAATTAGTTCTTTGTTTTAAAAAGGTAAAGGTCCCCTGTGCAAGCACTGGGTCATTCCTGACCCATGGGGTGACGTCACATCCCGACGTTTACTAGGCAGACTTTGTTTTACGGGGTGGGTTGCCAGCGTCTTCCCCAGTCATCTTCCCTTTACCCCCAGCAAGCTGGATACTCCTTTTACCGACCTCGGAAGGATGGAAGGCTGAGTCAACCTTGAGCCAGCTACCTGAAACCAACTTCCGTTGGGATCGAACTCAGGTCGTGAGCAGAGCTTGGTCTGCAGTACTGTAGCTTACCACTCTGTGTCACGGGTCTCTTTGTTTTACAAGATACTTAATCTGGCAACCTGTACATAATCCAGTTTGATGTTGTGATTGCAGAGTACTTCTCTGTGTTCCAAGGGCTCACATATAACATCTTAATAAATTTTACAACAACCACTATTACCATCTTCAAGTATTTGAAGGGCTGTCTTATAAGGGATGGAGCAGAGTTGTTTTCTGTTGCCCCAGAAGGTCAGCCCAGAATCAATGGATTGTAATTAAATCAAGAGTTTTCAGCTAAATATTATGAACTTTCTGATAGAGTGTTTCCTCAGTGGAACAGGCTTTCTCAGGAGGTAATAGGCGTTCCTTCTTTGGAGGTTTTTAAGCAGAGGCTAGATGGCCATCCGACAGCAATGCTGATTCTATTTGTGTGTGTAAAGTGCTGTCAAGTTGCAGCCAACTTATGGCGACCCCCAGCAAGGAGCTTTCAAGGCAAGTGAGAAGCAGAGGTGGTTCGGACATATGAAGCTGCCTTATACTGAATCAGATCATTGGTCCATCAAAGTCAGTATTGTCTGCTCAGCTGACAGAAGATCTCCAGGGTCTCAGGCAGAGTTCTTTCACCTCACCTACTGCCTGGCTGTTTTTACCTAGAGATGCTGGGAATTGAACCCAGGACCTTCTTCAAGCCAAGCAGATGCTCTACCACTGAGCTATGGCCCCTCACCATTTTGCCATTGCCTTCCTCTGCAGTGCCTTCCTTGGTGGTCTCCCTTCCAATTACCAACCCTGCTTAGTTTCCGAGATCTGCCAAGATCAGGCTATACCATGCCACCTTCCCTCCCCTAATTCAGTCTCACTATGAATTTAGGCAGATTGTGAGAGAGAGGGCAGGAAGGGTTGAGCCAAGTGTTTAGCTCTTGTGGCCCTTTCTTGTTTGTCCAGGGTAATGACGATCACCACTTTGGGGTCAGAAAGGAATTTTTTTCCAGACCAGATTGGCCCACAGATCCCAGAGATTTTTGCCTTCCTCTGGGCAGAAAGGCTGGGTCACTGGGGGAGTGGGGAGGTAGCTGTTAATTTCTTGCATTGGGTAGACTAGATAACCCTTTGGGAACCTTCCAGCTCTATGTTTCTGTCATTCCCATATTGCAGATAGGTGGCTGTGATGGAAGGATAATGGCTTGCCCAAGGTTATCTAGTGAGTGCACGGCAAAGGTAAGATTTGAACAAGAAAATCCCTGGTTCCCAACACCGATTCTTAGCAGCTACTAGTTTTCAGAGCAGATACAGAAACTATATTGCAAATCTGGAACACCAAGAAATGCATTGAAGTGTTTCCCAGACTGGATTCTAGAACTGTATTTTCTAAATTTGTACCAGACTGATAAACAGAACAGCTGTTAATAATTCCATCGCTGTAGTAAAGAAAGGAGGTGAAGAAGAGACAGAATGCTGGCATTATGCCACAGTCCCTACTAGTACCAGTTTATTAGCTGGTTGCGTTGTCTCCACATTGTGTACTTAGAGTGATTAATGAACTTGTTTACAGCACATGCAGTATTTTTTCAGAGCTTCATGAACATGTTGAGAGCAGCAAAAAGGGGAAGTCCTGTCCGGATCAAGTAGAGAGATAGATAAGCATAAGAGTTCAGGAAGAATTTATGTTACAAAAGGCAAAGTGCTGCTCAAACACACTGGGTCTATTAAATGTTCAGTATGGCAAAGAGTTAAACAATGCCTTATACTGAATGAGACCCTTCGTTCATCAAGGTCAGTATTGTCTATTCATATTGGCAGCAGCTCTCAGACAGAGGTCTTCCACATCACCTGTTACCTAGTCCATTTAACTGGAGATGCCAGGGATTGAACCTGGGACCTTCTGCATGCTAAACAGATGCTCTGCCACTGAGACAAAGCACCTCCCATGGTGAATGTGTGCAAAGTGCATCAAGTCACAGCTGACCTATGGCAACCCAGTAGGGATTTCAAGGCAAGAGACTAAGAGGTGGTTTGCCTTCCTCTGCATAACAACCCTGCTATTCCTTGGTGGTCTCCCATCCAAGCTTCCTGTAGTGTAGGTATAAATAATTAAGAAGTCAATCCCATATAATGAGAAAATCTTTCTTGCACTAGTGAGAACATAATATGCTCAAATTATGGTTGCCAACCTCCAGGTGAGGCCTGGAGTTCTCCTGGAATTATGACTTATCTACACACTACAAAGATCAGTTCCCTTGGAGAAAATGGCAGCATCAGATGGTGGAATCTATGGCATCACATTCTTTTTGAGCTTCCTCCCCTACCCAAACTCTGTACTCCCCTGGCTTCACTCCCAAATCTCCAAGAATTTCCCATCCTGGATTTGGCAACCCTAGCCCGATTGCCTCTGGTCATAGAAATGTAGAGTACCCAATGCTGCATGGAGAGCAAGTGTGGTGTAGTGATTAAGAGCCAGCATGTTCTAGTAGTTAAGAGTGGCGGACTCTAATCTGGTGAACCGGGTTTTTCCCCCCACTCCTACACATGAAGCCTGCTGGGTGACCTTGGGGGTACTCACAGTTCTCTCTGAACTCTCTCAGCCTCACCTACCTCTGTTGTGTCTGTTGTGGGGAGAGGAAGGGAAGATGATTGCAAGCTGGTTTGAGACTCCTTATAGGTGAGGAAAATCGGGGTATAAAACCTAACTCTTCTTTTTCTAAATATTGTCGAAGGCTTTCACGGTCAGAGTTCATTGGTTCTTGTAGGTTATCCGGGCTGTGTGACCGTGGTCTTAGTATTTTCTTTCCTGACGTTTCGCCAGCAGCTGTGGCAGGCATCTTCAGAGGAGTAACACTGAAGGACAGTGTCTCTCAGTGTCAAGTGTGTAGGAAGAGTAATATATAGTCAGAAAGGGGTTGGGTTTGAGCTGAATCATTGTCCTGCAAAAAGTATCAAAGGTAATGTGCTAATCATTGTCCTGTAAGTAACAAGATAATGTGCTAATGAGAGTGTGGTATGTTAATATGGAACCATTGTATCCTGAAATGATCTGTTAATGTGTGAAATCCAAGGCTAATCTGCATGGCTATTGTGGACTGTAGTCTTTGTTAGTCTTCTTTTTCTCCTTGGTCATCAACAGGACAACAGGACAAACAAGAAAAAATAATGAAAATGGTTAATTTTCTGTCTATCATTTTGATGCAATCTAGAATGATTAAACAATACATTTGCAAATATCTAGATGAAAAGTGAGTAACCTCTAAGACTATAGTAGGGTTGCCATCTTCCAGGTAGGGCCCAGAGATCTTCCAGAATTACAACTCATCTCCAGATAACTTAGACTAGTGCCCCTGAGAAAATGGACGGTTTGGAGGGTAGACCCCTTGCTGAGGTTCCATCCCCAAATGTCCAGGAATTTCCTAACCCAGAGCTGGCAGCCCTATTAAGAACACATCATGTTAGACAAATGAACTGTTGTTTTTCCATTAGACGACTGTGGTAGGAGACTGTAGCTGATTCTGGTACCAATTTAGTTCATTTTATTTGGGCTTGAGTTGGCAGAATGCCTTAAGGACTAAACTAGGGCTGTTGTCAGGGATCAGAATCATGACCCAGCTGCCAAGACCTTAACACCATGGGAGGGCCCATAAGTGCACAGCAGCAGCAATAGTAACCTGCCCTTTCTCTCTTGATGGTGGCATTAATGGTATTGGATACCCCTCAGAACTGCATATCTTCCTCCCTCCCTTGGCATACCAGTCACCTTATTCTTCCTTACCTCACCTGCTTTCAGATAGTCTGAGAGCTGGCTGCAGTGGTTGCTGCTGCATTCCACTGCACTATTTTCTCGCCTGACGACTCAAATGAACAGGGATGGCTGCTAAAGGCAGCAGCAGTGGTCACCCAAAGAAAAAGTAAGCAGCTGATGTTCCTAGTGGTGACTGCAGCTGCTCATTTGCCCAGATGGCAAGCAAAACCAATGGGGACAGATGCTGTCTGCTTAATTGCACTCTCTATCAGTGTCACAACTATGACTAGGTGGGGGTCTTCAACATATAACCTTAGCGAAAGCGCCAAAAACCTGGATATGGTTTTGGACAAACTAGACATAATGCAGAGACTTAATAGAACACTTTACCTCAAAACGCACTCAACTGAAAAAAAACCTTTAAAAATTTTCTACGAAGCCAAATTAAAAAAGCAATAACGTAAATAAATAAGTTTGATGGAGAAGGAAAATTGGTGAGATGGGAAACATTGATTGTGTTCTCCATGAAGAGGAGGCATGTGAGCCAAGTTCCTAGATGGTGATATTATTTGTTATGGTGGCACAAGATTCCTTTTTGGTGTTGCCACCATAGACTAACATGGCTATCCCTCTAGAAACTGACTCTGGGACTGTCAAACTTCATAACTACGTACTCAGTGCCTCTGGTCAATATACTGTAAGGCATAAGCCAGTGGTGTACATTTAGGCTAGTTATTACATGCTAGTAAATGTAAACAGGTTTCGTTTGAACTAAATATGAGCTATCTTACATTCTCCAAGCATTAAGGATATTGAAATGTTCGTAATTTGGCTTTGGAAAAGACTCATGTGACATGGAATATACGTAAACAATATTTAACCAAAGTTCCTTTATTGCTACATCATGGAAAGTCACTCTGCCTTGCTGTACATTGAATGCTTGAGTTGTCTGTGCATTTGGTGTCTGATTTCCTGTGTTTGTTCAAAAATCATCTCTAGAAGATAAAAAAGAGTTAATGTTGTTTGTTCAAGTGAACTGAGAGCCATTCTAGAACTCAGCTACCTATTTTTAAAGGCAATTTAATGCCACAATGAATCGGGTTATTGTGGAAGTTAATGTTTGAGGTAAGTACAGCCTCTCCTAGAAAAGAAAACCAGGGTGAGATGTGTACAACACTTTAGTAGGGCATACAGCACTTCAAATTTTCAACATCAATAATTTTAAGCTGGGATAGATGACTGGATGAAATGTTTTTGATTTAGAGTTGTTTCACAATAAGATTTAAAAGCAACAGCAGTACTTTGCTTGAGCCAACTGTAGTTTTGGGGCTTTTTCTAATGGAGCAACATGACTGACTGCAATTTACCATGTAAGCTAGTATGGTATAGTGGTTAGGGGTTCAAATACCCCTTCTCCCATGGAAGCTTGCTGGGTGACCCCGGGCCAGCCACACACTTAACCTCCTTCATAGAGTTGTTGTGAGGATAAAATGGAGGAGAGGAGAAAGATGTACATCACTTTGGGGCCCAATGGGAAGAAAGGCAGGGTATGAATGAAGTAAATAAAATAAATTGTTACCGGCAATTTTTGTCAAGAAAGATAACATACAGATGAGATATAAAGTGATGCAAAAAAGCCTAACCAAGCTGGATCAAAAAAGTATACGGTAACCATCTGTATACTAAAACAGGTCTAAAATAACTATGACTAATTTGGAATTAATTCTTGTTTGTAATTAAAACAAATTTGGTTGGAGGAAAGGTTTTTTTAATGTTGCTTTGATTGTTGGTTTGTGATTTTTTAAAATTATTATTAAACTGCTTATGTATTGCCTTTCTCACTATCAACTGTGATCCAAGGCAGCTTACAAAATCAGCATTAACTGGCATAGATGCTGAGAGATGCCCAACCTTGCCTACTCCATGGCTTCTGCTTGTCTTTAACAGGTAAATGAAATCTGAGATGCATTTCAAAAGAAGGCTCTTGGCCTGGGGCGTGCAGCCAAGGCCTAGGCACTATATGCAATGAATGGAAGAAAGTCCCCCACCACTGGAGAGAGAGATACAATAGTTACTACCTGGAAATCAGGACCCAAACTGACATGGATCACATGAAATCATGAAGCTGCCTTATATTGAATCAGACCTTCGGTCCATCAAAGTCAGTATTGTCTACTCAGACTGGTAGCGGTTCTCTAGGGTCTCAGGTAGAGAAATAAAGAAAAACAGAGAAGGAGAGCGGCTAAAACGACAATGGCATAAAAACAAGATAACTAGTAAAACACAGAGGAAGAGGAAAAGACTACAGTCCACAATAGCCATGCGGATTAGCCTTGGATTCCACATGTTAACAGATCACTTCAGGATACAATGGGTCCACATTAACATACCACACCCTCATTAGCATATTATCTTGATACTTACAGGACAATGATTTGCACATTACCTTTAATACTTTGCAGGACAATGACTCAGCTCAAACCCAACCCCCTTCTGACTATATATTACTCTTCCTACACACTTGACACTGACAGACACTGTCCTTCAGTGTTACTCCTCTGAAGATGCCTGCCACAGCTGCGGGAGAAACATCAGGAAAGAAAATACCAAGACCACGGTCACACAGCCCAGATAACCTACAAGAACTAATCAACAGAGGAAGAGGGTTTATCTAAAGGCTTTGGTAAATAAAACCACCATTGGTTCTTGTAGGTTATCCGGGCTGTGTGACCGTGGTCTTGGTATTTTCTTTCCTGATGTTTCGCCAGCAGCTGTGGCCGGCAAGTTCTTCCCCTTCCCAAACCCCACCCTCCTTAGGCTCCACCTCCCAAATTTCCAGGTGTTTACCAACCTGGAGCTGGCAACCCTACTCTGCATCCAACTCCAAAAGCTTTGTGTAAAAAACACACACAAAGGATCTGGGGGAAATATATAATTAGTCTGAGGGGGCATATTTGCATAATCCCCCCACTTTATGAATGGTCAAAGGGCCCTTCTCTTTTCTTTTCCCAACCTATCACATTGTCTCATCATAGGGTTTTCAAGGTAAAGGTTGGTCAGAAGTGGTTTACCAGTACTAACCAGGGTTAGCTTTAGTGGCACTGCCCTTGTCTACGAAAGATCCTCCACCAGTGTCACCTTCCACTACTGCTGCTGCCCAGTAGCTAACCTTCAAGGATTCCTCTGCCCCCATCACCATTGGAACTGCCGGTTCTCTTCTGCGGATGTGGCCATCGATCCCTTAAGGGGGTGGTGTCTTCGTCTGGTGTCTCAGCTGTGACCATTCCATCTTTAGTGACTCTTCTAGGAGTTTAGTCTCTTGATAGAGTCTAGACTTAACAGCATTGCTCTCAGCTTCCCTGACACACACAAACCCTCTCACCACATTAAGGTGTGCATCCAAAAGGGGGTGACATTAAGGTGTGCATCCAAAAGGGACATTTTGGAGGACATTGATTCATAGGGTCGCCATGAGTCGGAAGTGACTTGACGGCATTTAACACACACATCACATTATATTCTTATCTAGCAAGGTGCGGTTATTCCCTTGGTTTTATAGGCCTCAACAGCAAACATGTAAAACAACCTTTGGTCCTTTCTCATTTCATGAGTTCTGCTGATGTTAATTGTTCACAAGCAGAAGTACCAGCTGCAGCAGATTGGGAGGAAGGGGAGCCTAGGAAGGGAACAGAAAGACCCTTCAGAGAAGTAAAATTTGACTGAGTTAGTAGGCTTATGACAAATGTCTTTCCTTCAGCCTAAAACAACAGTCATGTAGCACTGGAGACAACAAAGGCATAATGAGACAACAAAAGCTGGGCCAGACCTTTTGGACACTGCTGCTCTCCACCCAGCTGCTTTGGCAGACTGGTGAGGGCAAATGTTTGAAAAATGACTGTCTGATCAATGTAATGATGGTGAATGACTACGGATTCCCAGTGACCACAGAGAACATAAAAATAGCTGTGCGATTGGGATTGAGTAAGGTGGAAGAAGTCCTGAAAGGTAAGAGCACAATGCCATAGCACTCCAGTACCTTGTGTGTGGGGGGTGGTTGTCTTTGGGATACTGTCCTAAGCAGAGTTACACCTTCTGACATCAATGGACTTAAAAGGCTGTAACACCCCTTAGGATGGTAACAGTGTATCTCCTAGCTATGTGAGCCAACCAATAACCAAGATTGCTCTTACCTTTCAAGCCTGCTGGGCCTGACCAGAAAGAAGGACTTTTGTGGTTATTTAGACTGAATATTGGATTGTATTAGATAATACTAGTTAACTGGAATGTTAATTTCTAGAAGCTGAGAGTTGTCTTCTTTAGGTGATACATGTATCCTTTTAAAATGAGGTAAACTAGAGCAAGGTTGTTCCACTCCCAGGAAAAAATACTCCATGAGTGTTTAGCTTCTCAATGCAGTATATTTATATGGGATTTATACACTTCCTCTGTCAACCACTGAAGGGTACTTGTCTACTTACCAGAGCAAACAGGAAACATATACTCACACCACAACAAGACTTATGTGTAAAAATTCATAGGAAAATTGATGACGATTGTAATTCCATAATGGGGGGACCCAGGAGTATTGGTTTGCTTCCCTCTTCTGTTTCCACCTCCTCTCCCACTCCCAGCTCCAGCTCTACTTCTTCCCCACTTTTTCCTTCTGGTGGTAGCAGCTGCTCCTGTAAGTCAGACACCATTTCAGGTTGCTACAATATCTGCATATACACAGACACTGCTTTTAACCTGTTTGTGTTTTGGACCCCCACATTATTATTATTTAAATCAGTTTTCTGTAAAGCAAGGGTCTCCCCTGGGTTTCCAGAACCCTGAACTATAGCTGAGACTAACTCGTAGTACAGATATCTGTATGGGTGAGGGGGTCAGCCCTTGGCTATTAGATATAATAGAGAAACAGCGTGGTGTAGTGGTTAAGAGCAGCAGGCTCTAATCTGGAGAACTGGGTTGGTTTCCCCACTCCTACACATGAAGCCAGCTGGATGACCTTGGGCTAGTCAGTTCTCCTAGAGCTTTCTCAGCCTCACCTACCTCACAAGGTGTCTGTTGCTGGGAGAGGAAGGGAAAAAGATTGCAAGCCAGTTTAATTCTCCTTAAAAGTTAGAGAAAATTGGCATATAAAAACCAACTCTTCTTCTTCTATAAGGATATTCCATTACTATTCCTTTTAAAGACAAATCAGGCAAGTACTTGATCAACCAAAAATGCCATCAATTCAAACAATTATATGAAATGTTTGTTTTACAATTAAATACCTAATTCTCCTGCTTTTTTGTTGTAGAGAGCAATTTGAGTGTCAATCTCAACGCAACATTTAACGACTTCAATTCATCTCTCTATGTCTCACAAGGCTGCCGCACTAGCACTTGTGAAGGTGTGGAAATCATCAGGCAGCTATTTGTGAGTATCAATACCTTTTTATCATCTTTTTGATTCACGTAAGCATTGACTGGGATGTGGAATGGTATCCCATCAGATCTCAGAAGCTAAGCAAGGTTGGTACTTAGATGGGAGACCACCAAGGAACACTCTGCAGTTGAAGGCAATGGCAAACAACCACTGCTTCTCACTTGCTTTGAAAGCCCTTTGCTGCAGTTGCCATAAGTCAGCTGTGATTTGATAGCATTTTACACTCATCCATAGAATACTTATGGGTGACAATACCAGGCCCCAAAGGTAATTTAGTACTGGGGACATTCTATTGGCCCCTTGACCAAAAGGCTCAGTGTGATCTAGAGATGGAAAATGAAATCAGGGAAGCATCTAAAGGTAATAAAGTAGTAATAATAGGAGACTTTAACTTCAACGTTAATATTGACTGGATAAATGTATGCTCCGGTCAAGCCAAATAGATAAAAATTTCTAGACATCCTCAGTAACTGTGCCCTCAAACAATTGGTCATGGACCCAACCAGAGGGGAGGTATTCCTGAATTTAATATTCGGTAGTGCTGCCAGTGACAGTGTGGGATGTGGATGTGGTTGAGCCAGTTGGCAACAGTGACCACAATGGCATCAAATTTAATTTATATGTAAGGGGGAAAGTGCCTGGGAAATCTCACACAATTACATTTGCCTTTAAAAGAAGGAACTTTTCTAAAGTGAGAAACTTGGTAAAAAGGAAGTTGAAAGGAACAGTGAGGAGGGTTAAATCTCTGGAAAGGTCTTGTGAGTTACTCAAGTCCTTAATAGAGGCTCAGCTAGATTGCAGGTCAGGAAAGGTAGTATAAAGTCCAAGAGGTCACCACCATGGCTAATGGGTAAGGTGAAGGAAGCTATTATAGAAAAAAAGGCTTCCTTCAGAAACTGGAAGGCTTGCCCAAACGAGGCAAACAAAAGCAAAAAAAAACTTGCACAAAGGAAATGCAAGCAAACAATTAGAGATGCGAAAAAGGATTTTGAGGATATATTGCTAAACACATCAAGACCAACAATAAGAGATTTTTAAAGTACATTAGGAGCAGGAAACCAGCTGAGGAAGCTGTTGGACCATTGGAAGTCAATGGGAGTAAAGGAACACTAAGGGACGATAAAGCAATTGCTGAGAAACTAAATTAATTATTCTCATCTGTCTTCAGTCCTGTTAAAGATATAGGGCAGATACCTTTTCCTGAACAGATGTTTTGGGGAGGGGAGAATGAGGAGTTGAGACAAATAATGGTAACAAGGCAGGAAGTTCTAGAACCTATAGACAAATTGCGAACTAACAAGTTGTGGGCCCCAGATGGTATTCATCCTAGACTTCTTTAAAAACTCAAATGTGAAATTGCTGAACTTCTAATGATGACATGTAAATGTAACATGTCCCTTAGAACAGCCTCTGTACCAGAGGACTGGAGAATGGCCAATATAATACCCATTTATAAAAAGGGTTCCCGGGGGGTGTACAGAAAATTACAGGCCAGTTAGCTTAACGTCTGATCCAGGTAAATTGATGGAAAGCAGTCTTAAAGATAGAATATCAAGCACACAGAAGGTCAAGCTGAGCAAAAACCATCATGGCTTCTGCAAAGGTAGGTCCTGTCAGTAAGCATATGGACAAGGATGAGCCTGTGGACATTGTGTATTTGGATTTCCAAAAGGCTTTTGACAAAGTCCCCCACCAAAGACTGCTAGGCAAACTTCATAATCATGGGATAAGAGAATAAGTCCTTTTATGGATTGAGAGCTGGCTGAAAAATAGAAAGCAGAGAGTAGGAATAAATGGTCAGTTCTCACAGTGGGGGATGTGAGCTATTGGGGTCTCTCAAGGATCTGTGTTGGGATCAGTGCTTTTCAACTTGTTCATCAATGACCTGGAGCTGGGGGGTGGGGGAAGCGAGGTAGCCAAGTTTGCAGATGACATCAAATTATTTAGGGTGGTTAAAACAAAAACGGACAGTGAAGAGCTCCAAAACAATCTCTCCAAACTGGAGGAATGGGCATTTAAATGGCAAATGAGATTCAATGTGAGCAAGTGGAAAGTGATGCATGTTGGGGCAAAAAATCCCAACTTCACATATACACTGATGGGATCTGTGTTGGCGGTGACAGACCAAGAAAGGGATCTTGGGAAGGTAGTGGATAGCTCGATGAAGGCAAAATTCCATGTGAAAAAGGCAAATTCCATGCTGGCCATAGTTAGACAAGGAATAGAGAATACAACTGTTGCTATCATACTGCCCTTGTACAAATCTATGGTGAGACCACACTTGGAATACTGTGTACAGTTCTGGTCACCACACCTAAAAAAGGATATTTCAGAGCTTGAGAAGGTGCAGAAAAGAACAACCAAAAGATCAGGGAGCTAGAGCAACTGTCCTATGAGGAGCGGTTAAAATGGTTAGGGCTGTTTAGCTTAGAAAGAAGGCAGTTAAGGGGTGACATGATAGAGGTCTGTAAAATTATGCATGGTATGGAGAGAGTAGACAGGGAGAAACTTTTCTCCCTCTTTCATAATACTAGAATGCGGGGTCATCTGCTGAAGCTGGAGTGTGAGAGATTCAAAACAGATAAAAGGAAGTATTTCTTCACACAACACATAGTTAAATTGTGGAACTCACTGTCTCAGGATGTGGTGATGGCTGCCAACCTGGAAGGCTTTAAGAGGGGAGTGAACATGTTCATGGAGGATAGGGCTATCCATGGCTTTTAGTCATAATGAATACTAGTCATGATGCATACCTATTCTCTACAGTATCAGAGCAGCATGCCTATTATATTAGGTGCTGTGGAACACAGGCAGGATGCGGCTGCAGTCAACTTGTTTGTGGGCTTCCTAGAGGCACCTGGTTGGCCACTATGTGAACAGACTGCTGGACTTGGTGAACCTTGGTCTGATCCAGCATGGCTTTTCTTATGTTCTTACACATACCGTATTTTTCACTCCATAACACGCACCTGACCATAAGACGCACCTAGTTTTTAGAGGAGGAAAACAAGAAAAAATCTGAGTCGCTCTCCTCCTCCATGGAAGCCAGGGTCTCTCACTCTGACTGACGTCAGCTAGAGGACTCCTGACCGCTCTCCTCCTCGGCCTCCGCTCTGTTGTTCCAGCGTGCCCAGCCGGCTCTGTGCGGCCTCGCCCACCTCCCAGCTGGCCATCGAGGCGGGGAACACCTGCTTGCGTCGTTCCGGCGCGCCCAGCCGGCTCTGTGCGGCCCCGCCCACCTCCCAGCTGGCCATCGAGGCGGGAAACCCCTGCTCGTGTCATTCCGGTGTTCCCAGCCAGCTCTGTGCAGCCCCACCCGCCTCCCAGCTGGCCGTTGGGGCGGGGAACGCCTGCTCGCGTTGTTCCGGCGCACCCAGCCAGCTCTGTGTGGCCCCGCCCGCCTCCCAGCTGGCCGTCCGGGCTGCTCAGCTCCTGCCCCGGATGGACTGGGCTAGGGTCCGTCTCAGGACACACATTCACTCCATAAGACACACAGACATTTCCCCTCACTTTTGAGGAGGAAAAAAGTGTGTCTTATGGAGCGAAAAATACGGTACACATTCTGGTCAGAACCAAATGTAGCAACCAATGGAAAAGTGTAAACGGTTCTTATGATAATGTACCATTTACAAATTACAGTTCTGTGTTTTCGTTCTCTCTCTCTCTCTCTGTGTGTGTGTGTATATATGTGTATATATATATATATATATATATATATATATATATATATATATATATATATATATATATGTGTGTGTGTGTGTGTGTGTGTATATATATGTGTGTGTGTGTGTATGTATAGCCCTGACAATAATACCATTCTCTCCCTTTAAAGCTCCAACTGTTCCTCAACCATGTACCTATATAGCTTCTATTTATGCCACTAAATAGAACATACATGAGGCTTCATCTTATTTAATGATCTCCATGTCTGGGATCTACTCTCGTAACCAATATTTTTCTTCCTATTGCTATTGCCATTTTTCACACTTTCTTGTCACTTGTTCGTTTGCCACAGAAGCACTTTGCATCTGGATAGTGTTTTTTCTCCCTGGATTTTCCATCCTCCACTGATGGTGGTCTTTTTAAAATTACAGAATGATGGTAATCTTGGGTGTGCTGTCCTGGGTCCCGCATGTACCTATGCCACATATCAGATGGTCTCGTAAGTATTTGGTAAACATACTGTATTTGAGGTTAAAATATTGAATAAAGTCCATACTTACTTATAAGTCTAGCAGAGGCATGTATTCAGCATAATGCTTCAAGGACCTACATTTCCCATCTCTAGTTTTTTAAATGTATGTAGGAAAATACCTTGTAAAGCTGGAAAGGTTAAATGTTATGAATGCTTTAGATCTCCTCCTAAATTGGAGCATCTGATAATCACACCATGATATCTCTTGCATTGCAGTAATGCATCTCTTCACTATTTTCTGGCCATTGTGTTGTAGACATTTCAAAGCAGAGTAAGGCAGAGCAGTATTTAGTTGGAGTTGCTCTCCTGCTAAAGAAGCTTTGCAGTTTGGAGGTGCTGTTAGAATGATCCGTATGTTCAGACCTCAGTGGTAGCATGTAGCACCTTCAACCAACTTAAGCTAGTGTTCCAGTTGCAATTTTTTCTTGAGAACTAAGTTTTGTGCATGGATATTGAAGCTCTGACAGCATCCAGGTTAGATTACGGCAATGCCCTCTACATGAGGCTGCCTTTAAAGGCTGTTCAGAAACTTCAGTTGCTTTAAAATGCAAGATTGCTAGAAAGAACGGATTAAAGAGAACAAATCTCACCAGTGTTGAAAGAACCTCATTGGTAAACACTTAATTTCTGGGCACATTTTAAGGCAGTGGCTGTAAGCAGTTTGAGACCGGAGTATTTAAAGGTCTTCCTAGTTTTGGTGTGAGCCTGTATGAGAACTGTGCATGAAAGACACTGCTCCATGTCCTTCTGCCTTAAGGGATGAGGTGGGTGGTCACAAGGGTCAAACATTTCTGTTAGTGCCTTGTTTGCAGAGTGCCATTCCATAACTGTTCACCTGGTCTCAACTGAGTTGTCTTTCTGGCTCCAGTTTAAAGTTTTTATTTTAAAAAATACAGACAGAGGGTAACATCCCTGACACATATCTGCCAATAGTGGCTGGAGATAAGCAAATTGGCTTTCCTGTATTTATATCTGGAAACTGTTTATAGAAGAAAAATCAAGAGCTGTGTTTATTATCCTGTAAACCTGAGTAGTTATTTATGGCCCCAAAGGTGTGAGGAGCGCTGAAGAATCAAATGGACTTTGATCAATGCATTTCTGGTGTATCAAGGGTGGTAGGCTGTTTCCATGCTGGGAGAACCCCTTATAAATTCCTTGCTTTCATCAAGAAACCTTCCTTTTCTGTGAAAAGAGATGTATTTTCTCGCACCTAACATCTTATGGCCATATGTTTTTGGGCTCAAATCCCACACTCCTGGAATCTTAAAGTCAGGAGATTTTGTGAGTGCTTTGTCACACACCTCTGTCTATATAAACCAAATGATTATTTGGGGTTCATAGATTATTTTTTCTTAGTGGATGGGTTTTTCCCCCAGTACATCATTAAAATAATGGAAGGACAAGGGTTCAAATCAGATAATCTAGGTTACTGAATTACTTTGGGTCAGTCATTCCCTTTCAACACAGTGCACTTTGCAATATTGTGAGGGGGGAAATTGAACAATCCCACCCAAGTATGCCACCCTGAGCTGCTTTAAAGAAGGGCAGAATAAATGAATAATCAAATAAAAAGTTCAAATGGATAAATCCTAAGTTATTTTAAAATACTGCTGAAAAAGAAAAGCTTTGCATCTTTGTAAAAAGACATGAGAAGGGGCTTTGTGGACCTAAAAAACTCAAAAACCTGTTCTCTAGCATAGGAATGAGCACTGAAAAAAACACAAAGGTCGTTTATTCATGGTGGTTTGCTGCACTTTCCATGCTGTGTTGCCACGTGG
This sequence comes from Euleptes europaea, assembly GCF_029931775.1. Lineage (NCBI taxonomy): Eukaryota > Metazoa > Chordata > Lepidosauria > Squamata > Sphaerodactylidae > Euleptes > Euleptes europaea. The sequence continues at coordinate 87,641,197 of NC_079314.1, read as the reverse complement.
CTAATTTTGAATTATTCATGACTGTTTCGGTTTGAGCACAAGATTCGCTTTATACCCACATCATCAGAAACCTGTTTTGCAGCGATTTTGGATTTTGCTCCGACCTTTCTGTTGCTGAGTTCCATGAAAAACTCCCTGGATTCAGATCAGTTCTCCCCGCCCATGCTGGCAAATTACTGCTCCCTCTCCCGCGACTCCCTCCCAGGCGAATGGTGATTGGACAAGGGGAGTTCTGCGCTCCGACAAGAAGCCCGCCCCCTTTCCTGCCCTTTGTGTTTCACCCCTATCCCCCCCCCGAGTTCGACATTTTATGAGGTGCCCTTTGCCCATTCCTTTGCACGCTATGCTCCTCAATTTTTTCTTAAAAGCGCCAATGAGGAGACTTGCCCTCACAATTTGTTTTTGCTCGATCGCCATTCCAGTAGTCTGAAAAGGGATGAACTAAAACGAATGACAGGCCAGCCCATTAGAAACGACGGGAGTGGCTGCACAGGCCGTTTGAAATAATAGGAGCCTGGATTGCCCATAGACTTGCATTGGCTACATTGAAATACATTAAAGCACAAAAAGAGTTGCAAAGAAAATGTGGAATGGATTTTCCAGCAGGGTCTCTAAACCCAGCCCCCCAAGTGGATTGACAGTACCTGGGACTAGCACAATTGTCCCAGGGCTAGATTGACAGCCCCCCAATCCACTTGGGGAGCTGTCAATCTAGGCCTGGGACACTTGTCAATCCATCCCTAAAACACTTCTGCTAGTCCCAGGGGCTGTCAAACCACTTGGGGGGCTGTCATTCCAGCCCTGGGACACTTGTGCTAGTCCCAGGGGCTGTCAATCCACTTGGCGAGCTGTCAATCCAGCTCTGGGACATTTGTGCTAGCCCCAGGGGCTGTCAATCCACTTGGGGGGGCTGTCAGTCCAGTCCCAGAGTATTGTATCTGGGTTTAGAGACCTTGCTGGAAAATCCATTCCACATTTTCTTTGCAACTCTTTTTGTGCTATAATGTATTTTAATGTAGCCAATACAAGTCTATGGGCAATCCAGGCTTCTATTATTTCAAACGGGCTGTGCAGCCGCTCCCGTTGTTTCTAATGGGCTAGCTAGCCTGTCATTCGTTTTAGTACATCCCCTCCCCCCGCACAGAGATGGGCGAAGTTGGGGTGGAGGTGGGGGCGGGCATCACCAATGACGTTAGGGCTGCAACAACAGGGGACTGACCCAACGGTTGTTGAATACTGCGGGCTTTGTTTCATTAATAACCAAACCAACATTGGGTTTAACAGAGATTATTCGCTTCCTTGAATAAGCATTTTACATTCGCTTTTTTTTCACCCCGCTGCAAGAGAGCAGCAAACTTGTCCGTGAATAATTGGCCAAAGAGTGTTGCAAATCTGATCCAGTAGCTTTACTTTGATGCGACGTCTGTAGATATAGCACCCACACTGGAATAATTTTCTTCTCATTTTTCTTAGAGTGGAGACAGTAATGGGCCTCCCTCTGATCTCTGTAGGGAGCTTTGGGCTGACTTGTGACTACAAAGTAAACCTAACACGGATGATGACACCTGCCAGGAAAGTGAGCTACTTCTTGGTTGATTTCTGGCAAAATTCCAGATTGCCATTCAAAGCTGTCTCTTGGGAATCTGCTTATATCTATAAGACGAATATAATCACTGAAGACTGCTTCTGGTAGGGAATTCTTCTTATATGCCCGGTCTCTGCAAAGCGTCCATTATTTTTAAAACAGAGTATTTTTGCATATGAGACTTATATCATGAGAGCAATATCTGTGTAAAAGCTTTGCTTAAATCTTTCGTGAACACAATTCATTTTTAATGGAATTCCTGAAAGAGAAATTACCAATTTATTGAGCGCTTGTTCTCTAGCATTTATTTTCCTCTGGTGCAGGTTCACAGCAAGAGAGGTTCAACCAGACTAGAGGTTGAAAGATGTATGAGTGGATCTTCAGCACATATTTGTTCCTAAATAGCTCTTTGGATTCCCAGCCTCAAGTGGTTCTTTGGAAATACTGCTTGCCCACTTCAGAAAAGTACAGGTTGCCTATATGTTTCCCTCAATGGGGCAACCATGTTGAGGAAACCATATCAAGTCAGGGAACCATATGAGGTGGGAAAGTGTTAAACCCTCTTCCCTAGGGTTGCCAACCTCCAGGAGGTGGCTGGAGGTCTCTTGCTATTACAACCAATCTCCAGGTGACAGAGTTCACCTGGAGAAAATGGCCGTGTTGGAAGGTGGATTCTACGGCATTATACCCCATTGACTCTATGGCATTACACCCCTTCCCCAAACCATACCCTTTACAGGTTCCACCCCCAAAATCTCTAGGTGTTTTTCAACCTGGAGCTAGCAACCCTACTCCTTCCCCTATTCTATGGCCTTAATCCAAATTGTCGTTTCCCTCAGTTCCTGCTATTTAGCACAAAATATGTTTTGGGTATCAGGTCTTGTTTAATTTGACACTAACAAAACAACCGGGGAAGCTGCCCAGGGTGTGACTCTCAGGGAGAAGAGAGCATATCAGAGAATGAATAAGCATTTGTGCTTTTGACTGATTGTAAGGTAAACATGCTTGGCAGTGTCTGTTTTCCTACTTTCATGTTGTTTGAAATAATAAGATTTAGAAAACTTCTGTAAGTTCATACAGGGACAGAACCAACATTTAGTTTTCTAAAGCTGTAATTGTAACTTTTTGCTTAGCAACCAAAGCAAGTGTTGAGATTTAGTCAGGGTACAGAAATGTCTAGTTACAGCTCTGAGCTAATGTATATTTTTAAGGACACTGTCAGTCTGAATTCTCTGGGCCTCTCTTTAAGAAGAAATCCAGTTTCTGTTAAACTCCTTTTAAAGATGTTTATTCAAACAGGCATTTGCTGCTGTGCAAAAGATGATATACACATTCACCTCCTATCCTAACTTCAGGTATATGAATGCTCTCGAAGCTGGAGTTACATACTTCTCTGAAAAAATAAAAGACAGGGAGATCATAAGGACCCCAGAGCTGCTAAAGAAAACACTGACAAATCCATCTCGAAAAAGCAATGGTAAGGAAAGATGGGGAATTCTTTTGTCCATAGGTTACATTTTCTGTGTATTACATTTTTTCTGGATCTCAACAGGTGAATGTTATTCTTAGGAGAGGAAAAGGTGAAGAGAGAGAAATATACTGATTATTATCTTAATTTAAGGGTGAGAAGTAATAACCGAGCTCTTGCTTGCCCCTTGATAAATTGGCATTAACACTCTGGGCATCTTCTAGAAGAAGTCAAGAGCTCTCTTCTTGTATGGATTATTTTCACAGAACCCTGCCTTGCTTTTTAAACTGAAAAGCCAGGGGCGGATTGGCCATTAAGGCCACCCAGGAAAACCCTGGCTCCAAGCAAGGGGCAGCCCTCATAGCTACCGGTGTCGCAAACTGGCGGCCTTTGCAGCTGCTGCAAGCAAGCCACCTGTGCCAGCCCGGTGTGAGGTGGGTAAGCTGCAGCAGTGGTGAGTGAGCCATCTGTCCTGGCTTTGTGCGGGGTGGACAAGCCGCCACCATGAGTGCCCCATGCTGGGCAGATGAGCTGCCGAGGCAGCAGCTCGCCCACCCCACATGGGGCCTGTCCAGCTGGATTGCTTACAGTGGCTCTCCCGCCCCACAATGAGCCATGGCAGCTGGCATGCCCACCACAGTGGTGAGAGAGCTATCTTTTACTCCTTTCCCCCCTCCATGGGGGGGCAGGGCTGGGGGGGGGTGCTTTCCAGAGCTGATTTTGCTTCCCAGTGCATCCCTGCTAACAGCCCCTACAACTCAAGGTTAGAAAATATGGAAAACGTTTTGGAACAAGCTAAGCTTGCACAGAGAAGGTGCATTCTGTGAGAACTGTAGTGGAACGAGACTCAACATCGTAAAGGCCACAGAGCAGCTTGTAGTCTGGAGCTTTGGAGCATCCCCACAGGGATTTTTCCTTACATGGACACCAGGAAACCCATTAATTTAAAAAGGAATGTCTACACAAGGCCACGGTTATTCTGAGCATGACTTGTGGACTTCCCAGGACTTACCTCTCTCTTACCTTTTGCACCTCTGTACATGCAGCCCATGTGATCCAACTTGTGATCTTGAGTTATATCTTCTGCTAGATTTTTCTGGAATCACAAATGCCTTTACCAGTGTGGATTTGCTTTAATACATTCTCTGCTGTTCTAAATTACAGTGATCATCATGTGTGGCACCCTAGAGGACATTGAGACAACCTTAGAGAATGGAGAGGTGGATGAGGACATAGTTATTATCCTGATAGATCTTCACAGGTAAAACAAAATGGAAGCAAATCAAAATAGTAAAAAGAGGAATTCATATCCCTGGAATGATTTTCCCAATAGCTATATCCAGAGTTAAGTATATTTTTTAAATTTTTAAACATCCATTAAACTACCATGCCAAGACAACCAAAATTCTGTACCAAAAATGTTAATTATGTGACCTGTATAAATTATGCAAGGCCAGACAATTTGCATATATTTGAATTTTAGTAATTGATTCCTTTCATCTAGATATAGAGAGGGACAGACAGCAATGCAGATAACTGAAGCTTTACACTTGCTCACCCCAATCCATACTTTATTAGCTGCTGAGATTTTGCCACACACTTTCATGTCTATGTTTGTGGCCATGAGGGCCAGGTTGTTGCATTTTAGAGGAAAAATGAAAATTGAGATTTGTAGAATCAGCACAGTGCATGTAGACTACACACACTGGTATGTCTTAATGTCCTTTTCATAATCCTCATAATCTTTTTGTAAATATTTTGGGAAGCATTTGGTTTTTCAAAGTCTTTTTCTATTTTGCTGATTATCAACAAAATGCAATCTTAATTTGTAATGGAATGTCAGAATTAGGGAACTCATAGTTGGTGAAGCCTTTTGAATTGTATATTGTTCTGTTCTCTGCACCATACAGGAGTCTTGCCAGCTTCTGTTTACAAAGGTTTTTCATGATCTTTATGGTAAAAAGTGATGTGGAGACAGATGTTTGAGATCAGATTATAATAATATTTATGAAGATCTCAAGAAGTTTCAGATATATTTTGAAGTAATCTTTACAACAAACCTGCAAGTCGACAGTATTAGAAATAGGGGTTAAGGGAGACATAATACTTTGTTTAGTTATTTCATGGCTGAAGGATGGATTCAAACAAAGAACTGAGGTAATGAAATTAGCACAATAGATTTTTTAAAAATGAATGTCTGTTCCAGCTTCTACAACCAACGGTATCAAGTGGTAAAGCTTTCCCTAGTCTATGCTACTTCAGTCACCTGTCAGTAGCAAGACTATAGGTCACCAACTCCTGTTTGAATAGTAGGGTTGCCAATCAGTTCACCTAGAGAAAATGGCCACTTTGGCCATTGGACTCTATGGCATTGGAGTCCCTCCCCTCCCCAAACGCTCCCCTCCTCCGGCCCCACCCCCAAAACCTCCTGCTGGAGGCGAAGAGGGACCTGGCAACCCTATTGAAGAGAGCTGTCTTATGACGTGACCGTAATTTCAGAACACTGTCAGAAATTGTCACCATGCCCAAATTATTGCCCTATGAGGGCTTTGCAGCCTCAGGCATCATCTCAGCAATTCATATAATCCATCCCTGTTACATTTCTATTAAGCTAAGAACTGTTGCTTCTATAAGGAAGATGTGAGCTCTAGGAAGCCAAGGAAGCCCAATGAAAAGAGACCCACCACAGAAAAAATCAGAAGAGCATGTTCCGATTGTACTACCACATCTGCTAATCAACAGTTAGGAAGTTATCACTCTCTAGGCTGTATAACTTGTTGTTTCTGTTGCCCTTGCTCATTCCCCTGTGGGGCATTTGTGCTTTCCTTCACAGTAATAAGTACTTTGAAAATGGCTCTTCATCCTTTGCGATGCAGAATGTCCTTGTCCTGACACTGAAACCACTGAACACTGCCTTGGTTTCTGAGAATTCAGAAGATTCCTACTTGGTAACTTAATTTTATAGTTACTCCTTCACTCATGTCTGCATTGTTCTCACAATACTGCCATAGATACAAGAGTACTTTCAGATTGTACTTATTTTAGAAGGTGGACCTATATGCAACAGAAGCAAAATAAAATTTCTGTGGCAAACCCATCTCTTTGAAATGTGATCTATCTGAATGTGTTGTGATTTTCCCAGACTGCAATATTTATACAAATATATTTAGTGTTAGATATTGTACAGTGGGGGCTAATAACCGCCATGCCCCTTACTTACATAGCCATAGTGGTTATAGCTGAGTAGGCGTGAAACTGACAGATCTCCCAATAAATTAATATTTCAGCTACTAATTGGTAAAACCACTTAAAATTTAATTTTATAAGCAAACCACTGCTTTTAAATTAACAGAGTTACAGACACAAAGTGGAAATAAAATCTGTGTGTAATACCAATCAATGTTGTAAGTATATTGGTGTTGTCATGCCTCAGTTTAAAGTAGTCAGTAAATATTTTTCAGAGGCAACTAAAATGTCTGAGCAGCTACAGTCCTCTAATTCTCCTCTGCTCTTTTTCTCGCTGCCAATCACTTTCAACTGTCAAAATCCAACTGCCACTCCAGCCTCTGTCCATGGAGTATCCAGGTGCTCCAATCAAATTTTCCCACCTAGCATGATCTTTAGCAGCATTTTAAAATGGTGACCCTCTACAAGTGTCAATTGCAATCAGCCAACAGTTTAGGGAGGTTGGAATCAGAACAATTTCCAGTGGAGAAGTGACAAGGTGGTTGGTGGCGCTGAACCCTTCCCCCTCCTGCTGCTCTCCACCCACCCCCAACTTCTCTCCCCCAACCACTCCCTCCCCCAGGGCTCTCACTCTGACACATTATGATTCTGTAGGTGTTCCTATTCAACTTTCACATGCTGTACAAGACAGTATGCACACCCTACCCGTGAGCTAGCTCTTCTGTGAAATAAACACATTCCAATTGATATGCTGCAAAACAGATATTTCTTCACCCCAACAAGTTGTAATGTTAGCAGGGTGGGTGCCAGTCATTTTTGCGCCCTAGGCAAGGCTAACTATTTGTGCCCCCCCATTGCTAACCAATTTTCAAAAACATGTCTTGTAGAAAAATAAAAGCACAAAACCTTTTGTAAGACATTATAATTAATTATATTCCATAGCACTGTTGTGGTACTTATCTTAAAATAAAAATTATAAATTGTCAGTTGCCTTTTTTCCGAGAAACTTATTGGTTTAAAACTGTGCCACTCAGGCCAATTCTGCACCCCACTGAGGTCTGCGTCCTAATGGTAGCACCGGGCCTGAATGTTAGAGGTATGATCTGGTGACAGAATAGCCCTACGTCATATCCTTATATCTAATAGTATGCATTTCTGTATTTTTAAGGTGCTGGTCAAATGACCGTAATAAATTGGAATTGGAAATTGGAATTGAATTATATCTAATAGCCATGGGTGGTCCTTGTACAGACAGACAAAATCCATAAAACAGGGCCAGCCACGATTAGGATATAGATTTCTACAAATCTAGGAAAAACCTCAAGTTTGCACAGAAATCTGATTTTTTTAAAGGAGGGTGTAACCCCCCCTAAAAAGTTACCAGCGCCCCCCCCCCCAAGTTCAGGTGGCACACTGGGTTGCTGTAGCAGCCAAAAATGTCCCTTGAAAACACGGCAGCAGAGGCCACCAGGAGCAGGTGAGGTGAGGATGCTAGAGTTGGGTTTATCTTGCTTCCTTTACGTGCCTGCTCTCTCCCCCACCCCTCTTTCACTGTGCTGGTCGGACTGGAGAGATGAGCTGACAAGCAGGTGGGGTGGGGGAGAAAGAGTGGGTGGGTGACAGAAGAGTGGCCAGGCAAGCAGGTAGGGGAACTGGGTGGGTGGGTTAGCTGGGGGAGGGGAAGCCCGATCAGGTGGGTGGGGGGAAGGTAAGTGTGAGCAGGGGAAAACTTCTGTGGGGGGAGTAAGGGAGTTATTGGGAGAGAAAATGAAGCAAGAACTGTCAGGAAAGTGGGAGCTGGCAGAGGGGAATGGGATTTTCCCTCCCCTGTGAGTTCTCAGTGGTCCCCGTCTAATATTCTCAATTTCTTTGTCCTGTGAGGTTTAAGTGGAGGTGGGTATGATTTTTTGCAAGGAAAGAGATTGGCATTGTGGAGTTCATTTAAACATTTCATTTGCTAGAGTGTTGACTCATGTCAAACAGGCATGAGTGTTGGGAGGTAATTTTCATATTCATAGGCAGGAAGTGTCACAATGTCTCTTTCTGCTCAACTATTCTGCACCTCTAATATGTGTCATTCAAAAGCCCCCCCCCCCACACACACACACTGATTTAGATGAGGCAGTTCAACTGAACATAGATTGTTGATGGTGCTCAGAATTCAGATTCTTGGGAGGCCGTCTTAAGCACAGTTGCCTGCTGCAGAATGCAGATGGTAGAAGCGGATATGTGAGCATCTATTTAATCAAGAGCCTTATTTACAATTTCTAATTGCCCTCCACCAGGGAAAATATGAAGTGCAATATTATGCTGTCTTTTGTGGAGGTAAGGATTTCAGACGGCCCTCAGGAAGTTCACTGAAAGGAATGCAAATTCTCCATGTCTTCAAGTGAATTACCTGCTTTCTCCATCTCTTCCAGCTGAATGATGACTACCTTGTTGGTTATGTGGATGCTGTTTTGCTCTTTGGAGATACCTTAAAGAAAATTCTTCTCAAGAAACAAAATAATTTTGCTGCTGCAGATTTCATTAAACACTTCCGGAGTGTCACATTTCCAGGTAATCAAATGTAGTTCTTTTCTATTATCCATCAAAAGATCATTTTCTAAAGGCTTTTCACCATATTAGAATGAAACATTCAAACTTACAGTATGTTAAAATATGGATTATCCTTAAAATATTTATTTTAAAATATTGTATGCCACCTTGTCAACTTAGGGTCTCTATTGTTTACAAATACAGTGCCTCTGAAGATGACCAGAGCAGACAAGTAGGTTCATATGGGCATAGGCGGTCTTTAAGGTATGCTGGCCCCAAGCAGTATAGGGTTTTAAAGGTCAATACCATTACCTTGAATTGGTCTGGGAACCAAATTTAGAGCCAGTGTAGGGGAAACAAGACTGGAGTTATATGATCCCTATCACTCACTCCAATCAACATTCTGGTTTCAGCATTCTGTACCAACTGTAGGTTCTGGACACTCTTCAAGGACAGCCCCATGTAGAGCGCATTGCAGTAGTGTAATCTAGATGTTACCAGGGTATGCACCACAGTAGCAAAATCTCTTCCTCCCGGAAAGGGCCACATCTGGCTCACCAGCTGAAGGTTGTAAAAGGCACTCCTGGCCACAGCTACCACCTACTTATCAAACAGATCACCCAGGTTCAGCAGTAACCCCAAGCTACAAAACTGCTTCTTTAGAGGGAGAGCAACCCCATCTAGAACAGGAAACATTCCAGTTCCTGGGCAAGACCTTCCACCCAGCTGTAGCACCTCCATTTGGTTGGGATTAAGTTTCAGTTTGTTAGTCCTTATCCATCCTGAAATTACATCCAGGCAATTTCAGTTCAGTTCAGTTTCCACAGCCTCCCTGGGGTCTGGAGGAAGCGCATCATAGAGCTGAGTGTCATCCACATAATGGTAGCAACTCAGCTCAGAGCTCCAGATGACCTCTCCCAGTGGCTTCATGTTGATTCTGAAAAGCATGGGGGACAAGACGGAACCTTGGTGGACCCTGTAGGCCAGAGCTCAAGGGGTGGAGCTGCAGCCCTTGCACAACACTCTGAAACCTACATTTGATGTAGGGCTGAAACCACTGCAGAACAGTGCCTCCCAATCCCAACCCAAAAGGTTGTCCAGAATAATCCCCTGATCATTGGGATCAAAGATATCCAGGAGAATCAACAGGGTAATTCTTGGATGATCTTGCAATCTTGCCTTCTCTGCCCCAAGCAAAAGGCACAGTTGGAGCTTTTTATGTATTCTTGATTGGTCAGGATGCAAAAGAATAAGCATGGTGTATATTTACATCTTGAATAGAAGGTGGGATGGAATGTAGCCCCCAAGAAATGGTGCCTTTCCTCATTATTTTGTCCTTCTTACTGAATGTTATTTTCAGGGGAAATGACCAGGCTGTTATCAGTAGCAGTCTTTTTTTTTCTTCAGGTATACTGGGTCCTGTAATACTGGATGACTGGGGGGACATCGATGTCAATTTCACCCTTATGTATACATCTGTGGATAAGTATGAAGTAAGCATAAGGAAGTTGTTCCATGAGGAGACATGTCAGAGAAGGGAAGGGGAAGCAGCATTTAAATTAATACATGAGACAAAATATCAGTGCTGAAATGCAGCAAGAAAATTAAAGGACAAAAGGGATTTGTTAACAATATTTTATTTTTAAAAAATTATTTGTTAATCTTATATCCCGCCCTCCCCAGCAAAGCCAGGCTCAAAGTATCTTCAGTAGATACTGTTTTCTGCCAAGGGGACCATGTGGTTAGTGGAGCAGTCAAACAACATTGTCTGACGATTGTGTTGTGGGGAGAAGTTGTTTTAACAGCAATTGTACCTCTTGTTGAAGATGCAAGTCACCAATGGTTTATGCCCCAAAGGACTGTTCCAAGTCTTTTGATGTGGGAAAGGTGGCTCAATGGTGTCAAGGGCAGCAATTAGGAGGTGCCCCTGGTGTCATAGAAGAAGGCCTTTTTCTGCCTACCCACACCATTTGGTAACACACATGGCATTCCAAAAAGCTTTCCTCACATTTTTTACAAAAAAAAAAAAATCTTTTGGAGCTGTGTGCTCCTTCCATCCATAGGAAGTATTTATATTTATTTTTAAAAATCAACTATCCCTGCTGCAGCAAGGCTAATCCTGTCCCTGCCATTTTATTTATTTATTTATTTATTTATTCCATTTATACCCCACCCTTCCCCAGCCCAAGCTGGGCTCAGGGCAGCTAACAACATATGTAATTTACATCACACATTAATTTTGACATAAATCCTTCAAGAGATAAGCATTAAAACTCTAAGTTGCTTTCTATGGTGCCCTAGCAATGCTTCCCTCATTATATACAATTTTAATACCATATATAATTTAAACGGATTCTTAGTGTGGTTGAGGTTAGCCCCAGGGAGCAACAGTAGGGAGACCTATGGGACAATAAGGCAAGGGAAAGAAAGAAAAGGGGGAGGAAAGGGAAAGGAAGGGAAGAGAGGGGAAAAGAAGGGAGGGAGAAGGGAGGTCAGCTGATATAGATCGTTGTTGCCATCAGCCATAGGCCTGGTGGAACATCTCTGTCTTATAGGCTTTGCGAAACTGAGCCAAGTCCCACAGGGTCCTGGTCTAACTTGACAGAGGCTGGGGCCAGGGTCCAAAAAGCCCTGGCTGAGGACAGCCGGATATTTCTTGGGCCGGCGACCACTAGAGCCAGTGTGGTGTAGTGGTTAAGAGTGGTGGAGTCTGATCTGGAGAACCAGGTTTGAATCCCCACTCCTCCACATGAGCGGCGGAGGCTAATCTGGTGAACTGGATTTGTTTCTCCACTCCTACACATGAAGCCAGATGGGTGGCCTTGGGCAAGTCACACTGTCTCAGCCTCACTCACCTCCTCCTCCTCCTATTACAATTGATCTCCAGCCGATAAAGATCAGTTCACCTGGAGAAAATGGCCGCTTTGGCAATTGGACTCAATGGCATTGAAGTCCCTCCCCTCCCCAAACCCCGCCCTCCTCAGGCTCCACCACCAAAACCTCCCACCAGTGGTGAAGAGGGGTCTGGCAACCCTACTCATGACTTAATACAAAGATAAAGTTTACAATGTTAGTGCCGGAGGGTCTATACCCTCTCTTTTGGCAAAGATAGCAAAGTTGGAGACAATATGGTAGAGAAAGGGGATGCAGGATTAAGCTATGAAAAGTATAGGGAAAGAGGCCAAGGTGATAAGTCTTCACTTCATTGTCACACACTGTAGTGTATCCAGGGAAAAAGAACATGGAACAAATTCAACTTTCCGCTGCTTTCTCATTCTAGTATAAGACCCTCCTTCAGTTTGACACTCAACTGAATGAGACAACGGCGAAGACAGACAAGCCATCTTTCCGCTGGAGCAAAAACACTCTGCCTGATGATCTTCCTAGCCGTGGTGAGACAATAAGTTTGAACTCTGCGTCCCACTGAGAGGGTAGTAATAACTGGTAACTCAACCTTTCATTAGTCCTTTTGAATTCTATTTTTAAAAAAATTAGCCCAACTTCAAATCAGTTTGGCCACTCAGTGGGAAGCACTACTCATACAGGGACTGTTTCCTGAGGTCACAGTGTTGAAAAATATGCAGAAGGTTGAAAGTGCTACTACATACCCTCCAGCTGTTCCCATTTACCAAGTACAGTCCCTATTTTCTGCTACCTGTCCCTGGTAAATCACTGTGGTTCTTAGGTATCCTGGTCCCAAACCGTTTAGGCCTTAAGAATCAGCACTCTGAATTGTGCCTGGAAACAAATGGACAGCTGGTGCAACTTTTCAGTACATCAGTGCACATTTAATCTAAAGAACAAACAGTCTTTAGATGAGTGTTTAAAGACTAGCTAATGCATATAGGTATTTCACATATAGAAGACCGAGCCTTTAGTAGAGTATTAGCCAGTGGGGATTATGAGGTGAGCCTTAATATGAAAACAGGCTTTTACAAGCATATTTTTATTTTCATGTATTAGATTTGGATATGCTGCTGTAATATTTCTAACCAAATATAATAACAATGAAGTTGGTTATGAGGTGCCATGTTTTTCCTTCATAAATAATTTCACAAGTGCTTCTATCCACCATTATCAATAACTTTGTGCAGTTTGCTTGCTATTATTGCATGGTATAATGATGTACTAATTTATACCAAGTTATTCCTTACAGTGCAGTCCTAAGCAGAGTTGCACCCTTCTAAGTCCACTGAAGTCAATGGGCTTAGAAGGATGTAGGATGTCATTGTTTAGGATGGTATTACCATCCTCCTGGGCTGAGAAAACTGAATGAATGGTTGTTAATATGGAAACTCTCTGTGGTTGTATTATGAAGCAACAGTGGTTGTACTTGATAAAATCTTTGGATTTTAGAATGATTACATGAGCAAATATTCACCTCTAGCAACAGGACTAGAAGCAACTATTTAGGCTTTGAATGAATGCTGAGATTCTCAAGATAAGATGTCCTGATTCTACCAGTGTCGGAGCCACACAATACCTGGCAGTTCAGTTCACAAACTACTTGGGTATGCCTTGGGTTCTCACTCTATTTATTTTTAATAAGGTTTCCGATGCCTGTTTTATAAGTATAGGTACCTGCTATGTGTCCTACCATGCGCTCTGGTCAAACCAGTTTTGTAGCACTTTCTTGAAAAGCCCAAACTAGCCCACGATAGGATGATCATTGTTGCAGCAATGTTTTATTTATTCATTAATGGTATTTATACCCCTGCCTTTCAACATTGCTTACTATAGGACTTTAAATATTGTTAAGCGTCAAAATGAAATAAAATCAGTCATCTATATGCTAATGTCCTGACCTGTATAGCCCCAGGCTAGCCTGATCTCATCTATGGTTGCCAACTTCCAAGTACTAGCTGGAGATCTCCTGCTATTACAACTGATCTCCAGCCTGGAGAAAATGACCACTTTGGCAATTGGACTCTGTGGTACTCTATGGCACTGAAGTCTCATCAAACCCCGCCCTCCTCAGGCTCTGCCCCAAAAACCTCCCGCCGGTGGCGAAGAGGGACCTAGCAACCCTAATCTCATCAGACCTCAGAAGCTAAGCAGGGTCAGCCCTGTTTAGTATTTGGATGGGCAACCTCCAAAGAATACTGGGGTCATGATGCAGAGGCAGGCAATGGCAAACCATCTCCAAATCTCTCTTGCCTTGAAAACCTTACAAGATCACCATAAGTCAGCTGTGACTTGATGGCATAAATATATATATATCTTATATTCTAAAAGTAAAGTCGGCCAAATCTTTGGATGCTTACATCTGGTGACTGGAGCTGTGAACGGGCAAGACAGATGTTTCTACAAATCTTAAAAGGGACCCAGGTCTAAAATAAAAAAGGGAGGGCAACTTCGGGCCAGGCCTGACTAGGGTTGCCAGCTCCAGGTTGGGAAATTCCTGGGTATTTTGTGGTGGAGTCTGAGGAGGGCTGGTTTGAGGAAGGGAGAGGCCTCAACTGAATATAATGCCACAAAGTCTACTCTCCAGATCATTTATTGTCTCTAGGGGGACAGATTGTTGTTTGGAGTTCAGTTGAAATTCTGGGAGATCTCCAGGTCCCACCTGGAGATTGCAACCCTAGGCCTGGCAGAAACCTCTGGGTGACTTGATACCACCTGACTTGCATTACTCAGCTATGCCTGGCTACTTGGTACTGTTCAGCAGCCGCCGCCACATGAAAGCCAGTGTGGTGTAGCAATTAGAGCTTCAGAGTAGTGTCCAGAAGACCCAGGTTCAAATCCTCCTGGGTGATGTTGGGCCAGTCAAATACTTTCAGCCTTACCTACATCAAAGGGTTGTGGTGTGGATAAAACGGAGGAGAATAATGTAAGCTGCTTTGATCCCCATTGTGGAGAAAGGCGGGGTATAAATGGAGTAAATAAATAATAAATATAGCTAAAGATTGTAGGCAGATAAAAGATTGCTGAGAAGAAGAGAATGAGGCAGACGATATGGGTGAGCGCAAGTGAGCATGACCTAGCAGCCAGCACCACACAACTGGCACATAGTTTGCCTAGGTAGAGGCTGCTGGGGGGAAACGGAAACCTGAAGACAAAGGAGCAAATATATGTAGGTTGGCTGTTGGGTGGGAAGGAAACAAGGAAGCAGAAAAAGGGGAGAGGCTATGGGGGCTTTCAGGAAAGGAAGATTGGAAATAGAGGGGAAGGGGCAAATGAGATGCCTCTCACAAGTCCTTGCAGGTTCCCACTTGTAACAGAGTAAAAGCAGCAATCAAATTCCAAATGAATGTTAAAAGAAACTGGGAGGAAAAAGATCTGCAGCCCCCCGTTAGATATGTGTATGTTTTAATGTGTCTGCCCTGGACAGCTATAGGATAGCACCTATGGGGACTAACATACTTTCCTTTCACCATGCCTGAATCAGTGCTGGTTTTTAAAAAAATTTTAATACCACAGTATTAAATACCACGGTGGATGATACAGCCCTTTCAAAAAAGTAACAAGTTATTTGCTTTCCTATACCAATGCCCTGTCATTCCAGAAACATTTAACAAATCCTTTTTTACTCCAACAGTGTGTAGTCCTATTATCCAGCACTTTTTTAAAAGGAGTGACCAACTCCCCACTCCATGCACATCAAGCTTCTGACACTAAATTAGTGCCAGCCACTAAATTAGGGCCAGCATCAAAACAGAAGTGAAAGGTAGGGGAGCTGTTCCTATTGTTCCACAGAAATAATGGTCTGCATACAGGATAAGTGTGTGCATAGCTTGCCCCTCACTTGGGTAAAATTAGCTATTTTCTTCTTCCCCTGTGTTAAAATGAGAAATTATATGACTGCGAGTGCACCATGTGGTATGCCCCTTTTCTTAATGCAAGGGAAGTTGTAGAGCATAACCTTGGTAGAAGGGAGAGCCCTCAGACAACCGTCTAGTCCTAGGAGAGAAACATGGAATGCGGAGAGCAGGGCACTGGTTTCTCTAGGAGGAAGGCTAAGAGGCACTATCTTTGTTATCTGTGAACTCAGAAGCCTTTGAAGACAGAAGAGGAGGAGGAATATTTATATAGCACCATGGCATCTTGGAAGTACTTCACATAAATTATCTCAAAGTATCTTTTCAACAACTCTACCAAGTACATCAGTATTATTATCCTCATGTAAGGAATGGAAGGGTAAGAGTGAGAAAGGCAAGGTGCTCTAAGGTCCTTGTAGAGGGTTCATGTCTGAGGCCAAATTCCTGATTCATAGCTTAGCCCCGGGCTGGCAGCGGTTGGCATGACTGGGCAGCTGCTGGAACCCTGAGGTCAAGGAAAATCTATTACTGTCCCCTGACTGTCTCCATGACTAAGGCAGTTTCCACATGGCTTATGTACCCCAGGTTTGATTCTGTTGAGAAGTGCCCCCCCCCCCCGCTTCCCCACAAAATTGCAGTACATTTATGCACCTCCTGAGGTTTCCCCAGGTTTTCTCAGTCTTTACCAAACCTGCTATGCTGCAAAGTTTTAGGAAAGATAGCAAAGCCTGGATGGCTGCCGTATGGAAAAAGTTTGGATTTTCCTGGCCCTTTCACATGACAGCCATTTTCCCTGCCCCATCTCCAAAACAATTATTTCCTCCCCCTGCCACCTGTTTTTTTTAAAAAAACAAAACAGAATTGACTATCATTATAGCAATATAATAATCTGTTTATCATTTTCTCTGAATTCCCAGCTTTCATTTTTTAAAGTGTCTAGCCCCTTTCATTACAGAGACATAAGAGGAAAGTCATATTTCTATAACAGAAAGGGGCCAGAGACTTACTTTTAAAAAAGAATGCTGGGAATTCAGAGTACCTGATATACACATATTATTATAACAAATATAAGGATATTCAGTTGCAGGTTTTTGTTTTGTTTTTTAAACCATTGAAAAAGCCCTCATGGCACAGGGAGAATGGTCACTGCTTGGGGACTGGGGCGGGGAAACAACAAAAAAGCCTGCCATGTAGAAGTCCCAATGCTGTTACGGGCAAACTACACAAGCCTGTCCTCATGTGGAAAACACCTAATGCATGAAAGAATGGGAATTCTACTGCTTCCCTCTCATGAAATCATAAAGTTTGAGTCAAAGGAACACACTTAATTGCCATACTTAGGTTGAACTATGTTACCCCCATGACCATTTCATTAATTATATAATTGTAGAAAAGTTTAATCATGCTACACACCAGCTTTTATTGCTGGAGAGATGAAAGCTGTAGAACTTAATTTTCATTTGGTTTGTTGATATGTAGCATTAGTGGCAGGAATGAATTATGCTGGTGGTATATAGAGAGCCAGCATTTTGTAGTGGTTAAGAGCGATGGACTCTAATCTGGAGAACCGGATTCAATTCCCTACTCCTCCACATGAAGCCTCCTGGGTGACTTGGGTCAGTCACAGTTCTCTCAGAACTCTCAGCCCATGCGGAGGTCAACCTCAGAGGTCACCATAAGTCAGCTGTGACTTGGTGGCCCTGTGACTTGACAGCACTTCACACACACATACATATCAACAATATTGTGATTTTGAAACAGAAAAGACTCAGTTAACAAAGTCAGGAATATAGAATGTGTTCAAGCAATGAATATGTGCCGAATAGAGAGCACAATCCCAGACCTGGAAACTGTACTTTCAACAGAGTTTCAGTTTGGCAATTTAAAAATATTTTCCTTTTAAATTACATTTCTTTTTCAGATTCCAAAATGTCTCCTCAATTTCTCTAGACAAGTTTCTGTCTGTGCAATTTGATCTGCTCAGAATGAAATACTTTGGCTCTTGGGGTGGTTGCTCTGTTTCTGGCTGCAGAAGTTATTACATTTCTTCTCAAACTAGATGTTCAATTAAAACAAAACATAAAACTCATCAGTTCAGTCCCCCCTTGAATGTGTTTTAAAGATCAGTGTTTCAATTTCTCAGCACTTGTTTGGTTCAGTAGTTATTAAGCATCCTTTCACCCGCACAATCTAAATTCAGCAACACAGTGTCATTATAACTGCTACTACATATGCCACAATAAGAATATGCTACCCATGAAGCTGAAGGCTTTACTTTAAATTGAAGAGAAAGAATGTTGGGTGGGGAAGAGCATGTGTGCAAATGAGGGCTCTTGCATGATAACCGCTAGAGGGCAGCAGACAGTCAGAAATCTAAATATGTCTTTATACTTTTTAATTCCTTGAGTTGTCTGAAGTATGCTTGGAGGTATTTAGCCTTCTGTCATCCAGTCCAAGATGCAGGGCAGGGAAGCACTCTGTAATTTGCCAAACACATTTGCTCACTAACTTATTTACTTATTGGTGACCCACTGCCCTGCCTTCCAATCAGGATCAGAGAGTGCAAATGTTTTAACAAGGATGACGTTGGGAACATAAGACTGTCCCTTGAATGAGTAGATGGAGAGCATAACATATGCTAAACAAAATAAAGGGCAAATGTTTGAAAAATAGCTCATGCAAAACTGCCAAAAGAATTTTGTGCAGCTCATTAGGGCTTGATTGTCAACAGAGGTCAGTCCTCTACTTCATCTCCTCATACTTTGTGGTATTGTGAAAACAGAGACAAGAGGAACAAGGCAAGAAAGTTCACCTTATCTTTATGTAACTCTCTCAGCTTTTGTCTACACTACTGCATTAAATAGCAACTATATAATTCTTAAACCTTTAAAAAAAACAGTTAAAGCTGTATTTTAGCCGTTTTATACTACTCCCTATAAGTAGTCTCATCGTAATGTGAGGAGTGGCTGGCAGGAAGTCATTCTAGCAACAGCTCAAGCTAATCTTCTAACCCAATATGAGACCAAAAAATATACAGTGCCTTCAGTTCTAAAGGAGTAGCTGTATTCATCTTGTACAGCAAAAACACAAAGGATCTAAACTGATTCATTGGCACATAATCTTTCAGAAGAGGTGTTCTGACAAGTGTGATTCCAGAACCAGCTTGTTCTAGAACAATTAAAGAGGAAGGGTATATATACACATTGCATATAAACACATCCCATCCTCTTGTTTACTGAGTTCAAAATCCTCAGATAGCCTAAAATCCTTTGATTTGGCTGTTATTAAATATTTCTCAGGCTTGGGAACTATAAGAGGATGCAAACAGTAACTTGCCTAAGACTGAACTGTATTCTCCACTAACTGTTGAGCTTAAATTGTGTGTGTGTGTTAAGTGCCGTCAAGTAGCTTCTGACCTATGTGACCCTATGAATTAATGTCCTCCAAAACGTCCAATCATTAACAGTCTTGCTCAGGTCTTGCAAACTGAAGGCCATGACTTCCTTGATTGAGTTAATCCATCTCAGGTTGGGTCTTCCTCTTTTCCTGCTGCCTTCTACCTTTCCTAGCATTATTGTCTTTTCTAGTGATTCTTGTTTTCTCATAATGTGACCAAAATACAATAACCTCAGTTTAGTCATTTTAGCTTCTCGGGAGAGTTCAGGCTTGATTTGATCTAGAACCCACTTATTTGTTGAGCCTAAAATTGCCTGCAGCTTAATGGCTTTCATTTTTTAGTGTGTGCACTAGATTATTCTATGCTCATTCAGTGGCTGTTTTAATATTCTACTTGAGATTGTCTGATTGCCCATTTCACTTTCACAGGTCCACACATTCTGGTTATAGCTATTTTCACACTTACTGGGACAGTGGTGCTGGTTCTGATCATCGCTCTGCTGGTGCTGAGGTACAATCCTCTGTTCCTCTTCCTCTGCCTTCTTGGGTGTGGGCCCCCAAACTATTTCTGAAATTCGCATTTCCTCTTCACAGGCTTTTCAGTGTAAATGACATTTACTGTGACACTCCCAGCTCTGCCAATTAAGTCTCCTATGGAAGATTCATTGTCTAATCCTAGTGTCTTTTATGTTCTACCTATCTCGCATTAAGGGTTCCTTTACTCAATATTCTCTTTCTCCCTCCCTTTCTCTCACTCTTTCTTACACATGCAACATATATGTAAAGAAAATACAGAAGAGACAATGAAATGCGGCAGAAGAAATGGTCGCACATACCACCTGACAAGATCCTGCCTTTGGAGACCAATGAGACAAACCATGTCAGTCTGAAGGTACGAGGCAGCAGCCATTCAAGGCAGCAGTTTCCCTTTGCTTAATACATACAGTACTGCTTGTCCTCTCTACACTATATAGTTACAGTGATACTACAGATGCTTACTTGTAAGACTGCTCTGTGATCTCCTAATTTATCCTGCTCTGTAAGGACAAAAATTATCCAGTTTAATATAACTCCATTAACAGTCTTTTCATCATAACGGTGACAGTGAATCAAGCAATGGATTACTTTTAGTTCTGTTTCACTGGCCTTCTGTACCATGTCTTTGCACGACAGTATTACTAATCAAAGTGCAAGTCATTACATTATGTGGGTGATGCACTTTCCAGTGAAGTTCATACCCTTTTCACATAATCTGTGAATGCATGCCACAAACACGTTTTAGCCATAGCTTGATACTCTCACAAATTACTTTCCATGATAGCAGCACAATGTTACATCTGCACGTCATAGACTGGAAGAGGACAGATGGTTATACTGTATTCCTTCACCAGTGTCGTACAATCATAGCAGCAATGAATGCAATAACACTTGGAGAAAGTATCAGCTTTCCCAGATATGAAATATTGTGCTTTAAGTACTTGGGAAATACGATAAATCTACTCCCACCACCTCTCTCTCAACAAAAGTGCTGTCTTGAGTTAAATTTTTGGACTCTGAGTCACTTTTTTTGCCATCAAGTCACAGCTGACTTATGGCAACCCTGTAGGGTTTTCAAGACAAGAGACCTTTGGGGGTGGTTTGCCATTGCCTGCCTCCGTGTCACTACCCTGATATTCCTGGAGGTCTCCCATCCAAATACTATCCAGGGTCAGGGCTGAGAATGTGTGACTGGCCCAAGGTCACCCAGCAAGCTTCCATGGTGCGAGTGGGGATTTGAACCTGGGTTTCCCAAGTCGTAGTCAGACTCCTTAACTGTTACTTAAGTGGCTCTTGTGAGTCACTTTAGGGACACTTTAAAAGTAGAAAATTAGCCTGTTTAGGAAAATATATACATTAATATTGAGAATAATGAGAAACATGTGGCTGGATTCCTCATGCACAAAACGTCGCACTAGCACTCATGTTGGGCATTGTGTTTTGCTTTCTGGCCCACACAGCATGTAATGAGCCTTCTTTGTTTCTCAGATCGATGAAGACAAAAGGCGTGACACCACCCAGAGGCTGCGACAAGGCAAATATGACAAGAAGGTATGTCTACCCCAGCATCAGCTTTCCTTGTTCTCTCTAGAAGGGATCTTCTGCGAGGCAAATGTCAAGATGCCATTTCACACCAATCTCTAGTAAGTTGCAAAGCTGAGTAGATTAATAGTGGGGTGGAACCTTTGCTGGTTCCACACAGGGGTGTGAAATTCCAACCTCTCAGTGGAAGCAAGTTTAGTGACAGGCAGGGGCAGCATTCATATGCTGCTGTCCCTGTGCCACTCCCTTCTGGCGCCACCCCCTCTACCTGCCATCATATCAGCACAGAAATGCTGATCTGATGAGAATTTGGCTGGGGAAAGTGAGGTACCCCCTGCAAGTTGTTGCAGTTTTCCCTTCACATAACTGGGCCTGGCTCAACTGGCATCATGCAACTTGGCTAGAGTTTTTATGAGTAGAGGCTGCCTGGAGGATGGAAGAAGGGAAAGCTGAAGACGGGGTCAGAAAAAGGTAGGTTGGCTCATGAGTGGAAAAGAGACAGGGAAGTAGGAACAGGGGAGAGGCTATGGGGGTTGCCAGGGAAAACAAAGAGGAAATCGTGAGACAGGGTTAAATGAGATGCCCTCCACAGGTTCTTGGGGGTCCTCTGCTTGTATCTTTTAAAATATAAATCATGATGTTCTATGTTGTTTACCATTAGTTTCATTGTTGTTTCCTTCTGATTACTTTTAGGTGATAATCTTGAAGGATTTCAAACACAATGATGGAAATTTTTCAGAGAGACAGAAAATAGAACTCAACAAGGTTAGTGTTGGACCTTGAGCTAGCAGCTAATTAATGTAAACAGTAGCAGCTAATGCATAAAATACACAATCTTTTCCCCGTGTGTGTGTGTGTGTGTGTGTATATATATATATTGTTCAAACATTATTTTGCAAAATCCCATTTCCCTTTCTCTTGAGCTTTTAGAACCTGCCAAGTTGCACTATAAATGCAATAACGTGGCAAATAATGACACATCTTTGTAGTCATTGAATTCAGTTTTGACTTACTTGAAATAGTAGACATTAGGGCTGCTTCCACATGGAGATTTTTCAATGGTTCAAATGGAACCATTATCTCAATTCATAGTGCTGCCTGAGGCTAGCCTTATCACCTCCTCAACCTCAACCTGCATCAGCTGCCCCTGTCTCTGTTTTCACACAGGAGCTGCATCAGCTAATCTTCCTTGTCTTTTAGCTACCCTGTGTGTGTGCATGTGTCAAGTGCTATCGAGTTGCAAATGACTTATGGCAACCCCAGCAAGGGGTTTTCAAGGCAAGTGATTAAGCAGAGGTGGTTTGCCATTGCCTTCCTCTGTAGAGTCTTTGTTGGTGGTCTCCCTTCCAAGTACCAACCCTGCTTAGCTTTCGAGATAGCCATAATTTCAGTTTCCATGACAATTCTGCCAATTACTGTGGTCGCTTAGGCAACCAGAATGATGGCAGTAGAAAAGAGCAAGAGTCCAGTAGTAGAATGATGGTGTAACTATCATGAGAGGAAGAAAGCTCACAAAAGTGGCTTGCTGCAATCTTTTTCAAGAGCGGTAAGAAAGGGCAAGGAGGATCAGATGCTCAAGCTCCCAAATGGAGGGGGGTGGAGGTGACAGGCAGTGAGGTGGTAGAGAGGAGGAGACTAACAGGCAGGGGAAGGGAGATTGCTGTCTCCACTCCATTCACTGCCTAAGGCAAATGTCTCAGCTTCATGGTATAGCCAGCCCCATTTGTTTCTCTCACACTTAGCTTTAAAGTCATATTTCTGCTTCTAATGTATATGTTATTTTTGTTATAGCTTCTTCAGATTGACTATTACAACCTGACGAAGTTCTACGGAACAGTCAAGATGGATACTATGATCTATGGAGTGATTGAGTATTGTGAGAGAGGATCACTGCGGGTAATTATCTTTAAAACCCACCAATCAGTTTATATGGAGACAAGCTTTTGATGAGGCCTGGAGATGGTAGGGAAGAAGGGCAACCAATTTGACCTGAAGCCAGAAAAAGACGTCAGATTTCAGTATTATCAGGCATGGCTTAATTGAAGCCAATAATCTATATTATTTTATTCTGGGCACACTTCTCCCACTGATAAATGCAACCTCACTGAAAGTAAATTGAAATATTTTTTTCTAATTTCAATTTAATATTAAATGTACATGTCCTTTTCTGGGTTCACTTACGCTTGCTTCATATGAGGCACAGATTGACTTGGGAGAGTAGGGAATATTCAGGTTAACTGATACGGTTCCTGTAAAACACACAGTGCATTCCGAGAATACACAGCTCTAGGCCCAATTACACAATATGTTGGCAATTTCATGCACAGATCTCCCCATGTTTGTTTGTATATGGAGGCCCAGTTTGGATAGGAACTGCACTGTGAGGGAAGGGTGCTTAAATAGCCTTGGGAGAGCGCTATCTGCCCATTGTGAAAATGAATGTGTACTGGTGTCAGGAGACATGCATTTTCACAACTATGCAAATACCACTCTCCTGGAGTTGTTCTTAATAGGGAAGGCTTAAAAGTGCCTTCCTCATGGCGATGATACCATGTGTTTTTATCTTTGCTATTGCACCTGCCTTTTCAGTGCAGTGGCAATAAGGGCTTCCACATACTGAGTTACCCCATTTCCTATAGTGGCCATATACCACCTCTCACACACCTCCAGGGGGCTTTTTCAGACTTCGTAAAAATTAGCAATTGATATATCATTATAGCATTATAATAGGTCCCTTGAATTTCCAATTTCCATTTTTTAGAAGTATGTTTCAGCTGCTTTCATTGTAGAGATATAAGGAGAAAGACATCTCTGCAACAAAAATTGCTAGAGGCTTAAAGGTAAAGGTCCCCTGTGCAAGCACCAGGTCATTCCTGACCCATGGGGTGACGTCACATCCTGACATTTACTAGGCAGACTTTGTTTACGGAGTGGTTTGCCAGTGCCTTCCACAGTCACCTTCCCTTTACCCCCAGCAAGCTGGGTACTCATTTTACCGACCTCGGAAGGATGGAAGGCTGAGTCAACCTTGATCCGGCTACCTGAAACCAACTTCCGTTGGGATCGAACTCAGGTCGTGAGCAGAGCTTGGACTGCAGTACTGCATCTTACCACTCTGCGCCACGGAGCTCCTGGCTAGAGGCTTACTTAAAAAAATGAAAACTGAGAATTTACAGGTCTTGATAGATTATAATTTTATAATGCTATAATGATTTGGCAATTAAAAAACAAAAAACCCTCCTGTGGTGCAGGGGAGAGAAAGTAACTGCTATAGTGGACTGAGACAGGGGAAATGGTGCCAATGTGGGTGGAACCAGAAAAGATCCAGACTTTTGCATACATATGGAAGCCACCCTGGTTTGCTACAATCATTCCTAACAGATCATAGTAAAGCAGGTTTTCGACAGGTTGCAGGAAAGCTGGAGAAAATCTGGAAGGTAGATGAGAGCACCCCAATGCTGTGTGGAAGCAGGGAAAAATACTTCCCATCAGCAGCAAAGCTGGACTAACTACTCAGCAAGGAGTTTGGTTGCCAATTCCAGGTTGGGAAATTCCTGGAGTTTTGGGGGTGGAGCATGGGGAGGGCAGAGTTCGGGGAGGGGAGGGACCTCAGCAGGGCATGATTACATGGAGTCCATCCTACAAAGCAGCCATTTGCTCCAGGGGAACTGATCCCTGTCACCAGGAAATAAGTTGTAATTCCAGGAGATATCAAGGCCTCACCTGGAGGTTGGCAACCTTTGGATGATGGCAACCTTGCTCATATGGATAAGCACCAGTTGCCTTGCAGCTGTTGCCTGATGATTTTCTCTTTTCTATTCCTAGAATCTCCCTAAATTTATTGCATTGATAAAAGTAAGAGGTGCACTTTTTGGTTATTAAACTGGTCTGTTATCTTTAGCCAAGATTGTTACTGCAATTTCTTTATCTTCTTTCTATCGCAGGATGTCTTAAATGACAAAATCTCCTACCCTGATGTCACCTTCATGGACTGGGAATTCAAAATTTCTGTCATGTATGATATTGCCAAGGTAAGAAGAATAATAGCAGTGATGAATTAATGAAGAATATAAACTTGCATTTTCAGTACTGTCTGAATAAGAGGTGAGTTTTATAACACTTTGTTAAATTATCCAGCAACAAAGTTGCATGAGTGCCTTCTCTGCCCATCAGTATTTAATAGGAATTCTGGAATTCTGGGGAGAGCTGGGCTATTTCAATATATTTTTGTCAAAGTGGCAAAATAACACAGTCCTGTGCCAAATTGACAGAATGAGCTCTATTTTACAAATGGAGATTAAAAATGAACCCCTTTTCATGAGAAGTTATATGACTAAAATGGGCCAAAATTCAGTCATCAGATCTTGTAAGCTAAGCAGGGCTGGTCCAAGGTCACAACACAGAGGCAGGCAATGGCAAACCCCTCTTACCTTGAAAACCCTACCAAGTCGCCATAAGTCAGCTGTGACTTGGGGAGGGGCTGTGGCTCTGCTTGGCATGCAGAAGATCCCAAATTCAATCCCCGGCATCTCCAATTAAAGGGACTAGGCAAGCAGATGATGTGAAAGACCTCTATCTGAGACCCTGGAGAGCCACTGCTGGTCTGAGTAGACAATACTGACTTTGATGGACCAAGGGTCTGATTCAGTTCATGCGTTCCACCACCAGTCTGTTTCTAATATCATGCTGAAGGGCTGAGATGGGGCTAGTGGGCATGGTAGGCAGGTCTTGCCTCATATGCATTTTCCTTGTACACACATGTAGCCTGTGTTACATTAGATTCTTCTGATCTCCATTTCTTAATTCCCAGTAGACCATTTCTCCCATTCTCCTAGGCTGTCATCTTGGATGTACCATTTCACAGTAAAGCCTGCACGTGCAGCTATGGTGTTGCAATTGCTGTTGCTGCGATGGCTGCTTTAATGCCACATTATCATGCTGGCTGAGACAGACAGGATTGTGCCTCCAGCTAAAGCTGGTCTAGTTAGGCTCCACAGTGGATCCCTGTTATTCTCCCTACCGCCAAGAGTATGGATGGGGTGGGGTGGGAATGAAGATGCACTAGAAAGACCCTTGGGCATCAGACAGACAGGCTGATCTGTCAGAGCAAGCCAAGCAAGACTTCCCATAGGCTTTGGGGAATCACTAGAGTAGAAAGGAAAGATGAAGGGAGGAGGAAAACCTAGAATTATATCACAGGATCACCACATTCTGCTGAGAGTGATGCCAGTGACTTGTCATGTGGTTTCTAGACAGTGCTGGTTTGGGAATCGGTGGGAAGCTTCTTCCATAGGGGTTGACAAAAGTATGAGGATTCTCCTGTAAGTGTTAGGAAGCACTTTCCCCGGAGTACAGACTGCTCCAGCACAAAAATACCAACAATGGAAATTCATGGCAGGTGCTAACTTTATTTTGTAGATGAAGGTTAAAATAAAAGATTATCAAGACCCCTTTAAGTTTGGTTTTAGCAATGAAACAACATTGATTGTCATGACTTACAGCAGGGATGGGTGTGAGAATGCTTTCCTGTTGGTTGATCTGGACCTCTCAGTGGATTTCAATACCATTGACCTTACTGTCCTTCTGGATTGATTCTCCAGATGAAAGTGGGAAGTATTACTATACCTTTCCTGCAGGGTACAAAATGTGGCACGAGGGACTGCTGCTCTTGTCTGGGGCTGTTGGCCTGTGAGATCCCACAAGGCTGTGTGCTTTCTCCTATGTTATTCAATGTCTACATGAAATTGCTGGGGAGTGCTTGGGAGATCTGTGGATGTGGTAGTTCTTCCTCCTATTAGTAGGATCATAAGTAGGCTGTGGACTTGCTTAATGAGTGCCCGGAATCAATTATTAGCTGAATGAGGGTGAATAGAAGCTTAATCCGGACAAGTTGTTCTGCTGATCTGCAAAGTTAGGTTTGTCCGGGGCTAGATGGGTTTGTACTCTCCCTGAAGAATCAGGTTCACAGTCTGGGGGAATTTCTGGAACTGGGTTTGCTCCTGGATGACTGGAAAGCTATGGCTAGGAATGCCTTTTACCATGTGAGGCTGGTATACTAACTACAGCTATTCCTGGAGAAAGTTCCCAAGCTCCCATCAAAGGGGAGGGGGTGGGCTGGGGATAATAAAGTAGAGGGATTTCGATGTAGTAGGGATATGGTCTGGGAACACCTGGTTGTTTTAAATCCATACCTGTTGTGTCATGTTGCAGGCAAGGAGCAAGTGCTGGAAGCTGGAAGCGTAGTCTGCAGAACAGTCCAAGGTCATTCACAGTTCAGGCAGAGTCCAAGATCTCAGTACAGGCAAGGGCAGTCCAAGGCGTTAGTCAGTCAGTCCAAGAAGTCAGGATACCAGGAATTCAATGTATAGCAGGGAAACAAGGCCAGTACACAAGGAGGTTGGTGACAAGTTGCTTGCACAACAGCCAAGCCAAACTGAAAGCTTAAATCCCTTCTCCTGCTGCTGTAGCAGAGCCAGCTGATGCTGATTAGGGTGAGTTCACAGGTGGTGCTTCAGCCCCCTCTTCCTCATCACTGCTGGCTCCTCTGTTAAACCTTCAGTCTTGCACTCTGCTGTCTCTGCTGCATTGCCAGATGAACCTGTCTTCTTCTCTGATCCAGTGGCCTTGGCGAGGCCTCTGGGGACACTGCATGTTGCAAGGTGTCAGGTCCAACTGGAGTCCTTGAACTGGCAGGCTGCAGGCATGGTGAGTCATCTCCTGACTTTGGCTGATCCTCTATTCTGGCAGGCTTTAGACACTGTGGTTGTTCCTGTGTGACTTCTGCCTGAGGATGTCTCTCTGTTCCGACTTCTATTTCTTCTTCATCAGAGGAAGTCTCTGCAGGCTGACTCATGACATGATGAATCTTATCTCCTTCTTTGAGAAAGTTACTACCTTGCTGGATCAGGGGAATGCAGTAGACATAGTTTATCTAGATTTCAGTAAGGCTTTTGATAAGGTTCCCCATAATATTCTTATTGACAAATTGGGAAAATGTGATTTAGATCCTGTTACTGTTAGGTGGATCGGTAATTGGTTGACAGATCACACCCAAAGAGTGCTTGTTAATGGTTCCTCTTCCACTTGGAGAGGAGTGACTAGTGGAGTGCCTCAGGGATCTGTCCAGGGCCCTGTGTTGTTCAATATCTTTATAAATGATTTGGATGAAGGAATAGAGGGGATGCTTATTAAATTTGCAGATGATACTAAATTGGAGGGGTAGCAAATATGGTAGAAGACAGAACCAGGACACAGGATGATCTTGACAAGCTGGAGAATTGGGCTAAAACCAATAAAATGCATTTCAACAGAGATAAATGTAGAGTTCTGCATTTAGGTAGGAAAAATCAAAAGCATAATTATAGGATGGGGGAGACTTGTTTGAGCAGTAGTGTGTGCGAAAAGGATCTTGGGGTCTTAGTAGACCAAACACTGAACATGAGTCAGCAGTGTGATGCAGTAGCTAAAAAGGCAAATGTGATCTTGGGCTGCATCAACAGAAGTATAGTGTCCAGATCGCACAAAGTAATGGTATCGCTTTTCTCTGCTCTGGTTAGACCTCACCTAGAGTATTGTGTTCAGTTTTGGGCACCACAATTTAAGAAGGGCTGTCATATGGAGGATGGTGCAGAGTTGTTTTCTGTTGCCCCAGAAAGTTGGATCAGAACCAACAGGTTGAAATTAAATCAAAAGAGTTTCCGTCTTGACATTAGCAAGAATTTTCTAACAGTTAGAGCGGTTCCTCAGTGGAACAGACTTCCTCAAGAGGTGGTAAGTGCTCCTTCCCTGGAGGTTTTTAAGCAGAGGCTAGATGGCCATCTGTCAGCAATGCTGATTCTATGACCTTGGACAGTTCATGGGAGGGAGGGCATCTTGGCCATCTTCTAGGGGTCACTGGGGTGTGTGGGGGAGATAGTTGTGAGTGTCCTGCATTGTGCAGGGGGTTGGACTAGATGACCCTGGTGGTCCCTTCCAACTCTATGCTTCTGTGATTCTATGAATTGCATCCTAAGGTGTTGAAGGAGTTGGCAACATCATGGTTTCTGTTATTCTCTCTCAACATAGAGTCTTGTAAAATTTAGCTGCCCTGACCTGGATGGGCCAGGCTAGCCTGATCTCATCAGATCTTGGAAGCTAAGCAGGTTCGGCCCTGGTTAGTACTTGGATGGGAAACCACTAGGGAAATTTAGGGTTGCTATGCAGAGGCAGGCAATGGCAAAGCACCTCTGAATGTCTCTTGCCTTGAAAATCTTATGGGGTTGCCATAAGTCTGCTGCAACCTGACAATACTTTCCACCACCAAAATTGAACTAAAGTTTCTCAGGGTCATTTCTGTGTAGCAGCCTGTTCAAGTTTAATATATTTCATGAACACTGAGGTCTATCAAATTTAATATCTTGCATGCATCGGACAGTTGTATTTCTTTTTCTTATTAGTAGTATACTGTTCATTTTATTTGTGGAAGATGGTTTACAAAAGTTCTTAATGAGGACACCGACATGTCTAAATGAAGCTATAGCTACAAGCTTGTAGCTGGTAAGATTTATCATATTAGTGTTGCAAGGTAGGATATGGTGATTACTGATCATCTCGTTTCTATTTCCGACACATCACAAATGTTTGTTGTATGTATAGGGCAGAAGAAAAAGTCTTCCAAGAAGAAGTCCTGGGATTTTCTGCATGTTTCCAGTAGCACAAAATAGCACCTGTTGCCAAAAGTCAGTCTTTCCATTAAGTGCCAGGATGTAAGGCAAAGGTGGAACCAGGAGGTGGCATGCAATTTCTGCAGGCACTGCAGGCATTGTGTATACTTCAGTCTTTTCCCTTTTTTTCCCCAATGTCTTTTCCAATGCAGATGTTTGCCAGTTCAGCCTGGGGTCAACTACCTGATTGTCCCACACTTGCATCAGTGCCAAGTAGTGTTGCTAGGAAACACTATCAAGCACTTAAAGCAAGGTGATCAAGGCAAAGAGATATTTTTGCACAGTTCAAAGGTTTAGATTGCCTTTGAACCTTCCTTGCAGAGAAAAGATAATTTTATAGTTTAAACAGCATTCTGATCATTTGCATTGCAAAGTGCCTTAAGCTTCACATGCGGAAACTCTGATAGTGTGCTTGTCCATTTCCAGAACTGTGTGTTCAAATTGTTTTACTGTTTGCTCTAAGTTTATCAGAAAAACAGAGATTCCTTCTTAATCTAGAAGACATGTTTGTCTCAAACCAGCTCCTGTTTCAGATTTATTTGTGTGTGGGTTGTTGGTGTAATTGATGCTAATTTAGCCTGCTCAACAACAGAGAGGGTGTGTCAGAAAAAAAGAGGGTGCTACAAGTAAGTACAAGTTCAAGTATCCCACTGCTTCTGTAGTTTCCATATAAATGTGTGGTGGTTTCCCTGCTGTTCCTGTTTTCTGACCTACTCACATACAGTTTTCTTAACAGCCTTCACTTCCTTTTCATCAAGGTCCTTCCCCAGAGCTTTCAGAGAATTTGGAAAAAAGAAGCAAAAATATTTTTAAAAGAGAAAAAATAAATTACAGTCACTTGCAAGGAATAATGGCTGGCTGGCTGCTGTGGTTCCTTCCCCTTCCCCCTTCTTTAGATGGGAAGCGAGTGTACCCGTGAAAATGTCCAGGCAGCCTTTTTCTACTTTTCCTTAAGAACATAATTCAAGATGTTGGTTTTGTCCTTTAAAGCCCTACTTGGCTTGGGATCAGGATATCTGAAGGACCATCTTCTCCCATATGTTCCTGCCTGGGAATGAAGATCACTGGGAAAGGCCTTCCTGACTGTCCCATTGACCAAAGAAGTTTGGTGCATACACAAGTGAGGGCCTTTTCAGTGCCAGTCCTGCAATTACAGAAAAGCCAACTAGTTACTGAGGAGGGCCAACATGGGAATATAGAGGCGGAGGCCTTTTCCTGAGGTTGCCTCCTGGCACTGGTATACAGAGGTTTACTGCCTTCAGTTCCCTTTAATCACCATAGCTAGTAGCCACTGAAAAACCTATCATCCATAAATCTGTACAATCCCCTTTTAAAGCCATCTGTGCATGTGGGCATCACTACATCCTCTGGTAGAGAATTCCACATTTTAATCACTCACCGAGAAAAGAAGTATTTCTTTTTGAACATCCTGAATCTAATGCCCAGCAACTTCACTGGATGCCCCCAAATTCTAGTATTTTGGGTGAGGGAGAAAAACCACTCTCTGTTCATTCTCTCTATCCAATACATAATTTTATAAACCTCTGTCAAATCCCCCTGAGTCATCTTTTTTTCCAAGCTGAAAAGTCCCAGACTCTTCAGCCTTTCCTCATAGGAAAGGTGCTCCAACCCTTTAATCATCTTGGTGGTTCTCTTATGCGCTTTTTCCAGATCTGCAGTGTCCTTTATGAAATATGGTGACCAGAACTACACACAGTATTCCAAACTAGGCCGCAACAGGAGGCTGAAGTTGGTTACTTATTCCCAGTTTGTTCCCTATTCCCAGTTCCTTATTCACATTTCCTAGTTCCTGAATGTTTTTGAGGACAATTCAAAAGCTCTGCACCCCAAAATATGGATTGGACCACCACATATCACACACCCCCACATTCAGGGGACTGTGCCCTTCAAGATGGTGCATACTGGGTCCTGGTCCGGTTCTTGTGCCAGCGGCTCCCAATTGGGGTGCCCCAACAACAATACACATACAGACACTGCACCCCAAAATAATCTTTGGACCATCCCAAATGACACATCTCCACACTCCAGAGAGTGTCCCCTCCAAGAAGACATACAGCGGTGCCCGGTCCAAACACTGGTTCTGGCACCACTGGCTTCTTTTTGGGTCCCCCCCCCAGAAACCCATATTGCAAAGAGGTTTTGAATAGGGAACTACTGTCCCCTGCAAGAGGACATACAGTGGTGCTCAGTCCAGACACTGGTTCTGGCATCACCTGTTTCTATTTGTGGTGGCCCCTGAAAATCCTGAATTGTGAATAAATGTTTGGGACAGTTCTGAGCCTTCTGCACCCCAAAATTAAGTTTGGAGCACCACATATCATACACCACATATCATACATTCAGGGTACTGTGCACTTCAAGGGGGTACGTGCTGGGTCCTGGTCCAAAGTCCAATTCTTCTGCCAGCTGCTCCTAAGTGTGGTGGCTCCAGGACAAATGAGAAGTTATCAGCTCCCTTAGCATATGTGTTAAAGCTCTACTTGCAGGTCACTTGGTAACTGACAGTAGTTAACTCAGTAATTACAATTCTATTCAGGGATCTTGGAATCATTCCTTTACGTAAGTATATTCCTAGTGAATACCATCAAGTTGCAAAATAGGTATAGCCACACCCTTCTGAGTCATCTCCTTCTTCCTGGGAAAACTCTCCCAAAACAATTTCACTCATTTGGAAATGTATAACTAATACTTAACGGTACTTTTCCCGAATAATCTGGGTATTGTTCCTCTCTGTTTCTATCACCTGTCCTTTCTAACTAAAAGTTCTAAGGTAATCAAAGAGCAATCAGTCCATTGTCCCTGGCAACGTTTCGTTGCCAGTGAAGGTTGTGTTAGAAGAGTTGCAATGTCTAGTGTGCAAAGCTCTGTCTCTCAGCTTTCCTATCCTAAAAAGTAGTTCCCTCAGTAAAGGCAACTTTATCTTTAATCAGTGACACTGACCCTGTCTGTGGTTTGTTAAAATGCCTTGGAAATCCAGACACAATGATCCAGCCTTTGAGGACAAAATCATAAATGCATTCTTGGACGAGTATCCTTTGCTACAGAGACAAGGCTATCGAAAGAACACTTCCATCTGGGGAAGGATAGCAAGTAAGTTACATTCAAATACTATACAATTTAGGAAATGGCTGTATAATTTTTGGCATTGTTAGCCAAATTGCTCTTTAACTTGGGGAATTAGCAAGCAAGATGGCAAACTACAATATTTATATAGCGAGAGTAACCTTGGTATACCAGAGCCGGTAACTGTGACCTTTAAATAAAGACAGAAGCAAAGGATTCTGAATTAAGAGAGTTTACGTTGTTTCCTTTCAAATCAGTGATGCATACACACATACAGAAAAATCTAAGAAATTCAAAGAGAGTAGTACAAACACAGATGCCAACGTGGCAGGGATCATTGGTGGGGAGATATTTACCATTCTTGAAGAGGTGTTGTCCAAGTTCACGTAGACTAAGACAGAAGAAATTAATAGCAAAGGCGGGGGCAAGGGGTTCCCGTAGATTTGGCCAGCAAGGCGGGAGGGAGCGTGGTCAGGCTGCGCAAAACCCAAACCAACAGAGTAACGGCAAAGATGCCAGGAAAAACCTAAGGTAGCTCAATGAGCTGGGGGCACCCCAGATATACTGTTTTTCTGGGGGTGGGGAGAGGGGGTTTACCCCTCCTAGGTTCCCAGGTGACAAAAGGTGACAAAAGGATTAATCTGTGGCTACCGCGGTGGGGATGGTGAGAATTTGGAAATCTATTCTGATTCCAATGGCTTTTGCAACCCGGGAGGAACCGGGAGATCTCTGCTGAAGTGATTAACGTTCTGGAACAATAGGCGAGATCTCTGCAAACGTCTGGGGATCGCTGCTGCATAGCTGGAAGAACGACTCATCGCTGATATCAGGATCACGGCTGATTGTCCATTAAGCTGCTGATGTTGCAATGGGAAAGGGGGAAAGGGGGGTGTTGGCACTGACTATGTGACTGTCTGCTTTCCACGACATGGCTGCGGCTGGAACAGAGTTTGCACAGGAACATGGAGTCTCTCAGGTTCACTGGAAGTTGCCCTTGCTTCTGTTTCCTAGCTGCTGGCTGCACGGAACTCGCAGGAGCGGCCGTGTCAGTTTAAATGGAGTGCGCAGTGGCCGTCCCGTAGCGTTTGGGGCGAGCGCACGGCTGGAACAGTAGTTGTGTGTCTGCATATTGGGTTGCCAGGTCCAGTCCGGGAGTTTAGGCGGCCCGTATTCTTTCAGCATGAAGACAGAAGGGGACTAAGAACTAAAACCATTCTAAAGATTCCAGAGGCAGAAACATCTCGTTTTTAAGAAGCTTGAAGTTTCACACACTTCTCTCCAGTGTGATAAATGCAAAGACTGGTTTCCTACAATTAACAGAAGCCATGAATCTATAATTAATGTTGCCCAGCAAAAACCATATCAGTAAGTTAAAACTTTCAAGAGATGTGAGGACGGTTTCCCTATACTCATTTGCACTGCTGCAAAATGGAACAACTATACAAGAATGTGGTGAACTTATTCAATGCCTCACCATTATATTTGGTACTAAATATCTTACGGAAGCTTGTAGGGTGGCAGTCAGCACTGTAAAAGAGGCTTTGAAAAACCCAACAATATCAGTAAGTGATCAAGACCTCCATTTGAAAGATGATATCATGGAAACACCGCTGGACTCTATATAGCAGGCATCACCATTTGTAAAATTAATCCCACAAGACAACTTTGAATATGAGGTACTGAACAGTGCTTTACAGCCCAACATCTACTACAATACTGAACTGAAGAAACTGCTCTCTAAATACACTCAGACACTACCATTATGGAGTGGAATTATGCTGCAGGCCAAACAGTGCCCCCAAACCAGAGACAGTAATTCTACTGCTGAAAATTGGTTCAGAATTGTTAAGAATCAAGTTCTGAATGCCAAGCTTCATCGCAGACCAACAGAATTTGTTGAGATCATGAAAGATACTATTCAGGGAAAACTACATGTGGCTGCAATAGGCATCTTCAAGGAAAGCAATCAAAAGAAAAATTTTTCCATGGCTATGGACCAGGACACAGCATATGCCCTCTCGGATGCCAGAACCGGTGTTTGTGCCGGGCATTGCTGTATGTCTTCCTGCAGGGGACCGTCTCAGGAATGTGTGGAATGAACTAGGAATAATGAACCAACTTCAGCCTCCTTAATTTGGGGTGGTCCAAAGATTATTTTCGGGTGCAGCTAGGCCCCAGCGTCTGCATTGGTCCTGGGGGCACCCCAGTTGGGAGCAGGTGTCACAAGAACCAGACTTTGGACCAGGACCCTGAAGGCATTGCCTTGTGAGGCACAGTCCCCTGAATGTGGGGGTGTATGATATGTGGTGGTCCAAACTTTCTTTTGGGGTGCAGAAGGCACACAACTGTTCCAGTTCCTCATTCAGAACTTCTTAGTCTCCTGAATGTGGAGGTGAATGACATGTGGTGGTCCAATCCATATTTTGGGGTGCAGAGCTCCAGTTCCTTATTCAAAACCTCTTTGCAATACAGGTTTCTGGGGGGGACCCAAAAAGAAGCCAGTGGTGCCAGAACCAGTGTTTGGACTGGGCACCGCTGTATGTCTTCTTGGAGGGGACAGTCTCTGGAGTGTGGGGATGTGTCATTTGGGGTGGTCCAAAGATTATTTTGGGGTGCAGCTGAGCCCCAGTGTCTGTATGTGCATCTGTCCTGGGTCACCCCCCTTGGGAGCAGCTGGCACAAGAACCGGACTTTGGACCAGAACTCAGCATGCGTCATCGTGGAGGGCAGTCTCCTAAATGTGGGGGGTGTATGATATGTGGTGGTCCAATCCATATTTTGAGGTGCAGAGCTCCAGTTCCTTATTCAAAACCTCTTTGCAATACGGGTTTCTTGGGGGGGGGGGACCCAAAAAGAAGCCAGTGGTGCCAGAACAGACGTTTGGACCGGGCACCGCTGTATGTCTTCTTCGAGGGGACAGTCTCTGGAGTGTGGTGATGTGTCATTTGGGGTGATCCAAGAATTATTTTGGGGTGCAGTGTCTTTATGTGTATTGTTGGTGGGGGCACCTCACTTTGGAGCTGCTGGCACAAGAACCAGACTTTGGACCAGGACCCAGTATGCGCCATCTCGAAGGGCACAGTCCCCTGAATGTGGGGGTGTATGATATGTGGTGGTCCAATCCATATTTTGGGGTGCAGAGCTTTTGAATTGTCCTCAAAAACATTCAGGAACTAGGAAATGGGAATAAGGAACTGGGAATAGGGAACGAACTGGGAATAAGTAACAAACTTTAGCCTCCTGGCCGCAACGTATATTGATACAGGGGTATTCTAATATTGGCTCTCTTATTTTCAATCCCTTTCCTAATAATCCACAGCATAGAGTTTGCAAGTTCCAGTTCCAGTGCAAAATGTGTGCCTGTAGGCAAATGAGCATTTAGGCGTCACTTAATTATAACGTCTGGTTATCTTCAGAGCAGCCATTAAATAATAAACTATGGATAGAGTCACAGCCTTATCTTTACCAGACAGCAGATAGATTAAATGATAGTTGTGAGAATATACAGGTGAAATCACTGGAGTAATAAGATTATAGAAGAATATAAATCACAATAAAATTTGAGCGTTTCTGTCTTTGCCTTTCCACATGGGCAGACTCTCTGTTTGACTGGACTATCTAAGAATCTGCCAAATAATTTGTTGGGAGGAAGGCATTGTGTCTGGCCAAGAAGAAAAATATTTGAAAGGTTAGAAGGGTTAAGAATTCTAGATAATCTGGAAGCACTGGAAAAGATTGGGTGCTCTGTCCCCAGAAAGAGGGTGCACATTTCCTTTTGGCATCACCACATAGTTCAAAATGGCCCCTTTGTTCTAAATCTGTGAGTATCATACTCGTTACTGAAGAGAAGTCTGAGGGAAACATGGATAGGAAATCTGTAAACTTAAAAGTCTTTTGTCTACTATCTTTGTCCAAGAAGTCACAAGATTCAAGCTCAGTCCATTTTAAAAGATCAGGAAGAAAATCCTGATTTAATAGGAAAAAATCTTAATTTTACCACAACTTTCCATGCTAACAGGGAGATGGAGCCAAGACCAGCCTCTAAATAAAAGTTAGAGTTTTAAATACAGTTAGGCACTTGA
This sequence comes from Euleptes europaea, assembly GCF_029931775.1. NCBI lineage: Eukaryota > Metazoa > Chordata > Lepidosauria > Squamata > Sphaerodactylidae > Euleptes > Euleptes europaea. The sequence goes on along the minus strand of NC_079314.1, from coordinate 87,604,319 downwards.
AAGATTGAATTTAAAATTTTTGATTGCAAAGATTCAATTTTGAAGGAAAGTGCAGGAAACCAAACGGGGGCTCCCTAAAGTAGAACAGATTTAATTTTTGCCTTACAGACTTCCAGAGCTAATGGAATAGATTGCCCTCCTGAATGATAAAATAATCTCATAAGAACATAAGAAAAGCCATGCTGGGTCAGATCAAGGCCCATCAAGTCCAGCAGTCTGTTCACACAGTGGCCAATCAGGTGTCTCTAAGAGGCCCACAAACAAGACAACTAGTAGTGACTGTTGAGAGGATTGGATTGAAAAGGATTGGATGCAAAGGCTGTATATTCTATGGTAAAGGAAGGATTCTATGGTAAAGGAAGGATTCAAGGACATAATTAGATGATTGGGTGGGGTTCGTTTCCCAGCAGTATGGGAAATGTATAGTGAGCTTGCATTGTAGTAATATTTGCAATTCATTGACAGAGAATTGGCATCATGCTTGATGACTCTTTGAAATTCAAGTTGGAATATCTTTGGCAGATCTTGGCATTGAACCCAAGCTTCTAGAATCCCTCACCAGTTTCCAAATCACAAAGCTTTCCTCTTTCCTGAGAAACAAATGTTCTTCCTTCTAGCATCTGAAATTACTGGCACCTTCCTGCTTGGGCAATGAGGTGGGAAAATCCAATCAGTAATTTGTAATTATGAATAATTTGTGAAGTAACCGCACCCCCTGTCTCTTAGAAGAAAATAAATCTCAAAAGAATAGCTGTCCCTTTTTCTTTTTATGGAAACATTGAAAGGAAGTTTAGAAGAATGCACAACCAGTAATTTTGGGTAGAAAAGGGTACAGAAAGAGAAGAGCAGCACAGGGCAGTTCTGTTCCTCCCACTCTTCCAAAATGTAAAAGAGCTGAGGGTAAACCCTCCTACTGAGTCAGGAGAAAGGCAGGATATACAAATACTCTAAATAAATAAATTATAGAAGTAGAAGAGCCCTTGACATACACTGAAAAGGAAAAAACTCTGATCAGAAGTGCTATTATGTACATTTCAGTATCCCTCTCCCTACTTAATGTGGCTTTTTAAGCTGTTTATTCATTCCCTCATTAATCAGTCTCTGCTATAAGTTTTTTAACATAATGGTGAGCCATTTATTTCTCTTGTGGCCATTTCTCTTTTGATTAGGTAGACCAAAAATGATGCAGTACCATGCAAAAAAAAAAGATGCTAGGTATTTCATCTGAAGCTTCAGAAGTCTGAAATTGCAGAGACTTGCGCCTAGAGAAAGTTTCCATATGTTTGCGGGGGTGGGGAAGGGCCAGGCAAACATGCAAGAAATCTGTGGTTGCATCGTTAAAAAAAATAAAAATAAAACACAGAACAATTGTGCAGATCAAAATCATATACAAGCATCCAAGCTGGTGTTTGGGAAGCAGTTGGAGAAATTATTTGGGAAAGAAAGGGTTAAACAGCCCAAGAGAATGTTGTTCCAGTAAAACTGGCAGTACAACTCAGCTATGTTTCTTTAAAAAATAAATCACTAGGCAACACATTAACTGATCTCCCATAGCCGAGGAAGAGAGTAAAGAAAAAAAGACGGGGATGGCATATCTTGACTATCTTCTATTGCTACCAAAGCTATGAATTTAACATTTGATATAAGGGAGATACAAAGGAACGGGCAGAAGTAGAGGTAAGAATAAGCAAACGAAGAATATCCATTAATTCCCATTTTATGTAAGTGGGCTTAATTTCAGTAAGAAACTAGGTTTGTGTCAAAGGCTTCATGGAGAAGATGGGTTTTGAGGAGACTTTTAAAGGAAGTGCGAGAGGTGGCACCACACAGGTATTCTGGGAAGTAGTTCAAGGCATAAAGAAGTTTGCTGATGACACCCCCATATCAGCCATATAAGGAAGCAGCCAGTCAACACATGCCAGTGCTGGTACCTGTCCCAAATATCACTCTGTCTCCACCCATCAACAAAACACAATAATAGAATAACAAGCTACCCCATCACCCGGTGCTGTACGAAGAACCATGGTAAACATAGCAGGAGCACCATAATACCACCTGAGGAGTACTCATGTAAGAAAAAGGAGTGAGGGAGTTGAACGTATCCAAGAGGAAGCTGGTATTCAGCCAAGCTCATCTTTTGGCTGGAAGCAAGCTGGACAACACTGAACCAGGAGGACGGCAAGAACCCTCACCTCACTCACTGCAGGCCATTCCTGTAACCACACACCCCTCTGGTATACATGTACTTACACACTGTGGAACAGTTTGACTCCTCCAGTGGACCTAGCCCATACATAGCAGGACAGGAAAGGCTTCAGAGAAGGATAGCATGCTGTGGGCCAATCATGTTAAATGTAGTACTGGTTTTTAATTTATCTGGATTATCCGATGTCAAGGGGGTACATCTGCTTAGCAGATAATTAGCATGAAAGATGAGGAAATCATACTTTATGCTTTCCATCAAAATTAATTGTATATGCTTACTCATCAAAAATATCCAAACAATAGGATAAATCATGATTTCTAAGGCATTTTAGGGTTTAGAATTAAGGATTGAATATCTAGTAATATTTACTTTTAAGCATCAACTATGTTAAGGCTCGGAGGATAAAATATGTTTTATCTTATTTCCCCCTTTCCCCTCCCTTTTCTTTTCTGTACCCCTAATGTATAAAATTTTAAAAATATCCAAACAATAACAGAATACATATTTTAGAAACATTTTTTGGTCCACTGAAGTGTAAGAAATTTCCTTTTGTATGTGGTTTTGTATGTGGCCTCTAGGAAACCTGCACTCATATTAACTTTTAGACAGGGAAGTCATAAAAGAAGCTGACAAAGTGAGCTTTGACTCACAAAAACGTATACCCTGGAAAATGTTGTTGCTCATTAAGGTGCAACTGGACTCAGATTTTGTTTTCATATAGGAAGGGCTCCCAAGCCTGATTAAAACATTGTGCTGGCAGCATGATTGCCATTGTGAAAGACAAGCCACCCCAAAAGCATTTTGTTGGCATGGTTAAAATCAACCCAAGACATAGAATCCTAGAGTTGGAAGGGACCACCAGGGTCATCTAGTCCACAATGCATGAAATTCACACCTACCCCACGCCCCCAGTGACCGCTATTCCATGCCCAGAAGATGGCCAAAAAAATCCTCAAGGGTCCCTGGCCAATCTGACCTGGAGGAAAATTGTAGGAGCTACTTAACATACATGACTTTCAGCGAGGATAGGTGACCATGTAGTTTTTCTTTCCACTGGAAATCATGCTCCCAGTATAACTTTCAGGTAATGTGTCAGTCAGGTAGATAAAAATTGGCATGTGTTTGTCATGTGTTGAGCCACACTACTGTTGTATTCAGTGTTAATGATGAAATCAGTCAGACAACTTCTTTCGCTTTCTTCAAATCATAGGGAATGTCCTACCTGCATTCAAGCAAAACAGAAGTCCATGGTCGCCTTAAATCTACAAATTGTGTTGTGGATAACCGTATGGTGGTAAAGATCACTGATTTTGGATGCAATTCTATTCTGCAACCTAAAAAAGGTATGTAAGAAATATTTTCCTTCCTAGTTCTAGAATTCTCAAATGCATATATGTATTCTTGCAAGAGAAGAATGATAAATGTGGAAAAAAACATTCTGTTTAGCCTAGATTGTTTGAACATGGTGCCATATTTCTGGCATGATTAAAAATTGTAAATGATTTTGGCAGCTGCCTCCACTTGAGTACACAACATCACAACCTTCAGCCAGTGCTATAGTAGCAGAAAATAATGAAATACATTAAGATGTCATGAGAAGGTATCGCCATATTATAATCTTGTGACATTTAGTTGTGAGAACGGCTGTAGTGTAGTGAGACATATTCCTGTTACATGTATATGGATGGACAGATATATAGAGATATACATGATCTATACATCTATGTGCTCCTATGGCTGAAGATTGGTAGTAGGGTTTTTTCTCCAGAAAGTTGAAAGTGGCAAGAAAGAGCATTGTGTTGTACACCTTCATTTGTTCAGCTTTCATTAGATAGGTACTGCTTCAAAAACATGCAAAACTTGTTTAAGCAGACATGATAATAGGTTAAAAGAAATGAATATATTTATTAGGACAACAATAGCTGTATCACCCACTTGTTATCTATCAACATCCTTAAATTACAAAAGTTATGACATAGTGTAGACTTGGGTGTTTTAAGATCAGAACATACTATTCCTACAAAGTACTGTGGGAATGGATTCAGTTCTGAAGAAGCTATCCCCCTGTTTGCCTGGCCTTCTGTCTCAGGCTTAGGAGCCTGGGAAGGGCAGGGTTTGGGGAGTGGAGGGACCTCAGCAGGGTATAATGCTATAAAGTCCACCATCCAAAGCAGTAGGGTTGCCAACCTCCAGGTAGTAGGTGGAGATCTCCTGCAATTACAAATGATCTCCAGCAGATAGATATCAGTTCACCTGGAGAAAATGGCCACTTTGGCAATTGGACTCTATGTTATTGAAGTCCCTCCCCTCCCCAGACCCTGCCCTTCTCAGGCTCTGCCCCAAAAACCTCCCGCTGGTGGCAAAGAGAGACCTGGCAACCCTACAAAGCAGCCATTTTCGCCAGGGGAACTGATCTCTGTAGTCTGGAGATCAGTTATAATTACAAAAGCTCTCCAGGCCCCACCTTAGCAACCCTACTTAGGCAGCATCCACATGAGGATCCACATGAGATAGGTCCTGCCCGTATAAACATCATTTGCCTTCTGTCAGCTCTTTGCAGTCACCATTTTCTCTTCTGCACCACCATAGGACTTTTTGAGGGTTTAAAAATCCTTGCCTTGTTTATGCAGCTTCACACACATGTAGAAACATGGTTTACTGCCTTGCTTCTCAGATCTCTGGACTGCTCCTGAACACCTTCGTCATGGTGATGTATCTCAAAAAGGTGATGTGTACAGCTATGGAATTGTAGCACAAGAGATCATCCTCCGTAGGGAGACTTTCTACACTAATTATTGCCATGACCATAAAGGTAAACTTGGATCTTACTGTCAGAGAAGCATATACATGCTTAGGCCTTTGCCACCAAGTGTGGGTTTTCATTCATTTGTTTAAAAAAATGTCAAAATGGAATTGTTCAAGAGGATATTTTTACAAATGGAATCGGCATGTAGTTTTAAAGCCTGTGATATTTTTGGTAGTTTTATTGCATCGTTTTATTGTGTTATCTTTTATTGCATTGTTTTTAAATTTTGAAATCCATGAACTCATAAAGCTGCCTTATAATGAATCACACATGTAATTGGTCTATCAAGGTCAGTATTGTCTACTTAGACTGGCAGGGTCTCTCCAGCATCTCAGGTGGAGATCTTTCTCATCACCTACCACCTGATCCTTTTAGCTGAATATGTCGGAGATTGAAACCGGGACCTTCTGCATGCCAAGCAGATGCTGTACCACTGAGCCCCTCCCCAATCCATCTTGAGACTCAGTGAGAAAGGCGGGCTATAAATGCAATGGCCAGGGGCACCTTTCACCAGTATCAGCTTTTGACCCAACTGCTGCTATTCCTGGGTGGCAAAGATGTTGTCACTGTGGTGCATGCCCTGGTAACATCTCGATTACACTACTGCAGTGTGCTGTATAGGGGGCTTCCCTTGAAGACTGTCCAGAAGCTACAGCTGGTATAGAATGCTGTGGCCAAATTGCTGATTGGAGTGGGTCATAAAGACCATATTACTCTACTCTTGTTCCAGCTACACTTGCTCCGCAATTTGTTTCTGGACCCAATTCAAGGAGCTGATATTGACCTTTAAAGCTCTATATAGTTTGCGGCCAGCATACCTGAAGAACCTCCTTAACCCATATGAACCTACCTGACCACTCTGGTCATCTTTAGAGGCCCTGTTTTGGTTCCCCCCACCATCTGATCCTAGTTGGGCGGCAACCAAAGGAAGGGCTGTCTTAGTTGTGGTGCAGAAACTTTGGAACTCTATCCACAGGGAGATTCGTCTGTCTTCCTCCAGCACATGACAAATTTTTGTGTATGGTTTGGTGTTCCCCCACTAATACTTACTAGACTTCTTTCCTGTTCGTGTGTTTTATGTATTTGTATATTTTGTTTTAAATATTTTATACATATTTGTCTTTTCAATGCTTTTTAAAGTTTGAAATGTTTTAGTATTTTTATGTTCACTACCTTGAGGACCTTGAATTGGGTAGAAAGGCGGCATAGAAATGTTATAAATAAATAAAATTTAACAACCACATTTTGCCTGTAAATGAGAGTATTTGTAAACTTTCCCCATCAGGCATTGAAAGTCCCTTGGAGTGGCATGTTATGTCAGGAAAACAGCAGAGGGAAAAAGTTGAAAAGTTCTGTTCCTCTGTTTCATTCTTGAAAAAGGAGCCCAAAGTAGCACCAGTTGGAAAAGTACTTTTAAATGATTCACCCACTGTTGCTTGCAGGTTGAACTTTGAGCTGTACAATTTCGAGCATATTTTAATAAAATAAAATAATTATTAGGTTATTTGAATAAGCAGTCTAATGCCAGCAAAATAGCCTTCCATCCTTCCGAGGTCGGTAAAATGAGTACCCAGCTTGCTGGGGGTAATGGGAAGGTGACTGGGGAAGGCACTGGCAAACCACCCTGTAAACAAAGTCTGCCTAGTAAACGTCAGGATGTGACGTCACCCCATGGGTCAGGAATTGACCTGGTGCTTGCACAGGGGACCTTTACCTTTTTTTATAAATTTCTTTATGATTTATTATCAGTAAATATTTGATTTGTATACCTATTTTATATACCTATATACTTAGGGTCGAGTAAAAATTTCTCTGGCAAAAAGGGGTCATGAACTGAAAAAGTTTAGACTATGCCATGTTTATCTGACAGAGTAAGGATGGGGGCATATAAATTAGCCCCTGCCTTGGCAGCATTGATAAGAAGCATAGGAGTGGGTGGGAAGGACATCAAGTGCCCTGCTCCTGTGCTACTTGCTGCTGCTGTACTCCATAGTGTCTGTGCTATGTAGTGCTGTGCTTTAGCTGCAGCGCAGCTTGCCTGGGAAAGTGAAACAAAGCCCTTTAAAAAGTTGGGAGGGATGACATGGCTTTGACCTGCCCCACACCATTTTTAAAAGAGAGGTTAGCTTCCCCCCAATATCGACTGTGGGTAGAGTGCCCAGAGAGAGATTCCACCCACTGCTGCCCCACAATTCCTCCTTTGAACCAGATCAAAATGTGGTGAGGTGATTTGGTTTAAAGGGGAAATCCCAGAGAAGACTAAGACTTATACTCAGATTGAGCATAATGTCAGGTAGACATTGCCTGTATTCCATGTGGGGGGAAATCCCTGTGTGGAAGCATTTTAAATTGGGTGAAATAGTGGGAAGGAAACAGGATAACTAATTAAGTATTTATATAACATCTGTGCTATCCTCAGTGAAGGCTATGACACTTGTACCTCTATCTTTATATCTTATATTTATAGTTATATTTATAAATTACATTATAATTATAAATTAATAAACATTTAATAATTAAAACATGAGCTAGAAGTACCTATTTAAAATATTGATGATTCAAATGGATGTTGCAGAAATGTTTAAAACTCAGTTATCAGTAGGGATGCCAACCTCCAGGTAATAGCTGGAAATCTCCTGCTATTACAACTAGTCTCCAGCCGATAGAGATCAGTTCACCAGAAGAAAATGGCCGCTGTGGCAATTGGACTCTATGGCATTGAAGTCCCTCCCCAAACCCTGCCCTCCTCTGGCTCCCCCCAAAAAAACCTCCTGCTGGTGGCGAAGAGGGACCTGGCAACCTTAGTTATCAGGTGCACACGGGTCTGATATGAAATGGAAAAATGGCATGAGGGAAGGGAGGGTTTAAACTTTCCACTGTACGCTGATTTTTCAGCCTGAGATAGCCCTGGGGAGCAACTATGTACCTCACTGGGCAAATATGGTTGATAATCGCATGATATAGAAAATTACAACATTTACAGAAAAGGGAGAGAGGGTTATTCTTGCCAAGTCCCCCTCCTCACAGCTGCCTCCATTTTTTCATGGCATCCCATTCTGGAGGGTCCTCTATACCACAGCAGTGACATTTCAGTGAATGCAGGAGGCTGCTTGGAGGTGGAGTACCGGATGAAAAATCACATTCATTCAGTTGCAGAAATGATCCAACAATGATCAACTTATATCAAAAAGTTTGACATAAAGGTATATGATCTCCTCTTTCCTCATCTAAGAATTCATGGAAAGAAATGGCTGTTCTGTGATCTTCCAGCCCGTTATTTTTACCCCACGTTTTAAAAAGAAATGCGGCAATGACATTTGCCTCAAGCCTTAGCTCACTGTACCTGGCCCAACAGATGCAAATAGCTTCCTCAGTCCATCACTTGTGTGTTGGCCTTACTAATTAAAAATACAGATCTTTATCAAACAAACAAGAATGTTCAAATAAATTGCTTTGTTTTTTAATTTCTTTCTTTCATTTAAAAAAGCTGTCTTCCAATGTTCTGCTTGCCTCTGCTTCTCATGCTTTATTGTGTTCATATAGTGACTAGTTGAATGTTGACCTTCTTCTCTTTCGCTTTAGAGAAACTTTATAGAATAGAGAGCAGCAAAGGACCAAGACCATTCCGGCCAGATCTTTCCTTGGATTCAGCAGGGGAAAGAGAGCATGAAGTAAGACACTGTTGAAATAAAGCAATTTCCAGCATAGAGAAATAACGCTTATGCACAAACCCAAACCAGCAAGTTTGACAGGGAAAAGTTTATTTATTTACGTTATGTATAGTCCACCCTTCTCACTAAGACTCAAGGTGGATTACACAGTATAAATCAATGCAATCAATAGGCAGTTGCAATTAGGGCTGTTGAAAAAAAAAATCAGTATCTCTATGGAGGCATGGGGCGAACTTTCCCACTGTTTAAAGCCCGGCTTCTCCATTTGGAGGTGGTTTGCCATGGCCTGCCTCCGTGTCACGACTATGATAGTCCTTGAAACAGGCTGTAGTGTGTCCACTTCTAAAAAAAAAAAAAAGCCCACTTGGACTCAGGAGATGTCAATAATTATCGACCAATCTCAAAATTTCCATTCTTGAGCAAGGTTGTTGAACAGGTGGTGGCCAGGCAACTTCAAGGGAAGGCAGAAACAATACTGAATTCTTCCTGAGGCCATGCTGTGTTTGTGTGTGTGTGCCATCAAGTCACAGCTGACTTATGGCAACCCCTGGTGGGTTTTCAAGGGAAGAGCCATTCAGTTCAGGACAAATCCATGCTACACCTGCCTGAAATTGCAGGCCCTAGTTACAATCCCCTTGAAGGAATAGGTCCTTAGTTTGGGACCACTTGGACCCAGACCTACTGCTGGATAAGGTGGCAGCTGTGGCTAGGAGTGCCTTTTGCCAACATAATTGGCTAGCCAGCTTGAGACTCCTGGGCATAAAAGATCTTGACCTTCAAAGCCCTATGTGGTCTGGGACCAACATACCTGAAGGGGCTGCCTACTCCTTAATGAACCTGTCTGACCACTACAGTAATCTTCAGAGGGTCTGCTTCAGTTACCCCTGCCTTCTGAGATTTGGTGAGTAGCAACCCAGGAGAGGACCTTCTTAGTGATGGCACCAAAGCTCTGGAACTCTCTCCCCAGAGAAATTCTTCTGTCCCCTTCTGTTGCTGTCTTCTGCCAGTGGTGAAGACTTCTTTGTTTTGTTTGGCATTCCCTCAGTGATCCCTCCTTCCTAAGCCATGTTTTAATTGATGTTTTTATATCATTTTAACTCTGTTTTAATGATGTGTTTTTTTGAGGAGGGTTGGACTTTCATGGCTTTAAAATATGGTTTTATCAAGTTTGTTTTAAGTTGTAAGCCACCTTGGTGGCCCTTGCAAAGGCAGAAAGGTGGCATATACATTTTGTAAATGAAAATAAAATACATATCCCTCTGGCCTGCCCCTTCTGCACTTTGAATCCTCTCCAAACTTTATGGGAATTCGGCAGCTACTCTAATTTCCAGTTCAGGACAGCGTTGAATATTAATCATTTTATACTACTTCCGTCACCATCTGTATAATTATCTGATCTCCAAGATTTTAAAACTTGTAATCATAATTGCAGTTGCAACTGGGATATGTATTTCAATAAAAAAATAAATTCTTGGACAGGCGTCTGACAGCATCATGTCTCATTTGAGCCCTAGATGACATATGTAACCAGTTATCACCGGGGAGGGGATGATGTTTGACTGGGAAATGCAGTTGAGTACAGTGAAACTAGGGGTTCCAGCATGCACATGACTGTTGCAATAGATAGTATGGTGGGAAAGTGAGGTTTTGTTACAGATTGACATTCCATAGAGTCATGTTGGATGGTAAAAAGGAGGATTATGTGACTGGGAAGTGCTATTTTAAAATTTCATCGTGGATACTTATTTCATTTTGTTTATTGAATGTCCATCCTGTTGATCGTATCGACTCTGTAATCCGCCTTGAGTTCCAGTGAGAAAGGCAGACAAGAAATAACATAAACAAAAATAAGCAAATAAATAAATAAATAAAGCCAATATCTATAGACTAACTATGCTCTGGATTGTGTGTTCATAGGTATATCTTCTTGTGAAAAGCTGCTGGGAAGAAGACCCAGAGAAGAGGCCTGATTTTAAGAAAATTGAAAGTACCCTTGCTAAGATATTTAGGTAAGAATTACTTTGGCAATATTTATGTGACATGATGTCAAGGTGGTTCAACACAGGGAAAGATGAAATCTTGCTGACACTGGAGCACTTTATTATAATTGAATAAAAAGATGAGATGAAGTGAGAAAGAGCACAACTGGGTAAGACATGGGACTTCTGTGATCAGGTGCCCCCCCCAGTTCCTCTTTGCCCTGCTGTGGAAAACACACAGGTATTCTAGTGGAGTAAATAGTGGGATGATTTAGATTGGGAAAACAGCTTGAGGGGGAAAGATGGCACTTCCCATTTACTAGTGCTGTAATCCAGTGTGGGATTCTCATGGATGCTTTTAAATACAATTAAAGATATATGCAATTCCAAAAATGGATCTCCCCGGTCTCTTCTAGGAGTACATCAGCCTTTGTAAGTAGGCAGCTCAATTCACACAAGTAATTAGAGAGGCAGAGAATCCAAGTTACCAGATAGTCATGATGACTTATTTTTCTGATAGTAAAAAAAAGTCTTGGAGCTAAGGAGGCGAGAAACTGTAGATGTCTTGAACCTAGTAAGGAGGGCTGGTGTGATATGCTGATGGACTTGAACAAGGGAGATCTAAATTCAAAGCCCATTGAGCCCAGCCTCAGCTTAACTTGTTTCACAGGGTTGTTGGGAGGATAAAATGAGTGAGGAAAGAACCATGTGGTCACCTTAAGCACTTTAGGACAGAGGAATTATAAAAATTAAATAGATTTTGGTGGTACATATAAGGTAAATAAAATGGTGAGATAATGAAGGTGGATGTCATTGAAATATAAATCATGTTTGAACATTTAGTATGTGCTATTCAGGATTGTTCACTACATTTTTGTATTTATTTCTAGCACTTTTTCAACTCTAATACAGTATTGTAAAATCCCAAATAAAGCAATTACATATGTTTTCCTTAGAATACTCATCTGTAACTTCTAGAAAATTTTTTTAAGCAAGCCATTTCTGCCAAACTAAAAGTGATCAGAAGCAGAAGTTCAGGGATTTCCAATTTTAGTCATATGGCATTCACACATGGAGTAATTATCATTAGCTTCTTTTTGCCATCTGTCCTAAAATGCACTTTCACTACCTCAATGCTTGCAATGTTGCCAGCAACTACCACAGCCAAACCAATGAAAGCTACATGGACACCTTAATCCGCCGTCTGCAACTGTATTCACGAAACCTGGAACACTTAGTAGAAGAGAGGACACAGCTGTACAAGGCGGAGAGGGACAGAGCTGATAGGCTTAACTTCATGCTTCTCCCAGGGTGAGTGATGCATGGGTCTGTGTGGCGCAATTACCAATGTGGGGCTTCCATGTGAGAAATTGGTGAGGGAGATGGTAACTGGCAGTGCATAGCACTCATTTATATGTTAATTGTGTTGTCATTCACAGTGTTTGTCTCTGCAGAACTTAATTACGGACAATTCCAGAGGGACAGTCCTTTCAGTCTATTGCACGAAACAAAAAGACAATCTTGTAGCACCTTAGAAACTAATGCATGTTTATTCTAGCACAACATTTCTCAAACATTAGCAACTTGAGGACTCCAGTTTGATTTCAATATTTTACCCCAAGCCCTCACTCTTCCCACGCTGATGCCTGCCACTGCCAGATAGCCTTTTTGTCCAGAAGAGGAGGGGAAAGGGTTAACTACACCTGTTTCCTTCCTCCTCCTGTCTGCTCTACCTGCTGCTTGTCTGGATGGGAGGCCGAGCATGTCCTCCTTCACCTCCTCCCAGCCCTTTTGTGCACAACAAGCTGCGCATGCTCCATGAAGATCTCCAGTCTGTCATTAAAGGTCAGGGGCCACAGCAACTGCCTTTGCTGTCATCCTGGGCATTTCCCCCTGCCTGACCGCTGCTGCTTTCTATGGCAGACAGTGTCCTAAAGGTAAGTGAGTCTCCTCTCACCACTTCTACAAGCAAGAACAGTCTTCATTCTACAAGTTATTGGACATGACACATAGACTCCCTGAAGTACCCTCACGGATCCTGAGAGGTCTGCAGACCCCAGTTTGAGAAATCCTACTCTGACATAACGTGTGTGGATTAGAGCCTGTTTCATCAGATGCAGGTAGTGGGTTTTTATTAGGCAAACATATACATATTTTATAATGTCATATTTACCCTGAGGATCCACTGAATGCATCTGAGAAAATGGGCTCTAGTCTATGAAAAGTTAGACAAAATAAAAAAGATCACTGAGTTGGAGGAGCTGGTGGGGCCTATGATGTGACCATCACACCAACCAAAAGCAGATTGGCCTAAACTGGAAGTGACAATTATCCATGTCCAATGGAGCAATGTCAAGATGCTTCGGGGAGTATACAGAGAACTCTCTGGATGTCAACAGGGCAGCCAGGGCTTGGCCTGCAAGCTAAGAAGTAGTCCCCTCTGTGACAGAGAAGAGCTCAGACAAGCTCTTAGGGATGCTTCTTCTTCCCACTATCCCAGTGAGTGGCTAAGGAACCACGGGTTTTAGCAACACAGGACTTGCTTCAGGAAGTTTAGGGTCCTTTATGGTGGGAACAGAGGTGAGAGGAAACAGCCTCCAAGGCAGACCTATGAAGGATACCAGCAGCAGAGGGACTCCTGTGAAGCCAGGCCAAGTTGGACATGCTACAATATAATTACCCAAACTGGAACGGAAACATACTTGTTAAGAGAAAGGAACACTGTGCTTGTGACTATGCACCTGAATATGCAGACAGGCATTGTGAACATAAATTTCTAGTTCTTATCAAGCAGATTAAGTCAAGGAGAAAAGGTGATCATATTAACCTAATTAATTTGTGGATCTAATTCTGAACCTGGTTCCAGAGTATGGAGCAAAAAATGTGGCAAGGTACCCCTCTCAAAAAATAAAAAAGATTCCAAACACAATATGACAAAGATCTTGTGAGATCACCATTGGCATTATGGAGTTGTCTAGCAAGTGATGGAGGCAGAGGGGAACAGCAGAGGGAGGAGAAAATGACAGCAATGGGAGGAAGGAAGGAAGGAAGGAAGAGGTAATGGGAGGAGGTGGTGATGAATGGGGAAAGAGGGGTGGAAGTAAGGTTGCCAACTCCCACTTGGAAAATACCAAGAGATTTGGGGGTGGAGGTTGGAGAGGGCAGGGTTTGGGAAGGGGAGGGACCTCAAGGGAATGACAATTTGAATTCAGGCCATGGAGTAGGGGGAGGAGTTGAGTTGCCAGGTTCAGGTTGTGAAATACCTGGAAATTTTGGGGGTGGGGCCTAAGGAGGGTAGAGTTTGGGAAGGGACTTCAGTGGGGTATAATTCCATAGAGTCCACCTTCCAAAGCAACCATTTTCTCCAGGTGAACAGATTTTTTCTCCTGGAGATCAGTTGTACTCACAGGAGATCTCCAGCCACCACCTGGAGGTTGGCAATCCTAACAGGATATGCCATAGAGTCCATCCACCAAAGCTGCCATTTTCTCCAGGAGAACTAATCTGTCCACTAGAAATCAGTTGTAATTCCAGGAGATCTCCAGCCCCCACCCAGAGGTTGGCAACCCTAGGTGGGAGGGAGCAAGGAAGTTGTAGTGGTGGGGTTGTGGACAGAAGAAGGCAGCAGTGGCAGTGTGGGAAGGAGGTGACGAAGCGGGGGCCAGCAGAGGCTGAGATTTCTGCTCCAACTCAAGTTTCTCACAGATCCCCGGTTTGTGCTTTATATGTAGCTGAAAATACAAGGTTCTCCCTGTATTAAAATTAAAGAGTGGGCATGGATCAAAAGCCCCTTCTGTTCAATCCGCAACTGCAAATCAGCAGTTTTCAAAATGTTGTGAAAAGAGATGACTTGCTAAATCATTAGCGTTTTAAGGTTTAATTAATTAATACTAATGCCGTGCTTTGAAATAATTATTAACAGAAATGAAATTCACTTTATGCATCAATAGACTATGACCATCAAGCAGCAATCACCAAGCAGTAGATGTAGCCTTTTAAAGTTACACTTTGAAATCCTTTCCATTTTTGACAGGCCTGTGGTAAAATCCTTGAAGGAAACTGGACTAGTAGAACCAGAACTGTTTGAAGAAGTTACCATTTACTTCAGTGACATTGTGGCTTTCACAACCATCTGTAAATACAGCACTCCTATGGAAGTGGTAGACATGCTAAATGAGATCTACAAGAACTTTGATCGCATTCTAGACCATCATGACGTTTACAAGGTGAGCAAAACTGAGAACAGAACACAGAAAGCTAGGCAAATTGTTGAGGTGAAAGGAAAGCAGATTTTTGCCTCCAACTCTTTAGGGAAGATAAAACAAAAAATGAGAATTATTTTTCTCTAAGACATCCTCTTTTAAAACCGTGTAAAATAGAGAAGTAAAGTAGGCTTCCTTCTTTTATTTTAGATGTTATAAGGACAGATCTTCCTCCCAGAGAAAAGCACTCTCACACAGACTGCCTATCCTGAATATTGTTTACATGCGAAAATGTCTATATAAATGTTAGTTAATTCTAGGTGGTTAAGATTCCTTCTTCCCAATGCAGAGAAGAACAGGAACATCTATCAAGCCTTTCTCATACCTGATCAAGGTGGCTCTTTGCTCAGATTAAGATAGTGACTATAGCTCATATTTCAACAGGTGGAAACTATTGGAGATGCATATATGGTAGTAAGCGGTTTACCAAAGAGGAATGGCAATCGTCATGCAGTGGATATTTGCATGATGGCACTAGATATACTCAGCTTCGTGGGCTCCTTTGAACTCCAGCATCTTCCAGGCCTTCCTATATGGATTCGAATAGGAATACATTCTGGTATGGAGTGATAGCTCAAGTACATGACAAAGACAAACAATGATGAACTGTCAATT
Source organism: Euleptes europaea (assembly GCF_029931775.1). NCBI lineage: Eukaryota > Metazoa > Chordata > Lepidosauria > Squamata > Sphaerodactylidae > Euleptes > Euleptes europaea. The sequence goes on along the minus strand of NC_079314.1, from coordinate 87,588,780 downwards.
CTGTTTGATTTTTCATAAATTTATCACAGAAGCTGGACATAATGGGTTGGATCCTGTGGATTTGTTCTGTTAACAGTGGTATTTTCCCCAGTGAAAGAAACCTTCCCCTGACTCAGAAAAACCACCAGCAGAAGTGCCTGCAGTGTCAGCAGAAGTCTTCTTGTGCCAAAGGAAGGCACTAGCATCAATAGAACAGATCCACAAGATCCAGCCCATTGTACCATGATGCATATCTTTGTATTTGTTTGTTTATTTATTTGATGTATTTATAGTCTGCCTTTCTAACTGAGACACAAAGTGGATTACACAGTGTAAATAGATAACACTCCATATGAAGAAATATCTAATAAGCGCAGTGTAGGTCAATACAATCTGTATGGGAAGACATTGAATGGGAATGACAGGAGAATGGGAGCCTTCCTGACCACCTCAGGCAGGCCATTCCACATGCTGGATATCACTTTAAAAAAATCATCAGTGGTAATTATTGGAGGAAGAATAGTATGGGGAGGGGGGAGTTATTTTACTTGATATTTCACATAACAGGTAAATCCAATGTGCCACTCACATAATTGTGTCCCAATCACCAATGTCAGTAGTGGTGGATGTATCACATGGAGGCAGAAATGCATTTGAAAGAGACCAAAATACACAGTCAAAAAATATTATAGTTCTATGATAGAATGTAACTCAAAGGAAGATAGTTGGATTTCATACAATAAAATTATTTTTATATAATAAATAACAATTGTACATTTATGGTATAAACTGATTTTTGAAAGACCATTACAGAATATATTTTAAATTAATTATTAATATAGTATTTATACAAAAACAAAAAGAGAAGCTCTTAAATAATGTTTAGCTTTTTTATTTATTCCTTGTTTCAGTAATATGTTTGGTGCAAAAGGGAGTATAATAATTCTCAGTTCACCTAAGGAGTAGGAAGTCTGTAATGCAGCTAGGGTTGCCAGGTACTTCTTGGCAACCAGAGGGAGTGGTGGAGGGGGCTTTACCAGGCCCAAATCGAGGCCTAGGCCTCAATGTTGTCAGTATGTCGACATAACTTAAGGAAGTGATGTCATCACGTCGCCAACAACGTGGGAGATGCTCTAGTTTTGGGGCAAAAACTCTATGGTAGAAGTTATTTTTACCATAGGATTTTGTCCAAATTCCATAGTGCCTCCCATGTCATCAGCAATGTGATTACATCACTTGTGGAAGTGACATCAATGCGCCAAGACCTAGGCCTCAATTTGGGCTTGGTAAGACCCCCCACTGACCCGCTGTACAGCACCAGGAGGGAAGGTGCCCAAAGCGGGGGATCCCTTGCCCCCCTTAGGGGCCTGGCAACTCTAAATGCAGTTCTCCTTTCTCAAATCCCAGAATTAAGGCCTTATTAATGTTCTACTTTTTGTAATTTAGTTGTTGATCCAAGCTTCTCTTGTTTGTCTGATATAATGGCAAAATATATGGTGGTACTTGAAAGCCCTTCTTAAACCTGGAAACCTCTCCTATTCCACTGTGACAATTCTGCCTATGTGCTACTTTTTATCTTCAGACCACTCTCCAGAAGGTGACCATGAATATGGCTAATAGGGAGGAGAAATACAGGAGTTTCAGACTGTAGTATAATATAATTTTGGCAGTAATTAAGACATCAAAGGTGCACAATCTGATTAAAGTGTAGATAAAGGTTTATTCAGAACCTAAAGTAATTGATAGTAAAGAGGAAAAAGAGAGATAGTATCCTAACTACATGACTGGCTGAGGAAGAGAGCAAGAGTGAGACTGGAACTTCCAAGAAGAAGGAGGATATTGCCCTAAGAGTAGCAATCTGGAGACAGACAAGGAAAGACACTTAACAGGAGAGAAGGTGCTGACTTCCCTATCCTATCTAACTGCCCTCTTGCTGCCCCCTGCAGGGTCTTCTTCTCTTACTCATTGTACACCAGACATTGCCTATTCCAACAAGGTGATGTGAAAGACCTCTGTCTGAGACCCTGGAGAATGGCTGCCAGTTTGAGTAGACAATACTAACCTTGATAGACTAAGGGTCTGATTCAGTATAAGGCAGCTCCATGTGTTTTTCATAATGGTGACACTTTAGCTTTGGAGTAAGTGACAGCAAGGGTGAGGGCATTACAACCACTCTACCCCTCAAGAAATGGGTCAGTCTGAATACTGGAATGGAAGGATGTACATAATACAGGGAATAAGTACAGGAATGAAATCTAAGCAATAGGCACCTGAGCACCAGGGATGGCACAAGTGATAAGGCAGCCTAAGTCTGGAAACTCTACTGGAAGGGAAACTCTACTGGAAACTCCTTCAGTACTTTCATTTATAACATTTGGGAGTTAAGAGCATGAAGCTTGGTCTGGGATAACATAGGGGGCCAAATATACTTTCATGCAATCTGTGTCCTTACTTGCTTGTTAATCAGAATAGAACCTTTCTGATCAGGCACAGTAAGCTATAGTTTAGACGCTGGTGGGTTTTGGAAGAGTGAGTTTTTTGTTCATAAACAACCACATTGGGATGTGTGTCCAGTTAAAGAGAACAGAAAACATTTATTTAGAAAGTAACATTACTGGATAAAGAGAGAGAAGTTTTAAGCTTCTTGCTACATGGCTAACAGGAAGGGAAGAGTTAAAGAAGAATCAGGAAACAAGCTTGAGGGGATAAAACAAGGAAACAGCATTTGTAGAAAGAGGTAGCACACATATGCCTACCTAATTCGGTTTGCTTAGTTGTTTTTCCCTGTAGAAACTGACTTCCTTTTTCTATTCCTTATGTTGTTTATTCCAATTGGTGGAAATCTGATATCCATAAAAATTGCTGTTGGACTCCAGCTCTCTCAGTAGTCTCAGGTCTACAGAATTTCACACGGGAAAATAAGACAGACTTCCAACCCTGAGGCCTAGTTACTGGGGGAGGGCAGGGTATTAATTTAATCAATGAAATTAAATGAGTAATTAATGACTTTATTTAATTCTTGAGGTCAGCTTTTAAAGTGTGCTTGAGACAGCATGGACTCAATACTTACTCTGCATCTTCAGGTCCTTGTGCTGCTGGTGTTGTTGGGATCAAGATGCCTCGCTACTGTTTGTTTGGAGACACAGTGAACACGACTTCAAGGATGGAATCTACAGGCTTACGTAAGGATGGTGATTCAGTCCTAGACTGCCCAATACTTTGTTATGACTACATACGGTGCGCCTTCTCCACAAAATAACTATTTTCTCATAACATAGTTTTTCCACCATTCTGCTTCAGAGACACCTTTCTCCAGTAATTTCTCTGCCGTGAAACCCCTGAGTATCTGTTATGGAATCCCCGCAAAGGATTCTAGCATGCACAAAGTTCCTACAGGACACTGGCCATAGCTGTTGATCATGAGTGTTGATTCATAGGAACTGAGCACATGGTCCAAAACCTAACCAAAATTCTTCTGCATCTGAGCACTGCAGCAGAAAGTTGGACATGATGGCAGCCTGTCTTTTAAAGAAGCTTGCAATAGTGGCTTCTTATTCAGTGGACCCAGCATGCAGACCTTTCTGCCACTTTGGAAAAGGGCAACAAATTTGTAAAGCTTGATACGCATTCACATGAACTGCATTGTTTAAAATTCCTTAGGGTTTTTTTGGGGGTGGACAGCAGAGGAGAGGTCTGGATTGTGAGAGTCTGGCCTGGCTGGATACCTTTAGAGCACACAAATAGTGTGTGCGGTATTACTGTGTAAGACTTAATGTTTTGTGGGTTTCTTGTCCTTGCAAACATTTGAAGTCTGATGGATGGGGAGAGGAGCAGTTTAGAGCTTGGATACCATGGCACTGGATCAGGAGTTACAATTATTGAAAGAAAAATGATTGGGAAGCATTTGGTGTTTGTGATTAGACACCATTCTGCCTTTTTCTCAGTTTTTATTCAGTAAATCACTTGTCTCAGCCTCATTAATTTCCTTTTCTAAGATGGATATTGTGTTGCAGCAGCAAATGCCTGCAGGGGGGTGAGCGACTATTTAAAATAGCCAATCCCCAGAGGATAGATTCCCGAAGAGAAAATAGCATATCTTTGTCAATTATTGTGACTATCTTGTTATTCATTTTATATTTAAACTGATTGCCTTTGATCCAAATTGGATTCCACATTAGTTAAAGAGATGGCCTCTGCTTGTAACATATATCTGAATATCTTTCATTTAGTTCAGCAACAGGATGTGAACAGAAAGTAGCCTGAGTTTTGAGTCCCTTGCTATACTTGCATGCCTTGCTTGCAGATTCCTTGTCTTCTTTCTCTCTGTTGCTCTATCTGAATTTGTTTGCTTGAGCATCTGCCTCTGACCACAATCAGCACCTCTATGATTGGAACCAAACTCTCCTGCTTTGTACGCTTCTAAAGACTCCAATAGGCTGCCTAAATACTTGGAATCATTCTGGACAAATCCCCATGCAGGATCTTATCAGGATAGGTCATATAAATAACTTCTTCTTCTTCTGCTCTCTTTTTTTAACCTCCACATCCTCTTTGTCAGTGACACACATCACACAACTGTGTGGATTATTAGAATACTTGTCTCCATGTAGACATTCTAGTATTTGATGCTATTTTGTTTGCTTCATAAAATTTTGTCTACTCAAGTATATTGATCATTCTCCGCAATAAAAGTTATCCTTTCCATGTATCCAGTTCTCAAGCTGTCAAGAGATTGACATCCTTGTATGAATCAATTTAACAGATCAAGCAATTACGCCTAGCATTTGATCTGCATTTGGTCAAACCATAAAACTTGAGACAACGTCCTGCCGGATGAGAAAGTGTCACAGAGCCCTTACATCAAAAGCCTGTGAGAGCCTTATGTATATCAAAGGATCTAGCCTGACCTGTTAGCAGCCAGACCAAATGGAAAGGAGGGAGGGGGAAGCCCATTTCTATAAGGCAGCTGCCTTCTGGACAGAAGAATATCCAATCCTCCACTCTGGCCTCTCCTATAGATTCTTTATATCCCAACTGTACACAATCAAATAAAAGGGGGACAAGCTTTTAATTAAAGATGGTAGCATGTAAGCTGTGTGCTCCTAAAGGTCTCTTGTCTGGAAACCTGCTAGACCAAGGCTGTACTTAATGCGTTTGTTTATTTAATTCATGTGTCCCCAATGGTGACCCATCACTCTCCTCCATTTTATCCTCACAACAACCCTGTGATGTAGGTTAGGCTGAGAGCATGTGGTTGGCCCAAGTTCACCCAGCAAGCTTCCATAGCAGAGTGGGAATTCTAACCTGGGTCTCCCAGATACTAGTTCAACACTCTAGCCACTACACCATGCTGGCTATGAGGTAAATCTGTTTCTTAGATTTTTGACTTGACAAGACACTGGTGGAGATAAACAACAAAGGTTTTTTTTAACAGAAAATAAAGTATTGAATAAGGTAAATATGATGTATGAATAATTTAAATATATAAAGTAAAGCTGGCTCTCACATAAAGTAAATTACCCCTGTGGGGAGATTTAAGCTCCCTTTCCCTTGACAGGTTACCTCAGTAGGGTCAAGACTGCTCTTTTCTCTCACAGAGCACCTTACCACAGAACACACACAGCATAGGAATGATAGGCCTTTAACAGGATGACTGTCACATAAATATAAGCTTTCTTTCCTAAGCCGACTCCCAAACCCTAACTAAAAGCCAAATAAAAGCCTGGCTACACTGATGTTCCTTTCTAGAACCACAAAATCCCTATCCAAAAGAAAAAGTTTTTTTCTTCATCATTCTTAAGCTAAAACTGGCTCATCCCCTCCCATCCATGACAATCACTGGAATTTGCTTGAAGCCTAAAACACAAGGATTGGTTCAAAGCCCTAGAAGATAGGGTTGCCAGGTCCCTCTTTTGCAACTGGCAGGAGGTTTTTGGGGCAGAGCCTGAGGAGGGTGGGGTTTGGGGAGGGGAGGGACTTCAATGCCATAGAGTCCAATTGCCAAAGAGGCCGTTTTCTCCAGGGGAACTGATCTATATCAGCTGGAGATCAGTTGTAATAGCAGCAGATCTCCAGCTAGTACCTGGAGGTTGGCAACCCTGCTAGAGAGGTGAGACTTTTGAGGATTGCCCTCCAGTAACAGAAACAGTGCCTGTATCTTTAAGAGATTAATGTCCTCTTAGTGGCCATTATGGGGGTTGCTAGGAAACCAAAACAGTGTTTCCAGCCTTCAAGCCTTAGTTTCTGCCATTAAAGGCAGGGGGAGTGGAGAGGGAGAGGGCAGGCCCTTTCCAGGGCTGTTTTGGCGTTTGATGGAGGATGCATCAGGGCCAGGCCTGGCAGCAATCACTGGGTGACTTGATACCACGCGACTTGTATCACTGACCCAGAGCCAGCTGCTTACTTCTGGTCAACAGCAACCGGCCCATGAAAGAAAGTGTGGTGAAGTTAGGGTTGCCAGGTACTTCCTGGCAACTGGCAGGGGATGGGGTGGGGGTCTTACCAGGCATGAAATGAGGCCTCGGCTTCTATGTCGTTGGTGTGATGACATCACTTCCAAAAGTGACGTCATCATGTCAGATGATGAGGTAGACTCTCTGGTATTTGGGAAAAAACTCTATGGTATAAGCTGTTTTTGCCCTGACCTGGATGGCCCAGGCTAGCCTGATCTCGTCAGATCTCAGAAGCTAAGCAGGGTCAGCCCTGGTTAGTATTTTGATGGGAGACCACCAAGGAAGTCCAGGGATTCTGTGCAGAGGAAGGCACTGGCAAGCCACCTCTGTTAGTCTCTTGCCTTGAAAACCCCCCCAAAAAGGGGTTGCCATAAGTCGGCTGCGACTTGACGGCACTTTACACACACACACATAAACTGTTTTTATCATAGAGTTTTGCCCAAATACCAGAGCATCTCCCTTGTCTTCAGCAATGTGATGACAACACTTCTGGAAGTAACGTCATTGCACTTGTGACGTTGAGGCCTAGGACTCATTTTATGCCTGGTAAGTCCCCCATTGGCTAACTGGCTGGTTCCAGGGGGAGGAAGTTCAAAGCAGGGGATCCTCCACCCCCAGTGGGGGTCTAGCAACCCTAGGTGTAGTGGTTAGAGTTTCAGACTAGGATCTGGGAGACCTAGGCTAGAATCCCCACTTTGCAGTGGAAGCTAGCTGGGTGACCTTGGGCCATTTATACATTCTCAGCCAAATCTACCTCACAGGGTTGTTTTGATATTAAAATGGAGGCGACTGATGTAAGCTGCTTTGGGTCCCCACTGGCAGGAAGGCAAGATATAAACAAATAAACAAATGAATGAATGAATGAATGAATGTAGCCAAAGATGGGGGGCAGATAAAAGGTAGATTGGTTGGTGGGTGGGAAAGAGAGAAGGAAGCAGGGAAACTGAGGAAATGGGGATTGCCCGGAGGAGAGAAAGAGAAAATAGTGTGGGGAGAGGAATACTGGAGAAAGTGAAGTGCCCTCCCCACAAGCTTTTGTGGATAACGTAAATTGGCTGGTGGTAGAAGGAGAGAAGGAAAAGGTTATGGGGGCTTTCAGGGAATGAAAGAGGAAATAATGGGGGAGGGAAAAATGAGATACCTCCCCTTAAATTCTTGTGAGTCCCCTACTTGCAGTTTTTAATCTCATACTTTCCACTAGTGCAAACTCAGAATATCATTGGTTAAACATCAGCTAAAATAAGATAAGAACATAAAAGTATCTCTGTTGGATCAGACCGATCGTCCATTAAATCCAGTGACTGGTTTCACATAGTTGCCAACCAGTTGCCCCCAGAAGGTCTACAAGCAGACCTATCCTTGTTGTAGCCCCCCAGTATTGGTACTCAGAGGATTGCTGCCTCTTGACATGTGGGTAATAGCCTTTGGACCTTTCTTCTACTGCCATTAACTTCATTGGATGCCTACAAGTTCTAGCATTATGGAAGAGGGAGAACAACATTACTCTTATCTACCTTTTCCACTCCATACAGACTTTTATAAACCTCTATCACATCTTCCTTAATTCATCTTTTCATTAAACGAAACTCCTTAGCTTTAAACTAGCACAACTCAAAACCAAAAACTAAATTTGAATCTGTGAAAATTCTGTTTGTTCTTTGTATATTTACAGCTCTACGGATTCATGTAAGTGGTTCCACTATTGCTATCCTCAAGAGGACAGACTGCCCATTCCAGTACGAAGAGCGAGGAGAGACTTATCTGAAGGTAACAAAAATGTCAAAAAGGTCGGCCATAGATATCACATCCCTGAAAGGTTTATACATTTTAAATTACTAGTTGGGGACAAAGGAACCTGCCCTGTAAGCTTCATAGATAAAGAGGGATTTGATTTGGGTTTTCCTCATCAAACCCACACAGCCTAACCACTGCATTGCACTGGCTGTCGTATCTAATCTCAGTGGTAAACCTTGTTAATTTTATCAGGACTTCCCTATGCATAACTGTGAACTGGATGGTAGTCATAGTTTGCTTATGTTAATTTCTGAGACATACATTTATATATGTATTAATTTAAAAATCCTAGGTATGCATCCTATGCAGCATATGCCCATTGCTTAAATTAAATCAAGTAAAAGCAATGTTGCAATGTATAAGGAACATAAGAAGAGCCCTGCTGGATCAGACCAGTGGTCTATCTAGTCCCGCATCCTATTTCACACAGTGGCCAACCAGTTTCCCTGGAAGACCAAACAAATAGGGCACAAATGCCAAGGCCTTCACCTGATGTTGCCTCCTAGCACTAGGTTTCAGTTGTTTATTGCCTCTGAATATGGAGGTTCCCTTTACTCACTACAGTTAGTAGCCATTGATGGACCTCTCCTCCATGAAACTGACCCTCCCCTTTAAGCCATCTAGAAAGAACTTAAGTGCAGCCCCACTGAATCAGACCATATTAGATTATCTTCATTATGGGCGTGGATGAGTCAAGCCTTGCTCGCTTACAGGCTGACCGACTTTCACACAAATTACAGTTCAGCCTCAGTAAAAGGAAAATAATAGTTACCCACAGTTGCATAGTGATGCCAGGACAAATAGTTCTGATAAGTTATCATGGAGGGTATTTTTTAGAAATCACATAGAAGATGAATCTATTCTATAGAAATCTAATCTCTGATTTAATCTCATTTTATATTAGGGCAAAGGAACTGAGATTACCTATTGGCTCACAGGAGTGAAGGACAAACAATATAACCTTCCAACTCCACCTTCTGTGTAAGTGGTTCTTTGAGTTACATTCTTTGTAATAGTAATAGTACTTACCTATCTATTCTCTTTCTGTTAATATATCATTTACGCATACTCCTGGCAAAGGTCAAGACGGCATCAGTGCATACATACTCATATATATGGCCTAATGAATCCTAAGCATGGTAAAAACAAAATTACATATATTCTCTACAAAGGTTATTGCTACTATTCAATATTGTATCTTTTATTTTATTGTGCTTATCATGGTGAAGCCTCACCACAAGCTGCTCATGTGTCAAGAAGAGTTCCGTGTATGTGTTGGAATTTACCAGCCAATGGGTTGGATCTAGACTAAACAGGCAATTTCCACTGAGTCCCCCTTCCTGCTGAAGACCCCTCTCATATAATTCCTCTGGGTCCCCTATCTCCTAGCAGCATCATTTCATGGAGATCAGTAGGCTGCAGTGGCAAGGGTGAGGAAAGAAAGAACTATTCTGCTATATATTATCCCTCAGCTGCCCCAGGGACTCTGTCCAGACTGGTAAACTTTGTCTTCTTGCCAACTCTCCCCTTAGTGGGATCCAAGTCCATGCCTGCTAGTTGCTATATGGACGCCTTTTCCAAGTAAGCTAATGCAAGATTCAGTTATATTCTAGGGAGAGTTCAGGCTTGATTTGATCTAGAACTCACTTATTTGTCTTTTTGACGGTTATGTGCAAAACTCTCCTTCAACACCACATTTCAATGAATCAACTTTCTTCCTGCCAGCTTTCTTCATTGTCCAACTTTCACACATCGTAATGGGGAATACTATGGTATGAATTATCTTGATCATGGTCACCTGCGACACATCCTTACACTTAAGGATCTTTTGTAGCTCCTTCTAACTGCCCTTCCCAGATTCAATTCTGAGTTCTTGGTTGCAGTCTTATTTTTGGTTTATGATTGAGCCAAGGAATAGAAAATCTTTAACAATTTCAATGTCTTCATTGCCCTCTTTAACATTGTGTAATTCCTCAGTAGTCATTACTTTTTTCTTCTTGATGGTCAGCTGTAATCCTGCTTTGGTACTTTCTGCTTTAACCATCAGTAGTAGTGGTTAAAGCTGCAGTACTGCAGTCCAAGCTCTGCTCACAACCTGAGTTCTATCCCAACGGAAGTTGGTTTCAGGTAGCCGGCTCAAGGTTGACTCAGCCTTCCATCCTTCCGAGGTCGGTAAAATGAGTACCCAGCTCGCTGGGGGTAAAGGGAAGATGACTGGGGAAGGCACTGGCAAACCACCATGTAAACAAAGTCTGCCTCGTAAACGTCAGGATGTGACATCACCCCATAGGTCAGGAATGTCCCGGTGCTTGCACAGGGGACCTTTACCTTTTTAGTCCTTACAAGTCCTGCCAGTAATGTGGTATAATCTACATATCTCAAATTGTGAATGTTCCTTCCAGCAATTTTCTTTACACCTTCATCTAAATCTAATCCAGTTTTCCTTACGATGTGTTCGCAATACAGATTGAAGAGATAGGAAGATAAAATACATCTTTGTCTGACACCATTGCCAATTGGAAACCCTTCTGTTTCTCCATAGCCTCTTGTTCAGAGGATAGGTTGCGCATCAAAACAATCAGATGTTTTGGCACACCCATTTCTTTTAAAACCAACCATAACTTTTCATGATCCATACAGTCCAAAGTTTTGCTGTAATCTATGAAACACAAACTGATTTTCTTCTGAAAATATCTCATAGGGTCCAGTAACCAATGTAAATTTGCAATATGATCTCTAGTGCCTCTTCCTTTTTGGAACCCAACTTGAATATCTGGCATTTCTTCTTCCATATATGGTAACAGTGTTTATTGTAAGACTGTGAGCATCACTTTACTCACATGAAAAATTAACGTGATGGTCCAATAGTTGCAGCAATCTTCGACATCTTTTTTCTCATTTGAACATAGATTGAGTGCTTCCAGTCTGTGGGCCATTGTTTTGTTTTCCATATTTATTGGCATATTCTTGTTAAGATTTTGATGCTATTTCTGTGGCCTAAAATAGCAAGGCTAGTGAAAGGTATTTAGGCTCACCTGGCTGTTTGATAGTAATTAGATTTTGCATTCAGGAAGACTTGCACTTGCTGATGAAACTACATTGGTGCATGGCTTTGCAAGTCCCTGTGGCAATGGGTAGGCATGCATATGTCCCATCAGTGAATCAGTCTCCCAACCAAGGTTTTGGCCACTCATTAGCATAGCCCAAGGAGAACCTTGAACTCACAGCATGGCTCCTACAATGTCCCCCCCAGCAGTATTATCCACTAAAGGTTCCCCCTCTTATCTTTACAAAAACAAATAAAACCAGTCCTGTGCCTCCTATGAACTTGCTAAGTTGCTATGAACACAAATAGGACTGACTAAACTTGAGAACTTGACAGCCTGAGCAGCTTCATGATGCTACCTGGCAGCCTGGTGGGGCATTGTCCCCACTGGAAACACTGGAAGGCCAGGCAGCCCAGGGGGCATTGCCCTGCTGGGATATCCCAACAAGGTATGATCCCTCTTGCCCCTCCAAGTTGAAGCCCCTGCCACCATTGTAGGAGGGGTCCCAAATGAACATCCGTGAGGCTCTATGATGTGTTTGTTCCAGGGCACCTCCCATTCCTTGCAGGGAAGTGTCCCCATGTTCACTTTGTTCCCTCCTTTGTAGAATTATGCATGTGGACAGTGATGGGCTAATGTTTGGGCATGACCATATCAGCATACACTAGTTAGCTGCTTCTGTAGCAGCCTGGGACAGGGGCATCATCAGGGACATGCTGTACTGTGATCGGTGGCTGTCTACAGGATTACTGTGGACACTGGTGCAGCAATTGCTATGCTCTCTGCAGCCTGGCATGAGTGCTTTTCTATACTTTTGTGTCCTTTGCTAAGCAAGCATAAGATATCAACTAGCTGAGCCTGTAATATGCCAGTGGTGGGTTCTTAGGGTTAGGTTACCCATTCATTAGACCTTACCTATGCCTCCAGACACTGGTCCAGATTATCTCCTGATTCTGATTAAAAAGAGAAATAGAGTTGGGTGCCATCAGCATATCAATTGCATTTCACTCCAAATCTCCAGACAACCTTATGCAGCAGTTTCATGTACATGTTGAAAGTCCTGTTAATGGCAATGGTAGAGATTTAACAGGGCTCTCTTTCATTGAAATCAATTGAATTTAAAACTGCTCAACATTGTCTAGATTTTGTTATGTTTCTAGAATTAAACCATGATTCATTTATAGTTCACTCCATTCATTATTGAATCCAGGTATTGAATTATTCCAATTTATTCATAAGCTTTATGCATAAAAAAGATTCTGAAGTAAAACTGTTATCTCCCGTGTATTGAAAATAACTCCTATCATCAAGACAGGGTTGGAGTCAATGGATTTTTTTCTCCCGCTTCCCACTGTAACACACTGTGCTCCTAAAATATTCCTGAGGGTTGAGGGAATCCCAGAAACAGAATGGAATGCAATCTGGGGGTCTGCAGTAAGAGGAGGTGATTGGTGAAATTGCTCTCATCCTTTGCACAAATGAAAGTATTCTGCTTGTGAGAAAAAAAACTTTAGATCTGCCATCTGCAATTTCACCATACAGTATTCTAATTTTATATGCTAGTAATATACAGTACCCTAATGTTAATTTATAACAGTAAGGATGGATAAATGGAACAATAGGTAAAGGGTTTATTAGTAAGACTCATAGTTGTTCTATCTCAGTGAGTTATTGAAACCTTTTATCTCCTGTAATTTTCAGAGAGAATCAGCAGCGCTTGCAGGCTGATTTTGCTAAGATGATTTCAGACTCTCTGCAGAAAAGACAAACAGAAGAATTCCAGATGCGAAAGCTTTCACGCGTGCCTAGTTATTACAAAGATGCTCTCGAATATCTGCAAGTGTCTACTATAGAAACATCCAGCACTTACCTGTAATACTGGATAAAGAGTACATCTCCTGAATCTTAGCAAGCTAACACTAAATATGATAGACCTTACATTGTCCATGTATTTTCATTGTAGACATCAGAGGTGGCTGTTCAGAGAAATGCAGTCTTTTCTCTGAATGTTTGCTACAATAAACAATCTGTAGAAAGAACATGTCCTTTGCTGCACTGGAGCAATACAGATGGCCCAATGTAAGATGTTGCTTCTTGATGATTGGAAGCTTCCTGATACACTACTTGAAATTAGGGAAGGACAAAATAAGAAGTTTCCAGGTGACACCGGCCTGCACATCATGGTAATTGTGGGCTAAAGAAGAAGTCTGAGAAGAAACCAAAGCAGGCATTTGCCCAGTGTAAATAACTTTTTCTGCACCATTAGAAAAGTATTGAAGCTATGTGGACTGTATAGACTATGCTAGTCCAATACTTGTAATGATCTATAGTGTAGATAGATGGACTGCAGTTTGGCCATGCTATCATTCCTTTTGAAACGAATGCCAGCTGCATTTTTAATCTAGTCTCTATCTCATATGTAGGTAGTTTATACTGCAAACACCTTTTCGTATTGTATTAACAGTCTAAAGTATTTTATATCTGGTATTTAAAATGTGTTGCTCTACTATCCACTTTCATCACAGTGATTTGTCATGATTTATTTGACGTGATATGTTTGTCTGGAAAAATGAGTATCAATGGATTTGAAAGAAAAATAAAACATTTTGGATAAAGTTCTGGATGTTTTGTTGTATTGATTCATGCTATATTGCTAGAGATATAATTGGAGAATCTAACAGTCAACAAAACAAATGACATCTTGCACAATTAGGTTTTTATAGTATTCTTCTCCACATCTGTTTCTGAGAAGTAATTAAAACATCCGGACAGCTGTGGAAAACCTCTCTTAAATGAAATTAAATTTCAGATCTTCACCTCTGTGTAAAGCTTAACAAATGAACAGGACTGGGCATTTAGCTGAGCTGAATATGGGAAAACACTTTTTTTAGTGTTTTATAGGTTAAATCTATTGCCTTGAATTGCTCCCAGAATAAAATAGGAAGTCAGGGTATATAAGAGAACACTGGCATAATGTGCTTCTGGTGACCAACCATACTTAAGAGGTAGTATGTTATATTCCATGTTTGCTGAAATATCCAGTCAGTATCTAAGTATAGTTTCATGTTTTCTGAATTTCAATTTATTCCGTTTTTATTAGGGCTGTTGAAAAAAAATTCGGTAAAATTCGGCCTGTTTTTATTCAGGAAATGCTGAAGTCCAAACTCCCCCTATTCGGATTCGTGGAATTCGGCATGAAATTCGGCATTCCCGAATAAATTCGGCCAAATAAAGCCATTTAAAGCACATTTGCGGCTTTCCACGGCTCTGGGGGGGGCATTTGTGGAGGTAGAGGTCCCAAACTTTCAGGGTAGCTTGGAGGGACCCTACTTGCAAGAACCGCCAAGTTTGGTGAAGATTGGGTCAGGGGGTCCCAAGTTATGGGGTCTGGAAGGGGTCCCCCCCAACCGCCCACTGGAATGAATGGGAGCAGGCAATCCTTAACGTGCATCTAGAGAGCGGCAAATCCAAGGCAAAACCTCCCATTATTGCGGACTGATAAAAGGCGGCGTTGTTTACAATTCGCTCCACTTTACCTTGGGAGCAAAGCCCCACAGCGGCTCTTACTTCCGAGTAAGCAGGCTGGAGGATCAGGACTGCCCACCCTTTCCTCTACATTTCACTTCCCCCTGTCACCGCTTCCTCAGCCCCCGGGGCACCCAAAAACAACGAAGACCGGGGGGGGAGTTGAGGGAGACCACGTGGCTGAAATGTCACTGTCAGGGGAAAGGAGAAATCCTGAGCAGGGACACCCGCGGGGGGCTGGGGAGGGGGGGAATAAGCAGGATGCTGCATCGTACAGCACACAACACCACTGGCGCATACACACATGCACGTCCGCTACACACGATTCCCTCCCCCCCATCGCGCAAAAGAAGGCAAAAGCTCGGATTCCACGGACAAAGACAATCAACCCCCCCCCAAGCAGAACAGCCCCCCCGCAACAAGACACAAATTCCAAACGAAGGAGAAAGGGGCAGCCAGAGAGAGAGACTCACCAGCCCACACTGACCTCCAGGCGAAGGTGGCAACCAGTGAAAACAGCAAAAAAAAAAAAAATAGCGCAGAGGCAATCAACCCCCCCCAGCAGAACAGCCCCCCCTTTGGCTTCTCCCACACACACACAGAATCTCCCCCCCATACACACACACAGGAAAAAAGTTATAGAGAAAAGCCCCAAAATGGGTCAAACTGTGGATGTCTTCTCTTCCAGAAGAAGCAGAGGTCAGGAGGAGTAATCCAATCTGATTCCAGCAAGCAGCAGCAGGTCAGCTCAGCTCAGGATCTCTCACGATCAGAACAGGAGCAGCACAGGAGCAGCAGCAATGGAAGGAATACAGACTCACACACACAGACTCTCTGGCCATTTATGCACGGGAGGTTTTGCCTTGGATTTGCCGCTCTCTAGATGCACATTTTCCCCGTCCAGATTCTCAAAACTCTGCATGGGAGCTTATTGTTGAGTTTTGAGAATTTGGATGGGGAAAATGTGCATCTAGAGAGTGGCAAATCCAAAGCAAAACCTCCCATGCATAAATGGCCTCTCTCCCCCCCCGGGCCGCACAGCAACCCGGGACCACGCAGTTCCCCCCCTTCCCCACGGGGATCTCTCTTTCACACACACAGACACACTCTCTCTCCCCCCCCCTGAGCTGCGCAGCAACCTGGAACCACGCACATGCACCCCCCACGGGGATTTCTCTCTCACACACACTCTCTCTTTCTCTCCCCGGGCCACACAGTGGCCGGGCTCATGCACTCATCCGCAACTGATTGGCCAGAAGACCCAGCTTGGCCACTTATTGGCCGCGTGAGAATGCTGATTCGGGGTCGCCGAATTTGTACGAATTTATCCAGCGTCTGCCCGAACTCACTGAGTTTGGCTCGTCATTTTCCCGCCTTTTTTGACTTCGGTTCTATCCGAACTAGAAACCGCCAAATCGGGGAAAATTCGGCTGTTTTTCAGTTCGGATGGAACCGAATTGACAGCCCTAGTTTTTATCCTGCTCTTCCCAACGAATTCGGGCTCAGGGCGGTTAACATTAGATAAAATAAAGCATATAAACAAACACAGTAAAAATTATAAAACCTAAGATTAATAATGTCTCAATTACTTAAAAGTACTTATAAGATGCCGCCCCCCATTACCACTTAACAAAAGGTGACCAAACAGCAGCAGAAGCCAGATATAAAAAACATAACCAGTCACACATTGACAGATATAGCTGGGTATCATCAGCATATTGATGACACTTAAGCCTGAAACTCCGAACCAGCTGGGCTACAGGGAGCATATAGATGTTAAGAACACTGGGGAGGACTGCCCCGGGGATGCCACACACCAACAAGTGTCGTGTTGAGTTCCTCTCTCCTAGCACCACCCTCTGCCCCGATTCTGAGGGAATGAGATCAGCCTCCTATGCTGGCCTTAACCAGCCAGGACAGGCACGGATCCAGGAGGCTGGTCAGCTTCACAGCAGTCAGAATACTGTCAACATTGGCCTGAGCAAGCTGACTGAATTGGTCCAGTATAGGGCCAGAAGACGGCCAATGGGCCTCCAGTTCACTTACTGTATCAAAATTGGGAGGGAGGTTGCAGCAGAACGACAAGACTTTATCTGCAAAATGGTTCACAAAAGCCAGCTAATGGTCAAATTGCTATTTTTATGTGTGTCCACCGATAGGGGCATAAGAGACATAATTGAACAACTAAGCTGGGAGTGAGCTAGTGGATGCAATGCAAGGTGCATAATATTTCTTCTTTGCGGCCTTCGCTGCCATCTCATAGGATCTCATAACCATCCTATAAAATGATCTTGTAGCCAGTGGCTAACCTACATTTTTGGGGCCCTGAAGCTTGAACTGTTACAGGGGCCCCTTCGCAACCAGCAACAATAGGGCAATATCCAACAAGGCCCTGGCCCCAGCCTGATGAAATGTTCTTCCAAGTAACATCAAGGCCCTATGAAACCTTCAGAAGTTCTGCAGGGCCTGTAAAACAGCTTTCCCACCAGGCCTACAATTAAGGGCAACCACAGGTTGTCATCGTTACTGGCCTCCCTCTCCTCTCCCTTGGGGCTTCTGATATGAGGATTTGGCTGCTTGGCCAGGCGTCCAATGGCCCTGTAATTATATGAGTACCATTTTGTTAACTGTATTGAACGGTTTTATGAATTTTATTACTTATGAATTTTAGATATATATGATTTTATTATGATTGTTGTTACCTGCTGTCAGTTAAGAGAGAGGAATGGGGATCTTCAACAGCTGCCACCACTCTGGTGTGAGCCTAACTCAAGAAGGCCCAGAGCACCCTACCTGCCCCTGCCTGCTTCTTCTCCCAACAGGATGTACTTTCTAGGTGACCAAATGAGGCATGAGGACCCAGGGCAGAGTAACAAACAGTTTATTAAAATGGTCTAATAATAATAACTCAAGCCACAATAGGACGACAAAACCAGCAAAGGCGGGCAATCAAACAAATAAAAACCCTAACACATCTATCTTTACTGTCCCTAACTGTCTCCTGGCACTAGGCCTCAGGCTAACTTACCCCATCCTGGATGAGGGATCCCTCCGTCTGCAGCAGCCTCTCTCCAGCCCTGCTCCCTAGGAGTGAACCCCCTCCCTTTTCAGGCAAGGCATTTTATTCCTTCTCCCCAGGCACCACTCCCTTACCCCTGATTGGCCCTAGCCTTCCCTCCAAATCCTCTTCCACCAATCACAAGGCCCAGAGGGTACCTGGGAAATGTAGGCCTGGTAACTACTTTAATGTAGGCCTCCCTAGGGCCTGTAGGCTGCACTTGAGCCCTAGGATCACGACACCCACCCTGAGCCCTGCTTTGACCAGGGGTGGGCTACAAATTTAACTAATAAATAATAATAATAGGGAGGGATCATCAGAGGGGGTTCGTTAGGATAAAGAGGTGAAAATCTGATCTTTTGGTGTTAAAATGCACAAGCGAGACGAATGCAGCCTGAATTGAGAATTTAGATGTCTTTTTATGGTTCTGATTGGCTCTAGCCTAAGGGCTGAGCTATAGAATTATTAAGCCGTGCACCAATGAAGGATTTGAGGATCCAGCTGCCAAAATGTAGGCTATGAATAGATTCTGGTGAGCTCAGTGAGCCCTTACAGCTGGGGATTCGAACTCTGCAATCCCCCAAGAAAATTTTGAAATTTGACCAATTACAGGGACATTTTGAGGCCATGTGAAATGGGTATCAGATAGGCTGACCATATTGCCTTGAGACAAAAATGGGACATTGGGATGACAAAAACGGGACAGGGGTTATGTAATATTCTGAAATCATGAAAAAGCAAGACGGTAAAAAAAAAGTTTTATTACCCAAACATATTGAGCTTCTTCAGTGACAGAACCAATACAAAAATTTAGGTAGACGTAGAGGGGGACTAGGAACCCCGTGGCGCAGAGTGTTAAGCTGCAGTACTGCAGTCAAAAGCTCTGCTCACGACCTGAGTTCGATCCTGACGGAAGTCGGTTTCAGGTAGCTGGCTCAAGGTTGATTCAGCCTTCCATCCTTTCGAGGTCGGTGAAATGAGCACCCAGCTTGCTGGGGGTAAAGGGAAGATGACTGGGGAAGGCACTGGCAAATCACCCCGCAAACAAAGTCTGCCTTGGAAATGTCGGGATGTGACGTCACCCCATGGGTCAGGAATGACCTGGTGCTTGCACAGGGGACCTTTACCTTTAGAGGGGGACTGGCTAAAATCAAATTGAGAAAATTAAAAATAATACTGTTATTTTATACTACATACAACATTTCACTATATTTTAGTTGTTTTAGCTAATCACTATATTTCTCAAACCAAGAGCTTAAATGAAAATATTTTTTATGCTCCTAGGGCCATGTTTTCTCAATATGTCCCAACTATACAGCTATAGGAACAAGAGTACATGGATGCCATATTCAGAAAAATAACGTGCAATAGGAAAATATAGGAAATATCCACTCTAGTAAATAAAAGTATTTAATTGTAATAATTTTATATAATTTTACAGCAACATGATAAATATTAATGCACTTCTGATATCATACTGCCCTTGCACAAATCTATGGTAAGACCACACTTGGAATCCTGTGTACAATTCTGGTCACCACACCTAAGAAAGGATATTGCAGAGCTTAGAAAGGGCAGAAAAGAGCAACCAAAATGATCAAGGGACTAGAGCAGTGATGGCGAACCTTTTAGAGACCGAGTGCCCAAACTGCAACCCAAAACCCACTTATTTATCGATGAGTGCCAATGCGGCAATTTAACCTGAATACTGAGGTTTTAGTTTAGAACAGGGGTGGGGAACCTTTTTTCTGCCAAGGGCAATTTGCATATTTATAACATCGTTCGGGGGCCATACTGGGCGTAGATCTCCTGGTGTGTGTATGTGGGGGAAGCTAGGGTTGCCAGGTCCTCTTCACCACTGGCGGGAGGTTTTGGGGGTGGAGCCTGAGGAGGGCGGGGTTTGGGGAGGAAGACTGCACAGCCATAGAGCCCAATGGCCAAAGGGGCATTTTCTCCAGGGGAACTGATCTCTATTGGCTGGAGATCAGTTGTAATAGCAGAAGATCTCCAGCCACCACCTGGAGGTTGGCAACCCTAGGGGAGGCTATGCAGAGAAGGCTTGGAGGGTGCCTCTGCTCCCCCAGGTCTTCCCCCTCCTCCCAGGTGGGAGGGCAGCCAGCGGTGGGCCCAGGCAACCGAGGTGCCAGGGGGGGGCGCAGCTTGCAGCCTGTGGTCGATCTGCAGGGAAGGAAAGAAGGAAGGAAGGAACGAAAGAATGAAGGACAGAAAGAATGAAGGACAGAAAGAAGGAAGGAAGCAGGGAAAGAAGGAAGGAAAGGAAGGAAGGAAAGAAAGAAGCAAGGAAAGAAGGAAGGAAGGAAGGACAGAAAGAAGGAAAGAAAGGGAAGAAGGAAGGAAAGAATGAAGGACAGAAAGAAGAAAGGAAGGAAGCAGGGAAAGAAGGAAGGAAAGAAGCAAGGAAAGAAGGAAGGAAGGACAGAAAGGAGGAAGGAAGGGAAGAAAGAAGGACAGAAAGAAGGAAGGAAGGAAAGAATGAAGGACAGAAAGAAGGAAGGAAGGAAAGAATGAAGGACAGAAAGAAGGAAGAAAGGAAGCAGGGAAAGAAGGAAGGAAAGAAGCAAGGAAAGAAGGAAGGAAGGACAGAAAGAAGGAAGGAAGGGAAGAAAGAAGGACAGAAAGAAGGAAGGAAGGAACGAATGAAGGACAGAAAGAAGGAAGAAAGGAAGCAGGGAAAGAAAGAAAGAAAGAAAGAAAGAAATTAAAGGAGAGAGAAAAAATAGAGAAAGAGAGGGGGGAGAAAGAGACAGAAAAAGAGGAGAGAAAGAATAGGAGAGTGACAGAAAAAGGAAGAAAAGAGAGAAAAGCCTTCACACACACAGCCGGCTCCCTGCGACCGGGCTTCAGCCTTCTCACCTCCCCCCCACCCCCAAGTCCACAAAAGTCCTCCACCTGATCGGCTCCCACGCTCATGCTCCACCCCCGGGAGGGAGCGATTGGCTTTTTCCTCTTCTTCCCCCCTCCCTCCCTCCCTCCGTGGCGGGCGAGAGAGGTTTCAACTGCTGTGCCGCGCAGCGTGCAGGGACACTTCGCCTTCCCGGCTGGGGGGAAGCGTCTTCCTTCCTCCCTCCCGCCTCCTCTTGCCGATGGCAAGAGGGGGTTTAAAGGGGCCGCAGCGTTCCTGCACGCTGCAGCTTCAGAGAGGGCCATGCTGCGCTGTGTTTCTCTGGCAGCTGCAACGGAGCCCAGGCTGGGACAGGAGCCTTCTTACTCCTCCTCCCAGAGGCTCCGGGGGCTGCTTGGGCACAAGTCCCGCCGGCCGCCACCGCAGCACGCCCCCCCACCGCACGGGCCACTCCCGCTCCCCGGCGCCGCTTCGCAGGCCGCTCGGCTGGGCTGCGCGCTGGACAGAACCGGGGCGGCGGCGGCGGCGGCTCCTCTTGGCCGAGCGGGGGAGGCGCCGCAGGTGGCGGCCCGGCCTTCGGGGGCCTTTTGCAGTGGGCAGGCGGGCCCAGCCTCCCTTGCAAGGAGCTGTGTCCCTGCAGCCCCCGGACTGCTACAGGTCGATGAGGCCGGGGCTCCGTCCGGGGCAGGAGTCAGGGGGGGTAGGCCGCGTACCCCGGGGGTCCCTGAGGGCGACTGCTCCCAGCTCGCCAGCTGTTCCCCGCCCCCGTTCTGAAGCGCCTCCCAGTCCGACCTCGGGCGTGAGGAGCCAATCCGGAGTCGCTGCGGACCGCCCGTGGCGCGGGGCCAGGCAAAGCCGTGCCTCCACCCCTCGCCTCCAGCCCGGGAAGGGAAGGGAAAGGAAGGCTGCTTCCCGGGGGCTGAGTAGAGGCGGCCGGGCGTGTGCCGGCAGAGAGGGCTACACGTGCCAGAGTCGGCACGCGTGCCATAGGTTCGCCAACACGGGACTAGAGTAACTGCCCTGTGAGAAGCAGTTAAAACACTTAGGTCTTGGAAGAAGGCAGTTGAGGGGGAGACAGGATAGTGGTCTATAAAATTATGCATGGGACAGGGAGAGTGGACAGGGAGAAGCTTTTCTCCCTCTCTCATAATACTAGGAGGTGGGGTCATCTGCTGAAGCTGGAGGGTGATAGATTCAAAACTGATGAAAGGAAGTATTTCTTCACACAGTGCACAGTTAAATTGTGGAACTCCCTGCCCCAGGATGTGGTGATGGCTGCCAACTTGGAAGACTTTAAGAGGGGAGTGGACATGTTCATGGAGGAGAGGGGTATTCATGGCTACTAGTTAAAATGGATACGGGTCATGATGCATACCTATTCTCTCCAGGATCAGATGAGCATGCCTATTCTATTAGGTGCATTGGAACACAGGCAGGAGAATGCTGCTGCATCATCTTGTTTGTGGGTTTCCTAGAGGCACCCAGTTGGCTACTGTGTGAACAGACTGCTGGACTTGATGGGCCTTGGTCTGATCCAGCATGGCTTTTCTAATGTTCTTATGTGCAATAAGGAATACGAAGCAGAACATGGAACATGGTCAACTGTATTCTGAGTATTCAAGTAACAGCAGAATTAGGCACCTTAACATAGAAAACCACAATTAAAACTGCTGGTGTAGCCAAGGCATTTTGTGTCCCACGTATTCCACCCCTGCAGCTGTCAATCCAGTCCCAGAACACTTCTGCTAGTCCCGGGGGATGTCATTCCACTTGGGGGGGGGGCTGTCATTCCAGTTCCAGAACACTTCTGCTCATCCCAGGGGCTGTCATTCCACTCTGGGGGATGTCATTGTGATCCCAGAATGCTTGTGCTAGTCCCATGGGCTGTCATTCCAGTCCCAGAGTAGTGTATCTGGGTTTAAAGACCTTACTGGAAAATCCATTCCACATTTTCTTTGAAACTCTTTTTTTGCTGTAATGTATCTCAATGGAGCTCATGCAAGCCAATTGGCAATCCAGGCTCCCATTATCTTCAACGGGCTGTGCAGCCTCTCCCATCGTTTCTAATCGGCTAGCCTGTCATTCGTTTTAGTGCAACCTGGCTTCACCTCCTTGCTTTCACCCACTCTCAGAAACTAGCCGAGATGATCCCGAGGTGGCCAGAGGGGAAGGGAAGGCAAGCCTTGTGCATTTTTTTGCATGCGGCTTCAGAGGTTCGCAAGAGCACAGCGGGTGGGAACGTGTTGATTGTTGGGCCACGTTTTGCTTCCACCCATAACTGGAAAGTTGTGCCTTTTCCTTCCATAAAGCTGCATGGTGAGGGCAAGGCAACAAAACTGGCTTGGTTTATTCAAAACGGGACAAAATAGACATTTTAATTTAAAAGACGGGACAGCCAGGAAATATGACAAAAACAGGACTGTCCCGTTCAAAACGGTACATATGGTCAGCCTAGTATTAGAGCATATTCTAAAGTCAATATTAAGTACTTCAACCTTATGATTCTATCACTAAAATGATTCTATCACTTATCTATCGCTTATAATTCTATCACACTTATAATTCTATCGCTTATGATTCTATCACTAAAAAACTCCATCGATTTTGTAGAGAAATTCACTCATTAAAAAAAAGTTGCTTCGGGGCCCCCTCCAGGATTGGGGGCCCTGAAGCTTAAGCTTCATTAGTTTCACAGTAGATCCACCTCTGCTTGTAGCTTTGCCACAAGTACACCACCAAACTTGCTGTAGTCGTCACAGCTCACTGGACTCAGGTGATTTGAAAAATTATCAGATGATAGCATATATCTGCTTTCTTGGCAAGGCACTTAAGTAAATGTTGGCTGTACAACTCCAGACTCTCTTGGATTAAATGGATTATTTAGATACATTTCAGTATGGCTTCTGATGTGGCTTTGGTTCTCAAACTGCCTTAGGCTTGAAGGCTGCTCCTGTACGGGGATTTCCCATCCACATGGAAAGCAGGAAGCCCCTAAATCAAAACAGAGCATTCTCCCACTGTCATTTGGGAAGTTCTACTTTGAGGTGGAGAAAAACCTGTTTCTGCTCCAATTCAAAGAGGAATGTTGGGAGTGGCTGTTGTAGACTGTGGGCACTCCTTCCATTAGCACTATATGGAGGTAATGTGGAGCTAAGATGCACTTTCAAAATGGAGTGAGCTTGCTACCATCCACCATTCCCATCCCCTTTAAAGGATTTTTTCTTATTTCCCTGACAAGTTAAACGGTAGAATTACAAAGAGAAAGTGAGAGAAAAGAGGGATTTCTGGATCATGTGCAGGCATCATAGGGAAAAGGGGAGGAGCCAGGACCTGGGAGGAGCAGCAGCTACACAGGAACAGGGGTGTGTGGATGTCATTCCCTCCTAATTTTCTGACAGTCCAGAATGTACTGAGATACTGCTTGTCAATCATATTGCAGAATAACATTTAAGAATACTGCTACTCTGGACATGGTTGCCTTCTCTCTGAAGGAGCGGGTTCATATTTGGGGTGTGTGTGTAATTAGATCCTGGTGAACAGCTTTGAGTGGTGCATCATCTGTAGCCATTCTTTGATTGATGGGATTTGGCCATAATTACATATGCTCTGATCACATCTAGACTGGATTTCTGCAAAGCACTCTATTGGGTGTTTTCTTCTGAAGATCGTCCAGAAGCTTATGGTTTAGAAGTGTGGGTAGACTGCTGACAGGTATGAATGACCAGGAACATGTTTCGCCATCATTACAAGTGCCCTGGCTGCCCATCTGGTTCTGGGCACAATTCGGCGTGATGATTACTATCTTTAAAACCTCAAATTGTTTGGGATTAGGCTACTTAAGAGACTGCCTTCTCAAATACATGATTATTTCAGAAATTATGTCAGTGATTACCAGGGAGAAAGACTTTTCTAGTAGTTGCTTCTCATGCAGACTATCCTCCCTCCAGCTATTCACTTTGTGCCTTCCCTTTTTTCTTTCAGGTGCCAGGTCATTTTTAAAAATTTACCCAGACATATGGCTAGGTGAATAAGTGGGTTTTTTGACTGATTGTTATTGTGATTCATCTCCTCTCCCCACAGTATTTTACTTGGAAGTTGGTTTCCACTGTACAGAGGTTTTGATAATAATATTCGACATTTTGGGAAGGAAGCATGGTGTAGCCTCATCTTGTTAGATCTCAAAAGCTAGGCAGGGCTAGTACTTGGATGGGAGACCACCAAGGAAGCCTCTGCAGAGGAAGATAATGGCAAACAACCTCTGCTTCATCACTTGCCTTGAAAGCCCCTTGCTGGGGTCATCATGAGGCAGTTGCAACTTGATGCCACAAACATCTTACACATTCCTAAACTTTTGAGATTTTACTATTTTTACCTGTGGCTGAGGGGCAGCATTTAATGTTTTTAAAAATAAATGTTGCATTTCCAAAAGGCCTGGAAACAAATGGAGTTTAGGAAAATCAAAATCTCCCTCACAATGTGACAGTCATACCTACATGTTACATGCATTTCCTGTATATATTTATTATTAAAACATTTACAGTTTGCATTTTCCAATCAAACCATTGCGAATTCACATTCACATTTTAAGGCCATAACAAAGTGCTCCAGGTTTATTTTACAGTAGTATGCTTTTGACATGAAGTATCAGAGTATCTTCTGCTTCAAGCCCAGAAATCTGAGATTTACTTAGAACTTTTTGAAAAGACGTTCATTCTTGATTCACAGTTTTACAGGACAATTCAATGTAAACTGTCAATTTACAATGCATATGAAAATTAATATTCACATAAAGACTGCTATTTTCATAAAATATTAATTTTTAAAAAGAGCTCATCTGCTCACTTATTCCCTGCATTGGAAAGGTAGTTCCTTGCTTGGTTTTCTTACTTAAAAGACAATTATCAAATGAAAATAAATTCAGTTCTTCTATTTTGCTTCCCTATTTTGATGTTTCCTATTTGTATACTGAAATTATTGTGAGACAATAATTTTGAAGAGAACGATTAAAAAATACATACATCCTAGCTAATATAAGGATTTAAAGTCACATTAGAGAGCAAGTTAATCTACAACTCATTGAAGTCTCATTGTGAAAATATGCTAAGACCACATAGTTTTTTTGGATACAGTATGTGAATGTCTTTTTACTAAAGTTAAATAGAGTGCAATGAGGGTGATCAAATAAATAACAAAACAAAGGTATTAAATTTGAAATGATGTAATTCCATCAATAACTTAATGCGTTGGTTCTTGTAGGTTATCCGGGCTGTGTGACCGTGGTCTTGGTATTTTCTTTCCTGACATTTCGCCAGCAGCTGTGGCAGCTCAGAGACACTGTCCTTCAGTGTTACTCCTCTGAAGATGCCTGCCACAGCTGCTGGCGAAACGTCAGGAAAGAAAATACCACGGTCACACAGCCCGGATAACCTACAAGAACCAATGAACTCTGACCGTGAAAGCCTTCGACAACTTAATGCGTTATTAACATTTTTCATCTGTATTAAGCAGATATAAAAGTTGGACGAAAGCTATATTACACTAATTGGTTAAAAGCTATTTCTTCCAAGAGAAGACCCTACAATTCAAAGCATAAAATATTAAAAATTCCCTTTTCACAGGAATGAAGTGTTTTGAATTAGGAGAAAACATAGCCTTAGCCATTAATTATCCATTTGCCTGTTAATAACTGCTTTTCATGCTAAAGTGGGATTTTTTAAATCTAGAATACTAAAAAGAGCACATCAGTGTTTTCAACGGATTGCATTCCTCTTCCCACGGGTTCAAGGAAACACCAACCCAGTGCGTAATGCCAGTATTAAACTAATAATCTTCTGACCCAGATGTGAGATTATCATTGGATTACTGCAGGAGAAATACAATGACAACCATTTATTTGTGAGCATGCTTGATTACAAGTTTGGCAACAGCTGCTGAACAGAAACACACACCTCATCTAGGATTGCCAACCTCCCGGTGGTGGCTGGAGATTTCCTGGGATTACAATTGATCTCCAGGCAACAGGGATCAGTTCACCTGGAGAAAATGGCCTCTTTGGAAGGTGGACGCTATGGCATTAGACCCCACTGAAGTCCCTCCTCTTCCCAAACCCCACCCACCTCAGGTTTCACCCACAAAATCTCCAGGTATTTCCCAACCCAGAGCTGGCAACCCTACCTGAACCGTCTCTGAAAATCTGTTTGATCTTGCTTGATTCTTGAACTGTAATGAAGAAGGGGATTAAAGAGATCAGTATGTAAACAAAATGAAATCTGAAACAAAAAGAATTCTCTTCACCCCCCCTCTTGCCTTAAGACTGGATCACAAGCATGCTTGACAAATTTTGACAGGTTTAAGCACGTAGGTGGAACTGCGATAGGACACAGACACACTTTTAGGCGTGTTAAGAATTAGGGCACCCTTCCATCAATGCCAATCATGCCATTTGCCATTCAGCCGTTTCAAGATTTGGAATATCGGTTAACTTTAACCGAGGCCGAAAACGCACCCTTAAGCATCCACTCAGGACAGAAATGTCACCTTCCCCCGCTTTTTAACGACCCTGCCTTGTGAGGGAAACGGCGAGGGGTAACTACTCCGTGTCAAGTGAGCTCAAGCCCGCCGTGGTATGGGGAGATCCTGCTTTTAAGCCACATTTCAACCACGGGGAGCACCGAGGTGATTTCTTCCCATGCATCCAACGAGTTTGCGAGTCGCGAGGGAAAACTTGCGGGCAGACCAGGAGCCGCCAGGGCGAAGGCCCTCGTCCTTCGCAGCGCCTCCCCGGCCCTCCAAACAGAAAGCGCGCGGCAGGCAGGGGCCGAGGGGAGCTTCCTCCCACTCCCACCCCGCCAAGATCAGGGCGGGCCTGCCGTGACTGCCCCGGGCCGGCGGGGCTGGGCCAAGGCGGGCTGTGCCCTCCGCGAGAAACTCGCCCAAGTAGCGGGGCCGCCGCCTCAGTCGGGAACACGAGGCGCAGAGCGGTGGCGAGCATGGCCCCGCTGCCTTCCTGCTGGCGCCTCTGGGGTCTTTTCCTTCTCTGGGCCGCGGCGGAAACCCGCGCAGGTGAGGAGCACAGACCCGGCAGGCCGGGCAGGGGGCAGGGGGCAGGGGGCAGGGGGCGGGCAAGGGAGGGAGCGGGCCGCCGCCGTCCAGCCCCGCTTCCGGAGCCTTTGGCAAGGGTCTGTGGCGGCACCGAGGCGGCGGGAAAACCTCCTCAGCCGAATAGCCCTTCGGAGCCACTCTGCTCTGCTCTGTCGCGTTCTCACTCACGCTCAAAGTTTCGGGATAGACGGTCGTCTGAGCACACACAACCGACCGGGCAACTGCTGCAGACGGACTAACACGGCCGCCCATCGTGATCTGTAACCGACCGCAGGCAGTTTGGAGGGGGTGGGGGGTGGGGGGACACCCAAACGTCTTTCGTTTGGACATAATGCCGAACACGTTGATAGCTTGCTTGAGGCTGCCGGGTCTTAAATTTGAAAAAACAAAAAACCAAACGTACTCTGGAAACGCAGAGGCCGTTTTCTGTGGCTATAGATGTTTATGGAGCTGGGGTATTCCAAAAACCATTAGGATCAAGGAAGGTGTTTTGTTCTACAAGATTAATTCTTGGAAGTTAAAAAATAATTGTCGAAGGCTTTCACGGTCAGAGTTCATTGGTTCTTGTAGGTTATCCGGGTTGTGTAACCGTGGTCTTGGTATTTTCTTTCCTGACGTTTCGCCAGCAGCTATTACTCTTCCTACACACTTGACACTGATAGACACTGTCCTTCAGTGTTACTCCTCTGAAGCTGCCTGCCACAGCTGCTGGCGAAACGTCAGGAAAGAAAATACCAAGACCACGGTCACACAGCCCGGATAACCTACAAGAACCAATAAAAAATAATTAATATGAGTGATTCCCCCCTTCCCCATTTCTGATGGACTCTGGAAAGAGGTTATTTCCGAGACACCGGACGTTTGTTTGGCAGGGGTCCACAACTTTTTTGAACCTGTGGGCACCTTTGAGCACAGGGTGGTTGGCGCGACTACACAACAGTTGCCGCAGGAGACCAAGCCGGGGACAAGTGAGCCAGTCCGAGCACAGGGAAGTGTAAAAATACACTTGAAAAGAGGAATGGCAGGATAGAAGTAGCACTGTGGTGGCAGCTGCAACTGAAACATTATTTTAATCTGCCCAGCCAATCAGATCTCCAGCCAAGAGCACCAGTCACTTTCTAAAATAGTTGGTGGGTGCCAGGAAAGGTGGCAGCACCAGACCTGTTGCTACATGTAGGAGTTGATAAAGTACATTAGCAGTAAATTATATATATATATAAAAGTTCACACATCCACTCTGTATAAAGAATTATTTACACAACTTGCAAGAGATTTTCATCCTCATCTACCAGCTGTCCAGAAAATTCATGGCATCCTTCTTCTGTATTTGAACAACTGTACAGCGCCTGATGGATATGAGGCCGTATTAGGACACATCTGTGATGAATTGTATGATTAATGTTCACATCACATCATAAATTCATACTCATGTCATAGTTGGAACTTCTGTCTTCTAGGCGAAGTTCTATTTTGTGTCCTTTTAAAAGGAAAAAAATCCATTAATGTAAAGACGATTATACCATTGGAAGTGTTTTTAGAACATAGCACAGTGGTCCCCAACCTTTTTGAGCCTGTGGGGACCTCTAAAATTCT
The DNA here is from genome assembly GCF_029931775.1 of Euleptes europaea. Taxonomy (NCBI): domain Eukaryota; kingdom Metazoa; phylum Chordata; class Lepidosauria; order Squamata; family Sphaerodactylidae; genus Euleptes; species Euleptes europaea. Next base: position 87,559,368 of record NC_079314.1, on the reverse strand, counting down.
GACACAGGGTGGTGGTGGGCACAACCACAAAATGGCTCCCGCAGGAGGTGGAGACACACACAGAGGAAGCCCAAGTGCTGGGGAGAAGAGGGGTAATTAAAAATACACTAGGAAAAAGGAGTGAGAGAGAACAAAGACTTTGGTGGCATTTGCCACTTAAACAATGTTATTTTACTCTGCATAGCTGATCAGATTTGTAGTGGCCAATCAGAATCCCTGCTGGGTAGGAGCCCCATCTGCCCCTACCTGCTTTCTGAAAACACTTGGTGGGCATAAAGAAAGGTGTCAGCGGGTGCTCTGGCTCCCATGGGCACCACATTGGGAACCTCTATCATAACACATGGGTTTATTTTTTTAAAAAAATTATTCATTTATACCAGGGATGGGGAACCTCAGGCCCGGGGGCCGGATCCGGCCCGCGAGACCATTTCCCCTGGCCCTTGAGCCGGTTCTGGGAGCTCCAGGGCCCTGCCACTCGAGCCCTCCCTATTTAGGCTCTCCCCTCGGCACTTCGGGCATTGCTGGCAGGCAGACACGTGTGTAAAATTGATGCTGATTGGGTCATTGTTGGGCCGTTTCTCCCAACTCTCCCCACTTCCTACTCCTGGAGAGACACACAACTTCCACCCAAAACGTGCGCCTGGCCGGAAGCCCCCCTCCCCTTTCTCTCCCCTGCTGTTTCCAGGTGAGTGGGTGGCGTGCCACGCCATGCCCTCCCTTCACTCTCCAGCTTGAAACTGCTTGGGTGCCTGGAGCTTGTGTCACCATCTCCCCCTCGCCTGGCTACCGTTGGCTTCTCCCTCCCTCGCTCACCCCTGTAGATGTGTGTGTGGAAATGGGGCATTCCCCCGATCGTTGGGCCACTAGCATGGCCCGGTGAGTGCATGTGTGAAAGTATGGAAAGGGGAGGGGAGCCAAAAAGCTTCCCCCAATTGTGTGTGTGTGTGTTTGAAAGTGGGGAAGGGGTGGGAAGCGTGTGTGAAAGTGGAGAGGGGGGAGAAGCTGAGAAGGCTCCCCCCAATGGCGTGTTTGTGTGTGAAAGTGGGGAGGGGGGAAGCATGTGGAGTGCATGTGTGAAAGTGGGGAGGGGAGAGAAGCCAGGAAGGCTTCTCCCAATCGCGTGTGTTCATGTGTGTGTGTGTGGGAAGCCTCCCTCCCTTTCCTTCCTTCCCTCCTCTGCCTAGCCTCTCCTAGGGTTCATAGAATCATAGAGTTGGAAGGGATCACCAGGGTCATCTAGTCCAACTCCCTGCACAATGCAGGAAATTCACAACTACCTCCCCCCACATCCCCAGTGACCCCAACCCTCCCCCTGGCATGCGGGATCCCACAATCAAAGCACTCCCGACAGATGGCCATCCAGCCTCTGCTTAAAGATCTCCAAAGAAGGGGACTCCACCACCCTCCAGGTGGTTGCTGGAGACCTGGCAACCCTAGCCTTCCTTCCTTCCCTCCTCTGCATAGCCTCTCCTAGTGTTGCCAACCTCCAGGTGGTGGCTGGAGACCTAGCAACCCTTAGCCTCCCCCCCCCACCCGCCAGGAGATCTACACCTGGTATGGCCCCTGAATGATGTTATAAATGGGCAAATGGCCCTTGGCAGGAAAAAAGGTTCCCCACCCCTGATTTATACCCTGCTTTTCTTCCCAGATTGGAACCCAAAGCAGCTTACATCATTCTCCCCCATTTTATCCTTGCAACAATCCCGTGAGATAGGTTAGGCTGAGAGTATGTGACTGGTCCAAGGTCATCCAGTGAACTTTCATGGCACGTGTGCAGATTTGAACCTGGGTTTCCCAGATACTAGTCCGATACTCTTAACTGCTACATCACACTGGCTCTCACTTGGGTTTACAATACTACTGTATGTGTAGAATATAGGTTATAATTAATCTGCATATGTATATGTTGCAGCTATGAATTATGGAATGGCCCAATTTTTAGCTGCAATGAGGGCTGAACAGATGTTCACATTTAAGCATTCCACTATATTAATGCTCACCATGCATGAAACAGCCCCCATTCAAAGTGTGGGTCAAGCAGCAAATGCCCCATGAAAACTTCCATTCCTTCTTGACCTCAAAAAAGTATAGTGAGAACCACAACAGCTGCATTTTAAAAGTAAACTTAAATTTATATTGTATGTACATGTGCATCCTCCCACAACTTGTACTCTCAGCTACCCTCACTGCCTGTAGATGGGGATACTGGCAGAGTGCTTGGGTACCCCACTTCAGGGTATGCTGATGCTGGCTTTGCTTGGGAGCCACATGTGGCTCTTTGATATGCCCCCTGTGGCTCTGCTGAGCACTGTTCACCAATGTGGCACCTGCCCCATGGGTCAGGAAAGTGGGCAAGACCGTTGCCCAGTGGGGCTTGTGGTTGGCAAATAGTTCCCACCTTGACATAGCTGCTTCTAGAAGACTAGTTAAGCTGCGAGCCTCCCTGAGGTGCAGGCCTCATGCCAGGAATGGAAATAAATGCAGCTCTTTTGGTTGATGGCAACTGTGAATGTAACTTACTGTACTTTTCAGGACCCACTTCTAAACAAATTGTACCTCTTGGGTTCCTCTTGACAAGCAACTCCATGTTACTTTCCCCCTCCTAAACATAAAATACAGGAATCTCACATCGGTTTTTCAATTACCACAGTTATAATTTATTTTTCCTGTTTAGTATTTATATATACTAAATACTTCCAGCTGGTCCCTGTGGCCCCTGCTGTGATTAGCTCCTTCCTATTTACTTATTTATTTGACTTATAACCCTCCCTCCCCAGCAAGCCGGCTCAGGGCGGGTAACATCATTTAAAAAATACAACAATATACAATATAAATATACAATAAAATCCATAATAAAACCATCAATAAAATTCTAAAAACCAAACATGATGGCACACAAGTCTAAAAGCTGTAGGGACCGTACAGGTGGTGACAAGAGACCGTATAGAAAGGTGACGGGGGAGGGAGTGGCATTTGGAACAAAAAGCACACAGAATGCGCTTTCTGCTCCAGGCCTTCTCCTAGTCACCTTCAGTCAGCTGATCGGGCTGAGCTTGAAAAGGAAACCACACTGGACATAGTTTCTGCTCCAAGCTTGCAGCAGAAAGTGTGCAGGATGAGCTTCCCACAGTAAGCCTCCCTCCACTATTCATCACAAGCCAAGTTGCTGTTGAGTTGTGATTTCTGCAATTGCACAGACATCGTTTCTCTGTATGGTCTTTTTTTAAACCTTCCACCCAATTTGGGGGGATTTTCCTGCAGGTCTGTAGAGACCCCCCCTTTTTGGTACATGTATTCATTGTGTGGATTTTGTTAGTTTTTATGAAAAAAATTAAAATGGAGTGCAGCTGACTCAGGACCATACTATGACCCCATTACAGATGTTGGGCTTGAACACAGGTCTCTCAGATCCAGCACCAACTCTGTATCCTCTGGAATACAGCACTGTATAATGTTGTAATTGATCATGTGTTCATCATTCTCTGGAGCACATTCTCTGGAGAAGCCAGCATAGAAATGCTATAATTAAATAAATACGATGGAATTGTTTTCTTTTTACATAGTGTTCAATTTGGCTATGTGAACTGAAATTCCAAAAATATATTTCAATGTTCTTCTAACACCAGACTTAAATTTCCTGATACTTCTGAATTCATTCTAGCAGAAACTGAAAGGACAGAATGTAGAGTGACAATGTGTTCTAGTTGTTTGACTTTAAACATATGGTTATGTGGCAGAGCAGAGTGATGCTAATGTTTCATTATGCATAAAGGCTTGGTTCTCCCATGCAATGGGAAGAGTGCTACCACAGAGGGGCATTCTAGCTGTAACCCAGTTTATGTTGCAGCTGTTGCTGGTAACATCACAGAATGAAGCTATGTGTTCTGTCATGCAATGAGAATGACATGATAGCCTACACGAAGATAAGCTGCTCCTACAGAGGCACTAACAATTCAATGCTACCCATTAATGACAATATCATTCCCAGTGATGTCCTCACATTAGCTACACATGTGAACCACCATTCAGAATGTGACAGGAACACTGCGATTGTATCAGTTATCCCATGCCATACCATACCACACACAGTGCACAAGCATATTGCCAGGAACAGGACAGAGGACCCATGGCGGGGGAGGGGGTAAAGACAGAGGTAGAGCTCAAGGGACAATTCTTCATAACTTTTTTGAGGGAGAGGGAGAGAAAAACACTTAACATTGAGGTCCAATTGTCGATTTCCCCCTGCATCTATAACATGTACCTACAAGGAATGCATAGGTCTTGTAAGATTTGCAGGAGCCAATGAGAAGCAGTGTTAGAGCAGAACAAGCAACGTTCTGAACACTAAGTTGCTGGCCCAGCATAGGATGTGCTTGTACAGGTAAACTAGGACTTTGGGAAAGATGTATGAAGTATCCCCGCATCAAATTACAGCCTCACTCACATTTTTAGTGGAGTGTGCATAGTCCTGTGGATTTTTGCAGATTGCCACATGGGCAAAAGCTGAAAGAAGTTTCAGCAGGCTAGCAGTAATAAAAAAAATGCAGACATTTTACTGTGGGGAAAGAACAGTTAAGCCCCTTAGCTCTTTTGTCTATCAGGCATGAACTTGCAAGAGCAATTGGCTTTGGGGAGATCATTCATAATTTTGGAATGTAGAAGGCCAGAAAAATAAAGCTTTAAATTGAATTATGTGTTTCTAAAATGATTGCAGCTGCACCGATCCATTGTAATTTTTAAAAATGAAAACAGAACCATAGGACGAACCAAAACATTACAAAAATAGTAAGCTTTGTAGGATTCTTGTTTAGGCAAGGTATTATGTTAATAAAAAACAGCAAAAACCCTAATCACTACACCACACTGGGTATTGTTATGTGTCTGCTGTTGAATAGCAGTAAGCAGCCAGTCCTGGGTGAGTCATGCAAGGCAGGTGGTAGCAGCTCACCCAGTGACTGCTTGCAAGCCTGGCCTCAGTGACCCCTTCAAAGGCCAAAACAGCTCTGGAAAGACCCCTTTCTCTCCCCCTGACTTTTATGACAGAAACCAAAACTTGAAGGCTGGCAATACTGTTGTTGTTGCCTAGCAACAGCCACAGAGGGCATTCATTTCTTACAGCTACAGGCACTCCTATCTTTTTTTTAACCCAATGTATTTTTTATTTCAGATTTTTTGGCAAACCTAGGGCTTTCCTCAGGTTTGTAGAAAGATGCGTCTTGTCTGTTTATGGCCTAGTCTCTAGATTTGTATTCCCAGATAGGGCCATGTGGAGAATGAGATATGTTGAGATTACATATATAGCTGTATTTCTCAATATAGTTAAGAATTAATCTTTAAGCTCTGAATGCTATTTTTGTGGCAGAAAATGAAACAGGAAGTTTTGTGCAAGTTCTGTAAATGTGGTTATTCAGCAAATGAGAAATTGTTTGCACTAAAAAAACATGGGAAACAGAACTAATTACTTTAAAAATCAAAGCTACCATAGAAAAAAAGAGCACAAAAATAAAAGGTTGAAAGCTACTGTTCTGCTAAGTTAAGTGCAGAATCCTCCTTCAGAGGAAAACCTCCTTCACTGGTGAAAGATTAGTAGCACAGGAGGAACATTGCATGCTTAGCAGAATGGAGTGGTAGGCTCCTACCCAAGTTCCCCCCCCCTTGTGGATTGTTGCTAATTTGAGTGAAATACTCTATAGAGTGAAATACTCTATAAATCTGTAGAATCAACACAATCATACAAAAAAAAGTTTGCTTCACAATTTTTTTTGCTTCAGTTTCTCCCAAAAATGGATGTAGATGGAAAGTCCACAAATGAGACATTGCAACTTCCTTGTGGAGCCTGTTATGCTATGTCTGTAGTCCCTCAGTACAATGCTACATAGTTACTCCAGTTCTCAGTAGACCTGGTTACATCACTAAAATATGACTCACCATCATACAATGTGGCAATGGGTCACTAGGCTGGAATAGGGCAGGATTCAAATCTAAATAAAAATAATAATATCTAAAACATCTATTAGCTTATGACTGAGTGGAACCACCATGTTGAAAGGCAGTTTGCCATTGAATACCAGTTGCTGGTGGGGAGGGGGGCAACAGTGAGGCAGGGCTTTCTAATAGCATCTGGATTTGGGAAATAGGTTGTTAGTTTATAAATGAAGCAAATTGATTTTGTACACAGGATTGCCACCACTTAACCTGGCAAACTATAGACCAGTCATTTACAATGTCAGTGAAGCAAAACAAGTATGACAATCATGCGTATCTAGCAACATTGCTTTACATTAATTATTAAACACTTAGTTGGAAAAACAGATCTCAAGTGCCTGAAGATAATTTCTGCTAATGGAAGGTGCATGGGATTTTTATCAGTACCCCCCCTCACTGCAGACCCCTCCGATTTACCTCTCATGCTGTCCCTGGTGTTTCCCTGAGCTTTCTGGGTTGCAGCAGAAGGAGGAGGCAGGGAAATCCCATTCTGCTGATGGAAATGCTTTCATTAGTGGAGAGTAACTACAGGATCCGTGCCTTTATATTTTTGAAACTGCAAACAGAACTAATTTAAAATATTGTCGAAGGCTTTCATGGTCAGAGTTCATTGGTTCTTGTAGGTTATCCGGGCTGTGTAACCGTGGTCTTGGTATTTTCTTTCCTGACGTTTTGCCAGCAGCTGTGGCAGGCATCTTCAGAGGAGTAACACTGAAGGACAGTGTCTTCACTTCAGTGTTACTTCTCTGAAGATGCCTGCCACAGCTGCTGGCGAAATGTCAGGAAAGAAAATACCAAGACCACGGTTACACAGCCCGGATAACCTACAAGAACCAATGAACTAATTTAAGTTTGTTCAGTCTGTTTTTACAGAAGACATGGACAAACTCCATCCATAGTAAGTTATGTATTATCAACATAGCTCCCAAAGCTATTTGTTGTATACTGCCTCTGTAAGAGGCTAACCAGAAAGCCTCAGTGCAAGCAGGAGAGAAACAGCTTCATGTACTTGCCTACCAGTAACTTTCAGGAGGGCAGATCTAGACAGTGTTGAAACCAGGCCAGGTGATTCCTGGACTTAGTTGTCAAGGAACAGAAAATCTTTTAGTTAAGTATTTTTAGTTTTCCTTTTCGAGCCAAGTTGTCTGCTTCTAGTTTTCAGTCTTGTTGAAAACAAACCATTAGGTTAAACAAGCTGGCTGTTGTTGTTGTGCCATTATACAATACTGTCCACAAAGGTTTTCAAAATGAAGCTAACTTTGTTTAAAGTTTTTGTGTATATATTTTTTAAAAGATTGGCTTCTCCAGTCCCTTATTTTTATCTTAAAGATGTTGAGTTTTCTTGTTTTTTGTTTAGTTTTTTTGGTGGTATTGCCATCATTTATGACTGCTCAAAGTTTGGTTGATTAGTCTGAAGATGAGAACAGTTGATTATAGTCTGAAGACGAGAACACATTAGTTTATTCTTTCAGGCAATTCAAATTGAACTGAAAGTGCATTGGTATTTTACATGGTACTTACATGGAAGGCATCGGTCCTAGTCAGTGGGAAACATAAAAAGCGGTGATAGCCTTATGGAAAAGCCAGCATGACATCCTTCAGTTCTAGAATGGAGCTCATTTTTAAAGGCATGCACTGACAAAGATTGGAAGGGGGGAAAGTGCCTACCGCCTCTGGAATCTGCTTCCAAAAGCAACTGCTTCACAAAGCTGCATAGAAAACCTAGCTTTGAAACTCTCCTCCTACTGACACAGCCCAAGATGTTCTCTGAAAAGCTTCTTCAGGGGAATGGTGGACCCCTCCTCTGTGCTGGAATATTACATTTAGCAGAATGTTCAAGGCACATAACACAGCAGAGTCTATCTGGTTTGTGTGTGCTGCTAAGAAACAAAGTTACACATGGAGCCGCTTTATCTTTGCAAAACTAATATGAGTTCTTTATTGCAAGGAACTCCATTCTAGACAGGATAGAGCAGAGACAGGTTTCTAATCTAGTCTAACTAGAAAAAGAAGAGTTGGTTTTTATATGCTGACTTTCTCTACCACTAAAGGCAGAATCAAACCGGCTTGCAATCACCTTTCCTCCCCCTCCCCACAACAGACACCCTGCGAGGTGGGTGGGGCTGAGAGAGCGTGACTTGCCCAAGGTCACCCAGCTGCCTTGGTGTGTAGGGGCGAGAAAACAAATCCAGTTCACCAGATTAGCGTCTGCTGCTCATGTGGAGGAGTGGGGAATCAAACCTGGTTCTCCAGATCAGACTCCACCACTCCAAACCTCTGCTCTTAACCACTATACCACGCTGGCTCTCTACACCACGCTAGCTAGGATGGATAGAGACGCAGGAGGCATGTCGTGCCCTCATGGTGCCAAGATGGAGAAGGACGAATGTAGAGAGAAGGTGTCAGCTGGAAGGAAAATTCCCTGAGAGTAGCAATCTACTCTTCAAATGTATAGCATCAGAGCAGTAGGAAGGAAGGATGTTCAGCGACCTGACCTATCTCTCCCTCTTTATAGTCCCCCTCTGAAGTCCTTCACTTCCAACACCCTGGAGCGATGTGAGGGGTAGTTGGAGGACTGCCACAGGAGAGGGAAACTGTTCTCCCTTCATATGCAAGTAGATCTTTTTGATCCACCTCAGTTTTTCCATATCATGTCCTTTCAGTAAAATAATGAAAATACATAATAAAACAATGAAAATGCAGTGAAATTGTCGAAGGCTTTCACGGTCAGAGTTCATTGGTTCTTGTAGGTTATCCGGGCTGTGTAATCGTGGTCTTGGAATTTTCTTTCCTGACGTTTCGCCAGCAACTGTGGCAGGCATCTTCAGAGTAGTAACACTGAGGACAGTGTCAGACACTGTCCTCAGTGTTACTACTCTGAAGATGCCTGCCACAGTTGCTGGCGAAACGTCAGGAAAGAAAATTCCAAGACCACGGTTACACAGCCCGGATAACCTACAAGAACCAATGCAGTGAAATTGTCTTAATACACAGCATGATTTCTAAAACAACTTGGTGTTTTGAATACCTTTGAAATGATGGTTTCCACCTTCTTCTTGATAGCAATCAAAGACCATATAAACCTCCAAGGAAGGGAGTAAATCTCGTGTAAGTCTTGGGAGTAAATGACTGCTGTAATAGTTGTGTGAAAATAATTCTGGAGGTCTACCAAATGTAACAGTAATTAAAACTTGCCTAGTGTGGGTGTGAATTGTCTGAATATGTTTCTTTTTAAGAGGAAGGAATAAAAATAAATCCGCTTTACGAGACATTTAGAAGTTATTGCTGCTTTGCAATGGGCCTGTCTTCTGTTGATTTGAGATTATGTAGTTAGTGGCTCCTCTTCTACCCACCTTACTAACAGGCAAGCCTCAGTCTGTAGGGGGCAGAGGGCCAGTATGGAGTAGAAGGTAGTATGTCAGACATAGGGCCAATTTACAGGTTACGAAGTCCTTGTGGCTGCCATGAGGATTTTTGATCCAAAGTATTCTGGTGGTTCTGTGCTTCCTAGGCATGGATGGGTATGAGCTGGATTGGGACCATGGGACCATGCCTAGGAAGTTAGATTGGGACCATGAGACCATGCCTAGGAAGGCAACCCCCCCCCCCCCCGGTTGCTATTTTTCTGACCTCAAATGTTCTCAGGGATAGTTTGCTGTGTTGTGGGATGTATAAGTAGTGATGGCTATACATAAGTTTTCTAAACAGGGGCAATAGCAACTCCTGGGGCTCCTGCAGGAGGGAAGGCTTAAGACCCCTCTAGCCATGTGCTACTGTTCTGTCCACTGCCCCAACCCACACATACCTGGTAATTAATTTCTGAGCATGGAATGACTACATGTCTTTAAGAAGTCCTTGTGGAGGACACAAGGACTTTGTAACATATGAATTGGTCCTTAATGACGAGAGCTGGATTCAGTTGAAGCTCACTTGGGTCAATCACTGTTTTTCATGTTTATCATGAGAATAAATGGAGGAAGGTTATATACTGCTTTGAAGAACTGTCAAGACAATCTGGAATTAATAAACTGCTGAAGTTATTAGGGGGGGGGGAGATAGTTGTGTATTTCCTGCATTGTGCAGGAATAATAAAAAGGCCCCCAAAACAATGCATCCTTTTTAAAAAATTGTTAAAAAATTAAACAAAATTAAAATGGCGGGATAATAAACAAGCATGGTTAAACCAGAGCATATTTGGCATCATTTTAGGTTTTCTGTTTCCCTCCAAAAAGTGTCTTTTTCTAAGTAAGAGCAAAATTTGTTGTGTCTTCTAAACTGGCAAAACAATTTCAAGCAACAAGGTCAGTTTTTACAAAAGGGCATCCTGAACCTTCACATTACACAGATATCTGTTCCTCAAAAATGCAGGCATAATTCACCAGGCTGAATCAAGGTGAAGGTTGGAGTGAGTCTGTCAGAGGTCAGTTTGGAAATATAGAAAGGCTCAGGCAACCTGTATCTGTAGCAAGGGTAGCTTCAGTGATGTCAGCATTTTGACTTTTTTTTCATTAAATCTAGATGATCTTGAAATTGACATAGTGTCCTGGAAAATGATGATCATACAATATTGACCCAGACCGTATGGTTCATCAGTGTCAGTATTGCTTATTCAGTATTGCTTAGTAGCTCTTCAGGGTCTCAGGTAGAGGTCTTTCATATCACCTCCTACTTGATCCTTTTAATTGGAGATGCCAGGGATTGAACCTGATGGGCTCTTTAGGACAAATACAAAAGAAGAAATGGCTGAAGAAATGGTTGTCCCACCTTGTTCCTGTAAGGACCATATGATTGTCTTGATTGTTTAGAGATTAATCCCATAAACTCTGTTGGTTTATCACATGGTGTTTTTAGTGTATAACACCAGACATGCATCTGGTTCTCACTGTCCTTATTTGATTACAAGTGATGAGTAGGAAGGAACTCTCCCCTCCCTGCTAATTGTCCTATCCCTTCAGAATTAGATCAGTGCTTTTATTAACAGTGTAAAATTCTCCCATTTCTTGTTTGATGTCTTTGCAGATATCCACTATGCAACTGTATACTTGGTGAAAGCTGAAAAGCAATTCCTTATTAAAGATGAAATGGATAGGAATGGTGATGCTTATGGTTACTACAACGACACTGTACAGTCTACTGGATGGGGAATTCTTGAGATCAAAGCAGGCTATGGTAGCCAGTCCATAAGCAATGAAGACCTCATGTATGCTGCAGGTTTCTTGGAGGGCTATCTCACTGCTTCGTAAGTACTTCCATAAAAGTAATCCAGAGGAGAAAATTTATTGTTAAAACTTACAAATCAGTTTCCCTTTTCATAAATCTCAGCTCCAAACCAAGGATCTGTAACAATATTAATTTTTGAGATCTTCAGTTTTTCAGTCCTTTCATCCAGTCTCCTTGGGAAATGATCAGGTTTTCTTCTTGGGCATGTACAGAGCCATGTGTAGATATTGGGACCCAATGACTACACGGCTGGTGTTACAAAACATCCTATACGACTGAAGTTGTTCAATTTTATATTCTCCCAACTATATAATGGGTGAAAGACCGTCCCAAAGGAAATGATTTTGGTTTTATCAATATTTATGGACATTTCATTTTCAGCACATTATCTAATTAATGCCTGCAAGGCTCTCTTTAGTCCCACCTTTGTTAATGAAATAATTATCATATAATCTGCATATAATAGTGTAGAAATTTTTCATTGCCCAGTTTAGGAGCATTTTTATTTTCTATCTGAAAAATATTTGTTACATCACTTAAATGTAAATTAAATAACAAGGGAGCCAACACACAACCATGTCAAACTATTTTACACACCAGTATATCTGAAGTAAGAAGCCCAAGAGAGCCAGCATGGTGTAGTGATTAAAAGTGGCAGACTCTAATCTGGAGAACTGGGTTCGATTCCCTGCTCCTCTACACGAAGCTGGATAGGTGACCTTGGGCCAGTCACAGTTCTCTCAGAACTTTCTCAGCCCACACGGAGGCAGGCAATGGCAAACCACTTCTGAACATCTCTTGCCATGAATCAACCTGATTCAATAAAGATGCACAGTGGGAAGAGAGAGGAGTTGAAGCCTTCCCTGGCAGCCAGCAGTACAGCCCCAGGGAGGCCTGCCTCATATTGAGAGCCTGTTGAGCTAACTATAGGAAAAACTCTTTGAGGTAACTTTCAGATTACATTATATATTTGCTATTCCAAAGGCTTTTCTGTTATGTTTTGTGCTCTACTCGTTACACAGAAAGTCAGGTTGACTTGCCAGCTCAGAGATTATGGGATTACAAACACTATTATTTTAAAAGGTCCAAGCCAGTGAGAAACGATACAGCAATTTCACTATCTAATAGTAGCTACCTTTCTCCCTCTGGCTGTTGGGCATAATTAAAATCCTGTTAGCTTCAACATGCAGGGGAGAAAGTTAGCAACAAGACTGATATAGCAACAGTTCAGGAGGCACAGAGACTACATCTTCTCTTATTTATTTATTTATCTATCTATTTGACTTCTACTCTGCCTTTCTTGCTTCAGACTTGGTACAGGCATCACATTAGTGGGAAGCTGGTGTCTAGATATGCCTTACATTTAATTATCATATCATCTCATTTCACTTTTGAAGGTAATTTGAACAGAGTGATTTCACTTTGGATATTGACCTGTATCTAACCATACAGTTCTGAGGACATATGTATGCATACATTTCTTTAAGAGGGAACAACAGTTTCTGCTGATTCCTCTACTTAGACTATCCAAAATACACAGCAACTATGGCCAAACTACCATATTCATACAAGAATGAAGATTACAGATTTAATGTTCAATGCTACAATGTGATGTGATGCTATCAAAAATACAGTATCTACCTACTTGTCTATAGACACAAATACATTATAATCAATACAAAGTTCTACAGCAACATTCTATGATCTATTTAAAGCAATGATCTATTTAAAGTCCACGTTTTCATCCTTGGGATGATGAAGGTATAATTCACAAATCAGTTGCAATGCCGGTCCTGTGTGTAGCAGAAATTACTGCCCACTCTTCAGAAAACTCAAGTGCTCTTATTGATTGTTATTGATTGTTATTCAAGTGCTCTTATTTGGAATATGTGCCTTTATATCTGTTTTCTGTGGAGTGGTTTCTGTGATACGAAGAGTATTTGAGGGACATAGCTTATCAGTTTGTATTTATTATATAAATAAGGTAAGGAAAAATGAAAGAACAGTAATATTTCTCTCATTCTTTCAGACGTATCAGTGACCATGTTGCAAACCTGTATCCACAGCTGTTTAAGGATATCATCATTAGGAAAAAAGTTGAAGATTTTATGGAGTAAGTACAGCGTTGTCAAAAATTGGGCTGAAGAACTGAAATGCCATGATAGGGTTCAGACATCCCCAGTGATATCTGCACTTTCTAATTTAACTAGTTGATGTAGAAAGAGCTTATGCCATGATAAATCTGTTAATCTTTAAGGTGCGGAAGACTTTCTCTTGTTTTTGCTATAATAGATTAACATAGCTACGTGCTTGGAAACATCACGGATGTTCCTGCAAACATCAGTGCCCACAAAGACACAGGTGACACCCAATTAGGTCAGGAGTAACTACATTTAGTGGAGGAAACATGATTTGTGAATAATACTTGTATGAAAATAAAAGGAAAGGTGCTGAGAAAACCTGATGTAGTTACTGCTGAAACCAAAGCATGTTAGTACAGCTACAGTTTCATTGCGTGATAAACAGTACAACCTTAAATGTGTTTACTCAGAAGTAAGTGTCACTCAGGATTTATTCCCCACACCACAACCAACATTTATTTCTTGGAGATGATTCACATTATGAAAAGTGCTCTGTAAAGTCAAATTTATCCTCATATAGGAAACAAGATCAATGGACCAGAGAACAAATTAAAAACAACCCAGATGACCACTTTTGGAGACACACAGGATACATCATTGCTCAGCTGGATGGGCTGTACATGGGAACTGTAGAGTGGGCTAAACAGCAGAAAAAAACAGTAAGAATAATTAAACTAAATTGTCTTTAAACAACTTGGAGGTAGGAGGGAAAGGAGAATTGAGATGAATTTTTTCATTATGTGAAGATGTAGTGTTGACTCTAAAAGTATCCTTCCACCCATGGAAAAAATCTTGAGTGGAAGTGCACTTTAAGATCCAACCCAAAGTGCTCTCTGCTCTACTAGACAATACAGAAAGTCTTTCTGTTAGCTCCAGGATTCCTGTCAGTATTGTTTCTAAAGAATTCAATTATGCCGCAGCTATCGGCCCTATACAGGGCATGTGATATAAGCGTCAGAGGGGAGGATTATTCTCAAAAACTCTGTTTGACTAGCTTTTTGAGGGCGGAGGAAACTGGGTGGAATGATGCATTTGTCTGTATGCATTTGCTCTGTGTTACACACAGAATGGAAAGCGACACCACATGGTGCTCCTGCAGTTGCAGCCTTAATTGTTGTGTGGGCTGGTGACTCTCTAGATCAGGGGTGGGGAACCTCTGGCCCGTGGGCCGCATCCGGCCCGCGAGGCCATTTTGTCTGGCCCCCGGCCCGCCTGCCAAGGCCTGGAGCTCCATGGCCCACCTGCCGAGACCGGGAGCTAGCTATTGCTAGCCAGGCCCTTCTCCCGGCGCTTCGGGCTTTGCAGGGAGGCAGGAGAGCATGCTAAAAAAAACTAAAAGCTGATTGGGTGACTGTCGGGGCATTTCCCCCAAGTCTCCCTGCTTCCTGTTCCTGGAGAGAAAGTTGTTGGGGGCACCCGAATCTCCTGCCGCTCTCCCCGGCCTGCGCCCTGGCGGCGGTGGCACATTTTAAAGTTGTTGGGGGCACCCGAATCTCCTGCCCCTCTCCCCCACTCTCGTTGCCCTGCCGATGGCCGCGCTGCACCCTCCGCTGGCTCGGTGGGCTCCGACGCAGCTTTCCCCTCACTCTCCCCTGAGGCCAAGGTACGTGCGTGTGTGTGTGTGCGCAAAGGCAGGGGAAGCCTCGGAGGTTTCTCCCCCATCGCTCCCAGCCACCCGTGCAGCTGGGGGCTGGCTGGCTGGCTTGTGTGTGTGTGTCGCGCGCGCACACACACACAAAGGCGGGGGAAGCCACGGAGGTTTTACGTGTGATTCAAAGTGGTTAGAGTAGGATTGCCAGACAGTTTTATCTTGGTTCCCAAATGTTCTGCTTGTAGTCCTTGCCTATGTGGTGGATTCAGATGAACAACTGAGCTGATGACAGAGGCTGTTAGCCTTCTTCCAAAAAGCTTAGAACAGCCTATATGGTTCTCATATTTTCCCCTCACAGAAACCGTCTGAAACCGTTTTTTCAGTATTTACATTTTTTCAACATTTCATTGTTATGCAATGCTTTGATTCTTTGGAAATCCACTCTACCATTCCATTATTATTGTGTGGCATATATGAACCAAGAATCTGGATTTCCTGTTTCCTAATTTCCTAGATTGATTGAAATACCGTGAAGGAGGATAATTTGAAGAGTGCTATAAAATGTTCCGTGTTTCTTCACAATATTATTTTTAGAATTTCTTTTCTCTTTAAGTTACTCTTTCCCTCTGTATTTCATTCTTCAGTCTGGTTTTTTAGCAATGTCAGGGAATCTGCTGCTCTCTGAATCCCGAAGAGCCAAAGTCTGCTCTGCTTATGAGAACCATGCTGCAACACCCAGTCCTCCCAGCTACAGTGTCTGTTTGCATTAGATAACATAATCTGGGATAGGGAGCAGGCACCCAATGTGTGAACACACACAGCAATTTATCAGCAGTTAATATAGGCAGAACACCTGCAGACAAATGGAAAATTCATTGCATATATTCATACACTTCTAGAAAATTGGGAATTTTTACAGTTAGAAAAGCAACCCACATACAAAAAACAGTAGACTCTAAGGCTATTTTGTGGTACAGATCTTTGCTGCTCCTTCACACAGGTTCGTCACTACTTCGGTCCTCCTGCTGGCTAGTACACCATGAGCCCTTTCAACCATTATACCAACTCACATAAAATAAACTTTACTGGACCAAACTGAGATTCCACCTAGCTCAGCATCCTGCTTTTCAGTATGGGCCACACAGATAATTCTAGGACAATCAGAAGCAGGGTATATGGGCAGCTGTGTTCCCCTTTTGTTTGGTTTTCAGAAACACACTTCCCTTGAACACAGAGGAACCTTGGAACTCACTGATAATAGCTTTTAGTATACCTTTCTTTCAGAGCCTCTGACAATCCATTTAATTGGATGACATCTATACCTTGCACAGTTTTATAAGTCTCTATCATGCCCAAGTTTATTCATTTTAAGGCCAATTTTAGGGCGCCTAGCTTTATTTTCGAATGAATTATGCCTGCCACAGATGAATGGATAAACACATCTTTTTATCAGAGTCCCTATTTTCTCCCTAATGGAAATCCAAAGTGGTTTATGATGTTCTCCTTTCCTCCATTTTATCCTCACGAAAATCCTGTGAGGTAGGTTAGGCTGACAGTGTGTGACTGGCCCAAGGTCACCCAGCAGAGTGGAGATTCAGTCTCCCAGATTCTAGTCCTAACCATTATACATTGTCTCTTAAACAACCCACCAAAATGTGGTTCATTCATAGGCATCTCTCCACTCATATGTCAACTGGCATAAACCTGAGTTTAAGCTTATATGTTTGTTATCTCTTTCTTTACCTCCAGCCTCTCACAGTCTTTGAGGCCCGCTTCCCGAGTGCAGCTGGAGATCTGCTTGACCTAATTCCTTCCTTATTCTCACATTCACCAGAGATGGACTATAATGTTTTACTAGGAGGCCGTGTTAGATACCGATGGGATATGGGTCATTGCTCAGCTCTGATCAAGGTGAGCAAAAACAGTACTTGTTTTCTTTCTGCCTTTAGGAGTCACCACTTCTTCATTGTATTTGTGAACTCCATAGACAGGGATGAGCATTTTGATAGATGCTAATCAGAATTTGACCCAAACAGATGAAGTTCATTAATGTAGTTGTTATAAGTAACCTGAACAGGAAAAAGATAACTACATTAAGAAATAATGAGGGAATGTTGTTAATTTCCACCTCTGGCCAATTTCACTGCATCAGTTGCAAGTCCTTGGGATGCACCCCTTGAAATGAAAACATTCCTGTGATATATTTCAAGGGCTTGCAAACACAAGTGCCTGGGATGCCATGGGGAAATTTCTGGTGTGTGTTCTGAATGCTGTTTCTCAGCCTAAATGACAGCTGAGAGAAGATGTTTTGACACCTCCAATGGAAAATTTTCCTGTTGGATCCAAGGGACTTTTGTTTGCGTACATGGACCATGATAGAGCTGCCTGGCATCTTGGGGAGGCCCAGCTCCAGTCGAGATCCCTTAAGACCCACCTAACTAAGCTGTGCACCCCTGGCCTAAACAATCCTCCAGAATGTATGTAAATTGCCTCTGGCTGTTCTCTCCTATCACTGAAGTAGCCCTAAATACTCCTAGAGTAAATGCCAGGCATGTCCTAACCACAGTTGCTTCCGAACGATCTCAAGATGTTAGAGATAGGACAATAATTTGAATCAAGGTTCATCTAGTTAAGGACCAAACAGCAGATAACCTGTAGATATTTTACTGAAAAGGACGTTCTCAGAAACAACAAAATAGCACTAGAAAATATCCTTGGAGAGGAAAATTTGAATTTGTATATATAAATATTTATGCTGTGAACATGACAGTGTACAGTGGGTATTCTGACATGTAATTTAAGCATGTGCTTAAATAGTTACATACACACACACGAGAAAGAAAAGAATTCATTTAAAATACACTGGAGAGTTAGGATCCCATTATTAGATACTTTCAAATGAATAGTTGGAAATGTTGGTGAACAAAATTTAACAGGGAAAAATCAGACTTATTCAAGAATTTGACTGTTTTCATGTTTACCCCTTTAGAGAGACAAAATTAATTGGATTAGCTTTACAGTATCGTGAACAAAAACAAGAAGTTGATTGCAGCTGATTAGTACAGATTCTAGGTACAGCATTTCTCCCTCCCCCCTCTCTTTCCTAGGTCCTTCCTGGGTATGAGAACATACTCTTTGCTCATTCCAGCTGGTTCACATATGCAGCTACACTGAGAATATTTAAACATTGGGACTTCAAGATTGATAGTCCAGAGACAAGCTCAGGCCGTGCCTCTTTCAGCAGCTATCCAGGTAATTAGATGTGTGAATAGAGCTCCAAGCACAGTAGTTGTATCTGAATGTAGGAATCTGCTTGTGTGCTGGAGAGTCTTATGAAATTAAGTATTCTATATTCTATGTCCAGGACATTCTGATTAGATAGCACAGTTTCCAGGTGGATAGTCTGTCATAGCAAAATAAAACAGAAGTCCAGTTGCACCTTAAAGACTAACAACATTGAAGAGTTCAAGAAGAAATGGAAATTATATAATGCCTATGTTGTGTAGTTTATGTTTAAGCTGAACTGAAATTGTCTAACTAATATACAGATATAGAATATAGTGAATATAAATAAGTCGCTATAAGAAGATATGATATTCAGTATGATTTAATAATGGTTAGCCTTTGAAGACCAAATTATTGCATTTATTTTTGTGAGAAATAACTTAAAATGAAAAACAGTGAAATTTATGATAGAGTGTTATAAAAGTGGAGTATAGGGAAGATAGTGAGACTGTAGAAAGATCTGTATGTTCACCCAGTTACAAATGTACTTTGATTCATTGTTACGTTAATCTAGGTTGAGATATTAAAATGCATTTTGTATGGGGTTTTTTTGTTAGTTGTTTTTGTGTTATATGTTATTTTTTGTGAAAAATTAATAAAACTTTTTCAGGGGAAAAAATAAAAGACTAACAATATTTATTCCAGCATGGGCTTTCTGTCTTGAAAGCTCATACTAGAATAAATGTTAGTTTTTAAAGTGCTGCTGGACTTCTGCTTTATTTTACACTACAAAAATAGCCATTGATTTAGCAGCCTCATTTTACTGTGTGTGGTCTGTACTTTTGTATACTAGACTCCTGTTCCTTGTGAATGATGAGCCCATGTCACAAACTGAATCACACAAACAGCCAAATTTATTTATCTAATTTTTCCATAACATTTCTATCTTGCCTTATCTCATTGCACTGTGGGTGGCCAATTTAGGAAAGTGACTGTCCTTTGCTGTCTCTCCTTCCTGCTTTTGCAGGAGCTGCTGACTTAGGCTTTAATGCCCATCTAGAGAGAAATGTGCTCACTTCTGGGCTTAGACCATGACACTCTATTTTTAGGGCTCAATGGCAAAGGGACAGGACTCCAGAACAAGTTTGGACCAGTAAGACTGAGGTGACAATATGGTAGAATAATCACATATAATTTATTTGAGGGGAAATAATATTCATGTATTTTATACACTGGATGCTAAGAAGATAAGAACATGTAGCTATTCCCATAGTCTAAAAATATACCTGTATTATGCAGTGTACAACTCGAGGTAGAAATGGCAAAGGGAAAACAGAAAAGTCAGCAAGGAAAAGGATTTTACTTATGCTGTTCTGTGTGGCAAAGTCTTCTGGGAGGGCAGGCATCACAGTATCTGATGATCCTAATGAACCTCAGATAGGGTTGCCAACCTCCAGGTGGTGGCTGCAGCTCTCCCCCACTACTACTGATCTCCAGCCGATAGAGATCAGTTCACCTGGAGAAAATGGCCACTTTGGCAATTGGACTCTATGGCATTGAAGTCCCTCCCCTCTCCAAACTCTACCCTCCTCAAGCTCTGCCCCCAAAATCTCCAGGTAGTTCCCATCCCAGAGCTGGCAACCCTAACCTCAGACCTACACACAAGCCAGGGCTTTGGAGTTCCTCATGGAGTGTTGGACAGGGGAGCTAATCAGGGATTCAAGCAGGTGTGGACAATCATTTAAACAGATCTAAATAAAATAGCTTGTGGAGCAGATGAGTCAGAATCTGGGGAAATTCAGCAGTTGAGCACCTCAAGATCAAAAAGCTCAGAACACTTTAGGGAAGCTGGGGTGTTGAGATATAGAAAAAATAATAGAAACAAGAGTTTGGATTTCCCAGGCTTGGAAAGAGGTGGGGAAAGTTCAGGTGATGTCAAGAAGTAAGCTTTCTGATTGGTAAAGGTGGGAAGCTTGGGGCAGAGAGTGAGCTTTAATGCATTCTCAGTTTCCTCCAGTCCAGCTTCCTGTTTCTTAAGGGGTTTTTTCCAGTTCTGCATGCATTTTGCTCCCTCTAGTGGTCAATTCGATGTAACACTAGTTTTTATCAAGCATAGAAAGCTGCAGATTTAAATTTCAGGGAGAAACACTTCATTTAAAGCTGTGTGATGTCTCATCTGATATAATTGCATTTAAAAGCCATGAGGTTAGTCTGTCAGGTAGAGGTTGGGGAAGAGACCACAGTGGTCATACTTCACATCATGGTACTACTATTCAAATGTTATTTAAAATCCCATCCTCAATCCCCACCCTCAGAAGTGAGGTGGGTGGCGATTAGAGACAGCCTTTTCTATGGTGGTACAAGGGCCAGATCGACATTTTTTTGAAGGGGGCAAAAGTACAAATTGATGCCTCCCACATATTATATACATGTTTTTTTTCTTTATATAATCTGCTGTTGCCACCCCCTCTGCGTGCTGCCCAGGGTAGTGCCCCCTTTGCCCCCCTAGATCTGGCCCTGGGTGGCACCTCACTTTAGGAATGCCCTCCCCCTTGAGGCTTGCCTGGTGCCTCCATTTTTAGGTGCTGGACCAAAACACATCTTTTAGCCAGGCTTTTAATTAGGGGATTTACCTGCTTTTTTAAATGGTCTGTTTCTAGTCAGAGGTCTGTTTTATAGATGGTTTTTATGCTGCTTATGTCCAGTGTCTTGTTTTAAACGGGTTGTTGTTTTACATTGTTATATTATTTTAAGCGTAAGTCACCTTAAGCAGGACTCTGAAGAGGTGGCATAGAAATGTTCTAGATAAATACATATAATTTTTAAAATGAAATTTCGTATTACTGTCTATAATAATGGGACATGTTAGTTTGAAGTCGAAATTCAAAACATAAAGAGAGACATTCAGACTAAAGGTGATTAACTGTTAAATCTATAATTCTCACAAAGAGCACTTGGATTTGGTCTCGCAGAGAGGCTGTGTTTATTCAGCAAGCTGAATTTGCATTGTGCCCTCTGAATTACCAAGGAGTATTGTAGTGTTCGCCTCTGAGGAGGAATGTGCCATCTTTTTCCTTAGAGCCGTGGCACTCACAGTGCAGCTTGTGGAGAGCCACGTTTACATTTCTGTTAACGAAAAAAGCCACATGACTACTGTATATCCTGTGTACCACCCCATCAAACACACAATGCAATAATATATAACTATTAATATTAAATATATATAATCTTTTAAATTATAAGACTACCTCTGAGCCTGTAGGGTTGTCTCACCCCACTATTGTTAAGCCTTAGCTAACCCTTAGCTAGCCCTTGCGTGTCTGAGGTAAGGGAAAGGGCTTCCCACTCTGCCTTCTCACTCCCTCCTCAGCATGAGGCACAGCAGGTCAGGAAAGAGAGTGAGGCTAGCAAGACTTGTGGAGGACGGCCAGCCGGCCATGGAGAAAGGGGAGTAAAACCACCCCCACCCCCACTGGGGCCAGTGTTCTTATCCTGGGTGGTGGTAGTTTTATTCTCTTTTGTCTGGTCATCTTGCTCTCTTCTCAACAGCCACTCTAGTAATAGGATGACAACATGTGATACAGTAGATAGTGATAATTACCTCACCCAGCAACTGGAAGTATCTCTTAGCCAGCAACAAAGGATAGCAGAGATCCAAACCCAATTCTAGCACTGGAATAAACCTTAGCGCCAGCTCTGTCCCCATATCCCCTTTAGTGACATTATCACAACACCTGCCATACCACCTGCCATACCATTCACTTGCTCTCCTTCTAATGTGACACATGCTATTATGTCTTTCTGCAGTTTACGCTGGCACAACTGTCTCTACATAAGAAGCCACGATGAGGCTGTCACAATCCCCAATCCAGGCCTTTCACATTTTATATTTAAGCACCCTCATACAAGTCCCCCAGGCTGGATGGTTGTGAACCCCCTCACCCGCTTTTCTGATAAAAACCCAACACACTTAAGTTTGTTTGATTTGTAAGCATGACACGTCATGCCTTCCCACTAATAGTAGATGACACATTTACTTGAGCTGGGAGATGATCTGGTTATAAAGTATGTTCTCTAAGAGGCTCAGACTTGGAATCAATAACTAGACAAACATTAACACTTCATTGTTTTTTATAGGAGCAGCACTCAAACCCTGCCTGTCTAAACAATAAAGTCCCCTTTGGATTCCGTGCCTATTCCAGTGTACCTCCTATTCCCTCTCCTTCCAAAAAGCCAACTCGCCTTTTTTCAGATTGCTGTTGGATGTTAAACTACCTCAGGTCCCCCACCCCCAAAAAAACTTCCACATTCAATTCAGCCTTTAAAATTTGAGTGGCTGAATGGGGAAGAAAAGAGAGTGGGATCTTCTGTTTGTGACAGACATTAAAAACAGAAACATTTGTAAACCAGTGGGGAGCATGTTGGCCTCCCTGGATCTTCCATGACAGACTTAACAATCATCATATTTCAATAATAAACATTGCAAAGGTTACCAGCATGAAGCCCTCCTGAACTGGAGTCCATATGTAGATATAACACTATCAGAGATGGCCTAAAGAACCATGATCCCTCTCTAGATATGTGTACACACTGTTCATCTTGCTTTGCCAAGTTGTCATAATGTGAGAGTGGTCTTTACCTGCTCTGATTGGATCATTCACTGTTTGGATTGGCTCTGGTTTTCATTTGCACTCTGCATAGTAACATAACACTTACCGTATTTCTTGGAGTGCTTAGTAACATGCACACAGGCAGCGTTTGATCATTTCTTTATTTTTCTGCCAAGTAAGGGCATTGTAGGAGCCCCGTAGTGCAGAGTGTTAAGCTGCAGTACTGCAGTCAAAAGCTCTGCTCATGACCTGAGTTTGATCCCAATGGAAGTCAGTTTCAGGTAGCCGGCTCAAGGTCGACTCAGCCTTCCATCCTTCCGAGGTCGGTGAAATGAGTACCCAGCTTGCTGGGGGTAAAGGGAAGATGGCTGGGGAAGGCACTGGCAAACCACCCCGCAAAACAAAGTCTGCCTTGGAAACGTCAGGATGTGATGTCACCCATGGGTCAGGAATGGCCCGGTGCTTGCACAGGGGACCTTTACCTTTTTAAGGGCATTGCACCTGAGGAATGGCTCTAGCTTATGAAAACTGCCACAGTCAATCTGTTAGTCTTTATGGTACCACAAGACTCTTATTGTTTCTTAGTGCTGCAACAGATTGACAAGGCTTCTGTTCTGGAATTCAGAAGTAACGTGTATAAAAAGTAATCAGTGCATGCCAGTGTGATGTAATGGTTAAGCGTTGGACTATGAACTGGGACACCCAGATTCAAATACCCATTCTGCTATGCAGCCACAGTGTTAAAGTCACGCTGGGGGAGCTTTAAAGTGACCTGCTAGAGTACTTTATGCAGGCTTTGTAGCTTTGTACTGTTGTAGCCTTCCCAGATTTTGTCTTACTGCTCTCCGTGCTGCATTGTAAACATAAATATCTGTTCTTGGGATTAGGCACTGTATTTTATTATAGTTTGTGCTTGCATCATTTCCAGCTCAGGCAGTTTAATTTCTGATCAAGTCTGGCCCACTGGGGCCTGTTTGAAATACTGTCACCACTAATTAAAAAGGCTGTGATGAATGAGGTTGCAAGCCCAGAGTATTCCCTGCCACATTTGCTGAGTGGCATGCTGGCTTGTCTTCAGAAGATGCAATCAGAAGCACTTTTGTTAGCTTTGCTAGAATGATGGGGCTCATTCAAGATTGTTTGGGAGTTGCTGATAACCGAGAGAGAAAATGGCTTACAGATGAAAGTAGCTATACGTATAAAGAGGCAATTTAAATTACATCAAATTCTCATAAAACCCGTGCATATGGAACACAACACAAAGCTGATCGAGCAGAACTTCATACAGCTGCTGATGCCTGTAGTTTTTATTTCTGTTTGAGTGCCTTTCCTTGTTGATAACCAAATTTTTCCCACTGTTTTCCAGAATTCATTTCTGTATCAGTGATACAGAGGCAGACTCCAGAGGGGGAACCTGATTAGGGTATTGAAGCCAAATCTAGTAAATGTGCACACCTAGAAACTGTTACATGGATATTTTCTGGTTTGGCTCAATTATTATGTGCTTACTATGTTTAGATATCTCTGGAAGATTACAGGTCATGTTCAAGGTCAATTAAAAAGTCCGTGGTGATAGTGGTGCTCAGAATGGAAGAGGATTCAGGCTTCTGTGTTTAACCAAAATATAGTTCTTTATTAATCGTTTCTTTTTAACTGATATGTTTCAGTGCTTCATGGGTGGGCCACAGGAGTTTAACTGTGCACTTTAGCCCGATGAAAGGCACATAATGCCAGTAATTGTGGATGTATCTAATGGCAATGGGCGGTATTCTGCACTGGAAGGGAGGCTAGACAGCTGCTGCTGCTTAAAGGTTAGAATCTTGCTTATCCTTAGCAATGTGGATGAAACTCCATTGTCTTAAGTGAGTTGCCCTTATAAGGAGCGCTGCCCTTGATCTTCTCCCAGTAAGGATCAGAGAAATCTCTCCCCAACCTCAGATGCTCTCATGGTCTGCTGGCCTGGCTGCCTCTCCTTCTGCAAGGTACCTCTTGTGCGCTCTTAAATTGATCACAAATTATATGAATAAATTATATCCTCACAGATTGAGAATACAAGGCTATTATTGTTTTTTATGCTGGAAATAAGAACTAAAAAGTAGTGAATAACAAGCATTTTTAAAAAAATTGTATACAGGTACTTTGGCATCCATGGATGACTATTACATACTCAACAGCGGCTTAATAATGTTGCAGACCACAAACAGCGTTTTCAACCAGTCTCTGTTTAGACAAGTGGTGCCCGAGAGTCTCTTCGCATGGCAGAGAGTCCGTCTTGCCAACATGATGGCAGACTCTGGAAAAACTTGGGCTCAGACGTTTGCAAAGCATAACTCTGGTTGGTATTATAAAGGTGAAACCTGTTATATATTATTCTCTAAAAATAGTGCAGGTTTAATTGTCTCTTCCCTGTCCCCTAGGTACCTATAATAACCAGTATATGGTCTTGGATACAAACAAGATCACATTGCAAAAGGGCATTGATGATGGAGCTCTCTACATCATTGAACAAATCCCAAAACACGTGGAATACTCTGATCAGACAAATATTCTCCGTAAAGGTAAGACCTGTTGATATTTTTCCCCAGTTTTGCTTTCTGGTGAGAATTGGAAATGATGAAGGTAGCATGTTAGTGTGTGAAGCCTCGACCCCTTGCTCGCGCCCTCTGCCAGGTCTTCCTGGAAATGCTCCTGATCCAGCTCTGCTTCTTTGGCCTCAGACTGAGATGAGGAGGTCGAAGTTGAGCCTCCACTTTCCCTGGCTACTGAGTTCCCCGTCCTGGGTGAACTTTGTAGCCTCCTTCCTCCCTGGCCTCAGTGTCTCTACTGGATTTAGGTTGGCTCTACCCCTCAAACTTCCCCAGTCTGCCTCAGCCCCACCTCCTGGGAGGTCATAGAAGGCCTCCCTTTCATTTGAGCCTTCTTGGCTCTACTCCCCACCCCCCTCCTGATGAGGCCAGGCCATGTGACCTGCTCCTGGCCCCATCCTCACCCCGCCACCGGTCAGTTGTTTGGCAACTGCCTGACTGCTGTCTTCAGCCGCTCCTTTCCTGGGCTACTGTGTTTTCTTGCCGGCACCCCCGAGAGTCTTCCAGTGGCCAGGTGAGTCAGCAGAGTCGCTTTGTGTTGGGGGAAGGGGATCTTGGCTGTTGGCCCTTGCAAGACTGTTCTCCCCCACCTCCCACCCCCCATAGGGAAGTGTCACAGCTCCAGGGTTTCAGGCAGCAGGGAAAGTCCCGTGCCAGCATGCTCTGCAAGTGTCAGCCAAGGGCCAGCATCAAGGGTTAGCATGGTTGGGTACATGCCAAGGCCCTCAGACTGGCAGAGGCCTGCTGCTGATGCCAGGCCAATCAAGTGCCTGACAGCAGTGGAGGGAGAAGAGTAGAAGAGAACTGTGCATAGTGCTGCTTTCTCCAGGCACACCTCTCATCAGGAAATGGGAGGGAGGGGGAGTCACCGCATTTAGAAGATGAACCTGAAATCTTTCACACTCCTTTTAGACCCAGTGGGACCACCAGTATCAAAAGGACTATGAAAAAATCTCACTCCATACCTTCTAGCATTGTGATGTTGGGGGGGGGGGGGAGAAGCACAATGAGGGGACTGTGGGCACCCTGTAGCTGGCTCTGATTCAGCTTGTCCAAACCCTGCTTTTATGGCTGTTGATCTATGTGTTGCTGCCAATCTCGGCCCCATTTCCGAGATCTTCATGGGAATGAGAGAGAGTTCTCTGGACAGCATGGCATCTCTATGAAATTCAGACCTTTGAAGCAATGTAAGTGGTGTGCAAATCACTACATCTATTCAATTTGCAGGATACTGGCCTTCTTACAACATACCTTTCCATGAAACTATCTATAATATGAGTGGATATAAAGCGTATGTTAAAAAATATGGCTTGGATTTTTCATATGACTTGGCTCCCAGAGCAAAAATCTTCCGGCGGGACCAGGGGTCAGTGACAGACCTGGAAACCATGAAGCGCATAATGAGATACAACAGTATGTAATTTTTCTCTTTATTATTTTTAACACACACACCGTCCTCACAACATGACAAGGCTTGTTTCAAAGCACTTGACTATCACGGTCTGTACCTGCAGACACTTCAGGTACTGTCCAAAAAATTGCAATAGAAATTTGGTTATTCTCTGCTGCTATGTTGTTGAACATAGCTGGAACAAGATTTTTTTTCCTGAAGGTTAAATACCTTTAAATTGATACAATTTTTCACTCCTTTGAGAGAGATTGGAGCCAAAATCCCACTAAAAATTAGTTGCTTCCTAAAATCAGACCAAGAGCTCATCAAACCTTCCTGCTTCTGAGGAAATAACCTGCGTCATTCAATTTCTTTAGATCTTGAAATGATGAAAATAAATCCCAGTGAATCTTGAAAACCTTGCAACCACGTCTATAAATATCTAGCCTGCTGAGCCAGCGAGGTGTAGTGATTAAGAGCGGTGGACTCTAATCTGGAGAACCAGTCTTGATTCCCCACTCCTCCACATGAAGCCTGCTGGGTGACCTTGGGCCAGTCACAGTTCCCTCAGAACTCTCTCAGCCCATGCGGAGGCAGGCAATGGCAAACCACCTCCGAATGTTCTCTTGCCTTGAAAACTCTGCACAGGGTTGCCATAAGTCAACCCCTTCCCCAGTTGATGTCATTTTTAAGACAGGGCAGCAGTGGGGTTGAAGAGTTTCTTTGAAGCACCAGGCAGGTGGTTGTACATACTGTTATCTGCCAAAGGCAAGAAAAGGGATCCTTCCTTCACAGAGATGCACCTGATTAGTTTTTTTTTCTTCTGAACTAAGGTTGGAACTTTCAAGGAAGACGAAAGGGTTCCCAAGCCCATGTTTTCCTCATAATTTTAATGCAGGCACTGGGATCAGGCCAGAAAGATGCTCAACCCTTCTCCTATCCAGATTCTTTCCTACAAAAATGTCCCTTTCCACTGGGTCACTTTTACACGTCTGTTTCCCCAGCTCAGTTCCAAAACTGGAAATAATCCTGGCAAGTGCTTTGCTCCTGCATTGGCATTTGCAGCACATATGGGTTTTGAAACAGGTTAGGGTGGAATGTCCATTCTTTCACCAAACTTTATCAAAACTTTATGCCAGGATTAAGTGTTGGTCACGTTTCACCTGATATTTTATGTATTTATTTATGCTTTGATTTCTATCCTGCCTCTATCCCTGGCCGAAGCCGGGCTCAGGGCAGCTAACATCATTAATATGTCACAATGTAACAATATATAATATATAACAATATAATAAAACCATAAAATATAACAACCTAAAATTATTAAATCACTTCCGATAATTAATCAATTCTAGTAGATAACCAAGTGGCGCACCATTTGAGAGCAGGGCCGCAGCGAGGCCAGCAACACAATCAGGCCCCCCAGTTCAGTTTGGTTATAACCTAAGGGGGGGAGTAGGGAGATCAGATCTGATGAAATCATTGCTGTTCTCAACTATAGGCCTGGCGGAACATCTCAATTCTGCAGGCCTTGTGGAACTCTTAAAGATCCTGCAGGGCCCTGGTCTCACTGGGGAGAGAATCCTACCAGGCGGGCGCCAGGGCTGAGAAAGCCCTGCCCCTAGTTGAGGACAGCCGGGTGCTCTTTGGGCTGGGGACCACCAGTAGATCGTCATTAGCAGAGCTTAATGCACTCTGGGGGGTGTACCAGGAGAAGCGGTCCCACAAGTAAGATGGTCCCAGAACGTGTCTTTAAAGATAAAACCAGCACCTTGAACTTGATCTGGTGCTACACCCGGAGCCAGTGCAGTTGGCGGAGCACTGGCTGAATGTGGGACCTCAGTGGTTAAAGTATGTTTAAGGTGTAAAGCAATTATCCCCCCCAATTAAAGAAAGGAGGCAGTCCTTTGCTGTGAATGGCTTTGTCTAGAATGACTCAACTGTTCTGTTCCTTCTACTTTGTAGACTACAAGAAAGATCCCTATGCAAGGCACAATCCCTGTAATACCATTTGCTGCCGGCAAGACTTAAACCTCAGATATCCAACTCCAGCTGGGTGCTATGACTCTAAGGTAAAGACTCCAAGATGAACTGGTCTACTGGAAATGCCATTTGGGATGAAGTTGGGGGCGTGGGGAGCAAAAACGTATTCCTATTTTTTCTTTCTGTTTTACATACCCCCTGGCATACTATTATATGCATCTGGAATTATGGGTGCCAGCAGTCCAATAAATTCACAGCTGGGTAACTTGTCTATTTAAAAAAAAAAATTCTCGGAATTGGGTGAGGGATTTAGAGTAATTCACCAGTCCACAAGCCAGGCACACTTAGAACTGTTAGTGCTGTTAGAACTGGACATAAGACCTTAGTTTGTATTAGGTTGTGTAAGTCTGGCCACTTGAGAACTGCTACAGTTTCATGTTACAACCACTGCTGATTATAACATCTTCATGCTTAACCTTTGCCTTAGGGAAGCCTGTGCCAGCACAGTCACAAGGGTTAAACTCCATGACGCCTGCCGGTCTTCTCTCATGAAATTTCTTCTCCTCTGTCCTGTAATATGAACCTTGCCCTGCCTAAGCAGCAAGGTCAAGAGAAGCTGTAAAAATATCCTGACTGGTTGCCTGGATGCGTTAGTGATCCATCAGTTAGCTTTTGAAATGGGGTAGTAAACAGTCATAAAATGTCAGGTGTTGGCCTTCGTTAGATAGTCACAACAGTCTGCTTGACCTATCTGTTTGCCTTCACGTACACAATTCCCTCTTTCGCTCTCTGATCCCATTCCATCTTTTTGCACACAAACACTTTGTATGATCAGGGCCTGACGGAAACATTTTAGTTCCTGAGGGCAGAACTAAAGAAAAACTTGGGAATTTCATGATATTTTTCCTGTAAATTTCAGGGCCCTGATTTCCTCCAGGGGAACTTATTTTTATTTATTATTTCAACTTACTACCCTGCCCTCCCTGGTCAAGATCAGTTATAATTCTGGGAGAACTCCAGGTCCCACCTGGAGGTTGGTAACCTACTTGGTACTCCTGTTTGCCCTTTTGGGCAAGCATTGGTTTGCTCCAGCAGGGCAAATGGTGCCTCCATGGGGCTGCTTCACGTTTGGAAAGCAGTGTATGCATTTGGTCCCAAGCAGAGTTGGACCCCTGCATACCTGATTGTTACAACAAAATGCTCTGGGTTCCTTTTACTTGGTGGCATATACAGACCTGAGACCCAGATACTCTACCATGGAAGCTTGCTGGGTGACCTTGGGCCAGTCAACACTGTCAGCCTAACTTACTTCACAGGCTTGTTGTGAGGGTAAAATGGAGGACAGGAGAATGTTCTAAGCTGCTTTGGGTCCACTTTGGGGAGAAAAGCGGTGTATAGATTAAGTAAATAAATAAATCTATTCCATACCAGAAGGCCCTACAGCTCTAGCATCCTGTACACTAAAATGTAAATATTTCCAGAAGACATAGCAATACTCCAAAAGGGAGGACGTCTAAGCACCTGCAGCAGTCGGTTCACACAGTGGCCAACCAGGTGCCTCTAGGAAGCCCACAAACAAGACGACTGCAGCAGATCAGGCCAGAAGCCAGGAAATATTTACCAGCCCTTGCAAAATGTGTCTGATTACTTGTCTAAAGGGGGTGGGATGTCTCACCTTCCAACAAGCCTTCTGTGTCACGGTTCAAAACGTAATGTTCTATTTTCCAATAGAATTGTGACTGAGTGAGTCTAGAGCAGTGGTTCCCAAACTTTTTGAGCCACTGTCCCCTTGGTTTCATAAACTCAACCCCAGCACCCACAACCCTATCCTATAAAAAACATTATTCAAAATAGGGGTTTGCATGACTCACTAAAGAAGATAATAACAATAAAAGTTCAAAACGGTAACAATTAATTGCACATCTGTTCAAAATCAAAATAAAACTTTTTAGTTGAAATTTATTCAACAAAACTGAACTTGATCCAATGGTACCAGTTCTTCAAAGTCTGGAAGAAAATTTTGACAGTTTCCACCAAATTTGCCAGCATGGTGCCGTAGCTTGATCTATTGTAAATTAGTGAACACCACAGTTGAAGGGGCCTACCTCTAGTGCCCCCCTGCTGCCCCCTTGCCTCTTAGTGCCCCCCTAGGTAATCCCACCGCCCCCGCCCCACCAGGGGGTGATACTGCCCACTTTGGGAACCACTGGTCTAGAGTCTAGGGGTACTGCCTGCCAGCGTGTTTGGTGAGGCAGACATTGGCAGGGCTAACATAACCCAGACTCAGGCTGCTGCTAGAGGGAGACAATTCTCTGTGTAGGTCTCACAGCTACTGTGAATGCAGAGGCCCTAATATAGCTATTACTGCTCCTTATTTATTTTAGTTGTGGAAGCATGAAAAGGTGATCTGTTTAACAGACTCTCACCAATTAGGAAAAGTGCAGGACTCATGCTGTTTTGGTGTAGTTTGAAGTGGGGGTCTCCTTTCCGCTGCACAGACAGGCGCATATGTATAATGGGGGAGGAAGGCTTCCCCTCAGCAACTGGTTGGGTGTAAACTATTCCCTTTTACAGGTATTGCCATTTTTGGCGAACCCTTTCCTCCCTGTCTGTTGGCCACCCTACTCGGGTGCCCTGAAGCTGCTGAGCAACGCACAGCCTGCTTTCACACACACTTTAATCAAAGAGAAGGGGATGGAGGGCAGTTGGCAAGGCTACTTGGTAGGGTTGAGTCACAGCCTCTCTATTTTCAAAACTGAAGCAGTAGGCATGATGCAACCCCCAATGAAGTCCATACACTCGCTAACCCTTTTCTCTTCTGCTGACCTCCCCATGCCTCTCACAATTTCCTCATACCTTCAGGCAGTTTCTATTATCCCCTACTCCGGATTCCCTAAGATTGTATTGCAATTTCTCTCCTCCACATCCTTGTCGAACATCTCTCATGGTTCTGCAGAATAACACAATTTTTAAAAAACTCGCACATGCAAATAGATCAGTAAGTTTCTTCTAACATTAATGTTGCTGCCTTACTAGTCAGCTGTAGCCATAGGAAGGCACGTGACTTGGTTGAGGCCTGGGCGAAAAAGAAGCACCACACAAGAAGCTGCCCATGATGCCCCGTGCGGCTAGATGATCCCTATCTTGCAAGAGGTGTTGCTTCCTGCCCTTGCCCATCCTGTACTGCTGCTGTCACCATGACCAGGCTCTGGCCTTTAAATTCAAGGGGAAATTATATATATCTGAAATCTGCTACCTGAGGGGACGACCTTACACTGCCCAGTGAATGATTCAGTAGTGCACATAAACAGAACATGAACTTTGGGATACCAGCATTTCTGAATGCTGTGGTACCAAAAGCTGAATCGTATGGCTGTTTGTAAAGCTTGTGCACACTCTCAGCAAAGCGACAAGTTTGATTTAGGAATTAGTTCTCTTAGGTTATCCGGGCTGTGTAACCGTGGTCGGCATCTTCAGAGGAGTAACACTGAAGGACAGTGTCTCTCCTTCAGTGTTACTCCTCTGAAGATGCCGGCCACAGCTGCTGGCGAAATGTCAGGAAAGAAAATACCAAGACCACGGTTACACAGCCCGGATAACCTACGAGAACCAATGAACTCTGACCGTGAAAGCCTTCAACAATATTTTGATTTAGGAAAATTCATACTTTGCCCCTGACCCTATTGACTCCTTCCTTCTGTTTCCTTCCTTAGCCATAAAATCTTCTCCTGTGATCCTTTACAGGTATCAGACATCTATATGGCTGCAAAGTTTACAACCTATGCCATCAATGGCCCGCCAGTGGAGGAGGGGCTGCCAGTCTTCAGCTGGTCACGTTTCAATTGGACAAAGCACCAGGGCTTGCCAGACTCATATAACTTTGATTTTATCACCATGGTGCCAGTGCTATGAAACTGGCCTCAGAGTTTTAACATATGGGGGAAAAGGTTTTTTTCTATGTACAGCTTTACAAATATACCAAATAAACTGATCTGTGCACTCCTGAGATTCTGCCTTTGCTTTCCTAGCTTGAATTTGTTTATGTGTGTGCTGAAATAAAGTGAGCCAGGTCTAAGCCAGAAAGAGAAATGACATGTCTTCTTGACAATTCAAAAGCAACCAATAGAAGTCCAAGCTTGGCAGGGATAGATGGATTTAGCATTACACCAAAGGGATTAACTGATATGTGGAGCATCTTTGCCCTTTTTTTGTTGTAGGACAAAACTGTGTCCAGTGATGAATGCTTCCAAGTATTGCTCCCCACAAAGAGGAGTCTATATTTTGGGATAGTTGGTCTACTTGCTATTCAGAATCTGTTTGTGTACAGCCCTACAAGCAGAGGCCCAGTTAGAAGTAGTTCCTGGTCAAAAACTGTTGAGTAGAAACCAGAACGTTTGGCCTACCATGCCAAGAATCAGTGTCAAAGTGAACACCCTGTATATCTCCTGGCGGTGAGAGCATTGAAAAACTGAATTGCTTGTGGCTCCAGTTTTTTGTTTTGTTTTGGGGGCACAACTCTAATGAATGACAATCCTATAACAAATCACACTTACAATATTTGACAGGATATTTCCCAAAGAATAAAACAATGATAGCCATGGATACTAGTGGCTCCAGTTAGGGAGGCAGCAGTAATTTCCTTTGGGATATACCTTTGCAGTCCATGCAAAATTTGAGCTGCCTGGTGATATATCTCTTAGCTCCTCTCTTCCCAAGAAAGTTCTTGCAATAAGATACAAGGAGACAGAAAACATGCACTTGTCATGCTGGATCATGTCTTAATTAAGATCATTTAATCAATTAAGATCATGTCTTAATGGCATATCAGTTATTTTCAAATGTCAATTAGATGCACAACGTATTTAGTAGTTAAATGAACTTATTGCCAGTCATCTTCACTGCATAGTTCGGAGTTCCAGAATACTGAGAGAAATGGAGTTTGACTTTCTATACCTGATATCATTGAGTCTCCCACTTCATCATGTTCTTTTACCTGAACAAAAACATTCCTATGTCTGAAGTCTCAGCGTGATTAAATTATACTTGTGGTATAATTTTTGGTGAGGAAAGCACAAAGTGCTGCTGCTTCATCGTCACCTAAAAGACTGGTTTCTTAGCAGTGTCACAAAAAGAAAGGTAGTTGCAGCTGTCAACATTTAGCACACACTGGAGCAGTGTGCTTGTTCTGCGGGTTGGCCTCACAGGCACAGAACTCGCAGGCTTAGAACAATACAATGCACCCCTTTATACAATCTAGCTTTTCAAGGATCCCACCCACAGTGATTATAAATGCATATGATGGGAGAGAAATTATTGCCTGCACCCACCCTATGTTTTCTATGCAGCTCTGCATTTTAGGTGTGTTTAGCTTCTAAATATGTACATCATCTTTGAAAGCCTGCCATTGGTTCTATGCCTGAACAATACCTACGCAGATGCAGTGAAATATGTTTTCTGTTGCAATTAGACGGCTCCCACAGGTGCGGGCTGGACGGCCCTACCTTTGGCCCCTCTGATTTCATGTTGCATTCTTGACTACAGTAATCACTCCTTGACACAGAATGGGGATTATCATTTGGCTCTTGGCAGCAACTGCTCCTTAAATGACACATGCACATTGTGACTGAGCTCCTGCTGCTCTCTCTAAATGGGGTTATTTGAAGTAAAGCAAAGCCCATACCCTCACATATACGTCAAGTGTTGCTATTACTATTCATTCCTTCAGCAAAGTTCCAGTTTGGAAACCAAACAAATAGACCAGCAGGCACCAGATAGGACACAGAGCGCACTTGTCCACTATCCGACATTATTTGACTGTTGCATTTTCTACAGGAGCCATCAGATGGCAGCAGAATCTCGCTTATGTGCATTGTAGGCTGATACTATCCAAGTAGTCCTTCCTTTTCAGGCTTCCTGCATGCGTACACAATATTCCGCTTTAACTGAGGATGCAACAGGATCCTGAGCGCAAACACATTTTAGGCCTCTCTCATACAAATACCCCATATGCCAATTTATACAAATGGCTAGCGTTTTAAACACCTGAATAGTAACTGAACATATGCAAAATAGAATAAACAAGGCTGGGTGACCCTTTCGGCCGGAGTGCAATCCCCCCCCCCCCCAATATTTACTAATGACAAAGCTAGTGTGCTGTCAAAGAAAGGTCTGGGCAGGAAGGGTGGAGAAATTGTACTTGGCCAGAGACACTGCATGGGAGTAAGGTACTAGAAGGGTTGACAAACCCCAGGATGCAAATGATGGCATAACAGGCCAGTTCACTGGGCATTGCAGCTTCCTTACTGTACCACGAAAGCCAGGATGCAGCCAGAAACCTCCCGTGCCTACTTCATAGCATGAGCACACTGAGCACCAAGCACTGGTGAGATACAAGCACACAACGGGTGCTTCTGGCACTCACTGAGGGCAGGGCCAGAAGGAGCTATGATTGAAGGCATCATCACCACTCCCACTCCATATGCCGGGCCCTGTCTGTCCCAGCTTGAATACAGCCCTGTTTTTTATTATGGGGGCAAGGGCGCTACAGTGCCAAGTAAAATGACCTGGAGGGCCATAATCTGGCATGATTGCCTACCTCTAGCTTCAATGTAATGACCTGTTATTATTAGGTAACAATATACCCTCATACACATACATGGTACTGAATCATGGCGTTTTGCTCTGTTTAGATAAGCCTAGTATATAATGGGACTGTAGAAGGGAGAGTGAGCAGGGAACAAAAGAAGCAGATCCCTAGGCATTGATCCAGTCAAGCAACTAGGTTTTCAAACCACAGATCTTTAGCGGTTGCAGCTGGTATCCAATGGGGCTGTTGGGGCGGAGCCAAAGTTGATGGGGCACTGTCCCATTTGCCCTAATGGATCAGCCTTTGCTGCCTTCTGAGGCAGAATGAACACTAGTAGCCAGGCCAGCTTTCACCTGGTGTTGATTAGCTAACATCCTGCTGCCTTGCATTTACTCTTCCTAGGCAGGCAGAGATGTCTGTTTACATGTAGAGGTATATTGCTGACGAGAGCCTTTGTTGTTTCTTTAAAATGTGGGGGCCCAGGGGTTGCTAACTGGCCCATTCTGCTCTAGCATTACTAATTGTTTCTCCCTTCTGGCTGATTGCTAGATGAGCCTCTCCCCCATGTAATAAAAGAGATAAGTTAGTGGCCAGTTTTGAAGTGTTTATTACATTTTAAGGCAGGGGTCCCCAACCTTTTTTGAGTCTGTGGGCACATTTGAAATTCTGACATGGTAAGGTGGGCACAGGAACAAAATGGCTGCCACAAAATAGTTGCTTCAGGAGGAGGAACCAGCCACAAAATGATCACCACAGCTTAACTTCAGTAACACAGTGCAGATCCTTGTGCTGTGGAGGCAACTGCTGCCAAAGAAACTAAAAAAAATCTGCACAGCCAATGAAATCTCCAATAGTCAATCAGAAGTTTTACTGGGCAAAAGCCCTACCTGGCCCACCCACTTCCAAAAAACACTTGATGGGCACCAGAAAAGGTGTTGGGAACCCCTGCTTTAAGGCGAATGAATTAAGTTTGCTGCATCTTTAATACCTTTAACAGCACTAGGCTCACAGCCACTTTTAACTTTCATTTTCAGCTCAGGATTTTCTGTGCTTCAAAAGCAGCTTCTCTGAATAAAAGCTCATTTTGGTTGCCTTTTCAGTTTCCTTCTCCCACCTGATATCTCCAGTCAGAGGAAGTAAATATAGAGATAACAGTGTACCTCACATAAACTAGTATTTCCTGTTGGTTTTGCACATTCACCCCTCAGCTATTCCTGGCACATGATGGGCTCCTCCCCTTAAGCCTACTGAGCTCCACTCCTTCATCCAAGCTTGGATGGGGCACATCCTTTGTCAGATTCGTGCCTTCCAAAAGTTGGCAATTCT
Source organism: Euleptes europaea (assembly GCF_029931775.1). Lineage (NCBI taxonomy): Eukaryota > Metazoa > Chordata > Lepidosauria > Squamata > Sphaerodactylidae > Euleptes > Euleptes europaea. The sequence goes on along the minus strand of NC_079314.1, from coordinate 87,522,726 downwards.
AAGCTCGTCCAACTCCCAATGCTTATCATCAGAGAGATGCTTGTCATTATATACAAGTGGCACTAGGAGATTAGGGGCTTGTCAGTGTTTGAATAGGAACATTCTTAAAACAAGAGATGTATTTAATTTTTTTTCCTGTTGTCAAGTCACAGATTACTTATGGCAACCCCATGGGGCTTTCAAGGCAAGAAAGGTTCAGAAGTGGTTTGCCATTACCTGCTTCTGCATTGCAACCCTGGACTTCCTTGGTGGTCTTCCATCCAAATGCTAACCAGGGCCGACCCTGCTTAGTTTCAAAGGTCTGATGAGATTAGGCTAGCCTGGATTAACCACAACCTAAATCCAGTTCATGAGGATTTAGTTACTTGAGATATCTGCCCAACCCCTATTTAGAATGATGGCTGATCTGAACAGAAACAAAGTGGAACCAGGAGGCAGTTTGAAGAGCAAGGGATGCCAACTCTTAGTAGGTCCACATCTGGTAAGGGGCAGGTGCTGAACTCCTTAACCAACGCTTTTGTCTCCTAAAACTGCCTGCGATAGTTGCTTCTTTTTGGGGGGCTTACTACTGCACAGTGCAGCCAAGAGAAGAAAAGCTTCCATGTGAGGATTTTTTTTTGGGTGGGGGGGAGAGAGATTAGGCCAGAGAAAGGCTCAGCACTTGTGACTCTCAGCCCTTTTCCACTCACAACTGCAGCACTGGTGTTCCAGACACTTGTGCATCAGATTATAAATTTACATGCATCTTGCTGTGTATATAATGAGCAATCTAAGAAGAATGTCTGTGATACATTCTGAATTTCAACACTGTGTTGATTGAAAACCTCTTGCGTTTTCAGACTCTTTCAAGAGCCAGTGGGTAGCTAAATATGGATCAATTTTCTTCCTTTTTTAAACTTCAAGTACATGGCTCTCTAGTCAACATTGAGGATACTGATTTCCAAAAACCTTCATATTCATTAATTTTGTTCTTAAAGGCATCCCTGCATTTTTATTGAAGGCTGGCAGATGATTTTGTAAGAATACTGTCAACCATATCTGATGAGGATAGTTTCAGGTAGCCATGTTAGTCCATGGTAACTACTTAAAAGACCAACAAAATGGTACAGAGTATAAGGTGTTGAAAGCCAAAACACACTTTGTTAAATTTGAAAGCTTGTGACTTGAAAAATGTTTTTGGGCTTTAAGGTGCTACTGTACTTGAATATCTGATGAAGTAACTATCTGAAATAGGGTTTTATCTGCAAATGCTGTGTAAGAATGTGAATATATCTCCCCGCAAGGTATTTGTGCTTAGGGTATGACTGTTATATTTGGTTGGGGAGGGTGGGGTAGAAGTGTGATAAAATAAATTAATTAAAAATATTTTTGTTATAAATTGAAAGGGTGCATCATGGCATCCAAGGATGTTCTCAGATTATAATATAAAGGCCAGACTGCTGTGCAAAGACTACATTTTAACCAGGGGAAAACAGATGAGCATTTTGCAGCAGGGCTCAGGTGGAATGCTATCCTTACACAAAAATTCTTGATTTATTTTAAAAGAGGTCTAATTCATTTTGTTTGTTTCTTCCTTGAGTGGTATTCTTTTTGTACATTGCTAGATGCAAATTTAAAAAGAAATAATTTCAAGAGGTTTTGCAGAAAGACACATTTCACCAAAGCAACCTGGTATAATGTGTAGACAAAATAACAATGGGAAAAAGTGGGGTAGGGGGATGGTGGGGAATTCCTGTGAAATAGATCATTTCCTGTCTTAGCAAGCATCAGGGAATGTGTGTTTGTTTGTTTGTTTTTAAAGCTCCAGACTCTTGACAGTCTGAACAAAGCACACAAGAATCCAAAAGGTTAAAAACCCAGTAGTTTATTTCAAAGTATAAATTTCAGGCTTGTCAGACAAAACCCCACTACAATTAACACGTATACAGACACTAATCTATAATGCATACAAAAACTGGGGAGAACTTGCCGTTGCCCTGCTCAAACTGGACTTTTTGGTACGTCCTACAATATCTTTATTTACATGTTAATCTGCAGAAGAAAAAAACAACAGAGTGCAAGTTTATATAAAGGGTTTTGTAGGAGTCTATTTGCCAATGGCTGATAAGTTACTGAAGTCCAACAAGTACCCCAAAATTTGGCTGTCCAGTTACTTTATTTACAGATAAAACTTCAACCTCGGACAGCACTTAAAATATTTTCAGAGCAGAAAAGCCAGCACAAGATGAGAAATCTATCCATGTGCTTTAAAATGTTGCTTAGACTCAATGATAAAAGGAACTGCGATTTTAAGTTGTACTTATCTACTTATATTTTACCCTCCTCAACATGAGCTGGTTATACAAAGTTTGCAACAACTGGCTTATGGCAATGCTAGAAAGCCCCACCAAAACACTGGTACCCAGTTCTCACCTCCCTCAGCACAAAAATATGAAGGGGAAAGAAGGAAAAAGAAAAAATAATTCCATATATTTAAGATACATAGCTATTAAAACAATATAGTTTTTGTTTTAAAAATCTGGATATTTTTGCAGTCGAGAACTTGAAAACACCAAAGGAATTCTAAGTCTTCATCCCAACTTTGTTTTCTACTGCGTGTGCAGTTTTCCTAGTTAATACTGTAATGTGGCTATTCAGGGAACAAGTTATAAAGCTACTTAACACCCAATCCGATCCTATATTTGATATAGATTATGGGTCACAGACCATTTATGACACAGAGCCTGAAGTGAAAGTGTGAACTGACAATTTATTGCAGTAGAACACTGTTTGAATCCCAGCAACTTTCCTCTTGACCCCACAGATGCTATTAGCTTGGACACCATTTTCCTGGAATGTAGACACTGGAGAGGCACAGCCATGTCCCCAATATACTAAAACTTCAGGTTACAGCTACTTTCAGGGAATCAACTGTCCTTGAGTAACACAGCATACTTACTATGCTCTTAAAACATCCAATCTTTTCCTAATTAGCTGCCACTGTGGCGTATGTATTGTTCGTGCCCCCCTTGCAACCTGCTGAGGTCTCGCCAGAAAAAGTTTACTTGTTGTAATCTGAGGGACAAAGTAGGAAACATACAAGTAATTTAAGAGATTTAGTAGCAGTTGAACAGCAAAAGCATCTCACTTGCCCCTTCCCTTTCCTCTAAAATTAAATGTTACTACCAGATGGATTCTTAAGTACTCAATATAAAGAACCAATGCTGAAATACAGATGAAAAAATACTACTTCAGCTTCACATTTAACAGCAGTAGAAAACAGAATTTAAGCATGGGCCAGCCCATATACTGCAGTAAGGAAAGCATGGTGAAAAAATACTGACAAAGTGCAATGTGGAGAATAACATCCCTCCATGCCCTTTCCTTGAAGACCTTTCTTTTGATCATCTCTACCTCATCTGTAATGTATTCACCGTGTTGAGAGGGTTCAATTTGACCATTATCATAGTACAGTAAAAACGCAATAACTCTGCACCTTGATATTGTGCAATTCTGTTAGTTTCTAATACTTTGACAGAAGTTAGTATTGTCCTACGTCAGTTTACAGACAGATGCTCAGATTGAAAAATAAACCCTCTCTATTTTCTTTGGGAATATGGCACCAAAGACAAGGCTACAAGATCCCAACTGTGCGCTCCTGCTGACAGAGCGCTCCAGTCCCTATTTCTGCCTTCCCCTTGGTGTTGCTTGCATAATTAGCTCAAAATATCCATTCTGGTTCATAAAGAAGTTTGTTTTTACTAATAGCCTCTCTGCCAGTTTCAGTTTGCAAATCTGAAGGCAAAATTGTTTTGCCCTCAATTTTGGATCTAGCATAACGGCTGCAATTGACGTTACAAGTTTTTTTGTTGCTGTTGTTGTTGGAAGTGGAACAGTATCTGGCCCTGAATGCAGAAGAGAAGTAAGGTAATAGAAAAAGTGTAGTTGCCAGTATTGTCTCTCTGTCTATTATAAGGGCCGGATATGGTTTATACAGACAAGGATTCTCATGTTTTTTGGGTTCATACATCTCTTGATTTTTGGCAGCAAGTTCAAGAAATATCTCTGGCTGCAAGTTATTTTCTCTCGTGTGAACTTCCCTACGCCATATATCCACCCTCTTTTCAGCTGTATTCTGCCTTGTGCTTATTGCCTCAGGATAAAAAAAAAGCATGAGAGCTAATAAGGGCCAAAGTAGACTACATCTTTGCCTACATATGACCGGCATTACTGCAGTCACTCACAACCATCTTAACTTTCTAGTTTAATTCTCCCCTTCTTTAAAACAATTTTTGTACTAATATGCTTTTTTCATAGACTTTAGGTATTCTTCTAATGTCAGCTGATTTTTTAAAGCATTACTGCTGTTAAGATTGAAAGGAAGCCCAAACACGTCTCCAAACGGAGGGAAAAAACATTCTACAGGTGGTCACTCCAGAGAGATCATTGCTTGCTTCAAGATCAAGCTGCCAGCTAGCAAACAGGTAGACAAAAATAGCCTTGTTTCTGAAGATAGCACCACTGCTAATTTAAACAAGTGAGGCAAATGGATCATCAGCAAGAATAAAATTCACCCAAGTTCAAAAGTAATTTGTGAACAGACCACTAGAGATAAGCAAAAGATCCACAGGAAAGCTGGTTCCTCAACACTCAAAAGCAACTCCTTGGCTGTAAAATGTAGATGAATGAGGATATAAGGTGTATAAAAAAAACAGAGAATTTTACTGCACATATGTTCTCACAGTTACAGAATTAAGACCCTGTCTTCCCAACATATATAAGATCAACATTGTTTCAGCTCTAGGCTTTCTCCCTTTGGAATCTTGCATTTCATGGTTTCAGCTCTACCAGCTTCAAAAATAAGACTAGAAGTGCTAGACCTTTGGCCAGACAATGAACAGAGAAGAGAGGCTCCCAACTACAGCAGCTGTCCACTGAAAGATGGTATGGTGCAGCTCTATGGAAGGTGTGGTTTATGTCTGTTTGTCATATGTACTAAGTCCTAGTGGGATGGAAGGAAATGGAGGCACTGTTCCATTGTGCTGGCTCAGCACATTGAAAGAATGAAAGCTTGTACCAGAAGATTTAGCTATAGTGGCTTGAAGAAAGCAATGATCATGATCTAAGTGTCCAGGGACAACATCCCTGTTCTTTCCCTCTCATCAGCCCTGGATGTCCCCAGCCGGCCAGCCCCTCACTTACCGCAGAGTGAGACATGGGCAGATGGTGGACAAATGGCCTGCGATGGTCCAGAGGAGCAGTGGAGGTTGGCAGGCTCACAGAAGCAGAAAGAAGTGCCGCAGCTGCAGGAGCTGCCCCCAGCGGGATCGGCAGCAGGGACAGCATGCCTGGCCGAGAAGAGGCCTCAGCCAAGCAGCAAACCCTGGGGCTGGAGAGGGGAGTGACAGGCCGAACACAAAAGGGAGTGCCCAGATGGCTGACCTGGTTGTCGGCAGCAGGCTGGGCCCAGGAGGCAACTAACAAGGGAGCCTGAGGTCAGGCCTGCCTCACTTGACTGGTAAGGCGCCAGGGAAGCCAGATTCAAAAGGAGGGCGAAGCCCGACACAGAGCAAGGAAAAGGCAGCACGTGGGATCAGGGAGAGCTAGAGCTGAGGAGCAGGGAAAGCTCAAAAGGGTATTTTCCACAGCTGTGGGGAATGGGGTGGGGTGGTGATGAGGAAGAGGATAAGAGAACTGGTACCCAGATGGCCAAGTTGGCTGGCTGGTTCTGAAGAGGGAAGAACCCAGCAGCCAGGGAGAGCTGAGACGCCCAGTTGGAAGGGTGACCGATGCCACGGCAGAAGGTAACGAGGCCAGAGGAAGCGAAGGGGGCATGCCACAGTATGATGAAAATATATGTCATGCACCCAGATCTCCTGTGGCACACCAACTTCCTCTGACGAAGGTGATGTAGTGTGACCCATCTTCACCTATTAATCAGAACTGAGCATTTAAATATTGGCCTGAATTATCACAATTGAGAAGTAATCTAGGAAGACTGGCTGCTGCACTTCTTGAGACACTGCAAGGGAGAGTTATGATGTTCTGAGTCTAGCAAGAAGAGCTGAAAAATGAAAATGGCAAAAGGAGGAGAAAAACACAGAAAAAATGATTGCATTTATTTTTGAAATTACTGTTAAGGCACAAATTAAATTTTTTTAAAAAGACAAGGACATGTAAGAGGAGGGTCAGGGAAGTATTGGAAATGCAAACGAAACAACCTTCTACAAACCTGTTTTCAGCCTCGTCTCAGAATGCTTCCGGAGGCTAGCAAGAGGACCGCTCCCCTCCCCATAAGCAGATACACATACATTCTTCAAAAACTGGCCTTGTCTTGTAATGTAAGACTGGTCACTCTTCCAGTACCAAAGAAAGCAAGACCTTGAATATCGGCTTCCCTCCTGACCCAACATGCCTCTTGCCTTTGTGTCACAGCTAATATTCCTCATCAGCCTACTAAAATTCTTATTAGTATGAAGCCAAATCCCAAAGATTCAGGGCCTCACTGCTAAACAGCAGCTTCTGGGGAAAGGGGAGAAGAATTTCATACTTTAAGATTTCAGCTGAAATACAGGCTCTCCCACATTATGCTAGAAATTTATTTTGGTTATATGTTTATGAAGTATGTGACAACCGTCCAAAGCAATCTTGCAGAAAAAGTTTTACAGTGAGTTTCATGCACGAGAATAAATCCAAAACCAGAGTAAGCTGCACTGTGGGGGCAAGATGGAAGCCTTCAAAGTCTCTAGTTTAACTGCTTTGGGAAGCGATCACATCTGTAGACTGGGGGTCACAGAAAGGTCCGAAGCGTCCATAGATGTCCTTAGCACGGACTGCAAAATAGTACTTGCTACCAGTCACAAACTGAGTAAGTGTGCAAGCCATAGGCAAAGGAAGGGCTTTCACTTCCCCAATCTTTTTCCACTGGGAGGGCACAGTGGCACTAGGGTCCTCGTGGTATGCATACAGATGATAACTATCCACGCTGGCACAGCTCCGGTCCACTTCCAAAACGCTCCAGGATAGCACTATGCCATTCTGGCTTTGTACGCGTGCTAGCTTCAGATGCGGCTTCTGAGGCAGAGAGGTATTGGCAGCTTCAGGAGGCAAGCGGGATGGCTGTGGGGCGTCAGGTAGTGGGGCTGGATGCACAGGCCGCACTGGCTCCTGAAAGGCAGAGAAAATATTTCAGAGAGGAGGAGCTGAGGGGACTGGAGGAGCATGTGTGAACACATGAAACTGCCTTATACTGGATCAGACCCTTGGTCCATCAAAGTCGGTATTGTCTACTCCAGGGTCTCAGGCAGAGGTCTTTCACGTCACTTACTTGCCTAGTCCCTTTAACTGGAGATGCCAGGGATTAATCCTGGGACCTTCTGCATACCAAGCAGATGCTCTACTAGTGAGCCACGGCCCCTTCTGTACTCTATCGGCAAATCAGTTTATATTCTCACACAGCCAAAGTCAATCCCAGGTCCCAGAAAGCACTAGATAAGTTTAACACTACAAAAACCTAAGGAACATTATCATACACCCAAGCTTTAGTGTGGAGAAATCATGAGAAAGCTAGTTATTTTTACTGATGCTGTCAAAAGTTTTAATTCCTCAAAATACAAACCGTGGCAATTGCAATGCATGCCTTCAACATGAAAATCGGCATTATGGCACCAAGTTATCCTCCAGCTTATAACTGTTAGAAGGACCTTACTACCAGAAGACATGTATTCAGAAAAATGGACTGCTTACCTGTAACTGCACAAGGTCATTTGTGCAGTTACATCAACAGGCTCCAAAGGTGCAGACAGTCTTGATTTGGAATATTCTACAGCTAGGCTTTTAGGCTCAATATCCTCACCTTCATCAAGTCCACATGCCAATGCATATGCCCAACTCCTGCTCAGTTCTTCCAGAGCAGCAAGTATTAAGCATTTGTTGTGGAGAAGCAGGGTAGGTTGTAAGACTGCACAGAGTTGGTTTTTATACCCTGCTTTTCTCTACTGTAAGGAGTCTCAAAGCAGTTTACAATCACCTTCCCTTCCCCTCCCCACACAGACAGCTTGTGAGGTAGGTGGTGCTGAGAGAGTTCTGAAAGAAACTGTGACTAAATCAAGGTCACCCAACAGCCTTCATGTGGAGGAGTGGGGAATCAAACCTGGTTCTCCAGATTAGAGTCCACCGCTCTTAACCACTACACCACGCTGGCTCCCAGTGTGGAGAGGGGGGCAGCAGCTGCTCCTCACCCTTCCACTCAGCCACCTGTCCCCTAATGTGTACACCTACCTCATTCCCCTACTCATTTGTAGTGCTGCTGCCTTCCCCATAAGGCAGCAGCTCCAACGGAGGAGTGTTGTGTTCACGTATGTACAGAAATGCTCCTCTGTTTGGGGGGGATTTAATCCCTCCCCCCAGGTTTGTCTATATGGCCCCAATCTGAGGATTTAAGTGTCTGCACATGGGGCCATACTGACCAGTATGTTCACCTCAGCAGATGGATAAAAGTACTTACTGAATGCACTTGAGATGGCCGGTGGTGCACTGTGAGCTGAGGCCCTCCAGACCCCAAAGTCAGTCCATTGTTTACAACATATGCTGTTGTTTGAGGCATTCGCAGTGTCAAACCTGCACAGACACCAGTGGAAAGACAACAATATACAGAGGAATGTAGCCTGCTGATAATTTTCAGTTCTGTTACTTGCTCAACTTACTTTACTTGGTTAAAATCATAAATTACAAAACTCTTTTGTAGATACCATTATTTAAGACTGTTAAAGCTTTCCATCCTTTACTGCAAAGTATATAATTTCAATCTCTAAAAACAAATATTACACAAAAATTTCAAGATTATACAATTATAATTTCAATTCCTTTATCAAATCAAGGAAAGCCAAAGGTATTGTTTGAAAGCTAAGAGCTGTAAATAATTTCACTAGTCCTGTATTCATGATTTCAAATAGCAAATTGGGCTTAGAGTTCAGCCAGCAGGATAGCAGGCAGGAAAAAAAGGGTTATTCTTCTTTCGGGAGCAGGCAGGGCCACCAAAACCCGCAATCTTTCCTAGAGGGGAGAACCCTTCCAGTTTCAGGAAAAAGCTTCAGTAGGAAAGCTACTACAAGTGAAGTATAAAGCCCTACTTAAACTGCAAGCATGCTCCAATATGAGTGAAACAACCAGCTAAAAAATCCATATTGACAGATATGGTAGATATGCCAAGTCTCCTAATTGCTGAATAGAACGAAGCCTCAAGACTAAACCCAGCTTCCTATTTTGTTTAGTCTACATGAAAGCAGGCAGCAACTGATGTCCAAAAGTAGTGCACACATCCCTGCATGGGAAATAAGTCACCATAATATGCAAAACTTGTAGCAGAACCCTCCTTCCAAAGAAGGCATCCATGGAACAAGTATGTCAGTTCTAAAATCCCTGATGAAACTCTCTTTTAGAAAGACACTAATATGGAGGGAAACCCACTGAGTAGCCCACAATAGCAGAGATAGTCCCTTTGATTCACAGGCTGGAGCAATGTATTGATCTATTGAGTGGATCCAGTGACCTTGACCTCCTGGGAGCCAGTCTTATACAAATAGGCTATTGGAATGCCTGAACTCCTGTGATATCTAATGCAAATCCAGAGGGCATGTGTCATAATTTATCTTTACGATGGTAAGAGTTGGGACACACAGGTTAGATCCCAACCAAGAACCTGTGAATAATAGGACAATTTAACAGCTTCTGAAAAGCTTTCCCCCCTCTTAAGGGAGGGGATGTCAGGCTGTCCTTAAGAGGTGACATCCATTGCTACAGGTAGTGATGGGCTACCACTGATGAGGCTATAGTCCTGGAGGAAACCTTCATCACATGTAGGCCTGAATATGTTATGAAGGCAGCAACCCACTATGGAATATTTAAATAACCCAACTGTTACTTCCTTATGGTTGGGCAGTCTCCAGTAATTTTTCTGGCTCACAGAAGGGAAGCCCTAAGCCATGAGCGAGGGTGCAGTAGCAGTTTATTACAATGGAATTTGCATTGTGCATTCTGAAAAGCTTTTATATATGTAAAGGACAACAGGAATTTGTAACTACACAAGTACATCTACACGTTGTAAAAAGCTGCAAGTCCTGAAACAGAATTTAAGTGATGCCTTACAGCTGGATAGGCCACTCTACATAGCTCCAGGTGAACGGAGCCTTCCTAAATACAGACAAGAGTAACATCAAAAAATCTATTCAACTTCTGCCCAAATGGTACAGAACAAATCTGCAAGAAAGGTTGCTTACCTGAACTTTGTGGGTTGACCTGCCTTAAACTAGGGTTCTGCATGACATTGGTTCGCACAGGATTCTGTCCTGATGGTGCAGGAAGAGTAGTATAGACCACCTGATGGTTAGCAGGAGCTCTTGGTACTGGGAGCCGCGGAGCAGCCTGAGTCATTGGACGATGGGTTACATTCACAGTTGTCTGGGCTGGAACTCAGAATAACCAGAATATAAGTACTATGCTCTATCTAGAAATCAAACACTGTAGAAAACTGAAGCATTTGAATCAGGCCTGCTGAACACAGTTTCTTATAATGTTCAACTGCATTTGCTTTCAGTAACAAAATTTACTTAGGAGAATCAGGAGAAGTGACAGCTTTCAAAATTCTTCAATGTCTATAGCAAAGGAACCACACAGATCAATCTGCAAACGGCAATTTGTGAAACTTACATCTCCAAATTATTCTCTAGAGGAGGGATTCACAACATGGGCCAGACTGGAACTCAGGGATGGTTTTACACAAGTGCATGACATAATTGTGACCCATTTTCAGGTCTTGGGTTGCTAGGGATCTAGCAACACTTGAACATGACTATTTGTGTCATCACAGTGCAAGGAAGTAATTATTACAGTTGAGTACATTATAGATAGAAGTAGGGCCAGATAAAGGAAAGACCAAACCATCCCTCTAAACCTCACAGGAGGAGCCAACTGTTTTAGTCACCAACCAGCAAACTGGGTTCTCAACACAAAGGGAATGAGAATAAAACAGGTGCCCACAATGTCAGCTCCCCCATCCACAGACACCTGTATCTTAGTCTTTGCAAAGCAGATGCTCTTTTCCTTGTCATGAAGCGTAGTCCTTTTTCTGAGCCCTTACACAACCTAGTCCCTGAACATCCTCAGCAGAGGGATGTTTCTCCCCACAACCCTACTTCTCCCTTTAAACAGTTACTGCTGTGCTAATTCCCCTTAAGCAGGGTTCTCCCCCCTTCTTCCTTAAAGCAGAAAGGATGAGGAGCCGCTGTCAAGCCTGTAGTGAAACAACGGAGCAGATGCTTAGTAAAAGCTGGTGAAGATGACTAAGGGTAAACAAGATGGGGGGGGGGGGGTCCCAAGTCTTTTTCAGTGCTATTTCACTAGCAACCAAGTTTCCATTATATCACTGAGGTGGTCCTGATTGAGACCTACAGAGAGCCAGGGTCACTGGAGCCCAACCACACTTGCTGGTCTGCTGGAATCAGCAGTGGGGCTGTGGGCTGCACCAGATGAGTTTCAGGCTGCATGCAACCACTCAACTGCATTGTGCAACCCTGCTCTAGAGAATGCCTAGTAATCAGCCAGCATCTAACAGATTCTAGTGGTAATTTTTGAAACAAATGCACATTAGATGTGAACCTTCCATATAACTTTTCTGAATAAACTATAAAGAAGACATATTGTTGTGGTAATGAATGGATGGAGGTTTCTCAAAGATGGAGAAAATAGTGTGACCCTGATTTCCATCTGCAGAGTTAATTTCCCTACAGCTAAACCAGTAATATTTGACTGCATTACTCCGCTCTATCGGCCATTTAAATGATGTAAAAAAATACTATGATCTGAAAAATCTATTTAATTTCTACAGAATAAAGGCTTCCACAATGTCGTGCACTGTCCTTAAATGTCTTTATATTGAACTATCAAGCATTTCGTAACATGTACAGCTGCTCCCACTGCTAGATAATGAAAAGTCTGAATGACTTGAATACAAAAAAACATGCATAGGTTTATAAATAGTGAAATTACCTGTGGGGAGAACATGTATGGTGGTCTGTGATACGCCACTTGCTGGCACACCTGCCTGTTGGAGAGGACTTGACTGTACTGGCTGTAGTGGACGAGCTATAGACTGGGTGGGCAGGCCCATTCCAGATGTGTTTGATTGGTTCTGGTTCTGCTTCTTGCCCTCTGCTTTAAAAGCAAATCAAGATGCAGTTACAGACAAGCAAGAAAGGCAGCTGGAAAAAGTAACTTCAATATCTTCCATTCTACTTCATATGTCATCTTTGAGAATTTATATTCAAGTGGCCATTCTTCCCAACACAAGCCATTTATACTCCATTTTTGCATACTGCATGAACAAAACATTCATTGGAGGATTGTATGTGTACAGTTCACTATGGTACAGGACTCTATGGTACAATCACACATACCCAATTCATGAAATATTATGATAGCCTAAAATATGTTTTAAGTTTTGGAAATCTTCAAGAAATTGAACTATATCTTAATTTGAAGAAGCTAGCCTGGTTGACGTAAGTGATCACAGTACTATTAAACATTTGTTTCAGGACAGCTATCTCTATATGAGCCCTGGTTAGTATTTGGATGGGAGAACACCAAGGAATACCAGGGTTGCTGTGCAGAGGAAGGCACTGGCAAACCACCTCTGTTAGTCTCTTGCCATGAAAACCCCAAAAGGGGTCGCCATAAGTCGCCTGCGACTTGACAGCACTTTTTATACACACACACACACAGAGGGAGAGAGAGAGAGAGAGAGAGAGAGAGAGAGAGAGAGAGAGAGAGAGAGAGAGAGAGAGAGAGAGAGAGAGAGAGAGAGAGAGAGAGAGAGAGAGAGAGCGCAGTATATAGATCATCAATCCAGACCATGAATCAGACAATACCATGGTAAACTGAGTCCAATGATCAATGAACCTCCTGTTTCATTGGGTGCCTGAAAAACAACACTTCTCAAGTACAGGGCAGGACAGCATAACGTAGACTGTTTGGGGCTTGAATGGGCCATAAGTTGTACAGGTTTGGGCTGGATACTTCCACTCTCAAAAAAGAAGTTCTAACCCTTCAAAAGAATCATTAGACTAATCTGGGTACATTTAAAACAATAGGAACTTAGCTACTGACTTCTGTGGGGAGTGGCTGCCAACTTGGAAGGCTTTAAGAGGGGAGTAGACATATTCATGGAAGAAAGGGGTATTCACGGTTATTAGTTAAAATGGATATTAGTCATGCTGCATACCTATTCTCTCTAGTTTCAGAGGAGCATGCCTATTATATTTGGTGCTGTGGAACACAGGCAGGATAATGCTGCTGCAGTCGTCTTGTTTGTGAGCTTCCTAGAGGCACCTGGTTGGCCACTGTGTGAACAGACTGCTGGACTTGATGGGCCTTGGTCTGATCCAGTAGGGCCTTTCTTATGTTCTTATCTCTATATGTCTGAGTGCAACACTATGCTCCTCTAGTTTTAGCATCCCCTAAATAACTTTCTCATTTCTTATATAATACCATTCGAAGGCAACCAGAGTTCCAGCATATATATATGCAAGTGTGCTTGTTTACATTTTGCTGTTTGTACTTGCAGTATGAACACATTTTTATTATTATTTGTTTAAAATACTTTATCCCAGCTTTCTCCTGCACTGGAGAAAGTCTTTCTCTCCCTTTTTGGAAGTTATGATTTATACCATCCATCACCTTCAGCTAATTTGCCATCATTATCTTCGCATTTACCTTGAGAAGAGCCATCGTCTTCATCATCCAGTGTGAGGTCAATGACTCCACTTGAAGTACTACCTGTTGGTTTTCCACTCTGAAAGACAAACAAAATTTGTCATCTTTATAACAGAGAAATAAAGTTGCATGCTATGATTTTAATACCTTTATAAGAAAAACCAGACTAAAAGCCAGTGATCATCAGCACAAAAAAAGGTATTTTTACTTAAGTGGAACTGACATGAAGAGAAGCCAATCTCCACAGAGTGCCAGAACACGAAAAACCCTACTTCCAAGGGTATTGCCAAAGTAAACAGCAGAAGAGCAGTAATGTGTACTAGGGCAACACATTCAAGGGCAACATAGATGTAAAGCCAGTGTATGTGGAAAGTGATATAGTAAAGAATGGGATCTCAGGATCTGGAGGAGGAACAAACCATTGGTAATGCTCTCTTCTAAAATATTGTTCTCTAGTTTTAACTAAAGAGAATGTGCACTACAAATAACCATTTAAAGCTAAAACAAAGGAATATCCCTACTTTGGACTGTAACAAACAATCACATTGTCAAAATGACAGGATAAAACACTAATGATTTTGAAATAAACAGCTCAGGCTACTTTCTTATAATTGTGGTGGTGGGAAAAACACTATTAACTTTTAGTTTACTGAACATGTCACTGGCTCCCTGTATAGCACAAAATCAACTTGCTATTATATGTTCCAACCTGTGAAGCTAGCTATTTTGACCCTATATATAGGAATAGGCTCTTCATTGTTTTACAAAGGGTTCTGAATGGTTCAACACTGCCATGATCTAAGGCATTAAGTTAAACTGAGTAAAAAAGAAAAAAAGATGAATAGAACAAGGCTACACTCTCTCCCTCAGCCTGGCTTTCTCACATACTGTGAGCCATCCCACTCCATTAAGTATATATGGCATATGGTACTATGAGGAGCTTGGGGAGGAGATACAGAAATGCAAAATCATGATTTACTCAGCTTGCCTCACTGCTCAGAAAAACCCTACACTGCAACCTCCTCCCCATATGCTTAATCAATTCTGAATGCTTTTGATTTAAACAGGAATAAGGTAAACAAAGTCAGTAAAATCTGCTTCCTTTCATTTGTTTCATTCATTCAGTATCACAAGATCTTTCAAATTTATTTAGAACTCTATTTTCTTTTCCTAAGTCTTCATATACTAAAAGCCTAGACGCTGGTGCCAGTTCCTGCAGCTGGCTATATTGTTGTTGCTATGCTAGAAATTGACATTCATTTATCCATCCCCAGTTCATGGGCAGTCAAATGAATGCTGTTGGCAATCTCCTCTGCCCTTCACTTGAAAGTCTAGACGTACAACCAAGCTTAAACTGGAAAAGAAAAAAAAATGTATGAAAGGACAATTAAAACATTTAAATGGAGCCTGAAATGGACAAATACATGTAATATAAAATATAATAATATAAAATGTAATATATAAAATACATGTAAGCCATTTGCACACAAAATGGCAATTATGCATACTGAGAAGATAGTACATACAGTATATATGAGACAAAAGCACCAAGAAAGTAACACCTAAAAAAGGGCTTCAGTCAAAGTAACATCAGGTTAGCACTAAGATGCAAAATGTAGGAAATTCTGTGATAAGGTGGCACCTACACCAGTACAGAGTCACACCAGCAACTAAGGAGCTTCGCCCCCCCTTCAGGAATAGGCTGATAATCTTGGAACACCTTATCACTGCTAAATAAGTACTTCCTCTCTACTCAAGCAAATGCTTTCTCAGTGCCCAATACAAACAAAGAGCTCAACGGTTTTTTTATGTTACAAAGATTTATTATATTCAATGTTTCCCAGATATTTTCTGTCATCTTATTCTTGGCCTTATTGTCCACTCTACCTTATCAATATGCCTGTTAAACTGTATGCCTCTAACCTCCTCTGCAACTTGGGAGACAAGGATCAGTTCGATGAGGTTCTTAGAGAGACAGGGTGACTTAGACAGTCAAGGTAAGACAAAAGCCCCATTAAACTCCATTTAGTTTATAAACATACAATGTGTGAAAATCATTAATAATAAAGGGATGTGTGTGTATGTGTGTGTGGCAGGCACAATTCAACAGAAAATAAACTAGGAGTTTCAGAAAGAGGGATGCTGTGCACTGCTACTGTCACAATAACCCGTCTCAAATAAAACCAGCTGTGCCTGAGAAGACAAACAGCACCAGCCACAAACCTGCCTCAGCTTTAAAAACTACAGAATTGGAGAGCAAAGTGACCTGGGCTGGCCTCTAGTATATTAATAAAAAAGGCTTTGTAGTAAGAGTGATTGGTTATTATACAAATTACATTGGTTATTATACAAATTAGGGGTTCACAAGGAATAGAAATTTTTTTAAGATGATTCTATGGAGTCATCCAACATTCAAACAAGACATACTTCCTAAAAAGCCAATACTGTTAATACTCCTACATTACTGGCCTTTTGACAGTTAAATTGCCAAACCATCTGGAATATGGTTTATTTTCTATGAATATGTATTTCTTTTCTATGAAGATCTACAATCATTATTTGCTCTGTCCTAAAGTGTTTTCTTTTATCACCTGCCTGAGCACATGTCTCATTAGGATGAGTGAATTAAGACAGGTGCTATTTAATTTGTTCATAAATGATCAGCAGCTTAGGGATAACAGTAAAAATTGATCCAGTTTGCATGTGGCACCAAATTATTCAGGATGGTGAAAACCAAAGAGGATCGTGAAAAGCCTCAAGAGTAAAATACACTCTTTTACTTTTAGCACTCTTTCACTAAACTTTTAGTGAGAATGCTAAAAGTTTCAGAACTCAGCCAACTGTCTTTTGGAGTCCACCAGGAATGTAATCTTGTGTCCAAGTTGACCAGGAATGCTATCTTGAAGACCAGAATATGAGACCTCACCTATTAGGTGCCCTTGTTGGCTAGGGTACCTGCAAACTACACCTGCTCCTCAGAAGGCAGAGCAGAGAACTAGGCGAACATTCCTCTCTGGTACAAGATATAAATTTCGCTGACCACTAACTATCAAGCCAGAGATGGCATTAACTCTTTTTTGCTAAATTTCCTAGAATGCCCAGCTTTCATTGGGCATTTATGCATGGGAGGTTTTGCCTTGGATTTGCCGCTCTCTAGATGCACATTTTCCCCATCTGAATTCTCAAAACTCTGCATGGGGGCTTATTGTTGAGTTTTGAGAATTTGGATGGAGAAAATGTGAATCTATAGAGTGGCAAATCCAAGGCAAAACTTCCCAAGCATAAATGGCCATTAACATTCGGAAAGAAAATTAAATTATGCATATAGCACAGATGAATGGACAGGAGACAAAAAAAACAAGTAGTTTGTTTGAACAAAAAAAAAGGACAGATTTACATTTCTGTGAATTACAACTTTGGATCTTACACAGAAAGAACACAAACAGCAATCTACCTGTGACGTATTTTCAGGTGCCTTCTTTGCTGAAATTTCTGTTGGTGGCAGTAGAGGTGGCAGCAACCTTGATGTCTGGCTCTCTTGAGGGGGCAAGAGATAATTTAATTGCAGTCTAATTAAGCCATGTACAGTATAACACTTATATACATTATAACAGCATCTTTGATAATTACAACTTGGAAGTACTGTCAATCTCAGATTCTCTCTTCAGAGTGTAAGCATAGAGATAATTAAATTTATAGAAGCAACAGAGAACTAGAATGTACAATAATCATATTATGATATGCCCAAACATACAAATATTATTGGAGTCCACTAGAATGCTGCTTTCAAGAAACTGCCTGCTTAGTTCAAAGTTCTCAGCCATTCCCACACTCGGTGCATCTTTGCAATTTTTGTTCCAGCTTCATTTTCCAAGGGGAGAAAACGCATGGTCGCTTTAGCCTCCTTTATTCCCTGTTTCAGCCAGGATTCAGCCAGGATCGAACCCACATTAGGTGAAATGCATGCGTTCGATCCTGGCTGAATCCTGGCTGAAACATGGAATAAAGGAGGCTAAAGCGACAGTGCGTTTTCGCCCCTTGTCTCCCTGACTTCACCAGCTATTGTTTCTTCCGGTCCCTACTTTTCAGTCTCCCCAATGTCCCACTTTAGCCACCCTGGCTCTCAACCTGGCCTACTTCAGCACTCCTCCCTCCCACAGAACACAGCTTTCCTCATCTTAAAGCAACAACACTATGTTTTCCCACACTCATTCTCTCATTAATCCTTTCCCTCAAATCTGTCCACTTTGCTGTTCTTTCTCTCAGATATCTTATCCAGCTATCTTCCACAAGAAGTTTACTTTTCTTTAGCTACTCTACTTCTTGGTTAAACCTTGCCCTTTAATTTCCATGCGAGGTTTGAAATCACTAACCTTCTCTTCCACCACAGAAGCTAGACTACAAACACTGCAATGCAGACAGAGTCACTGATTTCTAATTAAACAGTTGCAAGCAGAAGACAAGTATCAAGGTGTTGAAGAAATTAAAATAGATCCTCTGATGAAGCCACAGGCGAAACGCGTCGGAATCAGGAAATAACAATAAAGGGTTTATTCAACACCTTGATTCTTTTCTTGCTTGTGCGTGGCCCTGACCTCTTCCTCCTTACAATCAAACATGACATTAAACACTCTGAAGTCATGCAGATATGGAAGATGAAGAAAGATTAATCTGGGTAGGTTGAAGGAAAAAAGGGGCTGTGACAGTGAGTATGCATGTAATATGGGAAGAAGAAAGGCATACATAGCTCCAGGCAACTGTTGCCATGGAACTGGAATGTTGGTAGGGAGGGGAGCAGCAGTTTAACTGTGGGAAAGGAAGAAAAGAAAACAAGGAAAAGATACAGAAAGTCCTTCTGGGAACTAGCGAAGTAAACTTATTGAGACAGAAAGCAATCCTGGTGAGGCAACTGTGTCCCTGATCTCAAAAGGCCTAGGAGTATGTCTTCTCTGAATACTTTCACAGTCTGCTAGTCGGAAGTAACAAGCAACAGAGCAGGGGGGAGGGGAGATGGAAACAGACACCTGCCATGTGGTGTCATCGCAGGAGCACGACAAATTGTTTCTCACCCAGACAATGCTGCAGCATTAAGTAGGCCTCAGTACAGAAAACTAAAGTATTATTACGCTGTACTGAGATGGATACGGGGTCTCTGAAATTGCCAAGGCATTCGGTGAAGAGAGGTTACTAAAAAAAAGTTATTGTGTTAACCCTAAGTGTTTAGGTTTCCAAACTTTTATCTCAGACTGTTACATAATGAGACAGTGATTTACGTTGTAACTCTAGCATAGTCAAGGCTTCACTGTCCAAAGTACAGTAAAATATAAATCAGATCTGCACCGCTTGTAGTTATCAAGCTGAACACCGCTTAGTTTTAATGATGCACCATCATTAAATCTTCTGGTTTTGCTGCCCATTTGGGATTGCAAAGAGAAGTCATAATTAAGCACATGTAGCCTGCAATACACAATGGGCAGCATTCGGTTTGCACAGGGTTGAAAGTAATGCAGAATTGATACTGAGAGTTTGAAAATGCCTACTACTAAGTGCTAAACAAAAGAAAACCAGAAAAGTTATCAGTAGTCAGGTTCCCAGAAGATGGAAACGTATGAATTACCTTGAAAAAAATGATAAAAAGTAAGAAGGACCCTTTGCAGTTGTGCCATCTTTCTGATTGCATCCTTTCCTTGACCAGGGGAACTCGCCAAAGCTGCCTGTACCCAGGCAGCCTCCAGATTGGACTTTTTACTAAAACAGTATATGCAGTTGCCCTTGAATAATGTCAGTTGGCCCAAAATGTAGGTGACATCCAGGTAGCTCAGGTCAGCTACTTTGGACAAACTCGTTTTGAAAAGGCCTTCATCAGCTCCCAACTGGTCTCTGAACTCAATTCAAAGCTGTTTTTTTACCTTTAATGCCTAAGCTATGCAACGACCATCTTCACTATATGATCTTCCCCGTGTACTCAAGACATCCTCATGAGGTTTTCTTATGCCCCATCACTAGAAGTATGATAGATGATACTATATAACAGGGTGTTTTCATTGGCCACAAGGAAATTGTGGAATATCTTTTCAACGGGGACTTGTATGGCTCCTTCATTATAAGCATTTAGGATGCACAGAAAGCTATTTTGATATGGCAGAATTTTAAGCCTAAAATCATATTTTAACATGGTGATCTATGGTATTTACTGGTTGAGTTTTTATTTTTTCTAGTTTGATTGGCTTGATTTTATTGTAAGCCGCCTTATGGTCTTGGAAGTTCGATGCTTCTTAAATAACAGTGCATGTTAATTAGTTGCTATCCATCGTCACTGGGTATACTATAAATTTATCATACATATCAACTTTTTTACTGTTAAAAATAATAATGTCCATGATCAAACAATGCCTGGGAGGGTGGGTAGAATCATACCTTCCAGTTCATTTCCATCCAAAATGTAAGAGTATGCCACAGCAAGTTAAAGGCATCTCTTGTGGGGAAGGTGGACAGGCTGGATGAATGCCTAGATAATCATTTGAAGACCAACAGTTTTGTCTTGGTCTCTGTGCATTACATTGATCATACTTGCTACCTGATCTACCTAAAGAGGGGTACAAGAATTTTAAAGATGCCAAAGAATTTAGGACAACTCAACTTAAGGATGTGCCTGCTCTAGCATCCAGGACATCATGCCTCATGAAAATGAAAACTTGGGCCCTGGCAGCTAAACAAGATGCACTGATAATCACAGGTGACTGGAACACAAAAGTAGGAAACAAAGCAGAATCAAACTATTCCTTAACTTTGAAAGAGCCTTGGCTACTTACCGAGAAGGCTTCTTCTGCTCAGAGGGACGAAGGGCATCTTCAGAATGGGTGTTTCCTTTTCCTCTTTGCTCGGGAGGCAGGATTTAATATTTAAATTTTCCTTGACTAGTGAGGGTAAACGCCCCCTGAAGCCAGTTAAAAACTTTCCAAGCCTTATATAGGTAACTGAGAAAAAACTTGTAACATTTAAGTCATCAGTAAGTCATAAACAATTAGTAGTAAAAGACGCTGAGAGTCTAGAGGAGAGTAGTCTTAACGAGACTAAAGTTTAAGTGTAACTGGTAGTAATGAACTATGGTAAAGAACAATAGGAAAATAAAGCAGATGTCTGGGAGGGCAAGATGCCCTTCGTCCCTCTGAGCAGAAGAAGCCTTCACGGTAAGTAGCCAAGGCTCTTTCTCGGCTCAGAGGGACAAAGGGCATCTTCAGAATGGGACATACAAGAGCAGTCCCTGCCCAGGGTGGGTTAGACGTCCTGTAATACACTCGTCTGCCGAATGCTGCATCTGAAGATGAATATAGGTTCATCTTATAGTGTCGTACAAAGGTAGACACCGACGACCACGTGGCTGCCTTACAAATTTCATCTATGGGAGCCTGTCGAAGGCTGTGGAAGTTGCTGAACTTCTAACTGAATGTGCAGTAATGCCCCCCGGTATTGGTAGCTTGCTTTCCTTATAAGCTGTCTTAATGCACAATGAAATGGTGCGACTGATAGAAGCTCTTGACATGGGTTTACCTCTCCTTGGCTGTGATATGTTAATGAACAAGGCTTCTGAAGTCCTGATACTTTCTGTTCTGGACATATAAATGTGAATGGCCCTCCTTACATCTAGTGTATGCCATGTCTTTTCCTTTGGAGTCTTAGGATTGGGACAAAATGAGGGCAGAACTATGTCTTGATCTCTGTGGAATTTTGTATTGCACTTAGGTAAGAATGAGTGATCGTGTCTGAGTACTACCTTATCCTTGTGGAAGGTGATGAGACCAGGACGAATAGATAATGCACCTATTTCTGAGACTCTACGTGCCGATGTTATGGCTGTTTAAAATATCACTTTCATCCTAAGCCATTTGAGCCCTACCTTCGAAAGAGGTTCGAAGGGGGGTTTTGTGAGTGCTGTCAAGACTGTGTGTAGGCTCCAAGTAGGGAACCTGTGTTTTGTTGGAGGATTGATGATGCTTAAACCTCTAAAGAATAATTTAATGTGAGGATGTTTGGATATTTTATAACCTGCCACTCTTGGAACGATGGTGGCTATGGAAGCTAATTGCCTGTGTAGTGTAGAAGTGGCTAAGCCCATCTGTTGACCTTCCTGTAAGAAAGATAGGATGCCAAGTGTTCTAGGTTTGAGTGGGTTAAAGCCTTTGCGTCTGCACCACCTAGTGAAGGCCTTCCATGTAGAATTGTAGATTCTTTGAGTTGAAGGTTTGCGTGCAGCCTGGATGGTATTAATTATGTCCTCACTGTAACCTAAGTTGCAAAGTCTCCTCCGTTCAATACCCATACGGTCATTTTGTACCATCCTGGATTGGGATGGCATACTGGGCCCTGTATCAGAAGGTCCTGTCTGTCTGGAAGTCTCCAGAAGTTGTTGTGAGACATTTGAATTAGACTCGGAAACCATGGTCTTCTGGGCCAGTAAGGGGGTACGAATAAGACGTGTGCGTTTAATGTTTTTATTCTCCTCAGTACTCTTGGTATGAGAGGGAATGGAGGGAAAGCGTATAGCATTCCCCTGGGCCAAGGAGCCGTTAGTGCATCCGTCTGTTCCGCCCCCTGTTGTGCAAATCTGGAGTAATACCGGGGCAGTTGGTGGTTCGATTTTGAGGCAAATAGATCTATTTGAGGTGTCCCGAACCGTTGTGTGATGTGCTGAAATATGTCCGGGTGAAGGGACCATTCTGCCTCGTTTATTGTCTCCCTGCTCAGCCAATCTGCTCGAACATTCGTGACTCCCTGAATGTGTTCCGCCTGTAGTGAGGTTAGGTTGGTTTCTGCCCAATTCAGTATTTTCAGTGCTTCCCTGTGTAGGGCTGATGACCGTGAGCCCCCCTGTTTGTTCAAATGTGCCTTTGCGGCCACATTGTCCGTTCTTATCAGTATGTCCTTTCTTTGGATTAGTGGAGTGAAGCTTTGTGGAGCTTTGTATATCGCTCTGATTTCTAACACGTTTATGTGTAATTTTTGTTCCTGGGGGTTCCAATTGCCTTGGGCTATGTGCTCGTGAAAGGTTGCTCCCCACCCAGTCATGCATGCGTCCGTGTAAATTTGCTCTGGTATCGGGTAAATGAATCGGAGGCCCCTTGAAAGGTTGTTTCTTTGTGACCACCACTGTAAACTGTGTTTGACTTCCTTGGGAAGTAGGATGTTTACGTCTCGTTTCATTTGAATGTCCCTTTGATAGGGTCTGAGTAGCCATTGTAGAGGCCTCGAGTGTAGGCGAGCCCATTGTATGGTGGGGATGCAAGCTACCATGTGCCCTTGTAACTTGGCGAGAGCCATGAGTTTGGACACCCTGGAATTGCATGCAGCCTTGGCTAGGGATGATATGAGAGTGATCTTGTCCTCCGTCAGGAAGAGTTTGTTTTGCTGAGTGTCTATGAGAACGCCTAAGTGTTTTAGACGTTGTGAAGGAGTTAACTTGCTCTTCTTGTGATTGATTAGGAAGCCATGGCTTGTCAATTTTTCTACTACTTGTTTTGTGTGTTGTAGACTTTGTTGTATGGAATCTGCACATAACAGAATGTCGTCTAAGTAGGGATGAATGCGTATGCCCTCTTTGCGTAATTCTGCCACCAAAGTAACCAGTACTTTGGTGAATACCCTTGGGGCGGAAGTTAACCCGAAGGGGAGGGCTCTGAATTGGTAGTGCATTCCTTGGTAGAGGAACCTCAGAAAGCGTCGATGTTGTGGATAAATGAGGATATGTAGGTATGCTTTGGTGAGGTCTATGGATGTTAGAAAGTCCATTGGTCTCAATGCCTCTGAGACTGACCTCAGTGTCTCCATTCGGAAGCGTCTCAATGGGATGAATCTGTTCAGAAACTTCAGATCTAGGATGGCCCGCCATCCCCCGTCTGTTTTGGGAACGGTGAAGAATACTGAATAGATTCCCAATGAGCGTTCCGAAGGAGGCACTATCTCTATCGCTTTGATGTCTACTAGATGTTGTATCGCTTCTGAAGTTCTTTGTATTTTTTGTTTGTTCTTGGATGTTGGTGATATCTGAAGTCTGTCTGCAGGTATGTGAGAGAACTCTATTTGGTATCCCTGAAGTATTATGTTTTGAACCCACAGGTCTACATGAGGGGTTAACCACTGTGGATGAAAGTGACTGAGCCTGCCCCCCACAGGCAGCAGGTCGGCGTCACTGTTTGGACTGTTGTCCAGGTTTATTCCCCTTGTCACTTTGAAAGGAGGAGAATTTTGAATTCCTATTGAATCTACCTCCTCTCGGAAAGGAAGTACGATTTTGTCTCCACTGATTGTTTTGACCCCATTGATTTCTGCGTTGGTCAGGTCTGAATTTTTGGAGAGTATGGTAAGATCAAAAATTGGTAGAATTGGAGGAGCTTTTAAAATCTTTGTGAAGAGACTTGGGTAAGGCTTGCTTTTTATCTTTAGTCTCCACTAGGATGGTATCAAATTTTTCTCCAAATAGGCGTTTTCCTTGATATGGATAGCCCATGAGGACTGACTTTGACCGGTGCTCCACCGACCAAGGGCGAAGCCATAAGGCTCTTCTAGCTGCAGCTGAGGTAGCTAAAGCTCTGGCAGCGTAAGCCATGGTGTCTGTCTAAGGTAGAGTCTGCCAGGAAGGAGACAGCTCTTAGAATTCTAGAGACATCTTCACAAGCCTGTTTTTCCTCCTGAGGAATAATCTGAGTCAATTTTCTGGCCCAGATAATTGCTGCTCTTGACACCAGAGCAGATGTAACCGAGGCCTTAATTGCCAGGGCGGAGGCCTCATGTGATTTTTTGCATGCCAACTCTGCCTTTCTATCAGCAGGATCTCTGATCAATGCCTGTCCCTCTTCAGTGACTGTGTCTGAAGTATGTAGTGTAGTGACCGGAGCTTCCACCGGGGGTACCTTGAGCATTTCTGAGGTGGCCTGATCTACATTATAAAACTTTTTTGATGTTGCAGGGAACTGTTTTGAAGCCATTGGTTTCTCCCATTCTGACTTAATGAGTGATAGGAAATAATCAGGTACAGGTATCACCTTGTCTGGAATGTCATGCATATGAAAGAATTCTTTCATCCCCTTTTTTCTTTGAGGGTTTGCAGTATCAGTGTCATCTGAAAGATCAAGGGCTGCTAGGGTTTTAGACAATAGCAGAGGAAATTCCTCAGCGTTAAACACTCTAGACTGTTTTGGTTGTTCAATTATGTCTTCCCCATCCGAACTGAACTCGCCCTCCTCTCTTTCAGATATGGAGTCATCTCCCTCCTCCCCTTGCATAACCTGCTGAGCTGAAGTGTCTTTTAGGGCCGCCTTAGTAGGCCACTTGCCGTCCCCGAGGTAAGTACTGCCAGCACTTGTTTGTTTTGGACGGGCACCCAAGGACGTATAGTCCTGTAATGTTTGGGCTTCCATGGCTGAGGAGGGCTGGTGATAGATTGGAGGAGGAGGGGGTTGGGCTGCTCTCAAGCCTTCTGTGAAGGCATCTTTAATAAGAGCTGAAAGCTCCGCTCTAAGAAAAGCTAGCCCGCCATCTTGAAACAGGGGGGGAGGAATCCTACCGGTAGCCGGTGTCTCCGCAGCCGCTTCACGTCCTTGCACTAAAGGCGAGCCGCCATAGGACGAAGCGGTAGAAGGCAAAGGCGAGCCGCCAGCCTGCTGCTTCTCCCCTGGAAGTTGCTGCACCGGAGGAGCGGCAAGAGCCGCTGTAATCTCCGTGGCGCTAGCCGCTGCGGAAACTTGTCCGCTTCTTTTCGGAGCGCCTGTGAGTCGGGCGGTGTCTATGAGGCGTTTAGCGAGCTTGCCGCTGGTCGAGACGACCCTCTTGCGCTTGCCGCTGCCTCCGCCGCTTGAGCCGATTTTCTTTTTATTTTTAACCCCCGAGTCAACTGGTTGACTGGTGGAGGGTTCAGAAGGACCCGGCATAGCTGTTAGTAGGCTAGGGTCCAAATCGGCTGAGGCGATATAATCGTCTTCTTGCCGATCCGCCATCTTGTTTTGGCAGGAAGATTTTTTTTTTTTTGCCTTCTATCTAAGATAGAAAAAGTACAGAAAATATAGTAATAAGTACTATAGATGTGAAATTTAAGAATAGGAAAGAATAGATAGGAATAGATAAGGAATAAGAGTAAAGATTTGTTCTCCTTGAGCTGAGAGCTGCTTAGAGGCTGCTCTCCCGATAAGGCAGGAAATAGAACTGGCTTCAGGGGGCGTTTACCCTCACTAGTCAAGGAAAATTTAAATATTAAATCCTGCCTCCTGAGCAAAGAGGAAAAGGAAACACCCATTCTGAAGATGCCCTTTGTCCCTCTGAGCCGAGAATAAAACATTCTTGCAAAACAGGTTTCTGCGATGAAGGAACTCTGGGTTAGATCCTATGAACTATGGGTACAAAAGTGCCTTCATCCTGAGGATCCAAACTGCAAGGTTCAGATGTTGAGGGAATGACCTCCACCAATTCGGTGGGGTGACTTTCTTTTTTAAAAAAAAATCTGGCTAATATGTACTGTTTCTATTGGTCATCTCCAGTTCTAAATTTTATTATGGCTGCTATGACTGATGATTTAATTCCATATCACAGCAGCAGCATCTTCTGCACTTATATATTTATTTTTGTACTTTGGGCTGAGAATACTAGCAAGAAAAGGTGATTGAGTTAATGCTCAATCCATTCACTTCTTAGCTTCCAGTAATTTAACTTTGTTAATAGGTATTTCTTCCCTCAATATCTCTTTCCAAATTTCCAGTAGTATCAGCAACATAGCAGCAATCTTTCTAGTTTATCCAGGACCACAGAAATATAGTTTTATGGTACTGAACATTTCTTCTATATTTCTAGACAACATTGAATACTTTGGTTGAGACGTCACGATTTGGTTCAAACAGTTAATAGCAAAGGTAAATTTTTCACAAATTGTACAAAATAGTCTGCAATTCACCACACTTTTTTGCAGAGGGACATTAGCTTGGTTCCTTCAGGGAAGTGGGCACAAAAGAGTGGTTATAGAATTATGCTGGTTTTTCAACATTTTTCTATGCCTAGATATTGATGTCTTTGGATAACAAATTACACATTACATACCGTATATACTCGTGTATAAGCCGAGTTTTTCAGCCCAAAAAAAGGGCTGAAAAAGCCGGCCTCGGCTTATACGCGGGTCAATACGGTAGAGGGAGGAGGGGGGGCAACTTACTGCCGCCGCCATCGCCGCTGCCACCGCCATCTTTGCCGGGCCCATGCAGCTTCCCCCGGCCAGGAGCGCCCTGTGAGGGTCTCCTGCGGCCTCTGGAAGGCCGCGCGGCCGCCGCTGCCGGGCGCACCCTCCTCCCCCCACCCTGGAAGGGCCGGGGGAAGCCTGCTGCGGTGGCTGGAGGGCCGCGCCGCCGCCGGGCTCCCTCCGCCCTGGAAGGGCCGGGGGAAGCCTGCTGCGGTGGCTGGAGGGCCGCGCGGCCGCCGCCGCCGGGCGCGCCGGGCTCCCTCCGCCCTGGAAGGGCCAGGGGAAGCCTGCTGCGGTGGCTGGAGGGCCGCGCGGCCGCCGCCGGGCGCGCCCTCCTCCCCCCGCCCTGGAAGGGCCGGGGGAAGCCTGCTGCGGTGGCTGGAGGGCCGCGCGGCCGCCGCCGGGCACGCCCTCCTCCCCCCGCCCTGGAAGGGCCGGGGGAAGCCTGCTGCGGAGCCCCCTGAAAGGCCGCGCGCACCCGGCTCTTCCCGCCCTGGAAGAGCCTGAGGAAGCCTCAGGTAAGCCTGCGGGGGGGGGAGGGGTTATAAGCCGACCCTCGGCTTATACGCGGGTGCCTAATTTTTCCCCATTTTGGGGGAGAAATTAGACACCTCGGCTTATACGCGGGTCGGCTTATACACGGGTATATACGGTAAGTATTCAACTAAGTTACATAATTAACAGTGCAATCCTAAAAAGAGTTATACCAGTCTACTCCCATTCATTTCAGACTGGAGTAACTCTGCATAGGACAGTACTATTAAGTCTTTCATTATTTTACAGATATCCTTGCATTTTATTACATCTGTGACAACGCTAAGTATATCAGGAAATTGCTAGACATAGGAGGTGAACAAGATGGATCAATGGATGATTCCTGGGGTGTCTTGCCAGTCAGTTCCCAGTATTGTCATAACATAGGTCAACCATGGTGCTGCATGATGACTGAAGAAATTGTATTCCTTAATGTTTCTTTACAAAGAAAAGCAACCTTTCAAAAGTTCATAAAAAAAATAATGTGGATCATAAATTAAGCTTTAAGTCATTATATTTTTGCATTAAAACACAATTTAAATGTTATAAAACTCATTTTAACCATTTTTGTCCAGTTTTCAGGTCTGGTAAGAAACAATATAAAGCCCCCCAACCCCGGTCAATGAACACCCTCTCCCTTCTGAACATAGCTCTAGTATATCTGGAGACCACCTTGAGCCAAGAAGTAAGGCAGCGTATAAATATTTTAATAAATAAATGAAAGGGCTACAAATAGCTAGAAAAATATTATCGGGTTGTAATTTTTGCAGGGTTACTTGCAAGGCTGGATTATCATAGCATTTTAATTCTTCCAATATCCACCAAATTCTGTTTGCCGGCAAACAGTAATGTTAGGCACAAACATAAAAACTTATGCTCATTTTGCAAGCAGAGCAAGTTAAAAGTGAAGTATCTTTATTTAGCTGCACTGCCAATTTAAAAGTAATGAATTAATTTGACAGTTATGTGTGGGGGAAAGCACTCCAGTATGAAGCCTCCAATTTTCCTCCTTGTACAATGGTTTTCTATCATACAAATTAAGATACATCACTTACCAACTCTAGGTGCCGCTGAGGTGTTTATTTCAGAAGGAGCAGTACTGCTGAAGGCTGCCAGAGGGGCTGTCAGAGGGATCTTCATTTGTATCGAACTCCTATTGCTGACAGGGGGCGTATATATCCCTGATGTAGTCACAGTAGCCAACGTAGTCCTTGTGGCTTGTGCAACAGGATGTGCTGTTGAGACAGCCTGTACTGCCAGAGTTGTCCCTATAGAGCAACCAGCACTGGCCGGAGAGTTCCTCTGAATGCTAGAGTTGGGTATCAAAGGACTGTTGTTTGGTTTTGCTGAATTAGCAGATGACAGTGATAATGGAGTCTTGTTTAGGTTGCTAACATTAGATTGACTCTGCACAGGTATAAATTCAACACTTCCAGACGGCTGATTAGTAACCAAGGTAGCAGTATGGCCTTGCAGGAGCTGAGTCTGGGAGGACATTGCGACAGGTACATGCAGTATAACTGGCAAAGACTGCAGTGAAACAGACATAGGCTGTGTGCTGCTGCTGGCCACCTGGCTAGTGCCAACTACTGTTGCTGTATTCGCCGCAGGAAGAGCTGAGGTCGTCAAGGAGCCAGAAGTCAAAGGCGTGGAAATGACTGGAGTCTGCGGTTTGGGATGTCCACTGACTGCTGTCTGAGGAGCTGTATGATTAGTAGCAGACACTACAGAAAAAGACAAAAGATGAATAACAGTCAACATTCTGTGCCAAGTGAGGTATTTATTTATTACAGTGGCATAAAAATATTAATATTAGTTTATTATGGTAACCAGCACTTTGAGTATTATTTTATTTATTTATTTTACTTTATTTATTTATACCCTACCTTCTCCCCAATAGGGACCCAAAACAGCTTGCATCATTCTCCTTTCCTCCATTTTATCCTCACAAAACCCCATGAGGTAGGTTAGGCTCACAGTGTGTGACTGGCCCAAGGTCACCCAGTGAGCTTCCATGGCACAAATGGGGATTGAACCTGAGTCTTCCATATACTAGTCTAACACTCTTAACCATTACACCTTAAAAGATATGCTACAACATAGAGTATGGTTTTCCTTCTTTGTTAAGAATGCAAAATAAAATTCCAGTTGAAATGAAGAGACAGCAACTTGCTTTCCAGTGGTGGAAGACTATCTGTCATTGAAAAAGAAGGGCTCCCCCCTTTCACTGAGTCCCATTGCAAATCCTCATTGTGCAACCGATGCTGTTCCTAGGGGTCCAAATCCACCTGGGACCATTATTTTGGGAGGCAAAAGGTCAGAAAGGTTGCTTCCACAAATGCTACTCTACTCATGCAAAATAGGATCCAAGCCAGAAATTTGGAATTCCCATGGCAACCATCATCTGTGCTTATTAACGCATTGCTTTGAACAACAGGCAAACAAAAATGGAGGCTACTTTGATGTTTGGCATTTATATTAACAATCCATAAATGAAATTTACAGACATACCATACTTTTCTGTATTGTGGGTCTTTACTGTACCCCTGGAGCAAAATGACCACTAACAGTAAAAATAGTATTGCATTTTTTGGGTTATTATGTATTTTCATTTCTATCTGTATTGAAGAAGCATAAAATACTAAAACCATGTTACCCTTCCATTTAAGGTACTGTTCTTGGAGTTCTTGATAAGTAGAAAGGTCTGGGTGCCGTAAGAGACTACAGTGAAGTTATTGGTACTCCTTGTTATCATCTTTTATTACATGCAGCTCTCTCTTGGATGCACACCTTAACATGGTGAGGGGGTTTGAGTGTGTCAGTGAAGCTGAGAGCAACACCATCAGGATTTGAGACTCTGTCAAGAGTCTAAACTCTAGCAGAATCACTCAATGTGGAATGATGAAAGCTGAGACACCAGACTACGATGTATCTACCCCACTCAGGAATCAGTGGTCAAATCAGCAAAAGAGAACTAACAGTTCAAACAGTGATGGGGAAAGAGGAATCCTTGAAGGGTAGTTACTGGGCAGCAGTAGTAGTAGAAGGTGACACTAACAGAGGATCTTTCATAGACAACAGCAGTGACAATTAAGTAAACTCTGGTTAGTATTGCACAGACAAAGGCAATGGTGAACTGCTTCTCATACCTCAGAAACCCTATGATGAGACAATCCAAAATGAAAGAAGATACAGTACTGGAAGACAGGACCCCCAGGTTGGAAGGCACTCAATTAGCTACTGGGGAACAGCAGAGGACAAGTACGAATAGCGTTGTTTTTAATAATGCAACAGGATTAAAGTTGAAAGGACATTCAGTTGCCGATGTGATCAGATGCAAAATAAAGTCCAAAGCCGTATGACACATATATTAGGGACTTGGAATTTGAGAAGTATGAATCAATGTAAGCTAAAAATCGTAAAAAAGAAAAAAGAAAAAAAAAAGAAATGAAATGTTTACACATTGTAATCCTGGGTGTGAATGAATAATAGTGGATTAGATTAGAACATTTTCAGTCAGAAAATTACAAGTATTTTACTCTGGAAATGACAAACTCAGAAGAAGCAATGTTGCTCTAACTGTGAGGCAAGACACAGCACAAGCAAACAGGTTATAATGCAAAGTCTGACCGAATAATATCAGGCTTCAGGGAAAGCCTATCACCATAACTATCATTCAAGTTTATGCCCCAACTATAGATGCTGAAGCGGAAGAAATTGAAAGCTTTTGTGCAAGTGTCCAGGAAGAAACTGATCACACACCTAAACAAGATGCACTGATAATCATAGGTGACTAGAACACTAAAGTAGGAAACAAAGCAGAATCAAATATGTTCAGAATAGTTGGACAAGAGTTATAAAAGGATGCAGGAGAGCAACTCACAGCGTTTTGTGAAGCCAGCAATTCATTCACTCCAAACAAATGCTTCAGGCAACCGAACAGATGATTATATACATAGATGTCACCAGATTGCCAATACAGAAATCAAATAGATTACATAATCAAAAGCAGAAGATTATGCAAGACTAGCAGTTGTGGTATAGACCATGAATTATTAATATAAAACAATTAGAATAAAACTGAAGAAAAATGCTAAATCAGTGCCCAAATATAAATAACATTCCGGAAGCTGGACGATTTTAATGACCATCTAAAGAACAGATTTGCATTACTAATTCCAGCTGACTGTGAACTAAAAGAACTGTGGGTTGAAACCACCGATATTTCAAAGAAGAATGATCAAAGACTATTCTTGTAGTCAAAAGAAGTGAAAAGCCTTGGTGGATGACTGATGAAACTCTAAAAACTACTGAAGATAGATAAGGAGCAGAAGTAAAATATGACAGAGACAGAATTCTTAATGCATCTTTTCAGCGACTTATCTATCTTTAGTAGTTTTAGTAGTAGCGACTTGCATGTAGAGACAAAGAGAATGATAATAACCAGTGCAAAGAAACAGAAGAGATCTCTTCTACAAGATCCAAGAAGTCAAAGGGAAATTCAAACCACAGTCAGGGATGCTGAAAAATCAGTAGGGAAATACATTAACTGACCAGGACAAAATAAAGAGGGAAATAATGCACTGAAGAAATATACAGCAGACATGAAAGGATGACATATTTCTTCAAAGAAGAACCTTTTTATAAAGAACCTGCAATTTTAGAAAGTGAAAACAGCACTCAAAGCAATTGGAAGAAGCAAATCACCAGAACTAGATTGAAATAACTCTGTGGATATTCCATCTATAGAAAATTAGTCCATCAAAATATTAACAAGAATATGTCAATAAATTTGGAAAACAAAACAATGGCTCACAGACTGGAAATGCTCAATCTACAGTCCAGCTCCAAAAAAAGGAGGGGTTAAAGATTGCAGCAACTATCAGACCACTGCATTAATTTCCTGTGCAAGCAACAAACTCAAAATTTTACAACAGACTCTCACCATATATGGAAGGAGAAATGCCAGATGTTCAAGCTGAATTCAGAAAAGAAGGGGCACTAGAGATCATATTGCAAATTTACATTGGTTACTGGAGCCTACCAGAGAAATTTCAGAAGAAAATCAGCTTGTGTTTTATAGATTACAGCAAAGCTTTTGATCGTGTACATCATGAAAAGCTATGACTGGTTTTGAAAGAAATGGGTGTGCCACACCATCTGATTGTTTTAATGTGCAACTTGTACTATATGGCTACTGATAGACAGAACATAAACAGAATACTTTCCAATTGGTAAAGGTGTCAGTCAAGGATGTATTTAATCTCCCTGTATGTTCAATTTATATAACTGAAGAGTTTCATAAGGAAAACTGGATTAGGTTCAGATGAAGGTGGAGTGAAAATCTGTGGAAGGAACATTAATTATTTGAGAGATGCAGATGGCACCACATTACTGGCAGAAAATAGTGAAGACTTGACATTACTACTGATAAAGGTTAAAGGAGAAAGAGCCAAAGAACAGCATTACAGCTGAACACCAAGAAGACAAAAGTAATGACTACAAAGGAATTGCACAACTTTAAGGTTGACAAGAAGAAACTGAAATTGTTCAAGATTTTGTATTCCTTAGCTCAATCTCCAACCAAAAGGGAGACTGCAAACAATAAATCAGGAGACAGAGACTTGAAAGGGCAGCCATGAAGGAGACAGAAAACATCTTGAAGTGTTAGCAAGTGTTGCTGGAGACTGAGATCAACATATGGAGTTCTCCGTTACTACGTATGGATGTGAAAGTTGAACAATGAAAAAAACAGACAAGAAGAAAATGGATTCATTTGAAATGTGGTGTTAGAGGAGTGTTTTATGGATACTGCCAAAAAGACAAATACGTGGGTTCTACATCAAATCAAGCCTCCCTAGAAGCAAAGACAATAATGCTGGGAAAAGCTGAAGGCAGTAGAAAAAGAGGCAGATCTAACATGAGATGGATTGACTCGATAAAGGAAGCTACATCCTTTCGTTGGCAAAAGCTGAGAATGGCTGTCAACGATAGGATGCTTTGGAGGACATTAATTCATAGGGCTGCTGTAAGTTGGAAGCAACCTGACAGGACTTAACATACACATTGCATGCAGGAAGTATATGACATAATAAAATCAGCATGCCCATGTTAAGAAACTAGGTGGAAGTGTGCTATTTATGGTACTAATGGGTACTGTGTGCCCTTGCATTGAAAGTAGGAAAGAATTAACACAGTGGAAGAGGAAAGTAAGATCAAGAAACAGAAGTATAAGTGACAATAATGGATAAGAGGAAATCTGAGAGGAACATGATGTTTGTTTGTGTGTCTTCCTCCCAGCAAGTTAGGAAGCAATGCTCATCAACAAAGAGAAGATAAAGATAACTATATAACTGCCCCCATACTGAGCCTGTCCCCCAGTGCATGGATGGGTAGAACTGGTAGATTGGGGGGGGGGGAATTGAATGCAGAGGGACAAAAATCTAACATTATGCAACAGAACAGAACATTGTGTTCACTACAATGGCTGAGTAACAAAAAAATTACAAACTAGCAGTAGATGTCTGCACAGGAACACTCCCCTGCATTTCTCTTTGCTCTGTTAGCGCTCATTATTATTCAGTGCCACCCATGGGTTTCAACAGGAGGGCAACAGCCTGACAACTTATGTACATAAGGCTACTACTTGACAACAACACCAATATACTTTATATTTTATGTACATAAGGCTACTACTTGACAATAACACCAATATACTATATTTTTACACATGCACACAGCCACATACAGGAAGAAGTTAAAAACATTTCTGACGTGGAAAGGAGTTTTTACCTGTATTCACAGGTGCCTGAAAAGTAGTTGGTGTGCTGTTGTCGCTTGTATTTCTCTTGGACTCTAGCATCTGTCTCACTGTGCCAGTATTTCTATGGAATAAAGATTCGCATTAGCAGTACCAAGTGAGGATCTGAGGCAACCAGAGAAAAACTTAGTCCAGGGTCTTATGTCTTCAGAGTGCACAGTTCTCCACATTTATGCGCGACAAGGAGTCTTCTTTACTTTTTAAAAACATTTTCTATTTTATTAAAAAAAAACAATGGAAAAAAGTGACTCTTTTTAATACTTTTTTGGGATACTTTCCCCCCTCTGATGGTAGGATGAAAAGCCACAAATACTGATTCAGACATTCTGAATCTTTTTATTCTCTATACATATGTGTTCTAGGACACAATATGGTAAAATTTTCTTGTGCACCATAAACAGAGTTAACTGTGACGGAGCTAGTTCTTAGCATCAGCTTATCTTTATGAAAGGTACATAAACTTGGCTGGATCAAGCTTGAAAGAACTGCCTCCTTCACACTGTACAGCCAGCCAGTTAATATCTGCCTCATAAACCCTGCTCCGTGTCCTTCAGAGGTGAGGCGGGCGGTGAATAGAGAACAGACATTGTCAATGGTAGCACTTCGCCTTTGAAATGCCCTCCCCCAGGGCTTGCTTGGTCCCATCAGTGCTGCCTTTTAGGTGCCTTGCTGAAAACATTTCTTTTACCCAGGGTTTTAAAAAGGTAAAGGTAAAGGTCCCTTGTGCAAGCACCGGGTCATTCCTGACCCATGGGGTGACGTCACATCCCGACGTTTCCAAGGCAGACTTTGTTTTGCAGGGTGGTTTGCCAGTGCCTTCCCCAGTCATCTTCCCTTTACCCCCAGCAAGCTGGGTACTCATTTTACCGACCTCGGAAGGATGGAAGGCTGAGTTAACCTCGAGCCGGCTACCCAGGGTTTTAACTAAGGATTATTATCTTTTTAGTTACTTTATGGTCTGCTTCTGGTGTAAGATACTTTACAGATTTTTAAGGCACTCAGTGGTTGCTTTATGCTGTCTTTAATGGCTTGCCTTTATATTGATGATCTAATCCCATGAAAGCTCTGGAGTGAAAGCATATAAACAAAGCTCTCAATTGTGAGATCCTACTAGCCGAGATTGCAACTACCAGGAACAAAACCTTAAGTATTAACATCTTCAGAGAACATGAATCTGTGCATTGTAAGGGGAGCTCGAGAGGAATCATTTAATGTGAAGGTGCCTTGACAAGGTGACTACTTGGATTAGCTCTATAACTGTTGTTACAGCTCTTGCCTGTCTGCACAAGGTGTTATCACATAGACAGACCCTAGTCCAATTCCAGCTGAAAAAATGGATGGAATTGTTGCATGGAGACATCTAATGCAGACACAACTTTCCAGGTATACTATGTGGTTTTGTATGATGAGTGTGTGTGAAAATACTTGAACCTCCTCCTCAGAATATCCTCTCCTCAGGAACTGTTGCCTCTTACATTCCAGGTGACCAAGTAAAGCCAGCCTGGGTCCAGGTGGAAGACTGGGACCTGAATAATTATTTCTGGATATACTGGCCTTTCATATGGCATCAAGATCAGTGCTCTCCTTGGGGGCTGCCCTTGAAGCATATTTGGGAGCTGCAGCAAGTGCAGAATGCTGTGGCTAGATTTCCGGTTGGGGCCAGCTACTGGGAGCATCTCCATCCCTGATACTACAGCAATTACACTGGCTACCGATCCACTCCCGAGCCCAATTCAAGGTGCTGGTTTTGTCCTTTAAAGCCTCTCCCATGCATTTCTGCCTGGGAATTAAGATCACAGGGAGAGGCCCTTCTGATGGTTCAACCAATCAAATAAACGTGTCTGGTGGCCACAGAAGGGAGAGCTTTTTCAGTGGCAGTCCCATGATTACAGACCAACCTCCCCAGGGAGGTGTGCCTGGCCCCCACATTTTCGATCTTCAAGAGGCAGTTGAAGACAATTATTTAGAACTGCATTTGAATAGTTTTTATTTATTGGCAGACCTAATTGGAGATTTTAAATTGTGGTGTATGTGGGTTTTATAATAATTGTTTTATTTATATTAAGCTACGTGCAATTCCACAGGGTAGAAAAGAGGCAAATAAAAGTTATAAACAATATTAATGGTTCTGCTGAACTGAACCAAAGCCTCCTGGGACACTGAAAAGTCACACAGACGAGTACCTCAATTTTCTGACAACTCTTGGCATGAGAGATAAAGGGGAGAAAAGGCTTTACATCATGGAATCATGAGGGCTCCTGCCTAGTCTGCTCCTGAGCCATTGATATAGAGTGAAAAACTTTTCTACATGACAGATTAGGAATTCCAAAACAACGTGCTATCGTCCTGAAGATCATTAGCTTCAATGACCATTCAATCTGGGTCAGCTGATGCAGCTCAGCCAGTTCACTGAAGTGTTCAGTAATTTCTACCAATTTTGGCAGTCATGTCTATTAACTGTCTACTAACTTTGGCAGTCTTGTCTGTTCTGACTAATACATCTAGGTCTGAGCAGTATGGATAAATACCAATGATTTTTTAATTCAGGATTTTAAAAATTTTTAAGTCAGATTTTTTTATTTAAATCAGATTTTGTTTGATAAAATGCTTTTTGAGGCGCATCTAGCTAAATATAGTTTTCTATTTAAGATAAAGTATAGCCTAAAAGTTTTTCATCATGAAATAATGATTCATTTTTAATTATGTAGTATGAGACTGTATATTCATACAATGTTTAAACATTTTTTAAAATGAATTCCATTAATTCATTCATTAGGACCCCAATGAATTCCATTAAATGAATTCCATTAACTCATCATTAGGGCCACAATTCATATTCTCTTAAGAGCTAACAGCCCATTCATGAAAGGGGGGCGAAGCTCCTTTGGAGCTGGCATGACCCCAGGCTGGCGTAGGTGCCACCTTATCACAGAATAAGATGGCAATCTCCTCCTTTTTCCTTAAAAATTTTTTTTGTTTCGTTTTGTCTCTGCAGC
The DNA here is from genome assembly GCF_029931775.1 of Euleptes europaea. Classification (NCBI taxonomy): domain Eukaryota; kingdom Metazoa; phylum Chordata; class Lepidosauria; order Squamata; family Sphaerodactylidae; genus Euleptes; species Euleptes europaea. The sequence goes on along the minus strand of NC_079314.1, from coordinate 87,485,414 downwards.
AGCCGGGAAGCCTCTGAGGAGACAGAACGGCTCCACCGCTCCTAGCTGCCATGAATCTACCTTCCCCTTGGATTGGGCTCTAAGTTTGAAGAAGTTGAATGAATAGAAGATTGTTTGGGGTGGAATAGATCTGGATAAAGAGGAGATGTTAAGAGCTAAGTATGAGGACGGACGGGCAAGCAGTACTAATGAAAGTGAAACTTTTTGAGCAGAATGTTCCAGAAGTCTTGAGTGTAGTCTGAGATTTATCATATTATTCTCTCCCTTGAAGAGAAAACCTCTGATGGCAGCAGGCCATAAAAGATCCAACTTGGGAATATTTTAATGTAGTTCCTCTACCTTTGGTTAAGGCAAATATGTGTGCAAAATGCAAACACCATAATAAAGAAATGCAAGGCCTGGTGGTCCAAATAAAAACATCATGAGAAGTGTTCCTTCACAGGAGAAAGTTGTGATGAAGATGACAAAAGGAACATGTTTGAACATGAAGGCTCTTCAGGTTGGTAAACTTTTTGATTTCATCATATTCCTTAAAGACTACCTTGAGGAACTGTCATGTTTGAACAAAAATATATTTGTTACTGTTATTGCATGGTACTGTCATTTTTTATACAGCTGTTATAAAGAAATAAATGGTTTGAACAGGCAGAGCTTCCTTTTTCAGGCACTACTGAATGGCAGTGAATACAATGAGTAATACTAAATAAGCAGATATGGTATAAATAATGACTTTTTTGTTTCGGGGAATCCATCAACATACAGGATTCTGGAAACCATCCACCTTCCAGATCACCGTGCTCCTGTTTAATGCCTGAGGTAAGGAAAAAAAGCCTCAGTGTCACACACAGGGAAGACAGGGGGAAAGGAACACAAATGGAAAAGGAAACTGACTAACTAAACTGAAATGGAAGCTAAGAAACAGCAATTCCTAGAACAGCAGTCTGCAATAAGGCAGGAAACACTGAAGAGGGTGAGTCTCAGAGCTGTATGCGAAGCTGCAACTTTGTCCCCACCTCTACAGTTGATGGGAGGGACGTCCATCAAAGATGCCCTCCTCTGAATGAGAATTCTTAAGAGAACTGATAAAAATTATTTATCTTTTTAACAGCAGCACGGGAAACAAATGCACAACCAACAACCTTACTCACGGGCAATATTATATCCTCAAATCTTACCTATATGCCACACTGTTAATACCGCTTGTGTCACCCACTGCTTTTCCTGGGGATTGAGGTGTGCTTTGTGGATTCTATAAAGTAACACAAGCCAATGTGAGACCTATGGCCTTAAAGTCATATTCATATATTTTTGTTCTATTCACCAAACATACTTTTCTTTCCCCTTTCAAAAACAACATACCTCTGTGCTTGCTGCATTTGGGATCCCAATATAAGCTACTGGTAAATCTGCCTGCACCACCACCACAGCTGTGATTTGTAATGCTGCACTAGTAATACTGCCCTCCCCCAAACATCACAGTAATTTGGAGAAACAAACAGTATTAGGAAGGTCATCTCTTCTTTCTATTTCAAACAGTAAGAAATCAGGCCTTTTGTCTTAAATCAGTCACTGATTAAGTTGCAGACTGATTAAATCAAAACACTTAAATCATGTCTTGCATGTTCTATCAGTAGGCAAATCATACTTGTGTTGATGAATACACAAGTTATCCACAGATCATCTAGCCACAACTAAATTTTAGTGAGGCCGCTGCTGGACAAGACCCCAAGCCTCAATACAGTTACTCTCATCTGCTCTGAATTTCCAAAAGATACTCTCTCCTCATCACAGTTTACAGAAATTCCTCCTTCCCATTTCATCCTAAAATATGATGAAATTATTTCCTACAACTCTATGGACTTTTTATCAAAGAGGATTGATTTATTTCCAGTAAGGTCCAAGATTATCTCCATCAAGGTAACTACTTTGTTCTAAACAGTAAATAGAAAAATAACATAAAGCTCTAGCCTTACTTCAGATCTTTTTTTCATATCTTCTCTAACTGCTCCAAAACGTTTTGTCAATCTTGCAATTTTAGCCTTAAAACAAGAAAGGAAAAGAGGAGAGGAGAATAGGACATTAAATATTATCTCAGTTTATCTTAAGGTCAGATTTAGTCAGTCTGTTGTTGATCTGGCAGTTAGATATATCAATACAATACTTAAAAAACCTTGTAATAAACACAGAATTACCCCTTTACAACCAACTATGGGATAGTATGGGTTTCCAAAAGTGTTTTTATTCATTGTTTTGCATTTTATCTATTTTATCTTTTATTATATATATATATAGTAATAATATATATTTGTAAAGTTCTCATGATCTGTGGCCTCTACAAAACTATCACAGCCAAATGCAAAATGCAATATTTTAGGTAAAAGGGCAATCTGCAACTAAAAAGGAATCATTATTATTAGTCAGTACAGAAGTTTCCTAATAGGAAAAGAATGACAATTATTCTTGAGAAACAAGAAAAAAAAATAAAGGTCCCCTGTGCAAGCACCGGGTCATTCCTGACCCATGGAGCGATGTCACATCCTGACGTTTACTAGGCAGACTTTGTTTGCGGGGTGGTTTGCCAGTGCCTTCCCCAGTCATCTTCCCTTTACCCCCAGCAAGCTGGGTACTCATTTTACCGACCTCGGAAAGATGGAAGGCTGAGTCAACCTTGAGCCGGCTACCTGAAACCTACTTCCATTGGGATCGAACTCAGGTCGTGAGCAGAGCTTGGACTGCCATATTGTAGCTTACCACTCTGCGCCACGGGGCTCCTGTTGAGAAACAAGAAGCAACCTAAAATCTCCACAACTTTCCACTGCATATCGTCTGGAGAAGAGAGCTTTGACTCTTGCAAGCTTATACCCTGGAAATCTTGTCAGTCTTTAAGGTGCTACTGGTCTTGAACCTACGACAGACCAACGTGGCTACCCTTTGAAACTATCCACTGCAGCTTGTTTCTCTCCCCACATATAGCTTTGGCATATAACAACTTTTGCACACCTCAGTTCTTATTGTTTAGAAAACAGAGAGATCAGCTATTTTTAAAATTTGTGGTCAACTTTTTACCCAATAGATAGGTTTCTAGGTGATTATTAGATTTATAATATGTAAGCCATTGAGAAAACATGGAATTGAAAATTGTTGTCATATCCTGTTTGTTCCTTCTGCTCATTAACCCTATGTTGGAGATTTATATTCTTCTTACCAAAAGTGGGCTAAGTACATTTGCAACAACACATGATATCACGTTAATAACATTACAATAACAGCGCATTCCTGACCTTTAAGGGCGAAAGCCCTTAGGAGGCCAGGAAGATGCTGCGCTGGCATTGGGGCCCTCCACACTGGCGTCCAGGCTACTTATGCTGCCGTAAGTGGCTCCAACGCTGGCGGGGAGGGCCAAACACTGGTTGCCAAGAGCTGCCCTGGGATGCTGGTGGGGCCTTCTGCTGGCATTTTGGAGGGTGTTCCGGGGGGAGGAGCTGCTGTTAGGCAGCCTCCTGACCCTGTTTGCCCTGGGTATGCCGGCGCCGAGAGGAGCGAGGCCGTGCCTGCTTTTTAGCAGGTGCAGCCTTGATTTTCTCAATGGGGCAAAAAGGACCTGTTTAGCAAAAAAACAAACAACAACAAAAAACTTCTAAGGCTTTTTTTGTCTTTCGGCGGCTGTGGAATGGCTTAGAAGGCGGTGTGGCAGTGCCTCCTCCCTGCTACCCCCCGGCCACCGCCAGCTCAGGAACGGGCTGTAAAAGTCTTTCAAATGTATTTGGTTACATAGAGCACTACCCAATGATATCAAACAGCCCTTCACTGTCAAGGGGACTCTGCCAGTACTTGAAACAGGATACTAGTATTCCCATGGACGTTTTAAAGAGAGCCTTAAGATTTTTATTTTGGATGATTTCTTCTTAACTAAGCGCCCATTCCTGAAAGGGAGGTAGATCCGTGGTGGCCGGGAGCAGCGCAGCTGCACCACCTCCTCAGAGGCTTCCTGGCTGGCATAGAGACAAATAAAGAATTTTAAAAAATTTAAAAAGGGAGAAATGCCCATAGCACAAAGCGAGGCTGTGCCACCCAAAAAGGTGGCGCAGCCACGCTGCAACTCGAGGGGGGGTTCCCAGGCCGAATGGGGTTAGGAAGCTGCCCAAAGGCAGCTCCGCCCCCAGGAATGCCCCCCATGCAGGCGCTGGCTTTCCCTTCTGGGAAATTCCTGCCAGCATGGCTGCACTGGCGGCAGGGGCAGGTGACACTGGCATAGAAGCCACCTTATTCTGTGATAAGGTAGCATCGATGCTGGCGTGGAGTCACACCGGCTCCTAAGTAGCTTCGGCGGCCCTCTTCATGAATGGGCTGCCCATTTCTTTTTTGCCAATACCTGACAGCCAGTCTGTAAATTTTAATTTCTGAGGGACAAACAAAGTATGTGCATGAGGGAAAGAGGGACAACATATAATGAGGGGAAGTTTTAAACACACATGCCCATATACCTGTAGTTCATTAAGGATAGTTTTATGTCTCTTGCTACATTCAATCTTGTCTACTTTAGTTTTCAGATCTGCTAGTGTTTTATCAAAGACTGCACACTGCAGGGCATTGAACTTTTCTTCAAGAAACCTCTGGATAACCTGTAAAAATATATGAAAAAGAAATGACGTTACTATTTTATGCACAGTATAGTCAATATATTCAATATACCACTGTTGAAAAAAGCAGATTATGTACATCAACATTAATACGGCTATGGAAAACTCTCAAACTTCAATATCTGCAAAATAATGATGGCATTTACTATGTTCTATTTTCAATCCATGTCCATAATAATTTAGGAAGCAGGTTTTAAGGAGATAGTTGGTATGTGCGTATTAAATTACACATACATACGTACTGACGTACCCTATATATCTATGTATTCCCTTTATTTTGCTGCTTGTTCAGTTTGACTACTTTCAGAGTAGAGCCAGAAGTCTACTGAGAAGAACACAAACACATGCTGTGTACCAACTTTCCTTTCTCAGTGGTGAATGACATTCTGCCTCAGGATTTCCAGCAGCAGTACCAGAATCCAGGTGGATTTTTGCTGATAGGAGAAATGTCTGAAGCTAAATTACACAATGTAGAACCCATTCAAGTTCTGCTGAACAACGCTGAGGAAAAGTTTCCTATTTTATAATCCCTAACAAATGAAGAAGGCAGATGTGACTGCCCTGCAAATTTCACTGATGCACAGATAACAGGGTAGCAGATGTCTCTGCTCCTTTGGAGATCTTAGATCAGTGGTTCCCAAACTTTTTCGGGCCACCACTCCCTTGGTTCCATAAACTCTTCCCCAGTGCCCCTACCCTACCCTATAAAAACATAATTCAGAATAGTTGTTTGCACGGCCTACTAAGGAAGGTGATAACAATAAAATTCAAAACAGTAACAATTAATTGCTCATTTATTCAAAATCCAGTTAAAAACTTTTCATTTAATTTAGTCAACCAACTTGATGAACTTGATCCAGAGACAGTGGCTTTTCAAAGTCTGATAGTCATTTAGCAAGAATCTTAGATTCAACACAAGTACCATTCCCTTATACACACTAGCGGTACCCGGCCACGCGTTGCTGTGGCCCAGTCTGGTGAAATGGAAAAGAGAGAAAAGAGAAAGAGAAAGTTTCTAGTATGTTTAATTTCACAATGCTTGTGGGTATACAATATTTTTTGTTGTTCCATTGTCTGTGTAGATATAGAGATTTTCTGGTTTGCCGACTTTAGAACACGCAACATATAATTGTCCATGTGAGAAGCAATCCGTGTCTAGATCTAAACCGCATAATTCTAAAGATTGGCCCTGAGCTTTGTTGATGGTGATTGCAAACGCCAATCGAATTGGGAATTGCAATCTCTTAAATTGAAATGGCATACCCGTTGGAATCATAGGGATTCGAGGAATGAGGACATCTTCACCTTTGAAAGGCCCTGTCAAGATTGTTGCTTCTACGACGTTGCCCATGAATTTTTTTAGTGCAAGCCGCGTGCCGTTGCAAAGCTTTGGCTGGTTGATATCTCGCAACATGATAATTGGCATGCCGATTTTCAATTGCAGTACGTGCGGTGGCATCCCTGGCAGATCGAGTGAATTCAAAAATTCTGTTGGATAATTAACCACTTCATCTACTTCCACAACAGTGTCAACGGACTTGTATGTGACTGGCTCGCTTTGAATGTGACACTGAATAATATTGTTAAGTTCGTAGACGTCTTTGTTGTTGGCCGCAAGAATAGTTCGTTCACTCAGCCAATCGTGATTCTTATAATTGGTTTGAATAGTGGGAAATACTTTTTCAACCAATTCTTCTTTTGACGTCATTATTGCAGAAGTTATGAGGCAATGAAATTCGTCCTGGGGTCAGATCAACCGGTACCTTTCCGTTCCCAATTTCCAGCAGTTGATGTGAGAATATCTCAGCTGATCGATCGTTTTGCAGCTGGACACGCATATTTGTAGTTAATTTTAACGTCTTTACGTGTCACCACAAAGTAGAGTATTTCAGGCAAGCATTTATTTAGTCCGCTGGTGTCGATCGAGGAATTACAGGTAATGTTTGCCTGAAATCTCCTGCAAGCAATATTAATGCGTTCCCAAATGGTCTGATGTTCCCACGCAAATCTTGCAATGATCGATCCAGAGACTCGAGCGATTTCTTGTGCGCCATTGTGCATTAATCCCAAACAATAAGTTTGCATTTCTGCAATACTTTTCCCATGCCGGATGCTTTGGAAATGTTGAACGTGGGAGTTTCAATGAATTGCATGTTCAATGGCAATTTCAAAGCGGAATGAGCAGTTCTTCCACCTGGTAGCAATGTCGCAGCTATTCTGGACGACGCAAGAGCTAAGGCTATGTCATTTTGGGATCGAATTGCTGCCAGAATCAGTCTAATTAGGAACGTTTTACCAGTTCCTCCTGGTGCATCTAAGACGATAGTGTGTGTTGCTTTGACGTCCAACAGATGGCGCTCTTTCAAAAAAGCATGTTTTTACCTGTCACAGGTGTGACATCTATATAATATAGGTATATAAAAACACGCGCGTATTCGAATGCAACGTTGTGTCAAAATTTCAAAGCAATTGGTGAAGAACCTTCGGAGATTTAAGATTTTGAACAAACGAACATTTACATTTTTATTTATATATAATAAAATAAATATTATATTTATATATATAGATAGATAGATAGATAAAACAAAAGGAGCAGCAATGAATTCCTCTTACATAAAGTACAATTGTAAACATTTTAAAACATTAAATATTTTGTAAAAAAATAAAAAGAAAAAAGAATCTTAGATTCCACGTTTAGTAACTACTTCAGTAAATTTGTCATACGATGGACGGGCCTGGTGAAGTGACACTTTCCAATGTCCGGTTTAAAGTCACTCAGCAAGAGTCTTAAATGACCAAGTTCAGCAAGCTGAAGTCCATTTCTTTGCTTGGAGAGAAGATATGTGACTACAGTAATTTCAACCAAATATGATGTTGGAAATACAACAATGAGCTTCTTAACCACTGTCCATAATGCTGGCTAGTGATCAGAAATTTTCTTCTGTAAACAAAACTCTTGGTGTGCTGCCCCCAGGCAGAGTTAGTAGACTTTCTAGTATGCTTAGGTTGCAGCTCATGTTTTGTATTAGTAATGTGCAAGGAAAATAGTACTTTCCCTTTGAAGAGTGCATGCTAGTTACTGTAGTTTAGGAAACCCACTAGTCACATGTCTCTGTAGTAGTATACTGATTGGACAGACGCCATTTCCTCTTCCGGTCAGGCCACCTTGCTGGGAAAAGTGTGGGCCTTTAATTTTATTGTTAATGAGACCAGAGGAATAGAGAGGTGTATGAATCCATTATGTTTTCACGGTCAGCTCTCAACAAGAAAATGACTGCAGATCTCTTCTATTCAGGCCATGATTAACACTGAACTGTTTGGATGGATGTAGATTGCAAAATAAACAATGATTTGAGACCATGTAGCTTACAGTTGAACACTTTAACATTTGGGAATAGTTAAGACAACGTTTTTGCCCTTATAGGACTCTTTGCGTAACACAATCTATCTCCTTGAATGCCCGGGTCCAACTGAAAATTTCCTAGTGGACCCCTAATGTCCAGTCAGTGTCACTCCCTTTCCTTGAGCAAAAAAGGGAAAACTGTAATGCTGGTGTCTTGTGAAATAGGAGAATATTAGGGATGAATGCAGGGTCTCTTGCAAACTATACTGTCTGGAAAACATGTGCAGAACAGTTCCTTGACCAAGAAGGCCCCTAGCTCTGAGTTCCTACAAGTTGAAGTGCCACAACAAGAAAATGTTTTTTGAGCCAATGGCTTTAGGGATAGGTTTGAGATGAGTTTCGTCTTATCAAAATTTGAAGGACTTGTCTGAGGGAGCACGGTGGGAATCTGTATACCATGGAGGGTTTGAAGAAGGAAAATTTATTTAGAAATCTCTTGACATGAAATGGGAAGACTATTTCTTGGCTTAAAAGCTGATAATATGATGTGGCCCATCCGTGTAAAGTTTTTGTAAAGACAGTGTTTGAGTCCATTCTGGAACAAGCTACACAATACTTTAACACCAGCTCCTGTTGTACTTTAAAAAAAGGCATCTGTGGAAGGCTTTCTATGTTGATTCATGTATTCAATTTGTAGAGAGACCATGAAGCTAGGAGTACTGAAAATCTCAGATGAATATCCCAGTTGCCTCAGGTCTTGGGTCTCATCCTTCAGGTTGCAACAGGGAACAATGCTGGGTTCAGAAGGTTGCAGAATTCTGTTTTAGACAGTTGTGCCTCAGAGGAATCATGAGTTGGATAACAGACAACTCCAGGAATTCTGAAAACCATACACTTCTCAGCCAGTGGAAGACTATGAGGATCTCATCTACTGAAGGAGTTCTGGGGAAATGGTGGTCATCACAGCTGCCTCCATATTAGGGAGAGAGTGCTGGGGAATCTGCTCTTCAAATACTTTTAAAAGCTCGACTAAATAAAACTAATTTTCTGGTACCTCTATATGCGGGCATGTATGGCTGGAATGTGTAACTGTCTTCTGAGTTGGCAAAAAACGAGAAAGAGATTTATAACTGTCAGAGTATCAAGTTGATCATAATAATCTGACAGAGAAAGCTGACAGGTAGCTGTCAGATCTGGGACATCTAAGCTGATGCAAGAGGGAGCAATAGCCTTGCATGGTCCCAGGTGAACTGCATCTAACCAGTTAAAAACTGGAAGGTGATGTAATACTGTGGCCAGGTCTACAGGTGGCCTAATTGGTATCAGGTGCTGGGAATGTATATAAGCTTATGTAACTCTGTGTTGGTGTGGTTGGGAAGTAGTAGTGGAAGAGAAGTGTACGTGACGGTTTGTCTTTTGTATTTGTGCACTGTAAATTAAACAACACTGTTTTCTATAAAGCAAGAGTTCTGGTGGTGTGTCCTGGAGAACTGCTAATCCACTTGCTCCCACGTCAGGGCTTTGGCCCAGAATTGCTACACAGAATTGTTACGTGTGGTGGTAGCCCAACTGAGTTTCCAGGACGTCCAGAGGCTTTTTGAAACAGTGAGAGATTGAGTGGAGAGATGGCTTAATCTGCAATCCTGGTGGAGAAGCTCAGGGCTGACAACTACAATATTTGGTCGGTGAGAATAGAGCATTACCTTAAAAAAGAAGGCTTATGGGATGTTGTAATGCAAACCCCCGATGATGATGATGATGATGATGATGATGATGATGATGATGATGACGGGCTGGAGAAAGATAAGAAGGCGCTTGCTAATATAGTTTTGACTGTGGGAGACAGCCAGCTTGTATATGTTGCCAGCAAAGTTTTCGCAAAGGATGTGTGGGCTGCTTTGCAAGCGGTTTATCGCAGAGACTCGGCTGGAACAATACTTGCGCTAATGAAGAGGCTGTACAGGGCTCATAAATCACCCCACATTCCTGCCTCGGAGCGTTTGAGGTCTCTGGCTGAACTGTTTCGGCAGCTGGAGTTAAGAGGGAAAACTATTTCAGATGAGGATAAAGTTTACATCGTGCTGGGTTCCCTGGATGCAAGCTTTGATGTATTGGTGGCCTCTCTGGAATGCATGGCGGTGACGCAGTTAACGTGTGACTACGTTACTGGAAGAATCCTGGAAGACGAGGAGCGTCGGCAGGAGGGACGGTTTCAGAAGACATCAGCCCAGCTGAGAACGAGTCATCCCATGATGGAATTTGCAGCGTCTCGTCCATCTTCGGTGACATCAGCCCAGGAGTTTATCACCCCGGATATTCATCCCAGGCAGCGAGGTACTTCAAAGGCAACGCCGATGACATCAGACCAGGGGCGGATTCAGCCTGTAAGTGGGAGTGAAACCTACTCAGCGCAGATGTCATTGAAGCAAGGGCATGGAACGGACCGGAGGAGTGGAGTCTACAATCAAGAGGGGGAGGACTGTGTGCTTTTCGTAAGGAAATTTTTTTCCTGTGGCAGCACGCAGCACCTAAAAAGAGATTGCCCCCAGTTAAAGAAGACGGCTAAGAGACAGTTCCAGAATGCCACACACACAGCAGTAGTGCTGGCAGAGACTGGTGAGAATGAGGATTTATGGCTGGTTGATAGTGGGGCAAGCAAGATTTTTGTGAAAGATAGCTCCTTACTGTCAATCAAAAAGGTGTCTGCGAGAACGCATGTTAGCTTGACAGAAGGGAAACGTTTAGAGGTCCAATGTGAGGGCAGCCAAAACTTTCCAGAATTAAGCCATACGTTCCAGAATGTGCTCTGCGTACCTCTCCTGGAGAATAATTTGCTTAGCGTATCTGCTTTGACCAGGGCTGGTTGTTCTGTGCAGTTTAAAGGAAACATCCTCCAGATAAGCAGAGAGGGAGACACGCTGTTGCAAGGGCAATTAAAGCAGGATGTTTATGTTGTGCGCAGAAAGGCTGGGGAAGCCACAAGCACGAACATTGAATGAAAATTCTCATTCAGAGTGCATTTGTTACACCGGCATTTAGGCCACGCCTCTTTTTCAACAATACAGAAGACCCTGAGTTTGCTAGGGGAAAATGAGGTGAAACTAAACAAATGCAATAAATTCCTTGATTGTACTGTGTGCAAATCAGTAAAGAGCAGAAGGTGTCCAGTAGCCAAAGTCAGCCAGAGGGTGACAGACAGGCCCTTACAAATAATCCATGTAGATATCTGTGGCCCATTCCAAGAAAGTGTGTCTGGGAATAAGTGGGCTCTGGTTCTGGTTGATGACCACACAAGGTTTGGCTGGGTTTATCTGCTCAAGCACAAGAGTGAAGCCTGTAAGACAATCAAGTACTGGGTGAATAGAGTGGAAAGGCAGCTAGGCTTGCCACTTGCCAATCTTCAATCAGATCGTGGCGGAGAGTTCCTATCACATGAGTTAGCCCAGTGGTTAGAGAGCAAAGGGATTCAGCACAGACTTGCTAACCCTTGTGTCCCTCAGGAAAATGGAATTGCAGAAAGATGGATAGGATATTTAAAATCCATGCTGCAATCTCTGTTGGAGGATGCTAATCTAAAGCCTAGTTTTTGGGCAGAGGCAATTAAGGTTTCTAATTACCTCATTAATAGACTGTGGACATCAAGCATTGCTAACATCCCCTATACAGCTTTGTATAAAAGGAATCCATCCTTGAAACATTTGAGTGTTTGGTGCCAAGGCATGGGTAAATGTACCTTTAAAGTTAAGGAGGGGAGGAGGGAAAAAGTCCAAACTGCTTTTATTCCTTGGGTATCAAAATGCTGCAAAATCTTATCGTTTTGCTGATATAAACAACCGGATTACCATTAGCCATTCTGCTAATTTTGGTGAATCATTTAATTGGGCAAGGTTGCATGGCTCAGATAAGGTGTCTGACATGGTATTTATGGCAATTAATGAGCAGCTGGAAGCCAGCGATAACGGTGGTTCTCCGGCTAGGACTCCTAGAAGGGAGAGTGTAAAAAGTTCTGAAACCTCAGAAGGAGAGAGTTCTGTTTCTTCAGAAGGAGGGAGTTCTGAAGAAACTGAGGTCAGGAGGTCTGAATGCAGCACCAAAGTGTGCCGCCTAAAAAGTTTGGTTTTGATTATTGTGATTATGTTTGCAATATGGATGCTGAGAGCTATGAACCTGGGAGCTATGAAAGTATATTAGCTGAAAATGAAAGAGATAAACTATTGTGGTTCAGAGCTAGGAAAGTTGAACTGGAAGCATTGCAATAGCTTAAGGTATTCTCACACTAATCTACCAGGTGGTGGTTTGGAAATTGGCTGCACCTGGATGTGAGACTGAATTCCTCATGCAGCAAATCCCTGGCTTTGAGTTAAAGCAGGAAAGCATGGTCCTGAAGCTAAACAAGGCATTGTATGGCCTACATCAGTCAGCAAGAGAGTGGAATCATTGCCTAACTGATGCCATAAAACAATTAGGATTCAAACAGAGCGTGTCAGATTCGTGTTTGTTTTCCAAATACTCAGGACAGAAGGAGGTCTTTGTGATGGCGTACGTGGATGATTTGTGTTTAATGGCTAACAATAAAGGTGACATAGAACAGTTTGAAAAGCAATTAGGAGAACACTTTAAGCTGAAATGTCTGTGCAGAATCAGTAATTACCTAGGTGTTAAAATAAGAAGATGAAGATGGGATGTTTTCTTATCTCAGCCTGACAAAATACAACAGCTACTGGAAAAGTTTAAAATGGTAGATGCAAATGTTGTGGATTCTCCTATGGTAACTGGTTTTGTGAGTGGTGAAACAGAAATACATGCAGGATGTGAGAACACTATGTATCAGTCTTTGGTGGGAAGTCTGCTGTATCTAACAACTTGGTCTAGACCAGACATTTATCAGGCAGTGAATTGCCTAAGTAAGAAATGTGTGTCACCAACAGTAACTGATTGGAAGGGAGCAAAGAGGGTGCTAAGATACCTGAAAGGATCTATGCACAGAAAGCTGTGCCTGAGAGTTAGTAATGGGGAGCTGGTTGCTTATTCTGACGCATCATGGGCAGACCAGGGAAAAGCAAGGTCTACCACAGGGTATGCGCTATTTTTTGGTAAAGCTCTCATTCACTGGAAATCTGTTACACAATCATTTGTTGCAATGAGTACTTGTGAAGCTGAGTACAGCGCAATAAGTGAAACAATAACGCAGTTAGAATGGTTCTTGTATTTGTTAAAAGAACTGAATGTAACTGTACCTGTGAAAATATATACTGATAATGCTGCGGCGATGCAACTAGAAAATGAACAATGTTGCAAAAGCAGACATATCAGAATCAGATATCAGAATGTGGCTGATGCGATAAACAGGAATAAAGTATATATTAAGTGTGCAGGTGAAAAGAACATGGCTGATTTGTTCACTAAAGCTGTGAGTAGTGACAGATTTAAACAGTTGGTCACATTATTATAATAACTTGAGAAGGAGTGTCAGAGTATCAAGTTGATCATAATAATCTGACAGAGAAAGCTGACAGGTAGCTGTCAGATCTGGGACATCTAAGCTGATGCAAGAGGGAGCAATAGCCTTGCATGGTCCCAGGTGAACTGCATCTAACCAGTTTAAAGCAGTAAGGTGATGTAATACTGTGGCCAGGTCTACAGGTGGCCTAATTGGTATCAGGTGCTGGGAATGTATATAGGCTTATGCAACTCTGTGTTGGTGCGGTTGGGAAGTAGTAGTGGAAGAGAAGTATATGTGACGGTTTGTCTTTCGTATTTGTGCACTGTAAATTAAACAACACTGTTTTCTATAAAGCAAGAGTTCTGGTGGTGTGTCCTGGAGAACTGCTTATCCACTTGCTCCCATGTCAATAACGTTTCTAGACTGTTGGAAGACCCCCCTTTTTTCTTTTTTGCAACTAGACTATACTCTTTTTTCTTTTTTTCCTATCGAGACATTAATTTGGATGTGTATTAAATAGAGAGAGACTGAGGAAATGTATAATAAAACTAATTCATACAGATCAGACTGGCTTTGTATCAAAGAGATTCATGAAAGACAATGTACGATTCATGATTAATGCAACAATTTGTGGGAGGGGAAGGAGAAAAATGCAGTGTTTATGGTCTTGGATGCTGAAAAGGCATTTGACAATATAACGTGGCCTTTAAAATTAAAAACACTTGAAAGTTTAAGTTGCAGATCAAGATTCTGGAACTGGATACAGAGTATTTATACAAAACAGCATGGAAAAAAGAATATGTTGAGGATGTCCATTATCTCCACTTTTATTTATTTTGCACTAGAAGTGCTGGCCACTAAGATCAGACAAGACTCTAGAATTAAAGGATTGAAAGTGGATGGAGAAGAGTTTAAAATGAAAAGTTACATTGATGATGTGGTGCTCACAATCTCAAATCCCCTTGTTGATGCAATATGTAATGGAACACTGAAATATCTGGATCTCTTTCAGGTTATAAAACCAACAGGAAAAAGACGAAAATAACGTTAATTTTTTTTAACAAAACAGGAAGAGGAAGATATCAGAAAGATTACAGGGTGCGCAGCCATGACCTGGATGGCCCAGGCTAGCCTGATCTCATCAAGATCTCAGAAGCTAAGCAGGGTCAGCCCTGGTTAGTATTTGGATGGGGGACCACCAAGGAATACCAGGGTTGCTATGCAGAGGAAGGCACTGGCAAACCACCTCTGTTAGTCTCTTGCCATGAAAACCCCAAAAACGGGTCGCCATAAGTCGGCTGCGACTTGATGGCATTTCACACACACAAACACACACACACACAAACTTCAAACCCTGACCGGACAAAATGACACACTATTTAAAGATGGTTCACTATTTAAAGATGGTTATAAAACAATGTGGGTGACGATACAAGAGTACCTGCAGAGACAGTCTAAGCTAAAAATGGCATGTCCAGGAAGAATTTCTACAATAAAAATGAATGTATTGCAATGTGTTCAGAATTTGGGAATCTTCCCGAAGAATTAGCCCTCCAATATCCCCATTAATGTCCCCCTCAGACGTATATTATTATAAGAATGTGAGAAAAAATAATGATTTTATAACATATGGAGATATGATAAACTCTTAAGAAATTAACTCTTGGGAAAAGACGAAGGCAAAAAAGTACGATTATTATATTTTCAACTAGTTTCCAGATTTAAAAAGGACATTCACACGGGAAGAGGGGTAATATGAGAGCTGACTGAATTTGAAATTGTGATAACGCAGCAAAAAAAAAACATTTATTAGGATGAATTTATAAGCTATTACTTCAATTTGATACAGAAACAGAACAAGTTAAAATGTGTGTGGTGACATGTATGCAAAATGTTGAGGAAATAGCTTTCCAACAATGGGAATCCTTATGGACGAAAGACATAAAATGTATAGCCAGTCAAATATTAAGAGAAAACTGGTACAAGATGTTTTATTGGTGACATATTACTCCAAAGGATATTGAGAAGATGGACAAGAACTATAAAGGAAAATGCTGGATGTAAAGAAGTGGATGGTACTTTTTATTGTATGTGGTGGATGTGTAAAAAGACCAAAAAAAAAAAGGAAAGGCAAGAAAGAAATAATATGCTGAAATCCAGAAAAATTCAAAATTTAAATACATTATGGAAGCTAAGAGTATGTTATTTGGTGTTTTGCCAAAAAATATTCCAAAATTTTGGGAAGAATTGTTTAGCTATATGATAACAGTGGCCAGAATTATATTTGCAGCAAAATGGAAATCAGAAGAATGCCCATGCTGAGAGGACTGGGAAAGTAAACTAGCTGAATATGCAGTAATGTCAAAACTAATGAACTATACAAATAAAAGACCTATTACAGTATTTCAAGATGAATGGAAAATATATTACTTTTCTCCAATAAGGGGTCCGCCATGACTTGTAAGAGATGATGTACAGTTTACTGCAGGGATCCCTAGCTCATGTCACTCACCAAATGTTTTTACAAAGTAGGTAGAACCAAGTGGGGCTTTGCCCAGCTGGGCTTCTAACTGGCCACTGGAGTTATGTCTGCAGATTTTTAAAAAGTTGATTTGGTAGCAGCTGTCACCACAGCACAAGGATATTCACTGTGTGACTGAAAATAAGTTGCGTATATACAAGAAAATATTTTTAAACAATATGTTAATTTAAAAAGGCATCCTGTTTAAACAGAGTTTCTGCCTGAAATGTTGAAGAGGTATTATTACAGCTATGCATGACCACACTCCTTCACATTTTGTGGTTAACTCCTGCTCCAACAGCTATTTTGTGGTTGTGCCCACCACCATGTGTCAGAATTCCAAAGGTACCTTCAGGCTCAAAACGACTGGTCCACTGAGTGCTGTGGTGCTTCTCTGTTTGCTTTGATCTGGGAGAGATCAGGAATCTGTCTGGGAGAGTTCCAGAGGACAGCTCAGAAATATGATTGAACAGATGCACCCATCGAAGGTAGAGTGCAGTCACTTGTGGCTGAAGTGACACAGTCTTCCCCCAATCAGCAGGGCAGCACCGTGACTATATGTTTTGTTTGTTTTTCTGGGACCTAGTCTGATTGTTCAAGTTTGTTGTTGGGTGAATGGCCACTGCCTGAAGCTGGCCAGACAACTGAAGTCCCTTTGTCTAGATGGAGTCTTAAAGGGATGCAAACAGTCGTTAACTCCCCTGTCATGTCTGCTTTCTTATTTCTGATGAGTAAAAGAAAGCACCTGCTCCTCCTCTGCATCAAATACATCCTTGAGTGAGTTTCCAAATATCCTGACATCTAGAAATGGGGTGGAAGCAAGGTTACTTGCCAACAGTTTAGCCAAAGGTTGCACTTCAAAGATGGAAGAGACCATCACTTAATGGAGAACTGAACTATGTCCAATCTTGCAGTAACGAGGACCAGTTTCGTCAAGACTTCCCTTTAGGTGTTCGTTGCCTGGGTGAAAACAGGGTTGCGTTTATCTGTAAGTTGTTCATCGAGCATGGGTAATGCATGTGTGCAGGCCTGCCATGGAGATATTTTTGAAGCTCAAAAATGCCTGAGGGGGCTCCACCCCCCACGCTGTTTTCCCAAGTTTTGTCCTGTCCACATAAAAGAGGAGCACTCTATGTACATTGAGACAGTACTCTTGCTCTTTCTTGTCCTGTGGCTCCAGGTATAGTACTGGCAGAATGATATCCTAG
Source organism: Euleptes europaea (assembly GCF_029931775.1). Classification (NCBI taxonomy): domain Eukaryota; kingdom Metazoa; phylum Chordata; class Lepidosauria; order Squamata; family Sphaerodactylidae; genus Euleptes; species Euleptes europaea. The sequence continues at coordinate 87,468,259 of NC_079314.1, read as the reverse complement.
TTCAGGTGGAGCTTAGAAGTCATTTTAGGGAAGAATTGAAGCGTGGTCTGAAGAACTACTCTAATGTCCAAGATTTTTAGGAAAGGAGGGTTGTGTTGTAGCACCTGAAGTTTGCTGACCCTTCTGGCTGATATGATGGTGACAAGGAATATTGTTTTCATGGTGAGTAGACACAGGGGGCCAGTTGCCCCTAGGCTCACACAGCTTGCCTATGAATTTTCATAATACCAGTGACAGGCTCCACTGGGAAACTGAAAGTTGAACCAGGGGAAATTGGTTTAATAAACCTTTTAAGAATAATTAGGATTCCCTTTGGGCGAATAAAGATTTTTCCTCAGTGTGTGTGTAGAAGCAGGCTTTGGCTGCTAAATGGATCCTAATGGCGGATGGAAGACCCCCTGAACCAGGTTTAGAAGGTATTGAAGACCTTCTCTAGAAGACCTCCTGGATCTATGCAGACAATGAAGAATGCTGACAGGAAGAAAGTAGATTCCTTTGAAATGTGGTGTTGGAGGAGAGTGTTACGGATACTGAGGACTGCCAAAAAACCAAATCAGTGGATTATAGATCAAATCAAGCCTGAACTGACTCTAGAAGCTAAAATGATTAAACTGAGGCTGTCATACTTTGGTCACATTATGAAAAGACAAGAGTCACTGGAAAAGACAATCATGCTAGGAAAAGTTGAAGGCAGCAGGAACAGAGCAAGACCCAACAAGAGATGGATTGACTCTCTAAAGGAAGCCATGGCCCTCAATTTGCAAGATCTGAGCAAGGCTGTTAAGGATAGGACACTGATTCATAGGGTCACCATGAGTCAGAACCAACCTGATGGCACTTAACACACACATACACACAGCTGAGCCAATGTGCTTTAACATAAAAAATAAAACAAAAATGCTTTGCAGTAAAGGCAAATGTCTTCAACAAAGGAGGAGATAAACTCTACCACTCTACCTTTTCTAATCTCTGATTAACATCCCCTCTGGTTGTAATTTTTACTTCAAATTCTGCTTCATACTCTTCTCCCATATATCGACGGCGTTTAGAATGGACTGTGTCCATATCCTCTGATTTGGAACGCTTCCTTCTTGATGCCTCACCTAGAAGCACATGATAGAGTCTTAAAAATGCAACAGACAGTAAGACCTATTGATCACCAATATATTATTTGTTTTGATGCATATATCTATTCAAGGGTTACCGAAAATTATTAGGGAAAACACCTTTTTCATTAAAATATTCACTGTCATGGAAAATGAAGACAAGATTATTCCCCTAGCATCTGGGACAGTCTTTTAATGTTTTAATTACTGTACTGTGTACTGTAATATGTACTTTTAGTTTTGGTTTTAATTATTTTCATGTTTTGTTTGGACTACTAGCTGCTTTGGTGGCCCTTACTGGGCACTGTTAGGTGTACTTTATCTCAAAACAACACATTAACAATATCGGCTAGAAGAGAGAAGGGAAGAGAACAAATAGCAATAATGGCTTATATTCTATGTGGTAATGTACAGGGAATAGATTCAAAGAACAAGCAGTTTCTTCTGTCTCATATGCACCCACTCTATATAGCAATATTGTAAGGTGGAAACCCTTGTGCTACTATATTTTGTGGAAAGTTTTCCATTTCTAAAAATGCATTGTTTAATAAAATTGATTAATGATGGATAAATACAATACCAGTCAAACTGAGCAGCTGCTAAGTTCTGCCACGAAATATCTTTGGCAGATCTTGCACCACTTACTGGCTTTTAGCCTAACCTACCTCACAGGCATATTGTGAGGATAAAGTGGGTATAATATTGTACACCACCCTGAGCTTCTTTGGAGGGACAAACATCAACACAAAAATCTTTTTTTAGTTCATATTTGGCTACTGGAAAAAAATGAGATATGTATATAACATATAAAACTAACATGGCATACCTGTTTTGTTTACTACATGTAAGTAAAATAAAGAAGACAAAAGAGACTGCAGTCATTTTAGGGTTCTTAAAATTTCCAAAATAACCTAATCACTACAGCACAGAGATGCTGAGAATTAACAAGGTATCTTTGTATCTTATACAACCATATTCTAATAAAACATTACAGTACAGTACGAAATATGAAATTATAAATAGACATTAATTTTATAGAAATACTTCGATATCACTGGAACAAATGTATTATGTCTTTTCTGCCATACATACTTCTTTCTAGAGGTCTCTCTTCCTCCTTCTCTTGTTCTTTTTCTTCTGCTTTTCCCAGTTCTTTTTCTTTTGCCTCCTCTCTACCTTCTGTGAGAAAGATCAAATTATTTTACCTTATTGACCAAAAGCTTCTCATTTGTTCTGAAAGGTCTTGGCAGTTACTTCTGTGAGCATTTGAAATCATGGTAAATGCAAAAAGAAAAACTTAGAACGTTGGTTTTAAAATCCAAAGGCACTATACAGTCCTCTGTCTATATTAAACTGCTCAAACATACACATTGCTGAGCATTTATTCCTGCTACTTTTGCAAAGAGGGTCTTGGCATGCACACACATGAGAATTGTAGCAGACTGAGTAGGATGAAGTGGGGCTGCTTTCTGGTTGGTCCCCACCAGAATTGAAAGTTATAACAAGTCCCCCCAAACCCTCTTCTAGCGCATGCAACAACAAAAAGAAAAAGGGAGCACTGGTGCAGTGACACCACTGATGACAACAGCACCCTCACTCAAAAATTATTTTTTAAAGGCATGTCTGAAAGAAAATAAAACCAATGTAGCAACTGAAAAAATGTGGAGGGATGGAAGATGTACAGAACCTCTGTGCTCAACATGATTCTGATGCCAACAAAAAAATGCAGAAATACGTTGTGTCCATAAAACCTCAGAGTTACCAACAGTTATCCAGGGCTACCTTATGGAGCTGGTAAGTCAGATACAACTGGGGATTCAAAAGCGTGGTACGAGCAAGTGACCATGCCAAGAAATCATTTGTGAGGAAGATACACCCCGGCTAGATCAATTTTTTAATTGCTCCCTATCTTCAAAAATGGAAGACAGGCAAATATACATACAAAAAATCTGGCTCTATACTATTTCCTACTCATGGTGGTGGCCTGCTAAAGAGAGACTTCGGGACAGATTGATAATGTCCATCAGGGGAGCTCATACCGCATCACCACACTAGCTTTAACCAGCCATTGAAGGGCATGGATCTAAGAGGCATGTGGTGGGCTTCACAGCACCCAGGACCAGAAGACAGCCAAAGGGCCTCCAGTTCACTAGCTGCATTAACATTTGCAGGAAGGTCCTGGAGAAGCAACAAGATTTTATCTGTAAAATGGTTTGAAAAAGCCTCACAGCTAAAAGCTGAATTAATAACATTTTGAGATCCCTCTCAGAGGGATGTAAAAGACCTAATTACTCTGAACAATTGTGCTGGGTGGGAGCAAGTGGATGCAATGGAGGTCACAAAGTAACTCTTTTTTGCAGCCTTCACTGCCACCTCATAGGATTTCATAAACATTCCATAAGATGTTCTTGTGGCTTCATCCTGAGTTTGATGTCAAACCTGCTTTAGTCGTCTAAGCTCCCTGTTTTTCCACCGTAGCTCCATGGTGTATTACGGGGCTCAATTAAGACAGGGCAAAGAGGACATCAGGGAGTAATTCCACCGATGACTTCAGAAAGACGGCCATGCCAGTCATCCACCAGCTCATATAAGGAATCACCAGGGGGTATCAGATCCCTCAAAGCGTTCTGGAAACCAATTGGATCCATAAGTATCTACGGGTGATTGTAATTCTGCTCGACACCTAAGCGGGGAGAGGTTGGAAAACCCAGCCGGGCCTTCAAGGCAAAGTGGTCAGACCATAGCACACTATCAATAGACATCAGACCCACATCTACATCCATGCCAAAGATCAAATCTAGTGGGTGGCTTGCTTGATGTGTGCCCAAAACAACCTGGGAGAATCCTAGTGCTGCCATGGAAGACACTAGGTCCACAGCCTAAGATGATGAGGCCACATGGGCATGGACACTGAAAACTCCAAGGCTATCAGTCTGGGAAACTCCAAGGCCCAGCTCAATACCGCCTCCAACAGGCCAGACAGGGTATCTGCTGGTACGCTAGGCAGCTGGTACACCAGACAGATAGCCAAACTCTCCTCAGCTTCCCACACTAGACCAACACAATCTATGTCAGAGATCTTTGGGATGGGGAGTGCCCTGAAGGAGAAAAACTCCCAGATGAGCATCACCACCCCCTAGCCCACTGTCTGGGACTGATGGAGGACTGAAAAAACCTGGGGGAGGGGGCGCGCTTTCAGCGCACCTGTCTTGTCCTCCCACACAGGTCTCAGTCATGCAAACCAGGTCCATTTTATGCGCTGCAAAGCACCAACCTCCCACATACGAATCACAACTACTTCCGACCCTCTTCACCCTGGCTGACCACATCAACATAGTACGGCAGATACTATCACCCCTAAACAACTTTAATCCAGTCAAATAATATCCACCAACAAAAATAATTCCTTCCCCCCTCCCCATCTCACAACCTACACTCTATTAAATAACAATACAATACAATACGCCTCCTAATAGAAATCAAGGGGCTTAAAGCTAAACAACAACCTTGAAGAAATCTGCCGGAGGAAAGTGAAGACAATAACCAGCAGTTTAATAAGTTATACGGATCACCCTCTGCAGAGCCAGATTCCCCACCCCAAGTTGACACCCATTAGTCTGCAAAAATCAACAGTAACCCTGGAGACCAGATACAACATTCCATGTGGCTTGAATCTTGTCTGCAAAAAAACAGTAACTCTGGAGACCAGATACAACATTCCGTGTGGCTTGAATCTTTCTTAGCTCTAAGCTGGTCCTGATTAACAGGTATCCGTAACACTCTCTCCAACACCTTTCTTCATTGTCCAACTTTCACACCCATATATAGTAATAGATAATACTATGGCATAAATTTTGGTTGCCAGTGACACATCCTTACACTTGTATCTTTTCTAGCTCCTTCCCAGTCTCAGCCTCCTGCTAATTTCTTGGTTGCGGTCGCCCTTCTGGTTGATGATGGAGCTAAGGAACAGAAAGTTTTGAACAATTTCAATTTCCTCATTGTCCACCTTAAAGTTGAGTAATTCTCCAGTAGTCATTACTTCTGTCTTCTTGATGTTCAGCTGTAGTCCTGCTTTGGCACTTTCTCCTTTAACGTTCAGAAGTCATTTCAAGTCTTCACTATTTTTAGCCACTAATGTGGTGTCCTCTGCATATCTCAAATTGTAAATGTTCCTCCCCCCAATTTTCACTCCTTTCCTCTAAATCTAATCCAGCTTTCCTTATGATATGTTTTGAATACAAATTGAAGAGATAGGAAGATAAAATATATTCTTATCTAACATTTTTGCCAATAGGAACCCATTCTGTTTCTCCATATTCTGTCCTAACAGTAGCCTGTTGTCCAGAGCACATCAAAGTGATAGATGCTATGGCATACCCATTGAAATTCTCTTGTATGCTCCAGTAACCAATGTAAATTTGTGATATGATCTCTAGTGCCTCTTCCTTTTCTGAACCCAGCTTGAACATCAGGCATTTCTCATTCCATATATGGTAACAGTCTTTGTTGTAAGGTTTTGAGCATCACTTTACTTGCATGAGAAATTAATGTGATCGTTTGACATTTGCTGCAGTCTTTGACGTCTCATTTTTTTGGAACTGGAATGTAAATATACAATTCCCAGTCTATGGGCCATGGTTTTGTTTTCCACATCTGTTGGCATAATCTTGTCAAGATGTTGTGGCTTGGAATAGCTTAAGAACACAAGAAAAGCCATGCTGCATCAGTCCAAGGTCCATCAAGTCCAGCAGTCTGTTCACACAGTGACCAACAAGGTGCCTTAGAAGCCCACAAGCATTATCCTGCCTGTGTTCCAAAGCACCTAATATTATAGGCATGCTTTTCTGATCCTGGAGAGAATAGGTATGCATCATGACTAGTATCCATTTTTACTAGTATCCATGAATAGTCCTCTCCTCCGTGAATGTCCACTCCCCTCTTAAAGCCTTCCAAGTTGGCAGCCATCACCACATCCTGGGGCAGGGAGTTCCACAATTTATCAGTTTTGAATCTCTCACCCTCCAGCTTCAGCAGTTGACCCTGCATTTTAGTATTATGAGGGAGAAAAGCTTATCCCGGTCCACTCTCTCCAAACAATGCATAATTTTATAGAACTTTATCATGTGACCCCTTAACTGCCTTCCTTCTAAGCTAATCAGCCCTACGCATTTTAACCGCTCCTCATAGAGCAGTTGCTCTAGTCTCCTGATGATCCCTTTCTTGATCTGTCGCTGCCAGCACAGAGCCCTTCAGTGTATATGTGAAGTTGGGATTTTTTGCCCCAGTATGCATCACTTTACACTTGCTCACACTGAATCTCATTTGCCATTTAAATGCCCATTCCTCCAGTTTGAAGAGATCTTTTGGAGCTCTTCACAGTCTGTTTTTGTTTTAACCACCCTAAATAATTTGGTGTCATATGCAAACTTGGCCACCTCGCTGTTCATCCCCAGCTCTAGGTCTCTGATGAACAGGTTGAAAAGCACGGGTCCTAACACAGATCCCTGAGGGACCCCACCGCTCACATCCCTCCATTGTGAGAACTGACCATTGATTCTTACTCTTTGCTTCCTATTTTTCAGCCAGCTCTCATGGAATAAAACACTCATGGAATAAAACAGCTCTCATGGAATACAAGGTTAGTGAGAAAGGATCTACCTTTACAGAAGCCATGTTGGGTTTTGCTCAGCAGGTCTTGCCTTTCTATATGCTCGACAATTCGATCTTTAATAATGCTTTCCATCATTTTACCTGGAACAGACATTAAGCTAAATGGACTGTAATGTCCTGGGTCCACCCTGGAATCTTTTTTATAAACGGGTGTTACATTGACCATTCTCTAGTCCTCTGGTACAGAGGCTGATCTAAGGGACATGTTACATATTACTGTTGGAAGTTCAGCGATTTCCCATTTGAGTTCTAGATGAACTCTAGGATGAATACCATCTGGTCCCTGTGACTTGTTAGTTTGCAGTTTGTCTAGACATTCTAGGACTTCCTGCCTTGTTACCACTATTTGCCCTCATTCACCTCTCTCCAAAACCTCTGTTCAGGAGATGGAATGTGCCCTATATCGTCAACAGTGAAGACATATGAGAAGAATTCATTTAGTTTCTAGGCAAACGCTTTATCCTCCCTTATTGCTCCTTTACTCCCATTGTCATCCAATAGTCTAATGGCTTCCCTAGCTGGCTTCCTACTCCTAATGTACTTAAAGAATTTCTTATAGTTGGTCTTGATGTGTTTAGCGATATGTCCCTCAAAATCTTTTTTTGCATCTCTAATTGTTTGCTTGCATTTCCTTTGTGCAAGTTTGTGATTGCTTTTGTCTGCCTCGTTTGGGGAAGCCTTCCAGTTTCTAAGAAAGCCTTTTTTTCTCTAATAGCTTCCTTCACCTTACCCGTGGTGACCTCTTGGACTTAATACCACCGTTCCTGATCTGTATTATACATTCTCACTGAGCCTGTAGTATTGTGGACTTGAGTAACCCCCAAGCCTTTTTGAGAGATTTAACCCTCCTGTTCTTTTCGACTTCCTTTTACCAGGTTTCTCACTTTAGAGAAGTTCCCTCTTTTAGAGTCAAAGGTTAATTGTGTGAGACTTCCCAGGCACTTTCCCATCTACATATAAATTAAAATTTGATGTCATTGTGGTCGCTGTTGCCAACTGGCTCAACCACATCCTGCACTAAGTTGCTGGCAGCACCACAGAGTATTAAGTCCAGGATCAGCACCCCTCTGGTTGGGTCCATGACCAACTGTTCAAGGGCACAGCCATTGAGGATGTCTAGAAACTTTATCTCTTTGGCTTGACTGGAGCATGCATTTATCCAGTCAATATGAAGGTAGTTAAAGTCTCCCATTGTTACCACTTCATCACCTTTGCATGGTTCCCTAATTTCATTCTACATCTCTAGATCATCCTGAGCCTTTTGGTCAGGGGGCCGATAGACCATCCCCAATATTAAATTATTTTGGGGGCCTGGAATCACCACCCACAAGGATTCTGTGGATGAGTCTGCCATTTTTATGGTTTCTAGTTTATTAGACACTATGCCTTCCTTGATATACACAGCAACACCCCCTCCAGTATGCCCTGCTCTGTCATTTCTATAGAGTTTGTAAAAAGGGATGACAGTATCCCACTGGTTCTTTCCCATCCACCAGGTTTCTGTAATGCTCACTATATCTATGTTTTCCCTTAAAACCATGCACTTTAACTCCCCCATTTTTGCTTGGAGGCTTCTAGCATTAACATAGAAACACCTCCACACTGCCTGCCATAGAAACCTAGGTGTAGGTCTGCAGAAAGTAATATTGATGGTACGTATAAAATTATGTAATTTACTGTGAAATTGTTATGTTGTATTCTGTGGGATAGCATTATGAAAACATTTTTTCGTTTGGCAGAAAGCTGGGCTGATGAAGCCGATTGGCGAAAGCGTTTCCAGATAGAACGTTCCCTGTGTTTGTTTCAGAGCGCGGCTTACATCCGCCGCGCCGGGACCTCCCAGTCTCCCGACTTCGCCTCCCGGGGGAGGTGAAGAGTACTAGCAGCCTTGGGGCACTTTCAGGACGCTGCTGGGATCTTCATTGAAGCGACCGCACTTGCCTTCAGCGTCTTTTTTGAACTCACAATTACCAACTTTTATTGGAACTGGCACTCGCGGTCTCTTTTGTCTTATGGACACTGCCACAGTTGAGAGAAATATTTGTATGTGTGTACATTCATTTGATAGTAGAATATAGTGAGTATTTATACTGTGTTAACATTTTGTAAAAATTGAACTTATAAAAGTAGGAGTATTGTGAATAATATTGAGCTTGTGTGCTGTTTATTTCCTAACAACTGGCATGTGCCCTTAGGCATTCTTAAGTGGCTATCCCGCTTTACTTTATCATCCCCTTTCATGCCTACCCCATTTCTTTGTGGGCAATCAGAAGCAATTTTCCATTTGTCCATTTGCATTGAGTCTGCTTCTTAGCTCCTGTTGACTCCCCCCCCCCCAGATTCAGTTGAAAAGCTGCTCTGCCACCTTTTTTGTTACGCGCCAGCAGTCTGGTTCCATCCTGGTTCAAGTGGAGCCATCTCTTTTGTATAGGCCTGGCTTGTCCCAAAATGTTGCAAAGTTCCTAACAAATCGAATGCCCTCCTCCCTACACCATTATCTCATTCATGCATTGAGACTCCCCAACTGTGCTTGCCTAGCTAGTCCTGCACGTGGAACAGGTAGCATTTCAGAGAAAGCTACCTTGGAGGTCCTGGCTTTTAGTCTCCTGCCTAGTAACCTAAATTTGGATTCCAAGACTTCTGTACTACATTTCCCCACAGTTTGGTGCCAATGTGCAGCACGACCACTGGCTCCTCCCCAGCACTATCTACCCAACTACCTAAATGACATGAATGTCTGCAACCTTCACACCAGGCAGGCAAGTTACCATGCGGTCCATGAGCCTACCAGAAACCCAGCTGTCTACATTTCTAAGGATTGAAACTTTCACTACAAGCCCCCCTCCCTTCAGAGGCATATCCTCAGTACGAGAGGATATCTGTTCATCCACCAAGGGGTCCCTTTTAAGGTAGCACATCCCCTTACCTCATAAGGTACCACATCCCCTTACCTCCTTCACCAAGGGTTCCATAATCCGTGACTGGCAGGAAGCCGTCACTCTGAGACTGGGATGCGACTATTTCATCCCCGGAGTCCTTATCCACCTCTCTCTCTCTCTGCCTGTCTCCACTCCTCCAGTTGAACTACCTTGGTCTCAAGGAAGTGAACTAGCTCCTTGAGAGCCAGGAGCTCCCTGCACTGAGCACACACCCATGAGTTGTGTCCAGCAGGCAGGCAGTCATACACGTGACACTCCATGCAGCATACTGGATAGCCCCCCAACACCTGCTGGTTTTCTATCTTCATAACTGGTATTTTAATTATTTATTTTTGGTGTTTTAACCTTGTAAATGAAAGTGTCCTGCGCTCTATATCCTGCACCCTTCCTGTACTGAATAAGGACCTAGTGCCCTGGCTTCCTTGCCCTGTTGCTAACTCACACTGAAGCGTAACTCTCTTGGCACTCCTACAGGGCACACAGACTTACTCTGTCCTGATAACAGAATTCTTGCCCGATCCACAGGGTAAGAGGGCTTGCGCCTCTGGCGAAGAGGGGCGTTTGCAATTTAATGCTCACAGTTCCCACCTCTCACACAAGCTCCACCCAGCACCAATCAAAAACCCCTCTTTAGCAGGCTACAATCAGGCTCCAATTAGGCGACAGGCACTCACTCTCCCTCAAAGAGAGCCCTCTCACAGCAACCTCAGTTAATGCTCCCCAGCAGTTTTAGGAAAGGAAAAAATCAGCACTCACCTCACCCTGTGAGCAGCTCTGCCTGTCTCCCAGCCCAGCTGATTTACATTCAGCCTCTATTGATATCCCATCAACACAGCTCTATTGATATTTCATCTGCTCCTGGTGACTTGTTTCTCCCAATTGCTCTTAGTATAGCTTTCACTTCAGTTTCTAAAACTATAGGCTCTTCGAAAGATTCTTCTTGGAAGGACTCTGTTATCCCTTAATCTCTTCTGTATAGTTCTTCAATGTATTGTTCCCACTTTTTCTTTATTTTGTCCTCTTCAGTTAATGTATTCCCTTGGCGATCTTTTAGCATGCTTAACTGTGACTTAAATTTCCCTTTGATTTCTTGGATCTTGTGGAACAGATCTCTTGTCTTCCATTTTTGTTGTTCTCTTCTATTTCTTTACACCAGTTATTATAATTGTTCTTTTTGTCTCTACGTGCGAGTTACTGGAAAGGTGCATTCAGACTTTTGATTCTGTTTCTGTTGCCCTTTACTTTTGCTTCTCATCTATTTGGTTGGCTGAAACATGTGTTTGCGACCATGTCCATAATAAAGATTAGATATTGCAGAGTGCTTCCTTTGTGAGATGGAACTTTGTGTTAATTGGCTGAAATTTGTCATGGCAAGTCAGAGTGGGTAAGAAGATGGAAATAATCCATCTCTTCACACCATTTTTAATGATAAACACCCAAGCATATTTAGAGATGAAACACCAATTAACAAAGCAAGAGCTCAACCTCTCAAAAAATGTAACATCATAGTGCCCTGCTAGGTCGGCCAGTCATGCTTAGGCTTTCTTTTTGGAGGAACAGTCTGGGGATCGCCCCCTTTCCCCCCCCCTCTGCATAGATTAGTAACATTTCACCTGCTGTTGAGGGGGAAAGGGTTTGCTTTTACTGTGTTGGGGATAGCTGCAGGCTTGGTAGCGATATAGTCTACCTTGATATCCCTGTTGCTTATAGGGGTACCTCTGTTTATGGGACAATGAGGATGCCGATTGGGTACTGCCAATGTCCTTGGGCTGTTATCCAGTCCTTAAAGATATTATCAGCCACTCATCCGTCTTCTCATTAAATAATGCCTCAACAGGTGCCTTAGCATCACCCGAAAGGGTGGATGAACGCAGCCAAGAATGCCTGCATAGAACTACACTGCACAGAACTACAGTGATCTGGTTATTTCCCCAGCTTGGACCCCTCAGTCATTAAGACCTTGCCCACAGACATCTTGACTTCTGGAAGGAAATCTAACAAGTGGAAGACATGGTCCCAGAGGAACATCTGATAGCAGCCCATGAGCGCTGCAAAACTGGCCACACATAAACCCAGGGCTCATGGAGAATAAAATTTTCTGCCTATGTCCAACTACAGTCCCTCTTTATTGAGGGGGGGGGCGAATAGGCTGTCCCTTGGGCTTTAGATGACAGGACCCTGGTAACTACAGAATTTGCGGTGGGATGTTGATAGAGGAACTGGGTATCATCCTGTTTAATCTTGTACAGGTTCTCTATTTTTTTTTAAACCAATGCCACATTGGAAGCAGGCTTGTACCATAAATTATCGGCAATCTGCCATATGCCCTTGACCCATGGGAACTGGACTGGCCCCGAGTCAGTCAAGTAAAGGACTCCATAATTGGATTGTTCAGTATCAGGTCCAAGGGAGCAACCTCAAGGCCAAGCACCTTAGCTAAGCAGGTGAGCATCGTCGAATAAGGTTTAGTGTCCTCGTTGGGGGACACCAGAGAGGGATCCCCAACGATGTCATCTGGAGAGGGAATTGAAGCCAGTCCAGATTTGGAGTACCTCTATTCCGATTTTGACTGTGAGTTGAAGCTCAGTTACGGCAAGTGTTTAGATGTCAAAGTCGAGGGCAAGTCTTTCTTCCATTGGGATAAAGGGCGATTATGGGGATACAAGCAACACGGGTCGCCCTGATCCCATTGGTGGTGAGCATGCTGACAACAACCCCCGGGAGGATGCGATCCCCACTGGGAATATCCTGGGTTAACGTCATATTCATGATGGTAACGTGGAGAAGGTTAAGTTGGAAAACACTTTTGCTGACTACCAGAGGTCCTCTTCATTGGTGTGGCCTGGCAGGACCTCAATGACATCATCATCTGAGGATGAAAACAGACGAACCTCTCTTCTAGAAGGGGAGTGGGTCTTAGGTTTCTCTACAGTCCGTCCCTCTTGACTTCGATCCCAACGACGAGAGGATGAGGAAGAATCCTCTTGCTTCTGAGCTTCCGATTGAGGCGATCAGTGCCGTGACTCAGAGTTGTGTTTTCCGTGGGATGTTGAAGGTAGATCTCAGTTCGGAGATACAGCTGTTGACATTGGGTGTCGGTCTAACGATGTAGATGGTTGGGTACCAAGGTCAGATGGAGTCAGGCAAGTAAAGCTCGAGTGAAGGTCAGATCTTCTTAGTGATGATCTCCGAGAGTCACCTTGGGCCGCAGGAACTGCTCCTTCAGAAGGGGAAGATGTTTGACCTCGAAGCATCGAAGTCAAAAGACCACTCAGAGGTGAGGTTGCCTTTCATTGTCGACAGGGCCGACAACCCACTAATTGAAGGTTTAGGGCCCAGACTCTTCAAGTGTTTAGAAGATGAAGAAAGCTTCTTCTTCTTAGAAGAAACAACTGGAGGCTCTGGACCAACCTTTTTCATGCCAGATCCTGAAGAGAGGGATTTGTGTGATGGTGGTGGGGGCATTGACATTTAAGAAGATCTTTTCTTTTGAGCCATCGACTGACAGAATTTTCGTTGCCTGCTCCCATAATGCTGCCTTCAGTTGGGAAGCATGTTCCACATGTGCTTCAGGGGTGAACAGGGCACAGGCCCAGCAAATGGATGAGATATGGCCCTCACCCAGACAAAGAAGACAATCATCATGATCGTTGATTTTGGCCATTTTAGTCCCACAACTCTTACATTTCTTGAAGAAAGCCATCCTTAGGATCTCAAAAGGATTTAAAGACAACTCAAGAAGAAACACAATTCTGAAGAAAACTTTGAAAACACGAACAAAACTAACCAACATCCTCTCACCACAGCAGCAGAAAGAGAACTGAGGGAAGGATGCTCCCCTGCCCCTCCTGTCACGGGTCCAAAAAGGTGGGAAGAGCCGTTGGCTCTCGGCGCGCGATGGAGGAGAGGGGGGAACATTCCTAGTTGCTAGGCTAACTTATCTTAGAAGCTTTCCAATAGGAGCCCGCGGCTGGAATGCACATGCATGTGGCCATGAAGATGAACAGAGAATGCTCTGATGCTTGCTATAACCTGTTATATACTTTATGGATAAAATTGCTCTATGTCAGCCAAATTGGATACCACTGCTGAATTAGAATATAAGCCTGAGAGATCTAGGCTATTTTATCAGAGTTGTTGGGTTCAGTTTTTGTTAACTGAATATAAACACAAGGTTCCTGAAGAAGTACAGCTGACTAGCTGCCTATATGATTTTTGCCACTTGTTTGATTGCATCTATCTATGGGAAACTGATCCCAACGGTTAAGGAAATCTTTGGCAGAGGCATGTACCATTAAGGCTTAGAACAAGGACAACAAAAAGGGAGTGCAACTGATACATAGGCTCTTGCATATTGTTCTTCTAAGAGGTGTGAACCTCTGTAGTTTTCTTCCAAGGTTTTTCCAAAATTGCCCAACCCTCTGAACCAGTTTTACAGAAGGTGAACAGGACACTTTTGCTGGTTGCTTTTAAGAAAGCTTGTAAACAGTGCTCTTCAAGAGGACCTTTTGATGACTCAGGCTCATGCTTACTGTGAGCTGGGATTATGTCCCTTCTTCTTGTGTTGAATATTTACAATAACATTCAATAACTTAATACTTTGTAAGTCACTTTGAGCTGTACAGAGAGGCATTAGACAAATTTTAAACTAAATCTTATTTTTATATTGCTAAAGAAGTCAATTTTAGATAAAGACTGCAAATGTGCATAGTCTCTAATTTACATTTTTGACGAACAGACTTATTCTGCCTAAGGTACTGCTGGAGGTTAATTTTCTAGAACTTTTTCAATCAGATTGGGCTGTGAAATACAGTCAGTTTTAGTTGAAGCAGTAGAGTATCAGCCTTAAAAGAGATACAGAAAGACTGCAATTCTATGAATTCTCCTAAATATCTTAACACAATTTGATACTTACCATCATATTTCTAGTCTATCTTGAGCGTTTCAAAGCTATGCACTTCGGCTCCTGTTTTACGAGGCCATCTCCAAAACTGGTATTTCAAGGCTTGTTCTGTGGGGTTCCGCCGAATTCAATCCTGACCCTACTAATAATTGATATTTACCTAATGTCAGTGAATAAGATTGCCTGGAGTCATAGGCTGTGGAACCTCAATATTCCAGCCTGTTTTTCTACTGCCTGCCAACTGCAGAACAACTATTTCCATCATAAACAAGTTACTTCCTCATAGTCTCCCTGCATCACACTGATGGGCTTTGCTCTTGTGCAGAGCTCAGTTTTGGAAGCTTCGAGCTACAAAATAGCCATGAAAATCCCATGAGTTTGGATACTGCAGGGTCCATGGGGAGGAGCTGTGCCTTTCCTGCTCACTTGCTTTTCATCCATTGTAGCATACACATTGATCAGGAACTTCTCCAGAATTTCTCTCTCTTCAGATCTATGTTGCCAAGTTTCTGCCAGTGCTTCTTGCAAAAGTAGATCTTCTTGAGGTCCCTTCTCTTCTCTTTCTTTGCTCCATGCTTTTGTCCCCAGACTCAGAGGCCAGGTAGTGCAGGTGACTACCCACAGCAGGGTCATATTGCACTACATAAGCAAGCAAGGTAGAACAGTATCTGCCAGCCTAAATAATCTTGCTTGCCTTGTGACTTAATGTTTCTCTTCTATATTTTCAGTAATAGCGCTAGATATATAGAAAAAGATTTGAAATATATTTGGTAAACTAGACAGTACAAAGTATGTTTTGTAGCAATAGGAAAAGAATTAGAAGCTAAATATCTATTTGTAATTTTAGTAGCAACAAATGAGAATTGATATATAATTAAGCAAAAGTAGATACATTAGTAAAGTAATGGATGAAGGTCTTTTTTTTAAAGAAAAGAATCTGGGCTTCAACCAAGAATAAGTTGGGGGCTGTGCTGGAGGTGGGCAAGAAGAGATGTATACTTTTTTTCTTGTATTTTATCTTTTTCCTTTCTCCTTCCCATGTTTTTCCCTTCTGTACCCTGGAAAATCAAATAAAATTATTCAAAAAAAAATTTGCCTACGGCCCAAAAAAAAAAATCTTGCTTGCTATCTGTGGGAAAGATGCATAGACCTCTGGATAACTCCTGTAGCAGTGCATATCACAGGAGAGGGCAACACATGAGCTGACACTCTGTCGCCAAGATATAGTGGCACCCAAATGGACCATCACCATCAGATACCTGCAACCTACCTTCCTTCTGTGGGGTCTGCCACAAGTAGATTTATTTACTACATTCCTCAAATAGGAAGTGCCTTAACTACTGCTCAAGGGAAGGAAGGGGACATAGCACCATGGGGGACCCATTCCTTCAGCTCTGGTAAGGATGCCTACTATATGTGTGTGTCCCCCATACCTATAACTACCAAAATCTTGGGAAAGTTAGAGAAGGAATCATTCATCTGCATTCTTAATTACACCTTCTTTGCCAGTTCAGCCTTGGTTCTCCAAGGTCCTTCACCTATCCAAGGGAAACTTCCCCAACTCGACAGACATCCTATCTCAACAGAAGGGCAAAATTCTTCATTCAGATATGCTGCACTTGCTAGGAGGGTTTCAGAACTTGCTGTTCTGAGACCCATCTTACCTCTGCTTGCACTGTGAAAAGGTAATTCTTTGTCCTGACCCCAATTTCCTGCCAAAGGTGATCATGGAGTTCTATCTGAATCAGGACATTCTTCTTTCCATCATAGAAGCTAAACAATGGCCTGCCTTCTTTCCATCATAGAAGCTAAACATTGACTTCATACTCTAGACAAAATAAGAGCACCCATCTTCTATGGGTATTATAGCTCTCCATTACAGAAGCACACTAATGTTGTTGTGTCTTTCTCAGGCAGAACCTGAGGACCAGTGTTTATCAGCCCAACTCATCATACATTGAATATGCCATACTATAGAAACCTGCTGCCAGCTTGCATGTAAAACCATGCCTTCCCATATTAAAGAACATTCCACAAGAGCAATGGTTACCTCCTGTCTTTGAGAGATACCCTTGTCAGAACTGTGTCATGCTGCGACCTAGGCTCAGCTGTTTATCTTTATTAACCATTATGCCCGTGACACCAGGGCATATCAGGAGGCTTCCAGCTGAGTAGCCCTTCACTCACTCTTCTCTGGAATGCTCCTGTATTTATCTCCAGCCAGGTTAGCTTGGTAGGCTTCACCTGTCAGTGTGATGCTCATAGCCCCTGAAGTAGTAAAAACAGGTTGCTTACCTGTAACCATTGTTCTGAGTGGTCATCTGTGCATTCACACGACCCACCAAACTTCTCTGTGGTACATTTTAAGTCAAAAGTGGGAAAGGCATGACTCCTCCCGCACAGCAAGTGTGATGTGAACTCCTATCCTTAAGGGAGGGGGGATTTTCGTACCTATTTGGTAGCCCTAGAAGTTTCTGAATCAAACTCTGCACAGGCTCAAAGCTCATCATTGTGAATGCAAAAAAGACAACGAACAAGTTGTAGGTAAGCAGCCTGTGTTTGCTGAGCTGTGCAACAAATTGAATAAGGGCAAACAAGCTGAATCAAGGTAAGAAAGGGATGTTGTGGATATTTTTCATTATCTAGGAGAGGCAAGACGGTTTCATATTTCCTGGCAAAATAAGTTTGTGGCCTGTGTTGCAGTTGCCTTTTCTGACAGGTGAGTGGAAATCGAAAACATCTGCATTCTCTGGGCTGACAGCTTGCTTCGAAGAATGATTTAAGTTAGTGGCAATGACCTATAGAGTCTAACAGATATACTCACCACCACCACCACCCAACATAAAGGAAAGGCATAAATACATACAGATGCATTGCAGAGGTCAAAATGAGGTAAACAGAGTAGGATTTGACATATTCACATTTATCATTGTTACAGGTTGTCCCCAAAGGTTCTCACTGAAGTGTTGCAAATTAAATATGTTCACTATTTTGTCTTAAAGGATTTAACTTACGCTGAATAAATCATTGCCTTTTTTGTACTCCAATGCAATATTTATTTCACATCATAGAAGCTAAACATTGACTTCATACTCTAGACAAAATAAGAGCACCCGTCTTCTATGGGTATTATAGCTCTCCATTACAGAAGCACACTAATGTTGTTAGAATGAGCAGAATGAGCAGAATTTGTCTCTACTGGTGCAGACATGGATTTGGCCTGACCTTTAGAATTAAGCAGTAGGTTAACTGACCATACTTAGATATTACACAAAGTTAAGAATATCCTTGTTTGCTAGCAACAAAATCAAGCTTCTCCTCCTGTTCTTGTGCTGTTCTCATTTTGAAAGAGTTACTGGTGGCACAGGTCCTATGTTAGGACACTGTACAGACCCTGTGTTCTTCCTGAAGAGGAGAATTCCTTCTGTGTGATCTGGCAGTTTGCCCTGTAAAGCTTCTGGAAGGGTCACGGCTCTGGAGTCTATCAAATCATCTTGTGTCTTCTGAGCATGCACTGATACTGTGCACCATTTTAAACTGTACAATATTGACTAATATTGGCTTCCCAGCACACAAAAATGGACAGAATTCACAATTATACTAATTTAGCATTATTAAATTCCATTTCTTTCACTGTAACAGTTAGCTTGTGTTTGTAATTAGCATGCAATGAATTTTAAAACCATTCTAATAAATAAATGCTTCAGAAATATCTGACTACTATTTTACCTGAGCAGAGTATTTCTAATTTATTACACGTTTATTTATTTTACTAACAGCAAGTACTACACGCAAAGCAAAATTGTGTGTGTTTGTATCACTTACCTGAAGGACTAGCTTGGGATGACATTACCCCCTCAGGTTCTTTCTCACAACATAGCTCCTCTTCATCAGAAAGCACCAAGAATGCTTCTTTGGGCAAATTTTCACCACTTTCCTGTTTGGATGGAGAATTTAATGAGCTTTCCACTTTATCTTCTACATCTAGGTTAGGATTCTCCACTGGAAGCAAGACAGATTTGGAGAAACAGCTTAATTCATCTTCTGCTGGGGCCAGCTTTTCTAAAATCGGAATAATCTCCTCTGTTTCCATGGTGGTTGAATTTCCCAAGATGCTTTCTACTGGTTCTTCTTCCACTGTTTTTTGCATATTAGTCTCCAGAAGATCTGCAGATTGGACATCTCCATCCTTTGGATCCTGATCTGCATCCATACTGCTAGATATTGCTTGCTCACCAACGTTATCTTTCAGAACTTCCTCACCACTTTTTTCTTCCTCCACAGGCAGATCAGGAGTACAACCTTGATCATTTGTTTCTACTAGCTCGGGTGAGGAGTCATGATTACAGCTTAAGTTACTTTCAACTTCAGGCCAATTTGATATGCCTTTCTCATCCAAATCATCTTTAATACCAGTATCTTCATGGTCTAAATCATCTTTTACACTGACCTCTTCCTGGAAGTCATTATCTTTATTACAGTCAAGCACTGAACTTTCAGGTTCAGGGGCTGAAGTACTACTAGCATCCTCATGATCTTGCTCAGAAGCAATCTTCTCGGGAGACTTATTTTCAAGTTTGAGAGCCAGATCAGTTACCTGGTCCTCTCCAATATCAGGACTTTTGGCATCAATGGTTTCTTCATGGTTCATTTTTCCTTCTTCAGAATCAAGGCATAAATCCTCAATGCCATTAATTTCTTTGTCCTCTGTACACTCAGTATTTATTATAGGGGAATTGAGATCTGAATCTCCATTTTCATGCTTCCCATTTAACAACTTAACATCAGTAGTCTTCAAAAGGTCTTCTTTCACCTTATGCACACTCTCAAGCTGTTGTCGATCACTCGCTCTCATGGTTTTGCGGGCCTTAAATACTCTTTTTTGAGGCTCTTCACTACTTTCCATCTTTATCCTGAAAAAGTGCATACATATTATTTAAAATTGAAATAAATATGAAAAACATATCATACACAATTACACAGATGACTCAACTTCATAATAATATACACGTCTCAACTTATGGACATCATATGTCTAAATCTAAATAGGACAGATTGGGGAGGGTGGTTAGACAAACCTGAAGAAAGTCCAATCGGTATACAGGGGATTAAAACTCCCCCAGGTAACAGAATCAATGCCTGTAGCTTTAAGAAAGGCATGCCCACTAAGCTCTTGTTTGCCATTTTGGCTAGGATGGACCTAAAGCCTAAAACAATCCTGGAAAGAGTCCCATCTCCTCCCCTGTTGTGTCCCTTGATGGAGGACTTGCCAGTGACAAGCCTGACCACAAACAATCAGAAACGTACAACCCACACCATTCAGCACCAGTCACCCTTCAACTGGGTCAGACTTTTCCCAGAGAGAGGCAGCTGGGGGAGGGAAGGAAGAAAAGCTGAAGACAGGGTTGCAGATAAATTAAGGTTGACTGGTGGGTGGGAAGAAAAGAAATCACGAAAAGGGGAAAGGCTATGGGGGCTGCTATGGGAAAGGGGAAAGGCTATGGGAGGGGGAAGAGGAAGAAGTGCATTGACTCACTCTGTGTAATCTGTCTTGAGTCTAAATGGGAAAGGCAAATTATAAATAACATTAATGTTTTTTAAAAAAGAATGAAGAGGGGGATACAGGGGGAAACGAGATGCTGTAAGTTGTTGTGTCCCCTGCTTGTACTTATTTTTTAGCAAACATTTAAAAATTATTGTCGAAGGCTTTCACGGTCAGAGTTCATTGGTTCTTGTAGGTTATCCGGGCTGTGTAACCGTGGTCTTGGAATTTTCTTTCCTGACGTTTCGCCAGCAACTGTGGCAGGCATCTTCAGAGGATTAACACTGAAGGACAGTGTCCTTCAGTCTTAATCCTCTGAAGATCCTGCCACAGTTGCTGGCGAAACGTCAGGAAAGAAAATTCCAAGACCACGGTTACACAGCCCGGATAACCTACAAGAACCAATTTAAAAATTAGTTTGTAAGGTATGTCCCACAGAAATGGGTACCACAATTTAAATCGGGGGAGGGAGTTGTGAATTTCCTGCATTGTGCAGGGAATTGGACTAGATGACCCTGGTGGCCCAACTCTATGATTCTATGTATTCCCTTAACAAAACAGTCAGCCATCTTAAAAGGTAAAGGTTGGGTTGATGCCCCCTTGATAGAACATTCTTCATTAATTATAAAATAAATAATAGGCCTATCTACTCCCTTGTTTCAAAACACTAAATTATATTGCTTTACTACAGAATTGTCTAACAACTTCAGCCCCTTGAGATTATGAAATACACTCCACATTTATAATCATGACGAAGCCCATTGTGCCTGTCCCCACCAGCTCCGGAGCTGCCGGCACCAGAAGTAGCAGCGCCAGCCCCGCCCCCGGAGCCCCGCCGGTTGCCACAAGTGTCCCATCTCCATCTGGATCTGTTTCTGGAGCCTCTGCCTCTTTTACCTCTTTTCAACGATTTTGGGCCTCCATCCATGGACTACATGCAGGCTATGAAGCCACCATGTGCCCAAGGTTCCCAGATCACGTACATGGGCCTGCTTTCTGTCATTGAGGAGATGGGCAAGGAGATCCGACCTACTTATGCAGGCAGCAAGAGCGCCATGGAGCGGCTGAAGCGAGATATTTTCCATGTCCGAGAACTGGTAAGAGAGTGTCTGGCAGAGACAGAGCGCAATGCCCATATGTAACAGTTGCTTCCTCCTGGCACCGTCCTGTGGACTTTCTGGCCAATCATCACCACTTTGAAATCTGGTGATCCATCCCCTGCCCTTTCCGTCAATCACTGTTGTACATACTGGAACTACCATTGCCTTTAAAGACCTTTATACCAATTGGCACCTAAGAACCTGAAGTGTCTCCTGCTGCATCAGAATACTTCCCATCAATTGGCATTCTGGGAACTGATGCAGAAACATTTTGTTGCACACACCTGATCAAGCAATGAGAATAATGGCTAGTAGCAAGTCTGTCATTATAAATTATGTGGGGGTTATAAATAAAAGAAAAGCTTTGGAATTGAGATTCTCTCTTTTGCCCTGTGTGTTTTTAAAACTTCATGTGATGGAAACTAAGACATTGAGGGTCTGTATTGCAAGATGTGCTTCCATAGAAAAGCAGCATGTGACCCTCTCTAGCGCTTGGAGTGGAAACGTCAGTCAGGAGTCCTTGAGCCAATAGTGGAAAAATTGTAATAAAATATTATTATCAGGTTTTTAAATTTAAATTGGGTTTTTAATAAAATGATTTTTGATTAAACATCTAAAGATAGTTTTCTATTTAATAGTCCAAAGTTTATTCGTTATAAAATAAGAATTAGTTTTTAATTATGTAGCATGAGGCTGTATATTCATGCAGTTTTTAATTTTTTTGGGTAAATGAATTCCATTAATCCATTCACAATGTCATGCTCTTCCAGAGGTTTCTGTAAGATGATTTTGGGCAATTTTTTATCTAGATGATATTATCACAAATGCTTGGTTTTGCAGTTCTTAAAACTGTGAATTTGTGTCTGGAGAGATAATATGCCTCTTCTTCACAGCAAAAATGTTATAAAATAAACCTATGTACACAGAATCAACCCCTTACCTCTTAAGTGCTCATAAATCTCAAGAAGTTCAATGAACAGAAGATTATTTGGAGTGGCGTGGATCTGTACAAGTAGCCAAGTGTGAGAAGGGAGGGGCAAGCAGTAAAAAAGAAAAGGAAACCTTTTGAGCAGAATACTCCACAAGTCTTGGGATATTTGTGTGTATAGCCTGAGGTTTATGATATTATTCTCTCCTGGAAGAAGAAAATCTATAATGGCAGGAGGCCATAAAAGAGACCCAGTTTGGGAATATTTTAATGAAGCACCTCTACTTATGGGTAAGGATGGCATGAACACAAAATGCAAACACTGCAACAAAGAAATGCAAGGTCTGGTGGCCTGAATGAAACTGGAGATAGATAATTATGAAATTATTGCAAAGTGAACTATGTATTTCTAATAGTATAACCAAATCAGTAATTTCGGGTATAACGGTAAAACTAATATGAAAAGTTATTATTCTAAAACGAAATCTTCATCTGGTTGTAAATATTAAGATTAAATTGTGATTTAAATAAATTTGATGTAAATAAAATCCATCCTGCTCTGAATGCAGTTGCTCAAATATAATGCAGTCATTTCACTGCTTGCCCTACCTCAAAATAGCCACAAAATCAAAGAGATTAATAGGTGGATGGATGCCCAGGATCATGTTAATCCAAAATACATTCACAATCAGGGTGGTTAACAGATAACTAGTGGATTTCCAAAATTTTCAGCATATGCCTAAGGGTAAGGCAGGGATTCTAATCTATACTAATTAATGGGAGTGCAAGTAGTAAACCAATGGATCCTAGATATTTTGGAGTAATTAACACAGAGCACCAATTTTAGAATATTTATATTTTAGGCATTGGGTGCCAGGTGCCAAATGTCTCAATTCAAAGTAAAGTCCTGCATTTCTACTCCGATAGCGTGATGTAGGTGAAACAGGTTAGCTTCAAAAAGAATTGTTGTATCAAGAGTCATGATTGAACCATGCTAATGGACATTTTCCCAAACGTTTGCATAATGTTATATGTAAATTCTATAGCAATGTTCATACTTCTACAAGCTGTTGTGCAAACAAAAGAATTTCAGAAGAAAATCTGAAATTTCTTCTGAAAAACAGTAGAAGAGTGTCAGTGTGATATAGTGATTAATGTGTCAGATTAGAATCTGGGAGATCCAGGCTTGAATTCCTATTCTGCCATGGAAATTTGCTGGATGGCCTTGGGCCAGTCAAACACACTCAGCCTAACCTACCTCACAAGACTGTTGTGAGGATAAAATGGAAGAAAGGAAGACAACGTGAACTGCTTTAGATCACCACTGGAGAAACGGCATGGCATAAATGAAGTAAATAAAATCTGTTGGGTTTAATTTTATTTCTCTCATGCAACACCAATACTCTACCATGAGGTGTACAACAGCCATTTTGTGAACAGAATATACTTCCATAATATAAAAAAAGCTACTTTGGGAACCAGCTGATTAACTATAAACAAATTATTCCCTAAACATCCATTACTCCAGAAGAATTTACTTCACTGAAAAGTTCGGTATTATTAGCATACTGGTAGAATTTAAGAATAGCTTACACAGTTGTGTGTCATCACTTAAAATAATTTTGGAAGTATTTTAATAGAACAAATTCCCAAAAATTCAATTTAAATTTATAGTTATTCTACACAAATAACTTGGTTTAAAAAACGTAATCAGATCTCAACATTGAAATAAATCATAACCCTTTATCAAAAACAATGAGCCTGTTATCCTAAGTTAATAAAGCATGAGCAAAAATGCAACTTTAAGCATTAATAAGGTCCAATAAGTCCGTCTATTTATTGTTCAAATATTTATAGAGTTAAGTGTTGTCTGATTACTTTCCACATCATCCTCAGTTACTACCATCGTTTTTTTTTCAAGAAATGATCTCTTAAGTCTTCAAGTAAACAATTTTGCTTAGTGTTCTTGCATATCTAGAGTCTGTTAAACAAATATTTTGTAGTGCTAAAATATGTCTAGGCTGCAAAGACTTGTTTAGTTATGGAGTAAATATTTTAATACTTATCACTCCCAATTGTAGGTGTGTGTTCAGGAAATATAAATCAGTGTTTAAAATTGATGATTTTTTCATTAACGTAGCCATTGTGCAAAGGACAGTAAATGAATGTGATTAACTCATGTCAGATACTCAACAGAAAAGTATAAAATCTAAATTATTATTACAAAAACATCTTCTGACTTTCAAAACTACTCAAGTCGTAGCTGCCGAAGCTTTCTGATTAAGAAAATTTCTGAAACACATTCTAAAAACTGAAATTTTGCTGCTGCTTTTTTTTTTTTTTTGTAAAATGCTTTCTCAGTTAAGATATTTGGTTGCACATGAACCTAGCACCCACTTGTTCATTTCATAGTTTGGCCAAGTTTTTAACCCCTTATCCCTTGCCAACCTGTGTCCAAGAAAGCAGACACAGAAACATCTAATACAAATGGCTGCTGCATTCCAAACCATCACCTGGACAATATATTGCACCATATGCACCAATTACAAATGATGTTTTTATAAAAATTAAATTAAATTTACACATGCTACCTAACAGAAAGAGTGTGGAAAATGCTGAATTTGCATTATTCAGGAAGAATTGCCACCATTTTAGACACTTTTCTCAAAATCTTCCTTTAATGGTACAATTCCTAGCCATAGGCTGTGAGCTAACCATACTGAACTGCTGGGCTTTACTTGAAAACATTTCCTTATACCTAACAAGCTGCCTCAAACTTGTCTAAGATTTTATACTTAACAAGGAAATATCTAACCCTTCCTATTT
Organism: Euleptes europaea; assembly: GCF_029931775.1. NCBI lineage: Eukaryota > Metazoa > Chordata > Lepidosauria > Squamata > Sphaerodactylidae > Euleptes > Euleptes europaea. The sequence continues at coordinate 87,443,242 of NC_079314.1, read as the reverse complement.
CAAATACACTACAAAGTGTATTACTAAGATGGAAGCAAAGGTAAAAGGATTTAAGCTGATTTCTGTTTTGTCAGACATTTAATTACTTTAATTTCGGCAAATGCAAAATGCTTTCTAAGAACTCAGAGTTTAGCAGAATGAAGAGAATAACATACATGTACAATATACTTATACAGTTTAAGTACTGAGGAATAAAATGAAATAGATGTTTTGTGGGACTACCTAAATATTTCATATTCAGTGAAGTACCGTTTCACTCCACATCCACAAGGGTGCACACTACAGCCACTTAAATCTTTGTTGGTGCTATAGAGAAGAAAGACAAAGCAGTATACATTAGATCACACCCGATCACTTTAGATAATTTGATCACATGTGCAAGCCAATAAGCAGTCTTCTTTTATGTCTTCTAGGAAGAGCTATGAGATAGAAGCTGCAAAATCATTCACTTACTTTCAAATAATCGTGCATTCATTTGACCACATGTACGATACTTAAGTTATTAATGTCCATACTTTCAAGCTCCTCAAATGGTGCTCCAATATATTTATAGTTGAACTATGGTGAACTAGATGAACTATGACACCGCCCTATACTGACCCCACAACTTACTGGAAGATCGCAGAAAATTGTGTTTGTATGCAGGGAATTGAGCCCAACAGCATGAACACTTGTGTGTAAACATTTTTAAAGGACATTCCAAACTAAGAAATAAAATTTGTCAACATTGAATAGCCTTCTTTCAAGAAAATGAAGTTCAACACCAAATGATTAGAGAAAAAATACACAGATTTCTTAGAACCATTTTTCACATAAGGCAAATAATTCCAAGATTGTAACACACTCTCCTGGGGATCTTTCATGTTAATCCAAATTAAAACAGTAAACTATTTTATATTACTATATGAGACCACCAATACCAGAAGCAATTCTTCAGATCACTGCTAATTTTTTTAAATTAAGAATGCTGTAAACACTGGTGCTTATTTGGTCAAAAGTATAGTAGTGGATTTTTAATGACACCCCAAAGGATCCTAATCCTACAAATCAGGCAGGATTCCCTCGCCCATATTTTCCCCCAAGGGTGATCACTGCTGCGTGGCAACAAAAGAAAGGAGTTAGCATAACTGCTATGGATTAGCCTACAATCCTCATGGGAACAGCTACTGCGCTGCTGAAAAGCACAGCCAATCAGCTGCCAGTTCTTTGAATTTTGCCCAGCAACAAGGAAAAAAGAGGCAGACAGACAGACGGACAGCCAGCAAAGGATACAGAAAGACAGCAAGAAAACTAGAGCCCAAAATGAATGTGTGCAGTGGTTCTCTGCATAATATTTTAGCATGGAATTGCTAAAAGTAATGTTTGCTATAAATAATAAAAATATGTGGAAGAAAAAATTATGTAAACCTCATTGAAATCCTGCTAATTATTAGCCAATGAAAGCTAGGCAAATATAACTAGTGTGCGGTGTTGTCTGAAGTAATTCAGGAGAGCCATTGGACAGGACATTTTGTTCTAGATGAAAATGAGTACATTAAAAATTTAAGATGAAGGTCCCACATTTCAGACTTGCAATGTAGAGAGTAAAGCACCAATGAACACTCCTTTTTTAGAACTTGTCTAAAACATTTCCTAGTAACACATTAAATTTCAACTGCATGCTCAATGAACATAACTGTGTTAAACGTCACATAGAAGCATGAACATTGTATCTTTGTGCATTAACTGCAGAATTCTGAAGCAATATGCAATTTTCGTATTGCTATTTTAGTTTGCCTTCCTTAACCAATTAAATTTTCCCCTCAAGAACCACATGAGACATAAAAACTGTTTAGTAAAATTATCTAAATACTGTATACACATTTTACGCAAACACTTAAATTTAACAGGTTTTTACTGTGAGTTAAAAGAAACACAGAATCTTATCTTGAAGAAAAGAGATATATAATATGCATGTTGCCCAGACAAGATGAATTAAACTTGCATCACAAAATTAGCGCTAGAAGTTTAACCTACTGTACTTTTAAATCAATTACCATTTTCCTCCTTTATAAAGATGTTCAACTTTCAGGATGAGCATGTGTGGGGGGGGTGAATAATCACAGCACTCCACCCCCTCCAATTCCTTGTAATAACCAAGACACACACAAGAGGGAGCCAGCTGTAGCCACACTTAGTTTATGAGAATTTCACACAGGAAAAATACATCAGCAGTCTGCTTCATTGTCACCAGATTCTCTCCCTATACGATTACCTTAACTGATTGGCTTATGGAATCAGTTACGCAGCAGCCAATCAGGACCATGCACTCTAAATTCTGCCCAGCAACAAGAAAAAGATATAAAATTACTAAGCATTTAAAACAAGTCTCTGAAAATAAAAGATTAACTCCTGAATACTTAAAAAATTACAGATATAAATAAGCCTTCAAATTTTTGCTTAAGAGTTTGAGATTAACCACCATATTGGGTTAAGTGTAAAGGTTAAGATGTTGCTAAAGAGCACAAAACTGTTCAGGAGCACAGAATGGGAGGTTTCCCATTACACAGAAGCTGAGAAACTAAAGAAATAGGTGGTATATAGGTTAAAGCAGTACTTGCATATTATTTCCTCCATCAGTTAGATGCATATCCTCTCCACATGTCGAATCTGCTCCAAGCATTACAAAAAGCATAAAAAGGACAAGCATGCCACTCATGCTTCATATTACCTCTAAACTCAGCAACTTCCAAAGCCTCATTTGAAAAGCTTGAATCTAAAGTTGCCTACAGAAAGCTGTTGCAGCATCAGATGCTACCTAAACACAAGCTGATACTAATACAAATCAGTTGTGCCTGACAAACCTATGAGAGGCAATGGCTTATTATTCTCTGTGAGGCCTTTTTAAATGTGTGTTCAATGGTTGGCTTGTCCATTTCCTGTCTCCTGATTTCTGCAGTTCAGAAAAATAATGTGTGTATGCATGTTCAATCTGTGGGACAGGACCTGGGGCACCAATTGAGTCAGTATGCACCTGCCCATGTTTGGGTGAAGGCTGTTTAGACTACAGGACCTGGACTGTGATAACAGTGTTGTAATAGTGTAAACAGGAATAAGAGCCTGGTCCTGTCAAGACTCTGCCTGGAGTTGACTCCCTGGATTTGACCCCTTTTCCCATGCAGTCTTCTTTGCTCACATCGCATCCGCACAAGGCAGGAAATGGAAACAGCAATCACTATTCGTAAGGAAGGGACAAATTAGTACAGCTGCTCGCTTCATTGGAATTAAGAGTTAAACAGTAAAAAAAGTCACAATGAATCATCTCAAGTATTCAGCATACTACAAAAGAGCAAGTGAAATAGTTATTGGTTTACACATTATTTGTATATAAACAACTTCATTTCCTACATAATGGAAACGTGTGACTTTCAGTAGTATGAAAATTTTGCTTCAGTTTTTGAGCACTTGATGTAGATATCTATTTTGAAAGAGCTACTGAGAATTTGTTCAGTGAATAATTAACCCTATACGAGATTTTAACATTACCATGTTCTTGACGAGGATGGTCATGTGCTATTTGCAACTGCCTTCTTCTAAACAAGGACATGCAACAGAAACAGCAGTGATACAAGTGTGACCTCTATGCCTTCATAATTTTTTCCTGCACCTCATATCACAATAGTCTGATGTCATCAAAGGTAGTCTACTGAAGCTACTAATAAAATTTGACAAAATACACCACAATTGCATGAACTTTCCAGTACAGATATTTGGTATTAAGAAACTAACATTTATAAAGTACCATAAAACATTGAAAATATTAATCTATACAGAGACTCTCATGTTCAGTATCAAAAGGGGCAATCTGAAAACCTACCTAAATTGTATCCAACTGATTTCTCAGAAGCATACTGTTTTCCTACTTCTTCTTTCCTTTTAAGAGATTTCCTTTCTTCAGAGAAATGAAATACACCTGCTTTGCACATGCACGGCAACAGACAGAGGTCACTGCCAAATTTAAATCATATAGGTGGATCAAAGTAGGTAAGACCACATGAAGATTGGGTTGAATGGTTAAAGTCTGGTTAAAAGACTGAATCACCTTCAATCTTCAATTACCTTCAATACCTAAGTTTGCTTTACATTCAAAATGACTGTATTTTTTGCACGTGTAAAAATTCCCTAACAAGACCTTCCCCCGCAGCCATTTTGCCACCTAATCAGCAAGCTGAGCAACAGAAACTATACTTGACTAGTCTGATGTCAGAGGACTGACTGAAGATCTGCATAGTCACGCTGGTTGGTTGCTGAAGACCCATTTGTATAAGCCCTTCAATACCAGAGGCAGGAAGCACGGAAAGATCTGCCTGGCAACAAGGCTAAAAATAGAATCAGTATGAAGCAGTGGAACGGGTGTGAAAATAAGAGCAGAGCATGAACCAAGTCAACCTTCTTCAGTATGCAAAGTTATACAAATACAGGAGTAATGTTCTTTACCAATGATTCACACTCTTTAACGCTCTCTGATCAGTACACAGAGATCAGCAGGTACGCTGCGAACGCAGCAATTTTGAAGGGCAGGCTTCAAATAATGCAATGAAAGTATTATTTTAAACAAGATATATTTTGATAGAAGAATCTGAAATTACTTAAAAGGCTCTGGCAAGTTATTAAATTTATCTTTATGATTTTAAAAAGTTGTGACAATTGTTTTTATTTATTGAGAGCTAGTATTAAGAAGTTGTTTATACAGAAGCAGATACAGTCTTCTCTCATTTTTATTTACGTTAAGCATACAAGAGGCTTTATCTACGTCACTGACTTCCCATTCCTGAAGTTGGGGGCTGAATGTGGTTAGGAGGCGCAGGGACGAATGCTGGTGCAAGTGGCACTTGCGCAGTCCAGAGAGGGCCGGATGCTGGCCTAACTGCAGTTAGGCTGGCGGTGGTAGGCAGTGGATGGGGAAGGTGGTGCAAGGGCTGCGCCAGCGGCCGAGAGGTGCAGAAGCGGCCGCTGGCGTCTGAGGGGGCATTCCCGGGGGTGTTTCTTGGGCAAGGAGGATTCCTAAGCCCTTTTGGACGAGCAACACCCACTTTTGACAATGGGAAGTTATGCCAGGTATTAACCTGCCGCAGCCCTGAGGTTTCATACATGCTCACAGAAGGATCCTCAATAGGGTAAAATGAGACTTTGTCTCCCTCTCTCCCTTAGCATGTGTATGCACAGGCACTCAGCATACTAGTTCACATATACTCTAGAGTGGTGGGTACCCATGCTGGCACATCACTGGTGATGGGGAGGGGGTAAATTATTTAATTAGTTTTTAGTTTCGTTTATTGTTGTTATGGTCATAGACCAGCACATATATAAAACACAGTCTTGAACCATTGCTTAAATAAAATACAATCAACATTCCACCGGGGGGGGGGGGGTTAAATTATTTGGTCTTGTTTGTGCTTGTGGTAGACTGACTGAGCCCACGAAGTCTTTCTATTTATCCTCATTAACAGCCCTATGAAGACGTTCGGCTGAGGGACAACAAGTTACTCAGTAAACTTCATAGCCAAACAGATCTGAATTCAGATCTCTTATTGATGTCTCTAATGGATCAAGTTATTTCAACAACAGAACCTTTTTTCCTACCTTTCCATTTTCCTGTGAATAAAGTGATGTTTAAGTACATGTTGCATGGATAACAAAATAAGAGAACATAGACAAATTTTGTATGGATGCATACTGTCATAACTGGGCCAGGCAGAAATTTGGTGTCATACACAGCTTTCATGGAGGTTCAGCCACCAGGAAGTACCAAAGAGGTTTCCTCTGATGAATAAGGGAAGTACAGATAGGGGAGCAGGAAGGTGTGGTTTCAAAAATTTGGATTTATATTCTGTTCTCCAAACAAATAATTATCTAAAATGGAATGCTGGGTCTCCCCCACCTGACTCATGGATGGAGAGTGGAGGATGAGAAACATCAAAATAACATTTCAAAAGAAGACAACTTAGGAGATGCCTTCAGAAGGGTACCCTGGCTACTTACCCTGAGGGTCCTTTCTCCTCTGAGGACAAGGTCATCTTGATTGGGTGATTCTCGCCGCTTGCCCAGGGAGGCAGGAAGTAACTTCATTTCCTGTCCCTTTAGGCAGGAATCTCCCACTGCTCTCCAGTTTTCACTCTTGCAGAGCTACTATGACTAATAACAAAGGTAACTGCATACAGAAAAAACAGCTGGGCATAGGTAGCCTGGAAAGGTAGAGTGGGCCCATTTGTTACTAAGCCCTCTTATTATTCAGCCTATTTATTCCTGCATTTAGTTGCCAGGCCTCCCTTTTTTCTTTTTTTACAGAGAACTATCTGGGTGGGCAAGATGACCTTGTCCTCAGAGGAGAAAGGACCCTCAGGGTAAGTAGCCAGGGTACCCTTCTCCCTCTGAGGAAAGGTCATCTTGATTGGGACCTCCAAGAGCTGTTCATTCATTTGGGTAGGATTTAAGTGTCTTCTGCTACATGCTGCAGCACCCTTCTCCCAATGGCCGCCAGGGCAGAGGAAAAGGTATTTATCCTGTAGTGTCAGACGAAAGTGGAAGCCGAAGTCCATGTGACCGCTCTACAGATCTCTACCACCAAAGCCTGTCTGATGAATGCTGCCAAAATATCTGAGCTCCTCACCGAATGTGCTGTGATGCCCACCAGGATCGGGATGTCACTCAGCTTTGTATGCCTCTGAAATACAGCTTCTGATCACTGAGCTGATGGCAGCTTTTGACAATTTTTCTCCCTTTCTGGGACCGGATAAGAAGATGAACATGGCCTCCATCTTTCTGACCTGGGCCGTACGTTGGATGGAAATGCGAAGGACCCCGCATAGGTCTAATCTATGCCACTCCTCTTTCTTGCACTGGGGGTTTGCACAGAACGAGGGGAGATGAATTTCTTGTTATCTATGGAAGACCGAGTTTACCTTCAGGACAAAGGTGGGGTCCGGGTGGAGGACCACCTTGTCAGTGTGAAAAATACATAACCCTGCGTTTGTGGATAGGGCCCCCAGCTCTGAAACTCAGCGTGCCGAGGTGGCCGCAATCAGGAACAAGGTCTTCATCCTAACGAACTTCAAAGCCACCTCCTTTAGGGTTCAAAGGGAGGTTCTGTGAGTGCCGCCAAGACCACATGAAGCTGCCAAGTCGGGGATCTGTGAACTGGAGGAGGTCTGGACTGCATTACGCCTCTAAGGAACAATTTTATGTGTGGATGTTTTGAGAGTTCGTATCCATCAAGATGGGACACCACCATGGCAATAGCTGACACTTGTCTGCGCAACGTTGCCACTTTAAGGTTCTGGGACACACCACTGTGCAAGAATACCAGGATGTCTGCCGTTGCTGGTCGTAAGGGGTCAACTCTCTTTTGCCTGCTCCACCTCACAAATGCCTTCCAGGTTGCGTTGTAGATCCTCCACTTTGTCGGTCTGCGCAACTCCAGGACAGTGTCCACCACCCCGGGGCTGTAGCCAAATCCTAGGAACCTGTTCCTCTCAATAGCCACACGGTCAGCCTGAACCAACCTGGGTCTGGGTGGTGGATGGGCCCCAGCTGTAGTAGATCCGGCTGAAGGGGTATTCGTCACTGATCCTGGATGGATAGCAACCCTGCCCAATGTCAAGTACAAGATAAAGCAGAATGTACAGAAGAAGAAAAAGGTGGGCTAGGTAATACCCTTTCCCCCAGAGAGATGTTGCTTGGACTAAGAAGAAATCTTTACACCTAAAGCTTTTTAGGAAATGTTGGACTGGCCCTGGAGATCAACTGAGCATGCAAAGCTTGTACTACAGCCTAGATGGCATCCCTGAAACCAAACATCAGCTTGCTATGCTTGCAAGGCTAAGTAGTTAAGGGACTACTAGATCTATACCAGCCCTGTCCCTGAATGTACACAAGACAAACAGAAATCCAAAATAAAATACAATACATTTTTTGTGCACATAACATTATTCTAATACAGCCTGATAAGAAGCAAGAACAAATACTATCAACAATCACTTTCTAACAGTGAAATGGAACCTTGGATACTTACGGTGAGGGTTCCTTCTGCTCTAAGGTAAGGAGGGCATCTTGATTCCCACTTGCTGCTCAGGGAGGCAGGACCAACTTTCTATTTCCTGTCTCTCGAGCAGGAATCTCCCACTCTTCAGTTTAAAGAATTTCTGAGCTAAGAGAACTGGAAGTGCTGGTCTTGGTAGCATAATCAAACCTGCAGTGATCCCTGCTGATTGGAACATGATGGTAGGCCTCTGTGAGGTCGATGGAAGTCATGAAGGCACAAGTACACAGAGTTTCTGGGATTGAGTGCAGTCTCCATTCGAAAATGCTTTTGTATTACGTACTTGTTCACGTGCTTGAGGTCTAGGATGGCAAACCAATCTCCATTTTTCTTGCGAATTGTAAAGACGGAGTAGACCCCTAAGCAAAGCTCTGCAGGATGGACTGATTTGACTGCTTGAATCTGCAGGAGGTGATGAATCGCTTCTAGGGTTCTTGAATGTTTTTCCATCTTGGGGGAACAAATTTGGGGGAACGAATGAAACGGTCTGGAGGAATACTGGTGAACTCTATGCCATAACGCGATTGAATGATCTGTAGTACCCAGGTATCTGGCTGTGACTGGGACCACTGGGCCAAGAACTGTTGTAGCCTTCCCCCCACCTCCTGTGACCTGGCGTCACTGCTTCCCCTGTGTGGCCAGACCCTTGTTCCAATCTGAATGATACTGTTGGAAATGGGATGCCCTGGGGAAGTGACCTCCTCTCCAAAAGGAGCCTCTGTTGTTTTGCCACTGAGGCTTCCTCTGGTCTGCTCTGGAGCTTGGTAAGGTATGAAAAGATCGAAAGGAAGGTGTGTGTAGGTTGCCCCTGCTGTCCCTTCACAAGTGTCTGGGCATGGCCTTTGTTCTTGTTTCTGGTCTCCACCAGGAATTTATCTAACTTATCTCCAAACAACTTATCACCCTGGAATGGGAAGACCATAACAATGGGTTTTGAGTGTGAATTGAGCTGCCATGCCCTTAGCCAGAGTGCTCGTCTTGTGGTGGATGCTGCAGCCATGGAGGGAGCACAAAGGTCATAGTACCAAGGGATGCACTTGCAAGAAAGTGGCTGCATTTAGGAAGCGATTAGCCCCTTCCAAGACTCTTCTATTGTCCCCCAGGATCAATTTGGTCAGCTTACGGGTGCAGACGATGGAAGCTCTATATATGAGTGATGCCGTTGCTGCTGCTCTGATGATGACAGCCAAGGCTTCATGAGATTCTTTTATAGGTGAAGTCGGCCCTCTTGTCTAAAGGATCTTTGATGGAGCCCGTAACATCTTCAGATAATAAATTGGTGAATTGGAATGTCGCAATGGGAGCATCCATTTGTGGCACTTGCAACATTTCCATGGCGTGGGGTGCTAGATTGCACAGCTTTTTTGTACCACAAAGAACTGCCTGTTGGCCATGAGTTTGTCCCACTCTGCCCTAATTGCCATTAGGAACAGAACTGTAAGTGTCAGGATTTGAGAGAAACCTCTCGCAGTGGCTCAAATGGTCGATTAGTCAGAGCTTACAGCACTACATGAAATCTTCACATTGGGAACCTTGGAATTGCTGGTAAATTGGATAGTAATGCATCCTTAAGGAAGCATTTAACTACTGGATGCCTGGAAATGGGAAAGCCATGTATACTTGGGATGACTGAAGCCAGGGCTGCTACTTGTCTACTTATGGTGCTTGGTTTAAGATGTTAAGACACTTCTATTCTTACAAGATGGATTTATCTCTGGAAAACTTGCTGACTATGGTTGGCATTGCTTCCTCCTACACCATCTCATGTACACCTTCTATGTGTAGTCATATAGGCGTGATGTAGGTGGTCTATGTGCTGATAACATTGTGTGAACCACTGGCTTGGAAAAACCTAGAGCTAGCAATGTCTGCCATTCAATTTCCAGGCAGTCAGATGCAACCATGAAGGTCCTGGGTGTGGGACAGGGCCCTGCATTAGAATGTTCAGAACTATTGGTAGTTCCCATGGTGGTTGAGTGGACAGGGCTACTAGACTGCAGAACCATGGCTGCCTGGGCCACCTGGGAGCCACGCATATGACTTCTGCCTTCTCCTGTTTGAATTTGTGTATCATTTAGGGCAGTGGTTCCCAACCTTTTTAGAGTTGCGACCCCCTTTTACAATTGCCAAGTAACCTGCGACCCCCGCCACATTTGCATAAAGCCATAAAATGACATTTTCAACAGCATAAAGAAAACACATTAAAAATAGATTTTCAGAATATAATTCCAACGTAATATTTAATTAACTAATTTCATTAAATAATTCATATTTAATACGATGATTGTGCTTGCATCTGGGTAACCAGCTTCAAAATTGTAATAATACAAGATGAAAGCCAAACTATAAAAGACATTAATCTCAAATTTAAATAGCATTTTCATAGGTCTGCAACTTACAAGAAAATTTATTACATTTAGATCGGATTTAGATCTTTGACATGAAGCTGATATATTCATAGTGTAAAAAACATCAAACTGACATTCTGCTGTCTGGTGTGATAACTTCCAAATGTCAGAGTGCAGCAACTTCTGCTTGGAGAGCTCTGTGTCATTAGATAATGTCAGTTTAAAAGACATTTGCACTGACTCCCCCCCCAAAAAAAGTAAAATCTATAAATGTATTAAGCAACGCATAGCAAGGAAAGAGGGAGACATACAAGAGGGAGAGTTTTTCATGGAGAAAATAAGGCGCGTTTAGGCTAATTTTCAAAGTACCTCCCTGAATTGGCTATGTGGGAGGGACTAGCTGCAGTTTATCAGATTAAGTGCACGTACGGTTATCATTCACACAATTTCTTCCTCTGTCACTGTGCAGGGTTTTTTAAACGTGGGAATTGGGACGTGGGCGCAAGGCAGGCAGCTTTTACTTTGATAAAAACGTGAACCGAAGGGAGCACAGCGCCCCCTTGTGGGCACGAGGCTTTTTTTCGTCGCGAGCGGAAGTGGAAGCGTCTCTCTAGCCGTTGCTCGGTTTCCTGACTGCTGGAGACAAGAAGCGGCGAGTTTTCTGTCATGTCGGAGCTGGCTCTGGAGGCGCTCGCTGCGATCGCCGCTATTTACTGTGGGAAGGGCGAATGCAAAGTGCGAAGTGGCGACGACCCCCAGACGACCCCCCAGAAAACACTTCGCGACCCCCTTGGGGGTCACGACGCACACGTTGGGAACCACTGATTTAGGGAATGACTGGAATCAGAGGAAAGGCATAAAGAAGAACTGTCAGCCATGGAGCTATCAGGGCATCCACTTGTTCTGCTTGAGGGCACATGAATCAGGAGAAGAATCTTGCTACCTTGGCATTGTTTCTTGTTGCAAACAGATCTACTTGTGGGCAACCAAAGTGACTCACTATCGGTTGAAATAGTTCTGGGTTGAGTGCCCACTCCCCTGGAACCAGCTGGATTCTGCTTAACCAGTCTGTTTGGATGTGTAACAAGCCTTGAATATGTTGTGCTTTTATCAAGGCTATGCGGATTTCATCCCATGTCATTATGCGTGCTGCTTCCTGCTGTAACGCTCTCAATTTAGTCCCTCCTTGGCGATTGACATGCACTTTGGCTGTATTGTTGTCTGTTCTTATGCAAATATTCATGTTCTTTATTTTCTCTTGAAATTGTAGTAGGACTAAGCGGATCACTCTTAACTCCAGGAAGTTTATTCTGTGTTTTGGTCCATGTGCCCTGTACATGTTCCAGTGAGCAGTGGGCTCCCCAGCCCACCAGGCTCGCATCCATAGTAATCTGTATGTCTGCTGACCAGAGAAGTGGTTTTCCCCTGGAGAGATGTTTCTTGATCGTCCACCAGGCAAGGTCCTTCTTCAGGGAATGGGGTATGTTCAGTTTGATGTGTTGTTTGAGGGCAATTTGTCTAAGATACGGTAGTATCAACCATTGTAATTCTTGCATGTGGGCCGTTGCCCACAGCACAGATTCGATCACTGAAATCATTGAACACTGTAATTGCTCTAGCATCAGGAGGTCTAATTTCTTTATCATCTGAATTCTTCTTACTGCCTTCACTATTTTCTGTGCCTTTCCCAGAAGTTTGCCCTGTTGAGAGTTTGCCCTGCTGAGAGTCTATGATTGATCCCAGGTGGAGTATTGATTTGTGATGGGGACAACTGACTCCTCTAGCTGTTTATTAAGAACCTGTGATCTGTGACACACTGTATGGTGATCTCTAGATCCTTGCAAACTTTTGTGTGGGAGGGTGACCTGATTAGGAGGTCGTCCAAGTAGGGATGCACATAGATTCCCTGGGTCCTCAGGTGAGTTACTAATGGAGCAAGGAGCTTCGTAAATATTCTGGGAGCAAATGTCAGACCAAAAGGCATAGCCTTGTATTGGAAATTGAGTTTTCCAAAGCTGAACCTGAGGAAGCGACGGTGTGCTGGGAAAATCAGTACATGGAGATATGCCTCTGTCAAGTCTACTGATGTCATAAACTCTCTCTTCTGTAGAGATTCAGCTATAGTTCTCAATGTTTCCATCTTAAAGCGTTGGCACCTCACAAATTTGTTCAAGAATTTTAGATCGAAGACCGCTCTCCAGTCTCCACTTTTCTTTGGAACTGTGAAAAAAATTGAGTAAATTCCTGAGAACCTTTGTGACAATGGTACTGCCTCTATTACATCTATGTCCAGAAGGTTATTTATTGCGCTGAGGGTGTGCTATCATTTTAGCTGGCAGTTTGAGAGTAGGGAGTTTAGGTAGTAATTGGGTGGAGGAGCAGAAAACTCTATGAGGTAGCCATTTGACATTGTTTCTTTCATCCACCTGTTGGAGGTAGATCTCAGCCAAGCTTCCTGAAATTGCTGGAGTCTTCCCCCCAGCAGAACTGTCCTGGCGTCTGGATCATTGGCTTTGTTGCTTTGCAGTCTTGTTGATTCCAGCTGACTGTCCGGCAGATCTGGACTGGTGACTGGAGTGATAGGGTTGTCTTGATTGCTCCAGGAATTTCTTCTGACGTCTCCTCTGAACCTTAGTAGGGTTCTATTGGACCGAAAGGACTGAGATCCATAGCCTTTGGAGTGTTTGTCATCTCGTTTGCCTTTTTCTTGCCCTTTGTTTCTATGAGGATGTCACCTAGGTTATCCCCAGAGCTTGCCTCCGAGGAACAGCCATGTGGCCACATTTGATTTAGAGAGCGTATCCACTGCCCAGAATTTCTACCAGAGGTGCTGATGTACAACCACATTGGACGCCATAGCCCTTGCTGAGAATTTCATGGAGTCCAGGTTGGCATCAGCCATGAAGGTGGCTGCTCTCTCCAGCCTGTGAAAGGAGGCTAAGTCCTTACTGTTCAAGTCAGGGAACTCTTTTAGCAACTTTTGGAACCACATAATAGAGGCCCTGGCCATAAGAGAGCTTGTTTGCTAGCCTCACTGTGCCTCTTTCTGGAGGTCTGTTTGAGCTTATTGAAGTTATTATCTTTTTTCTCCATTTGAGTGTTAACAAATTTCTCCAATCAAAATTGGAAGGAGGGGGGACACCAGTTCATTTTCTGTTTGATGGCCCTCTGCAGGAGCTTCCTGCTCACTCACCTCTCAAGGCACTTCTTCTCTGGACGCAGAGACCTGCTCTAATGAGTTAGGCCTTCCCCGCTGCATTCTACAGTGAGCTGATGTTTTCCTGCCAATTTGCTCTTGGTCTCCCTTGCTTATTTGCAGCACTTTGTGGCTTATGGCTCCACCCTGGAGCTTCAGTGTGGCCTGGGGCTTATGCAGGGCCCTCCTGCTTTGATGGCCGGGTAGTCCCGAGCTCTCCTTCTGAAGATACAGCTGCATCTGAAACTTCAGTGGCTGAGTCCATCGAAGACATAAAAATCTGCTAATTAGGGGTGGGGGAGGGAGGAGAGACTGATGACCCAACCAGCTTTTTTTTAACGTGGTAAGGCCTGGGCAGAGGGGAAGACAAATAACTTTAACGAGGAAGATCAGGCACACAAAAGGGAAAGATTTTGCAATCTATCCGCTCTGTGAGAATTGGTGTCCCACTGAGTTCAAAGAATCTGTGCACTCTGAGGAGACAGGAAAACAACTGAAGAAGGCGGGCACTCCCCTCCCCCTTCTAGTTCCCACCTCCTAGGATGATGGGGAGAGGAGTACTCAAAGGTGCCAGGATGTCCTCCTCCTCCTCTCAAATGAAAAAATATGTTTTCTGAAGAACCGACATTTGATATACAAAGATACATTATTATAATGCTTCCATATGTATCAGTGTTGAAGAATGAAACTAAAATTCTAGAATATTTTTTTTAAGTTGCAACAGTATTAAGCCTTCAACTTAACCTTATTAGTAGTGTTACAGTAGCTTGGGTGGGCACAAAGGCAGAGTGCCAGAATACAGAGCAATGTTTTAACACAAATCACTAAAAAATTCCATATACTATTTTACAAAGCAGCAAACAATTCTATTTCACTTTGTCACACTCAAATGTGGAAAAAACTGCAGACTTTTGAAAGAAATAACTGAAAACAGAAATTCTAATCACATTTGTTTGCCCCCTGATGCGTCAGCATTTTGCACTCACATTTGCAAAACGTATCTGTGTAACAATGCGGGAAAGAAACTTTAACTTAACAGGATAATCTCAGGCACCAAGTGCTTGAAGTTTAAGTGCTTTGAGGAAGGGGTATACAAGGGAAGATGTATATCACACCCTGAATAGCAGCTCAGACCCTTAAAATCCCCTTTATCATTTTGAAATCGTTTCTCCCCCTATTATTTAATTTGAGGGACATTTCAGATTTTCCCAAATGGATGAGCAGTGATAGGAATAAGTAAAATCTGAGTGCTTATCTTTTATGTGGGACCATCAAGTGTGCTTGTCAAGATCCACATCTCAGAACTGTTGTCACCTCCCTCATTAAGAATACTGTTTCTGCTTCCAGTATGCCCAGGATCCCATAGATTTCCAACTACACCAGTACCCTATCTTACAGTACAAGAAACATTAGACTCTGATAACAAGCTCTTGTCAAGGTCTGCTGAACTTCACAGAAGGAACCAGATGCCTTACCTGGAGGCAGTTTGATACACATAAAGTCAACTGTCGTCTTGATACAAACCATATCGACTCAGTTCAGTTGCTTACATACTAAATAGCAGAATATCACTTCTAGGCCAGCCATTTTGAGAACAAACCGTATCTGCCGTCACATAAACAAGGTATGCCACATTAAAACAAAAAAACTAAAACCCAACTACTGTCACCCACATTGTAGAATAGGACACAATGAAATTTCTATTCACACCACAAACATTTATAAGGATTCACATCAGCTCTTACAAGATTACAGTCTGCAATTGCCAGTCACAATATCAAGCATTTAGAATGAGGCTGTTCATACCACTTGCTGCAGTGCAAGAAGTTTCCTGCATAGGAAGTGTGTGGAGTGAGATATCCACTTCATACCATGCAATACAAGAATAATGCAAAAAGGACCCAGAAGAAAGCAGCATATAAAACTAGACAACAGTATTCCCAATTGCATACAATTCTTACATTTACACCCCCATTCTTTTAAGATCCACTGGTTTTTTTCCTCCTTTCAAAAAAGCTAAAGTCCATGACAAGACTAAAGCCAAACCAGAAGCTAGATGACACTAGTAAAAATGTACAGTAGTAGTTCTTCCTTTCATAATAGTAACTACAACAGGATATTGCTGAGTAAAGCCATACCTGTCTTCCCAAGTTTGAAATCTATGGGTTCTAAATGTATATAGTTATGTTGATATATTTTCACAGCAAGTGTTAAGCAAATATGATATTTCAACACACCTTTTTGTCAGAACAGTATTTGACAAAAAAAATGTTGGGTTTTTGACAGGAGATCAAATAGCAGAATATGGCAAGCCCTGGGTGATGCACACAATTGTTCCCAGTCTTGTCTCCCCTTGTACTTGCTTTACAGTCACGTGATTTACTGAGGCGCTTCGGCAGAGGTTTACAGCACAAGTGGAGAACAGCTTGAAGCAAATATGACAGAACATTAATAATAGCATATTACTGAGCCTGCACTGTAGTGGTGATGGCAGCAAAGTGAGCTCTGGAAAACAGGCTCACTCTTTTGTAATGCATTTTGTGAATACAATTGCTTGCATCCGCTGCAACTTAGATGTCAATGTTGGTTCAGCTCAATCTCAGGATGCTATTGGAGTGCAGACTAGCTACAGGGATAAGTTGGTGAGGCCTGATGAAGAGGAAAAGCTGCTTAGAAGCAAGCAGCTCACCGTATCTAGGTTTGACACTTGCCCACTGAAGCTGATATTAAGCTAGATAGAGTTGTAATAAGGGTCTCTCTGGAGGAAGGTGTACTTCCCAACTGCTTTGAAAGATGTGATTGTGAGACCCTGCCTGGAGAAGAGATCCCTAAACCCAAATGATTTGGTGGCCAAAATTCTATTCATGGGCAAGGTACTTCAGTGGGTGGCGGCTACAACTTCAGGCAGCCTTGGATGAGACAAATTATTTAGATCCATTTCAATATGGATTCAGGTCTGCAATGGAATGGCCTTGATTGCCATGATTGATGATCTTTGCTAAGAAAGTGATGAGGAAGGCACCTGTTCATTTTCCTCAACCTCTCTGCAGCTTTCAATACCATCAACCACAATATCCTTCTGGAGAGCCTGGTTGGGTCAGGTCAACTGTGAAATGCCCACCTCCTTTAGGCTGGCCAGGTATCTACCTTACTAGCCTAAGCACACAGCCAAAGCATTTCTTTTTCCCAAGGCTATTCTATCATGTAGCTTTTTTTTTAGTTTTTTCAAGCCTGAACACTGTTTTCTTAATATTCTTTTTAGGCTGTTTTATACCCTGGCTTTTTAAAATGTCTAGTTTTATGACATGTTTTATTAGCTGATTAATGTTATGTAGTTCTTATGATTTTACTGTATTTTATTTTCTGAGTCATCTCAAAAAGAGCTCTGGATAAACCAGGTCAGTCCTTGCCCCTAGTGATTCAGAGACCTGCACCCCATCAGCAGATCCAGATAACCTGAAGAAGCTACAAGAGTCAATCCAGGATTCTGCACCCCCAGAGTGGACCCAGCAAAGGAATGCACGAAGAGCAGCCTGGGGTCTATGTCACACCAGCTTGTCTATGGAAGAGGAAGGGCTGTTGTAAGCCTTGGCAGGAGCCAGGATCCAAAACCTAAACCAGTCTACCAGGAATAGTAGGGATCCCAGCCTCGTCTATAAGCCTACAGATGGATAGCCTTACTGGTTCAACAGCTCCCACTTAGCTGCTCATACCCAGCCAAGGGCCAATCCCTCTGCTCCAGCCTCTAGCTCTGTGTGTGTGTGTGTGTGTAGATTCCTGCTTCCAGCTTGCCTCAAGCAAGCTACTTCGCCCTTGGCCACACTCATACAGGCTCTACAGCTGCTCTGTTGCATACAAGGCTTCTGCCTCCTTTCTGCTTTCTCATGAAGACCACTTCACCACTGTAAGCCACTAGGGAACCTGGGACAATTGGCCTATGCTCTCAGCCATACCAGGATACCTACTGATAGTGGGGCTAGATACTGGAAGTCCCTGTTACCTGTTAATAGAAGACAGAAGCTCTTTCTATTAGGATCCATCCTTTCAATGTAGCCATTCTTTCTGATGTCCATCTTATTCTACCTATATTTTGGATGCAATGGACTGGAGCAGAAAATGGGATCAACTTCTGCGCTTTATGTAATGTAGAACTTCCCTCTGAAAGTTTGAAATGTGTGAAATATAACTTTTCTACATGGATGATATATAATTTCTACCTTACAGAACTCCTAGTGCCTCTACTATCCTAGCAAATGTAATTACTATCAACACCACAACTTTCCACATCAAGATCTCTACATAGAGAGACCTGGCTTCCAAATGGGTACTACCTACTGACATAAATGTGAAATGAATTCTGGGAACTTCTACAGAACCTACAGAATGAACAAGGAGTTGGGAGAGGAAATTCAGGATCAGCTCTTCACTTTTGGGGAAAGATACTATTTAGTGTCAGTGTGGCCAGAGAGTAATCACAAAGAAAGATGTTTAACTTTTTTTTATTTTTGAGCCTGTTTCTTCATGATATGCCAACACCTCCCAGTGTAGGCTCTACCTGCCTTAGCCTGCACTCCAGCAACGCAGCTAGTCTGCTTGAGCATTTAATATCCCCAGCAGGTGTTAGACTTTTAACAATGCCAAGCTGGCCTTCGCTGAAGATGGCAGCAGTCCTTGTGAAGGCTCTTGGATTTTCTGCCCCTTTGATAACTGATATGTGCTTTTATTGCCACGAAACAACTCAAACAGCCTAGCTTAGCCCGGCTCATTAGAGCTGGGCAGCTAAGCAAAGTTGATTACGGTCAATAATTGGATGCGAGACCACCAAGAAAGACTGGGGTGGCTACGCAGAGGACAGCAATCACAAAACACCTCTACTCATCTCTTCCCTGGAACACCATGTGGAACACCACGTGTTGTGACTCAACAGCATGTTCTTCTTTCTGCCATGCTTCCTTTGCATACTGGAATAAAATTGGTCAGGGATGGTGCTGAAAAGTCATACATTCACATCTCAGTTTGTTGTTGTGACAACTTTATTGCCTTGTGCAATTATGCTGGGGACTGCATCCCCGGAGATACAAGTTTCTGGTAATCATCTCCTCACCCTGCCACACTCATATGCATTGTTAAATAGATTCTCAATGGTTCTAACAATGGTTAGGTTGGAACAACTGGTCCATCATACTACAGACTTATGAGCTACATGATTATCTGGAAAGTTGTATCTCTGTATGACAAAGTCCTGCTGTAGGACAAGAATGCACTGACTAAGTCAGGAATGAAGACAGGTCAAAAAGACTAAATTCAAACATACCCATTATGCAGCCTTAAAGGTGTGACAGTTACATCAGGTTCTCTGAATTCTTCTGCAGGATGGATCTGACAGTGGATTGATCTATTCCACCCTTTCATGGAACAGGAAAATCTTGTCCTGCTGAGTGTTTGACAAGACACAGTCTTGCAACAGTTTGAGTGGTTGACAATGAACCTGTTTTTTTCCCAGGCAGAGAAAGCTCTTCGGAGTATCCCTAGTCTCTGGATGGTAGGTAGATCGATAAAAATGCATTCCCTGAGACTATGAGTTCCACCAAAGAAGCCCATCCAAACTGAGGCTGGCTGAACCAACAAGTAACTTATTCAAAGAGGACCTGGAACAAAAATCACTCCCCATGGTCCAGGCAAGTCTGGTCAAGCCAATCAGCCTGGGTGTTTGGAGGCACCCTTGATCTATTTTACTTGGAGAGAAGCTAGCCTTCTTTCTGACCATTTCAAAATCAAGGCTCATTTCTACTGAAGTTTCTGGGAACACATGCCTCCCTGGAGATTGATATGGGCCTTGGCATTGTCCGTTCAGATGCAAATGTGAAGAAACTGAGAATTTTATTGTGAGGATGATTGCCCTGAATTCCGCGGAATTGATACTTGTGGCCAGTTCAGATACCAACCAGGTTCTCTGGACCTGTTCCAGAGAGAAATGGGCTCTCCATCCAAAGATACTTTCATCTGTAGTGAGCAATGTCTATTTCTGGATGGATCTCTTTGCCTTTAATCAGATGCAAAGAGACGGTCCATCAACAAAGGAAATTCTGCTTCTGCAGATTGTATCTCATTAGCAGTCAGTTGCCCTCAAGTGTTACTTGAGACTGACAAGCAATTTGCATGCAGAATTCCCTTCCCTTAGATCCATCAACTTTGAAGCAATGATCCAATACATCACGCTTATTAGTTTTGCCACATTTTCTGGTGGGAGGAAGAGCTTCATGCTGACTGAACCACAATCATTCCTAGATGACTCCCCAGTTGTGATGGTGTTAACTGACTCTTTTCAAGGTTGATTAGGAAGCCATGTGATAACAGATAATGGAGTGGACGGCATGTCCTGGGAAGCCTTCTCCACTGAAGGTGATTTAATGAGTAGGTTATCTGGATAGGGATGCACATGGATGCCTTAGGATCTGAGGCCTGCTACAAGGGCAACCATGACTCATGAACAGCCTCAGGCCAGTGTTAGAAAAAGAACAGGGTCAAGAACTAGTATTGATCCCTTCTCCAGGCAAAATGGAGATACTTCACATGTAGAGAGATGTGCACATTGGCCTCCTTGGGTCTGGAGCTCATGAAGTCCCTAGCTACAATTGAATTTAACCTCTCCATCTTGAATTTTTGTATATAACTTATTGGTTGAGGAATTTAGGTCCAAGATGGCCCACAGCCCTCCAACCCCCTTTCTTTTTGGGAATAGTAAAAAAAAAAAAAGATGAAGTAAACTCCTGGTTGCCTTTGATTCAAGGGATCAGGCTCTAAGGCAGCAATCATCAGGAGGGGGAAAAAGATGTAGAGACAAAAATATAACAGTGGTGGCAGATCTACACACAAGCTTCTATAAAGAATTTCCAATTTCTAAAAATAAGTCCATACACAATCATTGTGTATATGCCTTATGTTCAAATACTGAGAGCGTTCTAAGGTCCTCAATACATTGATTTACTGGAGGTGGGCACTTATCTTTCCAGTGCTGTAATATAAGTCTTTTAGCTGTACTAAGGGCACAGAGGGTCCATTTTGTTGACCACTGGTTAGCCGCTAAGAGACCGGCAGATAGTTGAAAAGTACACATGCAGCCTCAAAAATCAATGAACATTCTAATACAAAATTGATAGCAGTAATTACTTCTTCCTAGAAAACTGAATGACTGGACACACCCAAAGCATATGTTTAAGCAGGGCCAGTTTCAGGATTACATGAGCCCTTTGGCGAAGAGTATAATCAGGGTGCCTTCCCTCTTTGGTACAGCTCCTTTTTCCTCCAACCACACCCCTTCCATTCCGCCCCTCCCACTTGGCTCTATCTTTTCTTCTTTAACCAGTCTCTTTTCCATTTCAATTTGCTTACTCATTTTAAACAGAAATCATACCAAATTGTGCTTTCTTAGTTACTTTTATTACTTTGTATAAAACTAGAGAGAAGAAAATCTGCCTTCCATGATTTTATTTGGTGTGGTTCAATTAAATTGGCAGTGTTTGTGTAAAAGCAATTAAAAATATTCTGCAGGAACCTCAGTCTCAAGGTCTGCAGAAATGTTTCTTCACTCACATCACTGAAAGTAAGGAGGCCAACCCACATCCATCCAAAATGCTTAAGTAATTTAACAATCCTAACACATTAAATGTGTTTATTTGGAAACATCAGGTAGAAAGAAGTGAACTTAATTTAAGCCCTCAGCACAGGATCAAAGGAACCATAAATCAATGCAAGAAAATAAAACTTATTTTAATATTAATACTGAGAAATGCATCACTCAGTTTTTAAAACCAAGTTGTACCTTTGGAAAAAAAAACACGAATGTAATCCTCTAGTAAATATCACAATCCAAATTTTTGTTGGTTTTATATATATGTACTGTTTTTAAAACTGATTTATATTATATTTTTAACTATTCCCTGCATTGAGGGCCCTAACTGGGAACAAAGATGGCCAAGTATATTTTTTTGCCTTCATGTACTCACAATGATCAAGATGTGTACTATGAGAAAGCACCTCTAATGCATTGATTAGTTCTGTCAACTGCCACAAAACTGATTTGATAGTGTCTACTCCAACATGTAGCATTCCAAGATATCTCACTGAGACAGAGCTTTTGGGGTAAATTTTGGCTAATGTTGTAAAGCCATTTCCAAGCATTTTGTTGCTCCTGAAAAAAATGAATAAATGTGATGCATTATAACAACAAAAAATCCTTTGCCTGGCCCGAACTGTCTGTAGTATGCATCAAAACAAGAATCTAATTGTGGGGAGAACAAAGTACAAAGAATACCTGGGGATTCCCCCCCCCCCAAGAACAATGGCTTGTACTCCTTTGGCACCATTATCGCAACATTGGCCACAAATGATTGCTGGTGTCTAATATTTGTAGCCAGTACTGTGATAATTTTCTGTCGTGTTGCCCCACACAATGCTTGCAAGACCTTTTTCCAGTTTTATCCATGACATGCAATATTTCAAAAAATTCTCCTTGATGTCCATTGATATGCTCTTAACAAAGAGAGGAAGAGTCTTTATCATTGGTGTGGGCAAATTCTCCCTTGGCATCTTGGCGAGAGCTTAGCATTGATTGCCATAAATAATAAAACTAATGTTCCACTTTACTGTTGTGTGAAGTTTGCAATGGGAGAAAAAACAATTATTTCAAAGTCAGGGTGGCCTTGGTATGTGCCCCACCCCACCCACTGCTGACGCCAGCACTGTGTTTAAAGGACGTGTCCTGTTACAAAGCCTACAGTAAGACACTTTACTCAATCCTTTGCTGAAGATTTGCTGTGGAGTCCAGTATATCCTAAACATAATGTTTTGCTGAATAAGTTTCAACTTAAGATCCAAGGAGAGAGCAAGCATACACTTTTAAGACCATACCCCATTGCTTTGGCAAAACAGGATAATCAAGCTCCTTATTCCATTCATTCCAGGGACACTGCATATTGTATTTATTGGTCAGCATCAAATATTTATAGACAAATATTGTAGATTTCATTTTCTGCATCAATTCAATCAGAGTTTCCAGGAGCAAAGAGGACTGAAACACTTAAATGCTGCAGGGCCATATCCAGATACCAACAAATGTTCCAATTGTAAATACTGCCGTTCAACAGAAGCTTGGACAGAGTCATCCTAGTCTCTTCTTTCATCCCCCTTCTTTTGCTTGCAGTCCTTGGTATAAATCCTTCTGCCAAATGAAAGTTTGCCCATGCATTTGGCAAAGATGCCACTGGCTCGTAAACGCTTATGCTATAAGAAGAGTTGGTTTTTATAAGCTGACTTTCTCTATCTTTTAAGGAGAATCAAACCGGCTTACAATCACATTCCTTTCCTCTCCCCAAAACAGACACCTTGTGAGGTGGGCGGGGCTGATAAGAGTTCTGAGGGAACTGTGACTAGCCCAAGGTCACCCAGCTGGCTTCATGTGTAGGAAAGGGGAAACCAACCTGATTAGAGTCCGCCACTGTGACGAACAAAGAGCTAATCTTTGAGAGAAGCTCAGAGAAAGCGAGTGGGCGGTGCTAAGGAACTCACTTTCTGTTCTGGAGAAAGGAAC
This sequence comes from Euleptes europaea, assembly GCF_029931775.1. NCBI lineage: Eukaryota > Metazoa > Chordata > Lepidosauria > Squamata > Sphaerodactylidae > Euleptes > Euleptes europaea. The sequence goes on along the minus strand of NC_079314.1, from coordinate 87,420,032 downwards.
TGAGTCTGATTTTGGTAACCTGTGTGTTCAGAAGCTGTGTTTGACTCTGGGAACCTGAGGGTTCAGATTTACCTGAACTGGTGTAAAACAAATCCTGCGGAGTGACAGCAGAGATTGGGAGGAAAGAGACCTTTTCTCAGGTCACTGGAAGGGAATGGGCTCTGGGAAGGAGATATTCCAAATATAGGGTGTTGTTTAGGGATTACTGCCACAAAAGTGGGGTAGATCTATAGTGAGAACTGGAAGAGAGTTTTGAGAGAAATCTCCATACTTCTGGGTTCTCTAGGAAAAGAGATCATATAATCTCTAACTTCCTTGATAGCTAGACAGCAGAGTCCGAATAGAAACATCTATAAGGAGTTCTGGGAACTGAACTTGTGAACTTAAGGATTGTAATTCTTTACAAACTAAGCCTTCTAACACCTACACCTTCTCTGAAGTGAAACTTATAAAACAGCTCTGGTGCTATGCTTTTCCTAACTACAGTTTCCCCTCCAAATCCATCCCTTGTACAATGTTGAATAAATCTCTCCTATTTGTGTGTTAACTTGAAAAAGCCTCTGGTGTCTCATTTCTTCTGAGGTAAAATAAGTTAAGGGGACTAAGAAGAGAAAATCAAAACTCCAAATAAACATTCTGGCAAACAAACAAGCAGTCTCTCTTTCTCCCTCAGCACAGGACGGGAGGAAAGAGGATCGTAATAGCTGCTCATGTGGAGGAGTGGAGAATCTAACCCATTTCTTCATATTAAGAGTCCACTGCTCTTAACCGCTACACCATGCTGGCTCACAACTTGGTATTCTTCAAAGTGGCACAAGATTCTTTTGTATTTCAACAACATAGTTGCAGTGAGTACTAAAACTTCCTAATGGTTGTCAGAAGTATTTGAATCACAGTCAATTTCTCAATAATTTTTTAAACCAGTTTTTAAGAGTAATCAGATTTATCAGTAAGCGATAAAACTGTGCTTGAAATCTGGTTGTTAAGGTAATGAGGTCCAGCATTTCCCATAGGCTTCCCTGAATGTTACAACAACAGGTAGAAATAGAAGAAAACAACCCAGCAACAGAGGAGTCAATAAGAGTTGTGCTTTGAGCAGCCAGCAGGAGTTGTGAGCTTGGAACAGCATTAAGAACTGACAGTTGGTTTTGTCAGTAGGGAGTTCGGTTTTGATAGTTAAGGGTTGAAGAGGTAAGAGTTTGTTAAAAGATCAATAAGAGTGTTACTTCCAAGGAGAGTATAGGAACGGAACCCTGGATAATTACCATGAGGATTCCTTCTGCTGTTAGGTTAGGAGGATATCTTGGTATGGGTGATTCCCTCCAATTGCTCAGGGAGGCAGGACCAATCTCTTGTTGCCTTGGCTCAGTTTGGTTATTTCATAAGCTTATGAAACCCAAGAACAGGAAGGAACAGAACAGAGATAATATAACCAGAACAGGGGACAGAAGCTAAACAACTGATAATCAAATGAGCAATATGAACAGGATTAAGGAAGGATTCGAACAAGCAAGCAACTTTCCCTAAAAGTTGATCACGTAGGTTTGATTAGACTCAGGATTCTGCTTTCCATAAATGTTCTCCCTTTCTTTCTGTCCGTATTTTTTTTGAGGGCGCAAGATGCCCACGTAACCTATCCAAGGATCTATTCTAGCTTTGATGAGGCAGGCATCTTGATATGGGACTTCCAACACATGCTGCAGCACTCTATGTCCAAAAGCTGTTTCCTCATGCCCTGGAGTTGGCAACCCTCCCAGATGGTCTGAGAGGTCTGGCTCACTGTTGTGTGTTCTCTTATAAGACAAACCCTGAACTGGAGTTTTTGGTATGCACCTGGACTATGGACTTTGGTAACTAAATTTGTGTGCTAAAGAATGCCAATGTGTCCTAAGCAAAAAGTAATAGGTAGTTCTATGTCAAGTTTTGTTTTGCACTTCTATACTATGCCAAAGTAAATGCTGATTTTCTTTGATGTAAAAATAAACCTTGGAAATCCCTATAATTGGGTGTGTGGTGCTTTTTGCTTGTGAAGCCTCCAAGCCTAAATTCAAGTGCCTTGTTTCTTTGTTTGGGTACTTGGGATTTGTGACTAACCTGGGATTCCACCTCCTAGCTGGAGGTGGTAACCAGTGCAGGTATCTGGACAATAATCTTGGGTACTTGAAGATCAGATCCCACAACAAACAGATCCACCACCAGAATCTCAAATCTGGCTACAATTTGTAGGAAGATCTCCAGTTTGATGGACCATTCACTTTCATCAATGGTCTGTCTGCTTAGCCAGTCTACCTGGACATTCAGGGATCCCTGGATGTGTTCCATTGAGATGGACTGTATGTGTTTCTCCACCCAGAAAAGGATGGTTTGGGTCTCTGTGTGTAAGATAGATGACCTGGAACTCCCCTGCTTGTCGATGTGGGCCTTGGCTGAAACACTGTCCATTCTGATGAGTACAAGCCAGTACCCGACATCTGCCTAGCAGTAGGTGAGAGCTTTCCTGACAGTTCTGAGTTCCAAGGCATTGATGCTCATCATCTTTTCCTTTAATATCCATGTGCTTTGAGATAGACTGCCAAGCAACAACACTCCCCAACTGGACAGACTTGCATCTCTAAACATTTACAAGATATATCCTCTGAGAGGTAGGATTGGCCCTCTTTCAATGTGATGGGGTCATTGGTTCTTGTGCGTTATCCAGGCTGTGTGACCGTGGTCTTGGTATTTTCTTTCCTGACGTTTCGCCAGCAGCTGTGGCAGGCATCTTCAGAGGAGTAACACTGAAGGACAGTGTCTCTCAGTGTCAAGTGTGTAGGAAGAGTAATATATAGTCAGAAAGGGGTTGGGTTGAGATGAATCATTGTCCTGCAAAAAGTATCAAAGGTAATGTGCTAACCATTGTCCTGTAAGTATCAAGATAATGTGCTAATGAGGTTGTGGTATGTTAATATGGAACCATTGTATCCTGAAGTGATCTGTTAATGTGTGAAATCCAAAGCTAATCTGCATGGCTATTGTTGACTGTAGACTTCCAGGAGGTTGAACATGTTCTTGCGCATTCTTGCACGAGGTTCTTGTCAAGGTGTTGTAGCTTTGTTATCGAGGTGTTGTAACCCAGCCGATCGAGCGTCATAGATTTCATTGCATGGTCAGCTGATCAGGTTTGTCAGACCTGTTGGACTGAAGCTGGGACAATATACCGGCATGGGGCCTCAGAAGGAGCTTCTAGTGCTTGACCATTAGGCCCTCCTTTGATCCAGTCTGATCTGGGATAAGGTGTGATGGGAACAAAAGGAATGAAAAGGTAAGTTTCTGCTATTGCCCCTCTGCAGACTTCTGGCCATTCCCTTTGTTATGGGCAGAGAGTAATATTGGCCCATACAGCCAGGAATCATATAGAATGGTAACTTGGAAGTTGTATAAATGTTTGCTAGGAATGATAATTATAAGAGTCTTTGCTACTATGCTTTAAACAGGCTTCAGCACACCCATTAAGCACCTGTTCAGTGCACCTGTGCTCAAAAACAGCTGCAGTGACCTTCGCTTAAGATAAACAAAGATAAGATGCTGGGGGTTAAAATAAACATAGATTAGAGTTACCTTGGAAAAATGTATTTAAGGGTCTGAAATTGTCTAGAACTTGGGAGTTCTAAGGCAGACATGCTGTCGGTCTGTCTAGAGCACTGGTTCCCAACCGGGGGTCCATGGACCCCCAGGGGTCCGCGAGAACTAAATTAAGGTCCGCGAAACAAAGTTATAAACCCATAATAAATTAATATTTTCAATTAAAAGTTTTCTATTATAAAAATATATATTCAAATATTGTTGTAAGTTTAATGTTTAACTAACAGTTATGATTAAAGTTTATTTTCAAATTCTCTGAATTTTTACTTTGAACCTTGGGGTCCATGCACCGAACAAAAAAGTCCTAGTGGTCCCTGGTCAAAAAAAGGTTGGGAACCACTGGTCTAGAGAATCTCCCCAGAAGCATGGCACTCCCAGAGGTATGATGAACTTGGTATATCTACTGTATCTCCACTGTAACTCTTACTTAAGATGATCTGCTTATACTTTGAAATATTCTGTTAAGATTTTTTCTTACAATGTTAACTGTAACTAATTATGCTTGGAACTGATGTACGCTATGTCCTGATCCCACATTCTTTTTATATTCGGAAGCATTTACAATAAAAAGGAATTTTTCTTAGAAAAATTCAAAGCTTGTATCACTGCTTATGGGGCATTTGGTTAAGTAAGGTAACGTGTCTCTTAATGAGATACAGGACCTAAAAACCTATTTGCCTACACGGCTCTGACCGCAATACCTTCTTCTTATTTCTGGGTTCAACCAAGAACTTATTGAAACAGACCCTTAACTCTGGAATGGATAGGATATTACTACAAATGTACAGTGGATATCTGCTTGCTAAGTGCAAAGCTCTGGCCATAGAAGCCGCTGCCATAGAGCAGGATGGAAAGGTCACTGTGTTGAGGGAGGTGTCCGCCAAGAAGGTAGCTGCCTTGAGAATGCGGTTGGCACCCTCTATTGCCCTTCAGTTATCACTGCGAATGAGTTGGACCAGTTTATGGCCCCACTCGATGCCTGCTCTAGAGATTAAGGCGGAGATTGCTAATGCCCTCATGGTCATTGCTGTGGCTTCGTGGGACTTCCACCGTGTATATTCTGCTTTTCTGTCAAATCCATGTTTTATGGATCTGATAACATCCTCTGAGACCAGCCCAATGGATTGTTATGCTGCTACTGGAGCGTCCACTAAGGGAACTTGCAACAAATCCATCGCATGAGAAATCAAGGAATAAACTATTTCATAACAATTGGAGACTGCCTGTTAGATATAGGCTTGACCCACTTCCCTTCATCAGCCTTTCCAAATAAATCCTGCAAGAGAATCAACCTTTGTGAGGAGGGACCCCTGGAAAAGAATTCCTTGTTCTCCTGAGGCCTGCATTTACTCAGTGAGGGTTCCTCTCCAGAGTCAGGGATTTCTGTGAGGTCTAGGCCAAGATGGCTTTGGCTAAGAGGGACTGGTAGTCATCCATGTTGAACAGGCATGTGGGTTGCTTGGCAACTATGGGCGCCTCCTCTGAGAACTCTCCCTCCTCCCTCTCAGGTTCTGACTTTGAGTAGAGGCTTTCACTTCCTGAGGGGCTACCCTGGACCCTGGCAGGGGAAGAATTGGCTTTGCGGGGCCACCTTGGTGGGCCACTGGGAACAAAGGTCCCAATAGGATGAAGCATGCCCCTTTTCCCTGGGGGCAGGTGAGGATGATCTCAGGTTGTAGCATTCAGACCACCCAAGATGGGGCAGGGGAAGATTACTCTCGCATCCCTTACGGCTCTTCCCTCATGGCTCTCCTTAAAAATTCCATAATTTCAGCTGAGCAAGGAGTCTGCCTGCCTGCAACCTTGGAAGGGGGGGGGAACACTGCACATTATGCCCTTGAATATCCACTCCAGTGGTCAAGGATTCCAGCTGGGTCATGGGGGTCCAACAGAGGAGTCTGACATGCCATCATAACTCCCTGGAGCCAAACTGGCAGCCAAGAAAGCCATTTGAACCTGAGGTAGCATTTATGCACTTTTTTTGTTGCACATTTTTAAGCACTTTCATTTTTAAGCCACAGACCTCATCCTAGCCTGCTCTGGGCTAGACTCATTGAGGGGCCTCTTCCCCACAAGGTAAAGATGGAAGGAGAGGTTCCCCCTCATTCTCAGAGATGAATTTGTCTCTTCCACATCTCTCAAGGGACTCTGAGCCTTGCAGCAGGGCCATTGGGGGGAGAAAAGAGGGGGAAATGAGACAAAAAAGCAGAAGAGTCAAGAGGAGTTGTGAAAAGAATAAGAGACTAGCTGGGAGAGGATAGAAGACTCTCTCAAAATCAGAGATTGTTCTAATAATAATAAATTGTTTATTATGGTCCTTTGACCAAACATAAAATATTTATAGGAGCATTGCTTGAGATTGTTCTAAGGAGAAAAGGCAAAGAGAAAGGCAAGGAGTCTACGCAAAAGCTGCACTCCCTATCATGGCAGGAAGCAAACTGAGCCTAGGCAACTCCGAACCAGGAGACAGGAAGTTGAAGAGATTGGTCTACCCTCCATGAGCAATTGGTGGGAATCACCCATACCAAAATGCCCTCCACCTCAGAGCGAGGACCAGATTTTTCATTTAGTGTTTTTACACTGTTCTGGAATTTAAGAGATTGTTACTGAATTTACAATTGACCCACAGCACCCAGCTGAAATGTTTAACCATAGTATAAAAAGCTTGTGGCGTGTACTGTTAGAAAACCGATGCTCTTATGTTTTCATGTTGTTAATATTCACTCCCGTTTGTTTTACTTAATAAACTTAATTCTCATTCCTTGAAAGAAAACCAACATGTCTATATCAGTTTACCTCACAGCTATCAGCCACAAGACTGAACAGGGTTTTTTATACTCATGCCAGAATTTCTCCCTTAGAATCTTTATTTCCATTGTGATTGCCCAGCACAATGGTAAAGAGTTAGTAAATATGGATAATTCCTATTAACCAAGTTTGAAGCACTTACCATAATGCTATGAATTTAATTGCAGGCACACATTTACTCGGCTCTGATGCATGACATTATCACTTCCCCAGCGGGAGGTACCACACTTGGATGTTTTAAAGGGAGGGGCCTAGGAATTCTGGCAGAATCTGCTCCAGACCATTCATATAGTCAGTGTCATTTTTGATTTGCAATATGCACTGGTGAATTTTGAACAAGTAACTCTGTAAAGCAGGGGTGTCAAATTCATTTGTTACAAGGGCCAGATAAGACATGTCACTTGTCGGGACAGGCCATGCCTCACCAGCCCAGATTGGGACTGTGGGAGGTGGCTGCATCGGCTGGCAAGTCGACAATGGGCTCGCTAGCCCAGTTTGTGAGAGGGCTACTTTCCATGTTATTTTTGCCTATTTATTCTCAACAACAGGCTGTTATTTTAATATATTCTGTCTTAAAAGGCATCAGTTATATACACCCAATTATTTACTGAATAAAATGCTGCAATTTGATTTTATTTATTAAAACATTTATATGCCGCCTTACCTTTTGGCTCAAGGTGGCATGCAAAAAAGTTAACACGTTACTGATTAAAACCAAATGGCATTTTAAAGAACATTTTTACATGGTTTCTTTCATGCCTGAATTAGCAAGAAGAACTAGAAACCTGGATGAAACTGATAGGATTATCTCATGTTCTTCCAGGTTTGAGCCTGGAAATTTTCATAAACAACTAATAATTACTGTGTAAAAAGGAAAAAACGGTGTATCTGTCACAGAAAACACATGCTGCTCAGTTTGCATTCTCAAGACTCTTAAGCTGCATAAACTAATATGAAATATTTTTGCCCTGCATAATGCTTGACCTCACAAATTGCATATCTGTTGATTATTTTACATTAAAAGTAGTAGCTTTTAGCTCAACATGTTTAATAGAAGGCAGGGATTTAATTTAAGGGATTAATGAGTCTATCACATTCAGACATCATTTTAGACCAGTTTATTAAAAGAGTAGTTTAAACATGCTTGTTTTAGACTATTCCTGTGGTTTCCAAATTTAACTATGCAATATTGGCAATTACTACTGTGTTAATCAATTTACAGGAGAATGAACTTAAAGAATTTGCTCTAAATCCTATCCTCGAGATGGAGCCAGAAACGATTGTTGTGCATGAATACATGGGAAAAAATAGTTTTTAATTTTTTTTTAATCCTAGTGGAGCCTGCAAAATCAATCCAGCAAAGGCAGATTCCTCCACTTGCTTGCAACATCCAGAGATATCAAAATGTCTGAGGAGAGCAAAAAGATAATTACTGAAAGGGAGAGAAAATTATTTTCTCAAACATCACAAAAATGTTTGAACAATTCTAAATGAGTATGATTTTAAATCTAATCACTGTTTTGTGGAAGTGATATTTCAGATAGCTAATCAATTCAAACCCAGGCATGCAACAGTCAAGTTGTCAGTGCTAAGTCTGAACATTAGTGTGTGTGGGAGAGGGGGGAGACAATAATGCAAACGTCAGAACCAGACAACACACAGCAAACTGATCCTACACTAGTATTAACAATAAAACAATTATTTCAGAGAAAAATATATTATCAGTAAAAGCATTTATTTACAAGTCAGATAATTAGCAGAGATCCCATTACTCAGACTACAAAACAACATGATGCCAGACTGAAGTGTTGCAATGTTTGTGTTATGTTTAGCATTGAAGCTTGGAGCTGTTTTAAAAAAATACCTCACAAATGTACATGCCAGCGAAAACAATGTTAAAATAAAGTGGACAGGAAGCACTGAAAGTTAGTTAATGCGTTTGGGGAAGGGGCATCCAGCGACAAAGATCCAGGCAAACATATATGCCTACATTTCAACTACCTATAATGGATGGAATGTTGCCAAAAGTAAGCAATGAGCTCCAATGGTCCAAATGGGATAAAGACATCTATGCTCATTAAAAAAACAGTGGGACTCAATTCAGTCATTTTCTTTAGCTGCATCACACACACAAGAGTTACAGTTGAGCTACACCAAATATTTCTTACATTTACCACAATCCCCCAGTAACATTTTGCTGTAAAAAAGTGACAGAGCAAGTCTAGGAAAAACACACCCACTTACCTATATGGTACTGGAAATCAGCAGAAAATATACTTGAACAGAACCATAATGTGAAGGTTTACAAAGCAAAACCACTAACTTGTTCCTTGATAATTATCTCCTTGCTGCCATCAGCTGGCAGATGTTATAGAATGTTCTAGATTTATGCATCAGCAAAAGTAAAAATGTTAAATCCTTCTGACATCTTTGTAAATAAATTACCTAGATGTTTTATTTCTGATTTTGTCAATTTCATCCTGAAAACTAGCTAATTAGAAGAATCCAAATGACAAACTGGCAAAGTTGACTGAATAATCAATTTATTGAGTCTGAGGGAAAAAAAGACTTATTTGTTTATAGAATAAACAGCAATTCTGGATTTTACTCCAAAGGCACTACTGGAAGGGAAAAAACTTACATAAAATGTTCAAGACAAGTGGTACAACAGATATTGCTAAATAGTAGTATTTAACCATTTCAGTTCTGCTACAACTCAATTTTTCTACACTGCATTTCGTTTTTATCACAAAAATATGCACTCACGAAATAAAAATGCAGATTACATTGCTATTAGTTTAAATATACCAATTTAGCAAATATTAATTAAGCACCTTTCGTTCCCTATAAATCTGCCTATTGAACTATGTACTATTTGTCACCTATTAAAGAGTAGCTTTTAGTACAAAATAGTTTTTATTAACAGTCATGTACAAATTAGAAAATATTAAGAGGACCATCTATGAATTCGTGGATATGGAGAAATGCAGTCAATTACCCAAACAAAAAAGCCTCTAAACCCCGAAAATGAAGTGAGACATGCAAATATATCCCTTCATCCCACAAGTCCAGAGATGCCTTCAGAAAGGACATACTGTTGCTCCCTAACCCCCTACCATCATACGAGAAGCAAATACTGCTGGAGGCAGTGAAAGATTTTGCCCCATGCACCACTTTCCCCTTTCACCACATGAATAAATTGTAACCATTTATTTTAAATTAAAAAATGCATCTGGAGACACCACTAGGTTGGGAACAAAGCTTATTCCCTGCTCCTTTGACTTCAGCCATTAAGAATCAAGCCTGCTCCTATTAGGTTCTGTTTGTTGGCCCCACTAGAGTGTGAAAAGGTTGAAAACTGGTTTTGAAATGAACAATGTAAATCATTTATTGTTTAGTAACATGCATTTTATTTGATAACAGTGATTTTCTGGATAACGATAGTCAGTCCATACAATAATAAACCATGTCTCTTTCTTAACAACCTTACTTATGAGACAGGCTTTGTACTATCAATATCTCTTAGGCCAAAGACATGTTCACTCAAGATCTCTTCCTGTTGCTAACTTGTTCAGCAATCTACTTGTGTGTTTTGAGATCAGTAAACATTTGTTGCTCATGTTAACTCAGAAAGAAAATATCATGTTAAATAGGAAATATCCTTTCGAAATATGTCCAATTCTATCTAGTTCATTTTTATTCCATCCTTCCGCCAAGGTGCTTAGGTTAACATATGTCTTTCCCCCCTCACCTTGATTGTCTCACAACAACCCTATAAGGTAGGTTAGGCCAAGAGCATGTGACTGGCACGTGATTCAGAAAGCTTCACAGAGGAATGGGGATCTCAACCCTAACCCTAGTGTAATGCGCTAACCACTACACCATACTGGCAAAAGACTTCCTTCATGAGCTTGTGCAGTCACTCACCTCTTTCTTAACTCCATGTCCTAAGGCAATGAAAATCTTTAAGATGGTGCTACCGTAATATATAAAACTAAAAATCATAGATCATAATTCCTTCGTGTACTCATCTGAACTGTTATCTAAATATCAAGGACCAAAACCCATTTTTTTAATTTCTTCTAATACTGCTTGAAACACAGCAAATTCCAAAAATGTAATGGATTATTATATTGTACGAATGCATCCTGTTATCATTATTGCTAAAAACTAAGCTATTCTATATTTTCCAAAACTACTATAGTCTACATATCTTCAGAATTCAATTGAAAAAAATGTTGAATATTGTTTCATCCTTTATATTTCATTTTTGCATAGAATCAGGAATCCACAAATTTAATATACAAAATAAAGAAGCAAGTTTAATATAAAGACTTAGCAAAGACCTGCTGACCCGACAATTCAAAATGGTGGTTACACACAATTATGACACTTTTTACAAGGATGTGACCTTTGACCCCATCAGAATCACTTCCACAATCCTTGTGAAACAAAATATGTACTTACCCAAATGTTAAATGTTTAGAAGTCCTCTTCCCCTGAAGCTGCAAGCTAAAATACTACTTTGTCAAAATTCAGGGTTTTACTATTTCGCATTTATATACACATACAGAACTGTTTTATTAAAATATAAAACAAAAAGTAGAATTGTTTCTTACCTCTGAATCTCTAACATGTGACTCCACCAGATTTGCTCATTAGCATACTGCTAGGCTAAACTGCTCAAAATAACATTTCGTCAGCCATTTTGAGACTGCACAGTTTCAGCTGCAGTGAAAGTGTGATTAAAATGGCTGCAGTGTGCACTGAACATCAACCACTAACAACGTAGCAATGTGTAAAGCATTTGTCTCAAAGCACCTCCCTCCTTATGGAGCAGTATACACATATTTTTAGTATACATGCAGCAGAGATATTGCAGTTTCTCAGAGCACGAGGACTACAAACAGAGAACCCAGAAGGCATAAAGCTTGTCTCTGAGCCAGTCGTTCAGGATATAACACTCCAATCCTGTTCCGAATCCTGCAGCTGCAACTCCATGTCGCATATTATTGACTACAGGAATACAGCCAAATATTACTGCCAGACCCGGAATGCCGCTCAGGAGGAGGCTGGCTTTAGGTCTTTAAGAACAAAACTTTAGAAAACCTGTACAAGATCAAGTTGCACTATAAAAGATATAGAATCTTGTTTTAAGATGCTGATTATGGAAAGGTAATCAACTTTTCAACAGCAACTCAATTACAGGTCATTCTCTTATCATTGTATCGATTAAAAAATTCACAATAGGCTACCATCCACATAAGACACAAGTCCACAAAGGTGGTAAACTTATAACAGAGATCCAAGCACAGAAACAGATTACATATTTGTAGTAGCAATTGATTTCTCAGCCACTTAAGGCAGAATACTCTTTTCATACCTCATATCAGCTATGTGAAATATCTTCTTTACAAGCACATTTTTTAAGTTCTAGCGAAAAAATCCCAGTCTTTAAAGCTACTAATTACTTAAAGTCTTACCATAAAATAACTAGGGAAGATCATAGTAGGTAGTTTTTTATGATTGTTTTTAGTAGTCAGGGATTAGCATTTTTTAGCATATTTGTATTGTGTATTTTACTCCTCTGCCTCAAGCTTGAAGGATGAGACAAGACAGACATTCAAATATTTATTCCAGAAATTAACAAGACTTGACCCTACATGAATGGACACCATGGTAATTTATATAGTTCTCTGAACACTCAGGGCATTTCACATGCATTATCTCAGTAATAATTACCTTTGCACTGCACACTGAATACTGAGGCTGAGATATGGTAGCATGCCCAAGGTCACACAGTGAATTCATGGCAGAGGTGGAATTTGAACAAGGGATGTGCAGGCTCTCAACTCACTCTTAACCACTATGCTACCCCAGGTATGAAATACTACAGCTATGTCCACATGGAGGTTTTGCTCTACTTTGGCTTTCAAACAGCAAATTTCTTTTCTGTATATCCACACATCATCTCCTAATTGTTCATTTTCTTGGTTTTCCCTGTCCTTAATACATTAACTTTCAATACTGATTTGGTATGATATTTTCAGAAAGAATGCTTAGGGCTGCCAACAACCTGGAGAAAAACATCTTACCCTTTAAAAAGGGCTCAATGGGATGTTATTTAACCCTGTGCCATAAAATTCTGTCGATGTTGTTTACATGGATTTCAGTAAAGTTTTTGACAGGGTTTCCCATGATGTTCTGATGGGTAAACGAGAGGACAGTGGACTGGACTCTAGGATAATTAGGTGGATTGGGAACTGGCTGCAGAACCTCAAAGAGTAGTTGTCAATGGCAGTTCATCTGAATGGAGGGAGGCATCCAGTGGGGTGCCATAGGGCTCGGTTCTGGGCACGGTACTTTGCAATATTTTAATAAAATATCTGGATGAGGGTGTGGAAAGACTACTCATTAAATTTGCAGATGACACCAAATTGGGAAGTGAACACACCAGCAGTGACAAAAAAGGCTAATGTGATCTTGGGGTGTATCAGAGGCATAACATCCAAATTGCAAGATGTCATAGCCCCACTGTACACTGCATTGGTCAGGCCACACCTGGAGTATTGTGTGCAATTCTGGAGTCCTTACTTCAAAAAGGATGTGGACAGAAGAGAGCAGGTGCAGAGGAGAGTGACGAGGATGATTGGGGCCTGGAGACCAAGCCCTTTGAGGAAAGGCTGAGGACTTGGGAATATTTAGTCTGGATAAAAAGAGGTGGAGGGGGGATATGATTGCTCTCTTTAAGTATTTGAAGGACTGTCACTTAGAGGAGGGCAGGGAGCTGTTCCTGCTGAAAGCAGAGGATAGGACTCACAATAGTGGGTTTAAATTATGGGTGGAAAGGTACCAGCTGGATATTAGGGGAAACTTTTTACAGTCAGAGTTGTTCAACAGTGAAATCAGCTGCCTACAGAGGTGGTGAGTTTCCCCTCACTGGCAGTCTTAAACAGCAACTAAACAAATATTTGTCAGGGATACTCTAGGCTGATCCTGCACTGCTCAGGGGGTTGGACTAGATGGCCTATACGACCCCTTCCAACACTGATTCTATTCTATTATTCTAAAAAGCTTCAACCACACATTTCCACACACTGAACCTCTATTAAAGGGGCAGAATGTTTTTTCTCCAGGCTTTTGGCAACCTTAAATGCAATGCAAGTATTAGCATAACATCTGGATGGGCAAGTGCATGTTTTTGAAAGTCCATCTCACACTGACGCCATTCTTCTTCCATCTCCCTCTGTTGGAACTTGGCCACCATTCCCTCCCCCTGCACCACTGGAGAGCTTTTTAATGGCCATTTTTTAAAAGTATGGAGGTTTACTAAAAAAAATTCAGAAGAAATAGCAAATTATGGCAAGTGATCATGATGTTATTGTGTCATAGCACAATAGCCGGTCCCTTAAAAAAAAAAAAATTAAGCCCTCAAAAAGCCCACCAAGGGGGAAATGGCAATAGAGGAGCTCATACAAAATTCCTGTGAATTCACAGCAGAATCCTTGGTGTGGATGCAGCCTAAAATACTTCATAGCACCACATGTAAAAACGGATGAGTCTCAGCACTGCACATATAGATAGAAATTCATTAATGTCAAATTAAGCTACATAAATCTTATTATTTTTACTAATTTTATTCTGAAATAAAATAGCTGAGCAACAAGAACCTGAAGAGTGCCTTCCAGTCTGTTAGATCTATTTAAAAATGGCTTAGACGGTTTAACTCAAAGTGGTAAAAACAGAATAGTTTCAGCAGAGTACTTGGAATGTCGAAACTACCTTTACCTCTGTAAGACTCCTCTAAGAGACTACCCAGAATTGAGGCAAACAACTGGAGAATGACTACACTCTAGACATGGATCAGTCTTGCAACTTCCAGCCCTGTATTTCTCTCAATTCTAATATACATCTAGAGACCCCAACACAGGGGAGGATCAGAGGGTAGAGGAATGTATAAACCAGTGATACTCAGCCACCTGTGGCTCTTCTGAGCACCTGCCCCATGTTCTGTGAAAGTAGGCAAGTCCAATAAGGCTTCTGGTTGGCAGGTGGTTCTTGCCTTAAAATAACAGCTACTGGAGGGAGTAGAGGATGGGTAACCTTCAAGCCTCCCTGAGCTGCTGGCCTCAGGCCAAGGATGGAAGGGCCTGTAAGGATGTAGACAAGCTGGATCGTGTCCAGAGGAGGGCAACAAAGATGGTGAGGGGTCTGGAGACCAAGTCCTATGAGGAAAGGCTGAGGGAGCTGGGTATGTTTAGCCTGAAGAGGAGAAGACTGAAAGGGGATATGATAACCATCTTCAAGTACTTGAGGAGCTGTCATATAGAGAGTTGTTTTCTGTTGCCCAAGAAGGTCGGACCACAACTAATGAGCTGAAATTAAATCAAAAGAGTTTCCGTCTAGGCATTAGGAAGAATTTTCTAACAGAGCGGTTCCTCAGTGGAACAGGCTTCCTCAGGAGGTGGTAAGCTCTCCTTCCATGGAGGTTTTTAAGAAGAGGTTAGATGGCCATCTTTCAGCAATGCTGATTCTATGACCATAGGCACATGATGAGAGGGAGGGCATCTTGGCCAACTTCTGGGCATGGAGTAGGGGTCACTGGGGGTGTGAATTTCCTGCATTGTGCAGGGGGTTGGACTAGGTGAGCCTGGTGGTCTCTTCCAACTCTATAATTCTATTCTATGATTCTCCAACAACTCCCCACACTGTTCTGCAGCCTCTGTAGTCTTATCTCAGGACCCAGGTAGCTGCCAGGAGAACAGACTGGCCACAGAAATCTTCCCACCATGTCAGTCACCTGGGAAAAGAACAAGCTGGCAACAGTGTGTGTGTGTGTGGGGGGGAGTACTCCCTTTTCTTTGTGGCCAGCTTGCATCCCCTCTGGGCCCCTTGCCAATTTCAGTCTTTTGCCTGAGCTGCCATGCTTCATACTAGGGAGTGAGAATGCAGACAGCCCTTCCACTCACTCCAGATACAAAAATGCTGGCAGAGGAACACCAGTAATTTAAAAGGTTACAGTTATACTACTGCACTGTGTGTTTTATGGGGTGGTGCACAGGACATCTAGTAGTCTTTTGGCTGATTATAATTGTGAATGCAGATTTTCAAAAAATGTGGAAAGAGAACCGTTAGCATAAACATTTCCTTTCTTGCAATGCTGCCCCAGTCCCCCCCACCCGCCAATTGGGATTCAAAACTGCAAGTTCAGATGGCTGAAAACAGCGGGGGCAGGGGTTGTAGGTAGTAATCTAGAGATGCTGTTGGGATTAACAACGCTTTCCAATCTAAGAAACCTTCCCTGGAAAAGCTACCCAATCTCAGCAGAACAGCGCACAGCAGAACACAGTTTTCAAAGCAGCATCTAATTTCGTCTTTACTGTCATATCATGTTGGTCAAGCTATGCATACACATACACTTGAACAAACTCAAATATGCAGTAGCACCATGCAGTACAAATCTTCATGAATTACATTTCTTCAGCAGTGGGGTATCTGAATGTTTCCGTTTTTCATTTTAAGTCTCCCTGGTGTGCTAATATCCATTTTTAGGAAGAAAAGCTTTAGGTTTCTGGCACTGCAATCCTACGCAGAGTTGCACCCTTCTAAATCTACTCAAGTCAATGGGCGTAGAAAGGAATAACTGCTTAGGGCTGCACTATAAGTGCTGCAAGTTTTAAAATAGAAAAAAGTTCAACTAGGAGAATAAATGTGGGCAAAAATGGTTTTAGGTGGAGGAATAGTGAAGGTGAAAAACAAAATTACAGACAGCCCTCACATTGGATTCACAATGGTTTGGTCCTGAAAGGGTAGGGGTGGAGGGTGGTGGTAAGGGGAAGAGTTTAACACCAGGCTATCCCCATACTGCTTATGATATTTTTATGCAGATGCACACTGCCACTTGCACATTACAGAAACCCAAGATCACTGGCTTGTGGTGAGCATGTATTGCCGACATGCCCATACAAGGCAATTTCTAAAGCAGACTGCAGATAATCCATGAGGTTTAACATAAAGTTGGGGGAGGGAGAATCCCAGATCCTCCAATCAGCAAAGCTGCAAGCTTACCCAAAGGCTCCGCGGGTTTAAATTCATGTTCTCCACAGTATAGAACACAAGCATTAAAATGCTGCTCAAAAACACAATAAACATTTTTTCTGCTACTAGCAATGTGCTTTGTGACCTGAGCTACAATTTTTTAAAAAAATATTTGTAATTAAATAATATTTATAAATAAAACTAAATAGAATTACAGTCTGCCTCTCTTATAGAATCAAGGTGGATAAGACTGTTTAAATCTGATCAGTTTATTTCCCATCTAATACTGGATATCAAGACTTGTCCTCCTACACAACACTGAATAGAATTTGTTCTGATATTTAAAATTTCCCCAAAATCTATAATGTCAACATTTTAGTTTCATGTATATGACATTAGCTTACGGTTTCCAAATAACAGTGTCTGACAGTACCAGAAGAACAAGGCTGTTCCAACTTCGCTCAAAATAAGTTGAGAAAATGTAGATAAACTCTCTTAAGTGCTCTCTTCAAAACATGTTTAATAAAATATCTTTTACAGGAATGCAGCCTGTTAATTGTTTATCTGAATCAGATGAAAATAATTTAGGACCATCATGCGGTTTGTTCATAGCTTAATAATCTGAAAATAATTAAATGGCCATATAGGCAGAAATGTGGAATTTCAAAAAATACAAATTTAAATATGCTTACTTTCGTTCTTTTTTTTTTTTTTTAATGTGGCTATTTCTCACATATATAATTTCTTCAGTTTTCGGGAATGAAAAGATTTTATGCAGCAGACAAAATGGCTACCTCTGCCCCAAATGGAAGGTGTTTTTTTTTTTGTAAAGTACAAGATTCCGCAAAATGCTTGATGAAGGCATTTGAACTTACACAAGATGCTCTCTCTTAGGCTACTTTATAGGATAGTCGTATGTGTAAAATGCAACAATCCAATATATGACTGAGTGCCTTGGGAAGAAGGCAGGATATACATATGAGTTCAATATGAAAAAACAGTGGTAAAAGGTACTAAAAAGGTACTTGGAAGAATCCAAGTAAAACTGTGAAGATGACTGTACTATCGCTCTATGGCAAAATCAAACTATAGCTTGCTGATTCTGATATTATAGAAAACTAGAGTTTGCTGCATAAATAATTAGCTTCCAAGGTATGAGGGGAGGAAGGATATACAAGGCTAGCACCAAACTGTAGTTTGGTGTTAAAACTGAAAAGGGTCAATATAAATATAATACAAAGTGAGGATAGCTAATCTTGTCCAGCCTAAGTAGCAACCTTAGGCAAAGCCTTTGAAAATTAGCAGATAACTGAGAATCTGATGTGCAATCCACCTGGACAGATTCTATTGAAATCATTTTTACATAATTTGTTTCATGGTTGGTCAAGTCTTCCTTCCTATGGGGAAAAACAAGGTGATATTTCAAAGTTTATAGTTTAGATCAGAATTCCCCAACAGGGCACCTGTGGGTGCCATGGTGTCCACTGATACCTCCCTTAGTGCCCTAAGCTTTACAGAAAGTGGAAAGAGCTTGTTATTGGCTACCCGCATGCAAACGACTGGGGTTTTCCATAGCTGCAACAACAGCCAGCTACTGGAAGATCATGTGGACTAATAAACACCTGGGCTTTCCTTAGTGTGTGGTTTTATTCTCCCTGTAGCCTTTTTTTTGTCCCCAGAGGTGTAAGGAGGGAGGTATTCTATTTGACTTTGCCTCTTCAGATAGCCATTTTTGGTTTTATTTTGCCTCACGCAGCAGCCATTTTGTGGTTGTTCTCACCACTGTCTCTCAAAATTCCAGAGGTACCCACAGGCTCAAAAAGGTTTGGGAACCTGGGTTTATACGCTTAGTAAAAACAGTCCCAGCTGTATCCAGCAGTTTGGACAGAAGGAACAGTATGCGGATTGAGATTTTGGATAGAAGGACCAGTATGTGGATTGAGATTAGGTTTCTGAATTTTATCCAATATATCTAATGGTTCACTTGAATTATCAATTTTGTTAGAATACAAGTATAAGTGCCCAGTATTCTGAGCTTCCATTTAACCCACTCAGAACAACAAAAATTAAATGCTTTCTGATCCATAATTAATATGCACAGAACCCTGTTTATAGATCTTATACAAATCATGTTGTACAGGCAAGGCCATACCATCATTCAGAAACATATCTGAATTTTCACTTATGTTATTGGGCAGTACACTAATTATTAGTTTTTGATACTAAAAGCCCACTGGCCTACATTGCAGACCAATCCATAAAACAATGCCTGATAAGATGAACACACTTCATTGTGCACAGTAGCATTTAAACATTTTGCCTTTTACTTAATTGACACATTACATTTGTCCTCTGGAGCGTTTGGAGCTTCGGCTATACTTAAGAATTTAAATCAGGGCTATGACTACATAAAATTAACACTAATTTTCTCTTAAAGCAATATTTAAAAAAACTTTGCTTTACAGAAGCTTCAATAAGAGTACATCAAAATTCATAACAGAAGGTATTTGTATATCTGCACACAACACATTCTACCACTAAACACACCCTGCAAATTATTCAATGACCTTGCTGAGGTTCAACAGATATTTAGAGTATTTACTAAGGTAAAAATGAAACAAGTACTAAACTGAGCAGCTGTAGGTTATTGTGCTTAGAACCCTTGTTTCACGCAGGATGAAGTGAGACGTGTCAGATACAATGGAGAATCCTACCACAGAATATGCTGACTGTGGCTTTAATAAAGGACAGAGCTCCACACATGAAGATGGAAAGGAGGTCTGTGAGCAAAAGGACAAGAACATGCCCTTCATAGAAAACAGAGATCTGTTGTGAAGTCCCACATAAATAGTGACCAAAAACATCCACACTAAGCAGAAACATTTACTATTTCAGCATGTGGCATGAAAAACCAAACTGCCTAGTTGCCTGGGCTCCAAAGAATTTGATATTCCTGTTTAAGAACTTAAATACATACAGAATTGATTCCTGAACAGTTGATAAGCTCCTAAAAATCTGATAATATAAAATAGTTCCCAAATACTGTAATAAATATCCGTAATTCCTTGGAATAATTGCCTGAAACGTACTAAATTTCAACAGAACAATTTGACAGATTTTTAAAGATTTGGCTCCTACTTTTTGGACCTCAATCCTTACAGAGGAAACTGAGTTTTTGAAGAGGTTGGCAGAAGACAGAGCCACGATACAGGTATCTGTATCTGAAGAAGTGAGCTATGGCTCGCAAAAGCTCATACCCTGCCAGAAAATATTTTTGTTAGTTTTAATAATGTATGGATTTGTATTATTCCTATCTTTAATGTATTATATGTCATCATGGCTTTGAGATACGAGAGCTTTTAATTAATACATTTTATGTAACAATGCACTGACAGCTAGTTTGATATAGTGGATAGTGTGTTGGACTAGCACCTGGGAGACCTATGTTTGAATCCTCACTCTGTCATTGCAGCTTGCTGGGTGACCTTGGGCCAGTCCCATACTCTCAGCCTAAGCTACCTCACAGGGTTGTTGTAAGAATAAAATGGGAGAGAGAACAACATAAGCTGCTTTGTGTCCCCACTGGGGAGAAAGGAAAATTGTAAGGTTTTTTTCTTCAAAATTGAGATTGTTACACTGGAACAGAAACATAATTAAAAGTTTTCTAGTAATGTTTTTTAACAATTAAAGTTGTATCACAAAAGCTAAATGTAAGTGACTTTGATGGGATATCCAAGGAAAAACAGGGATCTACAAACTTCACTCCTGATAGTAATCATCTTTTCCAATAGCTCAGCTAATTGAAAGAGAAGAGTCTTCTCTAACTTTGCTGGGATTTAGAGAGTGAGAGAGGTATGAAAAAAAAGTAATGTCTTGCACTACTCAGAAGACCTATATCCAGTATCCAACATAAAGGGCGGAAAATCCTCTCCCACCAAGTTTTGTGTAAACTAGAATACTTTGGGAAAGGGTAGGAAGGTCGACCCACATTTAGTGAGGAGCAAGGCAAACCAAAGTTTGCAGACCCCTGAAGAGTGTAGTTTAACTGATAAACTGCAATTTAAAATCAACAGAAGTTAACACGCACTCCAGAAATATTAGTATTTTATTTCACAAATCCGGGAATCTAGAACAGACGTACAGTAATACTCAAGAACCAAAATAGACTGCAAAAAAGCAACAAGGTCAAAAAAAACCCAGTACTGTACAAATCCAAGTTTAAAAAAGAAACCTTCAGCAACTCAACTAAATTTTAAAATTTTTCCTTCATTGTGTTTGACAAATGGAAAAGAAAAGTGGTATGTATGATACTGCAGCCTCTAATGAAATCCAGCTGATGACTCTACGATTTAAATCAAGTGGACTTTGCAGCCCTTGTAAATAAACGACAATTTAAAATACAACAGCACAGAAAATAGAACGCAGATGTAACCAAGTGACTGAATGAGGTCACTCAAGGCCTATCAGTGTCTCTGAACCTAACCTCCCTCATAGAGTTGAAATGATTAAATGGGAAACCAACATGTATTGGCATGAGCTCATTAAAGAGAGGGATGAAAATATAACTTCATAAATAAAGCTGCTTACCTGAAACCATACAAATTAGTACTGTTTTCAACTTAATTTATTGCATTTTATATTACATTTTGCTATGTGTGAAATACATTGAGGCAATAGACTGTTATGTTGTACTTTTCTGTAAGTGATAGTATAAAACAACATTTTCAAACACTTTTATTAACCTCAAGTATTTAAATAATTGTTCCCCTGCCTTGCTACGCAGAACACTCAAGGCAGATTACAATATAAATATCCTATCAATATACAATATGCCAAAAAAACAAATCAGTGGGTTATAGATCAAATCAAGCATGAACTGACCCTAGAAGCTAAAATGACTAAACTGAGGCTATCGTATTTTGGTCACGTCATGAAACGACAAGAGTCACTGGAAAAGACAGTCATGCTAGGAAACGTTGAGGGAAGCAGGAAAAGAGGAAGACCCAACAAGAGATGTATTGACTCAATAAAAGAAGTCACAGCCTTCAATTTGCAAGATCTGAGCAAGGTTGTCAAAGATAGGTCATTTTTGAGGACTTTCATTCATAGGGTCGCCATGAGTCGGAAGCGACTTGACAGCACTTAACACACACACACATCGATATACAATCAACTAAAAATGCTAAATTCAAATACTAAAAGAAGTAGATATACATTAAGAAAATATCTACTAAAAGTAGTGCTAAATAAGCAAAAACAGGACAAAAATAATTAAAAATAACACAAATTCAAGATAAACTCTTCTTGTTGTATTCATGCAACCAACAGTTCAGTTGCTTTATTTAGATAAAAGTTACCTTTTTTCGGCAGTTAAAATTAGATTAGTAGTAGCCTTCATTTAAGAATCTACCCAAACATTGCTGTTGCAGTGCCCACATATCGAGGGATTCCCGTAGGGCACAGATATGTTCTTTCCTTTCTCTATGCATGCACAAATGGGCACCGCACCAAGCCATTATGTGGAATGGGAGGCCTCTGTGCACACTTCCTGTATCCTCCCACCGAGCCTTCCCCCCCATTCCTGAACTACACAGATAACTTTCCAGATAACTGTTTGGTGGTCACACATGCACTTCAATGGGTGACAGACTGAGGCTCTGCCTAAGACCTGTGTCAATCATTCTGTATGTGGGCAATACGTGAAGCAAGTTAATGTAAGTTCCTTACACACATGGGTGAAGCATGCACACACGCAGGGATCATGCCTGCAGCTTGAAGCTTTATATAAGTAACCGCTTTAAACATGCCACTTGACAACATTATCTACCTCATTACACTTGGGACAAGTTTATCTACTGTAAAATTCATGAACACACAAACTTTTGTCCAGAATACGGAGTAGTTAAGTCATTATATATATGACGTACGCATATATGATATTTTGCCACATCAGGTAAGACTCATCATATAAAAGAAAATGGAACTGAGAAAAAATATATCATTTAGCTTTAAAAACAGGAGAAATATCTTCAAAATATTCACAAAGTATAACTATATAATTACAACTAAAGATACAACCTTTTAGACACTAGCTCAGCAAGATATTTTCAGATTTAATCTATTTTGTTCCACTCTTTCCACTGACTCCAGTTCTGTGATGCCTCATACTAGGACAGCTCTAAAAGGGCCACCCTGAGAAACCAACAACAAAACTAACAATCAACATTTATATAGCCTTTAAAGCGTTTGAGGTAATCCTAAACAGATATTTTCTCCTGACATTTATTTACTGATAAAAATGCTGTTCTGCTGTAAACATGGTATCTAGACCTCCATTAAACACAGGGACACAAAAATTAAAGTACGCTCTTAACATGGTATCAAGGACTTCCCTTCAAGAAATAGCCCTTCAGGTATCAAATGCTTCAAGTTATCCCTCCCCCCACTATTGTGGCACAGCATTTCAGTCAACAATGTAACTATGGTATTTTCTTTTGGAAATCAAAACAGTCCAAACATATTCCAAATGACCACATGTACCCTGTTCCACTGTCACCTTAAATCAACACAACAGGTTTTCACAACTGCTGTGTAAACATGTTCAATACAAAGGACTATGCAAAGGCCACAAAAGAAGCTCCCTCTTGTGGACCTTATCTGTGCCAACGCTACAGGAAGAAGGCTTTGCCACTTGGCATTTCACAAGTGCCTATACATAGTAACCAGAACAACAAAAGGATGAGTGTGACATTTACTCAAAAATACCAAGGTATTGGGAGAAAGCTGAAATAACCCGATATAAGGAAGTGTTTCATTTTGTTTTTACTTTACATATTAAGTTTATAGCACTTTGGCCAAGGGTTTCAGAATAGTATGCAGTATTTTTCAAATGAGATTAACAATTACCATTAGCCACTGCCAAATCCCACACATGGAAAAAAGTGTTGACTTTATTTACATATTATATACACATACATAATGAAAAGATACTCGAAAATTTCTATAAAGACTAACCATCATAAGATTATCGACAACTCTCTTCCAGACTTATTCCAGCAGCATAACCATAAATCAAAACAGAGAACTACTAACCGATCGTTCCAAAAGCCACCTTATTTCTTCACCTCATGTGCTCTAGAACAAAATAAAAACGCTTGTTCCTTCGGCAGGTCAGCAACTCCTCGTGGTTAAAAGCGACGACGCCTCTCCGCTGCTCAGAAAATAAAAACGAGGACTCCAGGCGCGCTTATGCAGTGCGCATGCCCACACACATATTTCCTGTAGCTATAGAGGCGTCTTCCAGCTGGCCAGAGCGGCGCTCAAGATGGGAGGAGAAAAGGAGCGAGAACAAACTACCGCTTGGGCACAGCGCTGATCTGGCAGGAAAGGCTCCAGCTCAACTGAGACTCGGAAAAGGAAGGTTAGAGAGAGATTCGAAAATAACACAAAGAAATGCCTTTCGATGTAAAGTGCTGCCTGAGGTGATTCGCGCCAGTTATTTCATGGACAAGTAGCCGTTGGGAGCTACCATTTCCGAAACAAAATAAGAGCCGTATTGTGTCCCCGCGGCCACCCTCCCCTCTCCTCTCCCCTCCCCGGTCTACGTAGTACCTGAGCTCGTGAATCTCTCCGTCGCCAGTGCTTCACTGCGCTACCCGCGAGCGCTCCAGCCTGCCTCCTCTGCCGCCACCGCCGCTGATTCAAAAAAAACACACACCACACAACCCACAGCACGCGCTGGGCCGTTATGCAAATGAGCTCCGATCTCCTCCCACTCCTTTTTGGCCACACCTCCTTCGGAGAAACGAGGCGCTGGATGCGCGAGCGGTTGTTTTTCGCCGGCCAATCCGCACATCGGCCATTTCTACGGTTATGCAAATTAACTACAGTTATTTAGCATATTGTGTGTGACTCCTCCCCCTCATGGTGGGTTTAGGGAGATTACTGGTGGCAGTAATCGAGGGTTGATAATAGATTTAAGGTGGAACGGCAGTTGTCGCGTGGTTGTGCTTTAGGAGGATGGAAAGATAGTGGTGCGATCGGCAGGGAAAGGTAGTACAGTTGTTTGTGGAAGAGAGGAAAATAATTTAAAATAATCTTTGACAGAGCAGGCTTTACTTATTTGTTGATGTCTATTGTGAAAGCTCCATGTTGCTTTTTTTTTTTTTTTTTTGGTAGGGGCTGAGTCACTAGTCCTCAGGGTCAATTTTGTGGTGTTACCAGACCAAAATTTAAACATTAAAACAAGGGGTATTGGTGTTCTGTGAAGCGAATATTATAAAATCCTTGCTTTACTATTCACAGTGGGTAGCGGTGTTAGTCTGTTTGCAGTAGTCAAAAAGGGCAAGAGTCCAGTAGCACCTTAAAGACTAACAAAAATATTTTCTGGTAGGGTATGAGCTTTCGTGAGCCACAGCTCTTGCCCTTTTTGACTATTGCTTTACTATAATTGACATTTTTAGGCAATGTTTTTGAGAGCCTATTTTCCTTGTGGCTTGAGTATATAAATTAATAATTATAACTAATTAATAATTATATTTTGTGTTCTTACCACTATTAAAACTAAATATTACTAAGAGAAAATAAAGCATGGCAGTTTCTGAATCACTTGGGCACATGAACATTCAGCTGAGTCTAAGATGAATGGGGGGGGATAAATTATTACCCTTCTTAACTCTACGCCTATACTTTCACCTCCTAGGATACTAAATATTCAAGTGATTCAACTGCGCAATTTTTCCTGCTTGGGTTTCCTGTTTATTCCCCCTTTCTGCCTTAGCTGCTCTCAACATTCTAACGGTATTAAATATGTGCAGTCCTGTTCAGGCAGAGGTGTTTTTTTTGGGGGGGGGATGTCTTTTATTTACAAACTTGAGGTTTCTCTGTGTGCTGGTTGTCTGTTTGTTTCCAGGCACAATTCAGTGTGTGGATTCTTGCCTTTAAAGATCTAAATGTCATGGGGCCAGGGTTCCACATCGACTGCTTCCTCCCGTATTTTCCAGCTCACACACGAACATATGAAGCTGCCTTATACTGAATCAGACCCTTGGTCCATCAAAGTCACTGTTGTCTACTCAGACCGGCAGCTAGAGCTCTCCTGGATCTCAGGCAGAGGTCTTTCACATCACCTACTTGCCTAGTCCCTTTAACTGGAGATGCCGGGGATTGAACCTGGGGCCAGCCCCTCCCCTCCTCATCAGTTAAAATCTCTTTCTTCAACCAGACAGGGATTTTTCAACAGTGTCCCTTCTCTTAGGGAATGCCTTCCCCTTAAAGCTCACATGGCACCTACATTGCTTTCTTTTAGGAACTGGATTTTTTAACACTATTTTAGTCTGGAAACTGTTATTTTTGGCTGTCTGTGGTCCATTTTTATGGCCTATGTTTTGATGCTGTTTTGGTTTTCTAATGCTGGATTTATTTGTATTTTGTAAGCCACCTCGGGCAGGTTCTTGGACAGGCAGCACAAGTTTTTTTTTCTAAATACATAAATAGGGAATCCCTCAAGTAGGCAGGAACCTAAATTTTGTTTCTGGCCTGAGTCCTTTTGTTACCTTCATAACAGGCACTAGACGATGAAAGTTTTCTATTAGAAGGAGCAAAAAGAGATCTCATAAGGACGTGGGTGGTGGCAGGGGGATATTTTGAAATCCTTTCTAAAAACTTTCCCTCATCTGGATCCTATAAACTACCTGAGGATTCAGCGAGGTAATTTTTATTCAGTGCTATTGTATTCCACCCTTCCTCCAAGGAGACCAGAGTGGTGTACTCTCTTTATCCATCATAGCTTCAGAACAACTCTGTGAGGTAGCTGAGGTGGAGACTGAAGGACTGGTCCCAGATCACCTTAGTGAAGTTCTGTGGTGAGTGAAAACTTGAAACTGGACCTTCACAGACCTCGTTCAACAATCTAACCACAGCTGACTCAGCTGCTGTCGACATTCTGTATCTCCTGTGTTCCAGACAGTTCAAAATAGTTTTTTTTCTTTCAGTTAATTTTCATTGTCATATTTTACACAGGAGTTCCCCAAGTATAAGAGCCAGCATGGTGTAATGGTTAGGAGCAGTGGACTCTAATCTGGTGAACTGGGTTTGTTCCCCACTCCTACAGGTGAAGCCTGCTGGGTGACCTTGGGCTATTCACAGTTCTCCCTAAATTTTCTTAGCCCTACTTACCTCACAAGGTGTCTGTTGTGGGGAAGAGTACTGCAACGTAGTAAAGCAACGCTGGCATTAGAGCTACGAGCCAGCAAAGTGTGACTCCTCTCCAATGGAGAAGATGAGACTCGGCAAACACTTCCAGCCACCAGGGACGCAGCATGTGCTTTCTGGGCATCAGACTCATACAGTGAATGCCCAGTGTCTCCCCCGCCGAAGTTATGCGGTGAAGATCAGCGTCGAGGGGACGTGGCTTCAGTTCGACGTCGAGCACGATCTGTTGAACCCGATGGTGTCGACTTGGAGAGCACGGATTTCAATTTTTTAGCTGATTCCCCCCCCCCCGATGCATTGACCATCCGTTTCTTAGATTTTTTTAGTAGTGGGGACCAAGGAAGCTCTCCCGTCTACATTGGGTGGGGGCATGGCTGAAGATGAGACTGGTACAGAAACCATGGAAGAATTGTCTGTGGAAACTGAAGGAACAACCTGTTTAGGATTTCATACTTAATCATGCTTCTAAAGCCTGCCTGATTGTGAATATTGGGTTACCCTACTCTGCCCTACATTATTCTTGGTTTACAATGTACCTCATAAATAATTCTCTGGCTTTTGGTTTTTAGGGAGGTGAGGTAAGATGGTATAGCAGTGGCTAATGTGTTACTATTCAGAGAGACAAATGAAAGAGGAAAACTACTTGGTGTTCTGAACCTACAGGAGGAATTCTGCTTTCAAATTAATTTTCTAGGGAAGTAATTATAAGAGAAAATCAATCCACTCACTTGAATTCAATTCTGGTCTGTGCTGGCGTTCCTTCAAAATTATAATTTATTCATGTCCAGTAAAGATGTTGGATGTTTTCAGCATGCATGGTTCAGTCACATTGCATCACAGGTTTTATACTCCTTAGGTGCATAAATATATCTTTAACACTTGCAAAGTTTGTTCATGGGTAGTTTGGTAAGAAAGGGTCTAAATGTCACAAACTTGCTGCATGCCTTTCATTTTTCATCTAACACACCACTGTGAAATTCTGTAAAATAATTTCTCAGTTAATGTTCGATGAAAATCTAGTCCTAGCCAAAACCTTTTTTGCCTTTATACATCTGGCTTTCACGAATTCTGTTAACCTCTCATAACTAATCATAAAGCACATGCATCAAGAAACATGTGCTAAGAAACATTTGCCAGATTACAACTGTACAATCTTAAACAGAGTTACAACCTTCTGAGTCCACTGAAGTAAATAGGCTTAGAAGGGTTCTTAGGATGGCAGTGAATAAGTTCAAGCTATATAGACAAATAACATTTTCTACCTTATAAAACTCAAGGCAGTTTACAAGGTAAAAGAAATAATTATAAAAAACACGTACAATATCACAATTTAGAATCTCAGTTAGGACTGCCAATAATAATAAATTAGTCAAATGCAGTCTTAAATAAAACTGTCTTTGACTGCCTCCTGAAGATTGAAAGTGAAGGGACCAGGTCCCTGGGGAGGTTGTTCCATAATTGTGGGGCTGCCACCAAAAAGTCCCTTTATTGTGTGACCACCAGATGAGCTGTTTTCATTGGAGGAACAGTCAGGAGGGCTTCTCCCTGTAATCTCAATTCCCAGGCAAGAATGTATGGGAGAAGATGGTCTTTTAGACACTCCAGTCTCAAGCCATGTAGAACTTTATAGGACAAAACCAACACCTCGAATTGGGCTCCAGAGTGGATAGGTAGCCAGTCTAATTGCTGTAGTATCAGGGTCACATTCTCCTGGTAGCTCATCCCAACCAGCAGTCTAGCTGCAGCATTCTGAAGTAGCTTCAGCTTCTGAACACTTTTCAAGGGTAGCCTCAAGTAAATTGCATTGCAATAGTCCAGTCTAGATGTAACTAAGGCATGGATCACTGTGGCTA
Organism: Euleptes europaea; assembly: GCF_029931775.1. NCBI lineage: Eukaryota > Metazoa > Chordata > Lepidosauria > Squamata > Sphaerodactylidae > Euleptes > Euleptes europaea. The sequence continues at coordinate 87,391,500 of NC_079314.1, read as the reverse complement.
GATCTGACTGAACCAGGAACAGGAGCAACTGTTGCACCAGCTGAAGCTGAGCAGCAGCATTTTGAACTACAGCAGCCACCAGGTTTTCTAAGATGACTGCTGTGTCAGACAGCACTCCTAAGCTGCAAACCTGGCTTTTCAAGGGGAGTATACCCCTATCCAAGATAGGAGAGATCTCAAGTCCCAGGTCTCTTTTTCTACTAACCCAGGGAACCTCTGTCTTGTCAGGGTTAAGTTTCAGCTTGTTCATCCTCAGCCAGGCCGTTATTGACTCCAAACACCTGTTCAGAATATCAATATCATCCTCGGAATTAGATAGAAAAGATAGAGTTGAGTATCATCTGCATATTGGTGACACCACACCCCATACCTCCTGATGACCTCTCCCAACGTCTTCATGTAGATATGAAACAGCATGGGGGGATAAGATCAAATGCTGTGGAACCTCACAGGCGAACAGCCATGGGGCAGAGCAGGAATCTGCCCAACACTACTCTGAGACCCCCGCCCCCACATAGGACTCGAATCACCGTAACACAGTGCACTTTAGTCCTAGTGCTGAGTAGCAGCTCAGTATAATACTATGGTCGATAGTACTGAAGGCTGCTGAGAGTTCCAGCAGAACTAGCAGGGTCACATTCTCCCTGACTAGTTCAGCCAGGCTGAAATGGGTCCAGAAAAACAGTCTTTTTCCAAGACCACCTGGAGCTGAGAAGCAACCACCCATTCCAGCACTTTGCCCAAGAATGAAAGATGGGAGACTAGCCAAAGTTCTGCAACATAGTAGGGCTCAGGGAGGGTTTTTTTCCTTTTCAGAACACATCTAATCACTGCCTCCTTGAACATGGGCAACATAACTCCTGCTCTCAAGGAAGCATTTACCACTCTCCTAACCCACTGGGCCAGTTCCCCTCTGATGGCTTTTATCAGCCAGGAAGAGAAAGAGTAAAAAATATAGGTGGTAGGTCTCACCTGTCCAAGGATCTTGTCTACATCCTTGGGGTCCACAAGCAGAAAAATATGCATCTAAATTGATTGAACAAGCCGATTCCAAAGATACATCATCTGAACATGCATCCACGCCAGCATCTAACCCAGATGCTGCACAATTTCATCTGCAAACTAAGTAGCAAATTGATCACAGTGGGCCATTGTATGGTCAGATTCCAATTCCCTGGGGCTATGATGTAAAAGTCCCCAAACTACACGAAACAGCTCAGCTGGACAGTTACATTCAGACGCAATCATGATGGACAAATATTACCTTTTTGCTGTCATCACCACCACACAATAGGCTCTAATATGGGCTGTATGTTATGATTGATCAGTCTCACTGTAAAACCACTGATGATAAATAAGGGACCTCTGCATGCTAGTCATAGCATTTGTCTAATAAATTGCACCAAACATTCAATTAATAACTAATTGCACAAGTCAAACCTTTATTTAAATCATAGATATTCTCACAAAAATAATAGATGAGAATAACCTGTGCATAACATTTTCCACCAACATTACCACTTTCTTCCAGCCTTTTTGGTAAGACTGAAAAGCTTTCTTTAATTGACTGAAAATTGAGAAAAGGATGTACCCCTAGCTCACAGAGATATCTGTACTCTGATTACAGGTGTATCTTGGGAGAAAAGGAAACTGCTTTTTCTAAAGCTACTTCCCATTTTCCCACTTTGCTACAGAGCTGAATGTGGGAATCTGCTGTGCTATCTTCTAAATCAAAGATAGAGGAAGTGGGGGAAGGGAACACAAATGTAATAAGGAGCAGTTTTCCAAATGTACTGATTAAACTATATTTTCCCCCAATTCATTTTTAGTGATGAATTTTGAAAGGATTTTTTTGTTTTGTATCAGTTTTATTTGTGAATATTGTGTGCTTGCATGGCTATTCCTCTAGTCATTTGCTAGTTTTGCTTGTGTTCTTTTGCTATCTTATGGGTGTTTTAGTGGCAATGCATAGGTGTTTGGGGTATGAGTCTCCCCCTCTGTGTGTGTATTTGCATAACAAAACATACTACACATGAACTTTTCCATACACACACACACAGTAAAATTTCTCACATCAGTGATGTCCTGTCCAGAAACACTGTCCATAAGTGCTTAAGACACAGTTCCCATGCAGAATCACTGGAGAGTTAGAGTGTTCAGCAATCTGCTGTTGCTATGGACCTATTTCTCAGAGATCAGTGGTAATGATCTTTTGCATTCATTATCTGCTTTTTGCCTCTGTTCTGATGGATTCCTGTAATGGAAATATCACAATTTATTAATTTTTTATGTGTGTGCTTTGAAAATTATGCACATGGAAACATGTCAATAGATCTTTCTCCTGAGAGGCTCTGGCCCCATGTGGTGGAGACAAAATTGTTCTAGTGTGAGACACTTTGCCTGTGTGTGTGTGTGTTTGCCATCAAGTCACAGCTGAATTATGGCAACCCCATAGGGTTTTCAAGGCAAGAGACATTCAGAGGTGGTTTGCCATTGCCTGTCTCCACGTCATGCCCCTGGTATTCCTTGGAGGTCTTCCATCCAAATACTTGCTAGAGTCAATGCTGAGAGTGTGTGACTGGCCCAAGGTCATCCAGCAAGTTTCCATGGCAGAGTGGGGATTCGAACCTGGGTTTCCCAGCTCCTAGTCTGAAGGTGGAGTGAAAATTGGAGGGAGGAACATTAACAATTTGAGATATGCAAATGATACTACATTACTGGCAGAAAATAGCAAAGACTTGAAACGACTACTGCTGAAACTTAAAAGGGAAAGTGCAAAAGCAGGACTACAGCTGAATATCAAGAAGACAAAAGTAATGACTACAGGAGAACTACACAATTTTGAGGTTGACAATGAGGAAATTGAAATTGTTGAAGACTATTCTTTAGCTCCATCATCAACCAAAAGGGAGAGTGCAGCCAAGAAATCAGAAGGAGATTGAGACTGGGAAGGGCAGCCATGAAGGAGCTAGAAAAGATTCTGAAGTGTAAGGATTAAGACCAAGATTAAGTTAATTCATGCTATCGTATTTCCTATCACTACGTATGAGTGTGAAAGCTGAACATTGAAGAAAGCGGATAGGAAGAAAGTAGATTCCTTTGAAATGTGGTGTTGGAGGAGAGTGTTATGGATACCGTGGACTGCCAAAAAAAATATCAGTGGGTTATAGATCAAATCAAGCCTGAACTGACCCTAGAAGCTAAAATGGCTAAACTGAAGCTATCGTATTTTGGTCACATTATGAGAAGACGAGTCGCTAGAAAAGACAGTCATGCTAGGAAAAGCTGAGGGCAGCAGGAAAAGAGGAAGACCCAACAAGAGATGGATTGACTCAATAAAGGAAGCCACAGCCCTCAGTTTGCAAGATCTGAGCAAGGCTGTCAAAGACAGGACATTTTGGAGGACACTGATTCATAGGGTCGCCATGAGTCGGGAAGCGACTTGATGGCACTTAACACAGACAGTCTTAACACCTTAAATACTACACCATGCTGGCTCTCTTTGTTCATACCTAAACGTATTGGGTAATAGCAGGTTATAAATTGGGGTGAGAAGATGACATCATTCCAAAGGCAGAGCTGGTATAAAGTCTGAAGTTCCCATATTTCATTTAAAAGCTTGTGGATGATAAAGTGTCAGTTGGATCCTACAAAACCTAAACCCAATGCACTCATGCATACTGCTCTTTCCCACCTCTTCCTTCTTTTAGCAATCCCCTAAAACCTTTGAAAATCTGATGCTGGCGCTCCCAGGAGTCTCATGAAAAATAGATCAAAGAAATTGCTTCCACTTCCTCTGCTACCAGGGAAGTCTTGTACACCAGCAGAGGCTCCATAGAATGCAGAGTAAAGCAAGACAATTTTTCAAAATTCCCCCTTCTCACAACATCCCCCCTTGCCCTACAGCATTGTGGGCATAGGAGTCAACACAAAATGTTTCTGTGGTTACATGCGTTTTTAATACTCTGGCATTTGTAAATGGGATGTATTTTGATTTATGTTCATTCACAAAATGTTGTCACTATGTTGCCAACTCTGGCGTGGGAGATTCCTGGGGATTTAGAGGGAGAGCATGGGGAGGGGGGGAACTCAGCAGAAATGTGATTCCATAAAGACTGCCCTCTGAATGTGCCATTTGTTCAAGGTGAACTGATCTATGCAATCTGGAGATCAGTTGTAATTCCTGGAGAACTCGAGGCCTCACCAGGAGCCTGGCAATGCTAAGAGTATTGGTCTTTGATTTGGAGGCCTACATTAAATCCTGAGTCTGCCATGAACTCACAAAATGTTCTTGGACCATTTATTAATCTGCAAAACTGGTATAAAAATCATACTTCATAGAGTTGATTTCAAGATGAATTAACAGAAATTGTAAAAAACTTGGCATATTTTATGACAGCAGCTAATTAGAATAATTGTCTATGATTGGAGAGCAGCCAAAATTATACTATCGTTAGGAAGCACCAGAAATGAGAAAGTATTCCTGTTTGATAGTGGCAGAAGCTAAACTTTAGAAATACTCCATTTCAAAATATTCAAGAAAGCTGAAAATGGAATTAATTCATGGTAGGTTTTGGCTGTTCCTTACCACAGATGGTTGCATTGATAGGAGTTCTATGGTAGCAAACAGCTGAAAGAAAGGAAATGTGGAGATGTTGCCATGGAAGCTAGCCACATGGAGAAGTGAGAGATGTTGCCTAGCAACTGTGAGGGCTTCAAGGCATGAGCATTCCACAGAGAGCTAGGAAACCAACAACTGGAATGATTTGGGGGAGGGGAGAAAAATAGACAAAGTTGAAGGACATAGAAATAGTAGCCTGGTATGGAGGCAAGGAAAAACAGAAGCAATGGTGAAGAAAAAAATAATGAAGGAGAAATTAAGCTCCCGTGGAACAGAAAAGCAGCACAAGGAATAGTCTTACACTAAAAGTGGTGGCAACATTTTATGAAAGATAATTTTGATAATGGCCTGCTTTAAGTGATTACTGTTAGGGTAAACTGGATATCCTGCCATCGAGTGAGAATACAACTAATACTTTCCCAAGAAGTAATCAGGCGACAAGGGACATTACAACACAATAAGCAATGTAGTAGCACCCATCTACACAAATAATGAGAAGTGTCCCAGATTCACCATAAGCTGCTGCTTACAACCTTTTCATATTATCAAGCCCAAAACATGTTTTACTTTTATAAGATTCTACTACATGCCTAAAGATAGTACAACGTCATGCCTAAAGACAGTACAACCCAAACAGTTGTGTTTACTGGCAATGTTTTAGGGGTGCAAATTAAGAAGCATACTCAGGGTTGCATCCCAGAATTGCTTGCACTGCTGCCAAGGATAGTGAGATACAACTCTGTGATCATCCATGATGATTGTAAGTAATGTGAGGGTTGGGCTCCACCATCCTGTGTTATATTGCATGTTATGCTGGCCTGCTCCAATGAGGCCATGCACCCCTTGACATAATATCTCGAGAGGGCTCTGGCAAGCCCCAATAAAAGCCTTGATAATGGCAGCAAATTGTTGTTTTAAAGAGAATTGTGAAATGGTTGTCCACATGACCATAACAAGTAATAAGGAATATCCTAGTAAAGTTAATACATATTTTATGAGGTGCTAATTTTAGTGCTAAAAAACAAAGAGGTGGAAAATAAATTGGTGGAGGGTCCAAAGTTCAGTCAGGACTACATAAGCTACTAGTGTTATTTGTCCATACAAATCAAAAATTGTCTGGGGTAAAGGTATCAACATCTACACTGGGGCATTTGTTTGCCTGCACATTTTAATTCATTCATATATGGTTGTTCAGTTTCCAGGTCTCTGGGCTTTATTTTAAGAACAAGCTTGCTTAAGAATAACAGAGTTGCACTTACCTGTAACCGTTGTTCATTGAAGTATTTAGTGCAGACACACATATGGGACTGCGCAGGCCAACCTTCGGTGGAAGAGTTTGTAGCCTCCTGGATACAGAGGGGGGTGTCCCTCCCCTCAGGAAAGTCACAGCAGTTTATTCCCACCTAAACCACCACGTGACCCAAGGGGGGGCACCCCCTCACACCTCAGTTCTTGAATAGACAGAAGAGAGACAATAGTGAGCCACAGTGGGGAAGGAGGGAGGGATTTGTGTCTGCACTGAAGACTTCAATGAACAACAGTTACAGGTAAGTGCAACTCTGTTTTCATTGTCAGCCTTCTGTGCAGCCCCACATATGGGATGTTAGCGAGGTACTCACAGTTTCGAAGGTGGGAAGGCAAAGTATTGGAAGAGTGACTGGAGCACTGCTTTTCTGACATCAGCCTCCCTTCTCACTTGCAAATCCAATGCGTAATGTCGCACGGTGTCCCCATCTGACCATGTCCCCACTTTGCAGATATCAAGAAGAGGGATCCTTGTGTAGAACACCGCAGATGCACCTTGAGCACGTGTAGAATGGGCTTTGACATTCAACGGACATCTCTCACCAGCAGCTCTGTATGCTGATCGAATAGCAGCCACAACCCACCTAGAAACGGTTTGGAAAGAAGCAGACCTCCCCTTCTTCTGCCCCACATAACAAATGAACAAAGATTTATCAATTCTAAATTGTTTGGTCCTATTAAAATAATAAAGAATGGCACATATTACATCCAGAGTGTTTAAGGTTTTTTCCGCTTCAGATGAAGGGTTTTGGAAGAAAACCAGCAAAGTAATAGATTGTGCCAAATGAAACTTAGAGACCACCTTACGTAGGAACTCTAAACTGGGATGGAGAATAACTCTTTCTGGAAAGATTTTTAAAAAGGGGGTCAGACCATAGGGCAGCTAGCTCTTCTAGCTCTTCACTCACTCTTCTAGCTGAGGTGATTGCCACTAGAAACACAACCTTCCTGGAAAGAAGGGCTAAGGGGCAATCCCTCAGGGGCTCAAAGGGCAGACGGTGAGATTAAGAAGAACCAGTTGAAGTGACCATTGAGTGCCAGGACTGGTACTGGGGGAAATACATTGAGTAACCCCTTCATGAATCTCTTAGTGCATGGGAGCAAACTGATGACCAATCAATGGGGTCATGATAAGCAGAAATTGCTGCTAAAAACACTTTGATAGAAGACACAGCCAGTCCCTTGTGGGCTAAGGAGAGTAGAAATTCCAAAACCATAGGTAAGGAACAGGTAAAGGGTGAAACATCCCTTGATGAAATTCATTGTTCAAACTGTAACCACTTCCTAGAATAAGACTTCCTGGTGGAAGGCTTCCTGGCCTATAAAAGAATATCCTGACACCCCTGCTGAGGCTCATCTCTGCCCTTCGATGAGCCATGCTGTCAGTTGGAGTCTGGGTACATCGTGATGCAACCATTCATCCCACACTAGCAGATCTGGTACTTGTGGGAGCGGGATGTAATTGGGGCCCAATAATCTGACCAACTCTGGGAACCATATCTGTCTGGGCCAATAAAAAGCTATCAGGATACAGTGTGCATTGTCTGCCACCAACTTCCCTAACACCCTGCCAGGGAACAAAAACATGGGGCCTTTTTGGACACTCTTGTAGCAAGTAAGTCCACATCTGGGAACCTCCATCTTCTGAAGATGGGCTGGAGGTATTTGACCTGTATGGACCACTCGTGATTGGTTATGTAATCCCTGCTCAAGCTGTCGGCCCAAGTGTTCATCACTCCTGCAATACATCTTGCTCTGATGGAGACATTGTTTTGCAAGGCCACTTCCCATACTTTTATGGCCTCTGCACACAGGGACCTGGATCCTGTGCCTTCCTGCTTGTTGACATAAAAGACCGCGCTCATGTTGTCCAATTGAAGGAGCAGTTGGGATCCGTGAACTACATCTGCAAGAGAGGTAAGGGCTAGTCGCACAGTAATCAACTCTGGCATGTTAATGTATAGGGTAGTCTGATCCTGGGTCCATAAACCTTGGACAGAATGGTCCCCACAATAGGTGCCCCATCCTCTCAGGGAAGCATCCGTGGTAAGAACTAAGTCATGGGACGAATAACCAAAGGGGATGCCCAGAAACAAATTTCTATCATCCAACCACCAATCCAGGGACTAGAAAACAACCCTAGGGACTGAGAAATGATGAAAAGGTGAATGAACCATAGGTTTGAAGCAACGTAAGAACCATAACTGCAAGGTCCACATATGCAGTCTAGAGTTAGGGACCACTGCAGTAGTAGAGGCCATAAGGCCTCACAATTTTAGGATAGTCCTAACAGACTGCCATCTCCTTCTCTTAAACGTCAGTTTGACCCCTTTAATGGCTGCTGTTCTCTCACTAGGAAGTAGGCCTTACCCTGGTGAGACCTGTTGGACGGGAATGTCCAATATAGCTCCCGCAAACGAGACCTGTTGGACGGGAATGAGGTGTGACTTATCCCAATTGATTACCATTCCCAATCGTATACAAGTTGACACAACTAATTCAATGTGTCTTTCTAACAAACTTGCTGAACTGGCCACAATGAGCCAGTCATTCAAGTAGGGGAATATGGTGCAACCTAGGGTCCTAAGGTGGACTGCCATGGTCTTAGTGAAGACCCTAGGGGCTGTAGCCAGACCAAAGGGGTAAGGATGCATATTGGTAGATGTTGGAACCTTGCCTAAATCTCAGGAACTTCCTATGACTCTGATGAATAGAAATATGAAAATAGGCGTCCTTTAAATCCATCACCATGAACCAGGCCAGTAACTCTTCCCCAGGAAGAGACACCATCCTGAATCTTGCAACCAACAAATAAACTTGTGAAGGTCTAAAATAGGCCTAAAGCCTCCATCCTTTTATCAATGAGGAAGAACCTCGAATAGAAACCCCAATCCTGTGAATCAGGGGGTAACAACTGGACTGCACCCTTTTTCAACAGTTCTTCTAACTGAACTGAAACTTCCTCTATCAGATTACTGATGGCAGAGAAAGGGCAAAACAATGGGGGTAAACGTTTAAACTCAAGAAAATAACCAGAAGTAACACTTTGTAGCACCCAGCCATCTTGACATCCCCCCCGCCCCCTTGCGGCCGGAAATGACTAAGTCTGTCTATGAAAAAGTGGTCTTCTTCCTGACCTGTTGGTGCTGCTCCTTATGAGGAGGAGGGGCCGAGACAGGCCGATTCTTCTTCTTCTTCTTCTTCTTATTATTATTATTATTACTATTAGAAGAAGAGTTGGTTTTTATATGCCGATTTTCTCTACCACTTAAGGGAAGCTGAGAGAATGTGACTTGCTCAAGGTCACCCAGCTGGCTTCATGTGTAGGAGTGGGGAAACAAATCCAGTTCACCAGATTAGCCTCCGCCGCTCATGTGGAGGAGTGGGGAATCAAACCCGGTTCTCCAGATCAGACTCCACTGCTCCTCGCCACCGCTCCTACTGCCCCCTTGAGGCTGGAACTGCTGATATGGGTGAGGATACTGCTGCTGTTGTTGCTGCAGAGGATATTTCTGTAGCCTGTAATACGAAGGGAAGTATCCCTGTCTCCTCTAGGATGGAAAACAGTCCCTGCTTGCACTGGTAGAAGGGAGAATGCCGTAGGACCTCACAGTTTGGCGATCCACTTCTCCTTGAGAAAATGTGGTGGAAAAGAGTGTCTCACCCTGAAAGGGAAGTTCTTCAACTTTTGCCCTGGTCTCTACAGGCAAGGCAGTATTGCAGAGCCAGGAGTGTCTTAGCGTGATAGCAGATGCCAAGGTTCTGATGGCAGCATCCGCAGCATGCTTTCCTGCAGCTATTTCCTGTAAGGAAACCTTTATGGCCTCTGATTGCACTTGTCAGATTGCGTTTCTTGGCTGCTCAGGTATGTCATCCAAGTGTAAGGAGATCTTCTCTCACATAATAACTGGTATCCCCTAAGTATGGTCTGGTAGTTTGCCACATAAAAATTAAGAGCTGCAGAAGAATAGACCTTTCTGCCAATGGCATCCAGACACTTGCTCTCTTTATCCGAAGGGGATGCACAATGTCCTGATCTTTTTTTTTTTACTGCATCTCTTCAGTTATAATGGAAGATGGGAGGGGGATGAGTGGTCAGGAATGCACATGAGTCCGGCTTGACCCGATAAAGATTTTCTACCCTGCAGGTGGTGGCTGGGGTAAAGGCCGGCTTGCTGAAGATAGGTGCCTAGATATCCTGAAGGCCCTCTTAAACCAGAAAAAGGACCATCTCTGGAATTTCCGCATGGAGCCTAGTAAGAATTCTGTCCTTGGGTTTGTTGTCCACTGTAGAAACATCCAATTCCAGAGCAGTGGCAATCCTCAGCATCTGGTCAGTACGGATGCGAGTATCTTCAGTAGGCGAGGAGGGCTCCTGGTTGCCTACTTTGCCACCTGGAATCTGATGTCACCTCTGATCTGTAAACTGAGGCAGTGATGTCCTCTGGTGGCAGCTCAGGATATCTGAAAGAGGCTAATTGTTGGAAGGTAGGGTGCTGGGACCTGGACCTGGACCTGGAAGCTCAGCATAGCCGACGTTGTCTGCAAGGGATTCCAGACAGGCCCAAACCCCTCTGTTGGCAGAACTCTATCCAACTGGGGATATCAGATGGGGCAATCATCATCTCTTGATGGGGCTGATGACATTGCCACTGTGGAGGGGGTGGTGGAGAGCCTGGTCCCACTTCGTACACCTCTGGAGAGGAGTCCTGTACCTCTGGGTCTGAGTCAGAATGTGCTGGAGACCTCAAAGATGGCGTCTTATGAGGAGGGGAATCAAGCACCACATTAACCTTGGTAGACTTAGACAAGTCCTTTCTCTTCTTGGAGGACATATCCTTGTTCTTATCTTTATGCTTTTTGTTTCAGCTTCTTAATTGAGGGCTCAGTATGCAAGGAAGAGCTTTTCCTCTTTTTGGTGGATTTAGATGGATCCGAGGGACCCAGAACTGAAGCAAAAGGAACCGAAGCCACAGGAACCAAAGTCACCAGAACTGAGCTGGATGGAACCGAGGAGACGGTAGGGCCCGAAGGAGTCGATGCAGTTGGAATTGACGATGTCCTCGAAACCAAAACAGACAGAACCAAGGACCCCGCAGATGGTTGGTGAGGTTCGCTTAGAAGTGGAGTGGGAGACCGATGCGGAGTCGCCATGGGAGCACTACGTCGACTAAGGGTTTGTGCAAGTATGGATTTAATGGACGCCGTCTCCAGTTAGTGAGTAGGGGAGTGTGAAGGAGTGGACCTTAGCAAGGCCAGCTGTTGTTGAGACCCAGTTTTGACCGTCGTAGCCTTTAACACTCTCTCCCAAAGGGCAGCTTTTAGGAGAAGTTCCCTATCTCCTCGTACCTTCGTGGTGAATTTCATACAAATCATGCAAGCTTGCACATTACGTTCCTCACCAAAGCACAGTAAGCAGGTCTTATGCTCATCAGTGGAAGCATTTTTGTGCTACATTTCAGGCATTTTTTAAATAAAGGGTCGCCGATGAACCACGGCTGAACCACCAGTAAAAATTCGTACACAGGGAGTACCTAGGTCAGCAAAAGCTACCTCAGGCAGCAGTCTCGATGTTGAAAGTTCTTTCTCAAATAAAAACTCACGAGGAACACAATGCACTTCCATGCTCTAAGGCAGCAGAAAAAGAACTCAGGGGTGAGGGGGTGCCCCCCCTCGGGTCACATGGTGGTTTAGGCGGGAAGAAACCACCATGACTTTCCTGAGGGGAGGGGCACCCCCACTGTATCCAGGAGGCTACAAAATCTTCCACCGAAGGTTGGCCTGCACCTGCGCAGTCCCATATTTGGAGCTGCACAGAAGACTGACAATGAACAAGATTTGGGTGGAATTAATTTCTCTTTTTATTTCTCAGAGAAGCTTCAACTTAACTCCATTTTAAAGATTTTTTTTCTTTCAAGGTTTGTACTGTTTCGTTCTAAATTCATCTACTATACCCTAGTTTTCAGACATACTGTAAAGACAAAAAGGAGCTCCGTGAGTAAACAAAAATGTTACCCTTCCCCTGCTTGATATCATGTAATTTTATAGTAATATATATTGAAGAATGAATGGAAATTTGCAACCAGATTATGCTACTCACCAGAATTCACTAATGGCAAAATATCACTGGGCTATCACAGCATTCCTAGCTTTCTGGATTTACTCTAAATCTTGCAGAAACTATGATGTCCAGACTCACACAATAAACCACTTTTGTTCCCTGCTGTGACTCATCAACCAAAAATGCAGCGATTTTTCTGTTTTTGCTAGTGAGAAAAAAGAGACTCTGCACACTACAAGCTGTAGCCTGCCTAAGAGTGATTGTTCCTTTCATGAAAAAAACTAGTGATAACTAGTGATTTATGTTTGTGAAGAAGAAAATATCACACAAGGCTTAGGAACGGAAGTCCTATGTTGTTCATTGTGAGAAACAAGGGAATACAATCCCATCCCAGTCAGTATTGCCACTTTCACACTAAAAATTAACTAGTTTTTCACTGTAACTTCCAGTGCACCAGTACATAAGCTTTCCCACCCATATGCCAAGGTCAAGAGCAATGCCACTTAATCCAGTGAAAATGATCTGCACATGCAATGCAAGAAGGGGGCAATTCTCAGCTCCCGTGGCATCCCTCCAATTCCCACCTCAGGTTGCTCCTGGGGACCCTATATTCCCCCGGAGCCACATTTCAGGGGGTGTTCTGGACTACTTTGGAAGGGGGAAGGGGCAACATTGTGCTTCCATGCATGGAATGTAGACAGGATCCAACCTAATACCTATAAAGAATCACAGCCAGTTATGGTTGTAAATTTTTAGCAAACCTCAGATGTTTTTGATACTATTTTTCTGTGTAATAAGAAATAGTGCAAAAGATGTGAGTTGCTGAATTTCCAGCATGCCCTTGACTTCCTCAGCATTGTTCACAAGGGTGACTGGTAACTTTTTTTTAGGGGGTAGGGCTGCAGTTTTTAAACCCCACCACCCTCATAATTAGACCTGTTATCAGTGCTGTGGCTCAGTCCTGGTAATGTGAAGCTACCGCATGCTGAGTACCCTTTATTACATGCTCTGTGATTACTCTGGTATCCTCAGAATAATCACAACAAGTTTCCATATTTCTAAGATTTTGGAGAACCTCTTCCTAAGTCTAGGATAAAGGAGGAGTTTAGAAGGGGTCAGGAAGTGAAGCAGCAAGCAGATATGCAAAAGCACATCAAGAGATGTCATGGTGCTCATGGGCACCAGGTTGGAGATCACTGGGCTAGAGCGTGGGTTCCCAACCTTTTTGATCCTGGGGGCACCTTTACAATTCAGATACAGGGTGCTGGGCACAACCACAAATGGCCGCCTCAGGAGATGCAGCCACACACAAAAAGGAAGCCTAATTACAGGGGAGGAGAGAGATAATCTTTAAAAATATACCAGGAAAGAAAAGTGAAAGAGAATAAAACCAATCCTGTGATAGCAGCTGCCACTGAAACAACATTCTTTTAATCTGCCTAGCCAATCCTATCTCCACTGGCCAGTCAAAAGACCTGCTGGGCAAGTGCCCCACCCATTTTCTAAAAGCTCTTGAAGGGTACCAGGAAATGTATTGGCAGGCACCATGCTGGGAACCCCTGAGCTAAAGATGTCCCTCATTCGTTTTAAAAATTCACTGACAATCTGTGCCTAAATAAAACCAGGCAGTAAAAAGCAAATTGCAAGGTAACTACCTTGTAAAGTTGCCAACTGCTTGGATAAAAGTTTTCTGTCCCTTTAATACAGGCTTAATTCAATGTTATTTGCCAGGTGATGTTATTTGCCTGTGTTATGAAAAACTTCAGCTGCCCATTTCCACACATTAACCCTCGAAGTGATGGCATTTTTCCCTGGCCTGTTGGCATTCTTGCCACCACTGAGAAACCACAGTCAGGCTTGTTGCCTTCAAAGGGAATTGGGGCAGTGGGGGAGGATTGTACAGCTCAGTCTCATATCATCACTATATCAAATAGTAAACTAGCTGGGTCCTGTGTGGATGACGAAAACAGCAAAACTAGGGCACCCACAGAAAAAGTAGATCTGTACCTCCTTGAGGGACACTCTAAGTATGCAGAACAATGTGACTTTAAATTAACCAAAAGAAAAAAAATCCCAAAAGTGGCCTGAGAAAGATTGGAACTGCTCCATATGTGACAGAATGTTGAAAGGTGCTGACTGTCAGTTAAAGGGAAAAGGGGGAGTGGCTTGGGTTGCCAGGAGGCCTGAAGAAAATGTGCTGTCTTTTAAAAAGAGACTTGATATGGACATGGACAGCTGAAGCTTCTTGTGACATGAAGGTATATAATATTCCATTAGAGAAGCCGAACATTTTTTTCTCCAGGTAATTGACAACTGTAGGAGTGCGAGAAGAAATTACCATGCTCAAGCCCCTGTGAGCTTAGAGAATCCTGGAGATAGCTGTTTTGAGGGTGCCGTAGGATTTCCAAATTGTTTGTTCCTCTATGTGATTTCTCGCAGGACCCCATTTTGTTTTTCTAAAATTGTTAAGTAACCCATCCTTATGAAAACTCACTGCAGACTAGGAACTCCTCCCCAAGACACCTATTTAACTTACGGTATCAAGGGATAGTTAACTGAAACACAGCTCAAATATCTCATTATCTTACAACCCAGTGAGAGTGAATGTTTAGCTGCTGTAGATAGAGGAGCAGAGTTCAAGATATTAGCCAGGCTAACACAAGGCTTTTTTTTTTTTGCTGTCAAGTCACAGCTGACTTATGGCTACTATGTAGGGGTTTAGAGATATTTAGAGGTGCTTTGCCATTCCCTGCCTCCGCATCATGACCCTTGTATTCCTTGGAGGTCTCCCATGCAAATAGTAGCCAGGGTCAGGGCTGAGAGTGTGTGACTGGCCCAAGGTCACCCAGCAAGCTTCCATGGCACAAGTGGGGATTCGAACCTAGGTTTCCCGGGTCCTAATCCGACACCTTAACCACTACACCACACTGGCTCTCTTACAAGGCTTAATATGCAGTTCAAAATCAGGCTAAGTCAAGGGGAGTTGAAGTAAGTCACATGATAGCACAGTTTCCTTCATTTTTCTTTGGATAAGTACTAGGCAACAAGCCCCTCCCACACATTCAGCTCCAAAGAGAAAGCAACAGGCTTTCAGATGTCTGTTTTCTTTCAGCCTCACAAGGCAGCTATACTGCTTGTCTTTGCAGGCTGTGGGACCAAATTCGAAAAATACTGGAATAAAAATGGTGCACACTCCTACCCTTAAACATTTATTTGAATATCTGAATACAGACTACATTGTGGGTAGGCCACCTGATCAGTGGCATGCCAGACTACTTTGCTCAGTATTCAGGGCTGGTTCTCTGTCCAGCTGATATGCAATTTCCCGAGGTGCTGGCAGTGCTGCTGAGGCTCAACTTTCTCTCAGTATGTCTGGCCCTACAACATTAATGTATTATCTTGTCTTTTGTTGTGACACACCAACCTCATTACAGGTAGATGTTACAGGGTTTTTATCACATAAGTAAAAACAGATGCCTACTCCATTGTGCATGGTCCCAGTCCATCCTCCATATCTTTAAAAGACCTAAAGTCAAACTGCATATTCAGTACTAATAGTCCGAGACATCATTTTTTTTCTGTGAAAGAATCACTGTGTTCATTCCTCCTTGAATCAAACTGTCAGAGTTTGAATACTCACTGGGACTGAGAGAAACTGGGTGCTTGAGATTCACTGGTTCCAGTCCTGTATAGATCAGAAGAAATATGGTATCAGAAGTGTTTATAAATCATTTGGTTAGGCAGGCTACCAGAGGCCGAAGCCCTTTGGCCCAAACTCATGTTGACTTTACTAGGAAGAAGACTGAAAAAAAAAAAAAACCTTGCTTTGCGTGTTAATCTCTGAGTTACTCACAGCGTGCTGTGATACAAACACATCCAGGGTCTCCCACCGCTGCCACCATGTGTGAACAGGCAACCTCTTGGCCAGATTTGAAATGCTTACAACATCCCTTTCAGACTCCCAATGGGCTAGGTATGGTTCGTTCAATGATAAGGTCGAGAGCTTTTCCTTGCCAAAACCTTATCTCACTGGCCTTCAGTTCTTCCCCAGGAAAGTTGCACTCACAACATGCGTAGCCCCTCTCATTAGTTTTATAAAACAAAATTTATTTTTGAGAAGATAAAGAAAACACTCTCAATTCATAACAAGCAAAAAACCTAGTAACTAGTAAAGGCCGTCAGTAGTGTGAATAAAAAAAAACCTCCCCTCAGAACGAGGCTAATGCCCTCAGAAAACTCCCCCACCAATCAAGGTTGAACACTTAGTCACTCTCCGCCCAGCAACATTCTTAAAGCAATACACCTGATACTTCCATACAAGAAGCCATTTGCATGTTGCTTACATGTCCTATATTTGATCTTTATACTATAGAATTCTGTGACATTATGTTTTAAATGGATGGGTACCAGCAGAAAAGAGATGTCTCAGGTGAAAGGAAGTGAAAGAACTGGTGGTTTATTAATAATGATTTTTTTTTTATTAAGTAAGCTTTTTCGTAGTGATATGTGCAAGCTAGGATCTGGAAGGCCCAAGTTTGAATTCCCTCTCTGCCAAGGAACCTTGCTGGCCTGGGTGACCTTGGGCCAGTCATACACAATCTGCCTAATTTACCTCATCTAGCTGTTATGTGGGTAGAATGGAGAGGAAAACAGTGTAAACTGCATTAGGTCCCTGTTATATTAAATAAAATTTTCTGCCATTCCTAGAATTAAACTAATAGCATGAGTGATGGAAAATCTGAGACGGAGGCCAGAATTCAAAAACAGAGTCAGTTACTCTAAGGAATGGTCATGTTTTTATGGATCCTTTGTCATTGTACCTGTTTTGCGGTTGTGTGTCATTTCTAAAGAATGCTCATACGCTTGAGTGCAGAATTTTTTTTGTTGGTAGTTCATTAAATGCCACAGTTTTTTTAAATTCAGAAGTGCCACTGCTCCTAATTTCAGAGTTTGGTGTTTGAGACAAATTTGGCACTAAATAGTTTTGTTCACTCTACTAGCCCACATCTTGTACCTGCTATACTTCCCTGCCCTTTCTCTACTCCAGTCACACAGGAATAGCAGCAAGAAGAGCTGAGGGAAGAGGGGAGAAACCCAGGTATTCAAAAGAAGCTGGTTTACTAACAGCATATGCCCTGTGCAGGGTGCTGTTTTACACCAGCAATTATGTGCACCATATGACCATACTGACAACCATTTACAAACAACTCCTCATGTAGTATTAACCTGGGAATATTCAAGTATACGTGTTCTAAGGCAGGCTGGTGTCATGGGGGAAATGGAGCCAGATGGTCTGGAGCCTAGGAGGGGTGTGTGGACTAGCCTGTGAGCTATCAGTGTGGGAGACTGGCTGGGAGAGTACTGTAAAGAGCTACATGCTCCTATGTGAAGTTATGGACTGGGATTTAGAATGTTGTCTGGGTTGTGGATTACTTTGGTTCTGAACATATTCCATTCTGAAACCAAGTACTACTAAAATGTGGCTTTTCTGGCCAATAAAAAGAACTAAATGCAAAATTCAGTTAAATAGAAAATCTGGATCATATTTGGGAGAATTCTTCAGGAGGCCATTCAGTGCCCCATTCCCTACAAGGCATACTATCTAGCCATGGAAGGACTGTTTCAGCCTTGAAAAGACATGAGGGGGGAGGGCGGACAAGATTACCAGGTCTCCTTGTGCCATAGGCCCAATCAGGATTGGGCCCTTGTGTCATTTTTAAATGGCCAAATTCTTCTCTAAAATGGCATCAGTGGCCACAGATGGGACCAGTGGCTGCCATAACACCTAGTTTGACTCTGTAAGTGTGTGGCATAGGTGAAAAGTATGGGCAAAAGGCACCCTGTATCAAGATAGTCCATAAAGCTAGTCAGGGTATAAAGATAGCTCAAATAGAAGAATCTATGTGATTTGGCTGTTGGTTTTGAAAGGAAAGAATGAAGTAATCTCTGCCCTGTTACCTGCAAACAGTCCTTGTTGCTAGGAGCCAGGAATCAGAGTTCCCTGTGATCCCAGGGCCTTATGCATCCAGATGTTCAGGGAGACTTTATCTTATATCAAACTTGTAAATCATGATCAACACTGTGTGTGTGTGTGTGTGTGTGTGTAAAGTGCCGTCAAGTCGCAGCCGACTTATGGTGACCCCTTTTGGAGTTTTCATGGCAAGAGACTAACAGAGGTGGTTTGCCAGTGCCTTCCTCTGCACAGCAACCCTGGTATTCCTTGGTGGTCTCCCATCCAAATACTAACCAGGGCTGACCCTGCTTAGCTTCTGAGATCTGACGAGATCAGGCTAGCCTGGGCTATCCAGGTCAGGGCGTGATCAACACTACACATGCTTAATTCATCTATTGATGAGAAAGTCAGGTTCCTATGGGAAAGCCATCATACACTCCAAGGATTCATTCTCTGACTCTCTGGAATCTCTCACACCCAGGCCAAAATGAACTACTGGTGTGTGCAGAATAATAACCCTTACATTCCTTCCCCATCAAGACCATGCCTTACAATACAGATCTGCTTGGTAACCTAACCAGGCTATGCATCAACAAGATAACCTCAGCTTTTGTCTAGCTAGCATCCTCTTCAAAGTTCAAATGCTTCCCAAATGTCATGGGGGCAGTGGACTACACCCAGATAATGTTCATAGTCCACCGGGATGAAATATAGTGTTACCACAACTGAACCATTTCTACAGCCTGAATGGGCAGGCTAGCTGTGACCACAAAGGCATTTTCATGGATCTCATGGTCAGGTTCCTAGGCAGCATGTATGATGAACAGATCTTTTTTGTATCCTGCTGTCTGCCTGGCTGGAAGGCAGGGGCTGACTGCTAGGTTGGTGCCTCCGCTGGCAATTTTAAGAGTTTCCTCAGACATCCAGCATTTCTTTTGGCTACAGGAATAGTCTTTGCACATTCTTCCTTGATAATATCTCTAGTTTCCACTCATAGTCCCTCTGGTTTACATTCACTTGAACTCAGTAATGCAAATCTGTTCTTTGCATGGTCTTTAAATGCTCCAGGAATATTGGAGTCATGCTAGGAAAAGTTGAGGGCAGCAGGAAAAGAGGAAGACTCAACAAGAGATGGATTGACTCAATAAAGGAAGCCACAGCCCTCAGTTTGCAAGATCTCAGCAAGGCTGTCAAAGATAGGACATTTTGGAGGACATTGATTCATAGGGTCGCCATGAGTCAGAAGCGACTTGGCGGCACTTAACACACACACATACACCTCCTGCTCCCATACCTGTTCATGCTATATGCCAAGGACAAGGCAGCTGACTGTGCTGCTTACAAGCAGGACCACTGTCAAGCGGGAGCTGGCCTGGGAACACATTTGGCAGCAGGAACAATGACATGGGGCACCACTTCTGCCATCCCCTGATGCCGTTGTGGCACATTTGGCCCATGCTGGCCACCCATGGGCGGGGCCAGATTCTACAGCCTGCTCCTGCTACCTCAGCTTGCAGGTATGAAATGAGGGCACACTGGCTAAGAACTCTCCCCCCTGGCACATTCTGTCCCTGTCCTTTTTAACCCCTCCATCGTTGCCACTTCTGCCCCCAGCCCTCTTGTAGTACAGAGGAAATACGTTTTTCCACGGCCTGGGTGGGAAAGGGTTAACACAGTTTCTTGGGCAGTCCTAGCAACTCCATAGCTAACGACTCTTCTGCAAGGGGGAAAAAAGGTTCCTTTTCTCGGCAAAACAAACTCACATCCGCCTTGAATAGAGGCTATTCCTGTCCACGGGAGGGGGCGGATCGCCAGTCTTAGATCCTTCTGAGCTAGAGATCTGCCAGGACCCACAAAGGGCCAGACCAAATGATTCTGCGGGCCTTAAACGCCCCCCGGGCCTGACGTTCCCCACCCCTGATTTACACTGTCAGTCTTTTATTATATAAATGATCCTATAAATAGAATCAAGAAATATATTGGTGGCAGCTAGTATGCTGGCTACTTCCAGGGCAGTCTGACTAGCACTTTGTTTTTAATGGAGCACAACCAATTTGATGGTGAGCAATTACAGACAAATAAGGCTCGTCTACAGAGGTGAAAAGACAAAGCATCTCTCTCTCTATTGCCAATCCATTATAGTTCTGCCACCCAAATGGTGGTTTTCAAATGGAAAGTGGAAGTTAGGGTGTGCTGTTGCAGTTTTTTCTTAGCTCTGTGGTGGCAATAGGTTGGAATGCATTATAAAAAATCCTTCCTCAAGAACTAATGCAAAACCTTTCCTAGGATACTTTCACGTGGAAGTTTATTCCAGTTTGGCATCCAAAGTGAGTAGGTAGTTTTGCACACAACATTGTCCACTAATTGTCTACCTTTTGTGCTTTCCTCCATGTTGCTGTAGTTGTTCCCAAACCTGGTTTGGACACTCACTTTGGAAAGACTGCCATTGAAGTGCATTTAATATGGCATTTGAACGGCATGGTGAGCATTTTTGCAGGTCCTTCACACATCAGCACCAGTTTACTTCCTCATCTAAGTCACAAAATTGATTGTTCTGATCCAGTCAGGCTCTTGTAACTTCACTTCTTTCTCATTATTTCAGAGAAAGTATGCATGAAGAAAAAAGAACTAACATTGTTGGGAGTCATGAAAAGCAGCACAGGTGACTTGTGAAACTGGGGAAAAATATTAACAGAATGAGCTCAATCATGGGAGGCAAATTAAGGTAAGGCTACCGTGAATGTGACCAGAATAGAAATCTGTATTAAAATTTGCAGAAAGCACAGGTTTGAGCTATCCTGTCACTGAAGATTTAACTTTTCTGATCAGTGATAAATACTGAAGTGTTCAACAAGAGTGGAAAAGATGAGTCATATGGGAGACACAAACGGTTGGTGTACTGAAGCACTACTCGTTTTTTTTACTGCCTACTACACTCATCTGATAATGCAGCCATGAACTTGATAAAACCAATGGTACAAACAACCTCTATTCAAGGGAAGAAAAGTGAAAATAGTTTAACAGAATTTAGAAAATGAATTCAGTCTCATTGTGACTATCTGTACAATCTGTTATGAATAACTGCTTGGAAGACATGTTGATAATTTGTGACAATGAATGGTCATAGGGGTGGCACTTCCATAACTACCACTACTCACTACATTTTTCATATTAGATATCTTCATCTCCACAGGAGACCTGGTACAGATAATCATAGAAGGTAAGAGATCAGGAGTACTCTGCTCTTAAGGCTCATGCATTATTATTCTTCATTCCCGTCTTCAAAACTTCCCCTTTCCTTTTCTTTCTAGCTTTAAGAGCAATGTTGTATTATGCCTGCACCAAGGTTATCACTTACTGTTGTTAGTTTTAACTAGCGCTTGCAAACAGGCCTCAAACATGGCTTCAAATTCTGGTTTAAAGCGAACAGTGACTGGAAGTATTAATGCTACCAGCCACTGTTAGCTTTAAGCTTAGGGTTGGCAAGTGCCAGGTGGTGGCAGGCAAACCCCCACCAATCCACCTGGCTGCCCGTCGACCAGCTGAGGGTCGGTGGGCAACGAGTGCCTTTTACCACTACCAGTTTGAGTGGTAAAAGGCCCCTTGCGATTCGGCACTTCTGGTGTATGCGATCTTTGCCTCACCTCCGCCCCCAAAACCTCCCACCGGAGGAGAGGGGGGACCTGGCAACCCTATTTAACCTTGATGCAGATGTAAACCTTTACACTATTGTTAACTCTGAAAAGGGACTGTAGGTGGGTGAAGACTTTGCACCATGAACAGAAGAAAGGACATGAGATCATACAAGGTGTTCCTGACATTGTAACCACTGTTTGTTTTGTTTCTTGGTAGTCTTAAGTGCAAAAGCTATTCTTAATATTAGGTTCTAGCATTAGTGCTTGCTTCAAGGGTAAATATATTAAAATGTAAAGAGACTGGCAAGGCCGTTGCCTGAGGACGACATGCAGATGTGTGCAGTGTTCCCTATTTTGGGGGGTGGGGCCATGCCTCAGTGGTAGATCATTTGCTTTGCATGCAGACGGCCTCTTGTTCAATCATCAGCACCTTCAGATAAAAGGGTCAGGAAGATCGTGATGTAAAAGACCTCAGTCTGATACCCTGAAGACCTACTGCCAGTAAGGGAGAAGTTCTGGCCTGGCAACCAGTGGGAGGCAGGGGGGGGATGGGAGGCTGTTGGCCATGGCATGATGTCACTTGCAGGAAAACCCTTAAGTGATGTCACATCTCTCTAGGAATCACCAGTAACTTGGAATTTTCAGCGATTCCTAGAGAGGCATGTCATCACTTCCAGGTTTCCCCCCAGAAGTGACATCATGCTTTAGCCACTGGTGTTTTTTTTTTTAATTCTCCCTCCAACCACTAGAGTTCCAGCAGGCATACAGCTACCCTAGCGGCTAGTCAGAGTAGACAATACCTTGATGGTCCAACAGTCTTAACTTCATGGCAACTCCATGTGTATAGACCTGTGGAACAATGATAAAAATGCACAGGGAATATTTCCCTCACCAGTGAATTAGAAGCAGCCCACTCTCAAAGTCCTAGGTTTAGGGGGTAGGGTTTCCAGGTAAGACAGTATGTCTTCCAGGTGAGTCCTTGAACTTTTCTGTCTAAAAATTAACCACTTTCTCAGTGTTAATGTTTATACTGTTTCGTCTGTTCCATGCCTGATCTCTGAAAAGCCTTCGACAATATTCTGAAAAGGGGATTTGGTTTAGCAGAGTAAAAAGGTAAAGGTAAAGGTCCCCTGTGCAATCACCGGGTCATTCCTGACCCATGGGGTGATGTCACATCCCGACGTTTCCTAGGCAGACTTTGTTTACGGGGTGGTTTGCCAGTGCCTTCCCCAGTCATCTTCCCTTTACCCCCAGCAAGCTGGGTACTCATTAGCAGAGTACACAAAGTAAATCAAGTGATTTCTGTGGTGTTGTGCTGTTCCCTGGTCCTTTCAGTGAGGTTTCAGGTTGCCCACAAGAACACAAATGAGGGAATAACTCACAGGAAGAAGATACATTGTGCATGCAGCTGCAGCAATAGCTTCTGCACTCAGCTCTAAAGCCGAGTTTTGCACACAGCTCTAGCAGTTCTGTTGAGCAAGAAAAAGAAAAGGGAAAAAGGCTCCTGATGACTGTTGCTGTGAAATTGTTGGAGGCAGTTTACTTGTATTACTGGGAGCGGTGATGGGGTTGCACATTCAATGTATAGTATGTCAATTTGGACAGCAATCCCAGAGAGGTGTGGTCAGAAGTTATTTTAGCCGTTTTTAGTAGGGGGTGGTGTTAAATTGAGGTTTGCTGCAGCGGGGGAAGGGCAGCTACTGCACGTTATGTAGATCAGCTGCTGATTTCCAGCATAAGATTTTGACCTTATTTTTTTACTGTTTTGTTCCATAAAAATAATTGGTACAATTACATGATGTATAAATTGACTTAGAGAATGCTTTTTAGCACACCTATTCAAAGTGAGATAACCACATGGAATTCTACGCTTGCTGTGTCCCTCATCCCACCCTTGGCTACTATTCCAAGTGTCAAATGAAGTTTTTTTTACACACTGATACCTATACACAAGCAGAGGAATACCATAAGCAGATGCACTTTCCCAGAAGCAATTGTATATGATTTATTATGGGCTCTAATTTCCTTCATACTTCTGTGGGGAATGCTCTGGGGATGGGATTTGTTCTATCAGATTATGGCTGGTCAGTGCTCACTGAAGGCCCAGTCACATAATCATTATCCCAGCAACTAGGTAAACTGGATGTAGTGAAACAACTATCGACTTATTAATGCCACCATGTCAAACATTTTTTTGGCAACAGGAACAAAATGTGAGTGTTGCTGGAGCTCAGTAGCATAAATAAAAGTTACTGCTATCAACAGTAGTAACTTTTTCCATATGGGATATTGTGCACATTTTTTTTCAGAACAAAACTGGGCAGTCAGGTCATAATGAGGAACCTAATACCTTATGCTTTGTAACCGCTCCTAAGTTAGTTCACTGCAAACTATGCAGCTGGCCCTGCAAGAGCTATACTTGGCATCTCATGGGTGGAATGGTTACTTCTGTGGAAACACTCTGGTGGATCTAAGCCATAATGTACACATAGGGACTAAATCATAGGGAAACTTTTTATTTAATCTGTTTGCAATCATTATTAGGGTTGCCAAGTGCCATGTGGTGGCGGGCAAACCCCCGCCAATCCACCCCACTGCCCGTCGACCAGCTAAGGGTTGGCGAGCAAGGCGTGCACGCACATCCGGAAGTGCCACATCAGAACGTGCCTTTTACCACTCAAACTCAAAGGCCCCTTGCAATGCGGCACTTCCGGGTGTAAACCGGAAGTGACATGATCATGTCGCCATGGCCGCACGCATGAGCAATCTCTCCCTTACCTCCACCCCAAAAACCTCCTGCCGGGGGGGGGGACCTGGCAACCCTAACCATTATACTCGGCAGGGGACCCTCAAGGACTTGAAGGGGGCATCTCATTTCTTCCTCTACTCCCCTCCCCCAGAATTTCCTTATCACATTCCCTATCAGCCCCCATAGTCTCTCCCCTTCTCTAGCTTTCATCTCTTCTTCCTTCCTCCTAGCCAACCTACCTTTGCCTGCTCCCATCTTCAAATTTCCCTTATCCCCTTCACCTTGACAGTAGCTGCAGGCGTTAGCCTAGGCCAGATGCACAGTGGTCATTCTGTGCCAGGTTCAGTTGCATGGTAGCCACTGCAGGCACTGGGTCAGATTGTGCAGTGGCTGCTGCTGGGCTTGGCCCAATTGTGTTAAGGGCAGCTGTGGGGCGGGCCCCAGTTGTATGGAAGCACCAGGCTTGGACCACTTGGATGGTGTTTGCCCTGGGGTCAGGCCGGTCCTGGCCCAGTTATATAGTGACCACCAGCCAGGCCTAGGTGAGTCATGTAAGTAGGGTGGTATCAAGTAACCCAGTGGTTGCTGTCAGGCTTGGCTCCAATAATTCTTCTCTGAAACACCAGAACAGCCCTGGAAAGGACCCTGGCCCTCCCCCTGCCTTTTACTCACAGAAACCAAGCCCTGGAATGCTGTGGTTGCCTAGCAAAAGCCCCTGAGGGAATCTGTTAAAGCGACAGGTGCTATTTTTATTATTTAACCCCCCCCAATATATTCTTTTTTAGATTTCAGATTTTTATGCAAACCTGGGGTGTTGTTCAAATTTGTCGGGAGATCTGTCTTACCCACTCATAGCTCCAGTCTCCAGATTTAAGTATCCTCAGATCTGGCCGACTTCGCTATTAGTATATAGATGTATTTAATTTTAAACACTTTAAAATACTATTTATCTGTGTTTCACAATCACATTGTCTTTTTAAACATTATTATATTTTTAAATAAAAAAACTTTAAAACATAAAATAGTTGGAACAATCATATTTTTCATAAAGGATAAAATACACTAAGAATTAATCTCTTGCACAACCCCATTAAATTAAGGTAAATTGTGCAAGAACCCAATGTGCATGTGCAAATCTCATTTACTTTAATGTGGTTTTGTGCAGAGGTCCCTAGTGTATTGTGCTTATATTAATCACAGCAGAAATGGGTGGTAGTGGTAAGAGCACATGTCCTCCTGATTGGTTAAAATCTAGCTTGATCACCTCACAACAGTACTGTAGTTGAGGGAAACAAGCAACCTTTGTCTCAGTAGCTAGGTCACATGGTGGAAAAATACAGTGGATTGAGCGTTCTCTGACCTATTTATATAATCTCTCTGTTGCGGAAGCAGCATAGCCACAAAACTCTAAAATGCATATTTCTCAAAGTAGCTATGGTTCCTTTAACAGTAAGAGAAGTTGTAAAATACAGGAATGCGAGTGTGTTGAACATTGTTTTATAAAGCTTGATTTCTCATAAGAATAGCATATGTCTCAGTTTGAAGCTGCTGTACAGACAGCCTCTCCCTATTGAGCTTTCCCGTAAGCTAATTGTGCATGGCAGATTAGATGGAGGCAGTGAATGACTCAACATTTAAATATGCACTGTGGGGGGAGGGGAAGGAGAGCCAGCACTGTAATTGTGCATGCGGAAGGTTTTCACATGCTTGAGCACTGGCAATGCACTGTTTGTATTATTAAATTTAAAAATATCTAATTACAGAAAACGAAATGTTATTTTTTAAAATTAAATGTAAATGTGTACCTACCTTCCTTAATGAAATATGCTTTTGTCTCCAAACTCCTTTTGATCCCTCTTCCATTTTACAGTTTCACCTGAGGCCCGAGTATTTGTAAAGGTGTGAACACCTTATTAGACTCCCCACCCCCCATAATATCGCAAAGTCGGACACATTATAGTTATGTTCTTTTCATCTGAAAATATATTTTATGGAACAAGAACATATCATGCGTCAAAAATATAAAACAATCTCATCACAGATAAAAACATAGTTTGCTTCTATGCTCAAAGCATGCATGTTGTATCTTGATAAGAAATGGGAGCTACCTCAAATATTCCTTTTTAAAATATTGCATAAAGTTGTTATTCACCTACATCTATATGATTTCAGATATAATAATGGGAATGATAGAGTAAGGGAAGGCAAAAGGCACATCAAAATCCAAAACTAGATCTTTGAATTAAGCATATTGTTTCAACCAGAATTCATTTTAGCATAGGAGATTTCACCGAACAAAGAGTGAGGGGGAGAATGTAACACGCCGCCACCACATCTTTCTCCTCCCTCCTCTTTGGCATTTCCTTTTGCAGCAGGGCTTCTCCTCCTCCCCCCATCCTCCTGCTGCCAGTCAAGCAGAGTGCTGCAGCAGGAGGCACAGATGATTCACTTTGCAAGCTTTCTAGCAGTCACAACGGAAGCAGCAGCAGCAGCTTGGTTCCTTCTCCTCTCCTTCTCACCCCAGGACAACAGGAAAGATATACAACCTCACTACAAACTCTGCTGCCAGGCCAAGCTTTTGCATGTGAGAAGTAGTCATTTAGGTGGGAAAATGTAGTTTACATCCCGTTTATACACGTTTTGTTAAATATGTAGGCAGCCATTTTGGATAAGTGTCATCCATTTTGTGATGGTTGAATATTACCTCGTTCTTTTTTTCCAGGAGGCAGCCAATATAATCAAAGACGCATCAATTAATCTTTAAAGCACATATCACTTGATATGCTCGGTTTTGAGAGAGCCTGTTATAGGACTGCTGATGCAGGGACTAAATCTGTTGCCCTCAAAGTGCAGCCAAAACACAATCAGTCTAACTAAAAATCCATCCTCTTGCTAAATTAGGGCCAAACATGATGGCATCCTTGTGACCACCACAAGCACACCGTGACCATTTTAAAGTAATTAAAAACTTTGTGAGGTACCAACTAGGCTTGCAATGCAGCAGGCTCAGGTACTCTTTTCCCCCTGCACCTTATCAAGTGCCAAAATGACTGTACCCCCTCCCCCATGGCTATTTCAACACTTGAAAAGGCATAGGCGGTGGCAAGAGTGCCACATCTTCACTGAATTTTAAAATTATCTTTAAATGGTGGCAGTCTCGTTGTCCCTATTTTGCCCCCAATGCTGGCGGGAAGGCCCGGACGCTGGGCACTGGGCAGTGCCGCAGCAGTGCCACCCCAGGATGCCGACGGCGTAAAGGCCCGCGCTGGCGTCCTGGGAGGCATTCTGGCATCCCGGAAGGTATTCCCGGGGCAGGGCAGGGGGAGGAGCTGCCATTAGGCAGCCTCTTGTCCCCCTTTTGCCCCGGGAACACTGGCGAGGAGAAGAGCGAGGCTGCACCTGTCTTTTAGCATGGCAAGCCTCGCTTTTCTGTACGGGGCAAAAAGGCTCCATTTCACACAAAAAAGCCTCTAAAAGGCTTTTTTTGTTTTGTTTTTTGGCGTGCAGGGAATGGCTTTAGGAGGTGGCATAGCAGCGCCTCCTCCCCGCCGTCCACACACGCCGAGAGAGAAAGTACAGTCTTCTTGAGTTGTGGGGAAGAGTTAAGGTAGAGGAGCTTTTAAGCTTTACGGTGTCTTACTGGTTGCACAATACACAATTCGTCCTCAGTTGCCACCGGAACCAGCCAACTTTGAAATGAGCTGATGAAGCTTCTCGAAACGTGACGGGACTAGTCACACGTTCTCTCTTTTTGGAACTTTTCCTCTTTTGGAACTATTCGCCTCCGAATTGCCGGGACTCTTTGCACCCACGGAGACACAGTCACGCTGCACTGAACCCTATCTGTGGGTCTCTGACAGTTGCTATTGGGTGTTTACACTAAAGAAACTCGAGGCTTTGCCCGATTCTCAGTTGTGTTGTTTAGGATTGTAATCCTTTGTTCTGTATTTTTGTATTGTTCGTTGGGGTTTGGCTTCACCAATTGTATATAACACTGTGTTCTAGTTAATTGTTTATTGGTTTATTAGTGCATGATGTTAATGCCTATAATAAATTGCTCAATTTAATGTTTAGATGAGCCTCCATGCTGCCAATTTCTTAAGTTATCTTAATTCTGGCATAGGTATTATTGTTGTTTTGTAACCTCCAGGTGAGGGCTGGAGATCTCCTGGGATAACAACTGATTTTCATACAACAGAGATCAGTTCATCTGGAGAAAATGGCTGCTTTGGAAGGTGGACTCTATGGCATTATGTCCCATTGAAGTCCCTCCCCAAACCCCACCCTCAGGCTCCACCCCCAAAATCTCCAGTTATTTCTCAACCCAGAGCTGGCAACCTTAGCTACTAGCCATGATGAGTAAAGGGAATTTCATACCCAGTGGTAGTAAACCTCTGAATACATGTGCTGGGAGGCAAATTCAGAGGAATCCTTTGGCCTCTATGTTAGATTTGCCATGCCTCCCACCATAACCCTGTTGCCACCATAGCAAAACCATACATTTCCATACTTTACATGTTTGTCATGAATTCATGGTTTGTTGCATATTAAGTAAAAGTTGATAACTTAGGAAGAGTGAAAGAAAAATGTATTACTCTCTTAGAAAGTGTGACTGTGATATATTGTATTGTATTGTATTGTATTAAACCCTGAACCATTACCATCATAGTGAATCAAGAAGAATTAGTTGCAAATAAAAATTGATTGCACTATTAATAAAGCTGTAGTATCTGTTCATTATGAAATAATTCTTTCATTTTAAACTGCTTATATAGTGTTGTAAGCATCTTTGGGTGCCTGTATGGGCAGAAAGAAAAGTATGAATGCTTCAAATAAACAAAATACTAATTTGTGATTTGTTCCTGATACACCACTACGTAGCATGAATACTTTACCTCTCAGAATGTAACAAGATGTTACAAGTTCACCACACATGTCACAAGTTCACTATAGGAACTTGCAGCTGTACTGTAGCTGCTAGGTCCCAGTGGCAACATGCAGCAGGGACTGATCCAAATTGGGACTGCTGTCCAGATGTAGGAGGAATTCCTGCCTTCTCCTCTCTGCTGTTTTTGGCAGCTGAAATAGCCTAGGGCCTGGTGGAAGGAGCATCATTTTCCTCCTTGTCCCATGCTACAGTCCCAATCTGAACCGAGTCCTCCTGTACTTTATGAGTTGCCCTCAGAAACTAGCAGCTACAGTATAGCTGCACATACCTGTGGCAAACCTGTGCAGTTTGTAATGTCCGGTTAGGCTGTCAGTCCTATACCATCAGGCACAAATGCTTTTGCCTCTGTGATTTCCATGAGAATTTTTATTTTACAGTTAACAGAATTTATCTGAGGTATTTTTGGCTGAGTCAGAAAACTGACATAATAAAAAAATCTAATTATGCAAATCTCTGGTGCCACTTGTCCAAAAATAACTAATTTATATCTTTCTGCATTCCTGCGTTATATCTTCCTAATTCATTCATCTGTTTGACAGATGTAAGTAATACTCCACCAATAACAGGCCATGGTTTTAATTTTAAAAAACGTTTAGTTTTTTTCCCCCATAACAAATTAATACATTTCCTTTCACACTGTACAGTGTTAGAGAAGCATGAATACAAATATAAAGTAATCCAGATTTGATGGCAAAATTACCCAGATACTTTGTTTAGCCATATCTCTTTTATTGAATCAGATACAAATACTTATTTTTAAAATTAAGATTCATCTGTCCATATTGCAGCAAAATGTCATGTATTTACATACAGCTCCTTAGAATGAACAGGATTTTTAATGCAGCCTGATCCTTTGCATGCTTATGGAGAAGTAGCTTCCACTGACCACACTGGTATCTACTCCTAAAGTATGTGCCGCCTGAGATTTTATGAAGCAACCAAGCATCAGTTATGGCAGCTGTAATTATCCTCTTTTCAACTGAAGACTTTTAGTCTGGCCTTCTGTCTCTGGTGGCATCCACACAGAGACATAAAAATGAACAGCAGCAGCAAGCTAGGAGGAAATGGCATCCATACACTCCCATTCCTGAGCTGCACACTGCTGTTGCCCCCTTTCCCTCTAATCCTCCCCCTTTTTCCTACTGTACCTATTGCAAAAGTGCAACTGCAGTATTGAGTTTGCAGGGCCCCTCATTGCCCAGAAACTGCTGCTTTCTCCTCATTTTCTCCATCCCTGCAGAGCTGTGCTGTAGCATAAAAGCGCAGCTTGAAAAGTAAAGGTTTAAAAAAGCCCTTTAAATGGCTGAAAAGGAGGGGGTGGCATGTAGCAGCCATTTTGAAAGTGGAGCCTTCTCCGTCCCTTCTCCCTAATGGCTACAAATGTACCTCACAGCTTCTAATTTGGGAAGAAAATTAGTTTTTTTAAAATTTTCTCCATATTAAAAGGGAAACAAGCGGGAGTGAGGCAAATCATTGAACTGGGCACAACATCCTCTGGGCAACCTCCTTTACTGTGGGGGCTTCCCACTGTCCTTGGGGGAAGGAATCCCCATGTGGAAGCACCCTATCATATTTTAATCTCACCCTTTCTCCAAAGATGTCAGGGTAGCACATATAGTTCTCCTCCAGGTGAAATTCACAATAACCCAGAGAAGTAGAGTAGACTGAGAACGTGTGTCTAGCCCAAGGTTACCCATTGAACCTTGTGGCAGAGGGAAGAGTTGAAACTGGTGCTTTAATAGCTACACTACCCTGACTCCTGTGAACTGAGGAAGCCCATACTTGATTTTCCATGTTACCGTTGTATAGCACAAAGACTGAAGAACCATTACTAAAGTGTTGCAAGGGAATCAAGGTTTTAATCTAGTTAATATTTGCATTGTACATAAATCCACTTTTTCCATTACTCAAACATTGCTGGGAAAATGTGATTCTCCAGTTAATGCATGTCAGAGTACTGTGTTCATTTAATGCGTGGCATTTACTCCCATTGCTCATGACACCAGTAGTGATGAGCCACACACTTCTCCCTCCCCAAAGCATCATGAAAACATTTTAAAATATTAGTTTTTTTAACTTTTATTTTTCTAGCTTTAAAGACTGAGCACTCCCTATTGAACTATTTAAATAGAATGGAATAGCTGGTGCAGACTTTTAAAATATGTGAGGAAATCTGGAAATGATCTACAGTATTGTTTCCCCCCCTCTCATCACTGTGAAATTAATTTGTAAACATTTGCTGCTCCCCCTACTTCAGTATTATTGTCATTACTTCTGCTCCTTGTCATCCAGAGAGCTCAGGTAAGTGTATGTGCTTTAAATTTTACCACTATATTTAATTCTGAACATGGCCCCAAAATGTGGATCAGTAAATCTGCAGAACAGGGCCCTGTAATTAGGGGGTTTTTTTGTTTTGTTTTTGCAAACCCTGGGGAACTCCCAGGTTTGCAAAAAATCACATTTTTTTTTAAAGGGAGGTTATGAAAACCCAAACCGAAGAACTGCAAGCACAGACAATGTAAATGAAAAAGATTGCTGCCATTTGGGAAAGTTGAAGAGCAACCACAGTACACATAGCTAGAATATATGGCAGCAAAGGTCACTGCTGGATCCAGTGATCTGTCAGTGGGAAGGCGCTGATCATCCTGGATATTTCCCATGTCCTTCCTCCAACAGGCCTTTCAACCCCATGAAAGACTCGAGTGGACCAGTAGCCATGTGGTTCAGGAGGCTATGCTGGGGAAGGGGAAGGGAATAAAATTACCCTTTCTGCCTCTTGCAACAGTAGAGCACTGTTGACAGGCCACCGTGACTTCCCAACTCCAGGTCCCATGACTACAGGAATAAGTTTTCCAAGCATTGTAAAGGACTGCTATGGGGAGAACACAGGAAAGATCCACGATGCTTGCTTCTGCAGATCATTGGATCCGGCCTTGTCATCATTGGCAGAGAGTAGGCTTTAAAATAGGCTGTACTAGGGTTGGGGGTACTTACCTGGGGGGGGGGAGTGATGATTGTCATCTTGCAGTGACATCACTTCTGGTATAAACTGGAAGTGCCAGAGTTGCCCCAATGTGATGTCAGCACTTCCAAGTTGTGCAGGAAGTGATGTCATTACACGGCGATGATGATCATTGCCCCCCCCCCCCAGTTTGGCCAGCCTGCTTCCACCCACTAACTAGCTGGAAGTATGCACATTATTAGCAGGTGCCTGGCAAGCCTAGCTGTATCCCATATTTGATTGTCCTCAACTGACACTCTTGCTATTCCCTTGGTTATTTCATGACCCCTAGTTCTGAGTACCATGGGGCTAAATTAGAAGCTGCATGTGAGAGAGGATGCTTAGGAGCAATCATAACTATCTCACGTGAGGCCTCTTGGTACAACTTATTTAACACAGCTGCCAACTATCAGTAGGAAAATCCCCATGAGGTGTAAGGAATGGACATTCTTCTGGAATGGACTATGAGCCTTCAAGCTAGCCACGGTGATCCATGCAACGGTCATCTCCAGGATAGACTGCTGTACTCGCTCTATGCAGGGCTGCCCTTCGGGTTGCTCCAGAAACTGCAGCTGTTCCAAAATGCAGCTGTGCAGGTCCTTACTTGAACCCCATGGAGGGCACACATACAACCAGTGCTTCACCAGATGCACTAGCTACAGGTTGGTTTCCAGATCACGTTCAAGGTGCTGGTGCTATCTTTAAAGCCCTAAACGGTCTGGGGCTTTCGTATCTTCAAGACCGCCTCTCCCATAACGCCCTCCCCGAGAACATTACATTCTTTGACTAGCAATCTCCTAGTAATTCCTGGTCTCAAGTCTATCTGGCTCTCCTTGGCCAGGGCCTTTTTGGCAGTAGCCCCTACCTGGTGGAACTCTCTGTCTAAAGAGACCTGGGCTCTGAGGAACCTTATTCAGTTCTGCAGAGATGTTTCACCAGGCTTATGGTTGAGGGCAACCACAGTCGCTATCTGACCACTGGCCCTGAGCACTGAAGCCTGCCCCTCCCATCCCCATTTCATTTCAATCTCCACTCTTAGTTCATCCTTGGTTATCTCTTATATCTGGGGTTCTTTATTCTATTCTTATACTCCACTAAAGGAAAGAGAAGATTGTATACCAACTGCGCTATCAGTATGCACGATTTACTGAACTTGGAATTTAATCAAATTTTAGACTGAACTATGGTTGTAAATTATCGTTGCTGGTCTGTTGGAATTGTAGTACATTGTTGCTGAATTGTGATCCACCCTGAGCCCTGCTTTGGTCGGGGGACGGGGGGACGGACAGGATTGAAATATGATTAAGTAAATAAATATAAATTTTGTTTCAGATCTTTACTTTATCACCTTGGGCTAGTCACTATCTCTCAGCTTAGCCTACCTCACAAGGTTGTGAATATAAAAACCAGCTTGAGCTCCTTGGAGGAAGGATGGAATAAATAAATAATAAAATCAATGTTATTCATATCCAAAACATAAAGGATATTGTACAAAAGTACTTTTTCAAAACCTGATTTAAACTTCTTTTTTTCTTTGTTTTTACTTTAAGGCACAAATCTACATGGTCTCTTCATATAACAGGATAAACATTTATTTTTCAAAATTAAAAAAAACGTTTAAGGTTCAGCTAAACTGAGGTATGTGCACCACACTGAATTTTTTTTGTTGACTCTGTAACACTGTGAATGATGGTTTACATATGTGTTTCTGTACCTAGTGTTGCACACATCTTGTGCATTATGCAAGATGACCTTTGTTCTGCACGTGGGCATTCTGCGTGACTCAGTGCTGAAAAATCCCTCCCTTCGGTCTCATTCCTTTGTTGTTTATGTTAAGTGGGAGCTGAGCTGCCTATGTGTTCACACACGTCTGTACGTGTTTCCCAGCTGCATATGGAGTCCCCTGTGAAATGTTTGAGGCATGCTCTTTATTGTTGAGGTTGCTACGGCATATTTCTATTGTGAATGCGTGTGAGACAAAAAAGAAGGCTGTTCCCCTCCCCCATGATCTTTCCCACATTCACTCTGAGCTCACAGACAAGCTGGCACCCCTCCCCCACACTTGGTTCTACAGCAGCTGCTCTCACTGAAAATGATACTTGAGAGGCCTCTTTTCCCCCTAAACCAGTTCTAGCAGGAAGGTGGAGAGAAACAAAACCCAGACGGGATTTCCAGCCGGAGCAGCTCCGGCTGCTCTTCCTGCAGGCAAAAGCTCCAGCTCCAAGCAGAAGCCCCACCCACAGATTCCACTCAGCTCTGCCTGCTACTGGCTCTTGCTCTGAGCTCTGGCTCCAGGAAAACGTTTTAGCAGAGACGCCGTCTCCTGAACGTCCTGGGAGTGATCCAGGCCAGAGATTCTAGTCAGCCCTGGTGCGGCAGAACCTTAGCCTAAACAACAGTTGATGTCTCATTCCAGCTCAGTAACCAGTCTCAACCGGCTCAAACCGGCTTTGGCCAGATAGCTTGGCGGCTGAGTCCTCTCCCTCTCTCCCATGAATTTTCCCTGCCCCACCCATAGAGAAACAACACTGAGAAGACGCTTATTTCTATTTTGCTGTGGGGGATTCTCTGCCAGCCGTGTACTTCTTTTGCTCACAGCACCCCCAATAATGCACAGAGATAAAGAATCTGTTGCCCTGAACAAGAGGAATAAAGTCAGATTCCCCCCCTCCCACCCCTGTACTACTCTTACCACAGGGGCACGCACTGTCTCCTGCCTTTCCCTCCAATTTTTTTTTAGAGGAGGAATATTGACGTGCTCACCCCTCTAAAAACATGAGGGCTCCCGTCCTTCATCTCCTCATCGTGGAGGGTATCTTGTCCTTCCACCTACAGGGGTTAGAATGTGCTTGCCACCCCCATACATAATTAATTAAAATGAAAAAATGTATTTGTCCTACAGTGGCCCTGTTAAGGATAAATGTAGTAGTCTCCCCACGACCCACAACACTACCTCTAACCCCCCACACACAATTTGTAATGCAAGTTTATACAGCATGTTACCTGCCACAAAGACACAATTGTGCCTCTCTGCTAAACCACCAGAGAAGAAGGGATAGAATGCCCTCCTATATATAATAACTAAATAACTGCCATCCTATATAACTGATGCTGCCAAGAGGCTAAATTTGCTGATTCTTGCACAGTGTTTAATAATTAGGGGGATTATGATATATCCCCTTTCTTCCGTAACCTGTTTTTTGTTGGATGCAGGAAATGAAGGTCCTGCTATACCAGCTCAGAGAATCCAACTAGGTGTTCTCATTCTTCCCAGATTCAGTGAGGTAAATAGTGTTCAATTCCAATTTTCAAAGATAAGCAGGGCGATCCTGTGACAAGCTATTCGACTCTAAGAGTACTGATTTCAGGCGGGCTTAGACTGGAATAACTTTGTTTGGGATTTCCGTTCTATTTTGCAAGAAGGTTATTTACAGGATCACTTATCCTCAGATAATAACCTTTTGATTTCGTTCTATCTTCTGTCTTTTTATGTCAAAGGGTATATTTGAGGTTAAAGTGGATTAGAAAAAAAACAACCCTGGGTTTCTCACCTTTCATCCTCATGGATAAAATTCACTTTATACTTGTATACCAGATGTGCGGCAAATAGGCAGGTGACTAGAAGTTCTCTTCTGTCTATTAGAGGCGGTCTGTAGTATGTTGTGTTCCCTAGGACCGTTACATTGACATTTGAGATAGAAATCCTTCCGTGTGTTGTAAATACCCGAGGTAAATTTGTTGAGATGAGAATTAAAGTTAGCAATACTCTAACAACTCTGTGATACACAATCAAATGAGATCCAAACTACAATTGAAAGGCTCTCTCAGATCGAATGGGTGGGGAAATATTATTTACCTCTCACTGGTATGATGAGAGGGCTCCCCACCCTTTCGAACAATCTATACTCATAGCACCCCTCTGAGGTAGGACTGAGTTATTACATGATTATACTGTAGCAATGATAAGGAGTAGGTAAGTGAATGTACAGCAACATTTAGCATCTTACATGTATTTGCAACTAATTTGCATTGTAAATTTAATTACCTTGAACAACCTTTATAGAACTTTGGTGTGTGTGTTATAGAATTACCCCAGATTTAGAAGCCGGTTAAAGTTAAGAACAAGCCTTGACTTGCCCAGGGACATACAGAGCAGCTGTGTTACAACAAAACACTCAATGCATATCTTCCAAAATCTGTGTTATAATCTTTTGTCTGCACCACTACCTTTCTCTGAGGAAAAGTATGTAAAGTTGAGGAGAAAACATATGATGGTGTAATAAAAAGTAAGACACAATTCCTGAGATCCAAACAGCTGAATGTTCACCTTATGCCTTCACTAACTCAGGGAGCTATGGCAGATGCCAGCAGTTACTGAGGTGCTCTCTCTCTCTCTCTCTCTTTCTCTCTCTCTCTCTCTCTCCCCACACACACACACACGTATGTATGTATGTATGTATGTATGTATGTATGTATGTACGTATGTATGTATTCTCAGGAATTTATATATATACATATATATGTATATGTGTGTGTGTATATGCACACACAGTTGTAATTCCTGGAGATCTCTAGGCCCCACCTGGAGATTGGCAAGCCTAGTCCTAAACTCCTTGGAGGAAAAGTGGGATTAAACTGTAACAGATGAGCAGGGAGGATTGGGGAACAAGAATAATGCTAAATACATATTGCTGTTCCATCTGACAACAAAAGGGTTTTGGGGACACATGGAATCAAAGATTATAAACCTGGTATTATTTCAACAGTGTTGTAATTTTAAAAAATCTGAGATTTTTATTCCCTACAACCAACAATCTCCACTCCCCATGATATCGTTAAATACATTATTTTATCAT
The DNA here is from genome assembly GCF_029931775.1 of Euleptes europaea. NCBI lineage: Eukaryota > Metazoa > Chordata > Lepidosauria > Squamata > Sphaerodactylidae > Euleptes > Euleptes europaea. Next base: position 87,354,371 of record NC_079314.1, on the reverse strand, counting down.
ATGAAAGGAATTTCACAGGAAAAATTACATTGGGATTCGGAAGGTAGCTTTTTATCTGCAAAAGAAAGAGAATGGGAAGCTGTAGATAAAATTAAGGTTCAGGGAAATCAAAGACAAAATTCTTCTGTTGTGGTACAAAAAAGGAAATGAGAGCAAAACCCCATGAGGAATACACTGTAAATGCTTGTGTGGTGCACATTATTATGAATTTTAGAGAAAAGTTTTACGATTTTGCTATGGGATTTATGAGCGCTTGCATGGCAACCTTTATTGGACAAATATATGTGTAACTTCTGTGAGTACAGAGCAAGGGTTAATACACGTGTGTTGTTTCCACCAGCTTTGTATACCGCATATGCAGTTCTTCATATCTGGAATGACTCTCATTTGATGCAATCAGGTATGCAGCTAACTTTTTTAGATTCTGTCCCATGTTGAACAATTCTTAGAGAACTAGACCATCTTGATCAAATTCTAGAACAGTGTTTGATTTAGAGGGAGAGGAAAAACATGCCCTTTTGTAACTTGAAACCAGGGCACACACAGCCCAGCTGTTTATATTTGAGGAGAATCCCCTTGAAACAAAATATTTTTGCCTCTGTCTTTGATTAATGTTTTTGTAAAACAGTATTTTTATGTGGAGTTGAAAGATGCATATGTATGTGTGTGTTTAAAAGAACATTTCTCTTATTTTCTTTTGTCTGAAGTGTGAAAATTCACTGGAACAGGGAACTATCTTTTCTTTATACACATATACATGAAGTTTCAAAATGTTCTTGTCTAGCCTGATTTACCCTGTACTCCCCTATCTTATGTTGACTTTCAGTATTAAATGTACTAAGCTCCACCCCCGTTTGTGCTTACTTGCACCACAGCCTTCACTATATTTACGTAGGCAAACAATATTTTATGCATGTGCAGTCAAAATGTTAATCCTTTCCTTGTGAGCCCATGTGCACTACTAATAGCATCAACCTATAATAGGGTTACCAGCTACAGGTTGGGAAATACCTGGAGATTTTTGGGGTGGAGCCTAGGAAGGGCAGGGTTTGGGGAAGGGAGGGACTTCAATGGCGTATAATGCCATAGCGCCCACCTTTCAAAATGATCGTTTTCTTTGGGTAAACTGATCTGTGTCGCCTAAAGTTCAGTTGTAATAGTGGGAGATCTCCAGCCACTACCTGGAGTTTGGCAACCCTAACCCACAATCTTTATGCCTCTTCACAGCACCCCTCTCACTCCATTCCAGAGTACCATGCTCAGAGTTTCTAGAAGCTGCTGACTGCGCCTTAGCTAGGGAATGCAACGAAACAACATCTTCTTTCCTGTTTAGTCGCTTTCTTAAACTAGTCGTTATGTGGGGGAGGAAGTGCCTGTTCTGCAAAAGCAGTTATGTTATATGTCTGCCTCAGCCACTTCCTGGCATCTAAGTGCATGGCAATGTCAGGAAGTTATTGTGTCTTGTAATCTGATGCTTACCCTGCACTTTCCTTTAGGCTTTATGAGCCCTCTTGCTAGAACAGTTAATATCTGGGAAAGGGGGGAATACAGATTTTTACTTATATGGGCAATAGATTGAAAGCAAGTCTTTAGGAATCATAACAATAGTAACTTTGCATTTATATAGTGATCAAAGTACTCCACATTCATTATAACAGTTATCTTTGCACCATCCCTTTAAGGTAGACCAGTATTACTATCCTGGTGCTGCAGATAGAAGGATGGGAATTGGTAGCCAAAAAAGGGCCAGGTGAAGCAGCAGCCGCCACCGGCGGGAGATGGCCTCGCAGAACACAGACCCCGCAGTGGTGGCCGCCCACACCCCCCCGCAAGGCGGCCGAGCCCGGCTGCAGCACAGCCCGCAGCTCAGTCCGCAGCAGGCTGCAGGAGGAGCTGATGAAGCTGATGATGTCTGGCGATAGAGGGATCTCGGCTTTCCCCGAATTGGACAACCTCTTCAAGTGGATCAGGACAATCGACGGAGCCACTGGGACGGTGTATGACCTGCAGTACAAGCTGTCTTTGGAATTCCCCAGCGGGTACCCCTACAATGCCCCCACCATGAAGTTCCTCACCCTTTGCTACCACCCCAATGTGGATCTGCAGGGCAACATTTGCCTGGACATCCTCAAGGACCAGTGGTCAGCCCTCTATGACGTTCGGACCATCCTGCTGTCCATCCAGAGCCTGCTAGGGGAGCCCAATATCGAGAGCCCCCTGTACATAGACACTGTGGAGCTGTGGAAAAATCAAGCAGCCTACAAGAAATGTCTTCATGAATCCTATGCCAAGTACATGAAAAGCCAAGATCCCTGACCGGGGCCGCCCGCTGTCTCCACCCTGGTGGTGGCAGCTCCCGCCTCTCACTCTCCCTGTATGTGCTGACTACAAATGCCGTGCGTTGTATTATAAGTTGTTTTAAATTTTATTTGGCGTTTTGTCCTGCTGGTTAATGTATAAATAAACATGTGTTGTGTTTTCTAACAAAAAAAAAAAAAAAGGAATTGGTGGCTGAGATGACCTTTGAACTGGTAACGTCTGCGATCTTAACTCATTCTCTTCCGGTGTATTCCTAAAGAGTTAAAACCTTCTAAGTCAATTGAAGCAGGTTCAGAATAGAGAAAATTGCCATTGGTTCTCTGTCAATAAACATTTCAAATAAGAATTTAGTGCTGATTACTTTGTATCTGGCATTTTGCGTCTGAGCTTTCTGAAGGAGATCTAAAGAATTCCTGTCCTTATCCTATTGCACCCTGCAGTTGTAAATCTGAGATATCTTTGGAAGTTTTCATTTGTCTCCCTCTGCTGGTCAAAGCTACTTTTCCTTTTATACCCATGCCAATGTTATAAATGTGCAAGGCATATGGGTTTTCCCATTCATTCATAGATGTGTATGATGGCACAGTTCTTTATAGCTTTGTTCCTATTCAAACATGTTTCAATTTGCCATTCTGCACAGTAAGGGTATTTGTGTTTTTATATGAGTATGTGTTTTGTCTCTGTATAAGACTGTGCATGTAAAAGCTAATTAAAATTAACTGCTTAAATATTCTGAAGGTGAACATTAAACTTAAAATTTGCTATGTGTCAGAATGTAAGCTAGAGGGAAATTGCTAACCTGAGTGTTAAATTTCAGTTATGCATGAAACACTGGGGAAATGCCAAATATAGCATGAGGAATAGTAAAAACATGCTCTCACTGCCTTGGAGGCTGAATGAAAGGTTTGTCCATGGAAAATAAAGGAAATTTGCCAGCTTCTAAAAAATAAAACCTGGGGAGAGCCAAGAGGGAAGCACTGGATTCAGGACAACTGTCATGCCTTAGGGATGGTGATGTAAATGGTTCAGAGGTCATCAAAATGTAAACAGGGTAAAACTTGCCAGTGAGCATACAGGAAACAATGGCAATGTTTAAAAAGACCATCAGGTTGCAGGAGATTTTGCACATGAAAAGGACAGTACAAGAAGGGTTTAATGCAGGGATCCCAAACCTTTTTGAGCCTGTGAGCACCTTTGGAATTGTAACTCAAGGTGGCAGATGCAACCATAAAATGGCTACCACAAGAAACAGAGCCAACCACAAAATGTCAGGGAGTGAGGTCATGCATAACTCTAATACAGGGGTCTCAAAACTGCGGCTCCAGAGCCGCAGGCGGCTCTTTGGCCTGTTGAGTGCGGCTCTCCGAACTTGGTTCGGAGCCCCTGCTCTTGCGCCCGCTTGCGCCGGCAGCCGGGCTGCGGAGCCGCACGCCTGAGAGAGAGAGCGGGCGAGTGGGCGCACTATCTCTCCCCCCCCCCCGCCGTGGAGATTGGCCGGGTCTCCCTTTCCCTTGCCCTCATTATTGGGAGGCTAAAGCCTCCCCTCCCCTCTAGCCGCACGATTGCTGGGCGGGCGGCTCGGCGGTTCCTGGTCCCCCGCCTATCAGCTGTTGGGCGGGGTGGGCTTCCTTTGGTAGACCTGACCTCCGGCTGAGTCCCATTGGGAGGCCATGCCTACCCACTGGCTTTCTTGGCAGTAGACCTGGACTCCGAGGAGGGGAAAAAGTCCCCCTTCAGAGGCCAAGTCTACCAATTGGCTTCTATGGGCCTCCGGAGGCCAGATCTACTGCCAAGAAAGCCAATGGATAGACCTGGCCTCCCAATTGGACTCAGCCAGAGGCCAGGTCCACCAATAGGCTTTTATGGCGGTAGACCAGGCCTCCAGATGAGGACTCCAGACGGGGAGGGGGAAATGGCAGGGACTTACAATTTAATTTTTATCAATAAATAAGATCACTATTAAGTATGATATCAAGTTTTATTCAGTGTACCTATAGTTTAATTAAGACTTAAAACTTTAATTAAAGTTTATTAAGTTAATAAACAGTGTACCTACCTATATAGTTTGTTTAAGAAATTTGGCTCTCAAAAGAAATCTCAATCGTTGTACTGTTGATATTTGGCTCTTTTGACTAATGAGTTTGCCGATCCCGCTCTAATAATACCTGTTCATCATTTCAGGCTAAAGTTCCGCTCAATGCAATGCCTTTTAAAATGCTAATATTGTTTAAAAATATTTTTGGGCATATGCCTTTAGTCACACAGGGAAGATGATTGTGCTGTGGTGGCAGCTGCTGCTGAAGCAAGTTTTTAAAAATCTGTACAACTAATTAGAAGTCCAGTGGCCAATAAGAAGCTCTGTGGGGGGAAAAGCTCCCTCAGGCCCCACCCACTTTCTAAAAACGCTTAGTGGGCATTAGGAAAGGTATCACAGGCACGATGGCACACATGGGCAGCATGTTGGGGACCTCTGATGTAATGTATAGATGGTTAAATAATAGTAGCTGAAGACTCTTAACCAAGATGGGATAAGAACATAAGAAAAGCCATGTTGGATCAGACCAAGGCCCAACAAGTCCAACAGTCTGTTCACACGGTGGCCAACCAGGTGCCTCTAGGAAGTCTACAAACAAGATGACTGGATCAGCCTGGTTTTCACAGCACCTAATATTATGGGCATGCTCCTCTGATACTGTAGAGAATGTTTGGTAGTAAATGAAGACATATACTGAGCACATCAGAAATCTGGTGGAATAGTGAGAGAGTCAGGGAGATATAATTTCCTTTGTAATCACATCTGTACGAACAACACGGAACAGTGCACTGTGGGAGGTGTTCCTGTTTGTCATAGAGGGTATAGAGTCCAATAAACTAGAAAATGTAACAAACTTAATCCTGAATAGTGAACTGGATCTAACATAATATGTAAGTATTGTCAAATCAGTCAGGAACAGTGACCATATTGTTAGCAAATTCAACATATGTGTACGTTGAAAGTTGCCTGTAAAGTCCAACATGGTCACATTTAATTTAAGAAAGAGAAAACTTTATAGAAAGGAGGAAAAATAAATTGAAAGAGTAAGATAAGAGTGCGTGTGTGTGTCAAATGTCTACAGAATGCTTGGAAGCTATTTAAAACCACTATAACAGAGGCTCAGCTAAAATATATATCGCAGTTGAGGAAAAGTGCAAGCAAGTCCAAGGGGATGTCATCATAGTTAACAACAAACCATTAAGGAAATTATAAAATGTAAGATCTTCCTTTAAAAAGCTAAATTCTTGTTCAAATTAGAATAAAAGAGAGCCCAAATGAAAGGTGATAATAAAAAGGTCAAGAAGTTGAGGAGCATATTGGTAGGATCAGACAATAAAAAGTTCTTAAAATACATCACAACTGGGAAACCAGCTAATAACACTGTTAGACTGAAAAGGGTTACTAAAGGATAGGGTTGCCAGCAAGATTGGGAGACAGGGATATGGGTGAGCACCATTATGTCAACAGTCTGATGTCATTTCTGGGACACACCCAGAAATGATGTCACATTGCTCTAGGATTCAGAGGGAATGAGGACAGCAAGCAAAAAGAGGTGATAGAATGTTTTTTTGTGCTGCAATAATTTTCTATTTGCTAGGTATGTTTTATACAAAAAATCTCGACTGATACATAGTGTCTGAAATTAAATGTTGCTAGTGTTTGTCCACTAAATTGAATGTAAAATGTCTGGGCCAAACTGAGTTCTTCAAGTAGTTTAGCAGAATAACAACCAGGTCTAATTTTTACCTATATTTACAGTGCAATCCTGAGGAGAGTTACTCCAGTCTAAGCCCATTCATTTCAATATTGGAGTAACTGCATAGAATTGCACTGTATGCCTTGTTTTGAAATATTTGTGTATCTTCTGTTCAATACTTGTTTTTACTAACAAATGGGGGGGGGATTTATTGTGTTTGCTACATTTCCAGGATAGTAATATAAAGTTTTCTTAAATCTAAACATTTAAGATGTCTTTGATTTCAAACTTTACCACTGGTGAGAATGTGAATGGACGTACAACAACTGCCTCATGAGAATTATACAACTAATGCACAGGGTTGGATCTGGACTGCTTTTTTGATCAATGTCGTCCAATTGGCCTCCTTACTACAGGCCCTGTCCAATGTGGCTTTTGTCAATGCAGGTCATATGATCCCCAGCATAACTATTTTGGGTGGTCAGGGTCCTCTCCTCCCTTTTTCACCAGTGGAAAATCTCATTGGATCCAACCCACAATTTCCCCCACTATTAATCCATACAGACAGTCTTTAAAATCTTCCAGAAGGTTATTTATATTTGGGCACTATGATTTAATGTTTTTCTTCAGTTTTATTCTAATTGTTTTATATTAACAATCCATGGTCTGTACCACAATCACCTCCTGGTTTTGCATCTTCTGCTTGTGCTTATGTAATCTATTTGCTTCCTTTTATAATCCTTGTCCAAATGTTCTGACCATATTTGATTCCACTTTGTTTCCTGCCTTGGTGTTCTAGTCACCTATGATTATCAGCACATCTTGTTTAGGTGTGTGTTCAATTTCTTCCTTGTCACTTGCATAAAAACTTTTAATTTCTTCCTTATCAGCATCTGTAGTTGCACAACTTCAATATTTATTTATTTACTTAATTTATACCCCACCTTTCTCTCCAATGGGGACACAAAAATAGTTTACACAAATCTCTGTTCCTTCATTTTACCCTCACAACAATCCTGTGAAGTAGGTTAGGTTGAGAGTGTGTGACTGGCCCAAGTCATCCAGCAAACGTCCATGGCCGAGTGAGGATTCAAACCTGGGTCTCCTAGATCTGACACTAACTACTACAATGCACAATACTTCAGGGGGCAATGCTTTTGGAACTAGGAACAAATACTGATAAAATTGCTTTGAGCCTATGGGGCAGGGCTGTATATTAATACAGTTTTTGACCATACAACAAATATTAATACCAGTGCAGGGCCACCAAGTTTCGTATCACCTGAGCTTCAAGACTCTTTGAAAGGTAATAACAGATCAATAAATAATGGGAATCATCCTATAGCCAGTATAAGTAATTATTATTAATTACACTATAATAATTGTTACACTCTCTTGGCCATTTCTCTGTGGCATGGTCAAAAGTTTATCCACACAACACAATCAAAAGCCTTTTCTCTCTATACAGAGAGTATTGCTTTAGGACTGAGACAAAATGGCCCCAACTTCACTGTCCTGTATGCAAATATGACCTCCTTTTTAGTGATTTACCCAACAGTGGTGGCAGTGATAGCACTCCCCATTGCTTCTTGGCATTTTCATTTTCTCTCTCCTACTGAGCCTTCATGATAACACCATATTGTCAATCACATTTGGTTATAAGGTAATACTCAAAGCCAAATCAACAATGCTTCCTGCCCTAACATTTGCCACGCCATGTGGAAAAGGGAACCTTGAGAAATAATGAGGAGTATGATCATTACCTTTGCCAGAATCATAAATAGATGGGAAAGATGCAGTGAATAAGGCATGCAAGGAGCCCTGAGTCAGTGACTGATTTATGATGGACACCAGGGCCTTATTGATGTGATCCTTACATTATCTCAGTAACTAGGATGGACAAAAGAATCTTACCCCAGGATACAAGTGGCGTAAGATATAGTGCCGATATTGATTAGAATCTTCTTGTTTTATGATGAAGGGATGAAACTGAATGTCAAACTACTGATCTTGTTGTGTATAATACATGGTGTCATATCAGAACACCAGGAACCTGCAAAGTTCTCCCAATGAAAGGATGTGTAGAAGGAGATCTGAAACATAGTGAGAGTGATATGGCAAGATCAAAATAAGGAAGAGGCTGGATTAAAATTTCTGAGTTGGCAAACCTTCACCTGTATTATCTTAATACAGATTCTAAAAAAACTAATAAAATCTTTCAGTTTTATTGAAGGATCTGCAACAATTAGACTTGCTATTTGCCTGTTCACAATGTGCAATCCCCCACCCTTGTCCAGGGCCGATTCCTGGCCTGCCCCGTATGAAGCCCCCCAACCACACCTCTCCACCACCCAGGCATCAGGTGACAGGGAACCCCGCAGAGCACATTCCAGGACAGAAAGGACTCACCTAGCACAGCCAGCAGACAGACAGACAGGAACGGAAAGGGGATGGCGAGCCTGCTGATGTCATCCGCCTGTGACACGGAGGCAGCAGTCAACAGCAGTCAACATCATCTCTAGTCAACAGCTGGAGGCCTGGTCAAGCCTGGAATGCCTCTGTTATCACATGTTAAATACTTTGATATTTGGAGGAAGGACATTTTAAACTTCATCTGGCAAGGGAAAAAACCGAGGATTGCTTATAAATATTTGGTGGACCTTAAAGTCAGAGGAGGTTTAGCATTACCAAATTTTCAACTTTACGCTGAAGCGGTAGCTTTAACATGGCTAAAAGACTGGATAACCTTATCAAATACACGTTTGCTGGAGCTTGAAGGCTTTAACAATATTAGTGGATGGCATGGCTATTTATGGTATGACAAAATCAAGATACAAGCATCATTTAGGAATCATATAATCAGGTCCTCCCTACTGCGTATTTGGATGAAATATAAACATATTTTGGAACCAGCAACACCGATGTGGATTTCACCGCAAGAAATGTTAACACTACGTCCACTTAGACCGGACAAATTTATAATCTACCAGGAATTAATTAAATGGGAGGGGGAAAAATGTTCATTAAAGGAATTTCAATTTTTTAGAGAGGATCTACAATGGTTGCAATACTGTCAGATTAAATCAGTTTTTGTACAAGATATGAAAAATGGATTTTCTAAAGAAAAGTCCCCTTTCCACAAGATGTTATTAGACAACAATTTGAAACTGATTTCGAAAATGTACAATTTACTTTTAACAATATACTGTGAGCAGGAGACAATTAAACCAACTATGATTGACTGGGCTCAAAACATGGGACATGATATTGCTTTAAATAAATGGGAAAGACTATGGTCAAAAGATTTGAAAGGAATAAATGCGCAATCAATTCGAGAAAACATTTATAAAATGATGTATAGATGGCATTTAACACCTAAGAAGATTGCAAAGATATACAAAGTGACATCCCCTAAGTGTTGGAAATGTAACAAGGAAATTGGTTCCTTCTATCATATGTGGTGGACTTGTGATAAAGCTAAAGATTTTTGGGATATGATCTACAATGAATTGAGACTAATAGTACAAAAAAATATACCCAAAACACCAGAAATGATGCTACTAAGTATGATACCTGATGATTTGCTAATACAAAGAACTTTTTTGATCTATGCTACAACAGCTGCGAGACTGCTTTATGCAGCAAAATGGAAAGGGGCAGAAATTCCTGAGAAAAAAGACTGGATTGGGAAAATGTTTGAATTGGTGGAAATGGCAAAACTTACAGCCATTCTAAATGAAAAAGACAATGTTCGATTTTTAGGGGAATGGGAGGATTGGATGAAATATTGTGAATATGAATTAAAACGGGAAAATGGAAGAATACTTATTAATCTGATCACAATTAATATTAAGAGTTATAATCATTTATATTTAGAAGATGTTTTATGAAAGCTAAATGAGTTTACGATAGTTAAGATCAGACCAATTACGATGGGATGAATACTTTATTAAGAGGCGGACAGAGGTGATGGGGAAGTCATAAATTTTCCTTTAATTGTTTTTTTTTGTTATGAATCTAAGAAATTATAACAACATTGAGTCAGAATTTTGAATTTCATATTACCTGTATTGTTGTTTATTATCATGGAAAATTTGTATTATAAAAACCAATAAAATTATTATAAAAAAAAAAAGCCTGGAATGCCTCTGTGATGCTTGCAGCTCTGGAGGCTTCTCCACTCTCCTACTCAAGGGAGCCAGTGGCTCTGGTGGGAAAGGCACAGACAGGGTAGGACACAAACTGGCACCTGAACTGTAGGGCCAGCATAAACCAGGAGTGGGGCAGTACCATCCATCACTGGGAAGGAAGACCAGGTGAGAGGGATGAGCAAGAGCAGATGGGAGGCAGGGCTGGGGGAATTGGGGAAAGGGATGTATGTTGCGAGAATTTTTAAACATATTAGCTTATATTAAATGAGTTTGGGTTAACAAAAATAACCACATGCATACCTTAACATTATAACCTATAAGTCACACACAAACCTGACTTTCAGAAAGAAGCCCTTTAGCTGACATCAGCTCCAATCGGGACTCTGACCTAAAAGGTCATAAGAAATTGCATTGCTAGCAGTTAATCACCCACAGCACATCAGATGCCCCAAATTTATGCAAGGTTATTAAAACAGACAACAAATTATCTGTCCAGTTAAGGGAGGAGATTGTTTTTAAACACTGATGGATGGACAAGACAATCAGTTAACAGACCCGGACACTGAAAGAATTATTATGGAACAAGATATTTCTAAACAATTTTAGTCATGATTTGTGAAAACCCATTTCCTAAGAATGTGACAGGGAGGGGTCTTTTGAGACCCTCTCCTCTATAAATGAACAGTCCAAATATCCTTTCTTTGGCCTTCCCAGGGAGAAAGCATTCTCTCTCTCCTTTGGAATGACCCAAAGTACTTTGCTAATTGTTGTCTGTCTGTGTATCAGTCTCTATGTGGGGTATTGTTAAATCTGTCTAAGTAAGTTCAATAAACCTAATTGCTTTACTGCTATGAATGTGTGGTCTGAGACTGTCCTAAGAACATGGTTTGCGGTTTCTTATTACACTCTCTGGCTTTGCTTGGTAAGTAGCAGGCACAGGAGTCCAAACATTAATTAGCTCTAGGGAGAGAATTTGAAGAAATCCCGCCACAATGTAAAGCAAGCTCTCAAAGCAGACTGGGGAGGAAACAGCTGCTGACACACCCAGGTTGCAGAGGGTAGTGTCCAGCTGAGAGGCGGAGGAATAAAGGTGGTGCAACCCCTTCCCCTCTTATTCTGAGGCCGGAGGGAAGCTTTGCAAGAGGGAAGTTACCATGGCGGGCCATCCTGCAGCCAAGCTAGGGAAGTCAGAACTGGACAGCCCTCAATTATTTGAGGAACAGGAGGAAAAAAATGGCGGAGGGAATAGCATTGATGGTGATGCTATAGAAATTTCCCCAGTCTCTACTGTAAAGACTATGGAGATTGGAGGATTTCATAGAGTATCACTCAAAAGTGACATCACATCCTCCTAATCTCCCCCTAGAAGTGACATCACATCCTCTGTGATGCTCTAGGGATTTCTCCAGTCTTTGTGGTCTTTGCCATAGAGATTGGAGAAATTCCTAGAACATCCCATCCTGTCAAACTCCATCATCCCCAGGCACCCCCACATCTCCTGTCATTCATAGGTGCAGGGGTGGGATTGGAAGTTTGCATTGCATAGATGTCTGGCAGCAACTAATGGCACTGCTGCACTCATGCACAGTTAGATTGTTTTAAGTTACTGCCAGCTAGTTGTTGAATCAGGTTTGGAAAGAACCATATTCTCATCATATGTGCAGTTTTTTGTCCAGATAGATGTGTATAGGATGGCATCCAATATATATGCTCCTAAAGCTGTTTTAGCAACTATATAGTGCTAAATTTCTCTCTCGCTCTGTGTGTGTATGTGTGTGTAGTACAGCCTGACCTTATCCCAATATATTGTTTAAATATGCACTTTTAAAAATTTGGAGTATGCTTAGGTTATCAGTTAAGAAATGCATGGAAGAAAGAATGGGAGGTGGGAGGAGAGGAAGATCAGAATACACATACAAGGGTAGGATTTTTTCATCACAAAATGAAAATGTACCGGCTGAATATTAGGTTTGTTTTTTTTACAGTAAGAGCAGTTCAGCAGTGGAATCAGCTGCTTAGGGAAGAGGTGAGTTCCCCCTCACTGGCAGTCTTCAAGCAGCAGCTGTACGAACACTTGTCAGGGATGATTTAGGCTGATCCTGAATTGGACAGGGGGTTGGACTAAATGGCCTGTATGGATACTTTCATGATTTTATGATTCTATGACCTCTCCTCTCATGCACTCACATTTCTATGTCTCCCTTCAGCTTTGGTATCATCTGGCAGGCTTCTAAATTTTGCAAAAATGTTACCCACCATGATTTTTAAAAAGCGTGCCATCGAGTTGCAAACAAATCATGGTGACCCCGTGGGGTTTTCAAGGCGTGAAATGAGCAGAGGTGGTTTGTAATTGCCTTCCTCTGCATATATCACTATATAACTGCTGAGCATAATTAAAAATGTTTTATACATCATTAATGATAAGGAATCCTCACATCATATTGTTCTTTGTTGAACTAAACTGTAACTTACAAAATAATTTTAGGGTGTACATTTTTGGTTTGAGATGAAAAATTTAGAAAGTATCTGATTAATGCATTTTTAAGGGTAGAATAAATGTGGCACAGTTACACCTGCCATTATTCCCTCTTCACGCACAAATAAAATATAGTTAATATAGGAATATTTTATATCTGTACTGTATTACTAGTAAGGTTAAAATAAACAATGATGACCCAATGAAAAACTAAAATACGAATGGAAATACAGTTCAAGGTGTTTTTTCAAACACTTTTGTGCCAATGCTACCATCTCCTGGATATTTGCTAGCACTACATTTTCACAAAATTTATAGAGAGAACCCCCCACCCCCAAAAAAACCTTTAAAACAAACGTGTCCCTTCACAAGCAGAAAGTAATTTCTCGCCAAAGGGCTGTTTTATATTTTGCACTAGAGCATCGTGTAGACATATTTTTCTCCGTGTGCAAGAGGTTACACCTCTTGCATGAGCCAAAGCAATGAGAATTACTGGAGAAGTTACCTGTTATAGCACTGTGTGAACTCTTCCACAGTCAGGAGCTAAAATATTGTCAGAATAATCCTAGCTGCTGTTTTCGTTTTGCTCATGGTTCTTCAGATCCAACACCTTTAATAATAATACTTAGTGTACAATCCAGCCAACATAAAACAATCCATGAATTTAGACTGGAGTAATTCTGCATAGGGCTGCGCTGTTAGGTTCTTTCATTTCACTGGGGGGCTTATCGCACCTAGGCTGGGAAATGTATGGAAAACACCTTAAAAGCGATCGTGCTGGATGCAATTTCCTATTTTCCCCCTGCACTTCATCTCGTTCTAACGTCTCTGAAACGTTTGTTTTTGTCAGGAGCACCTTCAAAGATAGTACGGAGAAGACAGAAGGGGGCGTGGTGGGAGCACCACGCAATTGTGACGTTGCTGGTGCTCCCCCGCCTCCTCTTTTTTTTTTGTTTTTTTTTGTTTAAACGCATGCGTGCCATTGTTCTTGCGTTTGGATGGGGTGGGAAATCCTCCCGCTTTAACTTGTAAGCGTGTAAATGGCCACCACGTGGATAGCAGGGCTACCTCCCTCCCCCCCGCTTCGAGGTTACAGCCACTTGCTTTTGGATCGGAAAAAACCCCTCCCGTCCGTTTTAACTTGTAGAGATGGAGTGGTTCCGAGAGGCGGGAGGTGGCACACAAAAGCACCCCATCACCTGCATTTCGCGCGCCTGCCTCCCCCCAACCCCATTCAGAGTCTCAGAGTGCTTGCCCAAGTACAAAGGGTAATGGCCACCCAGGACCTCTATAGACCCACACACACACACATAAGCAAACCCTCTTGTAACCACGTCCAAGGCACCACGTTAAGGCGAGACTTTTCATTTTTTATTGATCCACCAGCAAGTGGTTGGAATCCCAGAGGGGGGGGCAGGCACTCGATCTGCAGCCTGGCCATTTAAAAACCTGAGCTCATGGGAGAGCTCTCATGGGAGAGCTCACTGTGGGGTGAGATCGCGTGCCACCCCAGCAGCATGTCTCATAAGCATGTAAATGGCCATAATGGATCGCTGGGCTACCCCCCCCCCCTTCGAGCTTCCAGCCACTGGCTGTTGGATTGGAGAAAAAAAGTGTCAAACAAGCCTCCCGCTTCAACTTGCAAGCGTGTAAATGGCCACCATGTGGATCGCAAGGCTATCCCCCCCCCCACATTGAGGTTACAGCCACAGGCTTTTGGATTGGGGAAAAAAGGACCTCCATAGAACCACGTGCGGATGTACCTTCCCCCCCTACACATACATATGCAAACCCGTGGCTCAGCACTCTGCCCCGCTTTTACAAACCGTGGGGGGGTGTTACTGCCCATTCACTCACAGCAGGAGAGAAAAGGAGGAATGACCAGTGACCTGAGGAGGTGGGGGATGGAGGTGTGGCCAGGTGGGGAGGAGTCAGGGGGCAGCCGGGAAAGTTGGGTGTGCATGAGAAGAGTCTCCAAAGCTTCTTAGAGTGATCGCACCCAGGGGGAAGTACGTCATGGGAACGGAGTAAGTGTTTAGCTCGTAATATTACTGTTTCAGGATATAACGGGTAATATATGTTCCCAAAACGATCTCACAACCATACCGGGAAAATGAGGTGTGCGGGGGAAAGAATGTAACGTTTCTAAAGGGTTTGAGAGACGTTTGCCAGTATGGGTGCGATAAGGCCTTGGGAGAGTTAAGAGGTTAATGTGACTTAAATTTGGGCTGAATTGTACGGTAGTATTTATATATATTTTCCTAAAGGCCAAAAGTAACTCAGCCGCCCTGAGACCAGCTTCAGCCTAGAGTAGGTTGGGATATAAGATAAAAGCGAGTCAATCATAGTTTCACCATCTGTAGGTGTGATTTGTCTATGCAGGAGATACATCCAAACTGGAATCCCCACTTTCATCTGCTGCCCTACATTATCCAGAGCACATCTCCTCAGTTAATTCTCCAATTGCACATTTTCTTCTGCATTCTATCATGGTAATTTCTCTCTTGATTGGAGAGCTGGCCTGTATGTGGGGAGATAATTTTCAGCTCCAGTATATGACTGGTCTTCCACCCTGCTACTTCTTGCAAGAAGGCGGCTCCAAGTCCAGTCCTGGACATGTCTGTATGGAGGATAATTTACCTGTTGAAGTCTGGGCTGTGGATATAGTCTGGAAATAGTCCACTATGATGAGGAAGTAATGGTGACCTCAAGGGGTGCAGGGCAACAGCCCCACAAAGCCCATGGCATTGTGGTCACTGCATTGATTATTGACAAGGGCTTCAAAGGTGTCTTCAGAGGCCCTTGATGTGTTAACTGCTGATGTTCTGAGCACAATCAGCAATATTATTGTACAAAACAAAGCCAGTCAGGAGGACCACTTGAAGACTTGGCTTATGTCTTCTGAGGACCCTAGTGACCAGCCCAGGGATTGCCATAGGTGGTGCAAAGCACCCACTTCCAATAGGTACCTCTGCATGGCTCCTGCTGGAATGGTCTGTCCTGGGGTACATCATTTGTAGGGGCCATATTCCATTCACCAAGGTCTTCCTGTGGTAACATGGGGTAAATAAATCTGTAAAGAATCTTTCCTTACCTATAACTCCAGGATGTGGCTGATCTCCCTCTGATTCACAAACTTCCAGCTTTTTCTTCTGCACTTCCTTTTCCATGGGTACATATGGGGTAAAGAAATCTATAAGATGTTCTTCCTCTGTGGTTGAAGACTCCAAGTCCCTCATTTCCATTGTGGGATTTCCCCCCCCCACACACACACACACACTCTTGAGGATCCACTATATTGTGGTCTGGACCTTTTCTGTTTCTGACCTGCTGTTATGGAACAGACTCCTCAACAGGGTGAGAAGGCGTCTGCCCTTGGGACCTTCTGGTGAGGCTGTAAGGAAGTACTAGTTAAAAGAGCTTATGGGGCAGATTGAATGGTATCTGGTTTATTTATTTTAATGATATATTTTAGCAGTCCAACTATCACAGCTTAGCTCGAGCTTACCAGAGCTTGGGAGCTAAGCTGCATTGGCCCCAGTCAGTACTTGATTGGGAGACCACTAAGGAAGATTAGCCAGTATAAAGGCTTATAAATTATTCCATCCCAGGGAAGGGGTCTTAGCAGGCAGGTGATTCTAAGCTGGTCCCAAAGTGGGGAAAGCGTTTCCATGATATCTGCTAATGTGTCATAGTTAGCCTCTCTGCCAATTTGGTCTCTCCATCAGTTGTGGGGCAATGCTACTGCAGAACTAAATCCTGTAGTTTGTGGGCCATTGAAAATCCCCCTTTCAGAGAACCAGGTCCTGGAAGCATTGACAATGAATCTTCTTATTGACCTCAAATCTACTTTATAACATAAAATGATCATTGCTGGATCAGGCCACTGGTCCATCCAGTCCAGCATCCTGTCTCACACAGTGGCCAACAAGTTACTCCATAGGGCCAACAACAGAGTATAGAGGCTGATGTCTTCTCCTGAGGTTACCTCCTGGCACTAGGGCTGCCAAGCCTCTGGTGGGGGCAGGGGATTGCCTGTGACAAGGTCCCATTGTTTGGCACCACTAGAAGCTGTGGCAGGAGATTTTTTTTTAAACAGCCTCATCTACTTACAGAACGTTCTTACCATAGATTTCCTTGTGTTTCCTAGAGCTACCTGGAAGTGACAAAATGTAGCCCTAGGAATCTAGGTAGCTCTAGGAATCATCAGAAACTCTGTCATAAGAACTTCCTGTAAGTAGATGAGACCTCATTTTTCTTTTTAATTTTTCTTTTGGGACCCTGCCCCCCAACCCTCTCTCTGGTTGCCAGGCAGTGCCTGGCAATCCCAACTGGCACTGGTGTTTAGAGGTTTACTGCCTCTGAATGTGGAAGTTCCCTTTAGTCACCATAGCTAGTAGCCACTGATGGACCTACATGAATCTGTCTAGTCCCCTTTTAAAGCCAACTGTGCCTTTGGCCAACACTGTGCTCTCTGGCAATGAATTCCACATTTTAATAACTCATTGAGTAAAGAAGTATTTCCTTTTGTTCATCCTGAATCTACTTCCTATCAACTTCATTGGATGCCCCCAAGTTCTAGTATTTTTTGAGAGGGAAAAAGTTCTCCCTGTCCACTCTCTCTATCCCGTGCATAATTTTATAAGCCTCTATCATGCCCCCCTAGTCATCTCTTCTGTAAACTGAAAAGTCCCAGGCTCCTCAGATTTCCTCATAGCAAAGGTGCTCCTACCCCTTAATCAGTTGCCCTCTTCTGTACTTTTTCTAGCTCTGCAATGTCCTATATGAGATATGGTAACCAGAACTGCACACAGTATTTCAAAGAAAGCCACTCCATAGATCTGTACAGGGGCATTATAATATTGGCGATCTTATTTTCAATTCCTTTCCTAATAATCCCGAGCATAGACTTTGCCTTTTTCACCACTGGGGCACACTGGGTTAACATTTTCACTGAGCTATCCTCTATGACCTCAAGATCTATCTTGCACTAGATGTTGAAGTCTGCTCAGAACCAAGTCCAAGATCAGAGGTCTCTGATCGGCTCTGTGACCAGCTGTTCCAATTCACAGTCATTTATGATGCCTAGAAACCTCATTTCTACAGCACAATTTGAGTACGTTTACCAATGTGAAGGTAGTTGAAGTCACCCAGTATCACAGTATATGTTTGAGTCACCTCTCACATTTCCTTCTCCAGCTCGAGATCAGGCTCAAGGGTGTGATCAGGCAGGCAATGGTACAGCCTCATTTTTAAGTAACCCTTAGGACCTACTACCTATAATGATTCTGTTGGGAAGTTCATTTCCTTGATGCTTTCTAGTTTATTTGATTCTATGCCCTCTTAGATATATAAAACACCACCTCCCCCAACATGTCCCTCCTTATCCTTTTAATGTAGAATGGCCTCTTTCAGCTGACTGTAATCGTTCATGCCCCAGACTGTCAGGTACCAGAATATGGCCACTGAGCTACTTCTGCTGTTTTTTGCCCCTCCCCAATATAGAACTAGGCCTTAATACCAACATTGTCTATCAAACTGATCAGTTGGCAGTTGTGCACAGTCCTGCCACTCCCAGATGGACTCTGCCATGAGCCACACTGCCCAAAATGTAGCCTTTTGTTTTCCTAGGTCCAGCACCAGTTTCATCTGCACCCCATGCTGTTTCTTCTCCAGATCATCCAGCAGCTGTTACTTGTATTTGACCAGCTGCTGTCCAACCTGGATAATATCTGTGTGGTTAGTCATGGCTCTTCTCACATAACCGTCAAACACCAACAGGTCTTTCATCTTAGGTCACACTAGTGTACCATATGTAGCTTCCTAGGGGTTGCTGGGGGTTGTGTGCTCTGAACCCTTAGGGGTGAACCAGTATTCACCTGTCCCACACTCCACCTCAACACAGGACAGAGGGTTTCACATACCCATTCCTTCTCCTCTCTTTGCAACCTGGCTGCTAACTTTGTCTGAGGCTACCATGAGAGACAGCAAGAGGAGAGTCACTAGTGCTGTGACAACCTCACTGTCTCACTTCTGGTGCATTCCCAGGTGGCTGGACTTACGGCTTCACCCTTTGTAGCCTTGTCAACCCAACTACTTCTCCAGACCCTTCTCCAGAAAGGTGACAACCACTGGCCAGCTTCTATGCATTATCAGGGCAGGTATACTTCACCTCCTATTGTCATATGCCACGGACTCCTTTTTTTTTTTTTTTTTTTGCTTTTAAAAGCTTTAACTTTGTTCTGTTTTCCATATAGGGGAATGAAAGATGTTTTCTGTTGTGGAAAAAAACTTCAGCCCATCCAATAATTTTGCATTTGTATTTCCTAATTTATTTAATGAATAAACATTTAAAGATGCCTATTGTCTGGAAGTGATAATCATATATCAATTTTGATGGAAATGTGGCTCAGGCAAACATAAGAATATATGTAAATGTTATAGCTTTACATAGGACTAGTCTAAGTTTGCAGAATTTTTGATTTTCATATTGAACTTTTTTGGGGTAAAAATTGCTTAGTTAACAAAACAGCACATTTTCCCATTGTAATACTTATCACGATGTATGATTTCCAACACATTTTTCCAGCCATTAAAGCATCAGCTTATCTTGCAAGAATGAGAGATCATATAAGTCAGATAGTGTGGAACAGTGCTATGTAATTAAATATTATAGTGTGATGCCACCAAACTTGATTAAATAAAATCATTTTAGTCTACACATCCCAGATTTCTCATAGCAAACAGAGAGACATTGTATAATAAAGTATAAAGAGATGACATTCTGAGCTTAACCTCAATTAAGGTATCTGACAAAAGTGTTGATAGGTATGGTGTCATTCAAAATCTGGCCAGCTGATGCTCTCAATCTTTCTTAGAGGTATTATAGTTATTGTGGGAATACTTATGTTAGTGTTTCAAGGTATGACCTCTTGGCATTAGTATTTCTGGAGTCCTGCATATAAGTACTGTCTTGGGCCTTACTTTCCCCCCAGTAAATATTGTTGCAGTGTTAGTCATTACAGGAAAATTTGAACTATTATGAATATTTACTTAAATTCTGTATCCAAATATCATATATTGTTCCTGCTTATGGACATTAAGGGAAAATAGATATCTGCTCTTGTCCCATGTAGCAGTGGCTAAATACAATATACCAAAAATATTAATATTATTATTCTAGCCACATACATACCCCCAGGTCTTTCTTTTCAGTGCCACTTTCTAGGGATGTGTTGGCGAACCCATGACACGCGTGTCGCAGCCGGAAGCTGGCACAGCCACTCAGCTGTTTGTCAGGGCCCCGCCTGTCTTCAGTTTGGACCAGGAGGCTGTGGTCAAGCACCTTGCCACGCCCCCCCTCTCAGTTGAGCTGCCGGGCAGCTTAGCTGTTTGTCAGGGGCCCCGCCCGTCTTCAGTTTGCTGCCTCCCATATAATCTAAGAAACCAGTCTGGCTGCTTTGGATGCCAGCCCTCCCTGTCTCCCTAAAATAATAATAATCCTCCTCCTCCTCCTCCTCCTCCTCTTAAATTTCCTTTGAGCCTATCTTGTAGAAAGTGGGGAGGCAATCTGTAATGCAGATGAATATTCTGACACTGAAGGAAATGGTAGGGGATGGGTTTCACTGAATACTGGAGAAAGAGACAAAAGCAAAGCCATACAAAGTCCAGTTAAAATGTGATATGAAATTCCCTTTTTCAGACAAAGGAATGTTGCAAAATTTCCAACACATATGAGACATTTTTCTCAGGGAAATTTTACAAGCAGACACATGCAACTTCTCCTTCCAATAAAGAAGAGTAATTGTATCTCCCTACATAAATATCTATATATCTTATCCTGAAATTGCCTCCCTTACTGATCAAAACATTCCTGGAGGGATGCTGCCCAGAAAAAGGCCAAGAATGAAAAAGGTGTTTTAAATAAGATTGTTAAAGCAATGTCTGCACTTAAACAAACATTGCAACGTACACGGGGGGAAAGGCGATCACATGATGCCACTATGGTTGCCAACTTCCAGGTGGGACCTGGAGCTCTCTTAGACTATTTACTGATCTCTAAATGATAGAGATCAGTTCCCCTGGAGAAAAAGACTGCTTTGGAGGATATACTTTATGGCATTATATCCCACCCTCCCCAGGCTCCATCCCCCAATCTCCAAGAATTTCCCTTTGAGCTTCATATGAAAATGTAGCAGTAGCAATAGTCCCCCGAAGAATAGCATCATGACTGTACCTTCAAATGCTAAAAGTTAATATCCCTTAGATTCTATTGCACATTTATTTTAACAATGCACTGAGGCCAGTCTAAAACAGTATTATGGTACTAGAGACCATGTAGCTGAACAGCTTAATAGCAGTAGATATGGTGCTGGGAATTATATAGTTATCATGTAATAATGGTGATACATGTATGGCTGTGCTGGTATGTGGAGTTGTAGGGAAAGCAAAAAAAGAGAACAGAATAAGAACTTTCCCCTTTGCTATCCTGGCCTCCTGACATGCTGAGACAAAGAAGGCAGTGATGGCTTTGCTTGCTCTATAATTTTATGAACAACAGGGAGTTGGCGGTGGTGTTTCCCCTTTTGTATCCCCATGTAAGTGTGGTGTTTGAAATGTGGATTATCCTCCCACCCAGGGGCTTATCCTTGCTTCACCCTCCAGGCTGCTGAAGCCATGTTGTGGGAAAAGATACCACTGTTGTCACCGTGGCAGTGAGTATAGTTTAAAATGAGAGAAAGAGAGAGAGAGAGAGAGAGAGAGAGAGAATGCTATGTGAGATTGAGCAGGAGATGCTTGGGGGGAAACAAAATCCTCAGGTACACAAATTCACTCTGTTCAAATTAATTTTCAGTGTAGCTATGTTAATTTACAGCAGCTGCAGAACTGATTTGTGATGTGTCACTTTACACCTGTTGAGGGTTGAGCCCCATGTGCCCATGCTACCGTTCAATGTGCTGTACCTTATGCGACTGTGAAGCTGTTTGCAGGCTCAGCTGTGCTTCTTTTTTGTGATTGAGTGGAATTTATTCTGTGGGAGGACTCCATGTGGAGCTTTTCTCATGTGGGATTCAGATTGCAAAATGGGCAAGAAAGCACTAGTTTAATCCATCATGATTACCTGTGAACCCCAGGTGTATGTGTGTGTGGGGGGGGTGGAAGGTCTTGCTCTGAAGTCTTTCATTAGCTAACCTATAATTTGGGCCTAGTGACTGCCATGGTATTAAGTTACAAGCTCTGCTAAGTATATTAAAAGTTGAAGTTGTGTAACACAGGCCAGGTTTAGATCTCAATTACACTGTCTTACATGTTTAAGATCTTGGCCCTCAGATTTATAGTCAAGTATATTCAATCTATGTTTTCAGTGACAGAAATACTAACAATTCCAATATACATAATGTTGTAGATTTGAATCCATGTGCAAACTCCACACATTAATCTTAATTAACAGAATTGCCCAGGAAAATTGAGTGTTGGGTTGAGCAGTACTAATTCAGAAGAAAAGAACCATGCTGATTAGGTATATTTGGTTAAAAGGATTGTAAACTGTTATGTTGGGGTTAATGTTTATTGTATTTCTTCCAAAATGGCTCTCCACAGAGAACAGTTCTCTCATACCCAAAGTAGAAAAGTGTTACCATGGTAACCCATCAGGATTTGTGGGTGCTCAGTGGCTGCTGCATATAGAATTATCCCCTCAATATTGTTTATTTGTTTTTTTAAAAAAATGATAAACAGTGGGTGATAAGTAAATCTGAGTGCAGGCTCAGAAAATTACTTTTGACAAAAATACTTTAAATAAACCATGTGTCACGGATTGAGGGAGAGATTGATTTTTCAAAAATAATAAGACCTTCTGAAATTGACGGCACATGAGAGGCTTTGTGAGGTAAAAATTTAAAACAGCAGATTTTATTTTCAACAGCAACATAGGATGAGATTGAAAACAGGCCAACTAGGTTTTAGAAAAGGTATTTGGCTGGTCACAGACAAATAAAGAGTAGGCACTTGGTAGTGCCAAGTTTCACTTATAACTACTTGAACCTTGGTTTGACACTGAGAGGGCTCTATTTGGTTGACAGTTTGCCAGTGCAGAGCTATTATGTGGGAGGAGCTCCTTTTCACCTTCCTAACTTAATAACCACACAACCCGCTTAGTTCAGAGGAAAATTTGTTTATGGATAAAAACGGCCACAACTTTTTACAATTTAGCTAACAGCTGTAAGCATTGGCATGGCATCTGGGCAGAATCTGACAATATATGCCGACCCCAATACGGCTGTATATTGATCCAACTCCAGCGGTCCCGCTGAAGTGGCTAGGGACGGCAGAGCCTGGGAATAACAGGGCGTAAGCCTCTATGTAAATTCCTCTGCCACGTAGGGAGAGGCCTTTTTGCCGCTCAATCGCTGGCTCTTGTTCACCCATGCCTCTCCCCAAACCCCTTATTTAGTTTCCTGCACCTAGGAGGGGGCTTTCCAGACCACTTTTCACCAGAATGGATTCTGCCCAATGCTCATCCCGCCAAATAGCAGGGCGGATTCCATGAATCCGTTCTGCTTCCGCCAACGCCCTACAGCTGTAGCCACTCCCCCAGGCTGTACCTTATGCTGTGTAACCATAAGTCCATTCCCCATTCTGAAAGGTGGACCCCATCTTCCAGAAACAAGGCAGGTTGACCGAATGATATGTCCCAGTGTCTAAAAACAATTCCCCCTAGTGCCAAAGCCTCACGCCCAATGGCATTAGACGCTTTTTGTCTAGCCACATCCACTCTCCCTGGACTGATCGCCCCTCTCCATTGGCGTCTTTCTAACATGTCTGACCAGCCCACCACAATCCCATTCCATCGGGACGCAATGACCCGTAACGTTGAGCAAGCTATTTCAGAAAATTCCTTTCCCTTCTGATAGGGCAGATCATTTTCCCCAAGCTGTATTACTACCACATCTGGAGGACCATGTTTATCCGCTGCTCTGTCCAAGATTGGCTCCAATGAGTTCCAACGCATGCCACTGCAACCCATCTAGTGTATACGTACTCGATTTGTCAAACCCAAATGTCTGCCCCATCCAGATGCTGCAGCATAAACACTGGCCCTTTGAACAATGCTGTGGCCACAAATCCATATATGCTGCCACCATGACACTGAAACTTAAAACACAGAGTTAGTGCATCTCCAAATGGGGTCTGATATAGTCTTGGTAGGCAGCTGATCTCCACCTGCCAATGGCCCGAATCCGTTCTTCTTGCAGTCCCAACCTGGCTGCTGCTGTAGCAGACCCAATTCGAAAGGAGGGAGACCCAAAATCCTTTGCAGGTAAACCAATGTCTGTTAACCCCTGCCAGAAAATCCTTACGAACTGAAAACGGGTTAAAACTTTTCCATTTTCATGTATCAGCAGCGTTCCTGAGCAATCAGACCTGACCTTCAAAAACTGCTGCATGGCCCTCATGGGGCAGGGGCCCTGATCTTGTGATGAATTAAGTATTAGTCGTGCCCCCTTCCCCTATTGATCAGTTTTTAACCTCCTTATTGTTATATGTAATGCTCCCTTATATATAATGCTCCATCCCACTTGCAGCTCATGCCCAGTTTGATCCGAGCTGAGGTGGCCACTAACTCCCCAACCCTAAATGCTCCATAAAAGGCCACTGTAAACGCAGCCTGGAATAATGCCACCTCATATGCAGACCAGCAAATATTTTTTAGGCGCAGGATTAATCTAGATAAAATGTCTAAGGTGAGTGGTCGGCGCCAATCTGATATAGCAGGTGTCTCTCTCTTACAAGCCTTTATGGCCTGGCATGCTGCGAATGAAGTGCACGGGTCTGCCTGCCCATATGCTTTGCTGAAGAATGAAATTGCAGCTTTATGTACCCCTATAGTTCTGGCTGCAAAGCCCCCCTTCCTCATATGTGCCAAATAGCACAGGACCATCTGTTGAGACACTGGCCACCACCCATTTTCCCCATAGGCCTCTGTAAAAGATAGAAAACTGGCCATTGCTGTTGAATAAGCTTGGAACGTTGATGGCAACACTGATGCGAAAAACCCCTGGATTATGGTGTGTTCCCAAGATCCCATAGTTCCTCGGGAAATTCCTCCGGAAGGATGTCTGCCTCTGGCACCAAGCTGCGGAATCTCTCCTGTTGTAAGCGGGACAGGGAGTCCGCGATGTCATTGTTAATGCCAGGTACGTGCCGTGCCGTAAACGTGATGTTACCCACCAGGCATGTCATTACAAACTTACGCACCAGTCTCATGACCCTAGGCGACTTAGAGGACTGCCTATTCACCATCTGTACCACTGCTTGGTTGTCGCACATGAATCGAACCCGCTTATTCTTGAATCTATCCTGCCATAACAACACTGCTACGACTAAGGGGAACAGTTCCAAGAACATTAGGTCCCTAATTATTCCTGTTTCTGACCAGTGTTGAGGCCATCTCTGCGCACACCAGCTGCAGTTAAAATATACCCCAAAACTGACACTTCCTGCAGCATCGGTCTGCACTTGCAATTCTTGTCCCACATCTAACGAATCTTGCCATAGGAACACCCCATTAAAATTATTCAAGAAGTACAGCCAGGTACTGAAGTCTTCCTTAATCTCTTTCGTTAACCGTATGCGATTATGAGGCGATTTTACCCCTGCTGTAGCTCTAGTCAACCGAGCGCAAAAGGCCCTGCCCGGAGACACTGCTCGGCGTGCAAAATTTAAATGTCCTATCACGGACTGCAATTCCCGTAATGTGCTTTTTTGTATGCCTAAAAGGTTTGTTAATAACGCCTTTAATGCCTGTAGCTTGCTCTCAGGTAATCTTGAAGAACCTGCTATGGAATTGATTTCGATTCCCAAAAAGGTTAAATATGTTGTTGGTCCTTCGGTTTTCTCATGTGCTAATGGAACACCAAGCTCCTCTGCTAACCGCTTAAAAGAGGACAAGAATACTTCACATTTGTCAGACCCTGCTGGCCCCACAAATAAGAAGTCATCCAAATAATGAGTTGCATGTTGCAACCTTGTCCGCTCTTTTAAGGCCCATTCTAAAAACGTGCTGAAGGACTCAAAAGCTGCACATGCAATCGAGCAGCCCATGGGCATGGCCTTGTCCATGTAAATTGCCCCTTGAAACATAAAACCCAAGAGGCAAAAGTCTGCTGGATGCACTGGTAGTAGGCGAAATGCCGATTGAATGTCGCATTTTGCCATTTGTGCACCAGTGCCACATGCCCGTACCAGCCCGACTGCATGATCAAATGATACATACCTCACGGAAGATAATTCTGGAGGTATGGCATCATTGACCGACTGCCCCTTTGGATACGATAGGTGGTGAATCATCCTAAATTCACCAGGAGTCTTCTTGGGTACGATGCCCAACGGTGAAATTCTTAAGTTAGGGAGAGGAGATTGATTAAAAGAGCCGGCAATCTGCCTGGCCTGGCACTCTTTTTCTACTTTTATCTTGACCACTTCAGGCATTTCTTTAGCTGATTTTAGATTGCCAAACTGAAGAGGTATCCTGGGACCGAAGAAGGGGATGCGGAAACCAACAGAAAATCCTTTCCATAGGTAATCAGCTGCCTCTCTATTGGGGTATTTTTGAAGCAGTGGAATCATTGCCTGCAACTTGACAGGCGTGTTTGCCAAAATTCTTAAACTGTCCCCCTTATTTCACTGTGGAGGCAATGCTTGCGGCAGACCCCCCTTCACTGTGGCCTCCTGAACCTGGAGGTCTGCCTCTTCGAAAGGGCGGAGGACCGGAACCATTGCGGTAGCAATTGCTCTTTAAATAATGGTTTCATCATCAACTTTTAATGTTCTCCTTCTGTTTTATGGATAGTATTTATGCTACTTATGTCTAATGGCTTGTTTTTTTAATGGCTTGTTTTTTTGTTTTTTTTTAATACTGTGGTTTTTAAGTGTAAGCTGCCTGGAGCAGGACTCTGAAGAGGCAGCACTGAAATATTCTAAATATTCAAAGGAAACTTTTGAAATTAATTGATTGCTTTTTATACACTTCACCTTGAGATTCCAGATTGTGAGACCTTAAACTCCTGCTGCTTTGTATTCTCTGGTTTATGCTCTTTTTCATACAGATGGTGCTTCTGCTATTGAAGTGGTTCTTAATGTTTAACTCCTACTGCCCACCAAGCGAACAACATCATCAATTAATACATTAGAAAAGTTTTTTTATTGGGAATGGTACTATATTGTGTCAGGTGAAAAGAGGACTATAGGGATGCCAGCCCCCAGGTGGGACTTGGGGATGCCCCAGAATTACAGCTCAATTCCAAACTACAGAGAAAATGGCTGCTTTGGAGGGTGCACTCTATGGCATTGTACCCCACTGAGGTTCATGTCCTCCCCAGGTGCCATCCCCAAATCTCAAGGAGTTCCCCAACTTGGATCTGGCAACCATACCCATCCCATCCACCACCAGTGGCCAGGGCAACCATACCCTGGCAACCCTAACTATTTATCTAGGCTTTTATATAGCTTGATTATTTACTTCATGACCGTGATTACTTGTAGCTAACAGCTAGAGAATATGTATCATCAATTTAGGTGAGGGCTGATAGAAACAGGCTGCAGAAAACAATGTAGACAGCTGGCTGCCAAGAAGGAGCCTTCTAGGTTTGCCAACTGCCTGGAGAAAAAAATGTCCTGTCCCTTTAATAGAGACTTTGTAGGATGTTATTTACCTCCATGACATGGAAAAAACCTCACCTGCCCATTTCTACACTTTAAACCTTTATTAAAAGGATAGAACATTTTTCCAGGTCTGTTGGCAACCATAGGAGTGACTCTGAAGGGGATGCTTTACAGAAAGTGTTGCAACTTCATAGCAGAATCCGCCCTAATCTATCACAGAGACAGGAAAGAATGATAACTGTAGTGGAAGGTTGGAGGAGAGGATTTGGGTTATCACTGGCCATATTTTCTGGGGTTGCGGCTGGCCACCCACCCATCAACAGTTATAACTTGGGTGTCAACAGCATGAAACTCCAGACTAACTGGGCAAGGGGGTGCATATAGATATTGAAAAGCATTGGGGAGAATATCGTCCCTTGTGGGACTCCACACACCAATGGATGGCATGCGGAAAGCCTCTCCCCAATTGCCAACCTCTTTCCCCAGCCTTGGAGAAATGAAGACAGCCATTGAAGGGCTGTCCCACACACTCCAGTGCCAGCAAGGTGGTTGGTCAACCATGTCGAATGCTACTGTGAGATCAAGTAACACCAGCAGCACCAACCCATCCCGATCCAGTTGTCTCTGGAGATCATCTGTGAGGGCAACCAGCACAGTCTCTGCCCCATGGCCAGTCCGGAATCTGTATTGAAAAGGATCCAGTGCCGATGTTTCCTCCAGGAATTCCTACAACTGCTCTGCCGCCACTCTCTCAACACCCTACTCAGAAATGATTAGTTTGAAACTGGGTGGTAGATGGCTGGATCAAGTGGATCCAATGATGGTTTTTTAAAGAGCGGGTTCACCACTGCCTCCTTTAGCATTCCAGGGAAGACCTCTGAAGTCAGGGACAGGTTTATAATATCCTTGGCCAGCCATGGGTCAAGGAGATAAGTGGCTGGATTCACAGCTAACAGGATCCTGTCCACATCGGACTGGGAGAGGTGCCAGAAATTATCAAATCAATATTAGACCTGAAGATGGCCAAGGGGCCTCTAGTTCACTTACTGTATCACAAGTAGCTGGGAGATCACGGAGGAGGGACAATACCTTATCCGCAAAAAAAGCTTGCAGATGCTTCACAGCTAATGTCCAATTAACAACTATTTTGGAAGTCCCCTGAAAGGGATGTAAGTGATCGAATTACCCTAAATAATTGGGCCGGGCAAGAGCTTGCATAAGCAATGGAGGCCGCATAGTACTCCCTCTTAGTGGCCTTCACTGCCATCTCTTAGGATTTCATAAACGTCCTATAAGATGTTCTTGCCGCTTCATCGTGAGTTCATGAATTTATGCACTATGTATTGTCCAATCACCTCTGCTGCTCACTTGCCTTGAAAGCCCCTTGCTGGGGTCGCCATAAGTCAACTGTGACTTGACGGCACTTTACACACACACACACACACACACACACACACACACACACACACACACACACACACTGTGTGTGTGGTAATGTTTTTTAATTGTAAGTTGTTTTGGAAGCCAATCTGTCTGAAAGGCAGCATCTAAATATAATAAATAAGTGGTAGGTCTGCATTGCCTACTGCTTTCCTCCCCACCCCCATGCTTTTCTTGCAACCTGGCTCACTTCTGTGTTGGAGCCTAGCTAGCTGAGGGAAAAGTAATACAAGGAGACAAATCATGGAAGAGGTAAGCCTCAGGTGTAGCACCCCCTGTGTGCACTCCTTTTGATCTTTAAATTGGACCCTTGAGCTTTCCATGTGATTGGGACAGATCAAGGTTTAAAATCTACTCTCGTTGTCTGAGTTTAAAATTACCCTGGAAATTCATACTACTGATGAAAATAGAGAGCATGAAACACAGATTTCATGTGTGTTCAAGTACTACAAACAACCCACAAACACTGGCTTCCAAATTCTTTCTAAAAATGCCCATACTCCCATGTCATGCCTGAGTGAGATCTCTGTAACAACCAAGGACTGTGGTTGTATCAGAAATCATACTTGGAAATTGTCTAGGCTGAACTGAGAGCCATGATGCAATGTAGATTATTACTTATTTTTCACATTTTTATCATACTCTTCCTTGGAAGAGGTCAGGATGGTGTACATGGGGTTTGTTTTACCCCATTTCCCCCTACTACAGCCCAGTGAGAACTGAAGCTGAAAGATGATGACTGACCCAACGTCACTTACTGAGCCTCATAACAGAATGAGAATTTGAACCCAGCTCTCCCCAGGGCCAATAAAAAAAATCTATCCACTTCACTGCACAGCATAGCTGTGCATTGGTCCATGCTGAACCTGGAAGGTAACTCTCAAAGCGAATGTGTTTAACGTGTCAACTCTAATGCATCAAAACTACTTTCAGAGACAATTTGGTACACAATTCCCAGGTACAAATGATTTTAAAATTGGTTTTCACGTGTAAGGACGAAAGCTGTTCGTTTTTCATTTTTATCACACAGATTTTTCATTTTTATCACACAACCCTGTTATCAAAGTGTACTACATTATTTTGGGTGTTTGATCATGCTTCATATTTTATCACTGTTTTTATGCCTCTGTCTTTAGGCCCAAAGGTGGACTAACTTCCATTGATAAGGGAGTCCAAGCTGTGAGTTTATTGTAATCACTCATTGCAATTTGTGTTTACTTGTCAAGTACGCACTGCAATGTAATATGCTATTGTTTGAGGAATTCAGTGCTTAGGGTTTGGGAATATAACTAGATATAATGCCATTATTGTTAGGGTATCCAGATTCAGTCAGGGGGTGCAAGGGGCCAGAAGCAAGGTTAAAAGCAGGCACAGGTCCATTCTTGGAGGAGGGGGGTCAAGAGGTGACAGGTGTAGTCACAGGTAGGAAAAACCCAATATCCAGGGAAGAAATGGGTTGAGTGAGGAGCGACAACTAGGCAAGTTTAAGCTCAGTCTGTGACAGGTCTGTTCATAGCTAACAAATTCTCTTGGGTGAAGAGGAAGCTTGCAGGCCAGAGCCTGAGGTATCCTGGTTGATACCCATTGTCATTGGCTGAAGCCCAGTGAGGTGATGCCTGAAGCCAGAGTGCAGATTCCAGCGCACATGGCACTGTGAAATTGCACAAGCATCTGCTTATCTGTGCCTTCTACATTTCAGCGGACCTGTGGTAAAAACTGACATGTACTGGGGCCTGGCCGATAGAAGGCTCAGTTTGAGTCTCATCCAGGCATCTTCCAATGATCTGTCCCATTTGTATCTTGTCATTCCTCCAAGGAGCTGCAAGGATGATTATCCCCATTTGATCCTTATAATAACTCCAAAAGGTAGGTAACAATGATTTGCCCAAAGTCACCATATAATCTTCTTGGCTAAACAGGGTCTTGCGCACAAACCTTCCTGGTCAAAGTCCATTTCTGTTACCGTATATACTCGCGTATAAGCCGAGTTTTTCAGCCCAAAAAAAGGGCTGAAAAAAGCCGGCCTCGGCTTATACGCGGGTCAATACGGTAGAGGGGGGAGGGAGGGGGGAGGGAGGAGGGAGGAGGGAGGGGGGAACTTACCGCCGCCATTTTTTCTCTGCCGGGAGCGGCCTCTAAAGGCCCTCTGCGGCCGCGGGGAGGGCGCTCCGCCGCCCCCGCCGGCTTCTCCCGGCCGGGAGAGGCCTTCAGAGGCCCCCTGCGGCTGCGGGGAGGGCGCTCTGCCCCCCCCACTGGCTTCTCCCGGCCGGGAGAGGCCTCTAAAGGCCCTCTGCGGCCGCGGGGAGGGCGCTCCGCCCCCCCTCCGCCGTCTTCTCCCGGCCGGGAGAGGCCTCTAAAGGCCCCCTGCGGCCGCGGGGAGGGCGCTCCGCCCCCCCTGCTGGCTTCTCCCGGCCGGGAGAGGCCTCTAAAGGCCCTCTGCGGCCACGGGGAGGGCGCTCCGCCGCCCCCGCCGGCTTCTCCCGGCCGGGAGAGGCCTTCAGAGGCCCCCTGCGGCCGCGGGGAGGGCGCTCCGCCGCCCCCGCTGGCTTCTCCCGGCCGGGAGAGGCCTTCAGAGGCCCCCTGCGGCTGCGGGGAGGGCGCTCCGCCGCCCCCGCCGGCTTCTCCCGGCCGGGAGAGGCCTCTAAAGGCCCTCTGCGGCCGCGGGGAGGCCGCTCCGCCGCCCCCGCCGGCTTCTCACGGCTGGGAGAGGCCTTCAGAGGCCCCCTGCAGCCGCGGGGAGGCTGCTCCGCCGCCCCCGCCGGGCCGCACCACTTCCCGCCGCCAGGAGCGGCCTGGGGGGGGCCTCCTGCAGCTGCAGGAAGGCCACCCCCGCCGGATCCGCCGCTTTTGCCATCAGGAGCCCAGAAGGTAAGTCTGCGCGGGGGGGGGAGGGGTTATAAGCCGACCCTCGGCTTATACGCGGGTGCCTAATTTTTCCCCATTTTGGGGGAGAAATTAGGCACCTCGGCTTATACGCGGGTCGGCTTATACACGGGTATATACGGTATACCTGGTAGCAAATTGTCTGATTTAAAATAAAGATTATTGAAATCTGAAACCACTCGAGTTGATTTAGGCTAGAAGGCTCTAATGAATTGCTAGGATATTCAGCAGATAGTAGAAAGATAAAGGACAGATCAGATAATGTACGTAAACAATAGGCAACTTCAAGTGGAGACAGCCTCAGTTCTTTGGATCTGAACATGATAATTTTAGCTATGGGGAACAGATTCTTTAGAATGTATCTTTCAGAAGCCAATGGAGAGCTTTATTTGGGAGCAAAAGGGAAAAACAAACCCCTGATCATAGGACAGTTTTTGCCATGTCCAGGAATTAACAGCCAGTAATTAATTTATTTAGTACACTTTTATTGTGCTTTCCTCCAAAGGAGCCACGTTGTTCTCCCCTTATAACAATAACAAGAGATCGGTAAGATTGAGAATGAAAGACTGGTCTGTGGTCATCTGGTTTGTTTCATGGTGAACTAGGGATTTTAAACCTGAGTCTCCCTGGGCATAGCTTAACACCCTAACTTCTACATACACACTGGCTCTAGTCTGCAAACATGTGGGCAGATTGTCCAGAGTATGAGCTGAGTTGTTGAAGATTATGAGCTGCATTAAAACTTTGTAGGCTGCATGCAGTTAAGTTAGAAATGTGATTTTGGTTTCTTTATTCTAGTCTGTTTTTTAAGCCTTGGTTGTCATTCACCATTACTTGGTTTGTGCTGGTTTCTGTTGTTAATTACTTCTATTTAACTTGGTTATTGGATTAATGTGTTTTCTCTTAGGCTGAGGATTTTGTCGTAAAAGTGTTATGGCATTTATGTATAGGCTTGCCAACAGATCCAGAGAAAAATAACCCTTCAATAGAGACTTACTGTATGGAAATGGGGAACTGAAGCATTTCATGGCACAGGTAAACTTACATTACCTGGTAAATAACATCCTATTAAGCCTCTATTTAAAGGACATGGCACAATCCAGTTGAAAACCCTTCTTCTGTATGAATGCTCTGTTTTGCTGCATCTAATCTTTGCAAACCACATAGCACGTGCGTTGATCCTTTATCTATACTTTCCTTTTCATTCCCATTAGGTGATCCTCGCAATTCTTGTCTTCATTTAGATTGTAAACATACAGGCAAGGTTCTTGTAGGTTATCTGGGCTGTGTAACCGTGGTCTTGGTATTTTCTTTCCTGACGTTTCGCCAGCAGCTGTGGAAGGCATCTTCAGAGGAGTAACACTGAAGGACAGTGCCTCTCAGTGTCAAGAGTGTAGGAAGAGTAATATATAGTCAGAAGGGGGTTGGGTTTGAGCTGAGTCATTGTCCTGCAAAGTATTAAAGGTAATGTGCAAATCATTGTCCTGTAAGAATCAAGATAATGTGCTAATGAGGGTGTGGTATGTTAATGTGGAACCATTGTATCCTGAAGTGGTCTGTTAACGTGGAATCCAGGATGTTTCAGTCAGTTCAAATCAGTTTCAAATGCAGCTTCTTCAGTAGTTTGTAAAGGTAAAGGTCCCCTGTGCAAGCACCAGATCATTCCTTACCCATGGGGTGACGTCACATCCCGACGTTTTCTAGGCAGACTTTGTTTACGGGGTGGTTTGCCAGTGCCTTCCCCAGTCATCTTCCCTTTACCCCCAGCAAGCTGAGTACTCATTTTACCAACCTCGGAAGGATGGAAGGCTGAGTCAACCTTGAGCTGGCTACCTGGAAATAACTTCTGTTGGGATCAAACTCGGGTCGTGAGCAGAGCTTGGACTGCAGTACTGCAGCTTACCACTCTGCGCCACGTGGCTCTTATTCAGTAGTTTGTAGCTCTCTTATAATCGTTTATTTCTTTCCAGTGATGAGAAATTCCAGGAGCTAGCATTGATCTGCTTTTTGGAAGAAGGAGAGTGCGCTGGAGGCATTTGGTGTCTTTGTAGTATTTTCTTTATCTACAAATATACAAGTAGAAGCAAGAGGAGGCACTCCTACAGGGCAACAGTTCTGCTGCCTTTCATCAGATCCCAGAGAAAACCTTGCACTCCCCAAGGTGATTCACAGCCCACTCTTCAGCTATGGCTAGCTAGCTGGCTGGCTGGCTGACAGATTTTCTTTCTCTCTCACTCACTTTCCCCCCAGTCTCACACAGACCCAAACACACCTGCCTCCCAAACTAGGAGGGCAGCCCACCTTCTTCACTACAAGGAAAAGGGTTTAACTTTTTTTCTCGTTGTTTTCGCCCTCCTCAGTGGCTGCTAGCCTAACCCCTTCGACAGCTGTTATCAAATGGAATTAAAGAGGCAAATGACCCCTTATTGAATCTTATTAGGCAGAATAAAAGCTTGGGCCTTCATCTATTCTAGTTGAGTTGTAAATGTAGACTACCTTGGTATTCTTCCTCTCATCGTCATCTCCACTTTCTTCCAATTCAGATCCAAAAAATGTATTTTCTGCTATTGAATCCAGCAGATTATGGACAGTTGTTCTAATCCTTCCCTTCCCTTTTAATGTGTAAACACTTTCTTCCAAATTCTCAAGAGTTATTTCATTCTGCATTTTTTCCAGTTCCATAGGTGCATTACAGTATAATGGTGAGATGGACTAACTGATTTTTTAAAAAGACACCTTGCATATCATTTTGTACATAAGTGAAATCAAGATGAAACTGACGTCTGGCGACCCCAGCAAGGAGGTTTCAAGGCAAGCAAGAAGCAGAGGTGGTTTGCCATTGCCTTCCTCTGCTGAGGTGGTTCACCATTGTGTTCCTCAGTGGTCTCCCATCCAAGTATCGACCTTGCTTAGCTTCTGAAACATGCAAGATCAGGCTATGCCATGCTACCTTCCCTCTCAGCACATCAATAGCATGTCCTTCCACACTAAATAGGCTTGTGCTGCAAGTCTATTCAGCAGTGTAAAAAATCAGCACAACAAAGTTTGGGGGAAAAATGGAAGAACAACAAGGAAAGCACTGGTCTGCAATAGAGTACCCCTGTATTGTCTGGACTTTCCATTAAAATTAAGGATCTAAGTGTGACATCACCAACAATCACACCAGCAACAGAGCCACCACAGAAAAAGCTCCTTGTGTGGAAACAGTCTAGAACCGTGTTGGTGAACCTATGGCATGCGTGCCAACTAGCACGCGTAGCCCTCTCTGCCGGCACACGCGGCTCCCGCCCCCTTCCCTGCACTACCCACCACCCAGCTAGGCAGCTGGGGCTTTGAACCGCTGTGCGCTGCTGCGCGGAGCGGTTCAAAACTCCCGCCCCCTTCCCTGCACTCCCCGCCGCCCAGCTGGGCGGCTGGGGCTTTGAAACGCGCCTTCCCTGCACTCCCCGCCGCCCAGCTGGGCGGCTGGGGCTTTGAACCACGCTGCGCTGCCGCGCGGAGCGGTTCAAAACTCCTGCCCCCTTCCCTGCACTCCCCGCCACCCAGCTGGGCGGCAGGGGCTTTGAACTGTGCCGCGCTGCCGCGCAGAGCGGTTCAAAGGTCCCGCCCCCTTCCCTGCACAAAGTGTTGGCACTTTGCATTAAATAAGTGGGTTTTGGGTTGCAGTTTGGGCACTCGGTCTGTAAAAGGTTCGCCATCACTGGTCTAGAAGATATGCTGGGATCTCTGTGTATGGCAGTGCCAGCATTTAAAAAAAACATACCGGGTGTGTGGGAGCCTGATTCAGACTGGGACTGTGGTGTAAGAGGTGGTGGTTCAGCTTTCCCTCCATACCATTTTCATACTCTAAAATGGCTCCAGGGAGCTACCCCCTGTGGGGGGCAAATGGCAGTCCCCGGGCGCCATTTTCCACCAGAAAAATCGCTTACAGGGAAAAATTTAACCTCCCTCCCTGTGTGCCATGGTCTTCATTTGAGTTAGGCTTGTGTGTGGTGCGCTCATTGGGAGTTTTTTTTAATGTGGGGTCTAACATGTGTATCATGTGGCTAAACCCTGAGTGAACAGATCATGGCCAATGGCTAGTCTGAACAAGACCCTTGTTCTCAATCTGCTACAAGCTCACTTTATATACATTTTATACACATACAGCCCCCCAAATGTGTGTGCTGCTTGCCTTTATTGTTCACAAAGTGGTTAACAACTAAGAACATCAATAATAAATAATCAAGCATAACTAAAAATAAACCAATAAAATGAGTGTGGGAGGGGAGATCAGGACAGCAGCAGGACCAACACATGCCTCAGATTATCAATGTTGACCATCAGAGGACTTATAGACCTGATGGAACAAGGATAATTTTGACTGCTTAAGAAAGGATGGAATCAAAAGGGCTAAGTGAGCTGTGTTAGGGAGGGCATTCTCTAAAATCTGGGCCAGGACTGCCTCTTCCTAATAGATGCTAATCTTGTATCCACAATGTATGGTATGCTGAGCATTGCTTCAGTTCATTGGCAGAACGTAAGCATATGCCATACCTTCCCAGGTGAGGCTGAGAAGCGGAGGTACTTGCATGGATACAAGCAATGTCTGAAAAACATTTATTTGACCCCTTTATAACACCCAAATGGAACAGCTAAAGCCTGAAATGGTTTTCTGTTACATTCAAATAAACTAGTCCTTTTCCATCTCTTTTATGCAGTTGCACTGACTGTTCTCAGTAGATTGCATACTTGTGTTTCTCCCCCAACCCTGCTGGCTCATTAGTGATATTTCTAGAGGTCTAGTTTCCACAGTAACAAGCAATTACCATTGTTCCACGGACTGCCAAAGTTACCACAAGCAACACAGAGGGAGATGCATTACTTTTCTATATTGGGATAAAATGCTTGCACACTTCTTGTCAGTGCGTGCCAGTTCTGACGCATGTCCCTTGCTGTTGGTACATCTCCTTCTGCATCCATTATACTAAGATGCAGTAAAGCTATCAATCTAAATGTCACAATGGGTAGCCGTGTTAGTCTGTCTGTAGCAGTAGAAAAGAGCAATAGTCTAGGAGCACCTTAAAGACTAACAAAATTTCTGGCAGGGTATGAGCTTTTGTGAGTCACAGGTCGTTTATGCATGGGTGTTTACCTGAGGTTCAATGTTTGCTTGACCCACACTTTTCTGTTGCAAATTCAAGAATTGCTATGCACCAGCAGTCACAAAGTAATGCTTCTTTCCATTATAGTTCACAAATCATGAAGCATATGAGTCCCCGCCCCTTGAAATGCTCTTTGTAATTGGCTGTACTACTTATTGTGAGAGAAATGTCCAGTTCCCCTCTCCCCCCGGCAGAAACCCAAGTGCTGTTTTACAAACCTTTTTTAAAAAAGGAACTCTCTAAAAGGAATGGGAAGAGGGAGAAACCCAAGCATCGTTTTAAAACGCTTTCTGCTCAGAAAGAACTCCTAGAGGCATTTGAGTCCCTGCCCCTCGAAACACTGCTTTGTAATTGGCTGGAGTGCTTACTGTGAGAAAAACATCACTCCCCCCAACTCCCCTGTCACACACTTTGGCTTATGCATGGAGATTTCACCCAGGTTGATCTCAGGGAACATTTGAAGAATCGGGTTATTACAGGAACGGGAAGACCCGGGATTTGCAAAGGCTGGCCGCAAGGTCATTTCTCATGGACTGAAAACTTATGCATAACTCCAAGGAATGACCGAGTCAGACCAGGGGCGAGTGTGAGTGAAAGTACCATGCATAAAGGACCACAGCTCACTTCTTCAGATTCAGGTACCTGAAGAAGTGAGCTGTGACTCACGAAAGCTCATACCCTGCCAGAAATCTACAAGTCAATTACTTTGTTGAGGAAAAGTCATTATTCCCTAAAGAAATTGGGAATCCTTTAAGAAGTTTGGTGATTTTCTTGGGTATGAACTACAATTTATTTTAATTCTGAAAGCTCCTTGCATATTGTTGAGGCTGCTGCTGAATCAATCCAAGGCAGCACCTGTGGGAATTCCCTCAAAGACACTTCTGGATTGATAATGTCTAATTTTTATTACGAGTGTTACAACATCACTGACATGTGCAGTGGTGCTGTATATATTCTGTAGTGTGCAGTCAAACACATCATTCTCTGACTGGAACATTACTGGAGTAGGGAAATGATGAAATTAACAAGTTGCCTAGTACCAATGCAAACAGGAACCCAGAGGAATGCAATCAGTAAAAATCTGTTTTTTTTAATGAGTGCATGTAGTTAGGTGATACCAACAATTCTCTCTCTTAAAGTATCCCTCCATCTACTTTCTTACAATATTTTACCATTTATGGTTGCTTTTTGCACGTCCTTCTAGTATACTCTGGCTAAAATTTAAAAACACTTTTTCTGGGAGTGAACTCCACTGAAAAAAATGGGACTTATGGATTCCTCTCTCTGTCTATTTTTCCATGTGATTTTTATGTAAGGGCCCAAGACACTAGAAAACAAACCAAACAGAAGCATGAATATATCTTTATAGTAAATAGTAATTCAGGGATTTCTACCCCAGAATTTTAGAAAGTCATGGGTGCCTTTTTAAAAATATTGAGAAGGGCTGAAACATGGTACCAGTTTTAATATGTATACACCATTCTAGTTTCAGAGCTGGTAGAGAACACTTGTCTCAATTTTTTTCTGCAACTAGAAGCACTGGAGAACCACTTGACATACCCAGGTGATTGCCTAGGCCACCCATCTTGAGCATAGACTAGACTTGAGATAGAGGGGAGCCCAAGATACAGGGCAGCGTTGCAGGACTGGCTGCCATCTGCACTGCTGCACGTGTGCTAATGCACCATGCATCAGGTGACCAGAGCCTTCTCCTGCCATCAGGTATAGGAGCAGTGGTGACATGGTGCATGGCAAGCAGCAGCTCTGTCCTTATAGAAGAAATAGCAAAATTGTGTGGGAAAGCAGCATGAAGCGAAACAATATCTTTCAGTAGTCTGACAGAAATGGCTGATTCATACAGCCATTGTATATATATTTACACTGAATTGAGTTGACTCTTTAGTGGCTTTTACTGTGTTGAACTGGTCTTCTGAATGCTTCAACACATGTTCTGATGATCTTATTCCTGGTTCAACCATATTTTTCACGTAACACACAATAGTAAGAAGTGATGACAATCAGTGACACCCACTGTAGCCAGTGGTAATTGGTTGTGTATAAGATGCTATCTCATTACTGTGCAGACACTGTTCAGTTATGGAAATGTTTTCTCATGATCCTCCAGAGTAGTTTTAAATCCGCCTACTAACTTCTGTAGCACACAAGCACATATATATTTCCGATACGAAACAGAACACAGTTGACTACAGCAAAGTAATGTTAAAAACTGTGCTCACAAGGCAAGGCTTTACTCCTCATTCTCAGATAAACTGCTGTTTAAAAACTGTCTCACGATAACTTGCTGTTCAGAAGTAGTTTACAGGTTGTGAAGTTACATGGTGCATCAAAGCACATAGAATTCTGGAGACTATGCAAGTCGAGATCCGCAAGATATAATTTAAAGGATGTTTAAACTCTTCACACGGTGCTATATCCAGCTTTCCCCCAGGTCAGTATCTTCCCTTCAAACACTCATTCTTCTGTTCCCCACCCTCCACTCAGTCACCTCTTTTGCTCACAGGGCAGACAAGTAGTGACTTAACCTCCATCTTTTGGGCTGAACTAAGACAACCAGAGCCAATTTCCTCTCAGCAATTGTCTTTAAAAAAAATGAAAGTACCACTCTCTCTCTCTCTCTAAGTGTTCTGTGGTTTCCAGGGTTATGATAGTCATTTCCAAAATTCATTGTTTCTGAAACAAGTGCTGATATCACAGTACTGGCAGTTTGGTTTCTTTTCTCTCTTTTTTTAGCACCCCCCACCCCCGGAATGAAGATTTCTCCACGAAATAGTTTTGTTCATTCACTTGTGATACCCCCTCCAACTTTCCAATTAAAATGTCGAGGTAGCTACAATCATAAAATAAAAATATAATGAAACATTATAAATATAAAGTCCTATTATATATAAAAATAACTCTGCAATAACTAAAACCATATTAAAATACCATATAATAATCAGCAATAGAATACCACAATAAAACACAAAGAAGAACCATGAGACTCAATAAAATTCTGTAGTAGATAAAATATCAAACACCAGAATGACATCATAACAGCAGTAAATATTTTATTAAAGAGTCTGAATCCAGCAGAGGGGGGGAAAGATAACCAAAATTAAAGTGAAATAAAAATTACTTTACCAAGTGCCACAAAGACATCAGAGATGGCACCAGGCAGACCTCCTGGGGAAGGCTGTTGCACAATCGTGGCACCACTGTGAAGAAGTCTGAGTAGCAGTCTGCCTCCACTTAGTTGCTTGGGGCACCCAGAGTAAGGCCTTTAACAAAGATCTTGTTTCTGATCACCTGGGAGCAGAGCTGTGTTTGCAGCCTTGGATCTGCCTTCACCCAGAAAAAGTGCCTCATTCAACTATCATCCTGTATTGGCAGGTTGCTTTAATTTTCCAGGCAGAGAGTTGCTTTAATTTTCTAGACGTTCAATAGCACTCCACATCCCCCCAGAAATCCATTGCTTTTAAAATGTGTAGATTTGGTGCTGTAAACGCTAGTAGCCACTAGGTGGAACCATTGGGCCACACTTCTCCATGCATTGAAAGAGCATATTTTGCAAGGGAAAGCAAACCATGTGTTATTGGGGGTGGGGAATTGGTGAGTACTTACCACAATAGAGAATTAGGCTTCATAGATATGAGGTGAACAAGAAAATAATCTATATGCCTTTTTCATGCATGACAGACATTTTCCATTCTGTATGTTTGGTAATCTAACACAATGGTTCAGTGAAAGGAAGCTGTTCTGGCTGTATTAGTTATCTGCCAATACTCCATTTCATGGGAGAATAACAATGAAAATGCTGGTCTTTAGTTTCGGGGCTTTAGACATTCATCTCAAAAAGAACTGGAGAGTTAGGTGGAGTATCTTCTCAAAAAGGAGGATATATTGAAGAGATAACAAAAACACAACTAAAAGAAGAATATTAGAGCTATGGAGGGTTCACCTGCAAACCAAAGCTGCCCTATGAAATTTTAGAGGGAAATCAAAATTGCTTCTGCAAGGCTGTGGCAAATATCTAGTAAATTAGGGTTGCCAGTTTCTGGATGGGAAATTCCTGAAGATCTGTGGGTTGAGCCTGGGAAGGGTGGGGTTTGGGGAGGGGCGGAACCACAGTGGGATATGGTACCATGGAGTCCACCCCCCCAAAGCAGCCATTTTCTCCAGAGGAACTGAACTCTCTTGTGTAGAGATTCAGTTGTAATTCTTCAGGCTCCACCTGGAGGTTGGCAACCCCACCTTAGTACCTAGTCAGTAACAAGTAACTTGTTTCCCTTCAATGACACCCAAATCTGCTGTCTGGAGTGTCCTGCCTAATGGTAGGGATGACCCTTCTTCAGGCAAACTAGATGGGTAAACGTGAGAGAGACAGCGGGCCATAGACTACTGTGGCTCCTGTGAGTGAAACAGCATGTGTAGTAAACATCACTACAGCAGACAGTGCAGAAACTGCCAGACATGGCCTGGCAACTGGTAGAAGATGGGGGAGGCAGGGATTTCCATTATGTGCGGGGTGGGGTGGGGTGGTTGGCGTTCCTGGTACAATATTGTCACATCTGATGTAATCTGGAAGTGACATCTTCAGGCCGGGGTGATGCTTATATATGGTTGCCAGGTCACTCTTCACCTCCGGCGGGAGGTTTTTGGGGCAGAGCCTGAGGAGGGTGGGGTTTGGCGAGGAGAGGGACTTCAGTGCCATAGAGTCCAATTGCCAAAGCGGCCATTTTCTCCAGGCGAACTGATCTCTATCGGCTGGAGATCAGTTGTAATAGCAGGAGATCTCCAGCTAGTACCTGGAGGTTGGCAACCCTATGCTTACAGAGTGGGGGGGGTGCTAGTGTGCCACCAAATGCGAGGAAATCACTTCTGGGTCATGCCAGAAGCAACATCATCACACCAAGGACACTGATCACCCCACCCAATTTGCCTGGGCATTCCCTCCTGCTGTCAACTGAACAGTGCCATGCAAAGGAAGCTGGGGGTGGGAGATGCCCCACCCCCAGTAGGTAACTGGCAACCCTACCAGAAGTACTGTTTATTTGTTTAGGATAGCAGATTTCTGTCAGATCAAAAAGGCTGTAATAACACGCAAAACAGTAAACCCAATAAAACCAAATACGAACGAAATAGACTGTAAAATAAAAATGTTTTATATCTGGTTATGTAGTCCAATGAACCTCTGAAAAGGCTGCAGTTCTATCTGACTATAGAAGGTGAGGAAATCACCGCTTTCAATTTTTGAAATTTAAAATGGCAAAGATATTAGGAATGTGTGATTAAAACTATGTAACAAATTCTTTTTCTTAAATGAAATTTTTGATTTGGGGGGATTCCTGTGGCCCAGTCATGAAAAGAGGTGGTAGTTTAAGGTTTCAGAGATAATAATTATGGCCAAATTAACCAGTATTCTGCAGTTAAGTGAAAGACTGCATTGATTTTTGTTAGAACTAATTTGGTCCCATGTATTAAAAAAGTTAAATAGTCCCCTGTGTAAGCACCGGGTCATTACTGACTCATGGGGTGATGATACATCATGGCATTTACTAGGCAGACTTTGTTGATGGGGTGGTTTGCCATTGCCTTCCCCAGTCATCTACACTTTACCCCCAGCATGCTGGGTACTCATTTATTTAGGACTGAATAAGCTGGTGTGATTTATAAAAGATTTATACATCTAACAGAAGTAGTGTTTATTCCTGCTGTAATAGTCATATTCTCATTTTATATTTATAAAGTATTTTAGCGTATGGAGATGTGAAATGATATAGTATAGCCCGCTGTTGTCAGATCTCGGAAGCTAAGCAGGGTTGGTACTTGGAAGGGAGACCTCCATGGAAGTCTCTGCAGAGGAAGGCAATGGCAAACCTCCTCTGCTTAATCACTTG
This sequence comes from Euleptes europaea, assembly GCF_029931775.1. Taxonomy (NCBI): domain Eukaryota; kingdom Metazoa; phylum Chordata; class Lepidosauria; order Squamata; family Sphaerodactylidae; genus Euleptes; species Euleptes europaea. Next base: position 87,311,666 of record NC_079314.1, on the reverse strand, counting down.
CCAGGGGTTGCTATAAGTCGGCTGCGACTTGACCGCACTTTACGCACACACATTTCAGTGTGTGCAGTATTGTTTTCTTTTTAAAATGTATCCTCGTTTCATAGTCCTTTGACTAAAAGTAACATGTGACTAAATTTAAAGTTGGTTTGCAGGTCTCACAGTTGTGCAACAGGAAGAGGGCACGGATGTTAGAAAGGTAGGGTTGCCAGGTCCCTCTTCGCCTCTGGTGGGAGGTTTTTGGGGCGGAGCCTGAGGAGGTTGGGGTTTGGCCAGGGGAGGGACTTCAGTGCCATAGAGTCCAATTGCCAAAGCGGCCATTTTCTTCAGGTGAACTGATCTCTGTCGACTGGAGATCAGTTGTAATAGCAGGAGAACTCCAGCTATTACCTGGAGGTTGGCAACCCTATAGAAAGGTGATCGGATATAAATGTTAGATCTTTAATAACTTGATTGAAGCCAACCTGAAGTCAAAAAGCACACAAAATATAATGAAGGTGATATATTAAAATTGTGAAAAAATATCTCTAAAAGGGTAACATAGCAAGTGAACCAGTTTAAAATAGCAAAGCTAAGCAAAGGTCTAACTACACAATAAAACAAGACAACAAAACATTAATTCAAGCCAGCAAGATGTTACACTTTCAGAAATCCACTCTGACAAGAGTCAGGGACAAACAGCATGTCCAGTCCCTATAGCAAGCAAGAATCACAAATTCCAAAGTGAGAATGTTTCAGCAGAGAGCCAGAGGGGTACAGTGGTTAAAAGAAGCAGACTCGAATCGGGAGAACCAGGTTTGATTCCCCACTCCTCCACATGAAGCCTGCTGGGTGACCTTGGGCCAGTCACAATTCTCTCAGCACTTTCTCAGCCCACACAGAGGAAGGCAATGGCAAACCACCTCCAAATGTCTCTTGCCTTGAAAACCCTACGGGGTCATCATAAATCAGATGTGACTTGACGGAACGCACACGCGCACACACACACAAAACCAGCTACAAAAGATATTCCAGCAGTAGGGAAATCCTCAAACCAGAGAGTTAGGACTTCTGCCTAAGGTATTTAGATGATACACAGGCATGCGACTAAGACTTATGTATTCTGTTGTCAGCTTACCTTGAAGACCAAACAGTTCTATTCTACACTGAGAAACAGGGCCTTGGCTATTATTGAAAAACACTGGATGGGTTGGAGATCTCACTTTATTGATCTTTAAAGTATCTCAGTGTGCAGAATGGAGAAGAATGATTCAAACCAGCAGAAATGTATAGCAGTATAAATAATCACATTGCAATTAGGCAGAACACATGGAGATTTTAAAAAATGCTGCTTATATGAAAGATGTTCAAGAAAAGCGTTGTGAGTCATTTCAAGCTGTACAAGAAAGTATAACAAAAGAAACAATGGAGTGCTTGTGTGATGGAAGAAACAAGCACGACAAAAGCCGAGGGATCCCTTCCTTTCTATTTCATGTGTGACTTTTTGTGTGTGTGATTGTAATGAATCTATAAACTGCATATATTCTAAAATGATTCTTTTGGACTTTCTTGTTGGAATTTAATCCTTTGTGTTATTCTTCTGAAATTCTGGCAGCTTGGCTTTCATATTTTGCTCTAACAGCATGAGAGCCACTGTAGCTTGTCTGCTTCTCATGCTGACCTTTTCTAAACAGGCTGTTTGCCCTGGGTTCGATGCTTTTGGGAAGTGGCTTTTCCCTACTTCCCCACAGAATCATGACACATTTGTAAATCTCCTGGGTTCCGCACCCCCCCCTGCTTTTCTCCAATCTTCCCAAACCTGCTTTGCCCCAAAGTTTTCGGAAAGATGGGACTAAAGCTTGGATGGAAGAGATTGCAGCAAAGCAGTCTCTTGACTGCCTTGGTCGGACTCCGCTGTAACCTGCATTGCTTGCTATGAATAAGCCTTTCAAAAGCTCTCAGGTGATTTCTCAGCAGCCAGGAATTTTGAAGTTGTTCCCTTGCGGTGCTCAAAACACCTGGGCAAGTTGCACTTTAGCTGGCATTGATCTTTCATAGTAGGAGAAAAAGACACCACTGTACTACTATCAGGAGATTAGGAAATCAGTACAGGGGCGACAAAATTGTACAATAACAATAACGAAGGCTGCCTTAAGGATAACTACCCTTCGTGGGAACTAACATGCATCCAGTATTTTGAAATTTAATCTTTAAGATGTGCAATATTAGAGGAATCTATATGAAGGACTGATGAAGAATTCTACCCATAAGAATTTGAAACGGCCGTATCCTCCATCAAGTTACTCCTCTAAAATTGGTATTTCTGCTAGAATTGCACACTTACCTGCATGGGACTTATAGAAGAATGCAGCACCTTGCCAAAGACCTTGCATTTTTGTGAATTTTGTTAGTGTCTGTGTCACCATCCATGTGGACTTTTTTGGTTGTGCTTGTTATTTTTGTATGCTTGTACATAACACTGTATGTTTATATGTATAGTTGTATTTAGACACCATAGGATAAATATTGGTTGCACTTAACAGTAATTGTTATTGTACAATTTTGTCGCCCCTGTATTGATCTTTCATAAGCAGATTGCTGCGTGCAATCCTGAACAGTCTAGAGTAGGACTGCCTACATCCTGGAGAAGAAATGTCTTGTCCCTTTAACAGAAGCTTAATGTGTGGAGAGGAACATTTGAAGCTCTTCATAGGACAGAGGTATATGATATCACCAGGTAAATAACACCCCATTAAGGTTCAGTTAGGAGCCCCGTGGCATAGAGTGTTAAGCTGCAGTACTGCAGTCCAAGCTCTGCTCACAACCTGAGTTCGATCCTGACGGAAGTCAGTTTCAGGTAGCTGGCTCAAGGTTGACTCAGCCTTCCATCCTTCTGAGGTCAGTAAAATGAGTACCCAGTTTACTGGGGGTAAAGGGAAGATGACTGGGGAAGGCACTGGCAAACCACCCAGTAAACAAAAGTCTGCCTAGTAAACATCAGAAAGTGATGTCACCCCATGGGTCAGGAATGACCCGGTGCTTGCACAGGGGACCTTTACCTTTATGGTTCAGTTAAAGGGGTAGAACATTTGACAACCCTAATCTAGGGGCCCGATGATTTGATATTCAAATTCTATTTTTCATAGTTTGTGGTCGTAATTAAACATATAGTAATTTATTTTTCATCAGCTGTGTAGTTGTTTTTTTCTAGTAGTGACTGGACTAGTTTCATTCCTAGGTTTTGTGTTGGCTTTTTAATTTTTTGTTATTTTATATTAATGGATCATTTGTTGTTTAATATTAGATTGCAAAGAGGATTTTGTTAGATTGGCTACAGTGGTGGTTGAGTCGCTCACTGAGAGAAGTCATGGTAATAGACTGATTAGCATGATTGGCTAGTAAATAACTGGCTGTGCATATTGGTGGGCTTAAGTTAGCAATAGGATTGTGGCTGGATGTTTGTTGTGACAATCTGTTTATATTTTATCCAATTAGTATATTTAATTGCGTTTTAGGATTCTGTGTAGTAAAAGGAAAAAGGAAAAAAGTCAGTGCAGATTATGGGTTTAAATTATGGGTAGAAAAGTTCTGGCTGGATATTAGAATTTTTTTTTTTTACGGTAAGAGTAGTACAGCGGTGGAAATGGCTGCCTAGGGAGATGGTGAGCTCCCTCTCATTGGCAGTCTTCAAGCAGCTGCTGGATGAACACTTGTCAGGGATGCTTTAGGCTGATCCTGCATTGAGCAGGGAGTTGGACTAGTTGGCCAGTATGGCCCTTTCCAACTCTATGATTCTGACAGTCCCTTGGAATCTGAGGTCCAACCGTTATCCCAAATTCTGGCTAAGTTCAATTGTGCAAATCTATAAAATAATTGACAGGATAATTGTTGTATCTACAGCTATAGTTAGATCCAGCTTGTCATAAAAAGGCATCTGATGGGCCTGTTACTAAACGGGTCGCCAATCTCCCGGACTGGTTATGGCAACCCCAGCAGATATGTGCACACTCTGTTCCAGCCGCGCGCCAAGCCCCAAACGCTATGGGGATGGCTCCCGTGCCAGCGAGTGAAACTGACAAGGAAGAGCCACGGGCGGAGAAGCCTCTCGGAGTGAACCAGAGGGAATCCATTTTCCTGTGTGCCTCGTTCTAAGCAGAAGCCATCTCGCAGAGAGCTGCCAAGCACGTAGTCTTCCCCCCCTCTCCCCGCATCATCTGTATGATTGATGGCCCATTGGAAAGCATCAAGATAGCAGTAACGAAGGATCGTTCCCCCGGCTATGCAAAATGACGCGCCCCGGAGACAGCTATGCACGCCTTTGTGATAGAACGTTAATCCAATCTTCAAGCAACTCCCTGTACTCCTGGAATTGCGCAAATCAATGGAATAGGATAGTTTGCTCAATTGCCCCCTTGCCTCAGCCCAGCAGCCGACCATTAAGGTCTTTGTCACCTTTTGTCACACGGGAACCACGAAGGGGTAATCCAATCACCCGCCCCCAGAGAACAGTATATCTGGGGTCCCCACAGTCCATTCTTTTCCCCTTTTCCCTTGGCTTACTTGCCGCCACTCTGCTGGTTGAGGTTTTGTGCAGCCTGACCACGCTCCCTCCCGCCTCGCTGGTCGAGTCCCCGGGAACCCCTCTTCCTCGCCCCTTTTTCCCAGTATCTTAGTCTATGGAACTCAGGACAACTCCGCTCCAAGATAGGTACAGTATAACCCATCATCGTGGGCCTGCCACATTGGCAAACATCTCTCTACTCCTCCCTTTTATTCTTAGACTCTGTATGTTGGTGTGTGTATGATATTTGAGTGGTTGTGCACACATTTTTAATAATAACAAGTAAACTTTTTGAAACTAAATCCATTGCCTCAGCTTTATTCTTGAATCACGGTTTGGACTCCCGTAGACATAGTTTTAGATCCTGTGGGTTATGCCCTTGGCCGGTTATTGATTATCTAATTCCCCAAACTAATATCATAATCGAGCAATTTGGCTAACAATTCAGAAGAAGCAGATTTTGGCCAGGATTCATCACATTATCTTCCATGGGCAATGACTTCTAATACATTAATATTCAGTGGCTTTTTTTGGTTTGTTTTATAAAGGATATATTTCCAAGATGTCCAAGAGAGCATGTATCTCTTGCTCTTTCTAGGTAATCATTAACCTTAACAAACATTAATTGCCATAATAATACAGAAAAAGCAAAATTGGATGCTGAAATCTGTTCTACTTGGACAGGCATTTGTGAGAATTATACATGCAAATATATTTAAATATACTTGCTTCTTGATTCTCTTCAATCAGAAATAATGACAGGGAAAAGAGAGTAAACATATTATGATCCTTGTTTGGAATGGAGGCAGCCAGCAGTTGAATGTGGGGTGGAACTGCCCCCTGACAGTAGGGTGTTTTGGCCCTGTCAAAACAAAATAGGAAGGGCCTGTGCCACAACTGATTTGGCAGAAATCTGGTTTCTTCAGGTGTATCCAAAAGTGTGCTGACAGAAAGGATGAGTGAAAAAAAAACACAACACTTTGAGATTAAAGAACTACAGAAAACAATGCATTGTAAAGCATGAGCCATCATTCTTAACTGTATAACTGGTTTGTTGCATCCTGTGTGCAACAGTATAGGTCCCACCTCATGAACCAATCATCTTACTTCCTTCATAGTAAACACATCTCTGCGCAAGAAGCCAAGAGCTGCTTTTGTTTCAGTTGTTCTCATTTGTTAGCATGAAAGCAGTTATTGATCTGTGTAACTGTTTAATAATTCAGGCTTCCCATTCTGGAACTGTGAGCTTCTTCGGTTACACGTACAAGGAATAGGTCAATGAAATCCATTCATAATTGGTCATAAGAGGAAACTGATATGAGAGGTATTCCAACTTGAATGATTACGTTTGCATTCTCTGAAACAATATGTATGAATTGTTTATAAGGCTACCCTAGGCAGTAGTTCTTGCATAGGAAATAAATTGTATTTAATTTAGACTGCTTTAAAGAGGTCTGAACTTTAATTAATTTAAAATGTTTCTAAGCCTGCTTTTCTTCCTGATAACTGGGACCAAAGGCAGTTAACAACAATAAAACAGTACAAAAACTTAATTTTCAAAACAACATAATTACAACAACCAGCAGAAAATGCCTTTAAAAGTCAAATTAAAAGATTCTGCCGTTCCTGTCTTAACATCATTTTGTGGACAGCCTTTGCTTCTTTTAGTTGTCTAGTGCTGGTTACAATGAAATGCTCACTGTAGGGTCTTTTATAAACAGAGATTGTGAAATTCAGGTCTTTTTCATTACACTCAACTGTTTCTTTCAGTTTGGTGTCAGAAATGGAACTTCTGCAGAGAACAACACAATAAGGCCCACAATCACCTACCAGAAATGTGAATCATACATCTTTTCTCCACATGAGAGAGAGAGACCTCCTTGAAAATACTGCAATCAAGCTTCGTTCTCCTCTCATCCTGACAATCTGGTCTGGTCTAGTATCTGCTTAATTCTTTCTATTACTGCTCCCTCCGAGGGTCAATCATGTAATCAAATTGGCATGGTGAGCTAATCGTACTTAGGCTTTGTTTGGGATGTGGTGATGCGATTGTTGAATCCACATGTATAGTGGGACCACAAAGCTGCTTAAAGTCCTTTTGTGACAGTAAATTAAATTATTGAATCATAAGCTAGGAATGTGGTAAAGCAACTCTGTGTCTATTTACCACGATTCAGCACCTCAAATGTAACCCAAATCCACCCAACCTGCAAACATAATTTAGGATTGCTAGGTCCCTCTATGCCACTGGTGGGAGGTTTTTTGGGCAGAGCCTGAGGAGAGTGGGGTTTGGGGAGGGGTGGGACTTCAATGCCATAGAGTCCAATGGCCAAAGTGGCCATTTTCTCCAGGTGAACTGATCTCTGTTGGCTGGAGATCAGTTGTAATAGCAGGAGATCTCCAGCTAGTACCTGAAGGTTGGCAAGCCTATGCAAACATGTCCCCTATGCTAGGAATTCTGAATTGGACCTTACCTAAGCTAGTACACAACCCAAAGTACTGATCTAGGAAGAAGGAAATTTTCCTTAAATGTTGCTTCAATGATTTCTGCACCATTGGAAGTTTCTGAGCATTTTTCAAAGGCATTGTCGGGGACCTGTGAAGCCTCCAGGCTCCTTGACTGAGGGTATCCAGGGAACATCCATCTGTGTCCATGAGCCAAAGCAGCAATACACGTGGCACCTTTAAGGCAAATCCTGCTGCTCCACTGCTTGATAGGGACTGGCCCTTTAACAGCCATTGCCTGATGAGCAGCTGGGATGCAGCCTTGAGCCAGGGGTGGAGAAATAAGGAGATGAGTCACAGTTGGGATTTGGGCAGCAGCTTCCTACTGGAATTTCTCAGATCTCATGGAGCCTCCAAAGAGGCTGGCCCTAGGACGATCCAGGCCACAAGACAATGGGAAATAAATCAGAGAGGAAACACTGGTTGTTTCCCCTCAGGTTGATAGAAGCAAGGTCAGGAAAGAGGGTGATAGAAACCTCCTTCCCTCTCAGGCCTATGGGAGAGTACACCAGTACCCCCTGCTGACAAGTATCTGCTAGACCACGGCACGTCTTCTACAGGCAGCACCATGCAGAGTGAGGTTGCGCCTACATGTCATTGGATATTGCAATACCACTGTGCTACAGCAATCATTCACCTCCTGGATACACCTCTTCTTGCCCACATAAGAAAACCCAATTGCAAGTGATTATCATAGTTCAATAGTACTGCAATATCAAATGATGCGTGGATTCTGTTTGCATCATCTATATATCTATTTCACAAGTAAGGCTCCCATCTGTGGATATCTAAATCTGTGGACCAGGCCCACACTGACTCTAAACAGATGTTTCTGCACACTTGGGGGGACCCCCCAGGTTTGCAGAAAAATCTGATATTAAAAAAATGCATTGGGGGGTTTAAATTTCCCCCAAATAAAACATGTTGTCTGCGCACACTCACAGACAATGTGCATACCTTTTTCTTCCTAACTAGTGGTGGTGGATGCCTCTCTAGGCCTAGCCACAGCATCAACAGTGACTGGGAGCCTCTCTGGGTTTGATGGCGTTGTTGGCATCTGGGAGCCTCTCCGTGCCTGGCTGCGTTGGCATCCAAGAGCCTCTCCGTGCCCGGCTGTGGCAGTGTCAGCATCTGGGAGCCTCTCTGGGCTCACCTATGGCGGCATCTGGGAGCCTCTCTGGGCCTGGCTGCATTGGTGTGACTGGCTTGACAATAGGAGAGCCACCCTGGACCTGGAGCGGCTTCCCGACATTGCAGCTGCAGAGGCCAGTAAAGTAAGGAGTGGGAGAAAGAAAGATGTGGGGAATATTGGCAAGAGGGAGGGGCAGAAGTAATAGAGAGGGGGTAGTTTGACAGAGAAGGGACGGGGAAGGATGATGGAGAAGGGATGGGGGCATAAGGGAGAGGGAGGAGGAAGAGGGGGAGATTGTCAGAGAAGGGGGGAAAAGAGAAAGGGGGAAGATTGACAGAGAGGGGGAGAGGGGGAGAAGATTGACAGAAGGGAAGGGGGTGACAAAGAGGGAGAAGATTCAAGGAAAGGAAACAAAGGGGAGAAAGAGATGCACTCTCCCTTAAGTTTCTTGCGGGTCCCCACTTGTGATAATCTAGAAGTCACCAGAGCATGAGAAACTGTGGCCTGATTCATTAACAATATTTATGCATAGCACATTGCAAGAGGGATTCCAATGTGCTTTTAAACCTCACAGTGTCCACAGTCATTATTGAAGCAACATTTAACAAAAAGGTCAGCAGAGCAAAGCTCATCCTATACCACATGATTTCCAAGGGGAAAAGTAAAATGCGAAATCTTTGGAAGGGAAGTGCTGCATCAGTGCAGAATCAGGTCAACAAGTAGCTTTTGGAAGGAAATTTGATACCTTGGGGGGAAAGGCCATGCATTTAAAAGGAGAAGTTTAGAATGTAGTTCTTCCATTTGTGAAACCTTGTGGTAGAACAGGATACACATGTTGAACGTCTCCTCATCAGACAGTTATTAAAGAAAGTTGTCAGAAAGTTATTAAAAGTCGTTATCCGAATAGGAATTGGCAATCCCAACATAAATCTGAAGGAGAATTTTCTGAATGTTACTGCCATAAGTAATTCCAGAAAATGAAAAAAGCAGTGTTAAATCAGTGACTAGAAATCTGGGGAAGCAAGGGATTGTTTGCCACCTGCTCTGCTCTCCCCCCTCCCCGTGCCTGGAATCTGCCTCCTAGAAGGATGTGCCTGCCTGGGGAGAGAATGTTTTCATCTAGGGCAAAGCTGTTGCCACCAGCTTTGCCTTTTAAATTAGTTTATTGATGGCAAGTAATACCTGTGAAATTCTGTTGTTTTCTATGTGATTGTTTTGGGCATTGTAAGCCACTTTGGCTCCACATTAAGTGGAGAAAAGTGGATTAAAAGTGTTCTGAATAAATTCTCCTGAGCTGTTGGCAACATTATACAGAAGACTGGCTTATCAAGTTGTTATATGGGCATTGTCACAATTTTGCTTTTGATAAGTGATGGCTTATATTGACCAAGTCATGCTACAGCTTTATTAAGACTGTACCACTTTCTAGTGCAAGTGATCTTTAGACCCTTGGTGCTTTCATACACACTGAATAATGTACTTTCAATCCATTTTCAGTGCCCTTTGCAACTGGATTTTACTGTGTGAAATGGCAAATCTGCTTGCAACTGATCGCTAAAGTGCATTGAAAGTAGATTGAAAGTGCGTTATTCAGCATGTGTGAAAGTGCCTGGTCTTCTCTTGGCTGAACTAGTTTTCTGAGTTCAGAGTGTTCAGAGAAACATTCAGTTGTGGATCCTGCACCTGAGTACTAAACCAGGACGGTTCCTGGAGGGCTGGATCGTGCCCCTTTTCTGAAAGTGTGGATGGATTCTAAGCAAAATAGTAACTTTTGTTGGATCTTGATGTTTAAAAAACTATGCATCCAGTCAGGCCAGTAAAAAGAATTTCTACATCTCCAAGAAATGGTTCCCTTCAAAAGCCTGAAAGCACAACTCAGACTTACCGTGCTCGCCACTTGGAGGACTAGTGGCACACTCCTTCCACTTCAAGCGTCACCAGCAAAGCACAAGACGTGTTTTGTTCTAGATCGGAAGCATCCCAGCAATGGCCTCACCTCAGATCCTTAATTTGTCTTTTAAGAAGTAAGATTACGTGCATCTTTTAAAAAGTACAATTCTTTCATTTCAAGCTAAAAATAGGGTGACAGAGGGACCGTGGGATAAGCAGCTGGAGCCGAGCGAGTCGGTTGCCATAGTAACCAATGAGCCATTTAGCAGCGCTTGCCTTGGTTGTATCATTGCTAGGCTTATTTTCTTCTCTGTAGCTCTGTGGGGAGAGGGGAAGAGAGGGGGCTGCAAAGCACCATAAATGTCCAGTTTCCTCCTCCCAGCCCAGTTCACCACCACTACCATCCACCAGTGATGTTGTGCTTCTTTCTGTGGTTGGGGTGGGAGTTCCAAGCAAGACTGGGAATGAAGGAATGCATATGTGTGTGCACATATGCATACCATGTAACTAGCATCCCTTTCTTTTGTAAAAAGTTTGCTATCTTGCTGAAACTTAAGGTTTATTTTAATTCACTATGAAGGCATACTACAGTTACCACTTGGAAATGTCTTGTGCAAAATTTCCCAGTTATCTGAACCTTGGTTATTCAAGTCTTTTCATTATCCTACTCTAGTGCGTCATCCCCATGTCGATGTAGAACTACAAGTAGCAATCCCATTTATCTGAATGTTTTGTTATATGGATATTGTGGATGCCCAACCAGATTAGTAATACTGTATTGTATTTCACATAATGTATTTCACTCAGTCTTCTCTCAGACTAGAATGCTCAAGAAACAGCAGTACAACATTGACCCAAAAATAGGAGAAGTGGCACCCTATCTCTTTTCCTGTTCTTGCTATATTCATGAAATAGAAATGTTTTTGAGGTATCCTTCAATAAATCTGAAGTCTGTCTAATAGGGTAGTTTGAGCTTTTAACTCTATGTAGTTTTTAGTTGGAGATGGCTGTATGTGTGTAAGGTGCTGTCAAGTCGCAGTCGACTTATGGCGACTCCTGCAAGGGGCTTTCAAGGCTAGAGAGAAGCAGAGGTGGCTTGCCGGTGCCTTCCTCTCCAGAGTCTTCCTTGGTGGTCTCCCTTCCAAGTACGGATCCTGTTTATCTTCCAAGGTCTGATGAGATTGGGCTATACCATGCTGCCGTCCCTCCTGGAGAGGGCTACGTCTGTGAAAAATATGAGGCTCTAGAGTCCCACAAGGGGTATATGGAGTTTCATTAGTGTAATAAAAATACTTTTGCATAACCTCATTTTGGAACATCAGGCTTGGGTTCTAAACTTGTTTTATGTATAAAAAGAATCAACATATTTTTCAACAGGACAAAATTTCTAAATGCTACCATATATTTATTTATTTAATTAGAATTGGTTTTTTTTAATCCCACCCCCTCCCCCAGAATCAGGCTCAGGGCAGCTAACAACATAACAGTGCAATAACAATAATAAAACTATAATTTCAGTAAAATCCAATTAAAACTCAGCACACAGCTTTGGGCATAAAAATTAACAGCGTTGATGGTAGAGTTCACCAAAATTATGCCCTGCGGAATGCAGACAAGTTGTACAGGGAAAAGAGACAGCGAGGTGTAGAAAACTCTGAACCAGTGCCTGGAGGCAATTTTGGAGTGGATGCAGGCTAATAAACAGAAAGTTAACCCTGACAAGACAGAAGTGCTACTGGTGGGTGAAAGGTCTGACCTGGGATTTAAGGTGTTGGGTTCTGGATGGGATTGCACTCCTCCTGAAAGAACAGGTTTGTAGTCTGGGGGTGCTCTCGGACCCAGGTCTACTGCTGGATAAGCAGGTGGCAGCTGTGGCCTGGGGTGCCTTTTACCAGCTTCAACTGGTTAGCGAGCTGCGGCCTTTCCTGGACTGAAAAGAGCTGGCCACTGTGGTGCATGCCCTGGTTACATGTAGATTAGATTACTGCAATGTGCTCTATGTGAGGCTGCCCTTCAAAAGTGTTCAGAAATTTCAATTGATACAGAATACTTCAGCCAGGATGTTGACTGGAGTGGGTTGTAGGGACCATATCACTCCAGTCTTGGCCCACCTACACTGATTTCCAGTTGGCTTTGGGGCACAATTCAAGGTGCCATATATGGTTTAGAATCAACATACCTGAAGTACCACCTACTTCCTTATGAACCCACCTGACCACTATGGTAATTTTTTGAAACCCCACCTTCTGATGGTTCTTGTAGGTTATCCACTTCAGAGGAGTGTTACTCCTCTGAAGATGCCTGCCACAGCTGCTGGCGAAACGTCAGGAAAGAAAATACCAAGACCACGGTACACAGCCCGGATAACCTACAAGAATCAATGAACTCTGACCGTGAAAGCCTTCGACAATATTCCCACCTTCTGAGATTACGTGGGTGGCAACCCGGGAGAGGGTCTTCTTGGTCATGGCACCAAAGCGCTGGAATTCTCTCCGCAGAGTTTCATCTGTTATCTTCTGTTGCCGTTTTTTGCAAGCGGGTAAAGACTTTTTGTTTCAACTGGCATTCCCTTAGTGATCCCTCCTTCCTGCCCAATGTTTTAATTGTTGTTTTTATGTTTTTGTATGTGTTTTAATTGGTTAAATGATGTTATTGTTCTTTTTGGTTTATTTTAAAATTTGCTTTTATTATGTATGTTTTATTTTGTTGACTGCCTTGATGGCCCTTGTGAGGACAGAAAGGTAGAATTTAAATTTTGTAAATTAAATTAAGTTAAATTATTAACTTTGCCTTTTCTTCCCTCATTTGTCTGACAATGTTCCACAAGCGTCTTCTTCCATCTTTTTCTCTAGCCCAAAGTTTCCAAGGTTTGCAGGAGTAAAAAAATGTCTTCGCCTTCTGAGCACTCAGGTATCTCAAAATATGACATATAGTCTCCAGATTGAAGTGAGAGGTTCCCCATAAAACCAGGATTCTGAATAAGCTATGACTTTGACAGTTTGATTCCTTAAGGGTATGTGTTTGTTTTGGTTGCATCCTTTTCTGTCATTTGGTAGCTCTTGTTGTTTCTGTGGCATTATTAGAGGAACACCAGTGTTGGTTGAAAGGAGGGTAATAAATGGCCTTTCTTTTTGCAACTGTGTCATAATTACAAATAGATGACATATAAAATAGTTGAAGTACATACAAAACATAAAACATTGGTTACAAAGGAGGGATCAAAAGTTTTCCTGACACATTTGTAAAAAATTATTACCAATATATGTGTGTATCTGCTTCATACAATATTTTTCAATATATGATAAGACAAGTGTTTGGAAAATCTTTATAGTGGGTAAAGAAAATTTCTTATGCTCTAGCCTAGAAACTTCAATATTTTAAAATCTCATTTGAGAAATTATTTTTTCTGCAGATGAAGATAGGGATGAATCTTCATGAATATGCACTGAAGACGATAAAGTTTTCATGCTGCAAAATAGCCACTGATGAAGATGGGAATTGAAACACGTCCAGCAATTTTCATTGGACAAAGATAACCTCTAAGATCGATTGAACTTGAGGTTGTTGATGTTTTGTAATTATTGCGTCAAAGATTTATTGGGTTTAGAATTTTTGCACTGAATGTATAAGTTTTGGTTTCAACTCTATATAGATATTATATGTATTATTAGATCAATTACTTGTGATCATAGTGTTGAGGTTTTGGACTGTGTTTTCAGTTTTCAAGATGTTTGTTAGGATATACTTAGTGACTGTCAGAAGTAACTGCATGCAGAAAGCCCACCAGGAGAATATGTGAATTGCCTCTCAGTTCCTATGTGCCAAAGTTGCCAGTTGGCTGTGAGGATAATTATTAGTGTTGTCATTATAGTACTTTCCCAGAGTAGTCATATCAAAGTCATCAAGAAAACTTCAGATTAAGTGGTAGTAGATCTTTGCCTTACGGTATGTCTGGAAATCAGCTTCTTAGTTTGATGCGTTTGTGCTAAATTGGAAATAGGGTACTCTTCAAAAGTGTAAGAACAGGGTTGTGGAACAGTAAACCCTCTTTGGCTGTGGGCATGGCATAGTTTATGCTGCTCTTGTGCTTGCCATAATTTGTGGTATGGATAAGAGAAGCACACATGGGACCATATTGCACTGAGGGTTACGGGTGTGTACTTAATGCCCATTATCCTTCTTCAAAAAAGCTACCAGTAATGGCTTCATATATTTTGTCCTATATGAAAAGCAGTGACCTGCCTCCTTACTTAACAATGCAAATTACTACGTGGACCTTGGCACCAGTCAAGAACAACCTTCAGTTGCTGATAACTTGAGCCCAACCATTTTGAGTAACCTTGAGGTCCAAGGCTTTTTGTCCCATCCTCCAGTGGCCCCTCATCAATTCCATGAGGCTACAAGTTCTTCATCAGACTTATTAACACCAACTGCTTAAATCAGATGAGTAGTTACAAAGCAACTGAAATACACTCATTGGTAATGCTTTGTGACCTTGGTTCTGTCAGGTAATTGAATGATATGCACAGACGAGATGGGATGAAGCAAGAATAAAACTAAATAGTGTCTCAAGGTACAAATACTTCTTGATTACTTTTATTTCTTTGCACAACTGATAAACAGCTCAGCTGACCTTAAAACAAAATATTTTAAAACAGTGCTATTGAATAGTTTTTGGGAGATGAACATGTCCACCACATCCAGAATTTAACTCTACTGTCATAGGGAAAAGCTTTGGGTTGGGTGGGTTTCCCGAGTAGGATCTTTATAAATCTGATGAAGAAAATCTGTAACTGTTTGTAAAAAAGGTCTTGCAAATTCATTGCATTCCAGCCTCATCCTAAACATACCTACTCAGAAGTAAATATTATTGAGCTTAATGTGTTATTTCTTGGTAAGTATACTTAGGACTGGAGCCCTAGAACAACTTTTGGTAATGTATCCTGCCCACCCTCCCATATGTGAGACTGTAAAGAATCATAGAATCATAGAGTTGGAAGAGACCACAAGGGTCATCTAGTCCAACCCCCTGCACAATGCAGGAAATTAACAACTACCTCCCCCCACATACCCAGTGACCCCAACCCTCCCCCGCCATGCAGGATCCCACAATCAAAGCACTCCCGACAGATGGCCATCTAGCCTCTGTTTAAAGACCTCCAAAGATGGGGACTCCACCACCCTCCGAGGCAGCACATTCCACTGTTGAACAGCCCTCACCGTCAGAAAGTTTTTCCTAATGTTTAGGTGGAATCGCTTTTCTATTAGTGTAAATCCATTACTCCATGTCCTAGTCTCTGGAGCAACAGAGAACAAGCTAGTTCCCTCATCAACATGACATCCCTTCAAATATTTAAACATGGCTATCATGTCTCCCCTCAACCTTCTCTTCTCCAAACTAAACAAACCCAGCTCCCTAAGTATCTCCTCATAGGGCATGGATTCCAGACCTTTGACCATCCTGGTCGCCCTCCTCTGGACATGCTCCAACTTGTCAACATCCTTCTTAAACTGTGGAGCCCAAAACTGGACACAGTATTCCAAGTGAGGTCTGACCAATACAGAATACAGTGGTAGTATTACTTCCCTTGATCTAGACACAATACTCCTATTGATGCAACCCAGAATTGCATTGGCCTTCTTAGCCACCATATCACACTGTTGACTCATGTTCAGTTTGTGGTCCACTAAGACTCCCAGATCTCTTTCACATGTACTGTTGTCAAGCCAACTATCTCCCTTCCTGTACCTGTGCCTTATGTTGTTTCTGCCTAGGTGAAGTACTTTACACTTCTCCCTACTGAAATCCATTTTATTGCTTATGGCCCAGCTCTCCAGTCTATCAAGGTCATTCTGAACTCTGACCCTACCCTCCGGGGTATTAACTACCTCTCCTAATTTGGTGTCATCTTCAAATTTGATTAGCATGCTCTCTATTCCATCATCCAAGTCATTTATAAAAATATTAAATAGGACCCATCAAAGAACAGCAGCTACGTTTAAACACAACACTTTCCCCTTAGATTCTCTGAGAGCATTTATGGGTACCACCAGCCACTCTACATAAAATAAATGAACTTCCATCTGCACAGCAAACGGGCTTATCAAAGGTCAAGGTATTTATGGAACTATTGCTGGTATTGTCCTGTCTTGTGTGCAAGTTTCCTGTGAATACAATCTTTGATTAAATCTGGATGGTGCTTTTCCTCAAAGTCTGGAGAAATTGCATAAGATCTGTGTTGTGGGCTTTAATACGTGATACTATAAAAATGTTCAACCATTATTTTTTGATCTTTTTGTAAAGAGGGTTTTTAATGCATGTGGGTGCCTTGCATTGTAGATAGATTTGCTACTTGACTCTATGATAATTGTCACTATTACTGTTGTTGAGGAGGGAGAAGTACCAGACAAAGTGGACATACAACTGCCTGTGACAAAATAAATGTACATGTTATCTCAGTTAAAATAGCAGAATGTCAACTGGACTGTTATATTCACCATGTATCTGATGTAGGTTTCAGTGGTGGTCCTGAATCTTGTATTGTGGATCAGGGTTATTTGCTGTCCCCACAACTTAGCTCCAATAGGGCTTGTTGTTTTCCTGTAGCAATATTGATATAAGCTAACACAACATTCTGTGTAGGGAGAAATACAGGCTGAAAAGATCAGGGCCCCAGGAACAGAGGAAGAACACATGTGCTTCTTATTGCCTTCCAGCCTGTACACATCTCATGGAAGGAAATAAGCTTTAGGATGGGAAAACAGAATCTTACATCACCAGCTTGTGGCTATGAGGAAGAGATGCTGAACACATTGAATGTCAATAACAGATGGATGTTCTGCAGTGATGGTACAAGAAAATTGATGGTTCTCTGCATAAATCACCCCTCTCATGTAAGGAATAAAGTTTGTTAAAAATTATTTACCCCTTCTTTCCCACCAGTAGTAACCATGCTTCTCCCAATTGTTTTTAGTGGCTGTTTTCCACTTTCCTAGCTTTCTAGTAGCCTGACAACTACTCCCATGAACAACTGCTTTCCCTGCAGCAAAGTAACAGTCTGGCAGACTGTCCTCTGGTGACTTTCCTTCTTTTCATGCTATTGCTTTGGGTTTGATGCCAGTTTAGATTTGGCCTTAACCTGATAATCTGACATGAGCCTGTTCCTCCATGGTACTTGCTGTTTGGAACCAGTGGTCAAGAATAGCCTTTAGGATACAGAGAGTATTGTTAAAATTGCATACTAATAGGACGACTGTACTTTGGAAAGGACTTACATTGCCATGTAACTTCCCACTCCAATGGAAGAGCCAGTTGAGTTGGTGGAAGGCTCCTTAGGCTGGAGGAAGGCTTCAGACTTCATTGAGCAGAATAGTAGGACACATGCCATTGAATTACAATGGCCATTTTTATTGCCCATGCACCCTTTTTGGAGGGACCTTTTTGTTACTCTTCATAACCAACTTGAGTTTTAGCATTCAGAATAAACTGGGTATCATCCACAAATTTAGATGACTCACTGATCCAGGCTGACTCCGCATCATTTAGGAATAAGTAAAATCACACAGGCCATAGTACAGATCCTTGCTTTTTTCCTCTCACTGTTAAAACTGTCCATTTATTCTTTCCCTCTGGCTCTTGCTTTTAACCATGATCCATTAATGGACCTGTTCACTGTTCCTATGACTGCTAAATTTACTAAGGAGCCTTTGCTGAGGGACATTGTCAAACAGTAATTTCTTTTCTTTGGAGGCTTTTTGTTGATTTTCCCATCTCCCCTTCCTCATTACTACGAGCCACTTTCTGTACTGCTGTACCTTGGTTTTTATATGCTGCTTCTGGTCTCTTCAAATATTGTGATGCTGCTATATGTCTTGCTGATTTTAAAATTGCTACTAATTGATATATTTTATTGTTTCGATAGTTTTGGAAGCTGCCTCAGGAACTGACTTAGCCTGTAAATTAATCCATTAAAAAATCTGACAGGGGAAGTCTCATCAGATTCATGGACTCCTAAAGTATGATGAATGTCCTATATGGTTTACCAATCTTGTGCAGGAGAAGGACTGATAGAAAAATTGTGGATCATTATAGTTGATATTCATGCACAAATCTTTTTCACTGCCTATATGTATAAATAGGAGATTCATCCCAGTTGAAGAAATCCTTAGGCTCTTCTGAACTTCATGAAAGGAAAAATATATTTATTGTAGTATAAGTTTTCATAGGTTTGAGTCTACCTCATCAGATGCATGAAAAGAGTTGTCAATCAGCAAGATTTTTATACACAGAAGAGGGATAAAGTTGCCAGTCGGCCAGGGGAAATATACAGAAATGGGCAGTTAAAGTTTTTCATAGCACAGTATGCAACATCACATGATAATTGCTGCAGATCAAAGTGATATTAAAGGGACCAGTTTAAAAAGAGGCAACTTATGCAGGTGCGCGATTCATGGTGAACTTGGGCAGGTCCTGGCATATCCAGTTATACCAAGGGTTATACCAAGGGTGAGCCCACCCTACCTCGCTATCATTATTTTGGAGTACTTATTAGGAAATTAAATATTGACCTGTTGAGGCCAAATCTGTTCTGACTTCCCTGGATCACCGAATTGTCCTTCAGATGCTCGCACATTGGCCCCTTTAAAATCTGCTCTGGTATCTTCCCTGGGATAGAGGTCAGACTGACTGGCCTGGACAGAAGCTGTGTAGGTGTTGAGCAGCTCTTGTCCTGTCTAGTGGCACTTGTGCAGGACAGCCAGTGTGGTACAGTGTCAGACCCAGGACTGAATCCCCACTCGGCCACGAAAGCTTGCTGGGTGACCCAGGGCCCGTCACACCCTCTCAGCCTAACCTACTGTAGAGGTTTGTTGTTGGAGGCAGGGAGAATGATGTTGTAAGCTGAAACCATTCCCATTGGGGAGGGGGGAAGCGGGGTATAAATATCGAAATAAATAAATATTGAAATAAATAAGAACTTCCTGTCAGAGATGCCCATGGGTCAGATCTGTGTTTTTCCTGTTCTGCCACTCTTAATGATGCACAAAACCCACTGCTAAGGCAGCCACCCTGCCTTAAGGTAAGGCTGCCTCTGAATTGAGAGGAATTGTCTGTGATCTCGTCTGCTGCTTATGGTGATGGCTTGCATAGAGCTACTGGTGCTGCATAGAAAGGAACGGAGTCCGAGAAGAGTCATCAGCACAATAATCGTGAGCTGTGCTGTCCAGGAGCCAGGTGAGAGAGTGCCAGCTTTCTCTCCTTCGCACTGAAAATTGTGTGTGTGTCTGTAAATGTATATGTGAGAGATCCATCAGCCGTAGTGTGCTTGTCACCAGCACAAAAGAGGGAGGGGAAGAGCTTATCTTATTGTCATTGCCAATGGGAGTGGAGTCCATTACTAAAGTGTCCCTGTGCACATGAGTTACTGAGTCAATTTGCAGTCTGCAGAAGGGCAGGAGATTTAATACCAACTCTCTCCCCCTTGCTTCTCACAAACTGCCTCCCTTTAGTTTCTTTTCAGATTTTTCTTCAGATGTTAATGGGTGAGCACAGATGCCTGAATCCCATCACACAGTTTTACAAATGGAAATGGCACCACCTCCATCCTTCTTGTTCCCCTCCTCTTCTTCCTCCCCGCCATCTGACAGCTTGCTGCCAAGAGGACAGACGATGGGCCGGAGAAGAGAGGGAGCAAAATGCCAGCCTCTGGGATTATTTCGTCACTTTCATGGCAATGATATATTTGCTGGCCTTGGGGTGATCCCATCCCAAAGAAACCCAAAGCACATCAAAGAAAACGCTACCCTATGTTTCCTGTATTCTTCTTCTGTCTGCACTGCATTATCAGAGAGGTAAAAAGAATTTGCACGAGGTGCGACTAGGTAGCCACTCGAAGGGGTGAGTAGAGACCCACACAACCATCACTGAAACACACCTGCCACACAACGACAGCACAGCAGGCGTTTGATGCCAGCACCCATTGCTAATCAGCAGTTGCCAGGACGATATTTCCAAGGGAAACTGTAGAGAAAATGCTAGGGAAGCAGACTGAATTCTAGCAGAAAACTGGTTAAGACAGCATCATCTTTCATTTTGCAAAAAGGAGCTTTGGTTTGGAAAGGGCTGGGGGGAAGCAAGAGTAAAATAGTCTTGCTAACTCTAAGAATTCAGAGACCAGGAGTCTGCTCTTGGGTCCTGACGTAGTTACTTGCCTGTATTCTTTTTAAGGCTCTGTTCTGCGTGCTCAATCTGTGTGTGATGATCTTCAAACTGTGCTATTGGGGCCAGCTCAGAAGACCCAAATGGCATGCTGTGAATATGGGTAGAGTGGATCCATAGGGCACTGACGCAAGGTGACGCAATTGTGTACTTGTTTCAGCACATGTTCACTTAGAGCTAGTGCAAGTGGCGTAATAATTGTGGCTTGAGCTGCAAGCTGGGCATAAGTAATCACACAAATATTTCAGCTGGCTCTATCGGTAAGCTACATTCACAATCTACATTTCTCTATCAGGGGCTCTTACTTCACAACATATCTTCAGGGAATTCATCCAAAACATCCCAGCTGAGACAGTTTGCCTTGAATAGGATGCAACCATTTTTATTTGGCTGCGCCCATTTTGACATGCAAGACTTAATTCAGTTTTTGCTTAAATTGTTTTATGATGTAATATAAAACCTATGTTGCCTGGAATGTTCATTTCCAAATCCTAGTCATGTTATATTGAACAGGAGGAAACATCATTCTTCCTCTAATTGCATATTCTTTGTTATTTTGTTTTTTCCAGGTGAGGCCCCAGGTAGGGTCACAGATGTGTTCTGGGAGCTCTGTGCTTCCCAAATGCATGCAGGCCCATTTGGATCAGAGCTATGGCATATGAGGGACAGGGGATTCCCACCATTCCATTTTTTTCTCATCTGGAATGGTAGCTCCTATTCGCCCACTGGGGAACTTGTATCTACATCAGTAGACGTGCTTAAATGTCACAAGTCCCTGTGGGATATAGTATGTGACATCATAAGTGACAAAGTTTATCTTGCAAGTCCACATAGTCTTCTTTCATTTTACTGTTTTATTTATTTATTCATTCATTCATTCATTCATTCATTCATTCATTCATTCATTTATAGCCAGCCTACCCTCCCTGGCACAGCTGGGGTCAGGGCTGCTTCCAACACAATAAATACAGCATACAGTGTGTATCAACATTAAAACATATGAATAAGAACTTTAAAACTACACACCTATTTTAAAAACACAGATGGAGCCTCAATTCCATAACTAGTCATCCTCAACAAGGAGGTTGGCCAAAGGATGACACTCAGAAAGACCAATAATCACCCAGAGGACTTCAGGCCCAATAACAAAAAGGCAAAGGGGGATGGAGAGGACTAAGCACAGGAAAAGAAAGGGCAAGAAAAATAAAGGGAGGAAGGGAGAGAAAGGGAAGGGAACATTTTGTGAACTTTCTCTGGTGTGTTTTTATTTTATTCTTTGGAATTTTTGTGTACTTTTGCTATATAAAAGCCCACCATTTCTGAACCCTTCAGTCACTGCATGTGTCTCCTTTCCTGTATTACTGTATGCATCTGTACTAAAAACAAAAACATATGCCTCACTGTTTCTGAGCCAAATCAGTCATACAAAACCTGCTTTGGGTGCCTTTCTGAGGCTAGACAGGTAGAAACCCAAAAAAGGGCCTTCTCAGTCATGGCACCCTCATCTGTCTTCCTTTATCACTGTCTTCCAGCAGCAAGTGAAGACTTTTTTTTGTTTTGTCTGGCATTGCTCTTATTAGTGTTTGTGATTAGATTTTTCTGTGTTCATATTATGCTTTCTTTAATTGTTTTAGATACGTTATATATATATACAACTTATTTAAAAGTATATATATATACATATTTAAAATGTTTTAATGTTTTAAAGTTTGTTGCCTTGGGGACTCTGAATTGGGTAGAAAGGTGGCATAGAAATGTTTTAAATAAATGAATAAACCCACAAAGTTGCTTCTGGTAGCAATGTTTTTAGGGTTCCTAATGGAACTGCCACTTACGATCATATCTGCATTTCAGAATCTGCTGCAGCATTGCTAAGGATCCCTGGACATTCCACTTAGATCATCTTGTGCAACAGGAGGAAGAGAAAATATCTCTGATTTGCTTACTGAACTCCAACACAGACAACGCAACACTTTACAATGGGTTAAATGGATGCTTGATTAATGGCTGATCTGCAACAGCAATTTTGTACCCTATCTTAATGCAGATTATTCTGAGAGCAGCATTTTGGGCTACCACCGTTGCAGCAAATCTACTCTGGGTCAAATCTCAGCACAACCATATTGCTATGCCATATTCATGCAGGTGGCATGTCAAAACTATGTTCTAAGAGTGGCCAGTCTCATTGCCTCACCTCTGCTGGCTGTTATGGGAGTTTAATGATGATAATAACCTGAAGAAAGCCCCCTCCTCAATTCCGTCAAGCCAGTTAGTGATGTGAAGTTGGCTTGAGTAGATTTCCCTTCATCATCAGATGTCTGAGGTACTCATCAGATTTCGTACACCTTTGACCAAGAACTAAGGTTGCCAGTATCTAGGTGGGGAGCTGGAGTTCTCCCAGAATTAAAACTGATCTCCAGACTACAGAGATTGATTCCCCTGGAGAAAATGGCAGCTTTGGAGAATGGACTGTATGGCATCACATCTCCACTGAGCCCCGTCCCTTCCCAAATTCATCCCTCCACTGGCTCCATCCCCAGATCTCCAGGAATTTCCCAACTTGGAGTTGACAACTCTGCCAAGAACCTAGGTTGCTCCTGCTAATGACCCTGCTTAGGCCATAAATTGGCAATGGTATAACTGGGCCTAAATATGACCCCCCTTCTCAGACAATCGAAGCAGGTGCCGAGTAGCTTCTGAGGGGAAGTGGAGGTTGCTTAAATGTTCCCTGATTGACCCCAGCCTCCCTCCCACCCCATGGAGCCATCTGCTCTATTACTAGGGTTGCCATCCTCCAGGTGGTAGTAGTCAAAACCGGCTACAAGTGCTACTCAGGAGTTCTGAATTCAAAGCCAAAGCACAAGCAAGAGTAAACCCAAAATAAGGCTACTATAATACAATATTGCTGTTTAGAAAAATATATTGAGAATTGGAATCTCACAAACACAACTGCAGTTGAGAAAACAAATAAATTTACAAACTGGTCTATTTTAGACCCGATATAATGGTGCACTAGGCGTTATAAAATAGTAGATATAGGCGTAAGCGCTTAATTCATATCAAGTCCATACATATAAAGTGCAACAATCAAGCAACGGAATCAAGACGTGCACAGGGGAGGGACTTCAATGCCATAGAGTCCAATTGCCAAAGTGGCTATTTTCTCCAGGTGAACTGAACTCTCACGGCTGGAGATCAGTTGTAATAGCAAGAGATCTCCAGCCACCACCTGGAGGTTACAATAACAACAGCACGTGGGCTCACTTGGGAAAGAACATTTACTCATACACTATTTCTGCAGAAGTATACCAGAACTTCTATATAAAATAAACAAAACACAGTCAAATAAATCTTATATCACAAAGTTCAGAAAACGCATAAACTTCTTGATTTGCCCCCACCGGGAGCTACAAAATAAAGTTGATTTGTCCCCACTGGGCGCTACATAATAAAGTCCAAAGTGAGTGAAAACAGTAGCGAGGAAGTCCTTTTTCCTTTCAGTTTCCAATAATCAAGACGTTGGGCTGGTAGCCCAGCGGAATAAATCCATGAAATTAATAATAGCGAATTGCAGAAATAGTCCACCGAAAACAATCCAAGATGATACCTCTAGATTGGTAATCGTTTCGCACAGAGAAAAGCTTCTTCAGTTGATCTTGTTGCATAAAGGGCAAAAAGCCTCTAGAAAAATATTACATGCGTTTAGAACTATTTCACAGCATCAAAAAAAAGGAAACTAGCAATAAAAAAACAGTAGCTTACCACAATAATGTCCTTAGACCCAAGAAGGTTCTTTGACCCAAAGATTCTCCAGACCTTCTGAGAGGTTACAGCATTACAACCACCTGGAGGTTGGCGACCCTACCTGTCCACCAAAAGTAGGAGGAAGAAGAGAAGTGGCTTGCCTGCCCAACTGGATGGGGCCCACCTCCCAGTGGTGAGGCAAATTGTGCAAGGGCCTCTGTTGTTTTGTGCTGGCCAAGCACTGTGACAGCTGTGCAAGGGGTCGTTGGGCGCTGCCTCCCCCTTGCTGTACAAACATTGTGTGAGTGCAGCTTGAGTGCTAGGGTTGCCAACCTCCAGGCACTAGCTGGAGATCTCCTGCTATAACAACTGATCTCCAGCCAATAGAGATCAGTTCACCTGGAGAAAATGGCTGCTTTGGCCATTGGACTCTATGGCATTGACGTCCCTCCCCTCCCCAAAGCCACACTCCTGAGGCTCTGCCCCAAAACCTCCCGCCGGTGGCAAAGAGGGACCTGGCAACACTAGTGAGTGCCCATCTCCCCCTTACTGCACGAGAGTTAGGTGGGCACTACCTCCTCCGTGTTGTGAGGGCCATGTGTGGGCAAGGCGGGCACATGACTCACCCTTGCGATGTGAGTGCTGCACGAGACCACGGCAGGCGTCACTATGTGAGTGCTGTGTGAGCTTCGCAGGCAGGCACCCTCTCACTGGGTGGGTGCTGGACAAGTACTAGGTGGCTGCTGCCTCCCCTTAGCTGTGCAAGTGCTGAGGGCAGCCCTTTTGCCACCAGGCTGGCCTAGGGTTGCCAACTTCCAGGTACTACCTGGAGATCTCCTGCTAAACCAACTGATCTCCAGCTGATAGAGATCAGTTCATCTGGAGAAAATGGCTGCTTTGGCCATTGGACTCTAAGGCATTGAAGTCCCTCCCCTCCACAAACCCCGCCCTCCTCAGGCTCCCGCCCAAAAACCTCCCATTGCTGGCGAAGAGGGACCTGACAACCCTAGGCTGGCAGCACACGTCGGAAGAAAGCTATGAGATCCCTGGTCAATGCCCTGGTAGACATAATGGCCAGGCTGCCCTGACTCTGGTGCAGTGATGCTCAGTGGCTTGGGAGCCACATGCGGCTCTTTGCCATGTCACCTGTGGCTCTTCTGAGCACTGTTCTGCAATAGGGTACCTGCCCCCATGTTTCAGGAAAGTACACAAGTCCCTTGTTCGATGGGGCTTGTGGTTGACAGGTGGTTCCTATCTTGAAACAGCTGCTGCAAGAGGTACAAGGAAGCTGGGAGTCTCCCTGAGGTGTCAGGGATGGCCGTAAATGTGGCTTTTCTAGCGTTTTTAAAAATAACTCTTTATTTTAAGTTTCGCTTATAATAACAAGAGGAAAATAAAAATTCAACAGCAGTAGATTAAATATACTAGTACAATCAATATATGTCCCAAGATGTCGTCTATTGTACATTAATGCTTTTTACAGAAATCATACCATTCGCTGTGTGGCTCTTCTGGCTGATGGAAGTTACGAATGTAGCTCTTTGTGAGCTGAGCAAGTACCACTGCTCTAGAGTATAGATTTCCTGGTTTATATCTATACATTCTCATGAAACGGGCAGGCATATTTTGTTTAATTCTGTTTCTGACAGGGAGGGAGGAATGACAGAAGTAACTCTTCCTTTATCCTTGAAGCAGCCACACTGACAACTTCTCACAAGTTTCCCAAGGAACCATTAATACATCGTCCAGTAACTGTTAAATAACTGTGAACAGTAAACCACCATTTTGAATGTACCTAAAACATAGGATTTGTTTATTTTTGGACTTCCTTTTCTGAAATCATTTGCCCTCCCCATTCAAGGACTTATAGGGTACCATTCTTGTATGTGACAGTCCATTTCGCCATAGCAGCTAGTAGGTCAGCAAGAGCTGGAGTTCAGAGTATGGGGACTTTTAATTAGGTATATTCCAAATTAATTAAACAGAATAGAGAAGAACAAATCTGTTATGGGCAGTGAAATATACTGTGTGTATTCTTGGCACCTTCTAATTGAACTGTGTGTGCGTGTAAAGTGCCATCAAGACGCAGCCGACTTATGGCGATCCCTTTTGGGGTTTTCACGGCAAGAGACTAACAGAGGGGGTTTGCCAGTGCCTTCCTCTGTACAGCAACCCTGGTATTCCTCGGTGGTCTCCCATCCAAATATTAACCAGGGCTGACCCTGCTTAGCTTCCGAGATCTGACGAGATCAGGCTAGCCTGGGCCATCCACGTCAGGACTCTAATTGAACTATCCCCCATGTAACTGTACGTGCAGTTCCATACAGGACAATCCTGGCCTTCTATCCTCTCTGATCCTTACCTACAAGTTCCTATGTACTGTGAGGGACAGGGATAATTTCCCCCCTGTGCTCTAAATGTGTACATAGCACAAAGAGGACTAATCTGGACCCTGACTCTTGGTCTCCTGAGCAGGTGGCTGCATATGACACGATTCTATTCCACAGCCTCCTTTCTCCATAGAATGTGGGCTAAAATACTTCTCTAGGATTGTTCTTGCGTAGCTAAGCAACCCAGGAAGTCTCTGCCTGGTAAAATATAAATAAAGCTATATTTGTATTACAGAAAGAAAACTGACAGCCATACTTAGTGCTTCTCTGACGTCTGCCATTTGAGATCCTGAAGAGCTTCTCGATATCCAGTGTGTTAAACACACATAGGGAGGATGGGTACTATCACCCAGTGGGATGGAACAGCTGCCCTCTGAAAATTATATTGATTTGGAAGTTTTTTATCAGACATTCCTTAGACACTTTCAGGCCTCTCTCCATAAGGGCTAGAGACTTGTTTTGCCTTTCTAAACTGAAAGCCATCTTACCTTCTTAGGATGCTGAAATCCATGCCCAATACAAAATGTAATGCTTTGTTTTGTACTTGTGCGGAATCACATAACACACACAGAACCCTAAATACAGATGCACATGCATGGTGCTTATTTCAAGGGCCAGATGCACTCATTCAGTATACGTAATCCTCACAGTCCATTCAAGCCAGTGTTTTTTGCCACCTGTCCACAGGGCTCATGGGGACAACACTACACAAGAGAGGACCATGTAGCCTCAATAGGTCCACTTGTCATGTTAGCGGGTGGTTACACAAAAGTGCTCTCTCTTTTTTTAACGAAGATGCTTCATGCGCGTCTGCTTGTACATATGCTCAAGTGCAAAGCCAGAGCACAGGAATCTGCCATGCAGGCTTTTCTTTAACTAGATATAATCTGAAAACAATTTTGTGTCACACTTAGCAAATGCAAACTATAGCCTGTTCACCTGAACATTGTGCCTAGGCTATTATAGGAAAGGTCCAGAGAAAGCCTTTGCCTGGTGGCCCCCAGCTTGTGCGTGTGCGGGATTTGGCTTGAAGCATGTGTTCGGAAGCACAACCATTTCTGCCTTTGTACAGTATCTTTTGTAAGCTGAATCCTGCACATGGTGTTCACTGAACACCTAGAGTTGCTAACCAGGTCCTGGGGTTCCCTCAGAGTTACAACTGATCCCCAGACTACAGAGATTGGTTCCCCTGGAGCAAATGGCAGCTTCAGAGGGCAAACTCTAGTATACCATAGATTCTATGTGAAACTCCTCCCCAAACCCCCCCCTCCAGAGGCACTACCCTCAAATCTCTATCAATTTTTCCAGGATGGAATTGGTAACCCTGTATAGCCAGCCAGCACATAATGAACACATGAAGCTGCCTTATACTGAATCAGACCCTTGGTCCATCGAAGTCAGTATTGTCTACTCAGACCGGCAGCGGCTCTCCAGAGTCTCAGGCTGAGGTCTTTCACATCACCTGCTTGCCTAGTCCCTTTAACTGGAGATGTCGGGGATTGAACCTGGGACCCTATGCATGCCAAGCAGATGCTCTACCACTGAGCTACAGCCCCTCCCCAGGGGCCACCATGAACAGGCTTTTCTTGAAGTCATCACACACCTCGATGGCTATTTGAATGAGCTTTCAGCAAACACTTTCTGGCTGCCCTTATAACTGGTTTTTGATCATCATTTTCAGCATGGCCCCAGCTTGCCTTTTGTTTCTTCCCCCTTAGAGTCCTGGGAAAAAAATCTTCCACTCTTGCTCTCTCCTTTCCCTTCCTATTCTCTGCCTCCCACTTTTCTATTTTCCATCCTTTCCTTTCTCAGCCCACCACCTTTTGCCTTCTCTTCTGTTCCTCCTCCTATAACCAGCACATACAGAACCTGGCAGAATTGCAAAAACCGGATAATTCCAAATGGAACAGCTGGTGTGTCCTCCGAGTTGGGAGTGAATATGGGAGAACATGAAAAGCACTTATTAAAAATGAGGTGAAGAGCGGGGGTGGGAACAAACCAGAAGAGAAACACAAGGAATGCTTTTAGAAAAGTACAAAGAAAAGAAAGCTGTTGGCATTAAGTGCTTTCAAAGTCCCTTTCTCTCCAAGCTGTAGGAGACTCCAAGTCATGCTCTGGACCCATGGGGTTCCATGCAAAAGGCATCCCCGTCACCAGAGGCAGGAGAGGCAGCTGGTAGCAGTCATTCCTGTGGTTGCTGTATATTCTAGAGGGGATGGGCTTGCCCTGGCCATGCATCCTGACACCAAGGCGGGGGAAATAGAATTTAGGAGAGTAGGGACTGGGACGGTAATCTTTGTTCCTTCTCATGGTCCCTTCTGAGAATGAGAAAAATGGTCTAATAATCCTGGAGACACTTACAGCCATTGCAGCCTGGACCTTGTTAGCAGGTTCATGGGAGATGAAGGCTGTGGCTCAGTGGCAGAGTATCTGCTTGGCATGCAGAAGGTCCCAGGTTCAATCCCCAGCATCTCCAGTCAAAGGGACTAGGCAAGAAGGTGATGTGAAAGACCTCTGCCTGAGACCCTGGAGAGCTGCTGCCAGTCTGAGTAGACAATACTGACTTTGATGGACCAAAGGTCTGATTTAGTATAAGGCAGCTTCATGTGTTCATGAGATGTCTTTTAAATAATATTCTCTGCGACTGAAGAGAGTCCAGTTTTGTCCTGATTCTAGCCACATGGAAACTAGCAGAAACTAGAGCTTCCATGTAACTGGAAACCATGTGGCAACTTCTCCCCGCTGTGAGTGTAATCTGTAGAGGAGTTCACAGCATGGGTTGGCTGTCTCCAAGCTCCTGCCAGACTTTTGTGAGGCACATGGATTTCCATCTATGGTAGAAGATCTACATGTAAAGCACTCTGAACATTATGCGTGCTCTCTGGAACAGCCACCATATGAAAGGGTCATGATTTCAACCAGTCCCCACGTTGTTGGTGTGATTTATAGCATTAATGTTGACATTTTACTAATATGAACATGGGGGAAAAAGAACAAGGAAGCATTTCTGGTAACTGCTTTATAAAATCCTGCTCTTCGAGTGAAACCACAAATGCCTGAGCGTCTTCTCAATCAGAATTATTATTGCTCAGGGTGACATACATAGAGTGCAGTTCTAAACAGGGTGGGTTCCAGGTTTGGGGAGTTCCCAGGCAGCAAGTGCCCAGAGGCATCTTCCCCCCTGCCCACCAGTGTGCCCCCTCACCTACCTGTGCACCCTTCTCCTGCCTGCTTGCAAGGCTTCCAACCACCTGTGCTCACAGCTGCCTGAACTGCTCACAGGCCCTTTTCTCCCAGTGGCACTGGGTGGTGTTTGTGTAGTTAGGAGGAGTACTGCCACCAAGGTCACCAGGATGTGAACAAGATGCAACTCAACAAGGATAAGTGCTGAGTCCTACATCTGGGTAACAAAAATGAGGAACATGCATACTGGATGGGGGATACACTACTTCGTAACAGTGTGTGTGAACAAGATCTTGGGGTATGGGTGGACCATAAGTTAAATTGAGCAGCCAGTTTGATACAGCAACAAAAAAGCTAATGTGATCTTTGGGTGTATCAACAGAGTCATAACATCCAAATCACAAGATGTCATAGTTCCACTGTACATTGCATTGGTTAGGCCATACCTGGAGTACTGTATGCAGTTCTGGAGACCCCACTTCAAAAAGGATGTGGACAGAATGGAATGGGCCCAGAGGAGAGTGCCAAGGATGACCAAAGGCCTGGAGACCAAAGGCCCTATGAGGAAAGGCTGAGGGAGTTGGGAATGTTCAGTCTGGAGAAGAGTAGGTTGAGGGGGGACATGATTGTTCTCTTTAAGTATTTGAAGGACTGTCACTTAGAGGAGGGCAGGGAGCTGTTCCTGTTGGCAGCAGAGGATAGGACTTGCAATAATAGGTTTAATTTGCAGGCGGAAAGGCACCGGCTGGATATTAGGAAAGGTTTTTTTTATAGTAAGAGTTGTTCAACAGTGGAATCAGCTACCTAAAGAGGTGGTGAGCTCCCCCTCACTGGCAGTCTTTAAGCAGATGCTGGTCAAACACTTGTCAAGGATACTCTAGGCTGATCCCTGTCTAGGCTGATTGAGCAGGGGGTTGGACTAGATGGCCTTTATGGCTCCTTCCAACTCTATGATTCTATGATTCTGTGAGTGGCACCCCTGTGCACTGTCCACACACTCTTCCCAAGCAGTACTGTGCAACAAATGTAGCCAGGACTGTGGGTAGTCAAGCATTCATGAACAGGAAGGGAGAGAGTGCACAGGGTGGCAGGGGAGATGCACAAAGGGGGAGGTTGATGGCAGTGTACCCCACCAGAAGCCCAGGGCCCCAGCAGCTGCTCCACCTCAGGCTATGCTATACTGGCCCTAATCCTAAGCATGTAAGTCCCATGGAATTCAATGGGCCTTTCTACTTAGGATGCATGCAGCCATAGTCACCTCCCCCATTTCATTGTTATGACAGCCCACTAAGCTTCACGGTTCAAGGGGGATTTGAACCCAGATTTCCCCAATCCTAGTCTGCCATTCTGTCTGGCTCCCAGTAGTTTTTAATCTTTTCAGATCCAAGGCCTGCCTTTAGCCTAAATGTACAATATGGTACTTCTCACTTTTCCCCTCATACGTGCGCATGGTGTTAGTGGTGCTGATGCATCCAGCTAGGTAAAGCTGCAAACTTGTTGTGGCGCCTGCTAAAGACTCATGCTCTAGACCCGCTGGTTCCCAACTCCATGGCCATTGTGGGGGAGTCTTCCACACGGCTTTGTCTGCTGAGGACTCCCTATGTGTTTGCTACGAATCATCATACACTGTTGAGGGTCACTTTCAAGGGCACCCCTGTCACTGTATGGCCATATAGTGGTTTACTTGTGTGCTCCCTAGAGCATCCACAACATTCCTCTGCCATCACACATTGTCGATGGAGATTGGTAATAATGAGTAAACTGTCTTTTGGGCAGCTTGTGTGCTTCTCATCAAAGGAGACTCTGATAAGCTTCTGAGGAATCCCAAGTTTCAAGGAACAGAAATGCAAAATGATTACTGGCTGAAATTTTACAGCCGGGAGTTAACTCAGTAGCTATAGTCACTAAAGGCCTTGTCTGCACTGCATGTTAATTTCTTACTTTTGGGTATGTTGTTGGCTCGTAGAGCTTCACAATAAATGTGCACCGTATGCTATTTCTGCTGTTCCTATATCAGAAGTTTATCCTGTGTCTGAACAACCTCTTTTGGGAATTGTTTCAAACTGAGGGTGGCCTCCTCTCCCCCCTGGTTAACCCTTTTTGAATTTGTACTCAATGCCTGTTCATGTGAATAGGTTCATCCAGAGCCCAGATCTCTAGAAGCTTGTTAGGAGCTGTATAATTTTTTTGGACATAATACATGATGTGTGCTGGTACTTTCCATTATCATCAATTGCTGGCCTCCCCATCCGCCCCCCACAAACTTGGTTTGGGGGGCCACTACTGACCTGGCCTGACCAGTCCTGTCCAGTGGCTGCGAATTAGAATTGGAATGCCATCTTGTTTTATTATAATATGAAATATGAGTTTTAAAGTTTGTTTTAATATATGTTTTAATTGATGTTTTATAATTATGTTGTGACCCGCTCTGAGTGGATATTTGGGGGTGGAGTCTGGAAAGGGTGGGGTTTGGGGTGGGGCGGGACCTCAGCAGGGTATAATGCCATAGAGTCCCCCCTGCAAAGCAGCCACTGTCTCTATGGGAACTGATCTCAATCTCCTAGAGATTAGTTGTAATTCTGGGAGACCTCCAGGTCCCACCTGGGGATTGGCAGCCCTGCTAATATGCTATAAGTAGACTTCATATCCAGCATCTCGAGATTCACTAGGGTTGCTAACCTCCAGGTACTAGATGGAGATCTCCTGCTATTACAACTGATCTCCAGCCAATAGAGATCAGTTCACCTGGAGAAAATGGCCACCTCAGCAATTGGCTCTATGGCATTGAAGTCCTTCCCCTTCCCGAACCCCGCCCTCCTCAGGCTCCACCCCCAAACCCTCCTGCCGGTGGTGAAGAGGGACCTGGCAACCCTAGGATTCACAGATGTGTATCTCCATAGTGTGGTGAATGAGGAAGTTGCCTAGTATTACAGCAGTTCCTTCCTGAGTCATAATCACTCGTGGTGTGAAACTCTGCCCCGCTTAAATGCTTCTCCTGCTGAGCTGGGTCAAAGTCACGGCTGCAAAGTCCACCTCCTCTTATCAGCTTGAATTCACTTAAAACAAATCCTGCAAACAGAAAGGGCAAAAGGAATTTGAGAAGCAATTCTATAATATCCTTTCTATTTTTTAACCGCTGCTGTTTCCCCCCCTTAAGTAGGAAACTTTACAAATAAATTGGCTACAGAAGCGACACCCTGTGCAAATTATGAAGGATAAAGGAAGAGGAGGGTATAATGGCTAAGGGATTATACAAGGAACAGCAGAAAGGAACATGGAAATTGTTCACTGTACAGTTATGCAGGAAGGTAGGATCCTTATCTGATTGAAGTATAATCATTTTCCATTTTAAATACCATGAACAGAGCAGCCCCCAATTTATGCAAGATCTTAACTTGGTAAACTTCCTTGCTATAAAACACCTCACTGCTGCTGGCACTGGCTTATCCCATACGATCAGTTGAAAGCTCACCGCTGCTGCTTTTTAGCCTTTTCCAGAAACTTCAGCAAGTGTTGTTCCAAAGACTGTCTAGCTAGGGCCAACTCCCGGTCTGGAAATTCCTGGAGATATGGGGGTGGAGCCTGGAGAGGCTGGGGTTGGGGAGGGGAGGGACCTAAGTGAGGTATAATGCCACAGAGACCACCCTCCACACAGTTTTTTTCCAGGGGAACTGATCTCTGTAGTCTGGAGATCAGTTGTAACTCCAGAAGATCTCCAGGCCCCACCTGGAGATTGCCAACCCTACATCTAGCCCAGCTGCAATGGATTAGGAGGATACTCTTGCTGGGGATGGGGATAACGGGATAATGTACACTCCAGCATTTAAGAGGTAGCGTGTTTAAGCCTGCAGAGAGAGATGCCTGAGATTAACATTTCATTTCGAGAGCTTGAAGTCTTGCTCCAGAAGACAAAGTCAGCTCTTGCGTCTAGGAAATAATAAACAGGTTGTGGGGACCAATCCTTTGACCATATTTTATTTCGAGCAAGAGGGTCTTTGAGTGCTGCACTCCGGGAACGCATCCTTTGAAGCTTGTTTGGGAAAGATGGAAAGAAGACAGATGTCAAACTGTCTCTGCTAGGGAGGCAAATTGATGATATTTTCTTAAAGAAATGTGCTAACAAAAATGACAAACTATTAATTTTGCCCTTCCTTTTTCTTTCTTGCTTTACTTGAAAAAAATAATGTCAGGACAGCTGGCATTGCAGCTCTATCTACTACTAAACGAGGAAGCAAGAAAGCCTGTCAGTCACAGATGGTTTAATTAGTCCTCAGAGGTAGTGCAATTAGGCCCTTCCTTCAGATTCAAATTTTCCTCAGTAAAGATCATTCCAAAGCTAATAATACATAAAAGAGGGAAATGAAAAGGAAAGCAAGAAAAAAGGGGAAAGTAATAGCGGGAGAAAGCACTTGGGCAAGGATTTATCAGCGTGTAATTATTTCTTGTGCATTTCCTCTTCTCCGCTGCTCCAAACCAATTCAAAAGAACTGGTGGAAGTTGCAAGAAGAATGCTCGCAAATTGACTTGCTTGAAATAGAAGCAACTAGAACTTTTCAGGCAAGGCCTGATTTTAGGGTTGCCAGCTCTGGATTGGGAAATACCTGGAGATTTTGGGGGGTGGAACCTGAGGAGGGATCTCAGCAGGGTATACTGCCATAGAGTCCACCCTCCAAAGCAGACATTTTCTCCAGGGGAACTGATCTTAATCTTCTGGAGATCAACTGTAATAGGAGGAGATCTCCAGGTACCAACTAGCTGCTTTAGTAGCAGGTGGAGGCCCAGTTCCTTCTTCCTGCACCATCCCATAATTTCTGTGGTTCACAGTGATCCAGTTTCTCTGGCAAAGTCTTTGTCTGGAGCCCTTGCAGAGGTCGAATTGGGCTCAATTAGGAGCTAACACTGGAGTGACTAATTAGGAACCCTAAAAAGGAATACCACGTCATCCAGGAAATCTCCAAAATTACAGTGTTGAGAAAGAGGATGCAGTTCTGCATTATGAGCAGTAATGCCCAGTCCGGGCAGTTGACTGTGGACGAAAATGCATGGGAGGTTTTGCCTTGGATTTGCCGCTCTCTAGATGCATATTTTCCCCATTTGACTTCTCAAAACTCTGCATGGGGGCTTATTTTTGAGTTTTGAGAATTTGCCTGGGGAAAATGTGCATTTAGAGAGCGGCAAGTCCAAGGCAAAACCTCCCATGCATTTGTAAATCTCTGAACAATGACTGGTTGTAACGGTGAGCCCGGCCTTGGCTGGGGAGGGTGGGATAGCAATTTAAACAAATCAATACATAAAGGGTGCCGTCAGTAACCCCCCCCCCCCACCCAAATCTCTTTTCCTTTGATGAAGCAGGTAACTTGATAAATCATATTGTAACCATTGTCTGGGCCCTACAGATTATCAGGAGAACAGCAGCAGAAGAAGAGTTGGTTTTTATACGCCTACTTTCTCTACCACTTAAGGAAAAATCAAACCGGCTTACAATCCCCTTCCCTTCCCCTTCCCACAACAGACACCCTGTGAGGTTGGTGGGGCTGAAAGAGCTCTAAGAGAGCTGTGACTAACCCAAGGTCACCCAGCTGGCTTCATATGTAGGAGTGGGGAAACCAACCCAGTTCACCAGATTAGTGTCCACCGCTCATGTGGAGGAGTGGGGCATCAAACCCAGTTCTCCAGTTTGCTTCTATGCAAGACTACCTATCTTGTTTGCCTTAAGATGAAACCTTCTTAGCAAATAAACTCCACAAAGTTGGTTGACTGATCCCAAATTGACTGTAGGTCAAAGTAGGCTGACTGATACCAAATAGTACTTGAGCGTAGATTCCCACTTCCTGCTGGCTAGTCAGTGTGGTACAGAATCCCACCTCCATCACCACAATATGTGGCATAGCAAGGGAAAAGGTCACGATCATCAGGCCTTTCAACACAGCACAAATGAATTACTAGATAATATATGTGAGTCCACATTGCAACTACCAGTGACTCCGGTTTGTCCTGAAAGCACTAATGTTCAAGCATGTTAGCATACAAAATACTTAAGATGTGTGTTAGTTGGTTGTATCATTATTTCAGAGATTGCTGATTAGTTTGTTCAAGATCTAGCAATACGGTTCTCATTACATATCTCCTGTAGATCTCTGTGCCCTTTTCTCCCTTGAATTCTTTCTTGCAGGCCGAATAGATTGCCTGACACTGTAGGCTGGAGCAACAGAAAAACAGAAGTTGCCATTTTTTTATTAAAGGGGGAGGCGGGGTGGTGAACACCGGTTAATCAGCTGAGATGATGAGTGTTGTAGTAATAGGATTACTGCTAGGTTGCTGAGTCTTCAGCTTAAGGACTTGATGGCGTTTATGTTTTTACTATGTTTTATTTTGTAAGTCGCCTCGGGCAGTTTCCCTGGAGAGGTAGCATAGAAATGTTCTAAATAAATAAATACCATTACAACACATTATCTGAGGAGGGGAAGGAGTGCCTGTGTTGAGACTTTCCCTTCCTCCCCTGATCTAATTTGCCTCCCTAACCAGTGCTGTGCCAGCAGCGGCCAGCCGTTCAGAGAGGAAAGGAGTGTTCATGTTCAGCCTGGGCCCCTCCCTTCCCTTTGCACACCTCTTCTGCAAAATATGGCATTTGCAGTGGATGGACCAAAATCCTTTATGGGAAGGAAAAACACATTAGTCTCAGTTCTGTGGTGGTGCTACCTGGCCTCATTCCAGTTGCCCCTGCAGCAGAAGGGTAGGACAAAGTGTTTCCAATGGTAAGATTAGCTTTTGGGGAACAAGGAGGGCTGGGGTTCTTCCCTGGCATCTCTAGCGCCCTTTCATTGACTGAGCCAATTATTAAAAATTGCCAGCAAATTAGCCGGGGGATAAAAACAATGGCAGAAAAAACCTCAAGCTTGCCACTGAGAGCAAAACAGAGAGGGTAACAAACTAAATAGTATTTCCTGTCTACCAATCTCTACAACATCAGGGCTGGTTCAATAACTGGAAGCATTTTCTCCATGGCCTACTGTGAACAGGACCACTGCAGAGGTAGTATCCTTCAAAATCTAATGGTAACCTCCACCTTAGTTTGGGCTGTTGTTCCATCGTTTAATTCCTTTCACCATGCCTCCTTCCCTACTTCTTCAGCTGCTTTAACATCTCCAAATCTATTGTTTTACAAAGATAAAAGCTGGATGATTCCCTTAACAGCCACCAGGCAGGCTATTTAACAGTGATTGCAAAAGTAAAGCAATCTTTCATTAAGTCTGGAATCATGATCATTTCAGTGAAGGCCCAAATCTCACTCCATTCTAAAAGAGGAGTCACTGTGTTCTGCAGCCAGAATGACATGGCGCAAGCTAGGAGTTTGGTTGTTCTCCATGTTGTTATTTTTTTTAAAGCAAACTGTTGTCATATAAAATCATACAACATTATGCTTGAATAGCTGAATGAAGATCTAAAATAAGAATATTAATTTCAATGGAAATTATGCCCAAATTGGATTGTTATGGTTCTTTGCAGAGAACATGCAAAGCACTCAGTGGCGATGGTGCCTGGCATGATGCTGGGTGGGGATATATTAATTTTGAAAGGTAATAATAGCAGTGTTAGCAGCAGCATCAGTTAGGTTAGCTAACTATAACAGAGCCAGCACACACCGAAACAAGTTAGGAAACAACATTTAATTGGGAAAGGAAGCAGCATGCCTTATTGTTCAGAACAGCTGGAATCAAATCAGTATCCTGGAAATAAAGTGTAACAGGATTTACCAGTGCTCCAGTTACTGGAGCGTCACACTGATAAACTCCATCCCATTCAGTGGATTTTTCAGCGAGAGTCAGCACAGAGGAGGTAGGTTGTTGAGCAGAAAGATCATTAAAGCCTACTAAAGAGTTAATCTGAGAGACAGATCTCTATGAATCAGCACTGAAACAGTGTCATTTATTACAGGACAAAAATGTCCCAGGGTAAATGATAATCAAGTCTGCAGAGCAAAAAAAAAAAATGTTCTGGGTTAAAATGTTTTCACAGCACCATTTTCTGTGCTCTCTCTGCCTCTACTTAGCAAACGTTAGGATGTTGTCAACGAAGTCAGTAACTGAGAATAAACACAGGAGTTCTGAGTTAGCTGACCACATTTTAACCTCTTTTGGGCATCAGTCTTCTCACTGCCTTCAGATGATTAGTTGCTGTTAGTTTAATTCAAACATAGTTTCATGTTACATCTGAACTGACCCAATGGGTTGGCAAAGTTTGGATTGCCATTCCTTTGCTCATCACAATTTTCATCACCAAGATTACTTTTAATTTAAATTCTTATTTCCCTGAAAACAGTCTTGACCAATCCTTACATTGTTATTAGCTAAAGTAGTGGTAAATCTGGCCCAACGCAGATTTTCCAAGTAATATTGTACGCATGAAGCTGCCTTATATCGAATCAAACTCTTGGTCCATCAAGATCAGTACTGATGGCAGTGGCTCTCCATCATCTCAGGTGGAAGTCTTTCACACCACCTACCACCTGATCCTTTTAGCTGGAGATGCTGGGAATCAAACCTGCAGTCCTGCACTCCAAGCAGACGTTCTGCTGCCAAGCCACAGCCCACCCCCAATATTTTTCAAACCTAAGATGGCAAAAGAACAAGCCCTTATGTAAAGGACTGTGCTCTTTGAATCCAGTTTTTTTTAAAGCATGAACCTGGAACACCCTTGCCTTCTTGCATAGACGTGTTTCTGTACTCACAAGGACTGGGACGGAACAGTAGCACACACCCCATTTTAAAAGGAAACGAACAATCATTTGTAAAAGTAAAACGATAAAAGTGGAATTGGGAAGCCTATTCTGCCTGGGTGAATAGGACTGTGTAATAACCATGTCTAAGTGTGAATGGAGTTATTTGCATTGAAGAGTGGCTGAGGGAAATTGAATAGATGGGTTTTCTCCCTCTGAGAAAGGAAAGAGGTGAATGTATG
This sequence comes from Euleptes europaea, assembly GCF_029931775.1. Lineage (NCBI taxonomy): Eukaryota > Metazoa > Chordata > Lepidosauria > Squamata > Sphaerodactylidae > Euleptes > Euleptes europaea. Next base: position 87,273,111 of record NC_079314.1, on the reverse strand, counting down.
AAGAAGCAAGCGCTGCCAAACATAAAGCTCTTTGGGGAGGGGAAAAAAACAGACACAAAATGTCTCAGAAACGCATGAATCAACCTTGGTAATGAACTGACTGTCCCAATGCTTAAACTCTGTTAATGCCACAGATTGGAAGCAAAAGGCTGTGTGGGAGAAGAGATACATTTTGATTCTCTTCACCGGGAGACAAGGGTGTGCTTTTTGCCAGTGCAATAACTGTTACCTTTGATCATCCTGCTGTCCTAATAATTCGCAGCCTGCAACCCAGGGCTCTATTCACATGCTGCCTGGGTCTCCATTTCCCTGGTGCACCTCCTAATGGATTCTACAGCTCAGGAATGAGTGATGGACCCTGGCTTGGCATTTCCATCACTGCTTGTTTTTGCATTCATTATCCTTGAGAAACCAACCCGCCTCATTATGATGTGACCATCTTGCCGACGGAGTCTGGAAGCTACCTGACTCCGTAAGAGCAAAGGAAGAGGCAGGAGGGAGTCTGTTTCCCATGAGATAACATTATCTTTTTATTAAAAATGTGGATTTAGTGCTAGTGAAAGGCTGGCAGACCCTGGAGGAAGAAGTCCTTTATTTAGCCCCATAACAGATTTAGCCCAAGCATTAGCAGTGCTTGTTCCAGCTTGTATACCTCAGCCAGGGGTCTCAGATGACTGCCTTACACTAACTTTTCAACACAGAGATTAATTGTCCTGTGAGAGAAAGTGTTTACTTTCTAACAAATTAACAAGAGTGACTTCCCCGTCCCGCTTTATATCTGCTCAGAAAAGTCATACATGTAGTATCGTTCCCCATATGTGTATCCAGGCAGAAAGGTTCTTGTTCTGCCATTCATCCATGCTTTCCCCATAATGGAAATCAATTTCTGACTTGGGAAATGTAGCATGTGATGTGACTGCATGAATAACCATCTTGGGTGGAAAAAAGGGAAATAGAAAAATGTTTCCACTCTGGTTGTTTCCCTGGGTTTAATGCTGCCTGGAAGAGGGTTTTTTCCTGCTGGAGCTGGCAACCTGCTGGGAAGAAATGGGGTGGGGCGGTGGGGCGGGGACAGTTGCGCCAATACATGATGTTACTTCTAGTGCAAGACTAGAAGTGGTGTCATCACATGGGGCTGACGCGCTAGGTTTTGCCAAAATTGTTTTGGGTGAATCCTAGAGTGTCGCCCTAATGCAATGAAGTCGCTTCCAGTTTTGTGCTGAAAGTGACGTTGCCATCAGCACAAAGTCAGCATGCCCCCCCAGTCGTCCCCCCATTTTATCCCATTGGCCTGTGAAGCACCAGTGGATTGCAGGGCATAATTTCTGGGAGGCAGGAGAACATGCCCTCCTAGTTTTCCCACAGCATCATGGTGCATTTATGCACCTCCCAGGGGTTTCCCAGCTTTCCTCTGATTTTCCCCAAATCTACTTTGCTGCAAAAATTGCAGGAAAGCATGAACTGAGGCCTTTTGTTTTTTAAATTGATAATTGAATATTGTTATAACAATCTGTGTATCAGGTTCTCTGAATTCCCAGCTTTCTCCTCCCCCCCTCCGAAGCAAATGTCTAGCCCCCTTTGCTGCAGAGATATAAGGGAAAAATCATATCTCCACACCAAAAGGGCTAAAGACTTAAAAAAAAACCTTAACAGGATTGCACTCAAAGTCTTTTAACTTTTAAATGTAAAAATTTATATTTGCTAGGAACTGCACCCAAACCTTGCCGATCTTCAAAATACCAAAAGTCCCTAATGGACTCCTTGGCTAACCAGTAGTTCTCCTAAATCTTCACCCACACAAAAAATCAAAGAACCCACAACTTTGGCAGCTGGCTTGTAGTTAAACTGCCAAACTCCTCCTTCCCCCCATCAACATTTTAATCCACCATTTAGAAGTGATAGGCTGAAGCTCCTGGAGGAACTTCAAACTGTTTTCATAGCCTCTCCACCCAGTTTAAAGCAGTGAGAACATCATAATTTTTTTATTGGTGCTGGAATATTTGTATAATCAAATGATTGCAATAGTTGGTTACTGTATTAGAGACAATTAATTACGTGTCAGCATATTTTTCATATAGTAGAATCCTTCTTATCTAGAAAAGTGATATGTATCTGAACTAAGTATATACTCCTCATAGAACTTTGTGATGTTATGAATGCAAGCCTTTTCAAACTACTTTTTTTAAATGATATTTTGAGTTGTTGCCAATTTGCTGAGGATAAGGTATACATCTTTCCTCCAGAAGAAGACAGAACATTTTTTCCAGCATTCAAACCACAATACTTTGCCATTGGGAAAATATGATTCCCCCCTAGGTATCATGTCAGCTACACTACTAACAGTGCTATTAAAAGCAGAGATACATCCTTCTAAGCCTATTGACTTGAATGGTTCTAGAAGGGTGGAACTTTGCTTAGGATTGCACTGTAAGTGCAGTGTGGGAGGCACAAATGTCATGGCTACTTATCAGAGTGTTTCCGTGGCATCACAAAATGACAGCAGACCCCAGATCTGTGCAACTTTGTAAACTTTGAACAATAGTTTTATTATTTAAAACAATTATTTAATGACTGATCACTTCCACTGTTTTCTCTCTCAAATGAATGTAGGCCTTTAATAAAAAAAAATGACAAGAATGATGGGGATGGGGTACAGCAGAGATCTATTTTCTTAATTATCTGAAAAAGCCTATGTGTAGTTTCCTGTTTATTCAATAATTTTTGGTGTACAGTCGGCTATCTGGACAATTCTCTTTCTCATAAAATCTGAAGGAGGCATGCTTAATACCCATCCAGATACGCAGCCAAATTATTAGAGATCTGAGCATCCTGCAGTTCTCACAGTAGACTATTTGGCCCTCCTGTTAATAAATACTTTCTTGTCGCAGGATTGGTGTCTGTGGGGAGAGAGCGAGAGATGATTGTTTGGCTGACATCAGGAAACGGCTAAATACAAAAGCAATTAGTAGTCAAATAAATAACTGACTTGGGGAGCAATGACAGCCTTCAGTTCAATAAACCACTGGATAAAGAATATTTTACCAACTCCAGTGAATGATAACATAATTATTCATGCTGCTTTCTTGAATACCTGTGGCTTTCTTATTGTCAGTTCATTGAACTGAACATGTCCTTCTTTCAATGGCTGCTGCCATTGTAATGACACAGCATTGTACTTTGCCAGTGGGACATTTGATTCCTGAGGCAAATAAGGCTTGTGCATCTTGGTAGGGATACTTTCAGGGAAACATTTTACACTGCATCTAAGGAGGCCAATCCAGACCTTTTATTATGCTGTTTGTTATGTATGTGTTGTGTTTCCTTCCTTCCTTCCTCCCTTCCTTCCTTCCTTTCCTACACATGAAGCCAGCTGGGTGACCTTGGGCTAGTCTCAGCCCTCTTAGAGCTCTCTCAACCCCACCTCCCTCACAGGGTGTCTGTTGTGGGGAGGGGAAGGGAAGGTGATTGTAAGCCAGTTTGATTCTTCCTTAAGTGGTAGAGAAAGTCGGCATATAAAAACCAATTTCTTCTTCTCCTCCTCCTCCTCATTTTTGTCAGGTGCACAGCTGCAGGAGCAAGGAATTAAACAAATCTTGTAAACGTACCTTGCAGCAGGGTAGTTTTTGGTTGTCAATTTAGGCTGCTTCCCCAGGGGTGTTTCGCTCTGCCCTGGCTTTCAAACAAGAGCATGGTTTTTTGGGGGGCGGGGGCAGGTGGAGGGAGCATCCACATGACATCATCCTCCGATTGGTCTCTCTGTCTCCTACCCTGCTTTGCTTTTCAGAAAGATCACAATTGATGTGGATTTGCCCACTGTTTGGACAGGAAGGTGTGGATTTTTGAAATTCCTTGGCCACATTGATGCCATTTCCCCTCCATATCCCCTCATGCTTGCCATTTCAATTGAAACTGAGAATAATAATAATTTCCCCTCATGTTTTTTTTGCTGTTTTTTAAAGGTTTATTACACTATACTGATATAGCTTATCTATCACTTTCTATGGCTTTATTATACTATAGGGATATAGCTCTACCAGTGAAAAAAAAAGCCCTCTGGTGGTGGTGCTGAGGGTGGAATGCTGAGCATGAGGAGATACTGAAGAAAACACGAAGTCACCCAATGTGACTTTTAAAAAATTGGTAATTGCTATGGTCTTACAGGAATTAACATTTTTAATAAAGCCCCTAAAAAGCCCTCTGGGGATGTGGTATGGTATAGAATAGCCATATCTTGTCCTGGGTTGGTACTTAGAAGGGAGACCTCGAAGGAAGACTCTGCAGAGTCACTCACCATGAAAACCCCACCAGGGGGCTCTATAAATTGGCTGCGATTTGACGGCAATTTACATGCACCAAAAGTCCTCTAGTGCTGAGGTGGAGAAAACTGCAACTGCAAAAGGCTGACTGAAGAAAAATGGTGCCTGTTGGGGCTGGACCTTTTTTTATATATATATAGATAGACAACATTTCAGAACAAAAACTGAGTAATGAGTTGGGTAGATTTACATGAAGTACTACTAGGCGCAAAACTGGATGTGGTTTGAGGGACCACAACACACACACCGCTTCCCTATTCCCCATGCTTCCCTCCCTTCACTCTCCTGTATCTCAAAAAGATCAATAATAATAATAATAATAATAAACAGGGGGAAAAAACAGTTATGAAGACGGGCTTTGCCGGGCATGGATACAAGATGAATTGTAAATCTTCCCTATTTCCCTTTTTTCTGTACCCCTCTTAAAAACGAATAAAATCATTTTAAAAAATGCAAACTTTCCCATCCAGATGGTATGCTTACATATTTAGTTTGTGTTGTTTCCAAGAAGATCACAGTAAGCAGGTCTGAGAAAGGGGATATTGATAAGGGGGGAAACAGAGAAAGTTGTCCATTAGAGGACAACATTGTGTGGATGCTTCCCCATCCCCCCAAACCCACCACTGTTCCAGTTTGGAAGCGAAGGCAGAGAAAAAAGGTCATATGGAAGCAGCCTTAGTAACAAGGAGCAGTAGCAAACAGCCCCACACTCTCTCTTGTCACTGGCAGAATCATGTTTGCTCCCTGGGTGGCACAGCTGTAATTCAAAAGGCCGGGGGAAGCACCAACGCCAGCTCTCCTAGGGCTGGCACAAATGTCATCCTGACACAGGTGTAAGGCAGGGGTGAAGAGAGGATCAGATGCAGAAGTGTGATAGGAGGCTGGTCTTGTGAAGGCAGATGAACAAGCAGAGTGAAGAGGACTGATGCATAGACAAAGGGAGGCTCCTCCAAGCATGTGCCAGTGGTGGAAATGTTAAACAAAGGAGATTGACAGTGGGTGATCAATAGGAGTAGTAAGAAGGGGTGATAAAAGGCCTACGGTAGTCTAGAGTAGAGATGTGGGAGACGTTTATATGCCTTTAAATTTCTACTCATAGGCCAAGGACACCCCATGTGCTATCTTCCTCAAAAGTCATAAGAGTCTTCAGATATAGGGTAGTTGCTTCAAAATCCAGTCAGTTGAGCAGAAGGTTTTGGATTGAGCATACGGAGGTAGCAGCTCAAAGTATATCTCCACTGGCATTTTTATCAGCAGGTTACTGCTGGCTGCATGTGTTTCTCCAGCTGTATTACTGGTATCTAGCCAATACTGGGTCAGACTTAAAACATAGGCCTGGGAGAAATGTTCCCCACCAGGGATATTCCAAATCTCTTCCCTGATTTTTCAGGGTTTTTTTTTTTTTAAAGGCTTTAGTCTTTTTACTTGTGGAGATACAAAGAAAAATACACAGGCAGCATTCCACCCAATTTCTTGTGTATGTGCCATCAAATTGCAGCTGACTTATGGCTACCTCATAGGGTTTTTAAGACAAGAGGCTAACAGAGGTGGTTTGTCATTGACTTCCTCTGCATAGTGACCATTGGAAATTCTTGATGGTCTCCCATCCAAATACTAAAGGGCCAAGCCTACTTAGCTTCTGAGATCTGTTGAGACCAGGCTAGCCTGGGTCATCCAGGTGAGGGTACCCAATTGCTTAGTAAGATGTAAATCTGCTCCCACTTTCTAGTATTCTGACCAAGAGTACAAGGCACTGGGAAAACTGACAAACTGTAGGTCCTTATTTTAAAAATATTATAACATTAAATTTTGTTGTATCTAAATTTCATTTAGCTAAATAACTTTGAACATATTCGTCTACTAGCTGCTCTGCATTGATACCCTCCTTCATAGGCATACCCTTGCTGCAAAAATTCTAGCCATGGGCCTGAGTCAACACAGATGGCAAGACCAGTAGTTCCCCTCCCCTGTGCAAGCAGTACAAAAGGAAATAACTGTAACCTAGGATGGTCAACAGGATGAGGAAAAAACATCCTGCCCCTTTTGAAGTGACTTATCGTAATGCATAGAAATAGGCAGCTGAAGTTTTTCATGACATGTAAGGTGAATATCACACCAGATAAATACCAACCTGTTAAGCCTCTATACACACTTTTTCTCCAGGAAGTTGGCATGCTTATTGTAAACTACTACTGTTTTTAAAATGCAGGTGTGATCACAGCCTTGGTTTCTTACCAAAGTTACTTTGAACACAAAAGTTATACAGGCCAAGACTAATTTTGTTCTTTTATTTGAAAAGGTAACCTGCTTTTGGAGCTACTGGCAACCTTGTGATTGCTACAGAACAGGATCGAAAAGCTGGTGACAGTGTAGCAGCTGAGAGTAGAGCTAACTTGTCATAACAGCCTTAAATCTTTGATCTCATCTAAGCCACCTTTGGGTAGAGGAACGCTAGTGAAGAAGCAGGGAGGGAGCACTTACTCTCTCCAACTCTTCTCCTTCAGTCTCCTTGGATGTCTGAGGAGAAATAATGTTATAGCTGTGGGCTTTAAAAACTTAGTGAATAAACCATCACTTGCAAAGTTCAAAGACCCTCTGTTGGCCAACTGGCAGTGGAACAGAGGAGGAGCAAAGTTCTAAGCCACAAGGGTTGCCATTGGCAACCAGAGAATTATTGTTGAGTAAGAAGAACCTGAGGGTGCCCACTGGAACTAAGGAAGGAAATAAGCTGCAAGTGTACTTGGGAAATTATTTCTATTTCTGCGTACCGGTAGTTCATGTTAAAGGAAACCACATTTGTTGTTTAGACCCTGTCTGTAAATCTTATTGGGGAATGACTGCCCAAATCAATCAAGGGACCTTCAGTTACTTGGAGAGGGCAGGCTCTCTGAAAGAAACATCACCACAGGATGCCTTTGACCATGAAGAGGTCTTTTGTATTTGGTTTGTAGTGTCCTTCAGAACTTTGTTATAAGCTGTTTCTTCAGAAGACTATGTTAGTTGAACCAACTGAAGAACTCTGCCGGAGTCAGGATTATCCCAAGATGTTTTATATTCAGAAGGTTACACTGTATAATCCAAGCAATGCACTGTGGGATCCTCTGTGATATTGGAATGGGTACAAGAGCCCTCCTTCTGGATCACATGCTACTTCCAGAAAGCATGTAAGCCTCCAAGCTTAACATATAGTCTAAAACAAATTAATGCTTCTCAAAGTATTGCTACCTCAAGGGACTGTTTGAATTGTTTCTGCTGTCAGGCTAGCTGTAATCTACATGAATCATTTTCTAAGGTCGCCCTAAGGTAAGTCTGGCTTGATGAAATGATCAGTTACCATAGTTATCTTTGTCCATCTACATAGTGAACAGTTGTTCTACTTGGCAGTCTGTTTCCTGAATAATGTGAATTGGGAAGAAAATTTAAAGCCTAAAACATTGGAAGCATCTTGGTTACCATAAGGTAACAAAAAATATAGTCTATGAATATTGACTCTCCTGTCAAACCTTCTACATTGAACTGTTTTTGGTTTACTGCATAAGCTTCAACGCCAGCCACATCAGTAATGCTGAAGAATTAATTTGAAATTATCAGTTATGTTTGGCTGTTGTTTCCCCACAGTAACCTAAACAGCCTGATTAGGATTTAAAGCGAGTTTGTTGACAATATTTCAGTAGTAGCTCAGCCAGCATCAAAGTCCTGTTCAGGTAAACTTGTTTTCACTGATGGCAGATAGCCCAGAAATTGTTCTGGAATATAGGTAAGCAATATTTTTGTCTTTTATACAAGCCTGGTTAGGTAAAGGTCTTTTTGTCAGAGCCCTCTGGGTGCAAGCAGCAGCCCTCAGTTGTATGTGCAGCAAACTAGATAATTGCTTTGTTGGTTCCCATCCAATAATAATTTGTTTCCTGGGAGCAACTTCAATGCTTAATCCTAAACTTAAATCCCCCTTTCCTTGCTGGAATTTTGATTTAGTTTTCAATGCTCTGGTGGAGCCTTTGCAGAATTTGACAGTTTTTTAATACTAAAAACAAAACAAAAACCCATCAAGGTTATATTCCTGGTAGCTTTTTGCTATGGAATAAGAATAAGTGAAATATAATAATATAAATCACAGAATTTAAATAATATTTAACTTTCATGTTTCTGAAATGCCTTTTGGTCCAACCACTGTCCTTATGGTTGTTACTTAAAGGTAAAGGTAGTCCTCTATGCAACCACCGGGTCATTACTGACCCATGATGTGATATCACATCACAATGTTTACTAGTAGGGTTGCCAACCTCCAGGTACTAGCTGGAGATCTCCGGCTATTACAACTGATCTCCAGCCTATAGAGATCAGTTCACCTGGAGAAAATGGCCGCTTTGGCAATTGGACTCTATGGCATTAAAGTCCCTCCCCTCCCCAAGCGCCGCCCTCCTCAGGCTCCACCCCAAAAACCTCCTGCCGGTTGCGAAGAGGGACCTGGCAACCCTATTTACTAGGCAGACTATGTTTACGGTGCAGTTTGCCATTGCTTTCCCCAGTTGTCTACCCTTTACCCCAGCCACCTGGGTACTCATTTTACCGAACTTGGAAGGATGGAAGGCTGCGTCAACCTTGAGCTGGCTTCCTGAAGCCAACTTCCTTTCGGAATCCAACTCAGGTCATGAGCAGAGCTCTGACTGCAGTACTGCAGCTTACTACTCTGTGCCATGGGGCTTAGGGTTGCCAGGTCCCTCTTTGCCATTGGCAGGACATTTCTGGGGCGGAGCCTGATGAGGGCGGGGTTTAGGGAGGGACTTCAATGCCATGGAGTCCAATTGCCAAAGCAGCCATTTTCTCCAGGTGAACTGATCTCTATCAGCTGGAGATCAGTTGTAATAGCAGGAGATCTTCTGCCATTACCTGGAGGTTGGCAACCCTAACGGGGCTCCTGTTGTTACTATAACTGAACTATTTTGTGAAAATAATAGCTTGGAGGAATGTTTTGAAAAATGTTCAGCTGAGTAGGTTTCATAATTTCCCTCAGAATTTTTTTATGATTAAAAAGATATGTAGTATTGGAACTGGAAGACCTGGGTTCAAATCCCCATTCAATCATGAATCTCTCAAAATAGCCCTAGGCAAGTCATTCCGTCTTACCCTAACCTTCTGCCCAGGTCAATTTAGAACCAAGAGCTCCAGGAATATGCTAGTAGAGCTAGTAGTAGAACTACCTCAAACTGAATTGTGGAGAATTGTCTGGGAACATATAGCTGGACATGTATTAAACAAGATCTCACCCAAACAACGGATATTTATAAATACAGTGAATATTATTTCTGCGACTCTGGAGCAACTGGAAACCTTCCAGTCTGACAGATATCCCAGTACCCTGCAGTCTGGTTTAATTTTCCCAAGCAGTGGGTGGGGGGGAGGGCAGTGAGGAGAGAGCAGATATGCGCCTGTCAGGGATGTTGTCCAACCCAGAACAATTAGTCAACGTTCCTGCCAAATGGAATAGTCTTGATTGGTATTTATGTGCACAGAACTTTCACTTTCTATCAATCATTATACCATTCCACTGGCTTCCCCCCTCCTTTTCATTTTACCTGTGTGTTTTCTGCTTTTTAAGAGCATGAATCCTGTTTGCATGAGTTATTTCATTATCTGGGTCTGTGCCTGATGTAATCAGGGGGAGACAGAAGCAAAGGCTTACACTAAGGTCTTTTATGCATTCTTGGTTTCCTTGGGACTAACTTCCTGTTTCTTTGGGTTTTTTCCAGTTATGCATACATTTTGCTCTCTCTAGTGGTCAATTTGATATAACACCAGTTTTTATGAAGCACAAAAAGCTGCTGATTTAAACTACAGGGAGAAGTGTTTTATTTAAAGCTGTGTGATGTCGAATCAACCATCAGAGGGAGCAAGACACATACACAACTGGGAAAAACCCCCTGAAGAAACAGGAAGTTAGACGTGAGGAAACTGAATGCATAAAAGTCTACATTCCTCTTTCCCCCAGTGATAAGCCCATCTACATCAGGGGAAACAGGCAATGGTTTCAGTTACACCTATAGGCAAGCAGGGCTGCAGAGTAGTGGGGGAGAACACAGAGGCCCAGACTTTCCCAGTGGTGATTGGCAGCCAGCCTGCTCTGCAAACTGGAGAGGGGACAGAGGTACACTCCTAGTATTGTCCTCCCAGTTTCTGACATGATTTCACCCTACAGTAGCAAAGGTGGTTCGACCTGACCGTAATATGTACAGGTCTCTCTCTGAGTAATAGCCAGATTCTGTCTAACTGTGACTTCCTAAACTCAGAGAGGCTCTACTTTTTCATCTGTCCATCTATGATCTGGTCTCCCTGCCTTTGTTTCCCAGAATCCCAGCTTCTTGTTTGTTGGCTTTTCCCCTCCATTCTTGTTCCAGTCTGTGTCCCAAGCAGGAACTCCTACTGAATTTGGCCTAGTTCTCCATCATAATTCTAGTTCCACTGTTCCTAGGATTGCTGCTTTCAGCTCTTGGTGTTCTCTGCTACCTTAAAAGTTTATTGCAAGAACAGAAGGGGATAAGCATTATGAACCCCTTGGATAGGGTTGCCAACTGCCAGGTAGTAGCAGGAGATCTCCTGCTAATACAACTGATCTCCAGCCGATAGAGATCAGTTCACCTGGAGAAAAATGGCCGCTTTGGCCATTGAACTCTGTGGCATTGAAGTCCCTCCCCTCCCCAAACCCCACCCTCCTCAGGATCCGCCCCCCCAAAATCTCCCGCCGGTGGCGAAGAGGGACCTGGCAACCCTACCCTTGGAGGAAGAATGGTATACAAATATAACAAATATACAGTCCAAATTTCCCACCAACAAAAACAAGATATTAATTATTTTCTTGCGTGTCAATAACAGATGGACTCATCTGGCATATAGCCACTTTTCACATGAATAGCCCTTTGCTATATACCCCCCAATCTCTTCTTTAGAGTGAGTAGAAGTCTTTCTATCACATGGAGAACCTCAATATCATATTTTACTTAACAGATGTCAGTGGGACTTTGAGATCACCGCAGTTAATAACTTTGCATTCTTCCTTCTTCCAGTATCTTTAGATGTTATATCACTAAACCCTGCAAAACAAAATTAATTATGTGATCACTGGTAACAGACATTTGAAGAACAAGTACTAGGGTGGCGAATAGTGATGAAAAGGAACCTGCACCATGACTCAAAGAAAACACTACTGACAAATCGTCCATACTACATTACATAGACTAGTTCAAAGCAATAAGAACTGGAAAATACCACCACCCCCGGACTGGAAGAAACAATGCAATGCTAAGCAGAGTTAGATACATCTAAATCAGGGGTGGGGAACCTTTTTCATGCCAAGGGCCATTTGCACATTTATAACATCATTCGGGGGCCATACCAGGTGTAGATTGCTCGGTGGAGGGGGGAGGCTAGGGTTGCCAGGTCTCCAGCCACCACTTGGAGGTTGGCAACCCCAGGGGAGGCCACGCAGAGAAGGCTTGGAGGGCGCCCCCACTCCCCCGCTCCTTTCCCCCCTGCCAGGCGGGAGGGCAGCCAGCGGTGGGCCCAAGCAAACGAGGCGCCAGGGGGGCGCAGCCTGAAGTCGATCGGCAAGGAAGGAAGGAAGGAAAACAGAGAAAGAGGCAAAGGGAGAGAGGGAGAAAGAAATGGAAAGAGGGGGAGAAAGAAAAGGACAGAGGGAGACAGACAAAGAAAGACACAGAAAGAGAGGAAGAGAGGAAAAACCTTCCCCCTCCCCCCCCACACACCCTCCGGCCCCACACGACCTGGCTCCAGGCTCCATGCCCTCCCACCCCCAGAGTCAACAAAAGCCTCCCGAAGCCCGATCGGCTCCTGCACGCATGCTCTGCCGCCGGGATCCACGGGCCTCTTCCCCCCCCTCACTGCTCAACAGCCGACAGGCAGCAAGAGGGGCTTACAGTGTGCCCCGGCGTTCCTGCCCGCTGCGGCTATAGGGGGCAGCCTTGGGGGAAGCGTCCCTCCCCCTCCTCTTGCCTATTAACAGCCGTCAGTCGGCGAGAGGTGGACCAAAGGGCGCCGCAGCGCCCCTGCAAGCCGTGGCCCCAGGAAAACCCTCAGGGAGGGCTGCCCTGTGCCGTGCCTCCTCGGTGGGCCCTGGAGCTCCCGAGGGCCAAAAAAAATGTCCTCGGGGGCCGCATACGGCCCCCAGGCCTGAGGTTCCCCATCCCTGATCTAAATCATTGAAGTTAGTGGGCTCAGAAAGGTGTAACTCTGCTTAGGACTGCATTGAAAGTTGTATGTGATTTAATTGAGCATTGACTGCCAATAATGACCCAAGTACACAACGTGTGTGTGTGTGTGTGTGTGGGGATCCTCTGTTCCAGTCCCTTAACAAATCAGTGAAATTGTCCAAGTTTTAGTAGGAGCCACAGGTGTCCCTTGGCACATGAGAATGTCATGTCATAGTTGTCACACTTGAAAACACAGCATTGATATAAGTTAATTTCTCACCTAGTATCAAGACATCACCCTGACCTCGATGGCCCAGGCTAGCCTGATCTCGTCAGATCTCAGAAGCTAAGCAGGGTCTGCCCTGGTTAGTATTTGGATGGGAGACCACCAAGGAAGTCCAGGGTTGCTATACAGAGGAAGGTGCTGGCAAACCACCTCTGTTAGTCTCTTGCCATGAAAACCCCCAAAAGGGGTCGCCATAAATCGGCTGTGGCTTGACGGCACTTTACACACACACACATCAAGACATCTTTGAAACATCCTTGAGTCAAGTTTGTTTGTTTAAAAAGATTTCCTGCATTTAGAACTGTTGCTTCTTTCAAAAATGAATGTACAAAGCTTTAATAGTTGTTTTTAGAAAGGGCTAGTGTTTTGCATATCTACAAAGCCCCCCCCTCCCCGCCCCGAGAAGGGATGTGGTAATTCAGACTGCTCCAGATTCTACCTTCTGGAAAAGAACTGCAAAATTTGCTTTAAGAGGACTGTAATGATTAGTTAAGAATTAAGCCTTCTTAAAGCAAATTTGTGTTTTAAATAAGTCTATTTATCCTGTGAGAGGAAAAAACAGAAGAATGCTAGCTAAACAGATTGGATATTTACCCATGGATGGGCTAGCATCAGTTGTTCTGTGTGGAGGGAAGTTGGCCTTGTGCCCCTTTTAACTACTGCTGAGCCAAAATAAGTAAGTGTTGTTTCCAGGAACATCTTCCTACCATGAAATATGCTTCCCTTTTTCTGATTATTCAGCCTTGAGCAAAAAAACAGGGTAAAATGTTCATCCTACAGCTTCAGTGCCCTGACCTGGATGGCCCAGGCTAGCCAGATCTCATCAGATCTTGGAAGCTAAGCAGGGTTGGCCCTGGTTTGTATGTGGATGAACCAGGAAGTCCAGGGTTATTATGCAGCGGCAGGCAATGGCAAACCATCTCTGAATGTCTCTTGTTGTGAAAAGCCTGTGGGGTCATTATAAGTTGCTGTTACTTGACGGCATTTTCCACTTCTACAGCTTCATGCCACCCACCCCTCACTTCAGCAACCATCCCAATCTGTTGCCTCCTTAAAGGGTTGCCAACCTCCAGGTGGGGCCTGAAAGTTCTCTCAGAATTAAAGCTGACTTCTAGACTTCAGAGATCAGATCCCCTGGAGAAAATGGCAGCTTCAGAGGGTGGATTTTATGGCATCACACTCTTGTTGAGCTACCCCCCTTCCCAAACGCTACCCTTCTGGGGCTCCACCCCCAAATGTCCAGGAATTTCCCAACCCAGAGTTGGCAACCCCACCTCCTTAACTTTTAAATCTTTTGCAGAGCCTATCAGCTGCTGCTTTAGTGCCACTTGAAGTTGTCACACAGCCAATCAGATTTGAGCAATGCCCTTATTCTGAATAGCTTTGCTTGCTGTCAGAGATATTGTCATGTAGCCAAATCTGATTGGCTATATGACAACTCCACTGTTTCTAGGAAGTAGAAGTCTAATTTTTAACAAATGGCACCGAAGCAACAGATGACTGGGCTGCAAAAATCAGTGATCAGGCATGAAACGTTTGTGTGTGTGTGTGTGAGTGTGATTTCAGAAAATTCTTCAGGATCCTGAAATCCCTTCTTTTGCACCACAATATGAATTCGGGGGAAATTCAGCAGTACTTTTCATTTCACTGTTTTATGTTTAATTTTGAAATGCAATAAAATACAAAATGTTAATTCTGTTGTGGAAATATGCCTTTCCCCTTATCTCAACAATGGAAGGAGCTAGAGACTTAATTAAAAAAAAAAGAAAGAAAGCTGGGAATGTAGAGAAGCTGGTACACACATTGTTATAATGGTATAACAGTTTTCAATTGCAGATTAAGAACAAAAAAACAAAAGCCCCTGGTGATTGGGGGGGGGGGTATAAATGGTTGCTGCAGGGTCAGGGAAAATGACCTGCCTTGTGGGCAGGAAAATTTTAACTTTCCTACCTGCATGGCATCCATTCAGGCTTCACTGCTACCTTTCCCAAAATTGTGCAGTAAAGAATATTTGAGAAAGACTGGAGATGCTGGGGAAACCTTCAGAGGTGCATGAACAAACAACAATGCTATAGGGAAGCAGGGGGGGAAACCCAGGGCAGATAACTCATGTGGAAACAGCCTTGGTTGTTTCCTGGACAGTAAGGGGGTCATATGAATGGGGAAAACTTTATTAATTGGAGATTGTAATCCGTAGGATCTCACTTGTTAGAAAGGAAGGCAGCACCTAGATAGAGCTTAAACATCTTTACAAAGGTCAATTATGAGTGGGCTAATTTCTGTCTGAGCTTCTACTGTGCCAAGTGCCATCCCTCTGTGCTTGTCCTGTTGCCAGTGAATACATTTTTGATGCTCCACTATGCCTTCATGGCTGTAATGATATCAAGTTAGGTGTCTCTTCTTCTGTTTTGTCTTCTGCCAGCTTAGGGTTGCCAACAGGCTGGAGAAAATGTCCTAGCCCTTTAATAGAAGCTTACTGTGTAGAAATTAGCAGCTGAAGTTTTTCATGACATGGAGGTAAATAGCATAACCTGTAAAAAAACATCCCATTAAGCCTCTGCTAAAGGGGAAGGGATATATTTAATCTCCCTATATATTCAATCTATATGCAGAACATATCACAAGGAAAACTAGATTAGATTTAGATGAAAGTGGAGTGAAAATTTGAAATATGCAGGCAACACCACATTAGTGGCAAAAAATGGTGAAGACTTGAAATGACTACTGATGAAGGTTGAA
Organism: Euleptes europaea; assembly: GCF_029931775.1. Taxonomy (NCBI): domain Eukaryota; kingdom Metazoa; phylum Chordata; class Lepidosauria; order Squamata; family Sphaerodactylidae; genus Euleptes; species Euleptes europaea. The sequence continues at coordinate 87,257,569 of NC_079314.1, read as the reverse complement.
GGAAAGGATGCCAAAGCAGGATTACAGCTGAACATCAAGAAGACAAAAGTAGACTACTTTATCAGTGAAGAAACTGATATTGTTAAAGAGGTTTCTATTCTTTGGCTCAATCATTAACCAAAAGGGAGTCTGCAACCAAGAAATCAGAAAGAGACAGAGACTGGGAAGGGCAACCATGAAAGAACTAGATAAGATCCTTAAATGTAAAGAAATGTCACTGGAGACCAAGATCAAGATAATTCATACTATGGTATTCCCCATTACTATGTAGGGATGTGAAAGCTGGACAGTGGAGAAAGCTGACAGGAAGACAACCAATTTATTTTAAATGTGGCATTGGATGAGAGTTTTATAAATACCATAGACCACCAAAAAGACCAAGTGGGTTCTAGATCAAGTCAATCCTGAGTTCTCCCTAAGAGCTAAACTGATGCTATTGTACTTTGAACACATAAGAAGACAAGAGTCACTGGAAAAGACTATAATGCTAGGAAAAGTTGAAGGCAGCAGGAAAAGAGGAAGACACCTGAGATGGATTGACTCAATAAAAGAATCCACGACCTTCAGTTTGTATGACCTGAGCAAGGCTGTTAACGATAGGACATTTTGGAGGTCATTAATTCATAGGGTTGCAATAGAGAGCCAGTGTGGTGGAGTGGTTAAGAGCAGTGGACTCTAATCTGGAGAACTGGGTTTGATTCCCCACTCCTCCACATGAGCAGCAGACTCTAATCTTGTGAACCACGTTCAATTCCGCACTCCTCTATGTGAAGCCTGCAAGGTGCTTGTTGTGGGGAGAGGAAGGGGAGGTGATTGTAAACTGGTTTGATTCTCCTTAAAAGGTAGAGAAAGTCGGCATATAAAAACCAACTCTTCTTCTAAGTTGGAAGAGACTTCTAAGTTGGAAGAGATGGCACAGAACACACACAAAGAGGCAGGACATTTTCTCTCCAGGCCGTCCTATTCTACAGCAAATGGATGAAAATTTTCATTCCATGAGCCCTGCCTCAGTGGCAGAGACACTACTGGTTATGAAACCAAAATAGATAGAGGATTGAAACAGAGCTAGCAAAATGGAGGCTCAATTTTCATGGCAACACCAGAGCATCATTCTACATTTCTCTAGCCATAGGCCAAGCACACTTGGAACACACATGAGTTTTTGGTCATGAGAAATATAAATGGCACTGCACTTAAACAGCCAAGGATGAGAACAAATATTGTTACAGCATATCGCCAACACTGCTCTACTTCCTACAGGAGAAGGTTAAGCCCAGAAAACAAAAGTTTAAAGGGAAAGGTAGAGGAGGAATTGTCTTGGATCTAGAACTCCTGGGCTCCCCAGAAAAGAAATGGCCAAAACTCTATGGTAAAACCATAGAGTTTCTGGTGGTTCCTAGAGAAGTGTGACATCAATTCTGGGTTTCCCCCAGAAGTGATGTAACACCATTGCCAGAACCTCCCCCTTGTCCCACGCCCCTGGACTCCCAACAGTGGCCTCCTAGGTTACAGACTTGCTGCATTCCTGCAAGCTGTTTGACAGACAGCTATTTGACCACCACAGTTTAGAATTGCCAACAGCCTGGAGGGGGGAAAAAGTCCTATTAGAGGGAAGCTGACTAGGATGTTATTTATCTCCATGCCATGAAAAGCTTCAGCTGCCCATTTCTACACATGAAGTCTCCATTACAGGGGAAGGACATTTCCCCTCCCTACCACAGCTGTATCTGTCATGGGCATGCTGCGAAAGGGCATTTACCTATTCCACTGCCAGTGCAGTTTTCAAAGGCAGTAGAGCCTTGCTAGGTCAGGAGTTTGGCATCCCCATCTATCTATTTGGCTTTGACACTCCACTCCTACTTGTTGCCTTGGGATCTATGTGCAGTGTGTGCTCATTACTAACTTCAGCTGTCTTCAATGTGAGCCTCCCTGTGTGTGTGTGTGTTGAGCATGAGGGCTGACAGAATCTTCCAATGTCTGCACAGTTGTGCTGCAGCAAGAAAGAGAGACTGGCTCCTCCAGGTTCACAATCCCCCATAGCTGCTGGTGTATGATAAACCACATAGCCTATATGAAAGAGAGGGTGATGGAGAGCAAACGCTGCCAGGATGAATAGTAGCAAGCAACAGTAATTAACTTCATGAATACCGCAGAGGGAAGCCACTGAACAAAACGATTGGAATCTGGGGCAACCAATCAGCATGAGCAGCACTGCCTGGGTCTTGAACTAGCAGTCTCACATATCCTCAGCTGTGCTGTCCCAGGGCATTATGCCTTTTCTTTGCATTTGTTTCTGTCCTGGTGTTTGGTAGGTTTTTCTTCCAAGGCCAATGGGAGATTCTAAATGCATACTGAGTTTTTTTTCCTGATGAGTATGCCCAGTTGGCTGTGTGGTTAGAAGATAACTCTACAGTATTTGGAGGTATGGATTCTAGTCTTGCTTTTTTCCTTATAATTTACTACTGTTTAGATGGTTGCCATTAGTTTTCCTCTTGCCTTATGAAAAGCTGCCCCTCTGGCCATTCTTCCCTGCCTCTGGAACCTGATCCATTGTCTTGGAGAGTATGTGGGCTTCCTCTGCCGCATGATCTGTTTGTGTTAAATTGGTGATATGGTTGGCCTCACATGCTGCTTTTCCTGTTTGTCCCACCGTCAAAAGGAAGTGTATTGGGATTCAAACCCCCCTATCTGCAGAGTTCCCAAGTGTGTGGTATTTCCAAGGCAGCAACTGGACATGCAATGTCCTTTCCCTACAGCACTGTTCCCTCTGTGTGTACGGGCAGGTTGACATCGGGGAGGTGTGCTGGTTGGCTGCTTCTCTATATGGCTGGCATGCTGCCCTGTGATTGGTAATTGTGGGTGGTGTCACAATGGACTCCAGTGCAGTTTCTTGGCTCTCAGCTCCTGAGAGATACATCGTCTTATTTTCTCTCTTGGCTGAGAGCACATAAATTGCTACGGCCAGTGCTGGTGATGTTCCGGTGTCCAGGGCTTAGGAAGGAAATGCGAGTGACTCAGATTCTCAGGAAAAGGCCCTAGAAGCAAGCCAGCCTTACCAGGTTTCCAAAGGTCTGTCTTTTCACTCTGTTTCTGGGAGCCTATTCCTAAGAAGCAGCAATAGAAAATGCCCATAAGCAGGCAGCAGCAGTGCAAGCCACCTGCAATTAAAACACCCTGAGTAGAAACGAATGGGTGGAATGGACCTGGTGTGGTGATTAGTTTGCCAGAACAGGGTTAGGTTCAAATCCCCATCCTTCCATGGAAGCATGCTGGATGACCTCGGGCTACTCGTCTTTCTCAGCCTAACCCACCTCACAGTGTGGTTGACAGCATAAAGTGGAGGAGGGGGGAACAGTACTGTGAGCTGCTTTGGATCCTCATTGGGAAGAAAAGCAGGGTATAAATAAATAGTGGGAGGTGATCCTTCAGATAAATAACTTCTACAGCAGGGGAAGAAGGAGGGAGGGATTTGGGGCTTGCTATTTTATCTTTGATTTTAGTAAAGGGTGTTTTAACTATTATTTTAATTTGCCTTGAACCAAGAGGAATGGGGGATATAAATGTTTTAATAAATAAATAAGCAAGTCAAAGTTTGGAGTGAAATCCAAATTTCTAGAAAGATTAATCCAGGTAATCTGCTCAAGGAACTTCATTCGTTTGTCTTTTAAACGTTCTCATGTTTCCCCGGACATTTCTCAAGATGGATCACAGGTCTGCTTGACAATGCCAGCTCTTAACATTGTTGTGTTTAACTTTTTGCATGTCTTTCATGGTGGCTGGTAAGCAATAACATTGTCCCTTATAGACTAACTCAGTGCTGTTATTATTGGGTTGTCATATAACTGTAAAACATATTATGGGAAGTAAACTTAAATGGCCCAGCTGCTGTGTCAGCATTCAAGGGTTTAGGGTGGACCTCAACAACCGTTGTGACCTGTTTTCCAGTGGTGTCATGAGTTGTGCCAATGTGGCAATATTGCATTGGCAGGGACTGCTTAGTCGCAACAGCTTCCATTTCTAGATGCTGCATAGAAGCACTGCACAAAGCCTTTGAGCAGCTGAGGAGAGAAGGGATTTGTAAGTGGCATCCTAAAGTCAAGTTGTCGACACACCTGGATCTGGCATATGCAGGAAGCATAAAACAATGAACAGACTGCTCTTGCCCCTGGAATGAGTTGTTCTGTGACTTTTTTTTTTAGCTTATCATTGTAGCTCTGGGGTTCTACAGATATATATCACAAAAGAAACTAGATGGAACATTCAGACTTTCAGAGTGGACTTTGTTTTTTCTGATGTGTGGTTTGATGCATCTCCTAGTAGCTTGACTATTAGAAGTCATTTATTTATTTAGATAATTATATCTCACTTTTCTTTCCAGTGTGGGAGGGAAGGCAGCATGGTATAGCGTGATCTCATCAGATCTCGAAAGCTAAGCAAGTTCAGTACTTGGATGGGAGACCAAGTACTGCAGATAAAGGCCATGTCAAACCACTTCTGCTTCTCACTTGCCTTGAAAGGCCCTTGCCGAGGTCACCATAAGTCAGTTGATGACATTTCTCTCCAATGTAGGCCCAAAGTGTTTTACGACATTGTTCTTCCCTGCTTCATTTTATCTTCACAATAACTACCCTTTGACTTGGGGAAGGGGGAATAGAAAGAAAGCCAGCCAGCCCAAGGTCTCCTACTGAATTTCCATAGCAGGGTGGGGATGCAAACCTGTGTCTCCTAGATATTACTCTGACACTTTTAACCACTACTCCAGACTGGTTGCCTTCAATCTCCAATTAAAAGATCTGGCAGTAGATGGTGTGAAAGACCTCTGCCTGGGACACTGGAGAGCCGCTGCCAGTCTGAGTAAACAATACTCATCTTGATGGACCAATGCTCTGATTCGGTATAAGGCAGCTTCATTCGTGAATTACTCCTGTGAGGAACTATTGAAGGTTCCTACCACTTGAAATTTATGCATACATAATTGGTTTGCGTGAGACTTCTGAAATTACTACTTGCTTTACAGATATTGGATCTGTTTCTCTGGCTGCAGAATACTATACAGGTTTTTTTTTAATGATGTAATATATTACCCTACCACTGCAACCCTAAGCAGAGTTTCACCCTCCTATGTCTATTGGGAAGGTGTGACTTGGCTTAGGTTTGTAGTGCTAGAGTAATAAGTGATAGTGGGATGATCAGTCATTAAACTGATGTACAGAGCACAAGAGCAGGGGTTCCCAATGTGCCCATCCATGGCGCCCACTAACATCTTTCCTGGCATGCACCAAGTATTTTTAGAAAGTTGGCAGGGCCAAGTGAGGCTTTTGCCCACAAGGTTTCTGATTGGCCACTGGGGGTTTGATGGCAGCAGTTGCCACCATGGTGTTTTCCAGACAAGTGAGAAGCAGAGGCGGTTTGCCATTGCCTTCCTCTGCAAAGTCTTCCTTGGTGGTATCCCTTCCAAGTACTGACCCTGCTTCGCTTTTGAGATTTGACAAGATGAGGCTGTACTATACCATTCCGCATCCCATGATGATTAAGTCTCAGCAAAAAAATATTTCTTGGTAAAATGAAAAGGGTGAATATTATTTATTGTAACAATATGTAATCTACAAATTTCCTCTGCTGAGCAAATTAAATTCTGGACTTTACCTATATCATCCTGTCTACAATGTCACCAATGCATGTGTTTAATATTTTACAATGATTGCCTACAAGACTGTTTTCCCACTGAATTTTTTCACTGGGGCAGTGTAGCAACCCTGACTCTTCTAATTAAAACCTTCTGCGCATGTGACTCGTGTTTTGACAGGAAGACTCCCATATAAAACCCAGAAGGGATGTCTTTTGCATCATTGAACCAGTAGATATCCTTAGACCATGCAAAGAGCCATTTAATCAGAGGCAGGAGGCATCAGATATGGGAGGAAGGAGTTTACCAGTGTTTGTAGACCAAGCTGCCTGGAAAATACCACATATGAATACATTGTTGGAGACAGTTTTTCAGAGATGAATGATGTGTATGTAGAGTAGAGGTGCATTTCCCACTCTTCATTCCTTCCAAACTTCCAAGTCATAGAATCATAGAGTTGGAAGGGACCACCAGGACCATCAAGTCCAACCCCCTGCGCAATGCAGGAAATTCACAACTACCTCCCCCCTCCACACCCCTAGTGACCAGAAGATGGCCAAGAAGTCCTCCCCACAGTCTACTTCATCTTCTCCTCCTCAAGTTTTCCTCCTTTTAAACAGGTTCTTTCTTCACTATTCCCTTGAACCTACTTTGGAGCAATCATTTCATATCTCAACCACCAAGCCTTCCTACTCTACCTCTAAAGCAATTCAGCCCTCCTGGTCCTGTGAAATGTGTGGTAGAGTTGTCAAACTTTGAACTCTGCTTCTGGCAAATGTCACACACACTGCAAATCTATGCACCCTTAAGCAGAAGTAAATTACATTGTGTTAAATGGATCTTACTCCCAGGAAAATGTTCAAAGGATTGCAGCCTTCATATGGTAGTTGCTGGAGGCAACAGGGAGGAAGGGCAAATTTTTACCATCTTCACCAAAATGAAGAAGTGATGGTTCAGAGAATGTCCCCCTTCTCCAATGCTTATTCCTTTGGAGGGGAGAAGCAAATAAATTATAATTGAAGTGTGAGAGAATGGTCTGCCTCATTCAGCAAGTATGAAGTATGTTTGCAAGTGGCTGATATGATATGAATATGAATATTAAAAAATGAACACCCAAGCCCTTATTTGTAATGTGATCCCACAATACAATACCTACAGATCATTGGCACGTTATGCTTTAAATTAGAAGCAATGTTCTCGTGGTTGTTGAATCTGTCTACACTTTTCACATGCAATGAGTATCAGTCAGCCCTTTCCTGAAATCTTTACTAAATCTGCCCCAAACAGTCAGTTTTTTACTGTTAATTCCCCCATAAGTCACAGGGTATGCAACTGAGGGTTTGTAACTTCTATTTTCCTTTACGTTTCACTGTGGACTTCTTCTCTTGCACTAAATAAAGAGCAGCCTACATGTCTTTTCCTATGGTATTCATAATTGTATATGTCTTTCTGATCTCTTTTTCTCTCTGATCTCTTTTCCCTGCAGGCAAAGCCTGCCAGTCTTACTTATGCTAAGAACACCAACTCAGTGGTCTCCTTCCATGATTATGGTAAAGGAGCAGTTGGTCATTTGGTCATTTTTTTTTTAACAATCTCCCCTGTGTCATAGCCCATTTTCATTTGAGATAAATACATACATAGTCTTATTGACTTTTCAGAGTTGCATTCAAACCCTGAGCAATGGGCATAGGTGTAACAATCTTTTTTTTTGAGGACTGTAACAATTAAAAAACAACCTCTGCAATTTATTCTCTACCACTGCACCCTCAACCTGACTTAAAGATATATTTTTTAGATTATTTGCCTTTTGTGCAGAATCCAGAGAGATCGTCAGAGCAGACAACACTGCTGTGGAGCACACAGTACGTGTTTGATCTTCAAAAGCACACTGCAGCAATACCAGCAGTGGAAATTTTGAAAAAGTCTAGATTGCTTCATCCTGCTTGGGAAAAGCAAAAGGATGGCTGTGGTCCAGTGTGTCACATAGAAGACGGGAGCTCCAGGTGAAGGGTGGTGGTGGTAGTCAATAATTACAGACCTTGCAGGCTCATAAATATGCCATTGCAGAGGCTGCAGGTGTAAATTAAGACATGTCATCCCACACAGTATGAGAGAGCTTTGTTTTAAAGCCAGGCTCTGAGCTGCCATGTTCACATGCCTGTAGTGCCAGAATACAAATGGTTATTATCATAGTGAAACACCCATTATTGTGTGTGTGTGGGGGGGGAGGTGTCTGTTTTTCAGCCCCCATGGGATCCTTATCAGTTGGAGTCTAAGCACAGTGGGTTACCTTCTCCTATGTGATTGAATGATATCCATTTACTCTAGTGACAGAAAGTAAACAGGTGAGCTCTGTTGGTGTGGAACTAAAGCATCTTCTGCCCTTGTGCGACTGGCACTGTTTCATCCATCTTCATGGCTCCCCTCCCCCCACAAAAAGTGAAAGGAACAGTTAATTATGATGCAGAACAATGCCTTCATGATATTGTCGAATGCCTTCATGCTTGGCAGGCTAACCAAATGAGTTCCCAGAATACAGTCAGCTCCCAGTCCTTCCTCCATCATTTAGCCAGGGCCCATCTAATTTAGCTGTTCTAGTTACAGGTACCCCTCCTGACTGCTTCCTGCCTATGGAAGGAAGTTCCAGCACCCCGAGAGTAGAAGTTATAGTCCCCTGCTGCTATCAGCCCTCTCTCTAGTCCCCTTATCCGAGGTTTCCTTTGATCCTACAATGGGTTCTTCAAAGGAGGCACCCAACTCTTACCTTCAACTTTCCAGTCCAATCACATGAACACTTGAAGCTGCCTTATACTGACTCAGACCACTGGTCCATCAAGGTCCCTATTGTCTACTCAGGATGGCAGCAGCTCTTCAGTGTCTCAGGCAAAAGTCTTTCATATCACCTACTGCTTGGTCCTTTTAACTGGAGATGCTGGAGACTGAACCTGGGACCTTCTGCATGAAAACCAGAGGCTCTTCCACTGAGCCACAGCCCTTCCCCTGCTGCCAAACTCACCCATGGCTACCGACTGCACAGCAATAGCACATCTTCTGGGTGTCGGCTGCTGTGCTATCATTCCCTTGTCAGGCCAGATTCAGTCAGCAAAGTTAGGACTATCCTATGACCACCCCCTGGTAATTCCAGCATCTGAGGGAAGAGGTGCTTCTGCTTCTCCCCAATTACATTGCCAGTTGTGCCCCACAGGAAAATGACAGCTATTGAATAATAGCTCTACCCTGGTCTGCAGAGTTCTGCTCTGGGTTCCATTTTTGCATGACACAAACCACAGAATGTCCTTTCTTTTGACAATCCCACAATACTAATGGTAGTGTATTATTGTAGAAATATGTTTGGGGGCCTCAGTGTTGGAAGTATATATTCCATCTGTTAGACAAAAATGTCATTCTAAAGCAATGTTCCGCATTTCAAACGTTTGTACACTTGGTCCTTACAAAGAGTTTTCATCTGTGATCAAATGAAGGGGACACTTCATAAAGTAGGATCCAGCACAAGGGCCATGCAGGGACTTCCCCTTTTCTCCTTTTCCCCCAGCAGCTATTTCAGACTTTGGGAATGTTGATTCCTTGAGTCGCAGAACCCATATGGCGTAATACCCCCATAAGTGGGGAGAGGGAAGGGAGTTAAATTGCTCTCTTCTTCCATCTGCAGAGCTACACTAATGGAAGAGGCTGATTTTGGCCCCCTCCCTGCTGCAGCCTCCCAACCCATGTGGCTGTTAGTCCTCATGGATCCTGTGACCCTGTGAATAAACTTTCCTGGATCTCCAAAAGGCTGCTGGGGAAAGGGAATGTAGGAAAGATCCAAAACTGTGTTCATTGCCCTGATGGATCACTTGTTCCAAGCCTATATGATTGACCACATGATCCTGTTTATGCTGCTCCAGACTCCTTCTGTTTGGCTTGTATGTTTGCAAGAATCTAAACAGAATTAGAACTAAAACAGAAATCCATAGGGGCCATTTGATATTATAGCCTAGAGCTGATATTGATTATTCCCAACGAGTACCATAATGTTTTAATGTACATCTGTAATTAAATGGCATGTATGGTAGACTTTTGCTGGGAAGCTGAAATTGTATGTGACTGATTGCCTGCTGCATGTCCAATGCATGGTTACAGACATGGCCTTCTAAGTCCTGTGTTATAGGTGTTTTCCCAGGGATATGTGGTGAGCAAGAGGTGAACTTTCTGCTGTGTAGAATGTGAACTGACGCTGATGACCGTTAACCTTTGGGAACAGTGAGGAAGGTTCACTGACTTCTCCTTTAAAAGATGAAGAACCCTCAGGGCAAAATGTTGCATGTCTTAGCCTGCATTCTGAGTCAGTGCCAATCCCTTATAAATTAATGCCTTGGAAATGTCCCTTTACCTTCTTAGCATATTGGGAGTGGGGGTGGGGACAGCCTCACCATAGCAGAGAGCTTAATAAGAACCAGACCAGTGCCACTTTTTAGGAGTCTGGAGAGGAGATACATCAGGTCATAAACTTACAATAGTGAGCACCATTCTTGCTATTTACTTGTCAAAGAGTTAAAAGAAGAGGAGGGGAGATCTATGTTGTCAACTGAGGAGAAACACAGGATATAAATATATATTTTTGTCTTCAAGTCACAGCTGACTTACAGCGACCTTAGAGGATTTTCAAGGCAAGAGACGTTCAGAAGTGGTTTGCCATTGCTTGCCTCTGTGTCACGACCCTGGTATTCCTTGGAGGTCTCCCATCCAAACACTTGCCAGGGCCCACGCTGCTTAGCTTCTGAGATCTGACGAGATCAGGCTAGCTTGGGGCTCTGCAGGTCAAGGCAATAAATATCCAAATAAATGTAATTAGCTAGTTTACTTCTAAGAGTACCCAAAGGCAGCTCACAAGCTAAGATCCAGCAAAAACTTCATAATCCTGGTCTGTTAGAGGTACTGGCTGAACGAACACATGCCTGACAATTTGCTTTACTTTCAAATTTGCAAAATGTACAAGTTTTAATTTCTAAGCTGTGTACTTGATGTCCCATCCTTGGGGAAGAGATAACTTTGAATAGATAGAAAAATTTCCAAACAAGTTGATCTAATAGTTTTCTTCTAAGCTCAGAGAAGTGCTCACCTTATACCATCAGTAGTGACAAATTAGAAAGTTTTGGCATGGTTGTCTGGGTTTCATGGAATTGGCTGATATACGATAGCGGCTCCCAAAACATCCCTGAATATTTTGGATGTGGGTTGCCTATCTAACCTTTCTGAAAGCACTTTGGTGAAAATCTCAGAAATTCTAAGGTAAGGAATGATATGTATGCCTTTCTGTTTCTGATTTCATTTACATATGTAAGTTGGCCACTGTGTGAACAGACTGCTGGACTTGATGGGCCTTGGTCTGATCCAGCAGGGCCTTTCTTATGTTCTTATTTTGTATCATTGTTAATCTTTCACATTTACTCATTTGAAGAACGGTTAGATTGATTTTGAAATAATAATCAATAATAATTTTAAAAGATAAACATGAGTGATCATTTGACAGGGATACAAGGTTTTCACTTGACACGGTATGGAATTCGATCCCTTGGGAGCTGTCCCTCCCCCGCCGGGAGGGGATCCCCCGGAAGTATCAGTGTGGGCTGAGGTCCGAGGTCCCCTTCTTCTTTACAAAGAAGCAGGGCGACAAAAATGCAGCCTTGGACGACCGTATGAACCCCCAGGCCAAGTTCTTATCGAGGAACTCCCGCAGAACAGCCTTCTCTTGGGGGCTCATGGGGTAGACCCAGGCCTTGGACGGCTTAATATCCTCAGTCAGTTCGATAGCACAGCCCGTTGTGTGGTGAGGGGGCAGCAAATCACAGTCCTTCCCCTCAAACACGTCCGCAAAGTCTCTATACTCGGGAGGGGGGCAGCGTTGTCGCCTCAACCGTCGCGGCGTCCCCCCCCACCTCCGGGCATGCTCTCCCTGCAGTGTCGTTCGCATTGGGGGCCCCCAAACACCACCTGTCTCAGTTCCCAGTCGATGCTAGGGTTGTGTCCCGCCAACCAGTTGCTACCCAGAACTACTGGGTAAGAGACCTTAGGTACCACCATGAAGTGGATCTGCTCCCAGTGGTCCCCCACCCCCAACAACACCTTGTGGGAGTGCAAATGGACGAAGCCCCCCTGCAGGTCACTCCCATCCATTTAAAGGTTGGTCCAGTTCTCTAGTCCCGACCTTCAGGTGGTCTATCACCTCCTGAGCTATCAAAGTCCGGGAGCAACCAGAGTCCAGGATTGTGACAACAGCAACCGGATCCCCTCCCCGGGGGTTCCGTAACACAACGGGCAGCAAAAGGGTGTCTCCCTCACCCTGTTTGGGACCGGATTGGAGTCATTTGAGGTAGCCTTCCGTGCCGGTACTTTCACAGAAGACCCTCCCCGTTTTTTGCCGGCGACGAGTTCCTGGACACACAGCGATGGTAGTGGTCGCACGAAGTTTGCACCGGGTCTGCATGTAGAGCGGCCGCCCCGTGTCGGCAGGTCGTCCCCTCCGCGCTCCTCGGGATCCGAGCCGGGGTAGATCCATGTCCTTGGGGCATTCTGGTCCCGGACGAGTCTGTCGATCCATTGGGGCAACTCGCTACGAGGTGGACCATCTTGTCGCACTTAAAACAGGCTCCCTCCTTAAAGCGGCGCACCTTCTCCTCGGAGAATCCACCGCAGCTCTTCCCCTCCCGCCTAGGTTCAGCCGTGGGGGCCCCCTTGAAGGGACCTCGGGAGGACTCTTTGGCCAGGCGATCCTTTGAGAACTGGAGCATTTGCTTATGGTTCTCCACCTGGGCCGCTAGTCTGATCTACCCGTCGACCGTCTCTGGGTCTCCTAGAGTCAGGCAGCCATCCAGCACTTCCCAACGCAGTCCTTCGTGGAAGTGTTGGACCTTGGTGGCTTCGCTCCACTCCCGGATTTTGCAGGAGAGGGACTGGAATTCTTGGCCGTATTCCATGACAGAGTGGGTCCCTTGCTTCAGTCTACGCTTAGCAATCTTGCCCCTCTCTCCCCTATGAGGGTCAACAAAACGGCATTGCAAGGCAAACATAAATACCCTCAAGGATCCCAGGATCTCGGGTTCAGTCTCCGTTGCCGTCACTGCCCATTCCACCACCTCCTTCTCCAGCAAGCTGATTACATACCAGACCCGGGCTTCCTCCGAAGGGAAAGTGTCTCCTTGATCCTTCATGAAGCCAGACAGCTGGAGTACAAAGTGGGGTAGCTGGGCGCTGGATCCGTCGAAAGACACCTTCAGGTCTTGGGCTGCAGGTCGCCTGGGAGGAATGGGCGGTGGTGACCCTGCACTGGCGGGTGGTGAGTTGGCACAGGGTTGCTGAGTAAGCGGTCTGAGATCTCTCACCGCCCCCAATATTGCCATCATGTCCCTCTGAAGAGCTCTCAGCTGCGCCTGGAGGTCCCGGTTCTGTAGAGACAGCACCTGATTTTGCTCCAGCAACAGGACTACTTCTTCCCTGGCACCGGGAGCTGGGGTGATTGGTGTGCGGATGGTTGGGGGTTCGTTAAACCATTCTGTAGCAACCCCTTCCCGGCTCCGCTCTTCCCTCTTCGTATATGGTGGTAAGCGGTCCTCGATAAAAACTGCTGAGGTCTGGTGCCGCCGTCGCCGGCTGTCGGTCGCCCCGTTCTGTCTCGCAGCTCGGCTTGCGCAGGCAAGGAGGTCCCCGCTGCCATTCCGGGGAAACTAGTAAACTCGGCTGGCCGCCGCCCCGGAGTTGCTTCTCCCCGGCTCTCTCCAGCGAGGGGGGGCTGCCCCTTGCCAGTAATTCTGGTAGAGATCTTCATCCACGAGGAACGGGTTAGTGGATTGTGCGGACACCCTACTCCTTAACTATTTACTAGTACAAAAATAATAAAGAAGAGGGATTCTAGCCTACTGTCAGGCTGCAGTACTTTGTTGTGTTTCTTTCATAAGGAACTTCACTTCAGACGTAGTCGCGAGTTTAAAAGTTTTATTAAGAAAGCCAGCGAGTTCAGTCAGTCCATAGAAACATGAGGCTAGAATACAGACATGGGGAAACACTGGTACATTTATAGGGTACATACAACAGGTCTAGGGCATAATACAAAAGGATGAGGTGCGGCAGAGTTGTCTTGATGGCTCAGATACAAGGAAACAATACGGAAGGTAACTGCCGGTAACTACTAATTGAAAAACCCATACAAGAAACTAACATAGCTAGGTGATTTCCAGGGCTCCCAGGCATTGCGGGACCTGGTAACACACTAACAATTAGCTGGGCAGGTCTCCATTGAGGTGTAGATGCGGGGGGGGGGGAGGGGCAGAGGCAGAAAGCCAGAAAGCCTTAGCTGACAGGCACGTGAGAAACTGAAACTTACTTTACTGTCTGTCAACCGATAGCAGTCAGGAGTATGCTTGTTAGAAACAGTGGGTTTGAGTATGTCTAACTTTGTATAGGATCAGAGTGAATATCTACTTGCTGTAACATGCAATGGGCCTTTTTGAATCCTCCAGAAATGAAAGGTCACTAAAGGGTGGGAGACACGTGCACTTTCCCCAGCCTTTGAATGCCTGTTATGCTTGAAGCTGAAATACCAAGCAATCAGAGTGATTTTGATTATGCAGCTGGAGGCTTCCGGGAGATGGTGGTTATTTCAGATTAATTAGCATAGAGTGCAAGGACTTGATCTTGAGTGTGGCATCAAGAAGAGTGTGAACCGGAGAAGTGTGGGTAGAAGTTCTCCCTGTCTGCAATAATTATTAAATGCAGAGGACTTTTGCATACCCCCCCCCCCCACGCTGCATGGGGAAGACAGGTCAGTATTTGGCTATGGTTGATTTGCCATTGCTTAGCTGCAGCGTGGCACTGAGGCAATTAAAGTGCTGGGCTTAATTATGGAATAGGCATGTAGATCCTTGCTCGTTAGCTTCCATGGCCTGTATCTTGCCTGACTGTCTTTCTCCTCTACACCGATCTTCAGATGGGTGTCAGACAAGTTCCAGTAGCATTAGCAAGCTGGAGGAAGGAACACGCATACTGGAGCAGAATGGATGTATTAAAATGAATAACAGGAATGCCCATTGGAAATAATGGGAGGGAACTAAAAGCCCACTGGATATAATGGGAGACAAGAATGCCAATTGACTTGCATGGTCTCCACTGAAATACATTACAGCACAAAATCACAATGAAAATGCAGAATGGATTATGAAGAACCTTCCTGGGACCTAGAATGACAGCCTCCAGAGTGAAATGGTGGTCCCAGGACTGGAATCAGTGCTCTGGGGCTGGAATACCAGGCCCCAGGGTGGAATGATGGAACCTGGGAATAGAATAAAAGTGTTCTGCAAATGGAATGACGTGTCTGGGAGTGGAGTAAGTGTTCTGGGGTTGGATTAAAAGATCCCAGTGTGGAATGATAGTCTTTAGGACTGGAGTCAGTAGTTTTGAGAACAGAATGACAGCCCCAGAGTAAAATGCCCCCTGGGATTGGAATCTATAGTCTGAGACTGGAATAACTGAGACTGGAATGACGACCTCCAGGTTGGCCTGACAGTCCCTGGGAGTGTAAGTGTTCTAAGACTGGAATGACGGCCCTAGAGTGGAATGACGGCCCCTGGGACTAGAATCAGTAGTCTGGGACTGGAACGACAGCCCTGGGAGTACCGTACTTGTTCTGGGACTCTTACCCACTGCTGACTGTGGCAATTACAGGGTTTGTAAATGAAAATGTATCCATACAAAATTAACTGTTGAACAAAAGTGGTTTAATATTATCGCTATCCAGGGACCGTCATTCCACTCTGGGGCCTGTCCTTCCAGTACCAGAACATTGATTCCAGTCCCAGCCTCCACCATTCTACTCTGGTGGCTGTCATTCCAGGGTGGGTTTCTCAAAATCTATTTCGCATTTTCACTGCAATTTTTGCGTGATGTAATTTATTTCGGCGGCGCCCATA
The DNA here is from genome assembly GCF_029931775.1 of Euleptes europaea. Classification (NCBI taxonomy): domain Eukaryota; kingdom Metazoa; phylum Chordata; class Lepidosauria; order Squamata; family Sphaerodactylidae; genus Euleptes; species Euleptes europaea. Next base: position 87,241,984 of record NC_079314.1, on the reverse strand, counting down.
CGGCTCAGTTGGCATTCCTGGGTCCCTTTACATCCAATGGGATTTCAGGACTCTTCCATTGTTTCCAAAGAGCATTCCTGTCATTCCTTTTAATAGAGCCCAGCAGGGCAGGCTGGAAACCCTAGTGGGGCCTTGAGGGCCGGACCCTGCTTGAGACGGGGAAGGCTGCCCCTTCCCCGGGCTCACCAAGTCCCATGCCATTCTCCACGGCCGTCGGTAGGAGGCGCTCAGAGGCTGGGCTAAGGCCGCGTTTTTGCCCTCGGGTTACATGACGTTGGCAGCTGCCTGAGCCCGGGGCCCAGCAGTAGAAGGCAAGAGGCGTCCAGAGGAGACGTTTCCCCTCCGCCCCCACGGTTAAGATAGAGGAGAGCGGAAAGATGGGGCTCCTAGACGCGCAATTGGAGAGGGCGGGGGCTTGACCCGAGCCCCTCGCCACCCCTCCGGCAGGTCTTCTCCCAGCCCTCTTGGGTCCACCCCCGCCAGCTTGGGACGTGGGTCGTTGAGGGTCTCCCCGCCACGTGCCTCCTCTCTCTTTCCCCTCCGCCCGGCTTTCCGCCCCCCTTCGCGTCCCCCCCCTCCAAAGAAATCCACCGATCGCACGGCAGAGCGAGATCGGTAACGTTGCACCGGACACGGCTCGCCTCCCCCTCTCCGGGCGCGGCCACACAAGAGCCCGCGCGAGCGTGGAAAATTAAAGCGCGCGTCGGAACCGAACGGATCATCTGCGCTGAAGCCCCCCCCCGCCCCCCCCCCCGGCAGGCAGGCAGGCAGGCAGGCACGGTGGTGCAGCGGGCTCGTCGGTGCGCAATGGGGGGGGGTCTTCTTTTTGCGCGCGTGCCAAGAGAGGCATCAGGCGGGAGAGACGGTGAACCCCTAAGGCGGCGCCTCGCTCCATCTGCCCGTCGGGCCGCGGCGTCCGCCTAAGGGGCCAGGGGTGCCCTCGCTGGGCGGGGGCTCGCGGCCGCAGAGCTGCCATTTCTCCGGCAGGCGCGTCGCAGGGCACGGCAGCCCGTGCCAAAAGGCAGGGGCGGGGGTAGCGCGTGTGCGCGTCTCGCCCCCTCGCCGCCGGTGCCAAAGGCGCTCTCGCTGCCCGGCGGAGAAGCGCCCTCCCCTCCCCTCCCCTCCCCTCCCCATTCATTCCCAGGGCCGACACGGCAGCAGCAATGCAGATGGGCTCGGCGGCGGCGGCTCGCCAGTGAAGCGCCCCTGGCGAGCGGGGGGGGGGCTGGCTCTCGTGCGCACGCGCTCGTGGGGACGCGTGCGTGTGGACGCGTGTGCGCGCGTCCCGGGCTTCCTGCTGGGCGGTCTTCTACGCCCGCCGGTGCCTCCAGTTCGCCTCCGCGGCCGTCGCAGCAACGGCGGGGCCGGAGCGTCTGCGGAGGGGTCCTCGCCCGCCGCCGGCCGCGTCGCCGCCCTTCCTCCGGTGCGGACCCATGCCGGCCGACGCGCCCCCCTCCCCGCCCGTGCCGACGTGCTAGCGTCGCGGCGGGGGAGCCAGGCGCTCTCTCGCACGCCCCTCCGAGCCGCCCCCCTTTTCCCTTCCGGAGGGGACGCCCGGGGGCTCAGCAGCATGCCTCTCCGAGGAGCCCACCCGACAGCCGCGGCCGCCTCCCGACTCCGCCGCCTCCGCTAGGGACCGGGGATCTACCGCGATTGATCTGCGCCGTGCGGACCACGAGCGGGGATTGGTCTCCCCCGTTTCCCCCTTCCTTTCCCAAAGGAGCGACTGGAATGATCTCTTTGGGTCCTGCCTTCGACGAGCCTCCTCTCCGCCCGGGCTGATTCACCTCCCTCGCCGCCGCGCTTTTGCATGGGCACCGCCGCGTCGAGGCACCGCGTCGCCGCCGCCGGGTCTCCCGGCAAGAAAGAGGTTTTTTAAAAAATCCGCACCCCCCCCCCGTCCGCCCATTTGCTCCCCCAACCTCATTCTTCTCATGTGGATATGCAAGCAAGAAGAGGAGCCTGGATACTCCCAACATGCTCACTCCCTTAATCTGTCCGCCTAGAGGTTCTGCTTCTACAAACCAAGGTAAGAAAAAAAGGACTTGGGGGGTGAGGTGCGGTGGGGTGGGGGGTCAGCCCTGGCCGAGTGGCGGCTGGTTCGTAGCGGCTGCCCGTGCAGGGAGGACACGAACCAGCCACCCGCTCGGCTCAGGAATGAGCCAGCCATGCTGTCTGGCGAGCAGGTGCGGTGGAGATGGGAGAGCCATGCAGACATGTTGATTCCTCCCCTCTTTGGCTCAGCGGGGGAGAGGGGGAGGAAAGAAGAGACCCCCCCCCACGAAATGGCGGCGTGGAGGGTCTTTTCGTGGTTCCAGGAGAGGTGGGGGTGGGGCAGGAGGCAGGTGTGTGTGTGGGGGGGGGGGAAGGCAAAAATGGACCCAACTGTAGCCCATTCCCTTTGTCTCCTTGTCTTCGCCAGCAGCTCTAGCTGGGCTTCCGCGCAGAACCTGGGTGGCATCGGCCCGGGCGAGAGCAACATGGTGGTGGTGCTGGTGCTGATGGTGGTGTGGGGAGATGGTGCATTCTGGCTGAGCCACAGCAGGCCCTGGAGGTGTGGGGAGGCCCGAGGCGGGGCGGCCGCTGCCGGCCAGGGCTAGCGCTGGCCATCGGGGGCCAGGGAGAAGCCCAGCGGGCGGGCGGGGGGGGCTGCGCGCAGGTGGAGGGGCGATCTTCAGTCCAGGCACGTCAGGCGGCACCCTAGGAATCCGCGCAACGCTTGATTCGTGTATGTGTGCCCGGGGAGGGGAGGGGAGGGGGGAGACCAGCCCCAGCCCAGCCCGCCTGCTTCTGCTCGCCTCGTCCTGGTGGCTGCTGGGGCTGGTGGTTTTCAGTGGTGGTGGCTTCTCCTCCTGCTCCCCCCCCCGCCCCGTTGCCTGAGCCGCGCAGCCCCTGGCCGGCTCGCCCGCGTTTCCGAGGCGCAGCGCTCCTGCCGGGCTGCAAAATGGCTCTCGGGCTGCTGTGCCGTGCCTGCGCGACACATCCCGGCCCCGGCCCGGCGGCGGCTGGACGTGCGCTCCCCTCCACCCGCCGCCCGTCAGATGGGGGCAAGACAAAGGCGGACGTGCTCGCGGGCGAGTGGGTGTGGACGGCGGGGCGCTTGGGCACGGTCGCCCGGCGGGGGGCCGGACCGCCTGCGGGGGTCCCCGCGGCCCCTCGCCTTCCTCCCCCTCCAGGCGCGGAGCAAAGGTGGGGCTGGGCCCCGGGCCGCCCTCCCGCTCCCCTGCCGGAGGCGCCCCGCCACGATCGCCCGTTTTCGCCGCGCCCTCCAAGGCACCGGCCCCCGGCACTGCCCGCCGCCCCCCGCTGCCAGGGTTTCTAGGGGGGACGGGGAGCGGGGGAGGCGCGCCGAGCGGGGACCCCCGCCTTCCCACTCGCCCCGCCCCACCGGCATCCCCCGAGGTCGCCTTTGCGGAGACGGAGCGCGGAGGGCCACGGGGGGGGGGGAGGAGGACGGCTCCGAGCCGGGCTCTGCTCGCTTCCCGGCGCCCCCTCTCCGGTTTCCGCGGCGCTCGTCAGGGGAGGGGAGGGGCGGGGGCGAGGGAGGATCCCCCCTCCCCCGCCGCCCCCTCCTCCAGCCACGTTCGCCTGGCGCGTCTATAAATAGCCCAGGATCCCGGTGCCGCCTGCCTGCCTGCCTGCCTGCCTGCCCGCCTCCGTCCCCCTCGCCGCGAGTGGGAGTCCAAAGTTTACCTGCGCGGGGGGGGGGCGGGAGGCGGCGGGGGCGTGGCCAGCGGCTGGGGGGGGGGCGACCGCGGCGCGCTCCCTCGCTCGCTCGCGCGTCGCCCGCGCCGGCAGGCAGGCAGGCAGGCAGGCAGGCAGGTGTGTGCCTGGAGCGCCGCTGCCGCCGCCGCCGCCGCTCTCGGCTTCTGGGTCTCCTCCCCTTCCTTGCAGCGCCTCCTCCGCTTGCCCGCTACTGGTGGGGAGCGGGGTGGGTGGGGGGCTCGACCCCGCCCCCCTCGCCGCCCTCTCGCCGGAGACCCTTCGAAGCCGGCGGGGAGCGGCTCGTGGCCGCCCGCCCGCCCGCCCCGACGGCGGGATGGCTCTCCTGCCCGCCCGAGGAGATGCAGCGCCGCGTCGAGCGGCGGCCGGGAGCGAGCGAGCGGGCCTTCTGCCTTTCCTCCTCCTCCTCCTCCTCGGCGGCCGGGTCCCACGCCGAAGCCCGGTTAGCGCTGCGCCTCCTTTTCGGGTAACTTTCTAGGCGAGGGATGCCTGGACCAGCCTTTGCTTTCCACTCTGTAGTTCCGATGTAAATACCCGAAACCATTTTCACAAAGAGACGCTAAAGATACTTTTGAGCCCGTCTCCTCCCTTTGTTTCAGATGTTTAGGGGTTTTAAACTGAAAAGGGACAGAGGGCACATTCTGGTGGAAGGTTGTTTCACCTTTGCACTATATACCATTTTAAACACAGGCTCAAGCATTGGGTGTGAAAAAAACCCCTACATTTCTCAGGACCGTTAAAGCACTTTTTCATTGCCCACACCTAGGCTTGATGGAATGTTAATTCAGTTTGGGGGAAAAAACCCTGCTTTCTTCTGCTTTCTGTCTTCCAGCAATATCATTTGCACATGCACATAAAACGTGCAAGGCTCGGATAGGCTGTGTGTGTCCGGTGGGAAAATGCCCTTTAGTTGGCTGTCTCCTACTTTTCATCCCACATTAACATTCACAAGGAATGCTTTAGAATCAGGCTTCAAGATGTTAATGTATGAAAACAGGGCATGTATATGGCTCCACCAAGATTAAAGCAGAAATATGGGAAGGGGCATATGCACCGCATCATTTCCCCAGTTTCATTCCGAGAGTCACCCTTATTTTATAACTAAATGACTTGCTTTTGTCCAGACAGTTCTCCTCTTGGTCTTCAGTGAGGTGACTGGAGGCAAACTGAGCAACAATGAGAGCTGGTTGAGGTGTAAATAGAAACCTGTAGCTCTTGGCCTTGCATATCTAGCTGCACAGATGGGTCTTTCCATAAAAATAAAAAAAATTCAGCCTTCACTTTATACCTCACTTTTCTCAATTTATTTACAAAACGATTTTCTGTGTCAAACTGTGTACAAATATAAGAAGTAAAATACATCAGAATAAAAGTCATTTAAAAAGATGGGACTGAACAGAATATAGACCTCAGCAATAATAGAATGGCTGTATGAAATATCTCAAACAGTTAATTGGCCATCTTTCTTGCTCAAACCCCAATCCGCCATAGTTTAATGGTTAGAGTGTCAGCTTTGGAAATGGGAGAGCCAGGTTTTATCCCCACTCTACCGTGGAAGCTTGATGGGTAACCTTGGGTGGATCATATACACACTCAGCCTACCTACCTCACAAGGCTGTTGTGAGGATAAAATAGAAGAGAGGAAAATGATGTATGCTGCTTTGGGTCCCCAGTGGGGATAGGTGAGCTATCAATGGCATCAATAAAGAAAGAAAATCCACTGCTGAAGGATACTTGGTGATAAATTGCTTTGTGGGTTGGTTCTTCAAAGAAGCTGCAGAAAACATATCTACATGTTATTATAAGAAAATGGTGAACTGTCCTTTAAAATATGTGGCAGTAAAAGGGGAAAGAATAATTTGAAGATGGGGCAAAAGATGGCAGGAATTTGTGCTACCAAATTGAAAGCAATAGAAGGATCACGCAAGAGAGATACTAGCATCCATATTTGCTAGGCTTAAAAATTCAGATGCAGATACGTAGACTATAAATGTGTAATATATAGAAGTCAAAACCATAGTTATGGTCACAGAGGCAGAATACAGACAAACAGGTGGAACTGTACAGCCTTAAGAAGCAAGGCCCCATTAGTACAGACACAGATCTTGAAGATATACACTGTACACACAGATACAGAGAACTATATCCACATAGGATAAACTCTTTGATATAGACCTACCTAAAGACATATGTACAAATCTATGAGAAAATTTAGATCTATACACGTAGTCTGATATACAGTAATGTAGCTTGATAGACACCTAGGGTATATTCTCCATATATTAAATTGTTAAACTCTCTTAACGGGTTTTGCTTCCTAAATGAGATCTAGAATGGCTATTTAGATACAAGTGTACAATTAATAGACACATAGAGGTACAAAATATATATAACATTACTGTAAACCCATCTCTACATATTGCTAAAAGTAATGCACAAAGACAGAAACAAGCACAAACATATAGACTACATTAATTTATGTCAGTGCCCATTATGCCAACCTGCTTTATCACCATAGCCAGGAACATGTGAAGTAATGATAAATAATACCGTTTATGCAGAACAATGACACTGAGGGCTGGCCCAACGCGCTACATTTTCATTGAGATAATCTCGGGGGAAAACCCACCCCACCATTGCACACCTGTTTATATTGTCTTGAAGCAAGGCCACAAATCTATTTCACCATGTTTCCACGTGTTTAGAAGCCTTAGCATAACCACCTTTTTTTCTATATGTGGGTACACATACTTTTCCTAGAGAGCTAGCATGGTATAGTGGTTAGGAACGGTAGACTAATCTGGAGAACTGGGTTTGAGTCCACATTCCTCCACATGAGGGTAGACTCTACTCTGGTTAATCAGGTTGGTTTCCCCAGTCCTACACATGAAACCTGCTGGGTGACCTTGGCCTAATCACAATTCTCTCACATCTCTCCTAGCCCCACCTACCTCACAAGGTGTCTATTGTGGGGAGAGGAAAGGAAGGCAATTGTCAGATGGTTTGAGACTCCTTAAAGGTAGAGAAAATCGGGGTATAAAAACCAGCTTTTTCTTCTTCTAGATGCAGCCTACTTCCAAGCTGGAAAATGTTTGCATGTGAAAGCGTCCTTAAACAAAGTCCCACACATACTGGAACAAGGATGAAGCATTCAAATAAGCAGGCATGATTTCTGCAGTTCAATTTATAAATTAAGATTAATAATTGGAACAGTAATCATTTTTTATTTATTTAAACTGGCCAGACCCTTTATTTCTGCAAAATACACCCAAAGCAGCTTATATTGGCATTACTGACAGACAGCAAATCACACACATACAGATGGCATACATTTAACAAGTGTATAGAAATTCCAGATCCACAGAAAAAACAAACCAGACTTAGCGTGTGGTGAGGTTCTTTAATGAGCAACCAGTTTATTGTGGCATCAGATTCTTTTGCCTGCAAAAGGTCAGGTTATAGTAACCAACATAAATTTTCCTGTTAAGAAAAAAATATCCACGAAGGAAAAAGGTGTTGATAACATATAGATGATTTAAACATGCCCTCGAAAGCCATACCTAAGCAGCGATGCTGAAAATCACATTTCCAGTATGGGTGGTGACAAAGTGCCATCCAGTCGCAGCCAACTCATGGCGACCCTGGTGGGTTTTCAAAGCAACCAACTCTTTTTCTTCAGAGGTAGTTTGCCATTGCCTGTCTCTGTGTAGCAACCCTGGACTTCCTTGCTGGTGTCCCATCCAAATAATAACCAGGGCCGACCCTGCTTACCTTCCGAGGTCTGAGGAGATGGGCTAAATTGCTTAGTGATTAACCACTTTCCCAGAGCTGGCACGCTTGCTATGTGGATGCTTTATCTCTAATCTGAATCCTGTGGAATTTTGTTTGAGGACAATTTCACCAAAGAATCCCTCCCCCCAAATTGGCACAATCAGCATTCAGGGGGAAAGTATGTATCTAAGTAACAATTGCATTTAGCCTACTCGTATTTCGCAGGTGCAACTATTGAGCTTTATTATCCTTTATTCTTGGAGAGAGCTTTCCTTTGCCTTTCCTTCCTTCTTGGAACAAGTTTGCAACAGCTGCGGGTTCAAATCTTTGATCACCATGTAACCTTGGGCGAGTCGATCTCGGCCTAAAAGCGGCTGAAGCTCCTGGGAAGAACGGCGAGATACAGAATATGTTGAAAGTTACAGGAAAAGAGCGAGGCCTTCGTCTCTGGAGCCGGCGCACCCACTTTTTGCTGCAGCGCCCAGCTACAGCTTCCTTTCAGCAAGCCCCACCGCGGACCAGGCGTTACTTCCAGGCTCCAACAAGGCTGCTTTGTCATTTATTCACGTTCCTTTCCCTCCTCCCACTCCGAAGCGACCCCTTTCTCCTCCCCATAAATGGCCGGCATGGGAGGTTTTGCCTTCGATTTGCCGCTTTCTAGATGCACATTTCCCCCCATCTGAATTCTCAAAACTCTGCCTGGGGCCTTATTGTTGAGTTCAGAGAATTCGGACCGGAAAAAATGTGCACCCCAAGAGCAGCAAATCCAAGGCAAAACCTCCCGGGCTTAAACGGGCTACGCTGAGAAAGGCTTTGCAGACCGCCTCGACGTGTTCTTTTCTTCGCCGGTGCCTAAGGCCATTGACGCGCGAGCGGTTTCGCCCTGGATCTGCCGCTCTCCAAATGCACATTTCCCCCATCTGAATTCTCACAGTTCTGCACGGGGGCTCATGGTTGAGTTGTGAGAATCCGGATGGGGGAAATGCGCATCTAGAGAGCGGCGGGTGCAAGGCGAAACCCTCCCGTGCATAAATGGCCTGCGGGGCAGGGAAGTCGCAGCTCTCCCCGCTGGCTGGGGCTGCGGCACGTGGCTGGGGCGGGCGTGGTCCCGCGGGTCAGAGCCTGGCCGCGGCCTCGGGTGCCTGCGCCACGCCCTGGGGGGAGCCGCAGGAACTGGAGGTGAGCGCTGCTCCTGGCAGCCCCCACAAACCAGCCGCTGCCCGCCCCTCCCCGCCCGCCCGCCCGCCCGCCCCTCTGGCCAGTCGCCTCCTCCGGCTGTATGCCGACCTCTCCGCAGAGCGTGTTGCGCCGCGCCGGCTGTCGTCACCCACCAGAAAGTTTGCTGCTCTTTAAGGTGCTGCTGGACTCTGGTCCTTTTCTGCTGTCATCCCCAAGCGTGTGACGACGCGCGCGCCCTTAAACGCGTTGAGCCCGCTCCCCCGGGCCGCCTCGCCTTCCACGTTCACACGTGCTCGCTCCTCTGCTGCAACACGACCGCCTTGTACCCTTTCAGACTCGCGCTTGGGCCATTTGTGCATTGGGCGCTTTGGCCTCGCATTTGCGCATTTCCCCCGCCCACATTCTCAAAACTCAAAAATAAACCATGCAGAGTTCTGAGAATGTGGATGGGGAAAATGTGCATCTAGAGAGCGCCAAACCCAAGGCAAAACCTCCCACTGCATAAATGGCCTCAGACTTTCCTGCTGCGCTCCCACCCTTACCTAGGAATATACTGTTTTACTTAATGCGGGCTATTTACTTAAAACATGCTTTCCTCTTATTAGGGAAGGTGGAAACAGGATGCTTAAAGAGTGGTTAAAAAAACACATCAGAGATTGGCTTCTTTGATCCCATGTGTTTAAATCAAACTAACCCCCATCATTTTAAAGTAGGGAACTAAGAAATTAATTATTCTGAATTAATTGCCTTGCAATAAAAGATAACAGTATATATGCAGTCTCAATTTCTGTCATCTAGGTTTTCTGTGAGGAAGGTAGACTAAATATGTAAAATAAACTGGTATTTAAAATAAATTCCTTAATAAATAGGTCAGTCCTGAGAGAACTTTCCTCAGAGTAAGCTCCATAAAGTGAGTGGGATTCTGACTAGACCTGTTTAGGATTGCTCCCTAAATCCCTTCCCCCATCATCCTTCCTCTCTGCCACACCCAGCTATACTTGACAAAACACTACTGCACTTGATCAAACAACTTCTTTCTGTTTCCACTTCTCCAAAAACATTGCAGATTACAATGCAAGAGTTGGGGGCGAGCATCATTTGTGACACTGCAAAGGATTCTGGGATGCATTTCTTGGATTGTATGCAGCCCTAGATGTACTGCTGCTTCACTAGAATTGGTTGTGCATGTGTACCTATGCTACTGGTATCCATACTTTCTCAGCATCATACTCCTGTCCAGCAAAGAAGGTATAGAGCAGAAACACCAGAGTCCTATTCACGTCTTTGGGGCATAGAGCACTTTAGAATAATGGAGTTGGAAGGGACCGCCAGGGTCATCTAGTCCAACCCCCTGCACAATGCAGAGAATTCCAAACTACCTGCCCCCCCACACCCCCAGTGACCCCTACTCCATGCCCTGAAGATGGCCAAGATGCCCTCCCTCCCATGACCTGCCTAAGGTCATAGAATCAGCACTGCTGACAGATGGCCATCTAGCCTCTTCTTAAAAACCTCCAGGGAAGGAGCGCTTACCACCTCCTGAGGAAGCCTGTTCCACTGAGGAACCACTCTGTTAGAAAATTCTTTGTATATAGCCTCTATAAAGAGGACAGCATCTATTGACAGATCTACCTCTGCTTGGTGAGACTGAGCTGGCTGTAGCCCAGGCAAACTTCTCTACTTACCATCATGCTGCAAATGTGAGTAAAAGATCCATGAAGTGGCAGTGGGGAAATTGGGAGTGAGAGAGAGACAGAGAGACTTCTTCATTGCTCTCTGGGACATTTAGGAGGCTTCAAGACCAGTCAGAAGAATGTTGCTCTTTGGCTGTTTGGGACATGAGGGAGAAAGAAACAATGGCTAACCCATCAGTCTTGTGGTTTTATTTTCCTTTTGACTTGTTCAGCCTACTTTTTGAAGCTTTCTGTGTATTGGGAGTCATTGCTACTCAGATGCAAACTGTGGAGTGCTCAGCACATCCAGTAAATCTTCAGTTCACTCGATCTGTGCTGTGGAAGTGTTGAAGCACTTCTAATATCTACTTAGTAGTGCTGTTTTGCATGATGATTGAAGGCCTTTGTTTTATTTGCACATGTACAAACAGAGTATGCTGGAAACCAGCAGACTCCTAAAATCCTGTTTTCATATTTTCAGAGAATCCCTGCACTCCGAGATCTTTCTTCTCTGTCTGCTTACATTCAAACAGTGGTCTTTCTCCAGGCTGCTCCTTGGCCCCTTCCCAGTAATTGCAGGGTGTTACTTTTCCAAACTCTGATGGGTATCACATTCTAAAAGAATGAGAGTTGGCCAGCTATTAGGAGAACATCTCCTATCATTAGTTCCTATTGAAGAAAAGGTCAATCATCCTTGAATATTAGCAAGCAATCATACTAACAAAGAATGGTTTCCCTGCACATCTATACTAGGTGAAAGTATAAAAAGATAGGGCAATTGAACAGAAAAATAGTATAATTTTGACTCAATCTTCTTTTTCCTGTTGCTCATAGCAAGACATTTAAAGATCTGTATCATAGGCCAGATTATAATTCCATGTAATTTGCGAGCTAGGTGGATTCTGACACATTAGCAGTTATGTAGATATGTGCCAGTCCATGCAAAAAGTACATATTACTTTATAAATTTAGATGTAGTTAATAATGAGTGGTCAATTATTTTGTGGCCTGTGCAATTAACTTGGGAGGATCTCACTTTTATTAATATTTAATAATTCCAGATGGGAAGTATTTTTGTCTAGCAATAGCTAGGAGTAGTCCTCATCCACTCTGAGTGGCGTAATTACTCTGGATTTCGTTTTAGATTGGTGTCTCCCCCATGAAGCCTTTCTATTGTTTGAAGCCTTTAATGTAAATATATTGGCTTTATAGATTCATGCATCTGATAAATTGAACTCTTGACTCACAGAACCTTATGCCATAATAAATTTTGGTGGTCTTAGCTATATATTAATAGAATTTTTTTTAAAATCCCACAATAATCTCCGTCTTTGTGCAATGTGGTGGATGCAGTATTGGGTTTGGATATTTATTTGAGGTAATTGTTTCCCAAGGAGACCCGTGGTGCAGAGTGGTAAGCTGCAGTACTGCAGTCCAAGCTCTGCTCACGACCTGAGTTCGATCCCAACAGAAGTCGGTTTCAGGTAGTCGGCTCAAGGTTAACTCAGCCTTCCATCCTTCCGAGGTCGGTGAAATGAGTACCCAGCTTGCTGGGGGTAAAGGGAAGATGACTGGGGAAGGCACTGGCAAACCACCCAGTAAAAAACAAAAGTCTGCCTAGAAAACGTCAGGATGTGACGTCACCCCATGGGTCAGGAATGACCCGGTGCTTGCACAGGGGACCTTTACCTTTTTAAAATTGTTTCCCACTTTTCATCTATATTGATTCCCAAAGAAACAACATTAAAATTGATCACATTTTTAAAATTAAAAGTTATTGAGATGATATGGGATGGCACATTCCAGGTCAGGTCCTCGTTAGATGATTTCAGGCAAGTCACAGTTTCCTGCCCTAACGTGTTTCATGGTGCTCTAACAAGGATTTATTGGGATGGAATAGAAGAAGACATTTGTGCTGCCCAATTATATGCTGAATGTATTAAATGTACATAATTGTTCTGAGCAGCGCTCAGTTGGAATTAAATTTATTACACACTTTTTTGTACTCGTGTTCACTCAGAGAACGTTTGGTCATTCCCAAAGACATTTTGGAAGTGTTGAGTACTAGCTGTTTTCTAGGTATCCAGAAAGTAATTGCTGGTACCTTAGCCTCCTTCATTTAAGAACAGTGTATTTTCTGGAAACCTTGCATTTTATAATAAACATTTGCTTGGGCATTTATCTTGATTAATCAGCTGTTCAGTCTTACTTGAGAAGGTGGAGTTTGCTCACATTTTGTATAAAATGCAGATTTCTTGGGGAGTATTTAAATAGGTTGCAAAGTGGAGTAAATTCTCTTTCAGAGACCAAAGTAACTCTTTCAGGAAGGAGTTCATCTGGCTTTATTTGTGGAGGAGTCTCACCATGGTGTACTTAAGGGCAGGCTTTGATTTTAAATGGCAACTGACTTTTTGAACTTTTAAATTCGACCATCCAGCACTTATTTACCTGAGTGCAAGCCCTATTGACGGCAGTGGCACTTATTTCTGACAGGATTCACAATTTAAAAATGTCCACTAGTCCCACTTAGCAGTTCTGATAGTAGTCTTTCATACCTTAAGTGTGTGTAAAGCAATCATTTAAATAATTTCTGTAAACATATGTATTCCCATGGTAACCATTATAAGGAGTATTGCAGCGAGAATTAAAATTATAGGAATTAGAAAGTATGTATTCGATAGGTCCATTGTTTGTGGACTAGATTTCCTGGTAGGCCAGTCATTTTGTAATAACTGAAAGGTGTGATTTGTTTTTTAGCCTCAGAAAGTTGTATGAAAAATAAACCCAAAGGCTAAAATAATTGAAGTGGGTGAAGGCTACCATTTTAGGACACCGTTGCTGATTTTTACACCAAGTGATGTGAACTTCAGGAGGAAAAAAAACAGAGACCTGGGCCTGTGTTGATCCAACTGATGTAGTGCCAAAGTAATGGTAAACAAGCACTTTTTGACAGTACCTATCCATAATGTGGAGACAATATCGAAACATGTTTTTCCTTCTAGTGCAGGAAGCATTTGCAGAGCCATTTAAAAAAAAAAATTAAAAAGCAGACTTTCCCCAGAGTTTGAACTACTGTTGTTATCGACAGGGGATTCAGAGTCCATTACACCACTATGTTGGCAGCATAGTGGTGTAATGGACTCTGAATCTCCTGTCAATAACAACAGTAGTTCAAACTCTGTGGGGAAAGTCTGCTTTTTAATTTTTAAAAATTGCCCTGCAAATGCTTCCTGCACAAGAAGGAAAAACATGTTTCGATATTGTCTTCACATTATGGATAGGCAAACAGGGAGGCTGAGGGATGATATGACTATACTGTGGTGGGCTGATGCTGAGTGAGTGACTTTAGACAACCCTGCAATATAATTATAATCCATGTGATTATTTGAATATTGCAGAGTGGGAGCTGGGGTGGATTTGAGGTTGTGACTTGACAGCCCAACAATGTCATGTACTCCACTGTTAACAGTCCCCCACATTGCAGGCTGGAGGGAGAAGTTAAGAGAGAATAGCTACAACCACTCTAAATTAGTTCATTGTTAACACCCAGACATAGTGGATTGAAGTAGGGATTCCCACTCTCACATGTTATAATCTGCACATGGGGGGGGGAGTCTCTCTGAATTGTGGAGATTTACAGTGCCATCCTAATCATCTAAACCCTTTTAAACCCACTGGCTTAAATAAATGTAGAAGGGTGTAACTCTACTTAGGATCACCATTGTTATTGGCTTACCACAACTTTCCAGTAAAGTTTTTAAGAATTGTCACTACTCAGTCAAGGGTGGTGAACTACAACATGACAGGTACTGCAGTATGACACATCACACACCCTGTGCGGTCTAATCCCATGTATGTTTATTCAGAAGCGAGTTCCACTGATTTTACTGTGACTAACACACATGTAAGCATTGGGTTGCCAACTGCCAGGTAGTTTATAGAAGAGGCAGCACGAAGGCTCATAAATCAATAGTACATAATAGGAAATTATACACTTTGCATCTTTTATTACAAGGCAATTCCAGCATTACCCCATGCTGTTGCCTGAACACAATTAAACACAATAGCAAAAATCCCCTAACTGCCTAAGACAACCTGACAACATAAAACATACAAGGGAAAAGAATTGCAATTCAGTAACGACGCGAGAAGGTCCAAGTCAAAGACAAGCAACCGCGTCTGCACTCATTATTGACCTCGAAGGTTCCAAATGGTGCCCAAAGGTCCAGTTCCTTCTAGGGTGCAGAAAGGTCCAGGGGAGAGCCCCAAGGCAAAACAATACTTGAAGAGGAGAATGTTTCGCTATGCTTCGTCAGCTCATTCAAAGTTTATCGCCTCCTAATTCATGTCAATTTCATTTTTACTGCATGCTGTAGGATGCCTTCTGAAGCTGCAATAGAAACAAGAGCCCTTGCTATGTGAAAACTGTCGGAACTATAGTCCCCCTGATAATACAGAAGCTTATTAACAAAAGTCTGATAGCCCATTGTTATATATTCTATTAATTATAATCAATCTGATTAACAATCAGTATAAGCATATCTTACCCCAACTTGTGCGTCTGTTAGTCCTAGACTGTAAAGTGCGCACCCAGTTTCTCCCGTGGCATTAGCTATCACTACTGTTTGGTGATCTAAAAAGGTTTAATTGGCCAATTAGGAGGTTACATCAGGTCTCATGTTTCCCAAAGGAAGGCGTGGGACTGCTATGTTCTTAAAGAGACAGTCATCGTGAAGCACACATATGCATTTATAAAAAGCATGATAGATTGCTCTAACTGCCAGGTAGTAGCAGGAGATCTCCTGCTAATTCAACTGATCTCCAGCCGATAGAGATCAGATCACCTGGAGAAAAATGGCCGTTTTGGCAATTGAACTCTATGGCATTGAAGGCCCTCCCCTCCCCAAACCCTGCCCTCCTCAGGCTCCGCCCCCAAAATCTCCCATGGGTTGTGAAGAGGGACCTGGCAACCCTAGTAAGCATGGGTAGGATTGCAGCATTAGTTTAGATTGGAATTTTCAGAGTCAGAAACAAAATTGTTTGTTGCTGTGCTACTGCAGGGTATCCAGAATCAATTTTCTGTTTGGATTCTTCTCTGGCTGTTTTGGTGTCAGGGCTTGATGCCCAGGTGTTAATGTCTTTGTGGTGCGTATGGAAATCCTGCATTTTAAATTCAGATCTGCCCTCACCGCAGGGTGCTACAGCCTGAGAATATAGAATAAATGTTGCAAAGGTTAGTGTTTTTGCAGTGAATTTTATTCCCAGTTCTAATCAATTCTTACTGAAGAGTATTAGTTATTCTAAGACAATTAACTGGCATTATAAGCTGAAACTTACCCGTATGAACTTGGAATGGCTACTGCAGAAAGGATATTAACCCGTGCAATACCTGTTAACATTCACAAGCACCCCACACCAAATAACCACCCTCTGTTGAAAAGAAGGGTAGAGCTCTTGTGCTCTGAATAGCTTGTATATATGCCAGAATTTCAGCAGCTGACTTATGTCACTTCTACATGATGAAATGTATTAGCCTCAATTCCTCATAAGCAAAACACTAAAGGCACAACAGCACTTTAAAAAATCTTGTCACCCCAGATCTGATCTTTGAAAGGGCAGGAAAAAAGGATGAGCAGGGAAGGATGGATAAAAACAGTAGTGCAACCTGAGAATGGAGAGAACACCATGCCAAGGAGGTCACAGGAAGTCTAAGAAATGTAACAATGGGGGGACGACTTCCTAAATTGACAAAAAAAAAATTTTTTTACGATATAATATGGAAGAAGAATTATTTAAACAGGTTTCTACATATATGCATTGAAACCATACACTCTCAAGTTCTAAATAACACATTACGATTGAATTGTTATGATGTGTCTAGGGCATAAATTATTTGGAGGATACCTCTTAATTTGTGGAAGGTTTCTCAACATTGGGAACTACTATAGGGTGGTAGATCACGATGGGTAGCCATGTTACTACAGGGTGGTGTTTTCCAAATTCTATGTTTCTCCAAACACATTACTGTTGAATGCTTCCCAGGTTTAGGTTTGCTGGGTAAGAATTGCGTGTGTGTGTGGATATCTTGGAAAGCTTTTTATCCTGGTACATTGCTTAAAATATATGCTATTGCAACAAAATTTGTATTGTATTTTGATCTCCATAGGAGTAGTGATAGGTAATTATGTCATTTTACTGAAGTGCATTTTGAAATAGACCATGTGAGTAAATCACCCTTCCTTTCCAGGTGACTCTTATAAGTCCCCTTTCCGGAGATGGATGAAATAGACATGACTTTATTTTTATGTTGTAAATAACTTGTACTTTTAATTAAGAGGCCAGTGTAAGTTATCCATTGGGATGTGGATTTGTGATCATTGCCCCTTCCTTATTAAGCACTCGTTCTTTATTAGGCTACTGCCAGAAGCTTATCTCTTCTTTTTTTATGTATTTACCATATTGAAATGTTGTATTATAACTTCAGTGTGACAACTGGTTTGTATTTTTTGGTATAATTTTGTAGTATATAATAAATTTGATTAATAGTTCTGGAACATTGCGTTTTTCATTCTTTAATATCACTACTAGTTGGTTTTGGTGGGAATAGTTTCTCCTCTTCCTTTTGTTTCGGTTTTATAGCAGCCCTCAGATAGTTTTTCTAGCCCAGTAGATAATGATGGGATTTTCATTCTTTTTACAGAATTATTAAATGTTTAACTTTAAAGTTTGAAGGCATAGCATTTGGGTAAGTTAAGAGGAATGAGTTGTCAGATATTTAAAATAAATGCTAGAAGAACCAGTCATGAACAGCTCACAGAAGAGACAGCTCTGGCTGGAGGCAGAAGTGTGTTTGAATGAATTAAAAACACTTGGAAAAAGAGTATAGGAACCAATTGTTTGCCTTAGGGGGTTACCGCACTTTGTATTCCCAGCAACGTATTAAGAGTTTGAAAATGTTATAAAAAACATCGCTTTAAAAGGGTTTTTGGATACCACGGCTTATAAATGGTTGGAAGACGTCTTCACAGCTAAAGGGGCCAAACAAAGTGCGAACAGTATTTTTTATAACGTTTTCAAACTCTTAATACATCGCTGGGAATACAGGTGCGGTAACCCCCTTAGTCACTAAAGATAGATCAGGAAGTAAATGGGCTTCAGATGAGGTGGGGGACATTTAGACAACACATCAAATTAAAGAGTTTCTGTGAGATCATGTGAGGTTGGTTGATACAGCTACTTCTCATGATATTTTATGTTTGAACTGGATGACCTGTTACCAAATTACAGCTTGGCTCTCTCAGACAGTGTTTTTTGTGGCAAGAAAATTGTACATAATAATGTGGGGGGGATTTATAACAGTAGAATTATATGAGCAGTTGCAACATCACTTACAACTGTTCATTGCTGATCAACTACTTTCCTGCTTGAAAGCAGCAAGGAACACAAAATGCTTATGATCCATACAAAGGATGATGGATAAATGTACTTTACATACATTAAATACATTAAGTACATTAAATATATTTAATGCACTTACCCTGTGAGGAAAGTTAGGCTGAAAGTATGTGACTGGTCCAGAATTATCCAGTGAGCTTCCACAGTAAGATGAGGATTTGAACCTGCGTCTCCCAAGCCCTACTCTGAAGCTCTATCTGCTACACCACACTGGCTTGAGTAGGGTGGCTGCAGTAGAATAGTAGCAAGCAGCAAGACCTGATAGAGTCATGCAAATCAGGTGGTTTCAAGTCACCCAGAGATTGCTCTTAGGCCTAAGGTTGCCAACCTCCAGGTGGGACCCGGAGATCTTGTGAAATTACAACTGAACTCCAGACAACAGAGACCTGTCCTCCTGCAGAAAATGGCTGCTTTGGAGGGTGGACTCTATGTCATTATACCCTGCTGAGGCCTCTTCCCTTCCCAAACCCTACCCTCTTCAGACTTCACCACAAAATTTCCAGGAATTTCCCAACCTGGAGCTGGCAATCCTAGGCCCGGCCCCAGTGAGTCCCTGAAAGGCCAAAATAGGCCTGGAAAGGGCCCTCCCTCTCCCCCTGCCTTTTACTCACAGAAACTGAAGCCCGGAATGCTGTGGTTGCCTAGCAACAGCCACTGAGGAATGCATTGCTTAAAGCTACAGGCACTCCTTTGATCATTTCCATGTTTTAAACCCACCCCCCATTTTTCTTCTTTTTTATCTTTCACATTTTCCTGCAAACCTGGGGCCCTGTTCTGGTTTGTAGAAAGATCTGTATTACTTGTTCACAACTCCAGTCACTGGATTTAAATATCCAAATATTTGCCTGAGTTCACTATTAGAATATAAGATTTTCTGCTCCCCTCCCCCCCAGTCCCAAAATGTTGACTTCTGGTTGCTCAGGCTCAGACATTATTCTGTTGGTGACTATAGAATTAGTAGTTGCTGTGTACTATGCACTGTAGCCCCTTCTTCTGAGAAATAGAAATAATGAATGGTCTGAGAGTCATGTTCTTGTCTGTATGCCCTGTGCAAAATAGTTGAGGTGGTCTAACTTGGGGTAATTAGTTTCAGGGGACATAGTCAAATTATTATTTTCCTATACATGTTGTGGATGTGTGTTACTTGGAAGTCAGCTCAATGTTGTATTTGAAGATTCTGCAAGCGTTCAATAATCTTATCAGAAGGTGATGCTGGAGTATGTTTTAACATTGTGTGACAAAACTTTCCATCACCCACATGCCTCTGAGAGAGTTGTAGTACAATCCTGTGTAGAGTTTCTCCAGTCTAATCCCTTTGAACTCTGCATAGGATTGCCCTGTCAGTGTAGCCTGTCTTTTGCTAAGCAAACGTGCTTAGATGGAGAGGAATTTATTTCTTGTAGGTAGAGAAATAGAAATCATGCCAGATGCTTCTGCTTTTCCAAAATGAAAGGGGAGAAAGACACAGAAAAACCATCAACCAGTCTAGCTGGATGAGATGTTGTGAGATCTGGGAATGGATCTATTACTTTTTCTTTAAATAGTAAATGGCATCTGCTGGGAAGCCATGATTCAAATCAGGGTTATGGTGATGCTGGTGGGGCTTTAACCCTTTCTCTCTATCCCACTTCCCTGACCTCATTTGTTCTCTGGAGCTGTTATTTGCACAGTGGGGGAAACAGACTACAGTGTACTGATTTAGGAGCATCTCAAACCAAATATAAATCTGAGTAATAAATACCCTGCCTAATGTTAGCCAAGAACCCTGGAGTGTGCAAATACGTAGGCTCTGTCCACAGCCTCTCTACTAGCTTAATCTAATGTGGAACTGCTTCTATAGTTCAGAAAGTCTTTCCTAATGGTTAATGACTAGTTTTCTGGTGTATGTACCTATTGCTGAAGTAGCCAGGAGAGTATAATAGTAACAATCTCCTAGTTTGTACAGAAACAGGTAGAAGAGGATTCTGTAGCATTTGTCTCCACTCAGCATTTTCCCCTCGCTTGTTTGTTATGGAATTAATGGCACATGTACGTGCCCTTAAAATGCAGAGGGAATACAAGAGGTAGCACATAACTGTTACGTATATGCATAATATGTGTAGGAGAGCTCACACAGTACAATGATGAACCCATTTCTAGCTAGGATGACGAGGAATCTTTGGTTTCTGCATTCAGTTGGCTAGGGATGTCAGGGGAGATTCCCCTGTGTCAGATGTGTACATTTAAACATCTGAGAATGATAATATCCCCAAGGGAGAGCCTAAGTGACAAGATGACACGTCTGTTCTTTTGGTCTTGCACTTCACTGGCTTACATACTCTGTACAAATTGAAGCTGAAACTAATCTGTAATTTGCAATGGCTACAAAAACTGAAAACACAGCATCCTGAAACTGTGAATACCAGTGTAAAAGCAGCATACCACCCTGCATATTACAGAACAGCAATATTCACAGTCTGCGGTTGAAAATGATGGATACCTTAGAGAAAAATCTTCTGAGAAAATATGTTCTATCTAGGACTAAAATACAATCTGAGGTTCTTCTGGGGCGCTAATGATTAGAAAAAGGTTTCAAGACCAGGTTTCTGAGGAAGTGGCTGTCAGTGTGACTTTTTGGAAATAATGGCTGCCCAGGTTTTATGCTGAAATGAATTTTACTTTCGGAAACATCCTCATAGCTTTCAAGCATATGACAGCTGTGTCCAGAGGAGTAGTGCATTTTTAAAATATATAAAATGGGGGACAAGTGAAGTCTTAAGTGGAAATTGAAGAGGACAGTGTTGTTGATGTTTTTAAAGTATGAATTCAAATATTTGTCTTAGCTCAACGCCACCTTGAACTGCAACTTTTGCCTTGATATATGGAGTGTTGACACTAACTGGACTTCTGCTCTTGTGTATGTAGTAGAAAAATGTTTCTTCAGCAGAATTCCTATTCATTAACCACCGTAACATTAGTCCATCCATCATATCTGAAATGGCTGTGATCTGGTTTATACACACAAGTTTGGTTCTGTTGTGAACCAATGAATATATTATTCAGATGTCTTGCAGTTACTCCGGTTATTTGTTAATTTAGTTCAGTACTGTCTGTTTTATCTAGCAGAAACTAACTTGGGCAGAGCTGTTTCCCATGATTTTTAACCAGAAATTGAAACTGGGAGTGTCTGATACAAAGCATATATCCTACCAATGTGATTCAGACCCTTGTTATCGTTATGATACACTTAATTTCCTTTCTTCTTCTTCTGGAAAGTCCAACTACAGGTTCTAAAATAATTTGAAAACAGACCATGCAGGCTTTATAGTCTGGTAGAAATGGTGCTAACGCTTGGGATTGGGAAGTCTGGAGCATGCACTTTCCCAGTTTTGAATTCCTAAGCAAGGTACAACTCAAGCTCAAACTGCACAGAATTTTGGACATGGTTTGTACTCAGATGGCCCCAGCACCAGTCATCTTTCCTGCTGCAGCTGCTCACTGAAGAAACTTACCTTGGGGCATCAGTGAGAAGGGTTGCTGCTATGGTGTTTAGGCCTTGCAACACTTCTCAAGGGTCTTGGCACCCATCACAACGGTGTTTCACGCCTTAATGAAGGCCATGGCAACATTGATTCTTATACCAGGTATGTGTATGCAGGAAAGGGAAGTGAGACAGTGAGGTTTTTGTGAAGAGTTTAGGGATGGAAAAGACTGAGGGAGTACCTTGGGAGAGGCTGGTTGTCCCTGCAGGTTTCTTCAGGTTCCCAATGATATTAGGAAAGATTGTGACAAGATCCTGAACTTGGAATGGGCCAAAGCTTAAAATTAGCTAACTAAAACCCAAACTAAATCAAGCTCAAATTAGCTCATTTTAGGTGAGTCCATTCCAAATCAAGCTAAGGGAAGCTTGCCTAGAGCCTAGGAAGTCCAGAACAAGTTAATCCTGCACATCTCTGTTGTCGGCAATCAAGCAATTGGCTCAAGTCAAGTTTTTGAAGCATACATTTCCTGACTCTTTCCAGATGGGCAGGGTTAAGGAAGTTCTGTATTTTCCAGGCATGTTGTTTGAAGTGACTGGGACAAAAGGCTTTTTGCTGCAATTAACAGAATTTCCAGACAGTTGGAATGTTGGGTATGTTCGATCAGCATGCCCAATATCTACAAGTCTCATGGGACAGTAGTTATCTCATGCTGATCTCTACTGTTTCCAGTTGATTATCACCATAGGTCAGCAGTTGTGTACTGGATAGAAAGAAATAGTAGCATTGCACCCCAGCTCTAAGAGATAGTTTCCCCTGGAGGTTTGAAGAACTAAAAATCTGATTTTGGAAAATTTTCACCATGGAAGCTTCCAAAGTACCCAGCTGATTTTGGCCTGATCTCTTCAGATCTCAGAAGCTAAGCAGGGTCAGCCCTGGTTAGTATTTGGATGGGAGACCACCAAGGAATACCAGGGTTGCTATGCAGAGGAAGGCACTGGCAAACCACCTCTGTTAGTCTCTTGCCATGAAAACCCCAAAAGGGGTTGCCATAAGTCGGCTGCGACTTGAAGGCACTTCACACACACAATGAATGAGCAGGTTCCACTATGCCAAAATGAAAAGACAATTTCTCTACTGTGAGTAACAGAGATGGTTGATTGTGGCAATGTTCTATTCAGATTCTGAATAGTTCACATTTCAGTTCTCAGTGAGGATTGAACTAAAAGTGATTTAAATATCAAGAAATTACCAAAGCAGGATGATTCTTCAAACTGTTCACTTTGTATATAGTGCAAGTAATTACATCTTGCATTCAATAAATAGATATGTTCCTGGCTGCCACTAGAAATTCCTCACCCCCAGTCCAAACATATGAAGAGGGAGGATCCTATACATGTGGCATTAGAAACACCCAGATTAAAATACTTTCCTAGGTATCAAGGAGTATGGAGATACGTGTGTATAAATTTCTAGCTTTTTTGCCTTGAGGAAGTATCTCAACAATTTGATATTCTCATTAAAGACCAAGTGAAGCCAAAAACATCTGTACAGAGACATGGTGATGATCACGATGCAGTCCTTCATGTATTTTTTTGATCTATGATAGTTTCCATTGGGTTCTATAACCCCCAGACCAATATCACTGTGCACCTCCAACAATCAAATATGGGTTTGCTGGGAGAGAGCCATTTTAAGAATGGGATAGTTCAAATGCACAGATATTCCTTCTGAACTGCAGCACATTGTGCTGTGCTTGCTAATGCCATTATTTCATTAATGCTTTAAGCACAGTGGTCATTGATAAGGATGTTGTATGTGACATGATGGCTCAGTCTTCCAGTGTATATGTTTGGGGTGGAATAAATTTGTAGCTCACCTTCAATTTTAAGCTGACTATGCTCTCTTCTTGTCTGTTCTTCCTCCTGCACCATATCAGATATTTGCAGTTCATCCTTCTGTGATTTCAGTATTTGATTTTCTGCCCCCATGTAACTTTTATTTTTATAAGGCCAGGCCTTTTCATTACAGCTGGAAAAGTAGCTTACAAAACTTGCTGTCTATTATTCCTGCCTTTTCTGTCTGAAGTGGGTACTTTATAGATGGCTTAGCGCATTTGGCTGACCACTTTCCTCCAACGTATTTCAACTGCTGTCAGCTGCATACCTTCCCCACTACTGTTTAAAAGTTTTGCTCAGAGGGACAGCTAAACACACAAGCCAGCCCATCAAGTTTCTAGATTGCAGTATTATCTATAATCATTCTCATGGAAAGCCTATTGATTTCAGTGGAAGTGGTATGTGTGGAAACGTGGAGGATGACAGCCGAAAGATAGCTCTGAAGTTCAAAGTGCACCATGAGAATAAGCAAGACAAGGGTATTAGAGAGGAGAGAGATTTCCATTCAGAGCTAACAGTGTAATGAGTCTTGATGTGTATGCAGATGAGCTAAGCTGCAGCTCATATATTTGCTTTTACACTGACTAGCTTTATGTTAGGTATGCTGGAGGGTGTTTTAAAATCGTTGACATACAGGATTGCATCATGTCTCTCTCTCCTCTCTCTTTGTCACCCTACTGCATTGCCTAGTATTTACAGCCTTCTCTATATTTGAAGCGGTGAGTGTCAAGGTGTTGTTGACACCCACAATTTCTAGTTTTTAGAAACTTATTCTGTTAAAAAAAGCAAGCACTTGTTAAAGAAAGCTCAGTGTGCTCCCCCCCAGTATATTTTATTTCTGTACCTAATATTCATTATGGATTGGGTAGTGGTGCTCTTTCATTTGTTACACCAGGAATTCCTCATCAGGTTAAGTGGATGTGTGTGTGTAATGTGCCATCAATTCACAGCTGACATATGGCAACCCTCTAGGGGTTTCAAGGCAAGAGACTAACAGAAGTGGTTTGCCATTGCCTTTCTCTGCATAGTGACCCTGGTATTCCTTGGTGGTCTCCCATCCAAATACTAACCAGGGTCAACCCTGCTTAGCTTCTGAGATCTGATGAGATTCCACTCTCCTAGGCCATCCAGGTTGGAGCAAGTTAAGTGGATAGTTTGTTTAAATTGTTTAAATCCTTTACTGAGTTTGAATCTTCAGACCTCATTCACTGGGTAGCTTTAGGCAGCTACCATATCTAAGATCAGTTCTCATCTGTAAAATGGGAACACTGAATCTATCTTCTTAGGAACTAGTCCCACTGAAATCAATGGAGTTTAATTCAGAATAAGCAGAGCCAGATTGCTTGGGCCCATCTCACAGAGCTATTATGAGGACAAACTACTGTTGTAGAGCACTGTGTGGTTAATAAATATCCTATATAAAAGCTGAATAATGGACTCATTGCCTATACATGAAAGAAGTTGTTGTCCCACTGAAACTAAGTTAAAATAACTGGAAGCAATGATGCTTTCTGCTAATAAAAAAGGAAGCTTGAAGTACTTCCTAACTGAAAAAAAATGGCTCATTAAGAAACTATTGAATGCTTTTTTACCAGTTTGTGTTAGAAAAACCAACAACATATGTAAAATAACATTGTATTTGAAGTGGAAAAGGAATGAACTGCATCCTCATTTAATCCAGACCTGGAGTAGCGCTGGTGCTGTCAACAGATCAGAAGTTTCCGGATTGTCTTCAAGGGCAGATCCATATGGAGCATGTTGAAATAGTTTAACCTCAAAGCTACCTTCACATCGATCAGCATGGCCATTGGCTGAATGTGGGAAGAGAGCCAGTTTGTGTGCTAGATGAAGATGAAAGAATTCATACTATGCCATTTCTCTTACCTGTTTTTCTAACAGGAATGGATCTAACAACCCCCCCCCATTCTTAGCTGAATCTGATACAGACAACTGAGCCTCAGAAAGAGTGGGTAGCATAATACCCTCTAAGAAATCAGCATGTTTCCAAACCTCTCCAACTAACATTACCTCAATCTTGCCTGGATTAAGCTCAGTTTGTTCTTCCTTAGCCGTTTGACTATAGCAGACATGTTCTGACCTAACAACGAGATAATGTTTCAACGTAAGACCCATGCATGAGACCCACTAATCTGCAAGCAAGTGATGCTAGTCACATGATTGAAAGAGGAGGAGCCAGATTTATTACGTCAGCATCAGGGCTAGACAGTGGGCAGCAGATCAAGGTAGTCAGGGACAGGACACCCAAGCCAAGCATCAGGAGGCATAATGTAGTGAGGCTCTTTACCATAGAGGACTCTTGCTTTGCCTTTCTGTTGCTCTTCTCAGCTTGCATGCAACAAAAGGCAGGAGGTGCGGCACCTTTGCTTGCTATGAATATTCACTAGCAGCAGGTTTTTCAAACAAACATGATGACAATGTAGGGGCTTGTAACCCCACAAATGGGACCTGAGTGTCCTAACTGATGGATTGAAGATCTCTGCAGTATGCAAATGATTTTGCAGCACAGTAGGCATGAGTAGGGAAGGATGAACAGATGTAGTTAGCCCTGTACACATGTAAGGGGTTATTGGTACGAATGTAGACTTCTTCTTCTCCCCTACTATGGTGCATCCTCATGGATTGTGTTTTAAAATGACAAAAATTAATTTTGTAGGGGCTGGAATAGTAAAAGTTCACAGAATTGTAATGGTCATGTAGTCCAGCTGTCTGCTGTAAGGAAAGACCCTAAACATACCGGGGTAGTTCCATTGTATGGCCCTGTTGTGCTTCTGGGACCTTCCCTTTCTGTATTCAACTGCAAGTAGGACTGAAAGGGGATCTGCATAGCACTTAATATACCACTATTTTCAGTACAAATTTGGCAATGGCCATCCCCAACATCAAGATATTACTGTTATTATTATTGTTTGGGAAGCATGTCATGTTTAGCAAAGGTCCTGTTTTTGTTTGCAAAATTATTTCCTAAAACTATTTGCAAAAATTGTAATAACAATAACAATAATAATAATAATGCCCTGTCATTTTTGAATGGCTCCTTATTCAATTCCTTATGGGGTAGTGGCTCAATGACTTTTTTTTTTGCAGCAAAAGCAATTGCTCATTACTTTTTTTGCTTGTTATGATCATGGCATTATCATGAAAATGAAACCATATTAATCAGCAAACTTGCTATACAAAGCAGTGCTATAATGAAAGCATCCTGCACCAAAAGAACTATTCAGGTATGCTAGGGCCCTGGTACATATTGAATAAGAAGTAATTGTTGGTGGTGGAAAGTGCCGTCAAGTCACAGTTGACTTATGGCGATCCTGTAGGGTTTTCAAGGCAAAAGACGTTCAGAGGTGGATTGCTGTTGCCTGCCTCTGTGTCGCAACCCCGGAGTTCCTTGGTGGTCTTCCATCCAAATGCTAGACAGGGCCAAGCATGCATAGCTTTTGAGATCTGACAAGACTGGGCTAGCCTGGGCCATCCAGGCCAGTGCAGGAAGTAATTAAGCACAATGTATCCTTTTTTTTTTTACTAATTTTATATCTCACTGTTCTACTAAAGCACCCAGGGTGACTTACTGAAGTTAAAGCATTTAAAACATGAAACAAAAACGGACAGTGCACAAAAAACATACAACAGTCCTATAAAAATGATAAAACGTCAGTCCTATAAAAACACAGTAAAATTAAACAGATAGAAACCAGTTGTTTATCATTAAGATTTTCAAATATACCTCCCCAATAACATCACAAATCTAAACAACAAACGAGTCTGGCATACACACATATACAAAAAATAAATAAAAATGAAAGGCCCTCTAGAAACTCTTTTCACGGTCCTCTGGGATGACCAGCAATGAGAGCTGAGTAGATCTCTTGGAGCTGGGAATGCCAAAGTCTCAGGGACGCAGCTGAAAAAAATACTCCCCTACATGCCCATCAGCTTAACCTCAAGGCCAGCCCAAGGTTTTTTGGCTCCCTAAGCAAACTATGACTTTGGCACAACCATTCAATAGAGAGAAAAGCAAGAAGTCTAGAATGAATGTTTTACTGACTGGACATGCAGAGTGAACAGTGTAAAAATAAAAATGGATGAGCTCTTCAAAGGCCCTCAGTGTTTCATCTTGGCAACTATCAAAGACCACTGTCAACAGCTGAGGGCATTCTAGAAGCTCATTAATGCCAAACTTCCCTTCAAGCCAGTAGAGGAAGCTCCTCTCATCTTTTTGGTGCCCCTCAAAGTCTGATATCCTAGGCAACTGCCTAGGTTTGCCTAGTGGTCAGGCCGTTCCTGGTTAACCTCACATCACAGGCACACAGAGAAAGCACCAGCTAGGTTATATTCAGGTTCATATGGCCAAAGGTGACTTTGAAGTCACTTAGGGGTTTAAAAGTTAATACCAGTACTTTGAGCTCAGCTTAGAAACAAATTGGTATTCAGTGCAATTGATATAAAATTGGGGAAATATCTCCATGGCCCCAACTGACATTGTATTGCATTCTGTACTATCTGAAACAATGCTACTAGCAGGGCAAACAGTTCTAGATGCTGGTATGTTAACTTAAAATACTTTCTTTGAGCCATTAGAAGTGCATGCAGTTTTTCTAGCCTGGGTTTCTTAACTGAGGATCTAGGAATATCTGGGAAATTGAAGGCAGGTATTGTATTTATAGCTTAGTACACATCTTTCCATATGCCCAATATTGGGTTCTTTATCAAGCATACTGAATAACAAAGACTATATGATGCATTTTTTTTTGTTTAATCACACCCACCCGTCCTGAAACAATGGACTCATTCTTATGTTAAAACAGCCACCATTTCCCCACCCACTCCCATGATAAAAATCAGATCCATAGAGACCGTGAGGGAGTCGTATAAAACCTTGTGCATTTGGAAGGGGGGGTTGGATTTCGTGCTGGTAGCTGTGGTTTCCCAACTTTGCTCTAAATCAGTGGTTCCCAAAGTGGGCAGTACCACCCCCTGGGGGCAGCAATGGCGGGATTACCTAGCGGGGAACTAAGAGCCAAGGGGGGGCACTAGAAGTGGGCCCCTTCAACTGTGTTGTTGGATAGGGTAGGGGGCGCAGGGGTTGAGTTTGTGGAACCAAGGGGCGGTGGCCTGAAAAGTTTGGGAACCACTGCTCTAAATGCTTCCATGTGCCCTTGGGCAATGAACACTTTTGAGTGCCAATATGTAGTGGTCATTTTGGGAGTGTGGATGTTGGAAGATAAATATAGTTGCTTGGCAGCAAGCTGTAGTAATGTCATGAATTCCAAGGATTTGAAGCCACAAAGTATTGTATTGGAAATATTGTCGAAGGCTTTCACGGTCAGAGTTCATTGGTTCTTGTAGGTTGTCCGGGCTGTGTAACCGTGGTCTTGGTATTTTCTTTCCTGACGTTTCGCCCGCAGCTGTGGCAGGCATCTTCAGAGGAGTATCACTGAAGGACAGTGTCTCTCGAAGGACAAGTATTGTATTGGTATTGTCCTCTCGAAGGACAAGTATTGTATTGGAACTTGTTCAGTCTTTTCATCATACTTGAACGCTATATACTTCCAGTTTGATAGATCAAAGTATGGAGGGGCTGTGACTTGGGAACACAGCACATGCTTTGTATGCAGGAGGTCCCAGGTCCTATCTCTAGTTAAAGCATCTCAGGAGTAAACTTTCCCGCTCTGAGGGAAGGGCATCTTGAAGCTCAGGTTTTCCCGCCCGTTGCTTGGGGAGGCAGGATCAGTTTTCTACTTCCTGTCTCTCTCTGGTGTGAAAGCCTGTAGCTTCCACTTTCCTTCCTGCCTTGCTGGGGAGAGCACTTTAGCTGCATAGCTCTGCTGTGCTCTTTCAGTTTTAGTAGTTGTTAGGCTAACCTGTCCTTTCTCTTTTCTCCTTTCAATTCTTTCCTGTCTTTCCGCTTCTTAAAAAAAGAAGCCTTTTTTTCTGTCCACTTCGTCTTCTCCTCCGTTTCCCTCCCCTGTCCTTTCTACAGTGTTGGATCGCCTCAAAATGGCGGCCGCTGCTCCACAGAGCAGCAGGGAGGACGACCTGCTAGCGGTCTCAGATTACGACTCCACTCTATGCCCTCAGGGAACTGAGGTGCCTAGAGAAGCCGCCGCTGCCTGCTCCTCCACAGTTTCTGACTCGGGGGATATGAGGGAACTTGTTAAGTCCACCAAGAAGTCCACGGCAAAAAAGGTGGGAAACAGCAAGCACCGCTTAAAGAATGTGGCTCTAAATGGCGGTGGGGACCGATGCGTGGCTCGGCTGCCCCACCAGTCTCAGTGGCCAGTGTATCCCGGCACCAACAGGAGCCTTCCCCTGGCTGCTCCTTGGAGGCTCAGAAGGCAGCTGTAGGTAATGTACCCCCCGGGCTCTACTAACGCCGCAAGATAATTTTCTTCCGAGGAGGTGGCAGCCATGTAGAGCTGGTTTATGCCCAGGGTCAATCAGGATCGACCAAACCTCCTTTCTGTCCCAGAGCTTATTCATGCATCTCCCCTCCACCCTCCCACGTGGGTAGTGAATCTGACCAGGGTAGCACAGAGCCCCCTAGACCCTGGCTTACCAAGGCGGCTCTGAAGCCCCCTGCCCTCATTCCCAGACCTACCCAGAGGACTGCCAATCCTTGGCTTCCTCATCTGAAGGACGGGATAGGGAGGAGGGGGAATATTCCTCCAATTTCGAGGAACCCCAGAGGGAGGAGGAACTCAGCCAAGACTATTTTCCCCAGATGATTTCCAGTACCTGCTATCCAAGGCGCTTATCGCTTTAGAACTGAATGATGATCTACCCCAGACAGAGGAACCCAAACCTAAGACGGGGCCCACTGGCACTAAGGCTTATTTTTCAAGGACATCTTCCCAGATTAAGAAGGCACGCTTCATGAATACTTTCAAAAGCTCATCAGGACTGAATGGGACAAGCCTACCTCCAACAGGCAGTTCCCTTGGTCCATTAAGAAACTGTATGAGATGTCCCCACCTGCCATGGAGCTGTTGAGTCTGTCAGTAGTAGATGCCCCTGTGGTGGCTCTACAATCTTCTGACATCCTATCAGAGGATGGGGTAGGTACCATCAAAGATCAGCTAGATCGCAAGATGGAATTTTTATCACGTAAGACACAGGAATCCTCAGCCCTAGCCATACAGGCTAACTCCCCTTTGGCCATCATTGCCGGAGCATCTATTGCCTGGTCCAAAAATATTTTTAGTCTCCTCACAGGAGCTGATAGGAGAATCACTGATGGTTTAGATAGGGTCATCAGGGCCTGCTCCTTCCTAGCTGATGTCTCCCTAGATGCTCTATCCTGCTCTGTGTCCTCCAACGTGGCAACCCGCAGAGCCCTATGGCTTAGGGCATGGCAAGTTGAAGCTAGGTCTAAGTGTATTCTTTTAGACCTTCCTCTCCAGGCGGGTAAGCTGTTTGGAGACCGTTTAGACAAAATGCTGGCAGAGACAAAAGACAAGAAACACACTATGCCCAAGCCCTACAGGAAAGAGTCAAAGGCTTCTTCACAACCCTTTTGCTTGTCCCATACCCTCCCACGCTTCAGACAAGACCAGCGTCATCCATCCTGTATCAACAGCCGTTCTGGCTGCTACAACCGCCCCTCTCAACAGCCACAGTTCCGTGGAGATAAGGGGGACAAATTCAACAAAGTCGGAAAACAATGATACCGAACATGCCTCTGTGGGAGGAAGACTTCAACTCTTCAGCGCTCAGTCTGAGTCTTCTCATCCCAATGCCTGGGTCCTTCGGATCATCCAGCAAGGTTACGAGATTGAATTCAGAGCCATCCCACCGGACCGCTTTGTACCATCCCCAATGTCTCGCACGGCAGCAAAGCACTTGAGAACAATGGATGCCATACAACATCTGCTGTGCATTGGGGCCGTGGAGGAGGCCCCCTCCGAGGAGCACTTCTCGGAGGTGTACTCTATCTTCTTCACGGTCCCAAAGAAAAACGGAGATTGGAGGGCCATTCTAGACTTGAGGTTTGTCAACCGCTATGTGCCCTCCAGACACTTCCGCATGGAGACCCTCTCTTCCATCACGGAGGCTCTCCAACAAGATGCATACATGACGTCCATCAATCTCCGTGAGGCATACCTTCATATTTCCATTCACCCCTCACACAGAAGATTCCTAAGGTTCGTCTATGCCCACAGACCCCTACAATTCAGAGCCCTTCCCTTCATCCTCGGCTCCGCTCCGAGGGTCTTTTCCAAAGTGTTAGTCACCCTCATGGCCGGTCTAAGAAGGGAAGGAATCCAGATCCATCCCTATCTAGATGATCTCCTCATCTGCACTCCCTCCTTCCAAGCTGCAACTGTCCACATGGCCAGAGTCATCCAAACACTCGAGGACCAAGGCTACCTCATAAATCAGGAAAAGAGCCACCTGGAACCTTCCCAAAGGCTTTTACACCTAGGAGTCGTCATCGACATTAGTTCAGACACCATCTTCCTTCCAGAGGAGAAGGCTGTAAAGCTTGCTGCGCTGGCAAGGACCATCTCCCAGGTTCGACAGTGCCACCTTCTCAGCCTGGCTCGGTTGCAAGGGCTTATGATCTCCTGTATTCCAGCTGTCCCCTGGGCCAGCTTCTGTGCACGTCCTCTGCAGTGGCTGCTAAGACCTCATCAACATCACATTACCCGAAAGGTCAACAAGGTGGTCTCCCTAACACCTTGGGTGAAGCGGAGTCTACGATGGTGGGTCCACGCTCCAAATCTCCTGAGAGGCAAGCCCTTCATCCTTCCGGAACCGATAGAGGTCTTCACGAATGCCTCCCTAACAGGCTAGGGAGCCACTACAAATGGCCTGATGGTCCAAAGCCAGTGGTCCATTCCAGAAAGAGATTTTCACATCAATATCCTGGAGCTGCGGGTGATCCGCCTGAGCCTTCTGCACTTCCACTCCAGTCTCCAGAACAAGAACGTTCTCATCAGAACCGACAACGTGGCAGCGAAGGCCCACCTAAACAAACAAGGTGGGTCCAGATCCTCAGCTCTGCATCTGGAGACCGAGAAGACTCTTCTTTGGGCGGAAAAGAATCTGCTGGACCTGAAAGCCGAACACATTCAGGGGTCCCAGAATGTGCAGGCCGACTGTCTGAGCCGCTGCTCAGTGGACGAAGGAGAGTGGTTGCTTTGCCCCCAGGCCTTCCAGTTGGCGACAGCCAGATCTGGCCATCTTGAGGTAGACCTCTTTGCCTCGGGAATCAACCACTGTCTTCCCAGGTTCTTCTCAAGGTTTCATTACCCCAAGGCAGAACAGGTAGATGCGCTTCTGTCTCCCTGGCCGCAAAGGATGCTCTATGCCTTTCCCCCTCTGCCCATCCTGCTGAAGGTGATCAGGAAAATTAGTCTTGAGAGAGCCATGGTAGTCCTGATTGCTCCGGACTGGCCAAGACGTCCATGGTATGCTGACCTGACAGAGATGTCCATTCGAAGACCATGGTGTCTTCCGGCGCTTCCAAATCTTCTCCAACAGGGGCCCATCCTCCACCCATCTCCTGATTGGTTCAAACTGACCGTATGGACATTGAAAGGTTCCGACTAGTGCAGATGGGATTGAGTGACACGGTCATAGCTACCATTCTGGAGGCCAGATGCACCTCCACCAGGAAGTTATATGATTACCTGTGGAAGTTCTTTGTTAGATGGTGTAGGAGAAAAGCAAAGGATCCTCTCTTCATTGACCTTGCATCACTGCTTGCCTTCCTACAGGATGGAGTGTCTCAAAAACTTAGGCTAGCAACTCTGCGCAAACAGATTTCTTCCATTTCCATGGTCATTCCTACCCTGGATGAACACCAGCTGGCGAACCACCCTCAAGTTATAGCCTTCCTCAAAGGGGGTCACCAGTCCAATCCCCCTCCCATTCATCGCTTCCCCACTTGACTCAATGTTGTTCTTCAGGCCCTTACCAAAACTCCCTTCTAGCCACCTGAGAAGTCTCCCTCAGATTCCTCACAATGAAGACAGTGTTTCTCACAGCCATCACCTCAGCCAGAAGAATGTCTGAACTGGAAGCTCTTTCCGTCCCCAAAGAGCTTTGCATTTTCCATAAGGAGAAGATCACTCTTTGGATTGACCCTACCTTTCTTCCCAAAGTAAACTCTATCTTCCATAGCAGGAACTCCACCTCCCATCCTTCTGTCCCAATTCCTCCAACATCAAAGAGAGACAATGGCACACCCTCAACGTCCATCGAGCACTCAGAGTCTACATCCATCGCACATCCCAGTTCAGTTCTTCAGATGCCCTTTTCGTCTCCTTCTCTCCGCCTAACAAGGGGCGCAAGATGTCTCACCATTCCCTAAGTCGCTCCATCAAGAGTTGTATTGTGGAAGCCTATCGGGCCAGTAGGATTCCAGTCCCAAATGGGATCACGGTGTACTCTCTCCGCTACGCTGCTACCACCACAGCCTCCATTAGTCAAGCATCAGTGGAAGAAATCTGTACGGTGGCCACCTGGTCTTCTGTTTCCACCTTCATTCGCCACTACCATATCAACACCTATGCATCAGCTGAAGCTGCCTTCGGCAGAAGGGTCCTCCAGCACATTGTGGAGGACGAGAAAGACTAGTCACGCCCGTAAAATTCCAGCTCTTGGACACCATGAGCTTCAAGATGCCCTTCCCTCAGAGCGGGAATGTAGCCTTGTTTACTCACCGAGAGGGCTCTTTCCGCTCTGAGGTAGAAGGGCATCTTGCCCACCCAAACTCAGAGTAACATACAAGAAGGGTGGCCTCCTAGCAGGGATGATCCTTAGGACTCTTCCTCTATGATTCCTATACCCTGGCACATGTTCCTTCATCGTCCAGAGGTTCAGTCCGTTCTCTATAACTGTTGTTGTTCCTTACAACGTGTTATATCTGTGCCTGTTGGCTATTTTGCTGTTGTTGGCTATTATGTTTACTATTATTGTTCTAGCCTCTATCTTGTCTCCACTAGCTGGCTTTTGAAAAGTGGAAGCTACGGGCTTTCCTGCCAGAGAGAGACAGGAAGTAGAAAATTGTTTCTGCCTCCCCAAGCAATGGGCAGGAAAACCTGAGCTTCAAGATGCCCTTCTGCCTCAGAGCGGAAAGAGCCCTCTCGGTGAGTAAACAAGGCTACAGTTTGCTCACAGGTATTTTTACTTGTAAGGAGGTAAGTCTGGGAAAGAAAAGAAATGGACATATGTGGACCAAAAGAATACTTGCTGATAAAAAGAGAAGAGATTCTTATTAGCATATTGCTTTGATATCCCAGAGAAGCCCAGAG
This sequence comes from Euleptes europaea, assembly GCF_029931775.1. Lineage (NCBI taxonomy): Eukaryota > Metazoa > Chordata > Lepidosauria > Squamata > Sphaerodactylidae > Euleptes > Euleptes europaea. Next base: position 87,207,551 of record NC_079314.1, on the reverse strand, counting down.
TATGATGGAGTAAAGACAATAGCCAATATATCTTCATTCCGAACAGTGCAGGCACCCGTGATAGGATTTAAAACATTGTTTTATCTCTGTCCTATAACCATGTGATATTTCACCTTCTCTTGCATTCTACCCTACCTTCTTATACCCTCTAGTGGGACAATGTGGGAGCACAGCTGCAGAAGAAAGAGTGAGAGCCATTTGTTCCCATGGAAAGAAATACAGACAGTGTTTGGATGGGCAAGGAAACAATTTCCATATCACTTCTCACGAAAGCTGATAAATGATTAAATCTCTGCAGCCAGCAGGGGGAGAGATTATTAGGTAGCTCCTTCATCTGTTGATCTGAACACATAAATTGAATAAGGGCTCCCTGCATGATACATAACCATTCACATTTTTGTCTCTTTCTCGCTTCCTTAATAGATTCACAAATCTATAGTATCTCTATATTCCAGGTGGGGGTAAAGTAACATTCACAGTTTATAATATAAACAACATAACAAGAAAAAAATACATCTGTTATGTAGTAAGATGAAAACATTTACTGGCCCATTACAAAAATAAAATAAATAGATTATGCTTCCTGGATGCAATTAGTATAAAACACAGTTTCTCCTTGGGCATGAATGGTGGGGCTCTGTTGGTACTGGGACTGATCCTCCTGGCAATAAGCAAGGGTATATATTATAATGTAATAAATATACTGACTATATATTTATAATACTCAGATCCTACTTATTTTTAGTGGTTTATTAAGGGCAGTTTTTGTAAAAAAAAAAGTCATCTTGGGCTGATTTGGTAGCTGCAAGGCCAAATGTCATGAGCACAGGAAGCCGCCTTATATTGAATCAGTCCCTTGGTCCATCAATGTCAGTATTGTCTACTCAGACCAGCAGCGGCTCTCCAGGGTCTCAAGCGGAGGCCTTTCTCATCACCTACTTGCCTCCTCCCTTTAACTGGAGATGCCGAGGATTGAACCTGGGACCTTCTGCATGCCAAGCAGATGCTCTACAAACTGAGCCACAGCCCCTTTTCTCATGAATGTTTCTACATTCCATAGATGCATTGATCAAATTCTTATTTAACTGGGTTGCATCCTGAAGCAGCTGTGGGGTGCTTGCATCACTTATTTGGCTTGCCTGCGCACGGGGATATGACATGAGAATCACTGCAAGCATCACTGTCTGGACGGGTGAGCTGAGAAGGCTTTGGCTGACTGTTCGACATGCTACCCAGATTTGTTCACCCTGCCACTGGCTGCATGCATAGCGTTGCATGAAATGTGGACACATAGAAGCTTAGGGCTGGAAGGAACCTCAAAGGTCATCTAATCTGACCCCTGCACAATGCAGGAAATTCAAACCTACCTTCCCTCCCCTCCCCTCCCCCAATGACCCCTGCTCTATGCCCAGAGGAAGGCAAAAAACCTCCAGGATCCCAGGCCAATTTGGCCTGGAGGAAAAAAGTGGCGATCGGCATTACACTGGGCATGTAAGAAAGGGCCACAAGAACCGACCACTGACACTTCCCTGCTTGCCCTTCCTCTCATGATCTGTATAAGTTCACAGAACCAGCATTGCTGTCAGATGGCTATTTAGCCTCTACTTAAAAATCTCCAAAGAAGGAGAGCCCACCACCTCCCAAGGAGGCTTGTCCCATTGAGGAACCACTCTAACTGTCAAGAAGATCTTCCTAAACTTTAGCTGAAAACTCTTTTGATTAATTTCAATCCATTGGTTCTGGTCCAACCTTCTGAGGCAACAGAAAACAACTTCACACCATCCTCTACATGACAACCCTTCAAATAGTTGAAGATGGCTGTCATATCATCTTTCAGTCATCTTCTCTCCAGGCTAGAAATACCCAGCTCCTGCAACCTTTCCTCATAGGACTTGGTCTCCAGACCCATCACCATATTTGTTGTCATCCTTTGGACACGTTTCGGCTTGTCAACATCCTTCTTAAACTGTGGTGCCTAAAACTGAACATTACTCCAAGTGAGGTCTAACCAGAGCAGAGTAAGGCAATGCCATCACTACATGTGATCTGGACACTATATTTCTGTTTGATGCAGCCCAAAATTTTATTTGCCTTTTTAGCTACCGCATCACATTGCTGACTCATGTTCAGTGTATGGTCTACTAAGACACCTACGTTTTTTGCACATACTACTGCCAAGACAAGTCTCCCCCATTCTATAATTCTACATTTGATTTTTTCCTACCTAAAAGCAGAACTTTACATTTATCTCTGTTGAAATTCATTTTGTTAGTTTTAGGGCAGTTTTCCAGCTTTTCAAGATCATCCTGTGTTCTGACTCTGTCTTCTACTGTATTTGCTACCCCTCCTAATTTAGGACCATCTGCAAATCTAATAAGCATCCCCTCTATTCCTACATCCAAGTCATTTATAAAGATGTTGAACAACACAGGGTCCAACACAGATTCCTGAGGCACTCCATTTGGCACTCCTCTCCAAGAGGATGAGGAACTATTAACATGTACTCTTTGGGTGTGCTCTGTCAATCAGCTACAAATCCATCTAACAGTAGTAGGATCCAAACCCCATTTTACCAACTTGTCATCAAGATTAGGTGGAACCTTAATAAAAGCCTTACTGAAATCAAGATAAACTATGCCCGCAGCATCCCCCTGATCCAACAAGGTAGTATCTCAAAAAAGGTTAGTGTTTAGCATCTCTTGTTAGCCTAAGCTCATACTGAGCTTTATCTTTTCTCCCTACAAGTGCTGGCTATTTGTTTGTACTCATCCTTGGTTATATGGTTCTTCCATTTCCTAAATGTGTCTTCTTTAATTCTCAGATCTTGACAGCTGTTTATGGAGTCACTCTGGCTTATTTAGGTTCCTCCCATTTTTCCATCTCATTAGAGTTGTTTGTGATTGTGCCTTCCATATCTTGCTTTTAAGAAACCCCCACACCTCTTGAACTCCCTTCTCCTTAAGTGTTCCTGACCATGGGAGTCTACCCAGCATAACTTTGAGTTTATTAAAATTAGCTTTTCTAAAGTCCAACATAACTGTCTGATTATGTACAGCTTTTCCCTTCTCCAGTATCTTAAATTCCAAAATTATACGGTCACTACTACCTAGGATGCCTACTACCTTCATCACATTAACCAGTTCTTCCCTGTTGGTGAGAATCACATCCAAGATAGCAGACCCCCTTGTTTCCTTGTGGACCTTCTGGAAAATGAAACTGTCACCCAGACAAGTCAGGAATTTATTAGACCTTTCCTTTTTTAGTTTGACTTCTAGCAAATATCAGAGTAACTGAAATCTCCTATGACCACTATGTACTATCTCTTTTAAAATTTTGTAATCTGGTCTAGGAGTGTATCATCCAAGTCTTCTGCCTGGTTTGGTGGTCTATAACATACCCCCACCATAGTATCAGTATTATTTCTTACTACTTTTATGTTTACCCAGAGACACTCAACTGGCCTTCTGTGCTCAGATTCATGTATTTCCTCACAAGTATATATATCCTTGACATATAATGATACTCCCCCCCTTCCTTATTGGTTCATTTTTATGAATCAGTCCTATGTCAATATTACCATTGTCCTATTGTAAGAGGTACTTAGTATTGTCAGAAACCAGAGGCTGCCTTCACAGAGTCCCCCCACAGGTGACTTTAAATAAAATAAAATTGGTTTAATGAATACCACAAATCCTAAAAGGAACACTACCATCAGCCACAGATTTAAGTACTTGGGCTGATGGGCATCTGAAGTATAGAAGCCAGGAGTATTTGGCAACTGGGTGGAAAGCTGGTTATCCTAACAGTGCTTAGTGCAAGACATTTGGTTTTCTTAGCCCACCCCTTACGAGCAATTGCAGCACAACAGCAAAGACCAGAGTGACATACATCTGTTTGGGCAAACTAGAATTTTATTTAGAACAACCCAGGCAGAACCTTTAAATGTTTAACCAAGATAAGACATTTAATTACAGTGTTACAGATAAACAAAACAATCATGCAATCAGAAAAGAATAGAAAAAGACATTGTTAACAAGTATTCTATGCACTGTAACTGATAATAAAACGAGGACAGGCTTCAAGACTTTTGTTACTGAAGTCACTGGAGCTGAATTTCGAATTTCTCCAAAACAAAGCTAATTAGAATCTAGTTCAATAAAAACAACAATATAGCATTATGGTAGCTATGTCGGATCAGTCAGTATAAATAAGTGTCCCATTTGAAATACAAAGCATTACTCCCTAGACCTGCCCTTTTATGTAAAAATGTTTTGTATATCTAAAAGACTCACTCAGTGATGCAGAGCTTATCCTGTGATGTTTGTCTCATGGATCAGAGGGCAGATTTAGCGACAGTCACTCTTTCATGATGAGGATGTCACATACAGCAAAATGCTATGTTTACCTGGAAATATCTAATTTCATTCAGGTGGACCAATATATTAATAACCATATGAATGATATGCAGATTACACTTAGGAAAGGTAATATACACCCCTGTTATCTGGGTAGTATCTGTAGCCAGTAGTATTATGCTCACAGCAAAAGAAACTCACAGCAAGAAGTCGGAGTCACATGTTGCCAGACTTGTGGACATCCATGACAGAGTACATGGGTATCTCTCTCTCTCTGCGTCTCATGTACCTTACAAAATTATTGTGAGGATATAATAAAGGAGAACCAAGTGTACAGCCCTGAGCTTCTTGGAGGAAGGGTAAAATAAGAGTGGATAGGAAGAATGTGTAAACTCATTCATTGACTAAGAACCTGCCATAAGTGGTGTTGGCAGATGTGGTGTGTGGAACCCCTGGACAGGAGCATGATGTCCCATGGGCTGGACTACAGTGTAAAGCAAGACGTGCACTCAAGCGTGTATCTCCACTGCTCAGCTGTGGCCTGCTCCACAGAGCTATAGGCTAATCAGCTCAGCAAAACCTTTTCCAAGTTTTCTCAGGCTACATCAGTGGCAGTTCATATGTGGATGTGTGTTGGATCACAGTACAACTTCAATGCTTGCCTGGGCCCCACTGGCCATTCGGTAGCTGCACGTTTTTATGGTACTGCTGTAGTTGCTCATTGCCACACAAAGCATCCGTCTGTGAGAGTTTGTCAGTCCACTCAGTTGCTGTTCAGGGACTGCTTCCACACAGATGTTTTACTCAACCTTTGCTTCCATACTGGGGCACTGTTTTGGGGAGCATGAACACATCAACACATGAAGCTGCCTTATACTGAATCAAACCATCAAGGTCCATCAAAGTCAGTATTGTCTACTCAGACGGGCAGTGGCTTTCCAGGGTGTCAGGCAGAGGTCTTTCACATCACCTACTTGCCTCGTCCCTTTAACTGGAGATGCCGGGGATTGAACCTGGGACCTTCTGCATGCCAAGCAGATGCTTTACCACTGAGCCACAGCCCCTCCCTACCATAATATCACTATTATTTCTTACTCCTTTTATGTTTACCCAGAGACACTTACCTGACCTTCTGTTCTCAGATTCATGTAATTCCTCACAAGTATATATATCCTTGACATATAATGATACTCTCCACTTACATTATGTCATCCACAGATATCACACTTTCCAGGTTTTCCCTGCTTTGCTTTTATCTCTTACAAACCTGTTTTGGAACAATCTTTCTGACAAGAGTGCAGTCCATCTGTGTTTGCACACCACTGGGAGAGGAAGGTATGCATTCTTTGCCCACATCTATGTCATTATCTTTGCATAATTTCCCCTGCAGCTACCTTTTTTCATGCCACACCACTGGAGGGCTTTGGGGAGGGCTTCAAAAATTGGTAATTGTTATAGATGTAGCAATATAGTAATGGTTAGTTGAAGGGGGAAAGCCTGAAAAAGTTTTCTGGTGGCGCCACTGGGGAAAAAAATACAGGGGAAATGACAGCTGATGGAAAAAGTGCATGGAAAACTGCTGTGTGGCAGTGATGTTGCTGTGAATGCCTCTGCATTTGCAGTGCCAATAATAGCCAAGTGGAGAATTTTTGCTGTGTAGATGCAGCCAGTGCTTCATTGCAGTACATTGCAGTATACTTGTTTAGGGCTTGTAGAACACTGACCCAAAGAGGGGCTGTTGTCATTGCTGTTCATGGCCCATGCGTTTGATTGGTAGTTAACATTGTGTAGGTTTGAAGACTGCAACAGACTGCTCTGTGAACAGGACAAACAATATGATTTAGAGTGCAAATGCAATCGACTCAATTTATCATATTTTACTGAACTGAGAATTTTATAGGGATCTCAGAAAGCACCTAATGTCGCCTCTGCTGTCCTGGTTCCCTGGATACACTAGCCACTCCAGTTACGATGGTGTTTTAATGGTGAATTTTCCGCTCGAAGACAAAAATCTCACAGTGGCAAAGTTTTGCTATATTGCTACCAGAATATGGAGATCGTTGCTGCAATGTGAAACAGCTCACTAATTATACTATTGTACAGTTGTGTACTATTGTGATTGCTTTTTTATTGTTATGCTGGCCAATGACTGTATTTAATAAATCTTATCTATGATTTTGATTGGAGTCAACATGGCCAGAGAAGAAGAACTAATATGAAAAGCTTACATCTGTTATGGTAACATTAGTGTAGGGACCATTTAGTAATGGAAGGGCAGTGTTTTATTCCAGGACTGGAGAGAGACAATGGGATTGTATTTTGTATTTTTTTGACAATGGGATTGTATAGCTATTTACAACCTTGCCAATTTTTTTTTTTACTATAAGGATAGCATTAATATGAGAAACTTAACTAAACTTTTATCCATTCTTAACCTTTTAAAGGATTTCTAATCCTCTCTCCCCTGCTTCATTTTGCCACTTCTTTTCTCCTTCAGTGAAAATAAGTGATTTTAACCCTGGGATCACTGTGGAATTCCCTTGGGTGCTGTTATCACCTCAGACTTCTTCAAAGATAAGCACAAGAGAACACCCATGAGACCACAAAGATGAAAAGCAGAACTGATTGAAAGGATTTGAGGTCTCTTCCAATAGGAACTTGATCCTTAAGCTGCAGAGGAGGAATTTAAACACTGTCTGGTTTGTCAATGTTAGTATGGGTGCTGCAGTGGCACCATCTGGAAATGTTCTTCTGATGAAGTCTCAAGGCTCTAGCCAAACACTGGCAGGAGTATTGGTGTGGGGGGGGGGGGAGTTGAGCTAGGCGGGAAAAAAGTGTTTTAGTAGTGTTACACCTCACAACAACTGCGCGAAGCATGTGTAATATAGCCTTAAGTAGAAGGCACCAGGGGTAAAATGGTATGAATTAGGGCTGTAGCCCTGAGGGAATGATTTTTAATCCCCTTCTCTTGCACCATTTCCACGATGAGAACTGGCTTTCCTGAGCTGCTTTTAGCCCTAGTATGGAAAAAGACAAGATCAGTATGGGCAATAAAGGAAATGATGTGTGTGTGTGGGGGAAGAGTTAAAAATCTCCACCCATAATGCCATCGCCCAGATCCATGTTCCCAGCCCCCCCCCCCCCCAACTGCTTTTTGAAGTGAAATTACACCCTGGTGGATCCAGTGTTCGTCATAGCTGACCAGGAGTTTGAACCTGGATTTCTCAAGTTCCAAATTAGCACTCTGTGGCCTTACCTCAGCACCGTCAGATACTGCCGAGCTAATCCTCTTCTGCATAAATGTATCTTTCCTCTTTGTGAATCCAGAGTTCCTGAGAAGTCAGACTCTTTCTCTCTCAGTCTGACAGATTTGCCGAGGAACGAATGTTCTAGGGCCTTTGGTATTTTCAGAACATTGTATTATAGCACGATAAAGACACAGATGATACTCATTGATCGTACAAGATCCGGATGTCTCCCTTCTTAAACTATAATATTTTGTTCTTGGCGCGACTATAGAGTTATAGCTGGGGCATGTGAATGTGGTGGCATAAGTGTTACAGCTCTGAAATGTTACGAGCATAACAACACAGTTCTTCTCATGCCTGCATTATTTTGAGAGTTATTTTTGAAAGATTTTTCTTTTAAGACTGCAGCCTTTGAGATCTCTGCAAGCGCATGCCTACCATGCACATATATATCCAGTGCAAATTTGAAAAGGAGCAAACAATCCCTTCCCCAGCACACTATTCGCCATTGAGTGCACTGTTCTAAGCTTTTTTTTTTTTTTTAAATGTCTTTGCTGGAATCCATCATAGATTTACTTATTAAAACCTTCCTTTTTAAAGCTATGAATCATAACACAACAATGTTTGTTTACATCATTTATATTACACCTTATACTACCCACCAATGGGATATCATGTTATTGACTTGAATGTAATGCAGTCGGCACCGAATATCATGCTGTACAATTAGGATTTGCATGACAAAAAAAGGGATGGTCAACACTTCAATATTAGGATTCCTGTGCCTTTTGGCAGAAGTAATTTTTCAGGTTTTTGCAGCCATTAAAAATATTCAGGAGCACTGATGGTGAAATATTGTCAGTCCCTGAAATAGGGATAAGAATAAGACCCACAAAAACCCACAAAAAACCCTTCTGGGAAGGCCCACACTCTGCATTCTATGTATGTCTTGTTCTCTGTCTCTCCTGGACGTTCCTGTGGCTGTCTCCAGAGCCCTGGGAATAGGCATCACTTGATGAACTGTCTTGAAAGACTGTGAATAGCATGGCAGCTATATTTAGAGAAGTCATTAATTCCAGAGGAAAAAACCCTCAACGTTTCTGCCCTTTTTCTGAGTCCCTATGTACATTGCTGTGGTTCAGAGCTGTTCTAAGCACTCATGTAAACAGAACTTTAACACAATCTGTACCCACATGTGACACTATTACAGAAATGTCACCAATATGATACAAAAATGGATCCCTGAGTTAACACTGCAGAAGCACTCTCATTTTCTTGCCCAAGTGAGAAGCAGGGTGATATGTAATTAGAGAAAGAAAAAAAATGGGGCAAGGAAGGTTTCCCTTTAAATCTAAAAAAAAAAAGGAAACCTCAGAACCTTCAATCTCATTCAGTGATATGCCCTGGCTGTTGTAACTGCCCAGTGCTGTCTTTCACAAGTATTTATATGTAATTTGTTTCTGATTTTTCTTGATGTGGCGTAGCAAGGGGGAACAAAAACCTTTGATTTTTAGAAAGACTCTTTTGTTTTATGTAGTCTCTTTTCATTTGCTAGGATTTACTATAAAGATTATTGGGAAGGGGGAGGGATAGAAAGTCTGCATCTATTGTTACTGAATATGAAGAGGAGAGATTATAAAAATGCCTGTAATAAAAATATGAAATATTGTACAGTGAACTATAGTGTCGATAATCGTGATCTATAAAGTACACACTTTGTAGCTGATATTGTGGATGTGGGTTAAAATGGTCACTTTGTCTATTAACTTCTGGAAATTTACTTATTCTATCACACGTGGTATATTTATTATAGTAATTCTCACAGTATGTATAACAGATACCAGAGTCTTAAGTAAAAGATGTGGTATTTTTAAAGTGACAATAATATAACCTTGAGGGGAAAGTAAGGTTAATTATGGATACTTACATCGATTAATAATTTGTGAGATTTTAAAAAATGCATATTGTCTCCCCCCCAGTCTTAAGATGCAATGTTACAAATGCATCAACTGTTCAATGATATGGTCAGTAAACTGTGACAAATTAGATGTAGACTGTGCAGCTGACTGTTTTTGTTAAAGCTGCTACAGTTGGTTATTAGAACACTGTCCTCGTAAATGGCAGTGCCACTGTAGGAATTAAGGGTTTGAGCATTTTGAGCAATTGCATTTATTAAATGCAGAATGAGTAAAGCATGAAGACATAACAACATAAATTATGTGAAATGAAAAATACAGTTTATATAAAGATAGAAAAAGGAGGTATAAGAAACAAAACAGAACTGATTGTAGTATATGACCTAACTTCACATGTAGGAAACAAAACATTCATGCTTATGAATTAAAATTCACAATCTGGGACCTTCATGTATACAGGACTTCTTCCACCTATATGTGCCCCCAAAGCAACTCCAATGATCAGACCATGGAGTTGTAGTTCTTCCATGGATGCTGGTAAGACAACATTTATTTATTTACCATATTTATAAGCAACTTTTTACACAATTCCAAATGAGCAGATGATTAAAACTCTACATGAGTTTATACTGTTACATTGCTTTATCTGTCTACCTGACCGCCCAGCTCAGCAGAATGTGCCAAGAGGTGCCTGCCAGCTGTTCTCATTTAGTTTACCTAATTCCTTTTTCCTTTGAAGATCAAACCTTTTATATTGGGGAAAAGGCAAAGTTTTCATCTGAAATTACTGAATTTGAGAGATCTGACACTAATTCTTTCGTACAGATGGGTAATCTGATCCCTTCTCACCACTGAACCCTTTCATTTCTTCTGGTTTGCTGTGTGTTTGTTAACTATTGGGCGCGGGGTTGGGGGGAAGAGACAAAACCTTAAGAGTTTTAGGTTTGCCAACCTCCAGTTGCTGGCTGGAGATCTCCCACTGATCTCCAGGTGATAGAAATCAGTTCCCCTGGAGAAAATGGCCGCTTTGGCAATTGGACTCTATGGCATTGAAATCCATCCCCTCTCAAATCCCAACCTCCTCAGACTCCACCCCTAAAATCTCCAGACATTTCCCAACCTGGAGCTGGCAATCCTATTAGAGTTTGCCTCTCTCCTTAACAGTGTAAACACATTAAATTAATAAATAAAATGTCCCCTCCCCGACTGACCACAGAGCAGGTGCACTTCCTATTACTCAGGAAATTAAAGCCTCAGGGCCTTCCTCTGCTCTCCCATTTCTGAAGGCCTGGCTGCTTGCCAGTAAAACTAATCAAAGTGTTTCTTCTGTTCCATATAGTTGGGTGGGTTGGCTGGCACTGCCTGTCTAGTATGTGTATGTGGCCAGATCTTTTGTATCTCTGTTCTCCTCCTTATCTACTCTGCCTGTCTTCCAGCAGATCCAAGGGAACTATTTCCTTTGCTTGCCTTGCCTAGAATGTGTGCAGCAGCCCCAGATGACAAAATAGCTCTCCACCAAATAGGATCTGGGGTTATTCAGAGTGAGGCACCAGAACAGAAGGCTTCTGGCCATTTCAAGATGTTGGAAATAATTTTGGTTGGATTATGAGTTTTTCTGATATTTCCAGACAGGGCATGGTTCAGGTTCAAACTCCATTAGTACATTTTCAGTGCACATCTCTCAGGTTTCACACTTCTTGGTTTTATTCCTTAAGGATGCTCTGTAATGTCTTATCATTCATCTTGTGTGTCTCTCTATAAGTGTTTTATAAATGTTTTAATAAATGTTCTATGAAGTACTAGCAAGTAGCAAAGTACTTGTCTTTAGCTGGTGTATGTGGGGTTGTATATATGTAAAGACTTGTATATCTCAGCCTCCCACGTTGTCTCAGTTGGTGTAATCTTGGCAAACCCACTGTTTGGGACATTGGGTTTTGGGTCCCCTGAAATATTGGTTCCAACTGCAAATACTTTCATTTATGGCAGCCATCCTCTTGTGTGAAGGAAGGGAAGGGAAAGGAAAGCATTCAGGGTCACCACTGGGGAGGGGACTAGAGCAGCCCCTTCCTCTGGTGACCTAAGTGTTGAGGGAGGTTTGATTTTACCTCTTCTGAGATGTATCTCAGATTTTCATTAGCTTCGTGAAACTTTATGAGTGCCATTGAGAATGGTGCCACCTGCAACTTGCATAACTACCCCTGAAGGGTTGGTAAAGTTGATGGGAATTGGCTTGTATGCATATTAATCTCTGCATGGACATGTCAACAAATGTGACTTGCATACAGCTCTGCTAGCATTGAATGGATGATGACCTCATTGCTTCTGCTTTGGTGCTGCAAGTGATACCCTAATGCACATAACGCTTGTTACACTGCCATTTCTTCCTACTCTTTGTCCACACCCATATATTCATTTGCGTTCACTATGAATCTTGAGAAGTAGGCTATTGGAGTACACAGAAAATGTAGATTGGTGGAGCAGCAAGAAGCATATCACTGCATTTTTAACATGTCCTTACAGCCACACAAGAGCCCCGTGAGATAGGTTAGACTGAATGAATAAACTGTCCAAGATGAGCCAGTAAACCTCCTGGTTGAGTGGAGATTTCATCTCTGGTCTTCTAGGTCAGTGGCTCACTTTCGAGCATTGGCACTGATGGCACAGACTTAATGGAGAATCAAATTAGGCAGTTGTGATTTTTATGATGGCTGTTATAACAAGCGATGGGCAAGTCTGTATGATTAATATTTCATGGAGTTACGTAGGCAATCAAATGATGTCTGGACCTGTCTCATCTATTCACCAGCAAGTCTTCTCCAAAAAAAATACAGTAACTTGCTCTACCTCTGTACAGAAATTCTATTTTTGCTGCTGTATAACTCCTTATTCCCCTAATATCTGGGCATTCTTAAGCCTTTCTCCCTCCCTCCTTCCTTTTTAATGGTCAGGCCATTGTACCTTTTACCATCTTTTAACTGTAAATATTAACCACAGAGAAGCTGCGGGATTGACAGTTCTGACATTTGAAGTCCTTTATTCAGAGGACAAGTATGTCACAGGAGGAACATTTTATTCACAGCAGCAATATGCTTCCTACTCACCCTATGCTTGCATTGCTTGGTGTATTGGCCCAATTTTTCAAGGAAGGAGGGAGGCATTTATTCCCTAGGACCAAACAAGATATGATGCAGGAAATGCAGAGTATCTCTTAACCTTTAAAAAATTACTGCAGCCACAGTCCCTGGGCTTGAGTAGAGCAGCAGCACAGAAAGGGACGGGTATTTAACTTTCAGGCCATTTTCCTCATCAGAGTTGCACCCCGTAGTTTCCCCCTCTCCACACCAGGTAAAAGATGCATGGGACTAGAATATTTTCCCTGAGGGAAGAAATGCAGTTTGAAGAACAATTTTAGTTGGGGTGGCGGTGGCTGCATAGTGTTGCTACTTTGATGAAATGCACAGCACTTAGCAGCTACATTATGGTAAAAACAAATTGGGAGAGACTCCACATTTCCCTTATGTCTCATGCAGAGGATATCAGGAAGGGAAATCCATTATATTATTAATTATTTGGTATGCTATTTCAATTATAATAGTAGCCAAAACTCGCAGGGAGCATTCAGTTTCCTGTTCTGTGTTCCTGGCCTGACAGATCAGATTTCCTTGAGCGATTCAAATATCACTAGGCTTCAGTTGCAATCTCAGCCCGTCAGTTTCAGTTGCTTGCTTTAACTTTGGTACTGGAGGTTTAAGCATGTATTTTCATACACAGATGCAGTTCAGATTATGGTCAGTTCCATTTGACACATGCCGTGTTTTGTAGCTGTAAATGCTGCATAAACACTCATTCCTGTGCACCAAATAATTTAAGTCAAACCTATTAACTTTCAGTCTCAAGGCCAAACGTTTTCACACACATTGAATAATAAGGCACTTTCAGTGCGCTTTGCAATTGCATTTTACTGTATGAATTGGCAACATTCATTCACAAACAATTGTTAATTGTGTTGAAAATGGATTCAAAATGCATTACTGTGCACGTGTGAAAGCACCTGTCACAGAGCACGAGCAGTTCTTCCCAGCAGTTTTAATGGGAAATATCAGCTGTGCAACACCCTATTCAGATTAAAGCCACTTTATGGTGTGGATCTGGGAGGCAGTTTAACCTTTCCTCTTTGCATGGTTTAACTGACTGAAGATGATACTACACTATGCTTTTATTTGTCCTGGAAGGGAATAAAGGACAGACACAGAGTAGGTTAGGGTTGCCAGCTGTGGCTTGGGAAATCCCTGGACATTTGGGGGTGATGCCTCAGGACGTTAGAGTTTGGGAAGCGGACGGGGCTTAGCAAGAATGTGATGCCATAAAATCCACCCTCCAAAGCAGCCATTTTCTCCAGGGGAACTGATCTTGGTCTCCTGGAGATCAATTGTAATGGCTGGAAATCTCCAGGTACCACCAGGAAGTTGGCAACCCTAGAGTAGGTGCAGACTCTCCCCCCCCACCCAAGAATCATAACAGCAGAAGGTAATTTTGAGGAGTTGGTTTCAGATAGTAAAACCACATGGGTGGGGGCTTATTTCCCTTCTCTTTTACTGTAATTTGGCTCTGGTCAATATTACAGCTAAAAATATAATGTTTGAGATGGTTACTAATAATGTAAACCGTGCATAGTGCAAATATGTCTGCTAACGCAAGAAAGAAAAGATACTTTTTTAATGGTGGGATTAAAACATTTTTATAGGGGTAATTCCAAATTTAGAAATAAAGTAGGATTTAAAATATATAGAATAATAATGATAATGATGATGATGATGATGATGTGATCTGACTTGAGACCTTAGGTCATGCTCATTTGTACAGACCTACTACTAATATGGGAGTGGGATTGGCAGGAACCCCTTTTGGTACATGTAGTAGCAAGTGTATTGGTCCTCCAGCCATCAGTAGAGTCATTTTTAGTCCAAACAGGATCTTTTTTTTTCTATTTCAGTAGTGCTTTTCGTTCTTAGTTTGGAAGGCTGGGATTTTTTTCTTTGTCAGCTGTGGCATTTACATCAGAAAATTGTAAGAATCTTATTCAGAAAGAAACAGAATAACCTTTACTTTTTGTGTTTCCTAATCCAATGTTACCTTTCTACAATAAGGTGGTGGCTGGTGTCCCCCCCCCCCATTAGTGTGCTGCAGTTCATTGTCTACCCCAACTCCCCCTCACCAGCCTTGTTTCTTGTACACAGAGGTCTTTGGTCTCCCTGCTCTCTTGCAAAATATCTTGTGAGTGTGCATAAGAATGCACCAATAGATTATAATGTATTTTCCATGGATGCAGAAGACATTCACCACTTTGTACTATTCTACTAGTTTATAGTTGTCTTCTACCAAGAAAGTACAAATGAAAAATAGAAGCCAATGAAATTGCTTCTGGAAGGATTTTGAAAGCAACATTTTAAAAAGATGACACCTTTCCATAGCTCTGACAACTACAGGGAAACTTAAGGTGGGAGAATATTTTCTGCATATCAGTCATAAGGTTTCTTTTGACATGGACGTAAGAATGCCTTCATGTAAATAAGTTGGGTCTCTAGAGTATAATAAAGTATTTCCATCTAAGAGAGGATCAGGACCAAGAAGAGGTTGAAGCTTCTTTCTGAAAGGGATAGGAAAGAGTGGCAGGTTGAGATGGCTGTTTGTGTGTCTGTGTGTGAGAGAAAGAAAGAAACGTGGATGCATGCCTTTGTATATGACTGAAGGCATCCCCCCCAAGAGCTGTAGTCATTAGCCACTGTGATTTTTGTGCACCTAGCTTTAGAAAGTGCACATAGTTGTGATCCATAAAAGAGGCTGGTAAATGCCACATTGTGCTCTTGCAGTTGGCTGTGCTTTCCAGCTGCCACTAGATAGAAAGAGGAATGGCCCTTGACTTGCCATACAGTCACCGGGACAGCATGGTCCAGCGCACAACCCTAATGCACTGTGAAAAGATCTTGTATCCAGCAACTTGACAACTTACTCCTTCCTGACCATTATAACTGAGGGACTGAAACTCCAAGAAGTGGAAAGAGAAGAAAAGGATGCTGTTGAAGCAATACGAGTAGAAGCAGTACAGGAAACAGAGGAAACGTTTGAGCTGCAAGAGTAAGATGTGAACAATTAGACTGAAGAAAAGATCAATTCAAACGTCGTTCTATAAAAGAATAAAGTTTTTGCAGTATTTTTTTTGGTCCAACTTCAGTTGATGCACAGAGGGGGGGAAATGGTGCCCTAAGCTTGTGGAACCTTTTCATATATTCTGGGGGCCACTTTCCTCCCTGATGCACGTCACCCCCTCTCATCTGTTTGCAGTCACTCACGCTCACAGCAGCAGACACAACCATGCATAGAGAGAGACACCTTTGCCTTTCATGAATGCCACTATGCCCTTTGTCAGGCTCATGGTATTCAATTCTTCATACAGGCTAGAAAGTACTTGTGTTGTTCCTTTCAGACAAAATGGTGATTGTGTGTTCTGAGAGGATCATGTATGAAAGATAAGTATGAAAGATAAGAGCACCAGAAATGTAATCACAGAAAAGGGTTTTTGAGGTGATGTAGAACAAGCACCTGCTTTTTTCTTTATCACTTCCCAACCCCAGTTTGATTACTGCTAGAGATTCTGGGTTTTGGATTTTCAGTTTTTCTTTTCCTGAGGGAGATTTGGCCATCCCAGTTGTTTCTTTTCAGAGGGTGAAACTACACGTTATGTTTTTTGGTGAGTTGGGTTGGGGTTCCCCATACCTGTTTGGTTTCCCTGCTATCACACAGCACCTGTGGGGAAAGGCATTTTTAAAGTCCCAAGAAAGTCTGATTTGGCTTGGAAGTGTGTTGGGAGTGGAGGAGAGGCACCTGCTTTCCCTTCCATGATGATTTCCTGAGCTGAAACAGTCCCTTCAGGGAGTTATTTGCATAACATTGGAGCTGCAGATGGAGTATTCGGAGTACGTGCAGCTCCAAAGTAATGCAAATAACTTATTGCTGGGGCCATTTTGTGTTGACATGTAAGACTGCACATGGCAAGCAGATGTAAAAGATGTAAAAGATCTAAGTGACAGCCAGGTGATTGGTGGTGTCACATGACAGCTCAATGACTGAGCAGAAAAACTGGCTTGTACTGGACTGAGCTAGATAGTCCTGGAGACAAGGCAGCCAACAGTTGATTGGCTGGGAGACTATGCCAGATATGTATATAAGTGTATCATATATGTATTGGGTTGTGGGTTGTGAGAAGTAGATGCTTTGCGTAGCATTTTGTCACTGTATAATAGCACTTTTATACTACGTGCTGACTCTGCTGTATTCACTCGCTGCTGTGGTGTCTGATACTTCTTCCAAACACCAACAGGGCTATGGGCCCAGAACGACTGCGCTAGGTGCTGGAGATTCTGAACAGAGGTTTATCTGTGGAACAAGTGCCGTGGACTGCAGTGGGAGTGAGTGAATGTCTGAGGTGAATTCAGACGGAGCAGAGGAAAAGGCAAGCCTATCTGCTGGCAGTGAATTATCGGGAGCAGAGGAGAAGGCAAGCCTATCTGCTGGCAGTGAGTTGTTGGGGGCGGAGGAGGAGAGTGATACAGAGCTTGAGGTGCCGGGTGCTGTCGGCATGGCACAGGCGGCCACAGCGTTGCTTGTGGGCAAGCTCACCTCCACCAACTATGAGGTCTGGGCATTGCGAATGCAGCACTATCTCAAGAGAGAGGCGTTGTGGAATTATGTAGCTGACCCCCCAGACCCAGAAACAGCTCAAGACGTAATTAAAGATGAGAAGGCACTAGCGACCATAGTGCTGAGCGTGGCAGACGACCAGCTTGTTTATATTACGGGAGCTTTGAAGGCGAAAACAGCTTGGAATTCCCTTAAACAAGTTTATGTACAAAAGACAGCTGGCTCTTTGATGGCTATCACCCGAAGGATGTATCGGACGGTTTTGAAAAGTGGAGTGCCAGTGAGATTGCACATGAACTCTTTAGCAGAGTGCTTCCAAATGCTGGAACAGAGGGGGAAAGCTGTGTTGGAAGAAGACAAGGTCTTCATACTATTAAGCTCTCTGTCGGAGGATTACAATATGTTAATCACTTCTTTGGAGTCTCTGGACACAGGCCAGCTGACGTGGGAGTATACGGCTGGACGTTTGTTGGAGTTTGAGCAGAGATTATGACATAGCTTTCCTCTCAGAAGCACCTCTTCATTCTTTGCTATCTGGCATCTGGGAAGCCTGCCCTGTCCGAGGGAGGAAAAAATAAGATGGATTACTGCGCTAACAGGGAAAGGTTTGCAGAGAAAAAGCACCTGTCGTTGGATTTACAACATGTGGCTTTAAAAGTTAGAAGATGTTTTTTGTGTGGTCAGAAAGGGCATTTAAAACGCGACTGCCCTGACGTCAAGAAAAAGAGTCGAGGGGAGCAGTCATCAGCAGGCGCAGCCAGAAGCCAGACAGCGTCATTGGTGAGGACAGAGACTAATGACTCTACTGGCATGTGGATCCTAGACTCTGGAGCTTCACAAACCATTTGTCAGAGTAAGGAGCAATTACAGGAAGCACACAATTCAAGCCTGAAGCACGTAAGCCTGGCTGATGGAAGCAACACAGATGTGGTGTGTGAGGGAAGTGTGAGGTTCCCTGCACTGGACTATGTCTTTAAAAAGGTGCTTTGTGTGCCAACTATTGAGACAAATTTGCTAAGTGTCTGTGCATTAGATAATGCAGGGTTTACTGTAACTTTTGCTGAAAAATCATGCCAGATAGCAAAGAATGAAGAAGTGCTTCTGAGAGGAAAGCTATGTCACAATGTATATGTGGTGGAGAATGTTCATGTGAAGGCTAAGACAGTACTTAATCAAAGCTTTCATGACAACTGCATTCATTTATTGCATAGATGTCTAGCTCATTCTGGATATGAGGCAATAAATAAAACACTTTCTCTACTGGGTAAAGAGAAAGTGAAGAAGTGTGAAAGGTTTCTAGACTGTGAGGTCTGTAAGTGTGTCAAATCTAAAGCCTACCCAGTGGCTAGACACAGTGATAGAAGGTCTGAAAGAGCTCTAAAGCTATGTCATAGCGATGTCATAGGTCCTTTTAGAGAGAGCCATTCAGGAAACCGCTATGCTTTAATTATAACAGATGACCACAGTAGATTCACCTGGGTGTTTCCCATCAAAAAGAAATCTGATGTGTTTGAGACCTTCAAGTACTGGGCTAGAAGAGTACAGAGGCAGCTTGGTCAAGAGCTAAGTGCTTTACAGACAGACTTTGGGGGCGAGTACATGTCCAATGCATTTGCCAAGTGGTTGCAGCAACAAGGTGTGCAACACAGGGTGGCTAATGTTTCAACCCCTCAGGAAAATGGTATTGCAGAAAGGCATGATGGGATGTTGCAAACAAAAATGTATGCCATGCTGCGAGATGCAGAACTGCCTATGACTTTCTGGGCAGAGGCTTTAAAGGTAGCTTGTTATATTTCTAATCGGATCTGGACCAGATCCATAGATTATATCCCATACAGGGCACTGTATAAAAAGGACCCGAGTCTGAGCTATCTCAGAGTGTTTGGGGTGCAAGCCTGGGTAAATGTGCCTTTAAACCAGAGAAGGAAAGGAGGAGCTAGAGCCAAAAAGCTCACTTTCCTAGGGTATCAAACAGGCATGAAAGCCTACAGGTTTGCCAATGAACACAATTGTCTGAGTTACAGCAGATCAGCCAATTTCTGTGAAAATAGTAATTGGGATAAGATCCATGGGCATCAGGTGTCTCAGCAGATACTTCCTTTGTCTGACAGCTCTCATGATGAGAATGAGGTGAAACTGGAGGGATCTCCTAGTAGGGCCTCATCAGAGAGTGAACAAGGTGGAAGGTCTGTGCCAAGAGTGTCAAGCAGGAGTAACAAGGGAGTTCCTCCTGTAAGATATGGTTTTGAAACAAATGATGTTAACCATATGTATGTGAAGGAGCCACAAAGTTACCAGGAGGTGTTGTTGTTAGAAGGAAACGAAAAGGAGGGTTGGCTTGAAGCCATGAAGTCAGAGTATGACTCTCTCCAGGATAACAAGGTATTTTCCCTGACTCACCTGCCTGATCAAAGGAAAGCAATTGGGTGCAGGTGG
This sequence comes from Euleptes europaea, assembly GCF_029931775.1. Classification (NCBI taxonomy): domain Eukaryota; kingdom Metazoa; phylum Chordata; class Lepidosauria; order Squamata; family Sphaerodactylidae; genus Euleptes; species Euleptes europaea. The sequence continues at coordinate 87,187,898 of NC_079314.1, read as the reverse complement.
CTATACAAAGTCAAATATCTGCCTAATGGAAAAATCCTTAGGAAGGCCAGGTTAGTGGCCAAGGGTTATTCTCAGAGGGAGGGACAGGATTTTGATGAGGTGTTTGCCCCGACTGTAAAATCAGAGTCTTTAAAAGCTGCACTGTGCAAGGCTGCAAGGGACAGTATGCAGGTGCATCATTTTGATTTTACTACTGCATACCTGAATGCAAATCTGAGTGAGGAATTGTATATGGAACAAATTCCTGGGTTTGCAAGCAAAGATGAGCTGGGAGTGCTGAGACTGCATAAGGCCATCTATGGGTTAAAACAAAGTGCTCGGGCATGGTCACAATGCCTTAGCAAGGCCTTAATTAAACTAGGTTCCAAGCAAGGAGTGGCAGATCCTTGCATGTTCACTAAATGCGTGGGTGACACGGAATGTGTGCTCGTGGTTTATGTGGACGACCTTTGCCTGATGTTCCACACAGAGGAACAATTGCAGTGGTTCAAACAGGCTGCTGGGAGTGTGTTCAAAATGAAACATTTGGGGAATATTCAAAACTATCTGGGGGTTGAAATAACCAGAGACTCAGAGGGGTGTTTTGAATTAAACCAAACCAAGAAAATTGAGCAACTTCTAAAGAAATTTGGAATGGCGGAAGCCAAGTTCACTGATACCCCCATGACAACAGGGTATGCCCTGGAGGTGGATGACAAAGAGTTCCACAACAAGGTGCTATATCAGTCCCTGGTGGGGTCATTGCTATACTTGTCTTGTTGGACTAGACCTGATATTTGTATGGCTGTACATTTATTGTGTCAAAGGTGTGCTTGTCCTTATGAAAAAGACTGGATAGCAGCAAAGAGAGTGCTGCGGTATCTAAAGGGTACTTCTTCAGCTAAATTAAAACTCAAAGCTGATGAGGAGGAGCCAGTCACTGTTTACAGTGATGCTAGTTGGGGAGACAGGGAAGACGGGAAATCCACTACAGGGTATGCGGTGTATCTGCATGGGGCCCTCATTATGTGGAAGTCTTTGAAACAAACTCACGTCTCCACTAGTACGTGCGAAGCTGAATACTCAGCCATTAGTGACTGTGAGATACAGTTGGAGTGGCTACAACAACTGGTTAAAGATTTAAACCTGCAATGGAGTCTTCCTGTAAGGGTATTTTGTGATAATACAGCAGCGCAGCAGTTGGCAGGAGACCTAGGCATCAGAACTAGGAGTAAACATATAACAATAAGATACAACAATGTCAGGGAAGCGGTGAACAATGGGTTTATAAAACTGGAACATTGTGCTTCAAGTGACAACATTGCTGATGTTTTTACTAAATGTTTACCAGTGGAGAAATTTGTGAAATTTCGGGATTCATTGGGGCTTGCAATGTCAGTCTAGGAGGAGTGTTGACATGTAAGACTGCACATGGCAAGCAGATGTAAAAGATCTAAGTGACAGCCAGGTGATTGGTGGTGTCACATGACAGCTCAATGACTGAGCAGAAAAACTGGCTTGTACTGGACTGAGCTAGATAGTCCTGGAGACAAGGCAGCCAACAGTTGATTGGCTGGGAGACTATGCCAGATATGTATATAAGTGTATCATATATGTATTGGGTTGTGGGTTGTGAGAAGTAGATGCTTTGCGTAGCATTTTGTCACTGTATAATAAAATAGCACTTTTATACTACGTGCTGACTCTGCTGTATTCACTCGCTGCTGTGGTGTCTGATACTTCTTCCAAACACCAACATTTTGACTTGGGAAAATGCTGTGGAGGGGAAGGCAAAATCCTCTCCTAAGCTGCAGTTCCAAGCAGAATTGCACTCCTGGGGACTTTAAAAATGCTCTTTTCTGCAGCTGCTGTGTCTGTGTGGAAAGTCTGTTGGATCCAGGGAACCCCCGTTCTCCAAAAACATAATGTGTAGTTTAGCTCACCGAAGACCTTTGGAACCTACTTTTACTTTACTGTTCATCATTATGGTGGCAGTTTGCCAGTGAATGGATGTGTAAGGTAATCTCTTATACCTGTAAGTGCTTTCTAGATAGAAGTAAACACTGCAAAATTATGGAGCTGTCACTGGGTTTTTTTCCTGACTTCCCAGTGATATGTCATATAATATTGTATATGGCATGACGTTATAGCACTGTGTTCTTTCCTACTGCACCTTACATCATTGGGTGTCAGTGCAGTGATGTCATGACATATGTCATAATAGACATGTTACTGGAAAGAGGAGAGCAGCACCATGGTTTCCATAATGCCTGCTCCCGCCCTCTGTTTGCTGTAAATGTGTCCTGTAAAGCTGGGGTGGATTTAATTTTTTTTCAGCCACCTGGCAGCAAGGAGTTGCATTACATTGCTTTATACTTGTCCAAGGGTGTAGGTCCTGGCACATAACTGGTAGTTCTAGATTGGCCCTGTAAGATACAACAGAGAGAAAATGAGCTTTCCAATCTGCTATCTTTTGGTATTTGTGTGCCAGTGCTGGGCAGTGTCACAGTGACCTGCTGTCTCACTTAATGGCTTTTGTGTGTGTGTTAAATTTGCTCCAGCAGGTCAGCTTATTGTGCCAGCTAATCTAACCCAGACAAAGCTAACCCCATCCTTAATGGTTTGGCACTTATCTTAATTCTCTCTGGCTTGTCATCTTAAAGAGCAAACAGAACTAGCTTATGAGAAAAGGTTAAGAGAACTAATTATCTTTGGTTTGGCAGAAAGATGGCTATGTGTGTAGTTTGATATGACAGTCACAGATAGGTATTTTTAAAGGGTAGAAACAGCATGTGATGAAAGGAATTGTTTAGGCTCATCTACAGGAGCTTAATTAATATAATGGGATACACTGGAAAGCCAGAAATGATTTTTTTTTTTTTTTTTAGCCTGAGTAGCACACAACAGTTTTTAAGGGTGTGCTCGGTTAGAATGTGGGACAATGTTCTAATGGCAGAAGCCCCACTGCCGGTCATTTCAAACTCTGTAGTGAGAGAATAGTCTCTCTAGTGAGAGAATAGTCTATGGAGAGCCATCTTGAGATGACCAGGGGAAAGATGACATCAAATGGAGGCATTTCATTTATAATTTCGGTGACACAAACAGTGCGTTCTCTTCAAATCCCTGGGAACAGCTGCCGAAGCATCTATTTTTCTATGTGTAAATGATGTACATAGGGCAGGCTTTGAAAAGAAGGATTAGATTTGGTTCTGTTACTGCACAAAATAGCATGTGTCTTTATGTGTACTGTGATGTATGTGAAGAACAGGCTTCCTCGGGAGGTGGTAAGTGCTCCTTCCCTGGAGGTTTTTTAAGCAGAGGCTAGATGGCCATCTGTCAGCAATGCTGATTCTGTGACCTTAAGCAGATGATGAGAGGGAGGGCATCTTGGCCATCTTCTGGGCATGGAGTAGGGGTCACTGGGGGTGTGGGGGGGAGGTAGTTGTGAATTTCCTGCATTGTGCAGGGGGTTGGACTAGATGACCCTGGTGGCCCTTCCAACTCTATGATTCTGTAGTTAGGGTAGTAAGTTTTTTTTAAAGAAGTTAAGAGAGAGTACAAAATGTAGCAAGGTTTGAGATGCTTCTGCGGCTGTTATCTGATGACTGTGTTATTGCAGAGAGGTTGTAATGTTAAATGAAGTAAGGAACTAAAGGCATTGTACTATCTCAGACTTACAGGAGCTGGACATGGTCATAGCATGGGGTAGCCATATTTATTTAGAGCAGCGCTGCAATTATGCAACAGCCAAGTGACTGTTACTTAGTAATGGTACAGAGTTTCTACTTAGCCATTGAAATCCAGATGGCAAGAATGTATAGGCAATTTTGGTGTTTTTTTTTAAAGAAGTTAAGAGAGAGTACAAAATGTAGCACCTACACAAAGAGAAAGATGCTACAAGCTAGAAACAGTAGCTAAGGCTGAATTCTACACCATACAGTCAAACACAGAGCTTTGTGACACTTGGTAGCCTGAATTATCATGGCAAGGCAATATATGGAAGAACAGGTCTGAGATGGACTGGAAGCAATAAAAGCAGATCCAGAGTGAAGTTAAGCCAGGAGTTCCTGACAAAGTGCTGTGTAAGGTAAGTCCATGCTCATGGGTAACTTGGGACAAGAAGAGGTGTGAAATGCCGAGCATAGCCTGTCTCAAAACAATAGTAGAGTTGTTGTAGCCTTAGCAGGCAGAACTTGCTATGTTACCCCTGGGTGATTGATTGCCTTTGACTTCCTCATAAGAAAGAGTGAACAAGGTCCACCTGAAGAGAAATGTAGAAAGAGGGGTTATATGAGCTCAGTCATTGAAGGTAATGTGGCCAAGGGAATCCTTAGAGAGGAGTCTAGACCTTGTTTCTTTGTTCAGTGTTCCTGATCTCTTTACCTGACTGTCAAATCAGTCTGCTGTTCTTTTTTATCATGGTCCCCTCAGAGCCAAACTAGATGTGACAGTCTCCTCGTGTCTGCCATGAGGATGCCAGCACCCTTTTAAAGTTATTAAAAATGCTATGAGGGGTCTATTGTGATCAGGCCTGCAGCATGGTGGGCTAAGGCACTCTTGTCCCCCCTTGCCATATCAAGGGCTGAAATGAACACACACACCGCAACTGTTTCAGCACTTGAAAAGGCACCTTGTGGCATTTTTAAATGCCTTTAAAATGGCTGTAGCATCCTTGTGATGGCCATGAAGAGGCTGTTGTCACACCTAGTGCTGGTCTTATTAGAGCTAGGTAGTTCCAATACTCAGCCTTATTGTTCTTACATTTTGGAGTGACCACAATCCACAGAGCAGCCTCTGTGAATATGTTTTAAATAAAGATTTTATTTTTTTATAAATATAAACAACATAAAAGAAAAAAAATTAAAAGCCATATCATGACAGCAGTTACACCAGAAGAATATAACAACAATGATATAATGAACAATATGCAATAAAAGGCAATAACAATTATGAGCACTATATAGTAAAGTACTTTAAAGTACTTTACTACTAAAGTAAAGTACTTTACTTTAAAGCAAAGTAAAGTAGTCTTTGTTTAGCACTTGATAAACACAATATTGATATTAAATAATATCAAAGGAATAGTGAGTTAAAATGCATAAAAATACTTGCAGTGGTAATTATTGTTTTATATTGTTAAAAATACTTCCTAAACATTGAAAATTAATGTCCCCCCTCCCTTTTGGCACATTTTCCATTTGGCACATTTTGCCAAGACTTAATTTCTCCTTGAGAGTTTATCATTTCTCCATATGTTATAAAATCATTATTTTTTTCTCACATGCTTATCATAATATGCTTTTATTGGGAACATTAATTGGGGGTATTGGAGGACTAATTCTTCGGGTAGATTCCCAAATTCTGAATAATCCATCTCTAATTGCATGACTTCTAATTTGCATGAATCAGTGTCCTCTAAAATGTCCTATCATTAACACCCTTGCTTAGGTCTTGCAAACTGAGGGCCGTGGCTTCCTTTATAGAGTCTATCCATCTCATATTGAGTCTTCCTCTTTTCCTGTGGCGTTAAATTTTTCCTAGCAACATTGTTTTATAGTTGTCCTAAACAGTGAATTGTTTGGTCCAGTCTGTAACATCAAATCCAAATATTTAATTGGATTTGATGTTACTGTATGTTAATCACAAAGTGTACACTGTCTTTCATTAAGCATCTATGCATCTGAAAATCTCATGAGTAAGGTTATACTCAGGTTCCATATTCGTCAATTATGAATGGTGCATACCTGTATAAATAGTCTGTTTTAAAATACTTGAACAAGGTCACAATCCATTTCTGCTTGCATATCTTTTGAAATAAAAGGCTGTGATTTATACATGCGTACATCCTTTGTAGCTGTTGCAATGTGTAGGTATTTTGTATTGTGATACTGAAACCCAAGAACAAAACTATCTCATAAGATGTGGCCTTCAGAATATAGGAATGTCAGCTGTCAGCCAGTTTTTTACTCTCATGAAGATCCCAGAGAAATGATCTCAAATTGTACAGCCACTGAAATATATAGCAAAACTTCAACTAATTCCAAGGGGAATTCAGAGCCAGTATAAGCAGTGCAGGAATACATTAGTGGCCTGTGTAATGTGGGTTACTTGTGGAAATTTAAATATTTGCTTAACTGTCGGGGGTTGGTTGGTAGATGGAGGAATAATATGGTGGTGGAAGGTGCTGTCAAGTCTTGGCAGACTTATGGTGACCCTGTAGGGTTTTCAAGGGAAGAGATATTCAGAGGTGGTTTGCCATTGCCTGCCTCTGCATAGAGACCCAGCACTTCCTTGGTGGCCTGCCTTCCAAGTAATAAGCAGGGCTGATGCTGGTTAGCTTCCGAGATCTGATGAGATCAGGCTAGCTGGGCCACCCAGGCCAGGGCAAGAGTGAGATAGAAAGGCACAAATGGTGAGCATAGCTTTCAATCAAAATCTTATTGGAATGATAGTGATATGGCTATAGACTGGGCTGAAATTGGAGTAGTTTAAAAAAAATAGCTCAAAATAGATTCAGAGGAGTCCAGCAAATGAGACTGGATGCAGATTGTTGCAGATGGTGTGTTCTGTTGAACCAGCTGTATAAGGTATGTTAGAGTCACAAGCTCTCAAGAAGCATCTTCAGGGAGGACCCAAATACATGCTGCCCTATCAATAAAGCAGGTCTAATAAAAGATTCCATCTGACACTTTTTGAATCCTGGATCTTTTGAGATGTATGGACATTTGCCAGGCTTTCATCCACCCAGAAAGGGAAAAAGAAGGGAGGGAAGAAGCAATGTTATGTTACATGGCTAAAATTAGCTAAATCGCACCCCCCTCCAATTTAGGAACATCTTGTGGGATGAGGGCTCCTAAGTCTTCCAGAATGAATCATTTTAATTCTTGGCCTTGCTACGCTGCATGTCAGATTTGCTTACTTGCTTATAGAGGTCACTTGCCTCCGCTGCCCTGGCTCATCACTGACTTTAATGTATTGTTATTCTTCATTATTATTAGTTTCACTTATCAGTGGCCAAAGTGAACATGACATTTCAGAGACAAATAAAATATGTCAGGAGCTTCCCCAGAATAGCCTTCTATCTAAATGAAACGTTACCTTCCCCCTGGATAGCACTCTTTTCTTGCATCTCTGTTTATACAGGGTCCTTTAATGGGAGTGGTTGGGTGGGAGATGAGCAGGCTACCGTATTTCTAGCTGGGTCCATCAGTGATGGTGAAGCTAAACATGCTTATCAGTGACACTTATGAGAAATATTATTTTAAAGTGGGCTTGGGGAGGGGTTGGTACAAGGGCAAAGTTGCTGGTAGGAGAAGCCAGATTGAAAGAGCAAAAAGGATAATGATTCTCAGAGCATTTAAACAGAAGAACAGAGGCCTCCCATAGCCAAGGAGTGCCTTGAATCGTTCCACTCCCACAGTCCTCCCTCTCTGAAAGTAACATTGCCATTTCATTCACAAGCCTTTTTTTTCATTCTTCTCATCCTGCGCCCTCATATTCTCCTGTAGAGTGGATCTCTGCCACATACTTCAGATTTCTATTAAAGCAACATAATCACATCATCACTGATCAACATTAGATCTGAATCCCAAATCTTAGAGCTTAATGGTTTGAGATACCAGATTGGTTAGTTTCTGCCCTTTCTAGATGTTACTTAGCCCCCGTCCCCCAATAACATAGGAACATGTTCTAGAGTTCTGTTCACGTTATTGGTGCTGTTCCTATAATCCTCTATGGAGAGGGAAATGTTTAGCATCAATAGTTTTCAGTGTGGTTTGTTCATCTGAACCACAAAATCTGTCATAATGAAACAGCCTGTCAGCTTGTACAAACCAGCAATGCTGGACTGTCTTGCTAGGAAAGGAGTCCTGAATATTTCCTTACTCCACAGAAATGATTTATGGGGCCAACCATAATGCCTTTCTCATGTCTTGCTGGCATGCATGTACAGACACAGTCCTTGGGCATCAAGATTATGGCCATTGTGTTAAATATCATGTTGGGCAACAAACAATGGAATCGAATTCTAAATAGATTTATATTCTTCTAAGTCCATAGACTTCAATAGACTTCAAACCCACTCTGTTTAGGACTGCACTGCTCATTACCTAGGTCTAGGAGCACCTTGTCTATTGTGGAATCAAAATACAGTGTTAGTGATTTATGTGTTTATTACAACCTTTACCAAATCAAACTAGCAATGTTATTTGCCCTAACTTCTTGGGGGGTTGATTCCATAAGGGAGGAGTAACAGCCCCAAAGGCTGTGTTTTCACATTCACCGTTTTGGTTTGGTGCTAGGGGTGTAAACATAATTTTTCTTATTTCCTCTTTATCCATTTTCTCTCTGAAACCCAGCAATCCTTTCCCTTGTTTTAGAAATTTGGAGTCAGGTTCTGATCACTTCCATTTTGATTAAAGAAGTGTGAAGAGATGAGAGGAAGGCAGGGAGGGTCTGCAAAATTTCAGAATTTCACTCTGTAGATGCACAGAGGTAGGCAATGTCTTCTTAAACCTTCCTACCCGCCTGCTGGAGTACCACCCCATGGTATATAACTTAAAACAACTGCAAGGGCCGACATTACAAAGGGTGCACTGGTTTATTTTCAAAGAGAAATCCCTCTCTTAAAAGAGAACAAGATGGCTATACTTAAATAAGTCATTGGATATTTTTAAATAAGTGAATTTCTGACAAAAAAAATCCCCTCATAACAACTGTACTTGGTGGTAGACTCTTGAGGACATCTTACGACAACTCAGGGCTTGTTTGGAGAGATGGCCCTTCATCATGAAAGACTTTAAAGATGTTCTGTCCTTGAGATAACCACTAGATGTTTGCCAACACTTTGAATTGAACTTGGAAGCAGGTTGGTAGCTAGTGCAGATACAGTAACACTGGCTGAAACTGATTTTAGTACCTTGCTGCAGAGATAAGGTAGGCATGCATTCTGTATCAGCAGATACTTCTGAGTTGTCTTCATTGAAAGTGTCTTATTTCATTTCAGCAGTCTGGAGATTACCGATGCATGGATCATTATGGCAAAGTCAGCTCTATCAAGGCTGTCTAAGATTCCCTATGCAAAATTTTAAAAAGCACTTTTAGCAACCGTTGACAGCTGCTTTCCAAATAAAACTGCAAGATTCTTTACATGTGCTGGCAAACATACCGACACAGTATCAGCCATTAGGGCTGTGCACCCATTTCCCCCCAGCACGTTTTGAGTTTGGGTTTAATAAACCCGAAATTTTTTGAAAAAAATCTGAAAAAGCCAAATTGCCATATTGGCATTCCCGTATTTTCAAACATTTTTGGGTTTATTAAACCCGAACCTGAAAAATATGTGGCACAGAGCTGAAGGCTGGGCTTGGAGCGAGCCCAGCCTTTAGTCCTGCGTCACCGCTGGCTCCAAAGTCCATGTGGACTTTGGAACCGGTGGCGCCACAAAACTAACGGCTGAGCTCGATCCAAGCCCAGCCTTCAGTTTGGTGTTGCCACTGGCTCTGAAGACCTGGACTTATGACACGGCTTGTGACACTGCTTATGCAGATCACTGAATCTTGTAGCACCCCATAGAATAAGTTCCAGGAAGAAGACTTGGTGTCCTCAGTTATCACTTTTTGGGACCACAGAGGAAAGGCTTAAACCATTAGAGACCTATCCTTGAGACAGCCGTCAAATGTTCAAAATGATTTAGAAGAATATGATGAACCACAGAGTTATTTCCTCTGTCCTTTCCAATAGTTGATGGCCAGGAGCCCCATTTAACCAAAACTGTGTTTGCAGTAATACTTTATATCATTAGTAATGTGCCTGTGTGTCCTTACAATTTTATTGATGTTTGCTTTAGAAGTAACCTTTATGAAGTACAGTGTTAAAATAAAGCTCTTGTGGCATTTTGGTTTGTTAGTACTGATATCCTGGCCAAATTCCAACCTCAATAATTCTACTTAAGAGTTCTCCCTGAAGTTTCAGTTTAAAAAGTTATTTTTCATTTCTTCCTGTGACATAAGTTCAAAGTTATTGTGGAATGTTTCATAGCAGTGCTAAACCGAGCTGCCTTCCACTTCATAGGAAACTGTATTTTAAGCTTGTGAAGGGCAAGACTTTGTAGCAAAAGAATAGAGAATGATATTCCTCATAAATTGGTATCATTGCTTCTGTGTTAATAGATGATGTTTTACATGAAGAGTACCTGTTCCTTAAATATTTGCACAAACCAAATCTACTCATATAATAAACTGTACAGTTTATGAGCAGTAGAACCCCGGTTGTAGGAGCAGGCTGGGCAGGAATGGGCAGGAACAGCATCCATGCCCCTGATTCCTCACTGCCACTGACCTTTCCCTCCTTCACTCTTCACCCACTTTGCCTGGACAAAAGCACAGGTCTGATGGTGCTGAGACCTGCCATGACCCTGAAGTCCCACCTTTCCCCTCACAATCCTTTTGCTTACCAAGTTGTGCTATAGATTCTTGTAGGTTATCCGGGCTGTGTAACCGTGGTCTTGGAATTTTCTTTCCTGACGTTTCGCCAGCAACTGTGGCAGGCATCTTCAGAGTAGTAACACTGAAGGACAGTGTCTCTCAGTGTCAAGGGTGTAGGAAGAGTAATATATAGTCAGAAAGGGGTTGGGTTTGAGCTGAGTATTGTCCTGCAAAAGTATTGTCCTGTAAGTATAAGATAATGTGCTAATGAGGGTATGGTATGTTAATATGGAACCATTGTATCCTGAAGTGATCTGTTAATGTGTGTAATCCAAAACTAATCTGTATGGCTATTGTTGAATGTTGTCTTTGTCTGGAGGTTTTTCAGGGCAGGAAGCCAAGCCTTATTCATTCTTAAACTCTCCTCTTTTCTGTTAAAGTTGTGCTGATGTTTATGAATTTCAATGGCTTCTCTGTGCAATCTGACAAAATAGTTGGTAGAATTGTCCAGTCTTTCAGTGTCTTGGAATAAGACCCTGTGTCCTGTTTGTGTCAGTCCATGTTCAGCCACTGCTGATTTCTCAGGTTGGCCAAGTCTGCAGTATCTTTCATGTTCTTTTATCCTTGTTTGTATGCTGCGTTTTGTGGTCCCGATGTAAACTTCTCCACAGCTGCAAGGTATACGATATACTCCTGCAGAGGTGAGGGGGTCTCTTTTGTCTTTTGCTGATCGTATCATTTGTTGTATTTTCTTGGTGGGTTTAAACACTGTTTGTAGGTTATGTTTTTTCAAAAGTTTCTCCATCCTATCAGTGACTCCTTTAATAAATGGCAAGAATACCTTTCCTATGGGAGACTGTTTTTCTTGAGTTTTCTGATTTTTGTTTGGTTCAATGGCCCTTCTGATTTCATTCTTGGAGTAGCCGTTTGCTAGCAGTGCGTGATTTAGATGGTTAGTTTCTTCCTTGAGAAACTGTGGTTCACAGATCCGTCTTGCACGGTCCATTAATGTTTTGATTATTCCTCTTTTCTGTCGGGGGTGGTGGTTGGAGTTTTTGTGTAAGAAAATGGTGAATTGTAATTATCTGTGAATTTACTTTGTTTGTTAATGATGGAGCAAAATGTGTAGTTCTGAGAGTAATATTTTGAGGATGGTGTGTGATGTCTGCATGAGTTTGTGTATGTGTGAGAGAAAGTGATTTCAAGACTGTCAAAACTGAAGCATGCTTTAATGGGGCAATACCTGTATAAGTGGTAGGTGAATGGCCCTTCAAAAATGAGACTCAAGCGAAGAGGGAAAATAATCAGTGAGGGTACAATGTCAGCAAAATGTCTTATTAGTTACTGGCTCTGATTAGAGAGAAAAGGACCTATAAAACTGTGCTAAGCTCATCATTCATCACAGTCTTACTTCATTAGTTGGAGACAGCCATCAATGTACCCAGTGTTTTGTTGCTGTGGCTTTGGACATTTATCTGGAATGCAATGTAGGGAGAGGAGATTTGGGAGTGGGCTGTAAAATAACAGATGGTACAAATTCACCCCAAGTACTCTTTAATTAACTTCTGACACTCCAGAAGTGCAATAGGTGGTTCAGTGCAATCTAGTGGAAACTCTGGCAACCGGAGAAGTTTAATTAGTCACTGCAGTTTCAGTGAGAAACTTAATCAGATTACGGTATCAAAAGGTAATTTTTCAATAATCTCAACCATTCATACTCACCGAATGAGTAAAGTGACTGTGGTTTCAGCAGGGCCAGATACCTGGATTCTCCTGAGGTTTACATTTTGCTGGTGCAGAGGTTGCCTGTGGGCCCAGGGTACTATCCTTACTGCTGTGGCTTTCAGACTGATAAAACAATGATAGCAACATGAACCTTACTGGGGTGCAGTTAAGATTAATTAGATGTTGCTTGTAAAGTGCTCTGCAGATGAAAAGACCTCAGCGTTATTAAAACAAGGCGCACTAAAGTATTCTGTGGGGAGGGATCTGGTATTAGCAGAGTAGCACTGATGACCTCACAAGTTTTCTTTCATCACTTCAGGGTTTAGAAGAAAGAACCCAGCATTCCCAGGGAGTGAATCAAAATTAAATCTTCTGTTCTGCTAACTTGGAGGCCTCCTGATCTTCAGGCTTGGGGGCAGATGTGATAGTGAGGTGACGATGATCCTGACTGTGGTGCCTGGAGTATGCGATGCCCTCTCAAGACCCATCAGTCAAGCATCTCCTTCATATTGACTTTCCAGTATCTGTGAAAGATCTTGTTATTTAACCGAGCTCATGACTCTTTGGTTTGTGGATTTCCATTGGTAACAATTAGGTTAATTGTGTTTACCGCTGTTTCTCACTTTATTTGGATTTTTGTTTTGTTTTAATTCTTAGTAGTTTTAAATGTGTTTATGGGAGTAAAAGTGGAGTAGAAATATTTTCTATAAATTCCTAATTCATTTACTTATTAACTGGACTAATAGTATGCTTTTGTGGGTCAGATATATTATTAACCTTTAAAAATTTTCTTCTCTTTCTCTCTTTTCAGGGAGTGTAAGAGCTGAAGATGAGGCCCAGAGCAGAGTGCTGTTCTTCAAAGTTCTGGCTTATGCTGGCTGTGTTAGCAACAACAGGTGGTGGGGCCTGGGCCCAAAAGCACCAACCTAGCATTGGCATTGCTGTCATCTTGGTGGGTACCTCTGACGAAGTAGCCATCACGGATGCCCACAAGAAAGATGACTTCCATCATCTCTCTATCATGCCTCGTGTGGAACTGGTGGCCATGAATGAGACAGATCCCAAGAGCATCATCACCCGCATCTGTGATATCATGTCTGACCGGAGGGTTCATGGTGTGGTGTTTGCTGATGACACAGACCAGGAAGCCATTGCTCAGATCTTGGACTTCATTTCCGCCCAGACCCTCACACCCATTCTGGGTATCCATGGAGGCTCTTCCATGATCATGGCAGACAAGGTAAATTATAGTTTTTTCCCACCCAGAAATTAGAAAACATCCTCTTCACCTATTAATTGAATTGTATTTGTTCAGGTTTTGATAAGTCTAGATGGTTCATCACTGGAAGATTAAAGCTTGATTGTGTAGATCCATATGAAGCATCTTTCAGTGAGTAGCTTCTTGTGCTTGGCAAGTGAGGCAAATCTATCTTATTCTGCTCCTTATTTCTATCAATTCCATTATTAAAAGATAATTACCAGATACCAGAATTGTAAGAATCTGAAAAGCCTTGAGGATCCTATTTGGTCATGAGTATTCTGTTCCTACTATCACACACACAGCTTTATTGCGCTATCAACATTTTGCACAATGGATTTGCACATTGTATCTGGCGGCAGCAACTATTGCCACTGTAGATGGCACAGACTAATCTTGTGCTGGTGCAGAAACATTATATCCTGTTTTAAACACTCATTTGCCAGTCCAGCGACTCACAAAATCAGGTCATAAATGAATTAAATGCATATATCATGGTGAATTATAGTCACAAATAAGATGCTGATGGTCTGGAAATGCTGAGAACATATCTAAACTGAAAAGACAAATGACTGAACACAAAGAATGTATAAAAGATGAATGTGTATATGTGTGCGGGGTATATATTTTATTTGCTCTGTCTTCTCTTAAATTAGCAGGATTGTCAAATCTGAAATTTCTGGGATTAGCTGGATGTCCTACTAAAGATCCCAGAAAAAAGTATTTTGACACGTCACAAAAACTGCCTGGGAGTAATAAAATAAGTTGTTTTGTAAAATATAATTTGTTAAATGCTGAATCTGCTTTATAAATGACAGCAGAATTTTTCTTTGGAATGGTCCAAAGGTCATCTAAGAACCAATGAAAAGGGAAGAAAAAACACCTCAACCTTAACTAGACAAAGAACCTAAAAGTTGAGCTGAAAGTTATAACAGAATACTGATATTGTTTATTATAGAGTGTAAACAAAAGTAAAAACACTGAGCCTCATATACAGGCTGATCAATTAAAATAATATATAAAAATAGTTAGTAATTCTCCAACAAAGTTGGTGATAAAAATCAATGTGAATGACCAGGTCATCTAGCTTGTTCCTTGGCAAGAGTAGGCAGCATTGATCTATTAGTTTTCCCACTGCTATTAAACTGTATTAACACAGACCATAAAGTTTGTTACAAACACAGAGGACATGCTTTATAGAGAGAAGCTGTTTCGTGGCCATTTTGTAGCCATTAATTCTTGTATCTATAGTTTATGGTATTGTGTAGAATTAACACCTGCGCCTGCCGCCTTGACTACGGCTGTGACTTGAGTTAAGGAGGCATCAAAGATCACACCCAGGCTCCTGACGGTAGGCGTAGGTGTTAATTCTGCGCCGTCAAGAGCCGGGAGCCGGCACCCCATCCCCAAGTCGCCCCATTCAGCTTCAGGCGGTTCTTTCTCAGCCACCCAGTCACGGCATCCAAGCACCTGGCCAGTGTGTCAGGAGCAGAGTCCGGATGGCCGTCCATTAACAGATAAAGCTGGGTGTCATCAGCTTACTGATGACAACCCAGCCCGAAACTCTGGGCAATCTGGGCAAGGTGGCACATATAGATATTAAATAACATCGGAGAGAGGATTGCGCCTTGCGGCACCCCACACACCAAAGGATGCCGCCGTGAGACCCTCTCCCTGAGTGGCACCCTCTGTCCCCAATCTTGTAGGAAGGAGCGCAGCCATTGATGGACTGTGCCCCAAATCCCCGCATCGGCAAGGCGGTGGTCGAGAAGATCATGATCGACCGTGTCGAAGGCTGCTGACAAATCTAAGAGTATCAGCAGCCCCGACCCACCTTGATCCAGTTGTCGATGGAGATCGTCTCTAAGGGTGACCAGAGCCGTTTCCATCCCATGACCAGGGCGGAAGCCAGACTGGAATGGGTCAAGTGCCGATGTCTCATCCAGGAACTCCTGTAGCTACTCGGCGACCGCTCTCTCAACTACCTTACCCAGGTATGAGAGATTTGATACTGGGTGCTAGTTGGATAGATCCCTAGGATCTAAAGTTGTTTTCTTCAAGAGCGGTCGCACCACCACCTCTTTCAGCGCCCCGGGGAAAGTCCCTGAACTCAGGGACAAGTTGATGATCTCACCCAAGGGAGCCCGTACCATTTCCCGACTAGCTTTAATCAGCCAGGAAGGGCACGGGTCCAAGAGGCAGGTGGTGGGCCTCACAGCCAACAGGATCCTGTCAACATCAGACACTGAGAGCCGCCTGAAGTGGTCTAAACATGGTCTAGAAGACGGGCAAGGGGCCTCTAGTTCACATGCTGTATCAAAGTTGGCAGGAAGGTCCTGGCGAAGCAACAAGACTTTATCCGCAAAAAAGCTCACAAATGCCTCACAACTATATTTGTGGGACTGCCTTTGGAGACTGTCAGGAAATTCCATTTGATCCAAAATATAGCATCCAGGTTGCTGCTGGGAGCTGGATACAGGGATCACATCACCCCTATGATGAAAGATCTGCACTTGAATTCTATCTGTTACTGGGCAGAGTTCATAGTGCATAAGGCCCTAAACAGTTTGGCACTGGGATACTTGAAAGATCTCCTCCAACTGTGTAGTCCAGCTTGCCATTTAAGGTCTTCATCACAGTTATTATTCTCAGTGTTCATGCTCACAAAAGTGAGGTGAATGGTAACTACAGACAGGTCTTCTCAGTGGTGGCACCTCCCTGTGGAATGCCCTCTTCCTTGACACCTAGCACCTTTATTGACTTTGAGGTATAGGCTAGTTTTTTGTCCACCTTAGCTGTTAACTAAATTTAACACATCTTAATTTATTGCTGTTGCTGACCACGGATGCTCTTAGGCTCTTATGCCCTGCTTTTATGTTGCATCTGGTTTTTTTTTACTGCTAGTTTTGTTGATTGCTGTTTTAATTTATATATTAGGATGGTTTCATTGTTTGTTTTTCTCAGCTATTTACATATTTTCCCCAATTGTATTATTTCTTGTCTTTTCCTTTTGCTGTTAGCTACCTTGAACAGATTTTGGAAACATGGGGTATACATTCTCTAAATAACTAACAAATACTTGATGTACACTGGTTTGGGCTCTCCTTCCTCCTTGGCTGCCTCTTCAGCAGCCATGGTAATTTGCTAACATTGTACTACCTCACTGGCAACAGCTGTGGCCAACAGTCAGCTGTGGTTGGCCATCATGTTGATAGACTTAGAGAGAAAAGAGAGTATTCTGTATTGCAAAGTAGTCTCAAGTTTTGAGTACATCTGGCTGGGTTTATTCAGGTACATTAAAAGTATGTGGCGTTAGAGAAATATACTCTCACCTCCTTCATAAATGCGTAAGAAGTTTATGTTTCCTTACTTGTTATCACCCAGTAGAAGCTGGAAAGTAACTTTTTAAAGCTTCAGTGAGCAGACATTCTGGTTTTATCAGCATTTGCTCCATTTGCAGTGTCATAGGATACATCTACTGGGGCAGTTTACTGGGTGCTGATAATAATGTAGTTGCTTTCTCCCTTCGTTCTGTATCTGCCGCCCAGTATCTCTCCTTGCTTATGACTTGACCTCACAAAGAACTCATTCCTAGTGAACGGAATGGGTGGGAGATTCCTTATGTCCCAGCTGTGGATGGGAGTACAGAGCTTAGCAGACAGGCAGTAGAATGGAGCACACAGTCAGCTGAAGACAAGAGGTATGGCTAACCAGCAGGATGTAGTCAGTGATGAAGCAACCTGGAATGTTGTTTCCGTACTGGTCTGATGCCTACTGAAGGCTAAAATGGTCTGGCAAGAAGGTATGTATGCCCCTGAAGGAGGCCTGTTCTCAGTTATTAAAGGGGTGCTTTTTGAGGGGTGTGCTTTGTCGAGCCTTGTATGATTCCTATGACTGGTATGATTGTAAAGGCAGAACCCCAGAGGGAATTTCTAAGGAGGGGTATCTGAGGATGTTAAAAAAGGTAAAGATCCCCTGTGCAAGCACCAGGTCACATCCTGACGTTTCCAAGGCAGAAATTTGTTTGCGGGGTGGTTTGCCAGTGCCTTCCCCAGTCATCTTCCCTTTACCCCCAGCAAGCTGGGTACTCATTTCACCGACCTTGGAAGGATGGAAGGCTGAGTCAACCTTGAGCTGGCTACCTGAAACCGACTTGCATCGGGATCGAACTCAGGTCATGAGCAGAGCTTGAACTGCAGTACTGCAGCTTAACACTCTGCGCCACGGGACTGCTCTCTGAGGATGTTAGCAGGAAAGAAAAATTATCTGGGTTAGGGGATGAGAATCATAGAATGATAGAGTTGGAAGGGGCCATACAGGCCATGTGGTCCAACCCCCTGCCCAACACAGAATCAGCCTAGAGCATCCTTGAAAAGTGTTTTTCCAGCCGTTGCTTGAAGACTGCCAGTGAGGGGGAGCTCACCACCCCCTTTGCAGCTGATTCCACTGGGAAACTCTTACCGTAAAATTTTTATACTGTAAAAACAACAACAACTGTTGAACTCTTACTGGAAAAAAAATTTTTTTTGAGCAAGTATAATCTGGATGGCCCAGGCTAGCCTGATCTCGTCAAATCTCAGAAGCTAAGCAGGGTTGGGCCTGGTTAGTATTTGGGTGGGAGACCACCAAGGAATACCAGGGCTGCTGTGCAGAGGAAGGCACTGGCAAACCACCTCTGTTAGTCTCTTGCCATGAAAACCCCAAAAGGGGTCGCCATAAGTCGGCTGCGACTTGAAGGCACTTTACACACACACACACACACACACACACACACACACACACACACACACACACACACTCAGGGGTACAGCCTCCTCTTCATCCATAGAATTCTATGGAAGAGATGTTGTTGCGGTGGCTGATTCCCAAGATAATCCAGCGAGAGCCACCCCCAATGCCTTTTCACTCTGGTTCATGTCCCAAGACACCTCTGATGCAGAAGTGTCTGTCTGAGTCTCAAGCAAATTCTTCAAAGAAAGGAAATGATCACAGCCAGTCCTATCATATTAGCCAATGTTGTTTGATTTGCTGTTCTCTGATTGATAGTGTATTGAGGAAAGACTCTCACCTTTTGCTCTTCCCTTTCTTTCAAAGGGGCTGCCATTAAAGGCTATTAGTAAGTTTCAGCTGGTTCAGAACACATCAGCTAGGTTATTATCTGGGATCTGTCATCTTACCAGTATTAAAAGATCTTCACTGGCTTTCAGTATTTTCCCAGGCACCATTAAGGGTGTTTTGATTTTGACCTGAAAATGGTTTGGGATGTGTTTACTGAATGGCTGCCATCTTCAGTTTGAATCTCCCTGTTCTTTAAGGTCTGCTTCTGAGCTCCTTGTCCCCCTGCCTTCAGAATTTGGCAGGGGGTCACCAAAAATAGTCAGACCCTTTTCTGTGGTAGCATCTTCTTTCTGGAAGGCCCTTCCCAGAGGCACACTCAAAGGTGCCTACTGTTTCTTCAGAGGCCAGATAAAGACCTTTTTATTCTCCTGAGTTTATAGTGTGTAGGTTTTTATTTGGCCCTTCTGTATCTGTTTTTTAATGTGTTAGATGTCATTGTGTCATTTAGTTTGACATGGTATAATTTTGTGTTTTTTGAATTTCGATGCCCTTAGAGTTTTTGTGAAAACTTTATCAAGGCCTGTTAATTTATTGTTAAATTCAAATTCAACATTTATTTATCTGGCAGTAAATCTTTGTGGTACCATAAAACTCCTTTTTCTTTATAAAGAGGGAGAGCAATTGTAACACCAATTAAAGTGCATTCTGCTATGGATTTATGACCCTTTGCAATAAATTAATAAGTATTATTTAATGTTAACAAAATAAAAAAGAACAGAAAACTGTATCTCAGCTGTTCGTTATTTTCTATGAACCTATGTTATGCTGATTAGGAAGTGGGGCGGGGGGGGGGAGCAGAATTGTATCTTGCTGGTGTGATAAAATACCACAGCCATCTCTGACCTTCCTATCATGAGAGGGAAAACTGCAGAGAGTTTGGGTATACATTTCTGGCAACTTTACATCATCTTGAAGCCAGCTTGTAAGATTCAAAGAAATGACTGGGCAACAGGTATTAATCTGCAAGCGGATTTAATTCATGGGCCACTAGTTTCCACCCCTAGTATACAATTGCTTGCTTACCATTCTAATTGACTAGGGAATAAGGACCTGTGTATATGTGTGTGTGTGTGAACATCTCTTGAAAACAGCACTTTTATTATCTCACAGCTTATATCCATTAACACCTCTCTTTTAGCAGCTTATGTGATCCATGACTCTTGATTGGTTCAGATTGTTTGAAGCTACACAGCTCACAATATCGTTGTAGTTTATATTTACTCATCGAAAGCATTTGAGAGAACATATATTGCTGCAGCTGATTATTTAGCTGTATCTATCAGTGCATTTAGATATCTGCTGCTACAGTTTTATAATATGGATTATATATCATCTTTTTTAAATGTGTGTCTTTACACACACATTTACTAAATCAGTTCGCACCATCTGCAGCTGGTCAAGAAGACCAATTTCTCAGTTCTAGAACAGGCAGACCTTTAATACACTCCTAACAATTTTAATTAACCATATTCAATTCCCCCCCACCTCAAACTTTTTTTTTTGCCGTCAAGTCATTGCTGATTTATGGCAGCCCTGTAGGGTTTTCAAGGCAAGAGATGTTTGGAGATGGTTTGCCATTGCCTGCCTCTGTGTCATGACCTGGTGTTCCTTGGAGATCTCCCATGCAAATACTAGCCAGGGCCAGGGCTCAGAGTGTGTGACTGGACCAAGGTCTCCTGGCAAGCTTCCATGTCACGATTGGGGACTTGAACCTGGGTTTCTCAGGTCCTAGTCGGACACCTTAATCTCTATACCACACTCGCTCCCACACTACCACTGCCCCAAACTACCAGCTTCAAAATGAAAATGAAAACCTGGAGCATGAAACTGACTGAACCTGCTTCCTTAGATCCTCAGATCATTCACTGGTAATGATGGAGTAATTAGGGCTGTCGATCCTTTATCACTCCAGCAAGTAAAGATGCTTACCAGTTAGATGACAGATACTCAATGGTTTAATTGTTATGAACTAAATGGTTTATTAAGGCACAAAGAGGAACATATTACAAAAGCACCTAAATACATGCATAATAAATGAAAAAAAGCCAAGGAAGTAAGAGAAATAAAGAGAAATTTAACATTAAAAGATGGCACTTGGTATATGGATAGGGAATAAATCACCTTCTACTCAAACCCTGGTTCCAGTTCTCAGTACAAAACATGGTGGCAGCGGAAAGACGGACCAATATGCATAGACAAGCCAGTTATAATTCAAAATACCTTTTGTATCCATAATACCCCTGTCCCTTTTAGTTAAAGTTAAGTTTCTGAATTCTGAGTGTTGCTAAGCATTGTCTAAATTACCTGTCGGAGGATCAAGGATAGCAGAAAACAGCAAGGCAAGACTCTCAAGGTTCAGAACATTGCATGACCAACCAACTGGGCCTGCCCCTGACCTGAAACTTTTCTATTTTTCCTTTGATCAGAGATAGTGCTGGGTAATACCCTACTACTCAGGGCAGGGGTCAGACATGGATACAAATTTTACACATTTTCTGGTAACTTTGGAACCCAATAAAAGTGATAGTCCATGTTCTCATGGCATCTGTCCATTTTGTCCCAGACAACTCCCCTCTGTGGTGCCCCGTATCACTTGGCTTGAGTCTGTGGGACTGTTACTTGTACAATATGAAACATCCTTGTTTATCAGAGGTTTTGGTGCCAGGTTGACATGTGGGCCTTACTTGACTTCTTTGGTGAAATCAGCATATACTGAGGCCTTTGGAGATTTTCAAATGATAATTTTCAGGCTGGAGATTGAAGACTGGTAGCCCCGTACAACATTATTATACTTGCATAGTTCTAGGAGCCTCATGCAAGGATGAGATACAGGCAATATTTCCTGTATCACCAGTCCTGGATACATTGGGATTCTACAAGCCTCTGTCTGTGGACATAGCATCTCAGCTGCAGCTTGTCAGTTGGAACAGTGTCAGTTCAGCATATCTTGTTACTGTGACATCTGGTTCTCTTTTTCCAACCTCTGGGCTCTTCCAGCTGATTGAAACACTCCTCTTGAAAGCAATGGAAGGCTCACTCAAAGTGAGATAAAGCTCTAGCAATACATGCTCTCCTTTCATACTATGGGGCCAGAGACAGCTGGGGTAATCTGGAGGGAAGGGGATCTTGCTGTAAAAATCTGTCTGGAAAAGACCCATGTCTGAGCAAGAACATCTCTAAATATTGGGAGACTCTTCAGTTGTTTGTAACTAGTGGCACTTAGATGTTCCTCGAGAAATGTCAGCAACGGGTACTGTTGCTCTAACACTGTCTGGACACCATGGTCAAGAGGATGATGGGAACAGGCAGAAACTGAATCCAGAAAAGATGGAGGTGATGTTGCTTGGGAAAGGTGAAGTTCTGGATAGGATTGGTATGCCATCATGAGATAACATAAAAGTTGCCTTATACTGAATCAGACTAGTGGTCCATCAAAGTCAGTAATGTCTAAGAGAGGCAGTGGCTCTTCAGGGTCCAGGCTGAGGTCCTTCCTCTCACCTACAACCTGATCCTTACTGGAGATGCTGGGAAT
Source organism: Euleptes europaea (assembly GCF_029931775.1). Taxonomy (NCBI): domain Eukaryota; kingdom Metazoa; phylum Chordata; class Lepidosauria; order Squamata; family Sphaerodactylidae; genus Euleptes; species Euleptes europaea. Next base: position 87,165,862 of record NC_079314.1, on the reverse strand, counting down.
TAACCTGGAACCTTCTGCATGCCAAGTAGATGCTCTACCATTGAGCCATGGCCCCTCCCTAAACATGTTGAACCATGCTTTTGTAACATCAGGACTAGGTTATTGTAATACATACTGTGTGGATCTATTCTTAATGGTGTTCCGGAAACTTCAATTGGTCCAAAATGTGGTGATAGGTTTGTTATTGGGTGTGTGGGCATATTCATGGAGGAAAGGGGTATTCATGGCTATTGGTTAGAATGGATACTAGTCATGCTGCATACCTATTCTCTCTAGTATCAGAGGAGCATGCCTATTATATTGGGTGCGGTGGAACACAGGCAGGATGGTGCTGTTGCAGTCGTCTTGTTTGTGGCTTCCTAGAGGCACCTGGTTGGCCACTGTGTGAACAGACTGCTGGACTTGATGGGCCTTGGTCTGATCCAGCAGGGCCGTTCTTATGTTATGTATTTTGAAATGGCTTCATTAATTGCCTCTTTGTTTTGGGATTCAATTCAAGGTGCTAGTTATTATCTTTGAAGACCTTTGTGATCCACATAACCATTTCTTTATTAGGTCATGTGACTGTTAAGATCCTCCCAAAAAACGTTAATTGTCCCTTCATTTTGTTAGATTTGGTGAGGTCCTACTCTATTTTCTTGGTGCTTGCATCTGTTATGTGGAACAGCTTCCCAGAGGACATACATAAAGTACTTTTGCTGTCCCAGTTTCAGAATTTACACAAGTCAGTGTTGTTGTTTTTTAAGTCTTTTCCAGGTTAAAAAATTACTGCCCTTGATTAGCCATTGTGATATGTTGATTTGATGGGTTTGGGGCTGAATAATTTGGCAGTACTATGATAAGATAATTGGTGTGATCTAGTGCATTATTGTATTGTATTTTAAGTGTATTGTAAGCCACTTTGAGTTTTGGAATGAATGTGTGTGTGTTCAGGGGGAGAATCAAAATTATTAAATAAATAAGCAATAACCATGACATTTCAAAGTCAGTCCACTAGGAATTTATACGTTATTTGATTAGACAGCTGGGGAGGGCAGGATATACATTAAAAAAAATAAAATAAATTGTCTTACAGGACTTTTTGCTGGATTTTTAGTTGCACTTGCATGAACAACAGGTGACTGGTCATTCATGAAATGTTCTGTGGCTTGCTGTCTTTCATCTAGGAAGCAGCTGGTGTTGAAATTGCATACATGGATAGTTTGTTATAGGATTACTGGACTTCTGTAGTGTATGAGACCACAAATCTAGGCATTTCTCTTTGAATCAAAACTCTCAGATGGCCGAACAGTTCTTCAGAAAAGTTAAATGGTCAGGGTTCCCTGTATTGCTAAGGACAGAGACAAAACTGAGCAAACCCTAAATTTATGCCAGTTATTTGGACATATTTCTTAATCATGATCTCTTGTAGACAAAGCTTTTCAGGTGTAACTCAAGCTGTTTCAAAATGGGAGTAGGCAGTGCATGGAATAACCTCATTGCAGATCTCAATTATGCCACCACCAGAGTGGTAGTGGGAAAATAGAGAAGAACAAACTGCAAGATGAGCAGGACATAGATGTAGAAATTTGTGGAAATGGTGAGCTATAAAGAGTCTCTGGCATGATCAAAGGGAAAAAAAGTTTCATTACTGTAAGACCTGTGAGGCAATTTACAAAAAAAAAGGAAGACATGATTCTTTTCTGCTCTGTGCTGTGATGATTGCCCCTAGCCATTTTTGTGCAAGGTTCCTAATTATAAACTGAAGTTCGAGAAAGAATTGGATAGACAGGGGGATCAAGATTAATACAGAACGAAGAGACATGGACGAAAGGGTTTTTTAAAGCAAAGTACACTTGCATAAGGGAATCACTGTGGCCAGCATATGTGTCTCTCTGTGTGTAAAGTGCCGTCAAGTCGCAGCCGACTTATGGCGACCCCTTTTGGGGTTTTCATGGCAAGAGACTAACAGAGGTGGTTTGCCAGTGCCTTCCTCTGTACAGCAACCCTGGTATTCCTTGGTGATCTCTCATCCAAATACTAACTAGGGCTGACCCTGCTTAGGTTCTGAGATCTGACGAGATCAGGCTAGCCTGGGCCATCCAGGTACAGCCCTGAAATCATGGTTTTAAGATTAGATCTGTAGTCCCCAAAGCTATTTACTATACATCAGAGCATCAAGTTTAGCAGCACATAGTATAGCTGTGTGCACCAGGTGTGCAGGTACATTATTTGCATCTTGGCGTACAGAGAGAAAAGTAGTGATGGATGAAATCATCCTGGTTTCTAAAAGAGGGGTATATCATGAAGAGTTACAATAATTAATTAGCTTTGGTTGTATTGTTAGCTGCAGGATTTGAAGTGTGTACTTTAAAGCTTCTTCTGGCTGACTTACAAAGTCACTGCTCTGTAAATTAGCACACACAAGTAGCAGTTCATGATTTACATGCGTGGCTTAGGGACGGTGGAGTCCCATCGAACTATATGGAAGCTGTTTTCAAGTAACACTGTTTAGGATTGCGCTTTTAATCAACAGTGCAATGCCCTGGTTATGAAAACACATCTGATACTCTGGAGGGCTGCTTATTTAAAGGCTTCAGAATGGGCTGTTAATCACTGGGGTTGAACCAGTAATAAGTTGTCAGTAGGCATTCTTCCTTAGAAAGGATTCATGCTACGCTTTTCTGAAGATTTTCTCAACCCAGTTTGTATTTTTCTTTTAATTTGGATTAGACCTCTATGTGCTTATTCATTCCTGTGAATGTTTTATCATATGCTGAGAGGCCTGAGGACTTCTGAAGTTTGGCCTGTCACCTAGCGACATATTGGCTCCTACACATGAGTGGAGATCTCATGTTCCTGTCTAACCTGTTGACTGGATAACCCAATCTGAGCTGAAAAATAAAACTCTTTAAAAATAGACACCCATACTTAATATGAGTGGAAAAGGTCAGCTTTGTTCATAAAGCGTGTAGCAGTAAATCTCAAAGCTGGTTACACTCAAACAAGGAAGTGTTCTGTCAGCGGAGAGAGGTCCTCATTGTGCAGGTCAGAGATGGCCAACAAATGAGGAAAAAGAGGGAACAGCCCCTTCACATGTGGCCTTTAGACAACAACCAAAGAGCATTTGATCTGTGACTTTTAACTGCAACTGATTCCTAGATTTTATTATGCCCATAGAATCTTTGATTTTAAAGATGCATTTTAACTGCTTTTGGCTCCTTCACATTTTGATTCTGTATGTATCTTTGGAATTTTATTGTGTAATGTGAGTTGCCTTAAGGCGTTTCAAGACATGATATGAATATGCTAATAAGTATATTTTTGTATTGTCTCTGAAGAAGAGTACTCATATACGTGAAAAATATCACTGTGGAACCTTGAAGTATGATAAATACAGTACAGTAAATAGTATCCCCCCCAATCACCTTTTAGAGGTTTGCCTCTTCTTTTTTTTTGTGGCTTGCAAATTAGTGCTACCACCCTCCTGTTTCTCTCACACAATTGTGGCATACTTTCTTTTTATGATCATGTATTCGGGTACACATGTAGGTATTATTTTGTGTAAACAAGCCACTTAGACAGGAATCAGCTGCTTAAGAAGGGTAGTTTTGGAAACTGCTTTTGGCTATGTGAAGGCAGTGAAGTTTTGTTACCCAGATAACACAACTGCAAATAAAAAATAACCACATAACATGAACCATCAGTAGATGTCACTGGGTTGCTAAGGTTCTTTCTACATCATCACCATTGATTTTAGCGTAGGTTAGGAAGGGAGAGAATTGTCCAGTAAGCAGGGTCAGCTTCAAAGGAGCACTGATTAGTGGACACTGCCACTAGAATTATAGCCAAGTTTCTAAACTGGTTCTAGCAGACAAAAATATTCTTGGTATTTGGAGAGGGAGCTTCTAGACCCGTTTGGAGATTATGGTGCTTCTTATCTTTAGCTTATTTCCTATCATTAATTTCATTCTCTTTTCATTTGCCTTATTCTAGTATTCTCCTTTTATACAGCTGCACCACTAATCTTTCAGGCATTTAGTGGCAAGAGAAGAACTGGTATTCCGGTGTACCATTGGATTGGCAAAGTGTAAGGAGGAAATACTGGCAAATTATTAGCTTTGCCAGGTGGCAATGGTGGGCATGTCCAATTATTATTCCTTGATCCCTTTCTTCCTTTGTTTTTTTCTTTTCTCTTCCTTGCATCCTGCCTCTTTTTCTTTCTGCCTGCCATTATCTTCTTTTTATTGAATTAATTACTGTTTGCAGTGTTTTTAAAAAAATGCACAAAGTGTTCTATAAATGCTAAACGTTGTTATTTCTTTGTTTGCTGGCTTCTCTCTATGCATTTGTCTTTTTGTATCAACTGCCCTTTGTGATTTCTGGAGGGAGAATGTGCAGGTTTAAATTATTTATAAGCTTATAGAGTAATTACAGAAATGATTTAATTACTTAGCTAACACAGTTTTTGCATCACAGACTCAGCTTTGGTGGCACTTACTGGCTTGCGGCAGGCTGTCAGATGCAGAAGGGATGAGCAGAAGAGGGAGGAACATGATGAGGGTGGGAGAAAGGAACAGCTGGTTTTTACGCCTCCCCGAAAGTAATTTATCAGAACTGGTTTGTGTAATGTTAAAGTTATGTTGACCAATGAGTTTTTGTTACTGGCAGTGTATGCCTTCAGTAGGCTGTACACAAATCAAATAATCTGTTGTATATATTCTTCTCTATTAAGAATAGAGTTGCCAGGTCCCTCTTCTCTACCGGTGGGAGATTTTGAGGGTGGAGCCTGAGGAGGGCAGGGTTTGGGGAGGGGAGGGACATCAATGCCATAGAGTCCAATTGCCAAAGCAGCCATTTTCTCCAGGTGAACTGATCTCTATCAGCTGGAGATGAATTGTAATAGCAGGAGATCTCCAGCTAATACCTAGAGGTTGGCAACCCTAATTAAGAAGTCATTAGCTTGGTTCAGACATAACATGAAGCAGGTTTCAGCTTGCAGATGATTGGTCAGATCCTGGCTTCCTTCAGCAAACACAGGATTTATAGCTTCCACTCTGTGGCTGTGGAAGATGATGTTGGGGGAATGAGCCAGGACTGAGATTATGTAAAATCATAATTAAGACTGACATTAGTAACTCAACTTCAAACAGTGATTCAGATCCTAATTTGACAGACCCTAACTAGCCGTTGTTAGTGGAGAGACTCACATTCATTTTTTCCTCTTCTGGAGCACTTGCTTTCCCTCTTAATTTTGCCAGTATCTCGCTATTGCCTACTATCTCATCTAAGACATCCTTGAAGATTTTGGGCTCTTCTGGAATACTGCTGTCTACCATTTATTGCAACATGGTTTGCATGTAGCAGTTCAACACACTGCATGCACATTTTACAGAATTTTATTTTGGGGCAGATTTTTTTTTTTTTTATTAATGAAGATATTTTATGGGACTGGACCAAAAGCCTTTGTGAAGTCCAAGTATATTTCAGCTGCATCCCATCTGTTCACTGAACTCAATACTTTATTGAAGAAGAAAACTAGACTGGTATAGCATGATTTTTTCTTACTGAAACTGTGCAGCCTGCCAGTAATTATTCAGCTGTTCACTGGATGATTACAAACAATTATTTGTTATAACTTTCCTGGTATAACAGTCAGAATATCTGTAATTACTTCGTGCTGCTTTTGGAGGGTTTTTTTTTTTTTTTAAAAGTTAGTCATTATATTTGGTTTTTGTAGTCCAGGCTCCTGGGAATAGATTTACCAGGTCCCTCTTCTGGTCCGGCGGGAGGTTTTTTGGGCGGAGGCAAGTCATCGCACACATGTGCGGCCGCACCGTCGCAATCGCGGCATTTCTGGTTTACACCCGGAAGTGCTGCATTGTAACGGGGCCTTTACCACTCAAATTGGGAGTTTGAGTGGTAAAAGGCCCATTGCGATGCGGCACTTCTGGGTGTAAAATGCATCGCAAGGGGCCGTTTACCACTCAAACTTCCAGTTTACCACTCAAATGGCCCCTTGCGATGCGGCGCTTCTGGTTTACAACCAGAAGTGTCGTGTCGCCTCGAGTTTGCCCGCCACCACCTGGCACTTGGCAACCCTACCTGGGAACCAAGTCTTATCCAGGAATTCCCAGTGCTTGTCTGCTTGACAATTTGCATGGTGGACATGGAATGCACCCAAGAACATGGTATTATGTAGTTAGGCCCTCAGCCTTTCCAGGCTGTGTTCACCAATGCATATACATTACCTGATGGCTTTAAAATGGAATGTGATTTCATGTCCTTTGATAGAAGCCATTACAGACCAGACACTGTAGATAGTTTCAACAGAGGCAGTTTGCACAGAGTCAGACCATTGTGTGTTGATCAACAACTGCTAATATATCAAATTAATTTTATGCTTGTACTGAATGGCCTCTAAGTAACCACACATAGACAGGTGCTTGTGTCTGTGTGTGTGTCAGAGAGAATGAGAATCGTATTTACAATATCTGGAAAATGATGAGAATTCCTATGTAAACTATATATTTCTATATAGACTTGGTCCTGTGTGCATACTGATTCTATATTGTCTATTTCTAAGTAAGTACAATTTTAGTGAAGGAAATGAGATATTGAATAATGCAGATGTTTAATCATTCAGGCTTCACCTTCTCTGTTGAGCAATGTACCCGTGAGTTTCTAATACCTATAACCCCTAATGCTTCTCACAAGCATTATGGCTTTTTAGAGTTTGTCCAAAGATGTTTTATATTTTATTAGTAGTCAAAAAGGGCAAGAGTCCAGTAGCACCTTAAAGACTAACAAAAATATTTTCTGGTAGGGTATGCGCTTTGGCTCACGAAAGCTCATACCCTACCAGAAAATATTTTTGTTAGTCTTTAAGGTGCTACTGGACTCTTGCCCTTTTTGACTACTACAAACAGACTAACACGGCTACCCACTGTGAATTATATTTTATTGACAATCATGCATTATAACCTGCCTGTCTTTCCACTTTCAGTTATGTTTTGAGCTTAAAATCTTTTTAAAGCTTCCCATACATAATATTTTCCTGTTTTTCCTGAGATCCTTTTTGCCTTGGGGGATTTGCTCATTCATTCTTCATACACACAAAAATCTGTTTTTCTAAAATATAAAGTCATGGTTTTGTTGCTTATGTTGTACAGCCTTAGTCTTTTCATTTCATCTCTTTGGTTAATGTAACAGTTATTTTTAATTAATCTATTTCCTGTATTACATAAATTCTCCTTGGAAAATATGCAAGCTGAGAGAACAGTGAATATTTTTTTGATGACGAAGAAGAAGAGTTGTTTTTTATACCCCACTTTTCTGTACCTTTAAGGAGTTTCAAAGCAGCTTACAATCGCCTTCCTTTCTTCTCTCTACAACAGACACCTTGTGAGGTAGGTGGGGCTGAGAGAGTTCTGTGACTAGCCCAAGGTCACCCAGCAGGCTTCATGTGGGAGGAGTGGGGAATCAAACCCGGTTCTCCAGATTAGAGTCCACCGCTCTTAACTACTACTCCACACTGTATGGAGCATTGTTTCTAACAAATTTGTAAACTGTCTCTTTGTTAGGTGAGTTTAAATGAAGGTACAAATCACATTGCTTTTCTTGGAGTCCCCACCCCCAGTCAGTCTTATGAGAAACTTCTAAATCTGTATGCATTAGGAAGCAGGTTATTTATCTGCATTTCCCCTGTTAATAGTTTGCTTGTTTTGTGAACTTAGTCTTTAATGTTATTCACAATTCTTTGGTATTTTACCACAGAAAGCAATACATAGGGTTGGTTCCAGCCAACTTTTCCACTCAGTCTTGCCCAGTTGCTCTCCTTACTACAGCCCAAGTGGCTTTTGTGCATTCATGCCCCATGATCTCCTGTACAATTTTTGGCTGGTTAAAAGGGATCTCTTCTTCCTTTTTTACCTGCAGGAAAGCTGGTTAGGTCCAACCCACAGATTATGAACAAATCTGTGAGATCACACAGTGTATTTAATATTTCCATAATAAATGTGCTTAGGATTGCGCTCACTTGGTAATGAACCCCACTAAAATTAGTGGGATTTACTTCCAAGTAAATATGCAGAAGAGTTTTCTGCATGGTTTTGATCTTATGCACATTTATTGAGGCAGTTAGATGTATGTTCAATTCCCAAGTGTTTAAGGAGTTAGAAATATGCTTTAGCCAAAATATGAGTCATCAGAAATATTCTTCAGAAAGTTCCATACAAAATTCCAGTGCTGGCAAGAGTTGAAAATGGGTATTCTCATAGTGTTGCCAATTCATCATGATTCAGAAAGTGAAGAACCAGGCAGTGGAGGTTAGGGTGAAACTACACATTACAACAGACAAATGTGCATTTTCTCATCCTTCTTTGGGACCATCCAGTTGTGTGTGGTGGGTGTGGGGAAACTCATGAAGTGATGTCATGCTAACACTCAATACCGTGTTCCTAGTGACAGTCGATTATATCCATAGGGTTTCAGCACTTATGAGCTTTTTGTCCAATGAGTACAACTTGAATGTTCTTCATAAGGACCACAAAGGCAAAGAGAATCAGAATGTCACTGCTTTTTTTACATCCTTGATGCGGCTTCTGCCTCTGAGCTCTTTAGGAGAATGGGACATTTATTCTACTTGAATTCCGATTCTCTGAAATGGTAGAGGGAGATAGTCATATTGCCTAGTTCCTGAACCATGCAGCTCAGTAGTAGGATTTGGACATATTAGATAGCTCCATGCCCCAAAGATATACTTCTGTCTTGTCCTCCTTTAATGTTTTGTTTTGTTTCAGAAGTTTTTAAAATTATGCTGGATGTGTATGAGTATACCCAAGAAACAATGCATTTGTTCCCCCTTGTTATCTTGATATCTATATCTGCCTAGTATCAATTAGGGTGATGATTGAAAAACATCTTGAGCTGCAGAAATGGGCATGTCTTTGTAGACTCCTTAGTAACGTGACCCCTGCCTGTAGCCAAAGAGATGCTTCTCAGATGTTCGTTACTTCAGAGAATGGGAATGTATAGAGTTTCCCTTTCTCCCAAGATGCCAGGGTTAGGGAGGTAGTAATACCTCCCTAACCCTGTAGAGATATGTTCTTAGAGATGGTATTAGATTGCAAATAATAGAGGAAGAACTGATTCTACAGGAAGAAAGAAGAAAAGTGGAAATGGCACTGCCTGGCAGATTTGCCTTGTGATCTCCAACATGTATATGTTGTTGATTGCCTTAACATTCCAAGCCTCTTCTCTTAAAAATTTTATGTGGTTCATTTCACAATTAGTAGATTATTAAATGTCTGCTGGGTGAGCATTGCTCATCTTCGGATAAATTCAAATCTGTGACACAGTTACTGCCCAGACAGAAATGTGATTTTCATCATGAATTGATGCTTTAATTTAGATTTAATAAGGCACTTTATGGTCCATTAATTAAGCCTTTGTGCAGAGCGCAGAGTGCTTAATGCCAGAAAAAGCATGCTTGAATGTAGAACTGCATCTTTCAAGGAAGAGATGGAGGTAAAACACATTGGCATCACTCAAAATGACTTTAGATGTATTCATGAGTGAGAAGCCTTTGTTGTCAGACTGACTTGCATCATGGTATCTTAGGGGCAAGCTCATAATCTATAGCATGTGTTCCAGTCCAACAATTAGCAGATCTTGCTTTCTTTATTTGTTTCTTTTGCTCCAAACAACTTGAGGTGATTGAGTGTGAAGCTCCCCCCCCCACACACACACAAATCGTAATTTTGGCTAACAATTCCAAGTGGCAGGGCAAATTCATCTGGAAACCTTGCTGGCAACAGTCAGAATAGGTATTGATATTTGAACACTTCTGCTGAATTGTAGCTACTTTCTGTCTCCATTCTGGCCCTGAATGTGTGTGACAACAGCATCTATTACGTATGTGCTTTAGCTCGCATCTGTGTCTGTTTGCTGGGATGTACGGTATGTCTGCAATGCTCAGAGGGTGGGAAGGAGGTGTTGCAATGTATCTTGTGCTACCAAAATGCCAGAAGCAAGCTGATGGCTCCCTCTGTGCAGCAGCCATAAAATATAGACTGTCTCTTGAATAATATATTGGCATTTTATTAACTGACTGTAGCATGAGGTTTGGTTAGTTATTTCTCCCTTTTCCGTTTCCTCTAGTTCATGCTAGTGAGGCAATATTGTCTCAAATTATTGTTATTAACCAGTACTGAAGTAGTTGTGTAGTAAAGGGCAAGAATATGAAGACTTAGCCCAGCTGTATTCCTGTATTCCTTTGCTGCCATCCAAATATATACACATTCTGTCTCCTTGAAAATACACGGAATGCAAAACAGACAATGGGATTATGTTTCTAGATTGAAAAGAACTCTGAAATAAATCTATTTTAGGTAGTGATGTGAGGAGAACATAAGCATAGTGTGGTGGCTGTAACCAAATATCTACAGATCAGACTACTACCTTGCTTTGTTAGGACATAGACTGTTCCCTTGTACCTTAACATGGCAGCATTTTCACAGTTTCAGGATGGCAGCTATTAAGCTAAAAGAAGTGTATTCACTGATGAAGTTTTCACAACGCCAATATTTCCCGGTGCATTTAAATATTATAATGATGATTCTCATGCCTCAAATTCTGTAATTTGCACTAAAAATATCTGCAGGATAATCCAGAACCTGAGATTTGTACTAATCATATTTTTCCTCATTTTTTCTTTTTTGTTGTCATCTTTTGCTTTTCCCTGTGCCCTTCTCTTTACTTTTGCCGTGGTCCCCTTGTGCCTTCCTTTAAAATATTCTTTTAGACTTAAGCCTTTTATTTTATTTTTCTCCCTTATTATTTTTGTTTATATAAACTGGAAAAATATGAACAAGAAAAGTCTAATCAACTCACAGTACTTTGTAAATGATATAGTTTGTAGATTTACTCTCCGTTTTTGGTCTACCTCTCTGTATACCATGTTCCCTTTCCCTTCCTGCATTTTGTCAGTTTTAGACTGTAAACTGTCAGGCAAGCACATGCCTCTTTTTGGATTCTTATCATATGCTTAAGTATTTTAAATGGTATACAAACAACAACAATATGTTTTTAGTCCTGTGAGCACTTAGGCCAAACTGGACATTAAGATCATAAGAAAAGCCATGCTGGATCAGACCAAGGCCCATCAAGTCCAGCAATCTGTTCACACAGTGGCCAACCAGGTGCCTCTAGGAAGCCGCTAACAAGACGAGTGCAGCAGCACTATCCTGCCTGTGTTCCAAAGCACCTAGTATAGTAGGCATTCTCCTCTGATCCTGGAGAGAATAGGTATGCATCATGACTAGTATCCATTTTTACTAGTAGCCATGAATAGCCCTCTCTTCCATGAACATGTCCACTCCCCTCTTAAAGCCTTCCACGTTGGCAGCCATTACCACATCCTGGGGCAGGGAGTTCCACAATTTAACTATGTGTTGTGTGAAAAAACACTTCCTTTTATCACTTTTGAATCTCTCACCCTCCAGCTTCAGCAGATGATCCTGCGCTCTAGTATTATGAGAGAGGGAGAAAAGCTTCTCCCTGTCCTCTCTCCCCATACCATGCATAATTTTATAGATCTCTATCATGTCTCTCCTTAACCGCCTTCTTTCCAAGGTAAACAGCTCTAAGCGTTTTAACCGCTACTCATAGGGCAGTTGCTCTAGTCCCCTGATCATTTTGGTTACTCTTTCCTGAACCTTCCCAAGCTTTGCAATATCCTTTTTTAGGTGTGGTGACCAGAACTGTACACAGAATTCCAAGTGTGGTCTCACCATAGATTTGTACAAGGGCAGTATGATAGCAACAGTTTTATTCTCCACTCCTTGCCTAATTATGGACAGCATATAATTTGCCTTTTTTGGTGTGTGTGTTGTTGTTTTGGTGAGCTGTGTCTAGATTTTGCTGCCTAACTTGTGTTCCCTGCAGTCACACAACAGCTGCAGGGAATGTCATTTAAAGACCAGAGGGAGCCTTTTCCAGCTTGGAAGTGTGACATTGGGGGGGGGGTCCTGCCTCCTGCCCCATTTTCAGAAACTGAAATGGCCCCTGGGAGGGAAGTATTCACATAGATTTGGAGCAGTGTGTGCAGTATTCTCAGCACATGCCAGGTCAAAGTTATGTAAATAACTGCCTGCAAGGGTCATTTCAGCTTCTGAAAATGGGTGGTGGTGGGGAGAGAAGCAGGATCCCCTCCCCCATGCCACAGTTCCAAGGGGAAAAGGACTTTCTCTGATCTTTAAAATTATATTCCCTGCAGCTGCTGTGTGACTGCAGGGAACACAAGTTGGAAATCCAGACACAACTCATTCAAAAATGTAAAGTTTAGTTTGACCCTTTCATGTTTGCTTCTGAGCAAACATGCATGTGATTGGGTTGTAGCATACTGTAGCTCCAATTTTTCTCAAGAAAAGAATAACTTCATAAGCCTAAAAAGCATATAAAATAAATTAGCAGCTACCCTATATCTTTTAACCAAAAGAATCCAAATACCCACATTCATCAACATTTCCTTTTCTTTCAACCTTTCAAAAGAACAAATAGCTTGCTAACATATAAAGAATTCTATAGTTCTTAAACCATACCTCGTAATAACACTTTCACATTTAATACACAAACCTTTCACAAGAAATGTTTCTAAAATGTGCTCCCATGTCTTCACAATGGAAAGAAAAAACCCTTTCCCTTTAAAATGTACTTGTTCAATTAACTGTAACCCCTCATCTAAACAAACTATTACAAATATTAACTGGGCTCACAAGTAAGGCTCACAAGTAAAATTAACATTTAAGTAACATTTATGTCATTCATGACTAGGGTTGCCAGGTGCCCGGTGGCGGCGGGCAAAACCCCACCAATCCACCCCCCTGCCCACCTACCAGCTGAGGGTTAGCGGGCAAATGCGCATGCGTGCCTATACACCACGACACTTGACTTCCAGTTTTCACCCAGAAGTGCCGCATCGCGAGGGGCCTTATACCACTCAAACTGTGAGGCCCCTTGCAATGTATTTACACCCAGAAGTGCAGCATCACAAGGGGCATTTTACCACTCAAACTGGAAGTTTGAGTGGTAAAAGGCCCCTCGCGATGCAACACCTGGGTGTAAACTGGAAGTGACACGCGTGCGTGATCCCCTCAGCTTTGCCCTAAAAGCCTCCCGCTGGAGGAGAGGGGGGACTTGGCAACCCTATTCATGACATAACATTTAAATGAGGGATAAGGCACTATTAGTAAGGTTTAAAGGCACTAAGGAAAAATGGAAAAGGAACCAAATTGTTTGTGGGCCCAGGCCAAGTGGGGAATCCAGAGGACCAGCCCCTCCCACGGGGTAGCTCACCCACCCCCGGCCCATAGCCCACAGTGTTTGCCCAGAACCCCAAACCACTGTGCATGCAAAGTTAAGTAGTGTACAAATCACAATACACACATGGTTGGATTGAAACTGGCCGCAACTTTATTGGTTACAGCATTAGGCATCGGCAAGCATGGAGGCGGTATCCTGACATCAGGTGACCCAATGCCAGCTGATGCATCCTGCGCCCAGCCCCCTGCTGGGCGCAGCCTGAGATGGTAGGGTCCAGGACCCACTTGGACGGCAGCCACTGTGTGGTCCTCTGCCTCTTGGGAGGAGTCCATCCCTTCGGCCCCTGACTGGGCATGTCCAACTCCAGACCTCCCCCAAAACCCCTTATTGGGGTCCCCAGCATGGGAAAAGAGGGGCACGCAGGCCGGCTTTTCCCCAAGCAGGATCCGGCCCCATGCCCAAACCACCAACCATAAAGTTGTGACAAATTCTTAGACATTGAATATAGGGCAGGAGGGCGGGACAAAGTCAGCAGAAGACTGGCTGTCTTTGCACAGGGGGCCTTTACCTTTTTTAACAAATTCAGCTGGTCAACAAAGGATACAAGCTGTGAACGTTCATTACCTATTTTGTCAGGAACAGACATAAGATTACGTTTGACATGTGTTACGTGGCAGAGGTTAATTCAGTCGATGTGGTGGTTTTGATGATGTCACACTATAGACACCTTGGTGTGGTAAAAGACCAGACAAAAAACATAATGAGAGGCTGGTACTGAGGTACTCAGTACTGAGATGATGTTCTAATCAGGTGTCCTGATCAGGTACTGAGATCCAGAAAGTGAACAAAGAACAGAAATAAAATCCCCAGGACACATTTTTACCAAAACAGAAGTTAAAGACCAAAGCCAGTTAAGATCTGCCCAACAGACTTTGCTAACATCATCTCCTACCCTTTGGGTTTTCCCTGCCATGGCAAGAATATGGGCATTTTGGTGGTGGTTCCCATCTTGTGAAATGAAACGGAGACAAGATGAACAGAAGCATTATTATCACAACAGTCCAAAGCCATTAACTCTTTTGCATATTGGAGGCCAGTTATCTACCAAAATGGAATATTGAACGTCACAAAAATGTTTGACTATGATGCTGTCTACAGGAAGAACAGATGAGACCTGCTGTCTACAGGAAGAACAGATTTTGAGCCAATGATGGATGAAACGACTGAGAATGGATATAAACCTAAACAGATACAGAGAAGCTAGAACCGGCAGTAGGAATAAAACTTTTGTGGCAAGAAAATACGAATCAAATTTTAGGAAAGGCTTTGGGGGTGTCTATGACTGCATAAACAGGCAGAGTGATGATAAAAAGATACTATTAGGTGCAGGTGACATTTTATGTTTTGGAAAAAGGTAGATGTAATGACTGCAAGATTTGGAAGGGAGACCACCAAGGAATACCAGGGTTGCTGTGCAGAGGAAGGCACTGGCAAACCACCGCTGTTAGTCTCTTGCCATGAAAACCCCAAAAGGGGTCGCAATAAGTCGGCTTCGACTTGATGGCACTTTACACACACGCAATGACTGCAAGAGCCAAAGAGTTCCATGAGAGAAGCTGTTACAGAGAATACTAGCATAGAATTGAAACCTATGGAGCAGCCATTTTAGATTGGTTGCTGGAGCTGTAGTAGGATTTGTACTGTGCTAAGTAAAGTTTGTTGATTCCACAGTTCTGTCTCCTGGGGCATCATTTTATAAAGTTTGAGGCAGCAATTATTACAATGCCAGCCTCAGGGAAGAGGTGGAGACAGAAAGTTGGTGAGAGTGAAAAAGGAAGCAAGAGAGGGACGGGGAGGAGAAAGCGATGTTTAGAGTCGTTTGTGGGCCCAAGCAAACAGAGATTTCAAGGCAATATTGGAATAATTAATTAATGACCAGAGGGAAGAATCTGTCTCTCAGTCTGATGAAAAAGGCATTGTGTGAGTTTTGGTGAGCAGTCTGCTCTCTCTCCCTTCTTCCTGTACCCATTCCCTCTTGGACTAAATGATTGATTTCAAGCACCCACTCTGCTTGCTTCTAGCACTGACACAGTTGTCCACTGTGCCACTGAAAGAATTTCTGATGCTAGAGATTAGAGACTGTTGGAGCACTCTATACAGCTCTGTCTACCTCATCTCAAAATAAAAACCAATTAACTGGAAAAAGTATAGAAAAACAACAACAACAACATTATTTATTATGGATAGATAACATTACTCATGCAGGTCGTGGATAAGGATAAGGGTGTTTTAGGATAGGAAAATAGTGAATGGGTGATTTACAAACATTTTATGTGGTTTGGAACAACACTGACCAGAGAATACCTCCCCTACAAAGGGTGAGGGGTTTTCTAGCAGCTCATGGAAGGGAGATGGAAGTGTGGGCATGCCCAGGAGGTCACATGCACAGCTTGGTGGGTGGCACAGGCAAAAACCACATAAAGCACCATTGCATCATCCCCAACCTTTTTGACTCAGTTTCAGGCCAGGTATCTTGTCCATCTGCTCCTGGCAGGCAGACCCTTCCGCCAGCTCGTACTTCCACGTAACGTAAGAACTGGAATGCACCTTCTGAAATTAATGTACAAAAGATTTAAAACAAAAGGGGAGCAGCCCCCCTCCTCTTGACTAATTCATGGAAAATAGGAATATCAGTAGGAGTTAACTACAGAATTCAGACCATGCACATGCCTGTAAACAAGAATTGTCAGGAGGAAAACACGAAAAATAAAGGAACACTTTAACTATAGCTTGGTGTGGTTTTGGCTTACTAGCGGAGCATGTATGTTGTTGGTTAAAGGATGTCAAGTAGCAGTGATTGGAAAGATTCTATCTGAGATCTTGGAGAATCATGGGCAGACAAGAGTAAAATGCTGCTGTGACTGTATTTCTTCTGCTTTGAGGCCTCATTTAGGAAATAGCAGGCGGGGTGGGGGGGGGGAAGAGAGATTAAATATCACCTTCACCGGGATCCTCTGAAATTGGTAGGAGGTCTAATTTCCTGTGTGATACGCAGTTTGTCCCTGTCTCAGTATAAAACAGTTCCTTATATTTTCTTACTTATTTCTGTTAGAGGTGAGATGGACCTGTTGACGGTTGGTTTGATTGAGTAAGGCTCTGCTTACATTTTTGCAGTTGGAAAGTAGCACAGTACTGTATCTTACTCATCCCCTTACTGTCTCTGTTTCTTTATGTGGTTACTGGCAGTGATGAAGTGGATTACACCTTGTAGTATACTCTAAGATCAACAATAAATCTGAGTAAAATGTTTTGTGAGAAAAATCCCATAACATCCCCTGGTATTCTTTATCTGTCCAATATTTGGTTTGATCATTAGTCTCACTTTTGTCTCTTGTGGTAGCATTTGCTGTTTAGAGAGAGAAGAAATTTTCTTTTTTTTCTTACACTTGATTCAGTTCCTCTTTTGTTTTAGGTCATTTATGCACGGTCGCTTTACCCTCCTTTATTCCCTGTTTCAGCCAGGATCAAATTTTTCAGTATGCACGTTACCTCATTCCTTGGAAGCTCAATGCTGTTTCAACACAAAACGAACCCAGCTTTTCCCATTCCTCTTCTGGCCCGAATTAAACCATTCATCCTGGCTCATTCCAGAGTCACAGAGCGTGCATACTCTGTTCTCGGGTTAATCTTCGCCCCACCCTTTTCCAAACCCCTCTTCAAGGCAGCATGCAGATAGCCAGACAGGGAAAGTACAAAAGATTGGCTTCTCTCACAGCCAATCACGAAGCAGTGTGTAAAGAGGCAGGGATTCAAGAAAGGCTTTTTAAAAACGAGGCTTGGATTTCTCCCCCCCCCTTCTTTCAGATTACTCCGTTGTTTGTTTTTTGTTGTTAAAATGCTTTTTTATGCTGCAGTTGGGTCTGGGGGGAAGGAAATCTTCTCTCAGGGTGAGTACTGCGAAGTCAGCCAATTACAGAGCAGCATTTAAAGGGGTGGGACTTGACTTGAACTTGGGAGACTGCTTTTCTGTATTCATGCCTCCATTAACACATAGTTTCGTCCCTGATCATTCCAACGAATGCATTAGTTTCCCCCAACCCGGGTTACTTTGATCCTGGCTGAAACAGGGAATAAAGGAGGTTAAAGCGACCATGCATAAATGACCTTAGTGTACAGGCCCAGAGATGGATGAGGTAGAATAACCTGCCCACAGAAAATATACAAAACATGGACCCCCCCCCCATGTTAAGGCACAGGCAAAAAAACACATCTCATGATGAAATGGACTAGAGAATCCCTGAAAGAAGCAAGTTGTTACTATAATTTTTCAGCACAGTGTCCTATTTCCCCCTTTCTCCTACTAGTTCAAGCATTTAACAGCACAAATAGCCAGTTTTAGCTGTTGTGGAGTGATTCAGAGTTACCATGGCAATGAGGCCTGTCTCTCCAAATTAGGACATTTCCTGCTGCCTTTTCTTACACAAGGTTTTCTCTTGTATCATTTCTGCCCTTTGCTAAATTCTTTCTTCTTGATATCTGAAGCTCTGAATGCTGCCTATTTTTCCTCTCATTCCTTGAAAAGGATCATACTTTATCAGTCTGAATTAATTCCTATGATGCTTGTGCTGAAACAGGTAGCTGGCCAAATTTTGCTGTGTGCAGTTTCAGCTTATTTGTACTGGGTTAAACTGAAGTGACAGTGGTGAACCAGCTCCCTTGTGCTCAGACTTGTGCTCAGGAGACTGCAAGGGGGAAACACATGCACGGAATAGAGATTCAGTAATTGTGTGGAGGATTAATTTTCTGTTAATCCCACATGGGGTCAGTTTCTCACCCTATGTGGCAAATAAGGTAGAGCCTGATACTTAGAGCTGGGGGCATCCGTTGCTCTACAAGCCTGCCTACTGCCAGGCTAGTTCCACAATGCCTTCATTTCGTCCCACCCACCCAAAGTGTCTCCCACTTGGGTCATCCCAGTTCCACTGATGGAAGCCCCTCCTAGCAGCCATAATCAGTAAATTGAACTACCCTGTCCATAGGCAGTATAGCTCTGAACAGGAGATGCTAGGGACAGACATCAATAGGTCACTGTTTCCTGTCTGTACGTTTTCCAGAAGCATACACTGTTGAAAACAGAGTTATGGACTCAGTTGAGAAAAAGACATGCCCTTTGCCACAAGCTGAGTACAAAACAGAGATGAGGGTTGATTCTTGAACACCACACCACTCTTTGACTCTATATTGGCCATCCAACATCCATTTTAGAGAAGGCAAACTGTCCTATTGACTTGAAAGGAAGACTGTTTTTTCCTTCATTAGTGTCATCAAGAAAAACAGGGTCATCTTAAATTTGCATACATTTTTATTAGGAACTATGGTTTTAAATGTATGTATTGTTTTATATTGTATGTATTGGTTGTTGGAAGCCGCCCTGAGTCTGGCCTTGTTGGGTATGAAGTAGAAACAAAATAAAATAAATTCACAGATCCCCCAAAATCAACACTCCTTTAGTCAATTTCCCTAAAAAAAAAGATTTTTTTAAAATTAAGAATTGCCCCCCATTATTTTCTCAACCGTTGTGCCAGGAGGTCTTCTTCAGTGCAGCCTGATCATGTGTTTTTCAGACATCAGCTTAAAGGGAGAGGACTCAGAAAACAACAAAGGGGTTAAATTTAAAATGGGCAACTGCTATCCAATCAGCAGCAACCAATGAACCAGCAAGCCTAAAAAATAAGTCTACAGCCCACATAATTCCTTTTATTTGGACCAACCAAATAACACATAGCAGTGTGTGAGCTAACACCTGGCTCTACTACAGTAACTTTCCAACCTGTTCTACCCAACAAATTTGTAGATGGCCATCCACATTCTGGTTCTAACATGGGGCCTGGTAGGAAGTAAAGCCTGCAAACGGCTTTTGTGCTTCTTGAGCTATTTGTTTGGCCCATGCTTCAAGATGGTAGTTAGTGCACCATGTGTTCGGTTCAAAGAGCTGCTGGTGCCTGGAGTAGAGAGAATTTCAACTTTAATTTTTAAAATAAGCCTTCATAGTAATGGAGATGATCTGGAAGATGTTGCTTGTTTGCTCAAAATGCTCTAGTGTTGAAGGATACGTACTCTACTTTGCCAACCATAGCTACATGCCCTTCATTTATGACCTCCAGTCATATTCCTTTGTTCTTAAATTCTTACCAGTGCTGCCCTCTCAACCTCTCTTCCTTCTACTAATTTGCTCTTAAAAGCAATAAACAAACAATCAGCAAAATTACCACCACACCAACCTGAAATTTGAGGAATGCCAGTCCAGGAAAAACCCTTCAAATAGCTTGTCGTAGGCTGAGAACTGGGCAGATGATACTACGGACAAACTATGTTGAAGTCAGGAAAGAAAATAGAAGGTCCTGGGCCAAGAACTGCAGGCAGTTTGGCACTAGCAGGAGTCCTAGGACATGATGTTGAGAGGGTCAGTTTCCCGGCTGAGGGATTAAATGCCATCACTCCTTTCCTTTGCTAGGTGCTAAAAAGGAGGAAATTGCTTTCAAACTTCACACAATAAACTGCCCACTCTCTTCCTTTACAAAATCAAGACATTACTACAGTTGATCTTTGTTGTAGTTGTTTTTAGTTATGGTACACATTATATCACATTACCACAAAACTTTCAACACAATGGATAGGAAAGGCCTTTTGTGAGAGTTTTCCTAATTATGTGTCTAATTTTTTTTTTAGTCTCCTCCATCTTTTCTCAGCTTGGCCTTATCATGAATCAACTGAAGATTCTTGCAAAACTTCATACTCAGGGACATGCAGCAATATCAGTATTCTCATGCAGGCAGGCCCTGCACTACCAAAGGGGTACTTCTATGCCTCTTGCTCAGCCCATGGAGGGCAATTGCTGGGAAGATGCTAGATGAGTTGGGAGAGGGGCCCCCTCAGTGGTGTTTAGTGTCTGGTGGAGCTGAGCCTTCCTGTTTGTCACATCAAGACCTCTTTCGTGACCCTTGGGCGGCTGTTGGGGGTGATGCTTTCACTTTGCTGGAACAAGTCCAATGACTGGCCTTTATCCTCCAAGGTGGATTCATACCCCATATTGGACTTGCACTTCAGCTTGATTCTCACTCAGCCCATTTATGTAGAAATAAGCACATGTGAATTTATGTCTTTTTTTATTTTCATCATCGTTTTAATTTTTTTTTGCGGGGGGGGGGAGGTCACTGAATAGTGTTGGTTATATTCCAGAATAATTAGTCCTGTGAGGCGTTTTGCTAAAGGTACAGGGCTGCAGTCTGAGGCAGTGTTCAATACTGCATTTTGTATTTACCTTGACATTTGTAGGCAGCTGAGGTGGGAAAAGAAGCCTTCCCATGAATTCTTGAATTGCCTGACATTCTCCTCGTCTTGACATAATCAGTGTCTGTTGGTCATAGTTGTCCGTCTGATGCCATGCTAGCACTGCTCACTGACTGCGCCAGAATTCTTTTGCATTCTCACTTTCAGGGGAGGGAAAAACACATGACTGTTGCTTGGAGCCCGGTTGAGTCTGCAAGACGCAGAGGAACAGCTGCATAACAGAAGAAACTTTAGCACTGGCCTTGACATATGTCAGGGAAACAAAGGCTGCCTTAATCCTCTCCTGACCCCCCCACTGAAGCATGGGAGAAAGGAAAGAAAGGGATCAAGTGGGGTGAAGGAGACAAAACTGGAAGTCTTCTGTGACTGCAGTGCAGGTGGAAAAGCTTCTTAAGGAGTTGACCCAACCCAGATGCTTCTACTACTGCTTCCAGTGATGGGCTAATCTCCATAGATTTGGTGAACCAGTTCCAAAAGTTTAAATGCTTAGTCAGACCTTATTTGAAGAGGGGCTGGAAACTGGCCAAGAACAGACGTTTCTTACACAGTTTCCAGTGCTTCATTATTAAAGCTGTGCTTGAAGTACTCTGAAAATAGGTTTTCTTCACAACACACCTTGACTTGCCATGTCCCAGTTGGCATGCAGGGGCAGCCACAATAATGAAGTGGCCAGGGACTGAAGAGTGACTTGCTGGTTGTCTCTTATTTTAGATTAATCTCTGACTGTCTTTCTGGAGACATTTTCATTCTGCCCTAGCTATTTTGTGCTGTGGTCCTGCTCTCTTAAATTTGCAAGCTGGTAAACTAGAGGCTGAAAGTGAATGGGAGATGTAGTAACAAGTGGGGATGTGAGCTTAAAAACACCTGTATGTGAGAGACACTAGTACAAGGAGAAGAGAGGAAACAGAGAAAAATGACATTGTAGAGCACTGGTTCCCAACCAGAGGTCCATGGACCCCCAGGGGTCCCCAGGAACTAAATTAAGGTCCGCGAAACAAAGTTATAAAACCATAATAAATTAATATTTTCAATTAAAAAGTTCTCTATTATAAAAATATATGTTCAAATATTATTCTAAGTTTAATGTTTAACTAACAGTTATGGTTAAAGTTTATTTTCAAATTCTCTGAATTTTTATTTTGAACCTTGGGGTCCCTGCACCGAACAAAAAAGTCCTAGTGGTCCCTGGTCAAAAAAAGGTTGGGAACCACTGTTGTAGAGAGAGTAATAGTTCCAAAAGATTGTAAAAGATTTCTAAAAGATTGTGTGAACTATATTATTTCAATGTATTGGTGCACTATAATAGTTGCCCTGACCTTGATAGCCCAGGCTAGCCTGATTTCATCAGATCTTGGAAGCTAAGCAGGGTCAGCCTTGGTTAGTATTTGGATGGGAGACCACCAAGGAATACCAGGGTTGCTATGCAGAGGTGGGTAATGGCAAGCTACCTCTCAATGCCATGCGCCTTGAAAACCCTACAGGGTCACCATAAGCTGGATGTGACTTTATGCCAAAAACAAAAAAAAAGTTCAGTACAAAACCTTAAATAAATTTACAGTTTAAAGAAAACATGGCGGTAGAATTAAGGGGCTGCTTCCAATTTAACATTATGCTTATGAACAGTAATCATACAGCACATGTCTGTCTGTCTGTCTGTCTGTCTATCTATCTACCTTTCTTCCTTAAAGAGCTCCAGGCAGCTTACAATATTAATAAAATTCATAAAATAGATTACATAAAAACATAATTGATCAAATGCAAGTTTAAATAAAACCATCTTCCACTGCCTCCTGTGGATTGAAAGTGAGGGGGCCAGGCACATGACCTTGGGGAGGTTGTTTCATAATCATGGGGATGCCACTGAAAAGGTCCTCTCTTGTGTACCCACCAAACAAGTTTCTTTGATTGGTGGGACAATCAGGAGGCCTCTCCCTGCAATCTTAATTCCTGGGCAAGAACATATAGGAGAAGACAGTTTTTCAGATACCCCCGGTCCCAAGCCATGTAGGGCTTTAAAGGTCAAAACCAACATCTTGAATTGGGTTCAGGAACAAATGGGTAGCCAGTGTAATTGCTGTAATATCGGAGTCACATGCTCCCAATAGCTGGCCCCAACCAGCAGTCTGCACTAGATGCAGATTCTGAAAGGTCTTCAAGGATCTCCCCAAGTAGATCACATTCCAATAGTCCAGTCTAGATGTATCTAAGGCATGGATCACTGTGGCTAGATCTGAGTCAGGAATAGATACAACCGATGCACCAGCCAAAGCTGGGCAAAAGCACTCCAAGCCACAGCAGCCACCAGCTTTTCTAAGGTGACTGCTGTGTCAAGTAGCCCTGTCAAGATGTGAACCTGTCTTTTCAAGGGGAATATAACCCCATCCAAGACAAGAGAGATCTGAAGTCTCTGGTCTGCCTTTCTACTAACCCAGAGAACCTGTGTCTTGTCAGAATTAAGTTGCAGTTTGCTCACCCTCATCCAGTCCATTACTGACTCCAAGTATGAGTTCAGACATCACCACCGTCCTCAGAATTAGGTGGAAATGAAAGGTTGATCTGCGTATCATATGCATGTTGGTGAGACCGCAGCCTGAACCTCCTGAAGACCTCTCCCAATGACTTCATGTAGATATGAAACAGCATTGGGGATAAAATCAAATTTATTCTACTAGGGTTCTATTTGAAGACAAAGTGCCTTCAATAACTCTATCACCAATAACAAGCATAATAAAAAGCTGTATACATGAAACTCTGGTAATTTATGCACGGTCGCTTTACCCTCCTTTATTCCATTTCAGCCAGGACCAAAATTTTCAGTATGCACGTTATCTCATTCCTTGGAAGCTCAACGCTGTTTCAGTGCAAAACGAACCCGGCTTTCCCATTCCTCTTTTGGCCCAAATTAAACCGTTCATCCTGGCTCATTCCGGAGTCACAGAGCATGCATACTCTGTTCTTGAGCTTCACCCCACCCTTTTGCAAACCCCTCTTCAAGGCAGCATGGAGATAGCCAAACAGAAGAAGCACAGAAGATTGGCTTCTCTCACAGCCAATCACGAAGCAGTGTGTAAAGAGGCAGGGATTCAAGTGCTTCCTGTTACCTCCAAGCTCTTTCTGAGCAAAAGAAAGGCTTTTTTAAAACGAGGCTTGGATTCCCCCCCATTCTCTCAGATTGCTCCGTTTTTTGTTCTTAAAATGCTTTTTTATGTGGCAGTTGGGTCTGGGGGGAAGGAAATCTTCTTTCAGGGTACTGTGAAGTCAGCCAATTACAGAGCAGCATTTAAAGGGGTGGGACTTGATTTGAACTTGGAAGACTGCTTTTCTGTATTCATGCCTCCATTAGCACACAGTTTTGTCCCTGATCATTCCAGCCAATGCATTAGTTTCTCCCAACCTGGGTTACTTTGATCCTGGCCGAAACGGGGAATAAAGGAGGTTAAAGCGACCATGCATAAATGACCTGTATTTATACTAAGTGACACTATTGGTCCATCTAACTTGGTGCCATCTGCTCTGATTGGCAGTAGCTCTGCAGGTTCTCATGTAGAAAAAGATCTTTTCCAACATCTGCTACTTGAGAGCCAAATTAGATATTAGGGCTGTGGCTGCTGACACCATTTTACAGAAGAATTTGACCATTAAAAATGCTGCGAGAACTGCATCATGAGAGAACCAGGCAATCAACAGGGTTGAAAAGGCATGCGCGCTGGGGGGGGGGCTGAGATCGCATTGTCCCCCCATGCCATGGTCCCGATCTGGATTGGGCCCTCATGACATTTTTAAAATGGTCAAATTCTTCTGTACAATGGCATTGATGGCCATGAGTTGAACCCATGGCTGCTGTAGCATCTAGTTTGGCCCTGAGATCCTTTAACTAGAGCAGACTGAATCTAGACCTTTATAATGGCAAGCACATGCTCTACGACCAGGTGCTGTTCCCTCTAAATTGTCAGAAGATCAGTAATTGTCCCCACTGATCCCTCACAATATATATAAAATGCAACTTCATATACCCTTTCAGTCCAGTGTTTGTGGATTGTCTTGGCGAGCATTTAAGGTTGATTTCACTCATCAGTGCAACATGAATAGTGATGTGTCACTTCACCAATAGTGTTGGTAGAGGTCTAAGAATAGCCATGGTAGCTAATATGAGGAAAAGCTGAGGGAATTGGGAATGTTGGGAGAAGACAAGGTTGAGAGGGGACATGAATGCTCTCTTTAAGTATTTGAAGGGTTGTCACTTAGAGGAGGGCGGGAAGCTGTTCCTGTTGGTAGCAGAGGCTAGGACTTGCAATTATGGGTTTAAATTGCGGGCGGAGAGGTACTGGCTGGATAGTGGGAATTTTTGTGTTTTTTTTTTACAGTAAGAGTCGTTTGACAGTGGAATCAGCTACCTAGGGAGGTGGTGAGCTCCCCCTCACTGGCAGTCTTTAAGCAGAGGCTGGACAAACACTTGTCAGGGATGCTCTAGGCTGATCCTGCATTAAGCAGGGGTTTTGACTAGATGGCCTGTATGGACCCTTCCAACTCTATGATTCTATGATTCTAATGAAGCCTCCATATTTGGAGGCTCCTGATGCTGGGAACACTCATTGGAGGTGGGCTGTTGCCACCATGGCATCCCAAGAGCATCTGGCTAGCTGGTTCCTGTTTGAAACAAGGCTGAACTAGATGGACCTTTAGTCTGATCCATGGGAACTCTTATGATGTTATTGGATGCCAACAGGCCTGTTTTTCACAGACATTTTTTCTTCTCCTGGGAAATCTGTGTTTCAAAGCTGTCCAGATGAATTATTGGGTATCTAATGTATTTTAAATTTCATGACCAGTGTATCTCTACAATGCTTGTAGATGCTACTTTCTGCCCACGTAGCATAATTACCTACTGTTAATTCACTTCTTGAAATGGTCAGACAGCTTTGCAGCAGCAAGGATCACAATTGCTAAAAAATGGAAGCAAACAAACCTTCAATTAAAGAGTGGAGAGAAAAACTATGGATGTATATGCGGATGGCCAAAATTACAGTATCTTTACATGGTAAAGACATGGAGGAATTTAAAATTATATGGTCAAAGGCCACTGCATACTGGGATAAATCGGCAAAAACGGATTTTAAAAATATAGTTAACGAATTATAGTACAATGTGATCTTAACTAATGTATAATAATGTGATTTTTTAAAAATATTGTCATGATACCCCATCGGAAGTCCATTGGTGAAGGGCACTGTGGTGGGGGCTGGGATTTTGATTTAGGGCATAATATATATTCTTATATGAATAACATTGTATTAACAGAATCTTACGCTCTATACATGTATATGTATTTTTTTTCTTTTATATGTATACTTTTTCCTTTTTTCTTTTTTTCTTTTTTTTGGATTTATTATAAAAAAAGCAATAAAAAATTATAAAAAAAAGAAAAAGAAATGGTCAGACAGTCCACAAAGAAAATGGTGCTTGCTTTGATGTTCTACCCATTGCTCAGGAACTGACTTAGCCAGAGTCATGCAGTACAAAGTAACACAACTGTAAAAAGCAAAAGCATGTGAAAATCATTATTCAAATCAGAAAAGGCATTGAAAAGGATCCCTTACAGAGAATACTGGGTCTGTTCCCAAATAGATTCCTAAGTAATGTTTTTTGTGTGTGTGGCCGTGGTGGTGGAGTGTGTTGGCCTTCTAGGATCTGAAACCAGAGAGGTATGTTTCTTATCTTTTAAAGACACTATTCAGTGTTAACAGGAAAGCACTAATCCAGCCCCTCTTTGCAAAGTACAGTGTACCTTTTAATCATTTGGGAGGGGATGTGATGTGAAGGCATGTAGATGGGGAAGGAAAAAGGTATAGTCTCAAAGGGGCCTGAAGGCATAGCTGCACAGTGAGCTGTTTCCATGGTAGTGTTATAGAAACCAAGTTCTGCTGCTTGCTAATTCTCAGAATGGAATGGAATTTCAATGTCTCCCACAGCCTTCGTACGAAATGGAAGCAACTCTTTAGAGAACTCAAACCCACCCATGTCATACATAAAGTTACACGGCCTCAGAATAATTTTCAAGAAAGTCTGGTTGACAAAAGGACCTATTTTGTAGTTACACTCTGTTTCCATGTTCTGTGTGGAACAGTGAGATTGAAATCTTTTAAAGTCTGTCTCTTTAAAGTTGGGTTTTTTGGAACATGATGGCTAAACGATTCAACGCTAAACTATCACTGAGGAAATGCAAGTAATTCCGATAGGAATTGTACCCATAAATTAGCAGTAAAGAAGTGGTTTCAGTGGCCTTAACTGCCACTTGAGCACAGAAAAGCTGTGTGCAAGGTTGCTAGCTGGCAACTACTGGCATCCTTGGTTGCTATTGTGCAAGCAGAAGTAAATGCAAGTGGTGGCATTGGGACCCTTCATAGCTTCTTCATAGGCATTCTGGCAGTAGAGTTGCAGATTAAACGTCTGAGCCATTAGTCTTTGTTACTGGCAAGCCAGGAGGGTATACAGAAGAGAAATGATATTTGGAAACATCACACTGCTTATCTGGCAGTTCCTTCTTCTTGAATTTTTTTTTTTAATCTGAGTGAGAACCATGGCCATTTGGTAAATACAGCAGGAGGAACTCAGAAAAGAGTCTTTCTACTTTTGTATGAATCAATTTCAGTTATAGTCCTATAAAACTTCTATATTCCCTTATGAAATTTGTTGGTGAAAAAGATGTATGGCTTAACCATTCCTCAGAAGTAAAAATAAGAGAGGTATCTTTGTACACTCATGAAAATGGTGAATATGCACTCAAAACTGTTTGTTATTAGAAATAAGTAGTTCATACACACAGGCACACAAACATGCACATACTCTGTTGCGTATACGCTACCATTATATGCTTTTTTCTTTAAGAACATAAGAGCAGCTAAATTGTATCAGACTAATCTAGTTCAGAGGATGCTGTTTCATACAGCAGCCACCCAGATGTCCTCATAAGACATACGAGTAGGAAGTGGAGGTCAAAGACTCCTTGTCATTGACCTCCAGTACTGGTATTCAGAAGATTATTGCTTTTGAACATGGAGTTTCCATCCAATTATCACCATTGATGGACCTGTCTTCCATGTATTTCTCTGATCCTCTTCTAAAGCCAATTGAACAGAAAACATCAATCAAAAGTAAATTTCACAAGCCAGTTATTCTTTGAGTGAAGAAGTACTTTGTGGGGTGTCTGCGAGTTCTGACGGGAAAAGCAGAAAGAGGTTCTCTCTATCCACTTTCTCCACTCCATACATAATTTTATAAACCTCTGTCGTGTTCCTCTTTGAGGGCACCTTGCCTCTGGAACGCCTTCCCCTT